>NW_026126598.1:8705000-9905000 GCF_943737965.1 Phodopus roborovskii | reverse complement strand
CCTGAAGATGGTGACAGTTTGACTCAGAGGAGAGTGCTGAACATCAATCCACTTCCCAAGTGCTAGGTTTACGGATGTGCAGCGCCATTTCCATTTTATGCACCACTGGGGATGGAACCCAGGGTTTCATGCA
This sequence comes from Phodopus roborovskii, assembly GCF_943737965.1. NCBI lineage: Eukaryota > Metazoa > Chordata > Mammalia > Rodentia > Cricetidae > Phodopus > Phodopus roborovskii. The sequence continues at coordinate 9,904,867 of NW_026126598.1, read as the reverse complement.
TGCTAGGCAAGCAGTCTACCAACTGAATTACATACCCAGCCTTTTATTTATTTATTTATTTATTTATTTATTTATTTATTTATTTTGAGTCAGCACCTCACATTGCTGGAATACACTATGTAGCTTGGGCTAGCCTCAAATTTAAGATCCTGGCTGCATCAGCCTCCTGAGTGCTGGGAGTATAGGTACAGTGTGCAACTATAGTTTGCTCATCTCTACCCTGTGTGCACCACAGGACCAATTTGACTGACCAGGGAAGCTGTATTGTTGTTTTTGCTATTTACTCTTCAGTCTTTTGGTGGTGGGGGGGTCCCCCCACCACCCAGCTCCCAAATAAATCACACACAGAGGCTTATTGTTATGAATGCCCAGTCTTAGCTTGGCTTGTTTCTTACCAGCTTTTCTTAAATTATCCCATCTATCATTGGCCTCAGTGCTTTTTATCTTTATTCCTGTATTACCTTTTTTTCCCTTCTTACTCCATGTCTGGATGTGTAACTGGGTGGCTGACCCCTGAAGTTGTCCTCCTCCTCCATTTCTATCTTGTTCCCCAATCCTTTTTCTCCAGATTCCTCATACTTATCCTTGCTGCCAGCCAGCACCACCTAGCCCTCTGTCCTTCACCATTGGCCGTTCAGCTCTTTATTAGACCATCCGATGCTTTAGACAGGCAAAGAAACACAGCTTTGCTGAGTTAAACAAATGCAACACAAACAAAAGTAATACACCATAAAATAGTATTTCCCAACACTGCCCAGCCCCTGATCTAGTAGGTTTCCTGTGCCTAGGGATAGCCAGTAGAGTGGGTCACAGCTACGTGCTCAGAACTCAGTATCTGGCTGAATGGAGAGACTTCAGGAAAATGAGACACGGCTGCTTCCAGAGAAAGCCACAGTATCTTGCCAACATCACTCATGTAGACATGTTAAATGTTAGCATGAAAAATGAATGAAGAAATGAAAGTGTGCACTTCACTCTCTCTCTACTGCAGAGCCATGACCCTATTCCTTCACTAGGGATTCCAGGCAGGTGCTCCACCACTGAGCCACACCCCAGACTCTCACTGGGGGGATTCTAGGCAGGTGCTCTACCACTGAGCCACACCCCAGACTCTCACTGGGGGATTCTAGGCAGGTGCTCTACCACTGAGCCACACCCCCAGCCCCTCACTGGGGACTCCAAGGAGCTCTACCATGGAGTTACATCCATACCTTCTAAACTTTGAGGTTGCCTGATAACCTGTATCAGTGGCCGGGCAAGCTTAGTCGGTAGAGCATGAAACTCTTAATCTCAGGGTTGTGGGTTTGTGCCCCACATTGGACACCAATTGAAGGCATGGGAATTACAAATTTACCAGACCCAGTATAAATGATAAATATTGTTTTATTGGGGCTGGACTTACACAGCTAACAGTAAGTGACTGTCAGGTGTCCCTGCTCAAAGGATGCAGACACTGCCTCTTCCACACTCTCCTAGACCCAAGAAGCTCTTGTTCCCCCAAAACTCACCTTTAATGGGTCACATCCATACTTGCAACCATGCCCAAAAAGCGTGGCTAATGTTACAGGTTCTCAGGCAAGATATTGCTACAGGTCTAGAACTCACTATGTAGTCTACTCAGACTGCCTCAAACTTGATACAAACATTCATTCTCAATCTCCCAAGGGACAGGAATTACAGGCACCAGCTATTACTCCTGGCTTGAAAATTATAATTTAAATTCTCTCTCCTCCCTCCTTCTCTCTCTCCCTCTCTCCATGTGTGTGGTGTGTGTGTTTGTAAAGAGTGGTTTGTGTGAAGGTCAGATATTAATCTCTGCTATTGTTCTTCAGGTGTTTTTTTTTAAGTGTGTGTGTGTGTGTATAGTTTTTCAACATATAGTTTTTCAAGACAGGGTTTCTTGTGGAACTAGCTCTGTAGACCAGGCTGGCCTTGAACTCATAAAGATCTACCTGACTCAAAAAATATTCAATAATAAGCCAGGCAGTGGTGGTGCATGACTTTAATCCCAGCACTCTGGAGGCAGAGGCAGGTGAATCTCTGAGTTTGAGGCCAGCTTAGTCTATAGAGCAAGTTCCAGGACAGAAACCCCGTCTCAAAAAGATAAAATAAAAAAAAATGTGTGTGGGCATTTTGTCTGCAGGTATATATAGGGACCATGTGTATGCCTCAGGCCTGAGGAGACCAGAAGAGAGCATCAGATCCCCTGGGACTGGAATTACAGACAGCTGTGAGCAACCATGTCATGTCGTGCTGGGAATAAAACCCTAGTCCTCTACAAGAGCAATCAGTGCTCTTAACTGCTGAGCCACCCCCTGCCACACAGAGATGCTCTTTTGAGGCAGCCTCTCACTGGTCTAGAACTAAGCAGGGGATATTGTCGGCCTCCCCAGCATTGCCCTCATAGGCACAGGCCACCGTACCTAGTTTCCTCACATGGATTCGGGGAACCAACTCAGGTCCTCATGCTTGCAGTGCAAGCATTTCATGACTGAGCAGACTCCCCCCCCCCAACAGCTCTTTTTGATGTTAGTTTTCTTTAAATCAGTTTCAACAGGTCTGGGTAGTGGTGGTGGCCAATGTGCCTTTAATCCCAGCACTTGGGAAGTAGGGGCAAAAAGATCACTGAGGCCAGCCTGGTCTATAGAGCGAGTTCCAGGACAGCCAGGGCTACACAGAGAAACCCTGCCTCAAAAAGCCAAAAACAAAATTATGTAACTCAATCAATCAATCAATCAAGATTTCACATAGCCCAAAGGGGCCTTGAACTCAGGGACCTCCTGTTTCCCCTGCTTCCATCTCTCCAAATCTAGAATTACAATGTATATCACTACACTCTACCCTTCTCTGATTTTTGGCTGGCCTAGAACCTGCTATGTGGAGCAGGCTGGCCTCTGTGAAACTCATAGAGAACCCCTGCCTCTGCCTCCCGGTGCTGGGATTGAAGGTGCGCGACATCATGCCCAGGCCCCTCCCACTTTAAATTAGACATCTCTGCTGCTGAGAAGGCAGGTTTTGAGGAAATTTCAGGTGAGGGTTAAGCCATGTTGGGAAGAGCATTTGGGGCATAGGAACAGTACATACAACAGCAATGACTATGGAGCATGTCTAGCATGTATGTGGGAATAGCAGGGAAGTGAGGAGGCCTGGTGCATTGTGGGTAAGGGAGAGCCCGGAAGAGAGAAGCTGGAGTCCAAGGAGGGGCTGGGTATGGGAAGCTTTAAGTGATGATCTGCATTCTTAGCTTCTCACTGGGGGCCATGGGAGCCACAGAAGAATACTGAGCAGAAGAGTCATGCATATTATCCACCGTAAGCTTTAACAGGATTGTTCCAGGTTAAAATAGACTTCAGGGGTTAAGGGCAGGTTCAGGGGTATACATGTCTCCTTAAGGCAGGTGACAGGCAACAGTGGTCGAGGTCAGAGGAACAGTCATATTGTGGATATCTAGTAAAGGTGGAGTCAACAGAATCAATACTTTAATGGTTATTGCCTTTAAAAAAAAAAAAAAAAGATTTTGCCAGGTGTTGTTGTTGTTATATGACTTTTGATCCCAGCACTCAGGAAACAGAAGCAAGCAGATCTCTGAATTCAGGCTAATCTGGTCTACAAAATTAAGTTCTGGGACAGCCCAGAGCAATTTCACAGAGAACACACACACACACACACACACACACACACACACACACACACACACACAAAATGCCACAGTATGCATGTGGAGGTCAGATGACAACTTGTAGGAATGAGTTCTCTCCTTCCATTATTTGGGTCCTGAAGACTGAACTCAGGTCATCAGACTTAGTGACAAGCACCTTTTCCTGCTAAATAATCTCTCCAGACTCTTGGTATTGCTTTTCCAAAGATGAAAAGGAGCTATAGGCCATAGTGGATATTGACGGTGGAGACAGGAGGATTTTGAGTTCTAGACCAGCCTGTGCTACATAGTAAAACCCTATCCTGATTTCTTTTTCATTTTTTTTGAGACAGGGTTTCTCTATTGTTTTGGAACCTGTCCTGGAACTCTCTCTCTGTAGATTGGGCTAGCCTGGAACTCACAGAAATCTGCCTCTGCCTTCCAAATGCTGGGATTAAAGGCATGCTCCACCAATGCCCAGCTTGAATTTTTTTTTTTTTATAGCATACAGCAACCAGTATTCCCAGACAGCCTCCTATCCAAATATTAACCAGGACAACCCTGCTTAGCATCTGAGTGAAAAAAAAAATTTAAAGAGTTCTCTAGGACCTAGAGAAATGGCTCAGTGGCTAACAGAGTACTCCTCTTATAGAAGACCCGAGTTCAATTCCCAGTGTAACATAGGGTGGCTTGAGTGCCTGTAATGCTAGCTCCAAGGATCAACAACCCATTTACCTATGCAGACACACATACACATAATTTTAAAATAAAAATGAATAGGGCTGGAGAGATGGCTCAGCAGTTAAGAGCACTGACTGCTTTTCCAGGAGTTCTGAGTTCAATTCCCAGCAACCACATGGTGGCTCACAACCACCTGTAATGAGATCTGGTGCCATTTTCTGGCCTGCAGGGACACATGCAGTCAGAACCCTGTATACATAATAAATACGTCTTTTATAAAATAAATTAAAAGGCTCTAGAGATGGCTCTGTAGTTAAAAGCATTTGTTGCTCTTTCAAATGACCAGGATTTGGTTCCCAACACCCACAACAAATCCTTCACAACTGTCTGAAATTCCAGCTCTAGAGAATCAGACACCACTTGGTGACCGACTTCAAGACTCCGATTTTCGAGTTAACTCAGGTCCTTCTGTCTGACCCCTAACAGTGAGGCTTGGGGAGTCCTCCCCTCCCTCTTCTCCTTCCCCCCTCCCCCTTCCCCTCCCTGTAGGTGAGGGAATTCCAAGCCTGCAGGCTTGGGATTGGCTGTTCCTCTGGGCTAAAGTCTGGAAAAGGTCAATGCACATCAAGTCTCGAGGTTAGCAGTTACTACTTAGGCTTACAGTCTATGGGGAGTGTACCTCTAGACTAGTGGTTACCACTTCACTATTCAGGTATTGGTCAGTTTTTCCTGCTCAGGGATTGGCTGATTTTGTGTGTGTGTGTGTGTGTGTGTGTGTGTGTGTGTGTGTGTGTGTGTGTAGGGGAAGGTGGCTACTATTTTATGGTTCTTTTGGGGCTTTTAGACTCCAATTTTAGGACCTGTGAGAATTTCTTTTATAGGTTCGGATTCTAGGGGCAAAGTGTGTTTCAGAGCCGGGGTGACTCTAGGTTTAGGGATAAAGTATCTCTTCCACTGGCTTAGGTACCGAATCCAGGGTGTGCTTTCGAAGCTGAGCCGTTCATTGTCTGTGTAGTGGCTTCGGGTCAGGGGTTTGCTGGGGCATGGATCTCTCACCGGTACTCATAGCATTCATCCTCCCTTCCTCCCTCCCTCTTTCTCTCCATATCTCTCTGTCTGTCTCTTTCTCTCCCTCTCCCTCTCTCTCTCCCTCTCTCTCTCTCTCTCTCTCTCTCACGCACACACACACACACACACACACACACACACACACACACACGCATACACATACACATGTATACATCAAAGTTGTTTTTAACCAAAATGATTGCCGTGATGGAACATGCTTTAGTGTCAGCATTCAAGCACTCTGTAGGCAGAGGTAGCCAGATCTGACACCTTCTTCTGGCTTCCGAGGGCATCAGGCAAAATACCCATACATAAAAAATGGGGGTGTGTGTGGCTGGTAAGACGGCTCTGAGGTTAAGAACACTGGCAGCTCTTCCAGGGGTCCTGAGTTCATTTTCCAACAACCACACGGTGGCTCACAACCTTCTATAATGAAATCTGGTACCCTCTTCTGGCGTGTAGGCATACTGCAGACAGAACACTTCATACATAATAAATATTTTTTAAAAATGTATGTCTAATCCAGACAATTTTTAAAAAGCTGTGTGTAAGTGTGGCTCACCAGTAACTACAACACTGGGAAGGCAAAGGCAAGGTCAGCTTTGTTTACATAGTGAGTTCCAGAATAGCTGAGGCTACTTAGGGTTCCTATCTCACTGGGAGAGAGACAGCATGGGGAGTAGGTAGGATGCGGTGGAAGGGTAAAGGATGAATGGAACGAGGTTGGAACTCTTAAATTTGAGCTCCCCATCACAGCCCAATGGGAAAGCTAGCGGACAGGTGAGTACTGGAATTCAGGTGAGGGTCAGGCTGGAAGACACCAACAGAGTCGACTTCTTTTTCAGTGCGACGGAGTCTCATTTACCCCGGGCTGGCTTCCTCCTTGATATGTAGCCAAGGATGACCGCGAATTTTTTTTCCTTCGGTTTTCACCTCCCCAATGATGGGACTACAGGCCTGTGCTACGGCCGCCACCCACTGGGTCGTGTCCCTTGATTCCAGAGGTGTCCGTAGAGTGAGTAGAAAGCATATGCAGGATGAGATGAGCAGAATTTTTACGAAGGAGCCCTGGGAATTGCCAAGAGCTCTGAGTTACCCCTGGCTCCGCGGCAGGCATTTGGTGAGCAGGGTCCACTCGCTAGATCTCTGCTGTTGGGAGCTGCTGCCACCTACAGGGCAAGGGTGATATTGCCTCGCGTGTCCAGCTGCTTTCCCCTTGCACCTGTGTGCTCAGTCTGGGATGAAATCACTAGCGACAGGAGCCCTCCAGCTAGTATCAGCGTCACCCTGACGAGACGAAAATGGAGAACAACAGGGACTGTACGCACCTGGATGAGGAAGAGGAAGCCTCCCATGTTTTGTTGTTGTTTTGGTTTTTTTTTTTTTTTTTTTTTTTTTTTTTTGCCATGGGGATAAAACCCAGAGCCTCACACAGGCACTCTATTACTAAGCCACACCCATAGCCCCTCACGGGAAGAATTCTAGGCAGATGCTCTATCTACTACTGTGCTCCATCCCCGCGGTATTTGTTTTGCAGTTTTTTATTGTTATTGTTTTTTGGTTTTGTTTTTAATTTATGTGTCATAGATGACTTTGGAGATCAGATGAAGGTGTTGGATCCCCGGGAGCTGGAACTATAAGCAATTGTGAGCCACCTGACATGGATGCTGAGAACTGAACCTGGTCCTCTGCAAGAGCAACAAGGGCTCCTAGTCACTGAGGCATCTTTGTGCTGGAAATGAATATTCTCATTATGACTTAAGGGAACACAATGAAGAGAAAACAACCCAGTCAATCAGTTTCTTTTCTCCTTAATATGAGTGTTTCACCAGAATACATCAGGTGTGTGCCTGGTGCCCACAGAATTCAGTAGAGGACATCAGATTCCCTGGAACTGGAGTTACAGATGGTTGTGATCTACCACGTGGGTGCTGGGGAATTGAACCAGGGCCCTCTGCAAGAGCAACACGTGCTCTTAACTGCTTTTTTTTTGGGGGGGGGGACCATGAGTCAAACCACGCTAACAAGCACAGACTTTGAGGGAAGCTAACTTAGTTTTATTTTTTTACCTGTGCCTCACTCTGCCAGTGGGAGTTCAGCCTCATGATCTGAGCGGGTCGTTTAATTTGTCATCAGAACAGAGGGAAAGTCTGTGACAGTCAGGTCTCAGCCATGTGCAGGGATTGGGCCAAAAGGCACATACACACAAGATGTCTTAGTCAGGGTTTCTATTGCTATGATGAAAGACCATGACCAAAAGCAACTTTTGGAGGAAAGGGTTTATTTGGCTTACACTTCCATGTTGCTGTTCATCACTGAAGGGAGTCAGGACAGGAAATCAAGCTGCATAGGAACCTGGAGGCAGGAGCTGATGGACAGGCCATGGAGGGGTACTGCTTCCTGGCTTGCTACCATGGGTTGCTCAGCCTGCTCTTTAGGTTTTTGTTTTTCCAGACAAGGTTTCTTTGTGTAGCCTAGGCTATCCTGGAACTAGCTCTGTAGGCTAGGCTGGCCTCCAACTCACAGAGATTTGCCCCTCTGCCTCCTGAGTATTGTGATTAAAGGTGTGCACCACAGCCGCCGCCACCACCACCCAGTCCTGCTTTCTTACAGAACCCAGGATCCACAATGAGTGCTGCCTTCCCTCCTGAATTAAGAAAATTTGCAGCTTATTGCGGTTAAATAAGGATCAGGATAAACAAATAGGCCAAATAGATGTTTATTTAGGGAGAAATAACTTACAACCTAGACAGATGAACACCAGGAAATTCAACCCGATGCTCTCCTGTCTGAATCCCACCAGCAAGAAAGCTTTTCCCGGCTCTTCCTCTGACCTCCTTCCACAGGTCACTTCCACCCATGGCTCCACTCCCAATGGGCGTGGTCAGTGCCACAGAAGGACTATCTCACTACAATTCCCCTTTTAGTCTAAAGAAAAGATTTAGGCTTAATACAAAACTATATACAAAACAGTGAATAACAAGTGTGCTCTAAGAAAAGGAAAATCGAGAACAAAACGACCTACATATCTAGTCCTAGGGTGAAGGCATAACGGAGTTTACAATAGAGTTGTCCTAAGCTGGAAAACGTAAGTCTAGTACCTAATATATCTAACTAGGAAGAGAGAATAATAGTTGTGATAGTTTAATCTTCAACCTCATCAAGACCTGAGAAGGAAAATAACGATAGTAGAGTAGACAGGAAGTGCGATGGACAACTTCCAAAAGGTGCAGCAAGGACAGAAACAGCAAGCCACCTGGACAGTAACCCTAGGTCCCACAGCAATGTTGGTGCACCCAGTTTTGGCTAAGGCCAAGAGAACTTGACAGACCACCACAACAGCAGGGAGGTAGAATGGCTGTCTTACCCTGACTTGGCAAGGTCCAGCAGTCTTCTATATTTGTCTCCTGCAAGTACATAGGACTGCATGTCCAAATCAGTGGTCAAGGTGGGGGCAGTTCTTTGCCCAACAGGCCATTAGCTGAGGCGAGAATGAACTCCAGCAGGAGCAACAACAGTGTCCAACATATTTTCGGGAAAGTGCACGGTGCTGTCAGGAGCAACAGTGTCTCATGTCAATGGAGCACTAATATTAAAACATTTAAATGCCATGTTCTGCATGTCTATGAAGTGATTGAAGATTAAGCATCTATATCTGACTAATCTCATAGGTACAGGAAACATGAGTGAAGATAATCTGTAATACTCAGGAACTTAGCTAAAAAACTGATTGAAACTTCCCTGAGTAAAGCAGGAATACCTAAACAATATAACTATGTACATATACATACATATAAATCCCTAAAATAGAGGTAGAGTAGAAATGTCAAGACAAGAGGTAGAACTATAAAGGGCAGCATGATAAATATCCCAAATTGTATCAATATACAAAATGTCTTGAATACAAGAAAAGTATACATACATAGAATATGGTAAAAATAATGTGCATAAAACATCATAAGTGGAAAGATTTCACACAATATAACAAAATATAAACTTAATTTTACATAGCTTACCACATATAAGAATGTATAACAATGTAAGCTGTAAAATACTATCTCACTCTTACTCAAATTCACAAGAAAATAGGCTAATCTACCTATATCCCATCTAAACCATACCTTTCCCAACCATACCCTAATCCTGTCTAAAAGATGAACCTGAGTGTAAGCATCACCTTCCATACCCAACCCTAAATAACTAAAACCAACCCAAAGAAGATGACTATTATCCCAAAATTCCAAGGTCAGGGAAACGGGGCATTGTTATCTTAAGGTTACTTCCTGCTGAAATGGGACGATGATTGCTCCATGGGATCCTGTAGGAAGAAAATTTTTAGCAACCAAATTTCTCAACAGAACTGGCTGTGACATATGTAGCTAGTCACTGTGTGGCAGAAAATGCTTGACTGTAGTTCTATTTGAAACTCTGGCCAGGATGTAATAAGAAGGTGCACCATTACAGCTAGCTGGTCGTGAGTTGTCTCGAGCAAAACAGTCTCAAACCGGTTTTAGGGTGATGTTTGTAGTTCAGATGTATCAGGTTGAGTCAAGTGGAAACGATGACATGGGGTCCCATCTTCTTTCAGGAGAGTTCAAAGACTGCTGTTAAGAATTGTTACTATTCCTTGTGGAAAACTTAAACATCAATATTAAAGTAAAATTTTTCAAGTTTTAAGGTATGCATTAGGGAAAGACAACAATAAGCATTAAAATGTATGTGAGAAAATTAGGATTTCAGAGAGAAAATTGCGTATAAGAAATGAGTCCCCAGATTTTGTTTTCTTCTGCCTTACACCAATTGGTTTCTTGATTTAAGGCAGAAACTGTGAATTTAATCTTAACAACATGCTTGAATTTAGAGAAGGAAAGCCAAATCCAACTCCAAAGCCAGCATTGGTTTACATGAATTGGGACTAAAGGAATACTAGATAGTAAAGAGAATTTCTATATAGAAATAGCTCACTAGATTTAAATATTTTTACCATCCATCAGATTCCTCTTTGTTAATTGGTTCTTTCTGGAGAGCTGTCTTCTCTTCTGTAGGTACCTACACGTTCAGCGTCTTTTGACTGTTTGAAGATGAGTGTTTTCCGTTTTCCAGTAAAGACCAGAACAGAGCACCTCCCCTACCTTTGAGAGGTCTCTGCCCATCTCATGGGAACTACATTGGTGGATGACTTGTCATTTCTCTTCATTAAGATGTTTCTCTTGTTCAACTTGGATCTTGATGAACTTAGATGATTACAATATTCAAAAAACGGTTTCAATTTGCTGGAGACATATGCTGGAGCATTGCAGTTTCTATTTGTGCAGGTATGCTGAGAATTATTGCAATTAAGTACAGTGAAGGCAAATTTTTATCTTTTTCTTGTAAAGGTATAGTGAAAAAGCAACCCTTTAAGTCAATAACTATAACAGGCCATTCTTCAGATATCAAAGAAGGCAAGGGCATTCCAGGCTGTAGAGAGACCATTGGCTGGATAACTTTATTGATGGCTCTCAGGTCTGTAAGCATTCTCCATTTACCAGATTTCTTTTTTATAATAAATACAGTAGAGTTCCAAGGGCTGGTAGATTCCTAGATATGTCCAGAATTTATCTGTTCCTGAACCAGGTTTTCTAAAGCCTCTAACTTCTCAGAGGTCATAGGCCATTGCCCTACCCAGACAGGTTCATCTGTTAGCCATTTTAAGGGTAGGGCTTTTGTTCAGCACTTGTATTCTGTTTTTGTACAGCCTGTATATGTGGTGTCTGTCTTGTATAGTACTTTATAATGTTTTTTTCTATAACCATAAGTTCGTTTATGGTTCATATCTAATACTGGAGGAATATTAATCTGTGTATTTCATTGCTACAATAGATCACAACCCCATAAATTTATTGCTGTTTTACCTGAGATAGGGTTCCAATCCCTAAGAATTGAACACTTACCTCTTGCAGGGGCCATCTTGGAGGCCAAGATTTATTAGTTATGATGATTACATCAGCAGCCATGTCAACAATCCTCCTAACAAGCCTGTTACTCATCTTAACTATCAATCTAGGTCTTTGACAGTTCATAGAAGTTTGCCAAAATAAACATGTTTCCTTCATTCATGTTTGAGTCACCTTCCATTATTAGTTTGTCATCCAGAGAGGTATGAGTTTTTACAATAGACACACAATTTTCTAATTGTCCTGTGGGAGATTGTCCTCCACAGTGATTGGGAATGTCCGGACCACCTTTGACATGGGGGCCTTCTAGAGGCCCCCCAAGGAGTTTCCCTATTATAAAGGGCTTCCTTGCTTGTCTCTGGTTGATCTACATTCATTTGTCCAATGTCAGCCTTTGCCACACCTTCTACATAACCCAGAAGGCTGAGGCCCTCTGTTTGATTTATTCCTGTGAGTATTATTCCTAGGAATACTATAATTTCCTCTTAGTCTTCTTACCCTACCACAATTAAGATATCTGGTATTTTGATATTTTTTTAAATATCTCCTATCCAAGCTTCTAAGTCACCATAGTAAAGAACTCTGTTATCTTGATGTCTTCTCTGACCTTTAGATATGGCTTCTCCTACCCAAGCTTCAGTGTCATTGTCATTATACTCAATGTTAGCTGTATATAGGACCCATTCACCCAAGGGTGCTGATCGCATTTTTAAAGGCCAAAGCACTTGTTTGCATTGTGGATTCACATTCTCGCCTAGAATCTGGGTCTGCTACTTCTAATTGTACTGCCCTAGACAATCTTTCTAGAAATACACTAAAGCATTCTCTGGGTCCTTGCCTTATCTTGGTATATCCTCTCCCCTAGTTCATGAACCTTGTTCCAAGCATTCAAAGCTGCTGTACTGCATAGAGACAAGATGTGTTCATCATAGGCAGCTTGGGTTTCTGGGTCAGCATAAAGACCCTCACCAAGGATTTTATCTTGGGGAGCTTTATAACCTTTCTTTAAGCCCTGTATTTCAAGAACTTTTGCTTCCTCTCTCCATAAAGCCCTCTATTCTAATTGACAGGAGTTTTCAAGGACAGCTGATATTAATTGATCCCAATCCTTAGGGGTTACCTTGTTATTCCTTGCCCATGATTCTACTAATTGCTTCACATATGGTGAGTGCATGCCATAGGAGACTACCGCTTCCTTTACACTTTTTAAAACTTTCATACATATTGGCTCCCACTGATATGCAACGACACCTTTTGGGTGTTTTTTCATTGTTGGTTTTTCAGTAACAGGTACACGGGAAGCCATAGGAGATGACACATTGACTTTAAGCAGGTCTCCCCTGACCCTGCAGGATGTAGGAAATTTTAAATCTCTCTTATGCCCTATTACCTGTGCCTCTTCTTTTGGTTTATTAGATCGACGGTCTTCTAAGGTCTGCAATCTATTCATTGTTTTTCTAAGAGTTTGAACTTGCTGAATCACAGAATTTTCCAAAGACTTCATTGAATCAGTCAGTTTGTTTTTTCCAACTATGAGTGATTTCATGTATTTAATATTCTCATCCATAGATATTATCTGAGTGGCACGTAAACTGCCTTCCAGAAACAATGTTCTATCTGCTAGCTTGCCATTATCCTCAGACATGGAAGAGATTCTATCATCTAGTCTTTCTATCTGATGTTCCAGTTTTTTAAACTTATTAGTAGCTTCCTCCGACCAGGAACGAGCTGTTTCTGCTAGCGTGTTAATGCATTGCATTGTTTCTGTTCTGGTTATTGAGGTATCTGACATGAAACAAATTCTGTTTTTTCCTTGGTCATTTTCATGTTCCACGGTTTGTATTCTACCTGTCAGCTCTCCAATGCCATCTTCAATATTCTGAACCTTTCTTTCTATACTTTCTATGCTTTGAATTCTATCATTTTCAATGTTTCGAATCCTTGTTACTAAGTCTCCTATGGTTTGTACAAGTTCCTTTTTGTTTGCTGTAATCTCAAACCATTTCTTTAAGAATATCATGTTAATGATGAAACCCATTGCTATTACAAAATAAAAGTACATATTGATCCAGTCATAAGTTTCTTCTGCTAAAATCCCTTCTATATATGAAGTAAAATAATTCCTAAAGTCCTGCATTGTAAAATTATCTGCCATAGTTATGGAACAATTGATCTCAGATATTATATCAGGTTAAATTGCAAAGGATGTTACAATTACCTTAGGTGTAATTCTGCTGTCCTGGAACTTTGATGCTTTTAGTTGTAGATCTCAGCTTGTGGTAGTTACGCCTGGGGGTGTACCACAAAATAGCGCCTAGCCGCAGAGGCCTGTCTGATCCCGGTTCTGCCCGGAAGTGTACCGCCAAATATCGTCCAGCAGCAGACGATCCTTCTGATTCCAGTCCCTGTAGAATAGCTCTTAACAAACTATGGCAAGTGAAATTTTGTTAAAAGGAGACTTGTGGAATTGCTGGGACTGCAGGATTACCATGGGAAAACGCCCTGAGCGGCTCTGCTCCAATGTAAAGTGCAGTGCGGAAATGGGCAAAAAATGAGAAGCGGTGAGTGCCTTCTCAGGTCCACTTTGGCGGCAAAGATCTCCTTTGCCATAAGGAAGAGGCAAATGTCCCAAAGCTGTGGTGAGTCCACCTGGTTAGGGAAGGGACCCTGCCTGTTGGGTAAGGTGGGGGAGGGGAGTGGCGTCTGCCGCCTGGGTGAAACCCAGGTCCCCTAAAAATCCTAATCCCGCTTCTGACACCAGATATCACAGTTAAATAAGGATCAGGATAAACAAATAGGTCGAATAGATGCTTATTCAAGGGGAAATAACTCACAACCTAGACAGATGAACACCAGGAAATTCCACCCGATGCTCTCCTGTCTTGAGTCCCACCAGCAAGAGAGCTTTTCCCGGCTCTTCCTCTGACCTCCTTCCACAGGTCACTTCTGCCCATGGCTCCTCCCCCAAAAGGGCGTGGTCAGTGCCACAGAAGGACTATCTCACTACAGCAGCTGGTTATTGGAGGTACCCATCTTTAATCTCAGTACTCAGGAGGTGGAGGCAGGGGGATCTCTGAGTTTGAAGCCAGCCCGAGAGTTCCAGGACAGCCAGGGTTATACAAAGAAACTCTGTCTAAAAACAAAATGAAAAGTTAGAAGATACATCTTTTCAAAAATATGTTTAAGGATTTGTTTTGTGTCTGAGCATGTGCAGGTAAGTGCAGGTGCCCAAGGAGACCAGAAGAGAGTGTCAGATCACTGGGAGCTGGAGTCAGAGTTAGCTGAAAGCTGCCTGCTGCCTGATATGGGTGGTAGAAACTGAACTAGGGTCCTCTGTAAAAAAAAAAAAAGTAGCCAGTGGTTTTTGTGGCAAGTGCAAAGGTCCTGTGCTCACAGATTGTTCTAGGGCGTTTTCAAGGGAAAAGATATATAACCTGTTTTCTGTCCGGAAGGCTTGAAATGGAGTTGGCTGATAGCTTAGGTGACCCTTGTGCTATCTGTGTGGCCAGGGGCTTCTCCACGACTAGGACCAGAGGGAGCTATTAACTCATATGACCTCTACGATATCTGTATGGAGGAGACCACACCAGATCTCCCCCTAGCCTATCTCTAGAATCCATCTTCATTGAACAAGTAACATACGCTTTGCGAAGAGTTTTGATGTAATTATGACTTTTGTGGGGTTATATCACCAAGAAACTTTTTTTCAAATTGTACTATATTTAAATATGTCTAAAATAAACTGGCTGGTGTTGGACTCTAGAACAGTGATTCTTAACCTGGGTTGTGACCCCTTTGGGGGTTAGATAACCTTTTCACAGGGGTCCCCAAGACCATCTACATATTAGATATTTACATTATGATTCATAACAATAGCAAAATTAGTTATGACATGGCAAGAAAAATAATGTTATGGCTGGGTGGGGGTCACTGCCACAGGAACTGTATTAAGGGTTGGCAGCATTGGGGGGTTGAGAACCATTGTTCTAGAAGTTTGAACTAACAGTGGCTACTGAGTTGTGTTGAGCTGAATTTCTGCCACGTTCAGATCATTGCTCTGCTGGCCCTAGTGTTTACAGAGATCCCCACCGCTCTTAGACATTGTGATACCTTCTCAGCCCCTCAAGAACTTTGTGCTGAAACAGTGTTGGGCTGGAATGTTGGCTTGTGAAGTTTATCCACACCCTTTGCTAGCATTCCCAATTTTCATAGTTATGGTCATAATCCTTAGTGCCACTCCCCACGCCCAGAGGCCAGAGAGGGTGTCAAATCCCTTGGAGTTGGAGTTACAGGCAGTTGTGAGCTGTCTTATGTAGTGGGAACTGAACTCAGCTCCTCTGCAAGAGCTGTATGTACTCTTCATTGCTGAGCTTTGTCTCCAGCCCCTGATCTTTGTGACTCAGCTTCCTGAGTGCTGAGATGACAGGTATGCCCTATAGCGCCTGGCTGTTTATTACTCCAATGTCTGTCTCCCTTCACTAGAATGTGAGGGTCCCCAAGACTGTGAGATCTGGTCTATTTTTCTTCCCATCACCAGGATGGATAGTAGTGGTGCACACCTTTAATCCCAGCACTCAGGAGGCAGAGGCAGAGAGATCTCTGAGGCCAGTTTAGTCTACACAGAGTTCCAGGATAGACGGGGCTACACAGAGAAACCCTGTCTCAAAAACAAACAAACCAAAACAAAATAAGGGTTGGAGAGATGAGTCAGTGGTTAAGAGCACTGGTTGTTCTTCCAGAGGTCTTGAGTTCAAATCCCAGCATCCACATGTTGGCTCACAACCATTTATAAGATCTGGTGCCCTCTTCTGGTATAAAGGTGTCCATACAGATAGAGCACTGTAGAAATAAGTAAATAATAATTTAAAAAAGAACACATACATGACATGTGTGATCACACACACACCATATATATATATATATATATATATATATATATATATATATATATATGTTGCAGATTGACTGAAGAGGACTTTCATCCCACCACTTGAGTTCAAGGTCATCTTCGGCAATACAGTGAAGTGCAAGTTAGCCTAGGCAATACAACACCCTGCCTGAAAAAAGCCAAGCCTGGTGGTTCAGGTTTGTAATCCCAGCACTTGGGAGGTGGAGTGGGTTTATCCAACATCTGCCAATAAGGAACGGAAGTATGGCCCAGTAGTAGTGTCCCTGCATGTTTTGGCTATATAACAAGACTCTGTTTCTGGATCAGGTGAGATGACTTAGGATAAAGCCACCAAACCTCAGGACCTGAGTTTCATACATGCATGGCCATACACATACATATAAAATATAAAATACACACATGAGAAGCCAGGAAGTGGTGGCACATGCCTTTGATGCCAGCACTTGGCAGAGGCAGGCAGATCTCTGTGAGTTCGAGACCAGTCTGGTCTACAAGAGCTAGCTCCAGGACAGGATCCAAAGCTACACAGAGAAACCCTATTTAAAACAACAACAAAAATACACAAATGAATATAACAAAAAATTGACTTATTTTTTTGTCTATGTAGTCCTGGAATTACCATATAGACCAGGTTGGCCTGGAACTCACAGAGATCCACCTGCTTCTGCCTCTGGATCCACAGGGATCTGCCCTTGTGGACATAAGCCCCCCATACATAATTAAAAATAAATAAAATAAAAAAATAAAATAAAAATCTAAAAATAAAGTCAACACATAAATAAAAGTTGATCTGAGCTTGGTGGCTCACACTTTTAATCCCAGCACCCAAAGGCAAGCAGATCTCTGTGAGTTCAAGGCCAGCCTGGCCCATAGATAAACTAAATAAACAAATAAATACATGAAAGCTGAGGGGAATCCAGTCTCATGGAAGGACTAGATGAATGAGCAAATTGTGAAATATTGATGACAAGGGAAACGAGGGTTTTTTTTTTTTTTTTTTTTTTTTTTTTGGTAACTTTGTGTGTGTGTTTGTGTGTACATTAATGGACAGTGCTGTTCCATTTCCTTGGCTTGTGAAAGTTTATTGAGAGCCTTCATTTGCATTTCTGCTTTGCACAGTTGCTGTCATAATCATGTCACTCCTAGCACCCGTGGATCCCAGAGATAGAACTCAGATCTTTAGGGTTGGCAGCAGGAATAATTACCTACTTAGCCATCTTGATGTCTTTCTTGATTTTTGAAGGAAAATAAAAATACAGTAAGGGGAAAAGGTTAGGGTGACATATGCATCTCTGGATACCACTTGGAGATGTAAACAAATGTATACTCTATGAAGACAAACAACTTCACAGATGTGAAAATGGATATTTGGATATGGATATGCACCTGCCAAATGGCAATGAGCCCATCTAACAGCCACCCCTCCTCATGGCCTCTAAGTACAGTTGTCCTGGGGGAGACTGGTTCAAGAGTCTACCACCATCCAATCCAAGGATGCTGAAATGCTCAAGCCCCTTATAAAAAAAGTTATTCTATGGGCTGTGAGTGTGGCTCAGTGGTAGAGCACCTGCCTAAAATAACCCAGTTAGGAATAGGGCTAGGCATCAGAACACAAATTAATATAACAAAGAGATAAAAGGGGGGGGGGGGAAGCCACGTGGTGGTGGCTCACGCCTTTGATCCCAGCACTTGGGAGGCAGAGGCAGGCAGATCTCTGTGAGTTCAAGACCAGCCTGGTCTACAAAGTGAGTTCCAGGACAGGCTCCAAAGCTACAGAGAAACCCTGTCTCAAAAAACCAAAGCCAAACAAACAAAAAAGATGTTCAAAGTCTCAAAAATATCTTTCCTCCTCAAATATGGACAAAACACCTCAGTCAGGTGTCTGACATCATTATGTTTGATGTCACTACTAGTAGCACCAGAAGACAGTCTCATTTCTGGAATGTCTAGGGTAGAAGTGCAAAAGGATGGTCCAATCAAGAGGAAAAACTGAACTAACCCAAACGAAAGAGCAGTTTACCTGCCAAGGTCATGAAAACTCACAGGCTACAAATTATTCTGTGTTGAGAATAGAGTTAGGATGATTGGTTATGATGTCTGATACCATGGTAGATTTCTATTTTTTTTTTTTTTTTCCAAGACAGGGTTTCTCTGGGTAGCCGTAGTTGTCCTGGAACTTGCTATGTAGATCATGCTGGCCTCAAACACACAAAGATCCTCTTGAATACTGTGATTGCTGGGATTAAAGATGTATACCATCCCAGCATTTGGAGTACAGGGACAGAGAGATCTCTAAGTTTGATACCAGCCTGATCTACAGAGGGAGTGCCAAGGCAGCCAGGGCTACACAAAGAAACCCTGTCTCAAAACAAACAAAGCAAGCAAGCAAACAAAATTCCCTTGTCTTGGAATGTAGTTTGTCTGATCCTGCATGTTTGGGGTATCCTAGCAATAGCATAGCGGTAAGGATGCCTTGGGGTTTTTTGTTTTGTTTTTTCTTTCTGAGGTGGGATTAAAATTCAGGGGGCAGAGTATGCCTTGATACTCATGCTGTGGCACTGCCTCATGCCTTGCAAAGTCCTGGACCAAGCCAAGGTTGTCCCTGCCTGGCTATAGCAAGACATTTGTGGAGCGTCCCCTATGGGCGAAGGAAGGCAAGACCTGGGGGAAAGGCCTGGGCGTTCCAAGGTGAGAGAAGGGAAGTGCACTTGCTCCTTGCCCCAGACTGTCTTTCAGTAGGTGGAGTCTGCTAGGGAGTGCCTTGCCTGGAAGGGCAAAGGGCTCTGTCTTCTCTTAGCCACAACCAGCTGACAAGTATCAGTCACCAGGCCACCTCTCTAGGGACATTGAAAGGTAAGTGTCCCCAGCCCACTCACTATTATTTCCTGAGGAGAGTATGGGAAATCCTGTCCCTCTGGGAGTTCCACATACTCTGTCCATTCTGCTGAACCCGGCCAAGCGGCTTTGCCTGTTGTTCCTGAGTACCGCCCAAAGTCCCAGCTAGCCAGACTAAGGGCTCTCCTAGTGCTTTACAAGATGAGGGTGGAGAGCCCTCTAGAGGCAAAGGGTGGTAAGGCTAGGTGGAAATAACAGGGCAGGTCGGTTAGGACCAGGGTCAATGGCAGGGCAGAAGTACAGAGGGTGGGGCTTCTCATTCAGACAAGCCCAGATCACTGCCTCCCCATCCATTACCCTTCAACAGGCCCAGAGTCCCAAGCGGCTGGAGCACTGGGGGACACCCGGGCAGAGCCTTCCCTGGAGCAAGTCCTGCAGGAGCGGGATGAAGCTATTGCTAAGTGAGAGAAAGTGCAGATGGGGGTTGTGGGGATTGTGGGGACCCACTCCAGCCACAGGAGAGGAAAGGGGGTCCAGACACCCTGGAAGGAAGCCACTAGAAATCCCCTGCTGCTGTCCCTGCCGCCTGCAGGAAACGCGCGGTGGAGGCGGAGCTGGACGCCTGCAGAGCCAGGTTGCGCACAGTGGAGGCTCAGCTGCTGGAAGTCCTGCAGGAGAAACTGAGGCTGAAGCAGGAAGTGGAGGCCTGGGAGGTAGGGCGGGGCCTCTTGACTCGGGAGGCTTGGAATAAGCCCCTCAGTCCCCGGGATGGCCTTGAACCCTCTCTCTCTCTCCTGTCCCCAGGAAGACATGCAGCAGATGGTTCGAGAGCGGGTACAGAGTCAACTGCAGGGTGAGTCCAGGGGCGCTCTGGGCACACAAGAGGACACAAGCGCTGGCAGGAGCTCCTGGATCCACCTCTCCGGGAGTCAGTGGGGCCGACGGTGGTGAAAACGGATCCCAGAACTTTAAGAGAACTGCCTTTATTCATTAAAGGGCTGGACCACCTCTGTACTCCTGGGCCCTCTTAGTGCCCACCTGAGTTTTTCTGTGCAGAAGCAAGGGACAGTTTGCAAGGATGCCAAGCCCAGAGTTCCCTGTCTGCTCTTTCACAGAGTCACTTCTTAGGCCAAGAAGCTGGTGACAGCGTCCATGAAGTCTTGGGGTTTGTCACTGTGGACCCAGTGGCCAGCATTAGGCACAGTCTGAATTTGGGCTTGAGGAAAGAGACGCCTAATCTCTGAATGGTGGCTGGGTCTGGCCACCACAATGAAGTCAAAGGAGATGGGGTTAGGAAGACAACGAGGGGGAGGGGGGAGAGAGAGAGAGAGAGAGAGAGAGCAGGAGAGTTACATGAGCCTACATGCCCAGTGGTGTTACTGGCTCCCAGATACCCCATGCCCACACCCAAGCCCTCCCCAACTGAAGCAGACTCCCACAGCTGGCGGTGGGTGAGACATGCCCCTTCCTACGGTCCAACACTGACTTACTTTACGTATCTAGAATTTCCACCAGTCAGAAAGAGAGTTGGTCCCGGGTAGGATTCATACTGTTGTGGGAAGGTCAGAATCTTGTCCAAGTACTGAGCTAAAGTCTCCAAGTTCACCCTCCAGGAGAATCGCCCATTTACCTCCACCAGGTTAGTGAGCAGGAACCTCCGAATGGCTAGGTCCTTTGCGGGGAGGGGGGGAGGGATGGTCAGGCAGCTATGAGAGACTCTGTGAGATCCACCCCCCACTTTTTCCTCTGACATGTGACATGGGGGAGGTGGGGAGGGGGTTATCACATATCACCTTGACAGTGGAGCTAAGTTGTTCATCTATCAGTTTTCGGGCCTGGGAGTGTGGCATCTTCTCCGGGATGTCAACGGCCTTCATGGCTGCTATGTAGCTTCCGAGATAGGATCCAGGTGTGGTTCCTACTGGGCTTATGTCTACAGCAACCAATCGTTCCACAACATCTGGCTATGAGACAGAATCTCGCTGAGGCCCCAGAACAGTTGCTGGGGTCTGGCCTTCCGAGGCACCACATGTCCCACGCTATCAATTGGGCACTTTCGGTTTACACTGCACTAAGAGGAGGACCCAGATAGATGCAGCTCACCCTCTGCAGTGCCAGAAGCATGGCTGTCTTTCCTCCCATGCTGTGACCAATGAGGACGCAGGGCTCCAGGCCCAGCTGTGACAGGAGACTCTGAAGGTCCTGACTCATGGCCTCATAGCTTGCATCTGGACTGTGGGGGCTGTCTCCATGGTTCCGAGCATCCACTGTCAGCACCTGGGGCACAGGGTGAAAGAGGGTTGATGGTACCCTGATTATAGACAATTAAAAAACCTGGTAGAGACTATGAAGCAGTCAGAGAGATGAGTCAGGGGACATAACTGTGTGTGTGTGTGTGTGTGTACATTTTCATGTACACGTAGAGGCCTGAGGTCAATTTTGAATGTCTTCCTTGGTTGCTATCCCAACTTATTCCTTGATTTTTATTATATACATATATTTATGCATGTCTAAGTGTGTGTGCAAGTGTGTGTGTGTGTGCACGTGGCAGTCAAATGACAGCTTTAGGTGTGGGACAGAGGGCATTCTGATCAAGAGAGGAGCCCCAGACCAAGAGAACGAAGAGAGCATGACGGACACAGCTGGGTTATATAGGAAAGAGAAGCTGGAGGAAGGGAGGGGAAGCCCCCGGGCTGGACAAGTTTATGGTGGGCAGTTGGATGAGAGGAGCAGCAGCCAGCGTGCACTTTGGAATGCAAATAAGCACCACAACTAGCCATTTGTTCCGAGTTTCTTTGGGACCTGAGAGGGGCAGGTGAAGATCTGTAAAATAAATGGACGAACTGAAGGGCACCCTGCAGAACCCGGCCTCATCCAGGTTACTATGCACTGAAACTCTGCAATATTATTATATTAGTAGGACCTGAGGGATTGAAGCTACCCTCAGACTTCCCCCTTAGCCCCTAGCACCCGCCCACTTATGCCCCGCCTCACCCGGAAGCTCACCCTCCTACCGGTCCTCTGGACCATCGCCTTGGCTATGGAGTTGAAGTTGGTTTTGCTGCCGAAGAGTCCATGCAAAAAGACGACGGCTGGGAGTGTCGCGTCTCCATCTAGAAGGTTATAGGACAGCGGCAGCGGCCTGGGAAGGGAGGGAGAGTACCATGGAGAAAGGGGGAGAGTAAAGGAGAGAAGGGGCGAGGCCAAGAGATGGGCGGGGCCAGCCCGGCCGCGTGCGAAGACCAGTGGAGTACAACCTACCCGGTGTCCTTGACTGACCTCGGATCGCCGTTATCTTGACCACTACTGCGGCCGCTACTAAAGGCGACAGGCACCGCCAAGCATCTGGGAGAGGAGGCGCCAAGCTTCCCATGGGGAACCCTCCACGCTCGGGCCCAGCGGAGCATGCCCACACTTGCGGCCTGTAGAGTGTGCTTCCTAGGTATGCCCCGCGCACGCTCCGCCTCCCAGAGCCCTGCCCGCTTCCAACTAGGGCTCCGCCTATCTTCCTACTCTGTCAAGGCGCCACTCTAGGTCACGTGACCTGACGTAATCCCGCAGCACAGTTCAACCCCTTCGTTATGCCATTACCCAAAGCAGGAGCTGTTTGGCCACGCCCTGGGCGGAGCCTCTAGAAGAGCTGGCCCTTGCGTATTACACAATTCTTGCAGCTACTCGGAATCCGGTGTGGAGGACTAGCTGCCTTGGTTATGCACTGGGCGTAGCCATCCAACATTAGCCCTGTCCCACTTGCACAACTGCTCAATTCCTGCAGACACTATGAGCCTCCTAGAGACGAGATCCTTGCCAGGACCAGGGCGGTGTCAAATGGGATTGGCCCTGTCTCTTGGACATTACACAATATCCTTCAGACCTGTGAGCACCTGCCACCCCCTGTGAGGGTCCACCCCATTGGTCTGGTTTTTGTACTATCAATCGTCGTAGCCACTTGGGCATCTGGAGGAGTCCCCTGGCCACACCCTGGGCGGAGCCACTGGAGGCTCTGGGACCACCTCTTGCATCATTACGTAATTCCCACCTTCCGAGCCTCTGCTAGCTCCGTTTTCTTGGTCACGCCCTACTAGGGGCGGAGCCAGAAGATAACCTGGGCGATCGCTTGCTTGATTTTCGCAAACCCTTAGATGCTGCAGCGCCTGGAACTTGGTCTCTTGGCTACGCCCTGGGCGGAGCCACCAAAGATTCTGGCCCCACCTCTTGCACCATTACGTAATCTTAGCTGATCTGTGCGCACCTTCCAGAGCTCCTTGGTTACGTCGTAGACCATACCCCGGCCTTTAGGTGGCGTGTAGTCTATTCTAGAGTTTCCCCACTTTGGCCAGAGGTTCAAGGTACAGGCGTGGGACGTGTTCCTGGCAAGCTGAGGACCTCCTTTCTCGGCTCTGGAGCAGATCCCACCTGGCCCTCACCTCCGTCCTCAGGCACCGCCTTGCGTAGATGCTATGCTCTCGGTGCCTCTAGCAAGAGCAGGAGGTGCCAGGAGTGGCTCTTGTCCCAGCTCCCGCCAGCTTGGTGGCGCCGTGCTCCATAGCTAGGGGTGCTACCAGGCTCCCCAGACCATGAATGCTTTGTTTCCCGAAGTCCCCTCGAGAGGCTCTCGAGATCACCTTGATCACCTTTGCTTGAACTGGCAAATTTAGGTGCAGAGAGGACAAAAGATTTGTCCAACGGGCACAACCAGAGTCTTCTGTTTCTGCCGCAGGTCATGGCCAGGGATTTGTACTGTAGTTACTGCACTGAATAGAAATGGCTCCCGGCTGGGCGAGGTGCCTCACACATTTAATCCCAGCACTTGGGAAACAGAGGAAAGGGGTTCTCCGTGAGTTCAAGGCCAATCTGGTGTATAAAAGGACAGCCAGAGCTACGTAGAGAAACTGTGTCTAAAAGAAAAGAAAAAGAAAGTAAGAAAGGGCCCAGACTAGCAACTTGTCATTTATTAGCAGAGTGGCAATACTCTCACCCCGAGAACTCACCCATTTCCCGCACTGGAATCAGTTCCCACGAGGACCCTGCCTTCTTAGTCTAGGGAAAATTGTTTTTTAAATCTTAGCTCCCTTCTGCTGAAGTCGATCCTTTAGCAGTTTGGAGCTGTTTTCATCATAACACACACATCTGCTGGAGAACCCTTCTTGTTATTCAAGTTAAGTTTCTCATAGGCTTCAAGACCCCCAGTGGGATCCTTCCAGGAATCCCCAACCAGACACCAAGCCATTGGATCTTTATTCCCTTTTGTTCTTCGGGGCTGCCATCTGCCTTCTGCCCTGCTAGTTGCCTAGTCGGGTACACACACACCCACACCCACACCCACACACACACACTTATATATTTATTTTACTTTATGGGTATGAGTGTCTTGCTTATGTGTCCAGTATTTGTGTCCAGTATTTGTACCTCGTGTCTTCAGAGTTCAGAAGACAGTGTAGGCTCCCCTGGAGCCACCATGTGGGTATTAGGAGCCATATTCCAGTCCTCTGCAAGAGCAGTGGGTGCTCTTATCTACTGGATCATCTCTCCAGCCCTTGTTTTTGAGACAGTGTCTATTATGTAGCTCTGACTGCCTTGGAACTTGCCATGTAGATCAGGCTGGCCTCACTCAAACTCAAAGAGATTCACCTACCTCTGTTTCCTTAATGCTGAGAGCAAAGGTGTGTGCCACTATCCCTGACTGTTTTGTTTGTTTTGTTTTTAAGGACAAAATCGTATGTAGCCCAGGCTATCCTCAAACTTTATATGTAGCTAAGAATGGCCTTAAATTCCTGATCCTCCTGCCTACATCTCTGGTGTCAGGACTACAGATGTTTTTTGTTTGTTTGTTTGTGTTTGTTTTGGGGTGGTTTTCCCCCCCTGGTTTTGAGACATGATCTCAATATTTAGTCCAAGCCGGCCTCAAATTTCTGAGCTGGCCCAGAAGTCATGATCTTGCTGCTTTAGCACTCTGGATGCTGGGATTGGAGACCTTCAACATACCTGTTTCTCCTATATATCTTCTTATTTTTATCTATTTTACATTTTAAATTATTATTCTTAAACTTAATTGTTTTATTTTCTGTGCATTGGTGCTTTGCCTGCATGTTTATTTGTGTGAGGGTGTCCGATCTTGGAGTTACAGACAGTTGTGAGCTGTCATGTGGGTGCAGAGAATTGAACCCGGGTTATTTGGAAGAGCAGTCAGTGCTCTTACCAGCTGAGCCAACTTTCTAGACCCAATTTTTAATTTTTTTATTATTTAATATTTTTCTTATTTTACATATCAATGCCAGTTCCCTCTCTCTCCCATCATCCGATGTCCTCTACTGACCCCCCCCAATTTTTAAATTATTTATAAACTTAATTATAGAAAAAAATCTTGGGCTAATGAAATGGCTTAGCTGTTAAGAGCACTAGCTGCTCTTTCAAATCCCAGCAACCTTTTGGAGGATATCATCTATAGTGGGATCTGATGCCCTCTTCTGGAATGAAGATGTACATGCAGATAGAGCAGTCATATACATAAAATAAAGAAGTCAATCTTTTTTTAAAAATCCTGCAAATAAATAAAAAAAAAATCACATACCAAATTTAGCAAGATCCAAAGTCTAAACAAATCAATGAACTTCTATATAGTTAGAATAGGCATTTGAAACAGAAGCTATGGGGTGTCACATTAACTGTTATACTTGCAATATCAAGTATATTTTATGCACTTATTCACCACCAAAACAGTGAAACAAAAAAATTCATGATAGGCTTAGAACTAGAAAAACAATTATCTTTATATCTTTTATAATCTGAGTCTTTTACCTGCATTCAGTCTGTCCCCACACCCTTACCTTTAGCCTTTCTTTCTTTTTCTTTTTCTTCTTTTTTTTTTTTTTTTTTTTTTTTTTTTTTTTTTTTGCTTTTTCGAGACAGGGCTTCTCTGTGTAGCTTTGGAGACTGTCCTGGAACTAGCTCTTGTAGATCAGGCTGGTCTCGAACTCACAGAGATCCTCCTGCCTCTGCCTCCTGAGTGCTGGGATTAAAGACAGGTGCCACCAACACCCTCTTTCTTTCTTTCCTTTTATTCTTTTTTTTTTTTTTAAGATTTACTTATTATTATGGGGCTGGAGAGATGACTCAGTGGTTAAGAGCACTGCCTGCTCTTCCAAAGGTCCTGAGTTCAATTCCCAGCAACCACATGGTGGCTCACAGCCATCTGTAATGAGATCTAGTGCCCTCTTCTGGCCTGCAGGGAAAGCATGTAGACAGAACACTGTATACATAATAAATAAATATTTAAAAAAAGAAGATTTACTTATTATATATACAGTGTTTTATCTGAAGGAATCCCTGCAGGCCAGAAAGAGGGCACCAGATGGTTGTGAGCCATCTTGTGGTTGCTGGGTAATAAACTCAGGACCTCTGGAATACCAGGCTCTAGTGTTCTTAACCATAAGTCTAAAAGCCAATTCAAAAGGAAAGATCCCAGCACTCAGGAGGCAGAGACGGGTGCAACTCTGAGTTCGAGGCCAGCCTAGTATACAGTATGAGTTCCAGGACAGCCAGGGCTACATAGAGAAAACCTTTCTCAAAAAACAAAACAAGAAAACCTGGACAGGAAAGAAAGAAAAGGACAGGTCTTTCCCAGCCTTTGAATAATACACAACCTGGTCTACATCGTGAGTTCTAGGATAGCCAGGGCTACACAGAGATACCCTGTCTCCTGAAAACAAAACATAAAAATGTAACTCAGTGGTAGGGTGCTTGCCTAAATTCATGTCTCCCTGGGTTCAAACTGTAGCTCTCTCCCCTTACCCCCCACCCCTCACCCCTGACACACACACACACACACACACACACACACACACACACACACACACAGAGAGTACTTAAGAGCACTGCAGAAAACGCTTAGGCAAATTTTTCTGGGGTATCTGGTAAAAAATGCCCACTAACAGGAGGCAGACACTAAGGCCACCAGAGAGATATTGACCCATCTGCTACCCTTCAGGACAGGGAGGGCTAAAACAGGCTGTGTACCAGCTTGCAGACTCCATCCCTCTTCGGAAGAGGACTCAGGAGCTGGTTTGTTCTATCCTGAACTCACCAGGGATCCTTACCAGGCTGGATGTGATCCCTTTGTTGGGTACAGAGAGTTGTTAGGACTTTGACAGAGACACCTGAGCCCTGTATTATTCAAAATACCTCTGTGTAATGGTATTTTGCCTGCATATATGTCTGTGTACCATGTGCACATGTGGTGCACACAGAGGCTAAAAGAGGGTGCTGGACTCCCTGAAACACAGGTGGTTTGTAGCCCACCATATGGGTGCTGGGAATCAAACCTGGGTCCTCTGAAAGAGCAACAAGTGCTCTTAACCACTGAGTCATCTCTCCAGGCCCCCTTTTTCTTTCTTTTGTGCTTGTTTGTTCATTTTTGCTTTTGTTTTTAGAGACAGGGTCTCTTTGTGTAGTCTTGACTGTCCTAGAACTCACTCTACAGATCAGGCTGGCCTCCAACTCACAGAGATGTGCCTGCCTTTGCCTCCTGGGTGCTGGGGTTAAAGGTGTGCACCCACCAGCTGGCCCTTAGATGTATTTTTAAAACTTTCTTACACATATTTATTTCTTTAGTGTGTGTCTGTATCTTTCTGTGTGTTTCTCTGTGTGCGTATGTCTCTCTGTGTGTATGTGTGGGTACACAGGTGTCACAGCATGCTTGTGGAGAAGACAACTTGAGGGAGTCTCAGTTCTCTTCCTTCTCCACCTGGGTTCTGGGGATTGAACTCAAGTCATTAGGCTTAGCAGCAAGCTCCTTTATCCACAGAGCCATCTCACCAGCCCCGAGTCAAAGGGTTCATAGTTCTGTTGGGAAAGGGTACTGTTGTTAAACAGTTTCTAACCAGTCAACTTTCTGTCTAGCCAGCTCACCCCAACCTGGCACACAACCTTTGACCATATGTCCAAGAGCCAAATGGCCCAGATCTACTGTCAGGAGTGGCCTTGAGGACATACAGAGTCCTGGGCCCTAAACTTTGTGGTCACATGGCTTGCTCAAGGCCAAGCCTGGCAAGCAGAAAAACCAGTTGGTTTGAAGGTTCCAGGTGAACATTCCAGAGAAAGTAGTGGGTGGGGGCAGAGAAGAGGGGTAAAGCTCCCTGGGCTGGCAGGACTCTGAGGGTGGCCTGTTGGGGAAGGGTCATTCCAGAGCTGCCCACCCTTCCCCACCTTGTTAGGCAAGTCGGGGAGTTTAAGTTGGTTGGCTTCCAGCAACTCAGATATCCTGAGTACATTCTCCCACCCCACACTACTGAGCCTGAGTCATAGCTACTAGCCCCCAATATTATACTTGATGAGGGCCTCATCCTTATATTTTTTACATCTGTCCGTCCGTCTGTCCCTCCGTCCGTCCGTCCATCCATCCATCCATCCATCCATCCATCCATCCATCCATCCATCCACTATCTATTATTTATTGTGTATCTATGTGTGTGTAGCCAGCATGTGGAGTCAGAGGACAGCAAATGGGGATCAGTTCTCTCCTTCCAAGCACATCCTGTCCCAAGATTCGACAAGATTCATCACTGCTGAGCTATCTTGCTCAGGCCATCATTATTTGACCCGGAAGGAAAGAAAGAAACGGAGGCGAAGTTACCCAGCTCCAATCACCAGTGTGGCTCAGGCCCGATTCCTTCCCAGATTCCATCTTCCACCTAGTCACTGCCCTTCTGGCTGTAGACCGAGAACCAAAGAGGTGTGTGTGTGTGGCCCGCAGGGAAGCAATAGACACTGCACCCTGGCGGCGGCCGGGCGTTGAACGGGTTAAAGCTGGAGGCGGCGAGTGTCCTCTTAACCGCACCTGGCTCAGTATCGGTCACGTGGCCAGGGTTTCACCTGCCCTGCTGGGCAGGGACAATCAGGCCGCTTGTTCCCTAAGCCAGTCGCCATGGTGACAGGAGTGTGCTTGGGGAGGTCACAGGGGCAAATTCCTGCCTGTTGGCTCAGGTGTGGCAGGGATGTCAACTGGATTGTAGCTTGTTTAGGGGTTCCCTAGGGGCTCCGGGTAGGGCTCGTCCTCCCAGGTGCCCCAGGTGTGACTTCCCACCTGGCCTTCTGAGGACGTTTCTCCATCAGTCTGGCGTCTCCCCAGATCTTGAACCTACTGATTAATCTGTTGGTGCTTCTATATGCATTCTCTGGTTTAAATCATGTGGTTGTTGGCGCTGTGGGGTGGTTATCCCCCAGGGTCACTTATCCATCCCCCTACCCCCACCGTCACAGAGTTAGTACTTCGAAAACATTATTTTTTCTACAATACAGTAACTACCACTGGAACCTTCCCTGGCCCCAGTAAATCACAACTTTTTTTTTTTTCAGCTTTACTTATAATATATATATATATATATATATATATATATATATATTTTAAATTTATTTATTTATTTTGCCTGTATTCATGTCATGTCTGTGCACCCCAGCCCTTCCGGCCCCTTATTTATTTTGTGGTTCTGGGAATGAAGCCTAGGCTATGAACATTCAAATATTCTACTAGTAAACTTGGCTTTTTTTTTTTTTTTAAGTGACATGTCACTATGTTACCAGGGTGTATTAGTTACTTTAATGGTTGCTGTGGACAAATAACTAACAAAAGCAGTTTAAGGAAGGCAGGGTTTATTGCCCTTCACAGTTCTGATGCACAGTTGGTCGTGATGGGGAAGTCACAGCACTTAGAGCAATGTGAGGTAGCTGGTCACATGGCATCCACAGACAGGAAGAGGAGAAAGGGGGCCCCTGGCCCTCTGTGTCTTTATTTGGTCCTGGATCCCAGTCCAGGGTATGGTGCTGTCTCAGTTAAGTGTGGGTCTCCTCACCTCAATTAACCCAAATTCTAGATCCTGTCAAGTTGAAATAAATTTCAGTCATGAGGCTCACTGCTCTCCCTCCCTCCTCACCCTTCCAAGTACGGAATCACACCTGGAGTCTGTTTGTTCAAACCTATCGACCCACTCCCCTAGAGAAACGGCAGCCTGAAGGTTGTAGTCCTGTCTTCCCTGCACACCTGAGCCTTTGTTTTGTTTGTTTCGTTTTTGCTTTTAACAGCCTGAACTTTTGTTTATTGAGGACCTATTATATGCAGAGGTCTGGGATGCAAGAAAGAGCCCACATCAACCTAGATGGAACAGATACTAATACACCTGCAATAATAAAAAAAAAAAGAACAATAAAAAACAAAAGATTTCAAAAACAAGGCAGCTGATTTGACCCTGGAGCACCTAAGACCGCCTGTCAAAAGAGGCTAAGGGGATGTTGACTAGGTGAGTGTGGTTACAGTGGAAGAGAATGTTCTAGAAGCCAGCACACCATGTGCAAGGTGAAGTCATCTATCTCTGTCAAGCAGAACATCCAACTCTTATTTATTTTTTGAGGCAGGGTCTCCATATGTACCTTAGGCTGACTTAAACTCTCAAAAACAAAACAAGACAGGCAGAAACTGTTTATTTTGACTCATAGTTTGAGGACATATGGTCCATCATGACAGAGAGGGCATGGCCACAGGAGCTGGGCACATTGCAAGCACCATCAAGTAGCAAAGAGAGTCGGATTCTGGTGCTCAGCTGGCTTTCTCCATTTTATTCAGTTCAGGACCCCAGCCCCTGGGATGGTGCTGCCCACATCCTGGGAGGTGTGTCCACCTGGGTTAAATCTTGATGGAAACACCTTTATGGACAAATCTAGAGGTGTGTCTCCAAGGTGATTCTAAACCCAGTTAAGACAACAATGCAGATTAACCACAAATCCATCCTTTGTCCACTTGACACCCAAAAGGCACCATGCTAATCTGTAACATTCGACCCTGGGTCCTTAAAAGTTTGTGCCCACCTCCTTATGCAAAACACATTTAGCTCATCTCCAACAGTCCCCTCTGACCTCAAATTCTTTCTTGTTCAAGACAAGTAGCCAAGGTTGACCTCGAACTAGATATGTAGCCAAGAGTGGTCCTGAACTCTGGATCCTTAACCTCCCCAGTGCTTGGATTACAGACATGTGGTGAGGAATTTTTTTAAAAAATGTATTTATTTTATTTTTATGTGTATGAGTGTTTTGATATTTACTACTATGCGTATGTCTGGTACCCATGGAAATCAGAAGGAGGTGTTGGATCCTCTGGAAGGAAAATTTTGGATGGCTGTGAGCTACTGTGTAGGTGCTGGGAGTTGAACTCAGATCCTCTGAAAGAATAACAGGTGCTCCTAACAGCTGAGCCAGCCCTCCAGCCCTTGGATCCTCCGCAGTTGTATAGGTGTGCTGTCCCTGTCCAGCTTTTAAGTCTTTGTAGAGGGGCTAGGGATTGATTCATTGGGTAAAGTGCTTGTGTTGAAATGTGAGGACCTGATTTCGGTGGGGGCACTGTGCTCTGTCTCTAAATCTAGTCCTAGGAAGCCAGAGACAGAATGTAAGGATTCAGGCATTATGCTGGCTTGTCCCTGTCACCTGGCAGAATGCATTCAGGCAGTACTCTGGTCAGCCCAGTATTCCATGACTACTAGTCTGACCGCAGGTGCAAAGGACCCCTTTGAAAGACAGACCCCACCCACTTATGCTGTCTTTTCCCTCTTCTATTTCCCACTCTCTTTCCTGCAGGCTTTTTCTGTCTGCCTCTTCTGGCCTCTCTCTGTCTCTCTGTCTTTTGTGTGTGTGTGTGTGTGTGTGTGTGTGTCTGTCTGTCTGTCTGTCTGTCTGTCTGTCTGTCTGTCTGTCTGTCTGTCTTTGCCCCTTTACCTCTTTTCTTTTTCCTTCCCCTTCTCTCATAAGCTCTGTCTGCCTGGCATGTCTGTCCCTCCACCTCGGTCAACCTTGCCCGCCCGCACGCTATGGAATCTGCCAAGGTCCCTCACACATTATCCTAACACAGACAGATCCCAGGATCTCATTAGCCAACCAGCTGGCCTAACAGAACTGATGAGTTCCAGGTTTATTGATAAATCTTGCCTCAAAAAAGTAAGGTGGCTAGCCGGGCAGTGCTGGCACATACCTTTGATCCCACCACTCTGGAGGCAGAGGCAGGAGGATCTCTGTGAGTTCGAGACCAGCCTGGTTTACAAAGAGCTAGTTCCAGAACAGCCTCCAAAGCCACGGAGAAACCCTGCCTTGAAAAAAACAAAAACAAAGGTGGCTAAGAGGTTAGAAGAAAAAAAGTGGTTAAGAGCTCTTGTGGCTTTTCTAGAGGACCTAAGTTTGTCTCGCAGCACCCACAAGTGGCACACAAAGGCCTGTAACTCCAACACACACCGAGAGAGAGACAGAGACACAGAAACTAAAAATAAAACAGAGAGGTAGAAATTGAGGAAGATGTCTGACACTGACTCTGGCCTCCACATGCAGAATATACGTATCCACAGGAGCGTGCGCACGCGCGCTCACACACACACACACACACAATTATAGCTATTTTCTCCTTTCTTATGTCTCTTTCTCCAACCTACTCCCTCCTAGCTATGTTGGTTTTTATTTCCTGATGGCTCTGATTGTCATCGCTGTCACACACACACACTGCCCTCCATTAGTCTGGAGTCATTTCTCTGCAGATTATCAGTACCATCTGTTCCAAACTCAGGACGTATTTCTTCCCACGTTCAACTGTATTTTCTGAGCTCTGGGTCCATGCTCATGGCCTCAGGGGGCACGTGCAGCTGCTAGGGGAGCAGAAAGGTGACTTTGTGTTTGCAAGTGTTACAGCTTTGGAGGGAAAGGTATCCTGACGGTCAGACACGACAGGCAATGCCTACAGCTGTGAAGGGGAGGCATCCTGGATACCTACAGCTATAAGGAGAAAGGTATCCTGACTGTCAGGAAGTCAGGATACACTGTAGCTGTGTTCTGGTAGGGGATGGCCTCCCTGCAGAATATGGCAATCCTGTTCCTCTACTAGAGAGAGCTGTTGCAGCTCAGCTCTGGGCCACTCGGCTGAGAGACTTCCCCAGCAGACATGGCCATTGCTTCTCTGTCCCATTCCACTAAGGGACTTTCTCAGCAGAGATGTCATTGCTTCTCTGCTCCACTCTCACCCAAAGCTCATCCGTGACATTTATTTGGGAGGGAGGAGTCCAGGAGAGTGGCTGCCTCTGCCAGGGAGGAGAAGGGCAGCTCCCAATCGAACAGGCACAGGGTTTACACAGGGCTTCTGAGAGGTGGGATTTTCCAGGGTGAAGAGTTTCCGGGTGGGAACTGGTTGGATTTCAATCCCTGATCTTGGAAAAACTTGGAGAAAAGCAGAGATTGGCTGCTTGTGCCACCATGCCTAGCTCTTGGGGCTTTTTTTTTTTTTGGTTGTTGTTATTGTTTGTTTTTAGTTTTTGGAGACAGGATCTTGCTATATAGCCCTGGCTAACCTGGGACTCACTATATATAGATCAGGTTAGCCTTGTACCTTCAGGGATCCTCCTGCCTCTGCTTCCCATGTGCTGGGAGGGTAGTCATAAATCCCCATAACTGCTGAGTCCTCTTGATTTTTTTGTTGGACTTGAGGTTCAAATTTAGGAGGAACGAAGGCACATGGTTTGTAACTGTCTGTGGAATGAAGCATCTAGGGTCACTGTGGGCTATATGCCCAAAGGGAATGGCATTATTAGGAGGTGTGACCTTGTTGGAGTAGGTATGTCTTTGTTGGAGGAAGTGTGCCACTGGGGGTGGACTTTGAAGTCTCAGATGCTCAAGCCAGGTCCAGTCCCTGTCCTCTTTCTGCCTGGAGATCCAGATGTAGAACACTCAACTGCCTCAGCACCAGTGTGTCTGTGGGCCACAATGCTTCCTGCCCTGATGATGAGGGGCTAAACCTCTGAACTATAAGTCTCCATTAAATGTTTTCCTTTATAATAGTTGTCATGACCATGGTGTTACTACCCAGCAATAGAAACCCCAAAAACATCCACCTTGCAAAGAATTACATAAAGTGTCATTGCACATCTAAGTCTGTGGACTGTCACTTGTAAGTACTGCAGTGCCTCAAGCACATATGGTTCCAATCACTGTCTCATTCACATCAACAAGCCATTATTCATTTGTTTGAAAAATATTTACTAACAGCCTACTAAGGACAAGGATGACCTTCAGTTTTATTTTATTATTACTATTATTATTATTTATTATTTTGCAGGATTGGGTCTCAAGCATGCCAGGCAAACTTCTGAGTCGGTCCTGGCTCTTTACTGGGGAATTGTAGACCAGTTTGCTATACTACTGAATCGTGACCCCTGGGTCTTTGTTTTCAACTTTTAATTTTGAGACAGGGTGTCATAAAGTTCTCCAGATTGGCATAGAACTCACTCTGTGGGCCAGGCATGCCTTGAACTTTCCTGCCTCAGCCTCCAAAGTACTTGGGATTACATGTTTATGCCATTAGTACTGGCCTTTATTTTAGTTTTTAGCAATACTGGGAATGGCTACAGGGGCTCACACATGGCAAGGCAAGCGCTCTACCATCGGGCTATGTGACTAGCACACAGGGGTATGACTTTCTGAGTTAGGCATGCAGCAATTACATGACCTCATTCCTTAAGGAACACAGAAAACCAAACCTGGGGTTGGGGAGATGGTTCCCCGGGGAAAATGACTGCTATGAAAGCATGAGTTCAGATTCCTAGCGCCCATGGTGATGCACACCCATAATGTAGCCTTTGGGTGGGAGGGGATATGGAGACAGGCAAAGGGGCTCAAGCCAAAATGGAGAGCTCTAGGTCCATCGAGAAAGCCTGTTTCAAAATATGTAAGGATAGGCTGCACATAGTGCTTTTGTAAGCTTTTGTGCTGTTGATTTTTGTTTTGTTTTTGTCCAGACAGTGTCTTGCTATGTAGCCCTGGCTGTCCTGGAACTCACTCTGTAGACCAGGCTGGCCTGGAATTCACAGAGATCTACCTGCCTCTGCCTCCTGAGTTATGGGGCCACTTGCCAGCATTTTATTTTAAATGGGGAAGAAATGTTGAGAGAGAAGAGAGAGAGAGAGAGAGAGCAAGAGAGCACCTACCATTGGGACAATATCCCACCTGCCTTACAGATCTGAGCTACAAGCACAGAGGTCCTGTAGAAGGTTCCCTGAGCAGGTACCAGGAGCCCCATCTCTGGCTTTCTTCTTCACCAGCTGGGCATAAACTGACCATCTTAGCTTAGGTGACCTTGGGTTCGCTGGCAGAGCATAGAGAAAGAAAGGTTGCTGTTTGAAGCCTACTAAAGACCATGAGAGAGCCACAATAAACACAGCAATTGTTTGATGAAGCACTTGGCTTTGGTTCTGGGCAACAGGAAGAGCTAAAACTGGTGTGGCAAGATGGAGATGGCCTGAGGCAACAGTTTGGCTGCAGGGTCTGGT
Organism: Phodopus roborovskii; assembly: GCF_943737965.1. Lineage (NCBI taxonomy): Eukaryota > Metazoa > Chordata > Mammalia > Rodentia > Cricetidae > Phodopus > Phodopus roborovskii. The sequence continues at coordinate 9,869,461 of NW_026126598.1, read as the reverse complement.
AAAGAGTTCTGAAACGGTGCATTCTGAAGAAACCTGGGGATTTTTCTCTCTAAGTTGCTGTAATACTGGATGTACTATAATATCAATTATTAAAATGCACATTAATTACTCCCCTATATGTCCAGCACAGCAGGCCTGGAACTCACTTATGCTGAAATACGATTTCCTTGAACTCACTGAGATCCACCTGCCTCTGCCTCTAGAGTGCTGGGATTTTTAAAATCTGAGACAGGTTGTAGAGCAGGCTGCCCTTGAATTTGTGAAGATCCTTCTGCTGTCTCTGCCTCACAAATAAGGGGATTACAGATAATGTGTCACTAGACCCTGCTCTCCCCTACCCCTCCATGGTGTTAGGAGCAGAACCTAAGGCGTTACTCCTGCTAAGCAACTGCTCTCTTGCTAAGCCACGCCCCAATCTCTCTAACACACTGAACTCCATACCCCCGCCATCTTTTATTTTATTTTGACTTTTTTGAGACAGTTTTCCTCTGTGTAACATATCTGGTTGTCCTGAAACTCTCTTTGTAGACCAGGTGGCCTCAAACTCACAGAGCTCCGCCTGCCTCTGCCTTCTGAGTGCTGGGGTTAGAGTCATGTGCCATCAACAACCGGCTTTTTTTAAATTGAAAGAATGTATACTTCCACTTCTCTTATTAATTAGTTGTCTCATTGCTATTTTTTTCCTATCATGGGGGGATATGCATACAAGTGGGGTGTCTGAGGAGACAGGGACAGCAGATCCCCTTGGGGCTGGAATGACAGGTGGTTGTGAGCTGCCTGACGTTTGTGCTGGGCACTGGGGTTCTCCTGTATGTGCTTCTAGCTGCTGAGTCATCTCTCCAGCCACCATCTCATCTTCTATTTTTAAACAGTCTCACCAAAGCATCCAGGCTGGCCTTGAACTCACCCTGTAGCCCAGAATGGACTTCAATTCAAGACCCCCCTCGTGCTTCAGTCTCCTGAGTAACTGGGATTACTGGTGTATACCACCATAGCTGGCTTTACCTTTCCTTCTGGAAGCTGGTTGTCGGTGAATAACCCTGCGCCCACCTTCAGGACTCTGTGAGACAATGAGGTCAGGAGTGTGTCTTGGTTCTGGCTTGACCCAATTTGGGTCTCTGGGCCAGGGAGTGCTGGAGCTGGAGGAAACCACAACCCAATGATTCTTTTTCCAGAGATATGGTGTCTACTTCTTGTCCCTTCCTCCACCTAAGCGCTCTCATTTTATCTGTCTGTCTGTCTAGCATCCATCCATCCATCCATCCATCCATCCATCCATCCATCCATCCATCTATCTATCTATCTATCTATCTATCTATCTACCTATCTATCAATGATCACTTTTGTTTTTTTGAGACATGGGTTCTTTGTGTAGCCCTGGCTGTCCTGGAACTCGACCTGTAGACCAGGCTGGCCTCGAACTCAGAGATCCACCTACCTTTGCCTCCAGAGTGCTGGGATTACAGCTGTGCATCACCACCCACCTGTGAGCTCTCATTATTTGAGGCTCCCTTCATTTCATGGAGCCCCTCTGATGCCTAAGCCTTTCCTGGGCCATCATGATGGGTTAAGCATATGTCCAGTAAGCTTGATGACCTGAATTCAAGCTCTGAAACCCATGGAAAGACAGGACAGTACTGACTTCACTAATTTAACTGACTTCTGTGAACCTTGGCACATGCATGTGCCCACGCACACAACCACACACGATAAAAATAAATGTAAATATTTAAAAATGGGTCCCTTCCTGAGAGTTCCTCCCCTTCACTGAGCCAACATCTATTTATTTTGTTTTTTTTTTTTTTTAATTGGAGACAGGGTCTCATGTAGCCTAGGCTGCTCTCTGTGTCATCCAGTCTAGCTTTGAATTTGTAATCCTCCTGCCTCAACCTCTTATGAACTGAGATTATAGTCATGGCACACACTTGGCCCCAGATCTCTTTTCTCTGAAGCACTTCTCATCAGTCACTGGCTGGTTTCTTTCCTCTCCTGGATAGAAGAGTGGTTTCCTAAGGGAAGCTGCTGGGGACAGTTGTCTATATACTCACTGCTCTCATAGGCTCTTATCATGAATGAACTAAACACTAGGGCATTTGCTATTAATAGCAATCCATTTCCTTCTCCTTAGGTCATCCTGATGCCAGCACAGTGGCATTCCTTAGGGGAGAGGAAGGACTTTCTGGAGTTACTCTCCTAAGTAATCTTTTGGCACTGCCTCACCGAAATCTGCCTCTAATGCCAGCTACTTAGGATGCTTAGCTAAGATGAGCTTGAGGCACGCCCTGAGCTACAGATTGAGATATTGTCTCAAACCCAAACCCAATATCAAGTTCATGTGATCAGATACCCAGGTGACCCTCTTTGCCTCCTAAATCACCAGGATGGTCAGCACAGTTTATATCTCTGCTGCCCCAGCCTCCCCATGAGTCCTTTTTCAGGCCTGCCATTTGCACACGGTGCCTGAGTGCCCAGATCAGACTTGCTGCCTCCCACTCACTCCCCTCCACTCCTTTCTCCAGCATTCCTGCTTAGGCCACTCATGGCCACCTCACTGTTTAAAACCAGGTCTCTTCCCCAGCCTTCATCTCCCCTGGCCCTTTCCATGTTCATACACTGTTGTCCATCCCCACATCTTTGGAACTCTTCTTTTGGTTTCTAGAACGAGCTTGCCATTCTCCTGGTTTCTGCTGTATGTTAATGAGTCCTGGGTTTACAGTGCCTCTGTGCATTCATTCCCCTTCCTATTTCCTGGATCTTTTCACCTGGCTGTTCCTGTTCTGAACAACTCTTACACTCAAGCGAACCTCCATCAGCTTCCCGCAGGAACTCGAGCTGCTATTTGGTGCTTGTCCCACCATCAGTGACCTAAGGCTGAAAGCTGAGGCTATATCAATCTTATCTTATTTTGGGTTTTCAATACATGGTTTCTCTGTAGCCCTGGAACTCACTCTGTAGACCAACCACGCTGGCTGAACTCAGAGATCTGCCTGCCTCTGCCTCCTGAGCCCAAGTGTTAAAGGTATGTGCCACCACCACCTGATTCAAGTTGAGGCTATTTGAGATTCTCTGCTCTCCCTCACTCTGACACCCTAATGGTTCTGGAGTCCTACAGATCTCACTTCCTTAAGTCCCCTCAGTTCTGCCCCTAGATACCACTATCTTACCTAGATGGGGTCCCTCTATCATCTTTGAGTGTCTTCCTCAGGTTTCTCTCACCCTTTGCCGCTGTGTTTTGTTTGTTTGAGACAAAGTGTCCTTATGCAGTTCTGGCTAGCCTGGAACTTGATATATAGATCAGGCTGGTTTAGAACTCACAGAGACTCTCCTGTCTCCAGAGTGCTGGGATTAAAGACATGCTCCAACATGCCCCGTTTTGTTCATTTGTTTGTTTTGTTTTGAGAGAGCCTATGTAGCCCAGGCTTGCTTTGGAATTGATATGTGAACCAGGTGTGGTGATCAGCCTGGTCTACTACATAATGAGTTCCAGGACAACCAGGACTATGTAGAGACTCTACCTCAAAACAAAACAAAACAAAACAAAAAACAAAAACAAATGAGCCACACCCCCATCGCTTAGACGTCCTTTTGGTGAGGCATTAGAGCCAAACAATAGGTCTTTTTGTTTGACGTCTCCAAATATGAAATCACCGTATAGAATGAAAGAAATAGACAGAGAAAGAGAGAAAGACAGAGAGAGAGAGAGAGAGAGAGACAAAGAAGAAAAATTGTTAGTGGTGGTGAATATAATCTTGAATTCCTGATGTTTCTGCCTGCAAGGAACCTGGGGCCTGTTTTCCCTTCAAGAGCCCCTGCCACACACAGTTCCCTTTACCTTGTTCCAAGAGCAAGTGTCTGACTTCTCAATATTGTTTAAAGCTAGGTCCCTCCCTCCCTTGAGAGCACCGGAAAGAAGGTGAGGTCTCTCCACCTCCTGGTCAGAAGAATTCCTCAAATGTTCCTTTTAGTTCCCCACCCACCTGCCCCAGTGCTGGGAAGGGAACCTAAGCCCGGAGTGCGCTACAGCTACAAGAGTACTCTACCACTGAGCCACACCCCCATCGCTTAGACGTCCTTTTGGTGAGGCATTAGAGCCAAACAATAGGTCTTTTTGTTTGACGTCTCCAAATATGAAATCACGGTATAGAATGGATTTCTTTAACCCACACATCAGTCACCTCAAATACCCAGAGCCAGGCTGTAGATTCAAGCTCCAAACTCAAATCCACTGGGACATCCTCGAGAAGAGCCCCTTGCTTCTTTCAGCGGTATCCCTCAGCAGCCCTGGTTAGATCACTAGATAAGCCTTGCCATAGGCTCTGTTGAGTTCAGTCTCGGAATACCTCCCAAAAGACCCACCAAGTGAGTGCCAGACTCACTGTATTAACCCCCCCCCCACACACACACACACTCCACTTTCTCCTTACTGGACCAGTGTGCTGTTTTAAGCTCGCTGCCCACGGTGAGATGAGGGCTATCCCAGGGACACTCCCCAACAGGTGCCCGGTAGGGGAGGTGGTGGCCTGTGGGGGCGTTCAGGATAAGGAGGCTCCATCGACTGCAAAAAACGAAAGGTTTTTATTGAAAAATACGAAACTGCCCGTTTTATGGCTGCCTGTCTCTGCCCACTGTGAGCCTTCTGGCTGTGGAAGGACGGGTTGGCAAGTAGCTGCGGTGGCCACCCCAGCCCTGTACTTGGGAAGGGTGAGGTTTCTTTGTCCAGACGGTTGGGTTGGACGGTTCCTAGGCCCGGCAGTCAGGTGGCAGCCGGGGAAGAGGGGGGGTGGGGCGCCAGGCTGTCTGTCCTCTTCTAGTCTAGCAAGTAGACTGCGTGGCATCTGAACCATATGGAATGTGGGGGTGGTCTCCGACGCATGGCTGCACGCTGGACTGGTGGGGTGCTTCGGCTTCTGGTAGTGGTGATGGAGCTGTCTGCGTGCACCCGGCCCCTCAGACATAGTCCTTGCGGTCATAGGCGGTGCCGGTACCGGTGCCAGGCCCGGTGGATCGCGGCGCAGAATAGAGTATCTTGGTGGGCGCGTACTTCTCGCGCGGAGGGCAGGAGCAGCAGAGCAAGGCGCCCCCTAGCAGCTGCAGGGCGGCGGCAGCCCAGCCCACGTACAGCCCGGCTCCCATCTCCCGCTTCTGGGCCTCGGGCACCAGTGGGTTATAGAAATCCCTGATGATGGTGTTGGCTGACCAGGACACGGGCACTAAGGTGAGCAGAGAGGCCAACAGGAAAAGCACTCCCGCCCCGATGGTGATCTTGGCCTTGGCCGTCTCATCTTGTACGCAGTTGGTGCACTGGGCACCCACGAGCGCCACAAGGAGCCCGAAGGCGGCCATCAGGATGGACACCACGATAAGAGCTCGGGCGGCCTGCAGGTCCTGCGGCAGGGCCAGCAGCGAGTCGTACATCTTGCACTGCATCTGGCCGGTGCTCTGCACCACACAGTTCATCCATAGGCCCTCCCAGGTGATCTGCGCCGTGATGATGCTGCTACCGATGAATGCCGAGACACGCCACATGGGGAGAGCGCAGCACACGATGGTGCACAGCCAGCCCAGCACCGCCAGCGACGTGCCCGTGATCTCCAGGCCCATGGACATGGCTACTGGACTTGAACCGGCTCTGCCGGTCAGCTCCGAGGGCTGGAAGATGAGGGATCGCGGCCGCCGGACCTGAGAACCAACTGCCGTGCGAAGACTAACAGAGAATTGTCGCCGGGGCCGACGAGTGGATGGCAAAGGACGAAGCGCGCTAACGGCTCCTCTCCGGGGCTCTCACGGAGGCTGCCCCTGCACCTGCCTGTGGCTGGCTTCTGAGACTGGGTTGGCTCTGGGATGGGGTGGGTTGGACTTAGCTGGTGCCCAGAGGAGGAGGGTGGAGCTCGCTCTCCAGGCCCAGGGGACAGTGACGTGTGTGTCCCGTCCAGTCCCGTCCGTCCTCTCCCTCCCCTTCACCAAGGGAGGAAGGACTTAGCCAGAACCCGAATGTTCTGGGGTGGGGGGTGATGTCGAGGGAGGGCCGGGCTCTTTGTGTTTCCTCCCTTCCAAACCTCTCCTAGCTCCTTATCCTTAACGAATTCTCTTGAGACATACAGAGGGGGAGGGGCACTTCAGGGATTTTCGAAGCGCCAATTACCAATAGTAAACTGCTTGGCTCACTTGCCCCCACCTCCATCCTTTCCAACGCGGGAGGCGTAGGATGGGGGCGAGGCCAATTCCTCTGGACAGCCGGGACTGGGAGGACCCGGTGAGGGCGTGGCTGTGGCTGTTTGTCGTTGTAAGTCGACGGAATTGCTGTACCTGCTCTTGGGTCCTTCGGGCTTTGAGGCAAGTGAGCCCAAGCGCAGCTTTATGCAGGCTGGTAGTAAGGTCTGTATTTGGATATGCTAAAGTCAGGGCCGCCCACCTGAAGAGCGCCCCCATCACCAGATGTTGAGTTCAAATATTTGCTGGCCCCCTCAAGTGACTTAGCTCACTGTCCCACCCAGAAGTTACCTTTCCTCATTGAGGTTCTCTTCATGCGCTCTTGTTTGCTCTCCTTTTGGGGGGCAGCGTGAATGCCAGGGTGAGGTGGGAAAGAGATTTGATACAGCCCAGAACAGAAAAAGAAAAGGTCAAGCCAGTGTGTTGGCTCCTGCCTGAGGCTGAGGTAAGAAGATGGCTTTGAGTTCAAGGCCAGAATGGGCTCTAGTGTGTGTCTCAAAATAGAACAACACACATACGGAAAGCCCTGTACAGTGTGCCATGCCCGAAATCTCAGTACTTAGGAAAATGGAGTGAAGCAGGAAGGAGTTCAAGATCATCTTGGCTAAACCGAGAATTCAAAGCCAAACGGGCCACAGGAGACCCTGGCTCAAACAATCTACAAGCAAGCATTAAAATAACAATAACAACAGAGCCAATGGTGCACACCTTTTCTGCAGAGTGACTTTCCAAAGCAACACAGAGAAACTCTGTCTTGAAAAAGCAAGCAAACAAACAAAACCCAAAAACAAACGCCCCCAAACACCAATTCGTAATGTCTCTGAGCACTGTCTCTCCTGCCCCATGGTCCCTCCCCCTCTTAAGAGCTGGCCTTGGAGTGGCATATGCTCCAGCTCTTCCGGGTTTTGTTCTTAGACATTCCAAGGACCTGTGCTTGGGCTCCTTTCTTCATGGGGCACTCCTACAGCTACCCACCCTATGTCTTCTGTAGTTTCAGAAGCAGGGGGTTTAGCTCAGTGGGTAGAGCACTTAACCAGCATGTTTGAAGTCCTTGGTCTGTCCGGGGCACTGAATAAGCCCTGTGAGATGGTATGTTATAATCACTACTCTAATGCATATCAGAAGTTCAAGATCCTCCCCAGCTACTTAGTGAATTGGAGGTCAGTGTGGGTGGCTTAGAACCCTGTCCCCAAACAAAATAACAACAACAAAAAATGACAGCGACAAAACAACCCCAGCTTCTTACCCACAATGCCCAGTCCCCTTTTATACCTCTCCTCTTTAGTATTTGACACCATCTGAAGCCTGCTCCCTCTTTCCTTTCTTTTTTCTCTCTTCCTCCCCCTCCCTTCTTCCCTTCTTTACTCCCTGCCTTCCTATCCACCCCCCCCCACACACACATCATTTTCTCCCTCCCCCACAGGACTGCACTGAGTAGCCTTGGGTGGCCTTAAACTCAGGAGTGGTTTGCCTCCCCTGCATGAGTGGTGAGATTCTTTGTGAGAGAGGCTATGCTTGGTTTCTCTTTATTTCTGGTTCTTTGTCTCTGCTCCGCTCTGTAACCACCGCTGGGACATTCAGAATGTTCCAAGACTGACGAACATTTTTTCGCCTGTTTTATTGTATGGCACTCCCACCACCTAGAACAGGGCTGGGTACTCAGAGAAGTAATTGACATCGCACTTTCTCTTGTTCCGGTAACCTGTCCTGCCAGGGCTCTTGGACTGAGGATATTGTGTTGTGAGGGCCCCAGGGGCTGTGCAATTAGCCAGGAACCTGAGACCCATCCAACTAGATGAAAAGCTTGGGGGTGGCAGATGGTCCAGAGGATAAAAGTCCTTATTGTCAGTGACAACCTGAGGAGTCCCATTACTCCAAAGGTTGGGGAAAACTCATTTCCCAAAGTTGTTCTCTGACCTCACATGCTTACACATGCACTCACACACCCACACACACAGAATAACCAATCAAACAAAATAAAGGGGCAAGCTTCATTGAGTTGGGCCTAGGATTTTTTTCCCCTGGGGGGGGGACCCCTACCTCTCAAATCACAAATACTCAGACTTCATCCTTTTTCCTAAAAACTCAACCCCTAGGGTGACAGAAGACACAAATAAACAATCCCAGGGGCCCATGGAAACCAGGGCTCTGTTTCTTCCAAGTGCAAAGGTCTCGGGCTGGTCCTGATGGGCAGGGCTGGGAGTGCCAGGCCAGAAGGCTCAGCTAGTGCTGGGTCAGGGCTGTTCTGGGAAGAGTGTAAACCTGGGTCCTCTTTAATAGAGTATTGGTGTGGTGACTGACACCTTGGGTCAGGAGATGAGGATATGACTCTGTCTGTAAAGTACTTGCCACTTTTGAATGAGGATCTGGATCCTGTCCCTTAAAACCCACATTAAAAAACAATAAAAAAGCTGGCACATGACTTTAATCCCAGCACTGGGGAGGCAAAGGCAGACAGATCTCTGTGAGTTAGAGGCCAGCCTGATCTATAGAGTAAGTGCCAGGAGAGGCTCCAAAGCAAAAAACAAACAAACAAAAAAAAGCCAAGCTGGGCGGTGGTGGCGCCGTACGCCAAAGCCACAGAGAAACTCTGTCTTGAGAAACCAAAAACCAACCAAACAAAAATAATAAAATAATAAATAAATAAATAAATAAAAGAAGAAAGAATAAACCAAAACAAAACAAATAAAATAATAAAACTGAATACAGTGGCTCCCACTTGCCACTCCAACCCCCAGGAGGCAGAGACAAGAGGATCCTAGGGCCTGGCTGCTCAAATAGATGAGTTCATATTGAATGAGAGACCCTCCTCAAAAAATAAGATGGAGAAGTGATTGAGGATGACACCTGGAGTGCCTCTGGCTTCCACATATTCAAAAACATGCAATGTGCCCACACTGCAAAAAAGGGGGGGTGTGGGGAAAACCTGGAGTGGTGGTGTACACCTTTTTTTTTTTTTTTTTGGTTTTGAGACAGGGTTTCTCATTATTGCTTTGGAGCCTGTCCTGGAACTAGCTCTGTAGACCAGGCTGGCCTCAAACTCACAGAGATCCACCTGCCTCTCCCTCCCAAGTGCTGGGATTAAAGGTGTTCACAACCAACACCCAGCTTGGTGCACACCTTTAATAACAGCAATTGGATTGGGTGGTATAAATGGGAGAGCTCTGTGAGTTCAAGGGTAGCCTTATTTAAGTTAGTCCCTAGCCTGATCTAAGAAAGTTCCAGTCCAACCAGTGCTACATAGTGAGACCCTTTCTTAAACAAAACAAATCAAACAAACAAACCTTCAAGATCTGAGCTCTGTTTCCTGTCACCTTCCCAGCCTGTCACCATGCTGTCTCTGCCACATGGATTCTCTCCCTCTAAAATTATAAGGCCGAATAAACTCTTTCTTCCATTAAGAAAAAATAATAATAATAAAATGCCAGGCAGGCAGTGGAGGCTTATGCCTTTAATCCCAGCACTCTGGAAGCAGAGGCAGTCAGATCTCTGAGTTTGAGGCCAGCCTGGTCTACAGAGTGAGTTCTAGGACAGTCAGGGTTACACAGGGAAACCCTGTCTCAACAACAATACTAAGAAGAAGGAGGAGCAGAAGGAAAAGAAGAAAGGAAGAGAGAAAGGAAGAAAGAAAGGAAGGAAGGAAGGAGGAAAGAAAGAGAAAAGAAAAGGAAACAATGGTGGAAATCTATCCCCCCAACCCCAACAGTGTGTTAGAGGTCATAGGAATGCTGGGGCAGGGTGGGCCACTCTGACCGCTGGTTATACTGTGGTTTGACACCATGATCTTTGATTCCTGTTTGTCTTCGAGGCTAAGGAAAACCTAGATGAGTTTTCCAACCTCAGTTTCTATCCTTGTAAAATGGGGGAAACTATGTTCCCGTGACTCATGTTGTAGGACGGTGGAGAGATGGACAGCCACGTATCTGTCCCATAAAAATAGAAACAACCAGGGCAGGGCATGGAGTTACACAGCAAGATGATGTGTACTCAGACCTGTGATAGCTGATCCTGGAGACCTTGAGTAGGTTCTGTGTAAGCCTTGATCTCCAGTTTCCTCATCACAGAGAAGGAATTGCTCTGAGACTGAACAGGGTTGGGGGGATGGGCAGGAAGAGCAGGCTTGTTTTTGAGGTGGACTTGCTGGGCAGGGCTGATCAGAGGCAAGCTGGGTAATTTTCATGCCCAGGGGCCAAACTTCAGGTACTCCACAAATAAGACTTTGGCTCCTAGTAAACACCTCCAATCAGCCCTGAGCTCAATATCTACCATGGGTCTTATAACTCAGTAGTCAAAAGGCAAATGGTCCAATTGAAAAGTGGGTAAAGGAAATCAAAATGGTGAACTATTACCTCATTCCAGATAGTACGACTGTTACCAGAAAGGCAGAAGGGAATGGCTGCTGGGAGGAGGTGGAGAAGAGGGAACCCTTGCATGTTGTTGGCAACGGTCTGGAAGCTCCTCAAATGACTTAAGAGAAGAGCTGGCAAGACGGTTTAGTGGTTTAAGGGACTTGCCTCCAAGCCTGGCTACCTGAGTTCAGTCTCCTGGAACCACATAGTGGAAGGAGAGAGCTGACTCTCCAAAGTTGTCCGCTGACCTGCGAGTGCTTGAGCTTGATTACTAGAGAGAGAGAGTGTGTGTGTGTGTAAGCCATAACACACATCACAGAGCATACACACACCACAACACAGTATGCACACACACACACACACACACACACACACACACACACACCCTGCCTCCACAAAAAGTGAATGAATAAAGGACAAGTTTAAAAGATAATTATCAAAGATTTTAACTATCCCACTACTGGCTGTTCCATTGGTGACGGGATGAGACAGTTATTCACTGTCGCCCTCTTCAGCAGCCTAGGCATTCATTCCTTTCATCTTTTAGGGACTTCAACTCAGGCTAAACAGGGATCTGTGATTTTGAGGCAGAAAAGAGTTTCAGGAGGAGCCAACATGAAACAATCAGAGATACAAACAGATAAACAATACCAGGGTCTCACCGAGTGGTAGCTCTGGTTAGCTGGCCTTGAACCACAGAGGTTCCCTGCTACTGCCTCCAGAGTGCTAGAGTTAAAGGTATTCACCACCACACCCTGCCCAGAGTGGAAGATTTTAGTAAAGATATTTTAAGGGGCTGAAGTGATGGCTCAGTGGTTAAGACCACTGGCTGCTCTTCCAAAGGACCCCAGGTTCAAGTCCCAGCAAGTACATGATGGCAGTTCACAACCGTCTGTGACTCCAGTTCTAGGGGGATCTGATACTCTCATACAGACATACATGCAGACAAAACACCAAGGCCTGTGGAGTAAAAATAAATAAAAGATATTTTAATAGCTGGGCAACTGTAGTGGTGCCTTTAATCCCAGCACTGGAAGGCACAGGCAGACAGATTTCTGTGAGGCCAGCCTGGTCTACAGAGTGAGTTCCAGGCCAGCCAGGGCTACACAAGAGACTCTCTCTCAAAAGCTAACAAGTAAAAGAGACAGAGACGAGAGAACTGCATAGGGTTGAAGGCAAGCCTGGTTTATAGAGTGAGACTTTCTCAAAAGACCAAATCAACCACCCAATAAATAAAACCATTGACAGAGAGACCCTGTCCCAAATAAATAAGTAAATGAACAAGACATTTTAATATTTGTAACAAGCAGCCGCGTCAGTCCCAAATAACACAGAGACGCTGTATTTGATTTGAAGCTGTTGGCCAGTTACTACCATTTCTTGTTGGCTAGGTCTGTCTTAAAGATTAACCCATTTCTATTAATCTAGGTGTTTTCACGTGATTTTGGCTTACCAGAGAGAGGGTCCGGACCTCTTCCTCTCAAATTTCTACATCTTGAATCTCCTCTCCTACCTCTCCCAGAATCCTCCTTGTCTCCTAGTCCCACCTATCTTGCTTTCCTATTGGCTAACAGGGCTTTATTCATTAACAAATAAGAGAAAAATATTTACAGAATGACATCTCCCATCAAATATTGGCTTTAACCATGAAGGTTGGGAGAAAAAGGGGCTCTCAGAAAGAGAGACATACCCAGGTGTGAGTATGAGATTCTCCAGCAAAAGTCACAACTGAATTAGTATTGGGCATACATATATACCATTTTTGAAAGATGTATTTTTATATATGGATGTCTGTGTGTGTGTCTGTATGCCTCATGTGTGCAGGCCCATGGAAGCCAGAAGAGGGTGTCAGAGCCCATGGAGTTAGAGGTATCGGAGGTTGTGAGTCACACTCAAAGATACAGTTTTGGTCAAGAAATCACACCTTTGATCCCAGCACTTGGGAGGCAGAGGTAGGCAGGTCTCTGTGAGTTAGAGGCCAGCATGGAGTATAGATCAAGTTCCAGGACAGGCTTCAAATCTACACAGAGAAACTCTGTCCAAAAAAAAAAAAAGAACGAAAGAAAGAAAGAAAGAGAAATAATTCCCTTTTCATTTTTGGTAAGCGAGACGTAGATGAAATAGGCAGATAGAGATTCCCTGGATGGAACTGTAGCCTGCTAACACTATGACGTCTCTAGGGTTGAATGGGGTTAAATATATACCTTTTCTTTGAGAATGGTGCTTCTGGTGAGATTCAGGAAAATCGCAGGTCTGCAGCCGGGGAGGGAGACAGACCTTGAACAGCTGTTATCTGTGCTGCAGTTCTTGTCCCTCCGAAGGCCTGAGGCTCCAGTGAGACTGCAGTGAAGGGTCCCTGTCACTTTTCATGTCCTTGTACCTTTCCATCTTTCCATCCCTCCTCAGGTACATATACACAAATACAATTAGCACACAGAAGAGGCATCTGCGTTCCATGCTCAAGCAGCCACGTATGAAACAGCCAGGGGATGGAGACTGCAAGTGTATGGATAAAGAAACTCGAGGCATGGGGGTGAACACCTGTAACCATAGCACTGAGAGGTAGGTAGAAGCAGGAAGATGCCCAGGAGTTCAAGGCCAGGCCAGCCTAGGCTACATGAGACTCTGCCTTAAAATAAACAAACAAGCAAACAAACGAAAGAAGGAAGAGATGCGTTGGTGGTATAGTGGTGAGCATAGCTGCCTTCCAAAAAGAAGGAAGAGGAGGTGGAGAAAGGAGAGGAGGAGGAAATACAGCACATATTATGGAGTATTAATGGTTAACATAAAATTTTGTCAGTTTCAGAAACACTGGTGGCACTGGAGGACAGTAGTTCAGTGGAATAAAGAGAAATGAAGTGACCTTATTCACACGTGGGATCCAAACACAGTTGGTGTCATAAAAGTTAGAGTAGAACAATAACTATCAAAAGTGGAGGGGAGCAAGATGGAGGGGGGCATGGAGAGAGGGAGGGCAACAGGGACAGAGGGCTGGGATGCTGCTGCGGGGTTGGGGTGGGGAGTGGAAAGCTTGCCTAGCATACAAGAAGCCCTAGTACCATCTCTAGTGACATAGAAACCATGAACTGTGTATGGTGGGGCCTGTAACCCCAGCTATATAACTGGTGTAAGGCTAGCCTGAGCTACATGAGACCCTGTCTCAGATAATAAGTAAATAAACAAATAAATGAGAAAACCAAAACAGAGGTACAAGCATCCTAAAACCCAAAGTGTGTGTGTGTGTGTGTGTGTGTGTGAGGGGGGGGGATATGAACAGCCATTCAAATAGAACAGGAAGTTAGGCATATGAAAAGATGCTTATTGTCATTATTCATTAGGGAAAGACACAGAAAAACCACAAAGTGGTACCACTATACACTCTCAAGAATGGTTAAAACTTAAAACACTGACAATGACAAGTGTTGACAAGGTGATGGAGAATTTGTTTCACCTCCCTTCTGGAGTCCATAGTTCAAAAAAATAGAGTCTCATGTAGCCCAACCTGACTTCTAATTCTCAACTTCCTAAATAGCCAAGGATGGTTTTAAGCATCTCATACTCCTGCCTCCATCTACAGAGTGCTAGGCTTATAAATATGTGCCATCACACCCAGTTTTATGCAGGTCTAGGAACTGAAGCCTGGATTCTGTGCACACTAGGCCAACATTCTCCCAACTTAGCTACACCTCCGAGGCTGACCTGGTTTTATACCTCAGGAATTCATTCTGCAGCCCAAGGTGCTCCGAAACTTAGGATCTACTACAGAACCAAGCTCTCAGGTCCTTCCTAGAAGATTCTAGTACTGTACTACTAAGAGCCACAACCTCTCACTGGGAGATTCCAGGGAAATGTACCCCTCAACCTTCAAGGAGTGATTTTCTACTGATTTATCACCTGGAACTCTGGACATTAACTTTCTGTCTTGGTTTTATTGTGCTATCATGCTGGCAGGGGAAGGCAGGGTGTTTTCTTATCACTGAAGGGTAGATGCAGAAGTCTGGGTTTTCTATTTATCCTGTAGTGATGTCTGGGGCAGAGGAAGAAGGTATCTTTTCATGACTGCTGAGTAGGGATGGCAGGGCCAGCTCCCTTGGGAGGTTTCTATTGACAATTGGGTAAGGGTGACTTCCTGGGATGTCAACCCTGTGTTATCAGGAACTGGGGATGTCTTTTCAGTACCTCCTGCATAGAGAAGACTCACTGTCCATGGATGGGATAGTAGGAGGGCAGAGGTCAGGACAGCATCCTGTTGGAGGTGTTGGGACACTGCATTCCAGCCTTGTGAGTGTGGAAATTGACTCTATGACCCTCTGTCCTTTGCTGCAGCTAGTGTGAATTTGTGCACAATTTCCCTAAGGCATCTTAGTTATTTTTCTCACTGCTGTCACAAAATACTTGGCAAAAGCAACTCAAGCAAGGGAGGGCCCATTTGGCTCACGGTTTGAAGGTACACAGTCCACCAAGTTGGGGAAGGCATGGTGGCGGGAGTGTGAGACAGCTGGTCAATCACACAGCAGCCAGAGCCAGGAAGCAGAGAGAGATAAAATAGATTCTGGTGCTCAATTTTCCTTCTTGGTTTTTGGGTTTTTTTTTTTTTTTTTTTTTAGCTTTGCATTCAGCCTGAGTTCCTAGCTGGTGGGATGGTGCTGCCCACTTTCAGGATAGGTCTTCCTTCCCTCAGCAAAAACTCCTGCAAATGTCCTTGTAGACACATCAATCGGGTCATTTCCTAGTTTGACATGAAGATCAACTATCACAGTTAGAATCAGTTCCTACCTGTGTCATCCTTTCTTTTCTGATTCCTATCGTAAAAACAGGCCCTGTTTGGGCTTTAATTCCGCCCCTCCCCCCAGCTGTCTGCTTCTTCAGCTCTACATGAGGGGTATCCTAAAGTGTGTGTGTGTTGGGTTGGGGGGGGGGTGCAGGTTGGGGATCTGTTCCTGTAATCCCAGAGCTCTGGAGGTTTGGACAGGAAGGTCTGGAGTTGGAAGCCAACCTGGGCTATAGTAGATACTGTCCAAAAAAAGGCCAAGTGTAAAGAAGGGGCTCGGACTGGAGCTTGGTTGGCAGAGTGCTGCTTGCTATTGTGCAGGAAGGCCTGGGTTTCATCTCCAGGTTCACATAAACTTGGGACGGTGGCACACACCTGTAACCCTGGCACTCCCGGGGGTGGTGGAGGCAGGAGAACCAGGAGTGTAAGGTTTTCTGTGACTGCACAGTGACTCTGAGGCTGACACATCTGAGAACTTGTCCCAAATACAGAGGAGCGGGAGGAGCCAAAGACAAGAAGGGAGAGAAGGAAGAGAAAAAAAATAGAAAGAGGGGTGAGGAGGAGGAGATGGAGGAGAACGAGGAGGAAGACAAAAAGGAATGTGGGAGGGTCAGGAGGGGAAAGGAAGCCCTTTGGATGTTTGGATAGAGGCAGACCAGAGGGAGGAGAGGGCACTAGGGAGGGACTCAGGAGGTCCCCACCCCTGGCCTGTGCAGGGCCTGCTGAGTTCCCAGCCTCAGGCAGAATGGAGAGCCATACACTCTGTTGATTTCCAAGTTTATTTAAACCCAGGAGCCCTTATCATATCTCCATCCAAACAGCATGAAGTTAAACAAAGCTGGTTTCAAGACCTGCAATGAGGAGTTGATTTAAGATAGGGCTCTATCTGTGGTTACTCAACCTTAGGTGAGGTCCCACCTTATCACTGGCCAAGGCACGTTCCGGCTCCTGCTCTGGTCAGGCCAGCAGCTCTGCTCCCCTAGTTGCCTCTGAGCTAAGGTCTGAAGGGAAGTTTTGCTGCTGAAGGGGATCAGGTTCCTGTAGTCTTACAAGCATCTCTCTGGGTGTCAAGGAATCTCTTCTGTCTCACTCACCAGCACTTGTTCTAGGGACTTGGGATCACAGTCATCATGGTGACAAGGAGAAAAATCATTACAGAAAAATTATTCAGGCCTGGGCTGCATCCCAGAAGTAGAACACCTGCCTAAAATCCCCCAGGGAGGGACCAGCGTCTGGCTCAAGGGTAGAGCACCTGCCAAGAATCCCCCAGTGAAGGGCTGGGGTGTGACTCAGTGGTAGGACATACATTTGCTTAGAATGCTTCGGTCAGGAGTTGGGGTATGACTCACCTCTGCAGAATTTGCCTCACATGCATGAGTCCCTGGTCCCACTCTCAGTGACTCAATGACACTTTTCAGAGTGCAGTAAGGTAGAGTCCATTCACTGCCACCTGAGTTGGTAACAGCCCATTGTGATAGTGTCTTGGAGTGGGAACGAGAGATTGGGTTCTTCTTAAACACAAGCCAGAGAAGGTGGGAAGTATCTGTAATCTCAGCACTCAGAGCAAGAAGCAGGAGGATGGGATGGAGAGTTCAACACCAGCCTGGGCTAGGCAGGGAGAACCTCTTTCAAAAGAACAAATACAGAGCTGGCAAGATAGCTAGCTCACTCAGTGGCGAAACACTGACTGCTCGTGCAGACAACTGAGATTCAATTTCCAGCACTTACAGCAGATGGCCGGCGCTCTACCACTGACCCTAAATGCTAGAATTAAAGGCTTGCGCCACCTTGCCCAGTCTAGTTTATTTTTTTGTTTTTGATTTTTGGGGGAGGGGATTTTCAAGGAAGGGTTTCTCTGTGTAGCCCTGGCTATCCTGGAACTTGCTCTGTAGACCAGGCTGGCCTCGGACTCACAGATCTGCCTGCCTCTGCCTCCCTAGCGTTGGGATTAAAGGTGTATGCCGCCACCACTGCCACCACTGTCCAGTTATGTTTTGATTTAAAGATCTTATTCTAATCAGGCTGGCCCCAAACCCAAAGCAAGCTTCCTGACTCCACCTCCTATATTCCAAAGTGCTGGGTTATAGGTGTGAGTCTGTTCTTGTTAATTTTATTACATTTTATTTATTTGTGTATATTGTGTGTGTGTGTGTGTGTGTGTGTGTGTGTTGTTAGAGGTCAGAGGATAACTTGTAGGAGCCAATTCTTTCCTTGAATTATGTGAATCCCAGGGATGAAATCTATTTACTCAGGTTTAGCAGCAAGTGTCTTTACCATCTCTGCCATCATGATGGATCCCGACTCTCTATTAATTTACTTACTTATTTTGAGACAAGATCTCACTGTGTAGCTCATTTGTCTCAAATTTTTGATCTTTCTGCCTCCATCTCCCTAGAAGCAGGAGTTGTGTGTGCCTCTCTCTTCCCAGCCCCATGTATACGTGTGTGTGTGTGTGTGTGTGTGTTAACACACACACATATATATCCAAATTCATAAGGTATGGAACTATTTAAAGCATTTAACTTCCTTTTTTAGCAAATGGTCAATAACGCTGAATTTAAATTTTAAAAAATTTATTTTGTAATTAAATTCTTTTATTTTTTTTACTTAAAAATGTTTAAGCTTGTTTTTCTATTATTTTATGTGTATGTGTGTTTTTCCTGTATGTATGTCTATATATCACTTCACTTTCATACCTCATGCCAATAGAGGCCAGAAGAGGGTATTGAATCTCCTGGAACTGTAATTACAAAAAGTTATAAGTCTGCCATGTGGATGCAGGGACTCTAATCCAGGTCCCCTGGAAGACCAACCAGTGCTCTTAACTGCTGAGCCATCTCTCCAGCCCCTACATTTACTTATTTATTTATTTTATTTTTTATTTTTAGGTAAATTCTCACTATGTAACACAGTCTTGCCTCAAACTCAGGATTCTCTTGCCTCAGCCCCATGACTGCTGTGGGAGGCAGGTCTGTGCCATCACACCCGGCCAGCCAATTTTATTATTGGCTCCAAGATTGAAAATCGAGCCTGGCGTTGGTGGTGCTCACCCTGAATCCCAGCACTCTGGAGGCAGAGGCAGCTGGATCTCTGTGAGTTCTAGACCAGCCTGGTCTACAGAGCGAGTTTCAGGACAGGCTCCAAAGCTACACAGAGAAACCCAGTCTGGAACAAACAAAAAACAAAACAAAACAAAAGACTGAGAATTGAGAGAAGAGGAATGCCCCGACTGCCCTGTAGAACTGAAGCTCTAGTTTCTTTGGCCTGCCTTTGGAGGGAGTTGTTGGATAAGATACATGAATGAAAACTAAGGTAGACAGAGAGACAGATAAATAGTTAGGCTCAGTTACTTACATGTATAATCTCAACAATGTGGAGGCTGAGGCTGGAGGATCAGGAGCTTGAGGCCAGCCTGGGCTACACAGAGAGATCTTTTCTTGGGGGAAAAAATGCAAAAATGTTAGCTGAATATGATGATGCATACCTGCAATCCCCACACTAGGGAAGATGAGGCAGGAGGATTGCTATGAATTCAAGGCTAGGCTGGGTGGAGTGTGATGCCGTCAGGCTGGGCTGCTAGAGAACCAGTCTCAAAAGCAAAAACTAAAAAATACTGAAAAGCAAAAGTAGTTCTTTTATATACCTTTCCTGGGAATACACCATAAGCCCCTCATTTCAGGCCACTGTGCCATTCACCACTTACAGGAAGGAATGTTCAGAGACCAAGAGGAATGTGAACGGACGGGCCTTGCCGGCTGCCTCCTGTTCCATCCATCAGCCTTCAAATGTACTCTTTGTTTAGACATAGCACAGTGGTTCAGCCTCCCCTCTGCAATAATGCCTCCACAGAGACCCAAAGCTGGGGCTGGGAGTGCACTTTCGATGGTGGGGTGCTGGTGTGGCATGCTTGAGACCCTGGGTTTGATTTTTACCATGGCATTAACTGGGCCAGTTGATGCATACAAATATTCCAATGTTCTAGAGCTCATGGAAGCAGGGAGAACAAAAGTTCAAGGTTAGGGCTGGAGAGATGGCTCAGAGGTTAAGAGTACTTGTTGCTTTTGCAGAGGACCCAGGTTCGATTCCCAGCACCCACGTGATAGTTCACAACTATCTATAACCTCCTAACAGGCATGCAGTTGATACACATACATGGATGTGGGCAAAAACATTCATACACATAAAATAAAATAAATCTAAATGAAGCTGGGCTTTATGGCATATGCCTTTGATCTAGCTAGCACTTGGGAGGCAGAGGCAAGCATATCTCTTGAGTTTGAGGCCACCTTAGTCTATAGCGCTAGTTCTAGGACAGCCAAGGTTACACAGAGAAACTCTTGTTTCAAAAAGCAAACAAGCAAAAAGTCTAAATGAAGTTTAAGGTTACATAATGGGTTTGACTTCAGCCAGGGCTATATGAGACCCTGTCTCGAGACAAACAACCACAACAAACCACAAAACAAAAAACCCAAAAGAACTATGTTCAGAGTGTATCTATTTTGCCAACACTAGGAGATTCCTGGATGGTGGCTATTGGGAGCCATGTTCCTTCCTTAGGCCTCTTTGTAGCCATCTTATTACCTTTATTGTACTGGCTGGAGTCATCAGAGGAAGGAGCCTCAGCTGAGGAAATGCCTCCATGAGATTCAGCTAAAAGGCATTTTCTCAATTAGTGATCAATGGGGAAGGGCCCAAGCTACTGTGGGTGATGCCATCCCTAGGCTAGGGTCCTGCATTCTTAAGAAAGCAGGTTGAGCAAGCCATGGGGAAGCAAGCCAGTAAGCAGCATCCTCCATGGCCTCTGCTGGTGCTCCTGCCTCCAGCTTTCTGCCCTGTAAAGAACTCCTGTCCTGACTTCCTTCAGTGATGGACAGTGATATGGAAGTGCAAGCCAAATAAGCCCCTTCCTTCTCAACTTGCTTTTTGGTCATGGTGTTTCATCAAAGCAATAGAAACCCTAACTAAGGCATGTATTCTTTTTATTTTATTTGGAGTTTAAATTTCCACTGCATTTTAAATTATTTATCGTTTTATGTATGGGCATATGCACATGCCATGGCGTGCTTGTGAAGGCCACAGGATAGCTTTTACACCCTCCACACTTAAGTACTGAAGACTGGATCCAGATTGCCAGGCTTTATCTCACCGGCTCTTTTTTGTTTGTTTATTTGTATTTTGCCATAGTGAAAACTGAGTCTAGACTCTAGTCGGCCAGATTTTTTTTTTTTTTTTGTGTGTGTGTGTGTGTGTGTGTTTGGTTTTTTGAGACTATCCTGGAACTAGCTCTGTAGACCAGGCTGGCCTCGAACTCACAGAGATCCACCTGCCTCTGCCTCCTGAGTGCTGGGATTAAAGGCATGCACCACCAAAGTCAGGCTTTTTATTATTATTATTATTATTATTATTATTATTATTATTATTATTATTATTTTAAAGACAGAGTCTCTGTGTAACATTGTCCTGGAACTTGCTCTGTAGACCAGGCTGGCCTCGAACTCACAGAGACCCACCTGCCTCTGCCTCCCCAGGGCTGGGACTGAAGTCTTGCACCACCATGCCTGGTTTGGCCTTGAACTTTTTATCTCCCTGCTTCATCTTCCCTGTTAGCTGGTGATTACAGGTGTGAGCCATCACACCTGGCCCTGTAATAGCCTTTATCAAAACCTAGTAAACATTAAGTTATTGTCTTGAGAATTATGAACAGCTTCAAGAAGTGAATGGACCACAAGGAGAAGACACAGCCTTAACTTACAGCTGGTTGGTCAGACAATCTAAGAAAATGAGTTGTGATGACATGAAGCAAGCTTGTAATCCCAATACTGGAGAGGGGGAGTCAGCATCAGGACCTCAAGGTCATCTTTTATTATATCGTGAGTTTTAGGCCAGCCTGGGCAAGACTGAGAACCTGTCTCAAACCAGCTATGTAGTGGAGGATGACCTTGATGTAGCTCCTGTGTGCTGGGATAGGTGTGTGCCACCTCAGCCAGCTTCTATAGTGTTGGGAATCAAGTCAATGGGGCTTTGTGTATGCAGCAAGCTTACATCCTCAGTCTGCTTTGTTATCACTATTTTTTTTTTTTTTTTAAAGAAGGTCTCTCTATGTTGCCTTGGCTGTGCTAGTATACTTTATGTAGAATGAACTGGCCTTGGACTCAGATCTGCCTGAGTGCTGGGATCAAAGGTCTGCACCATTATGCTCGGCTTATTATTAGTTTTTAATTTCACATGGGAAAGTTGGGCACACTGCTGTCATGTAGTTCAGAGGCAGAGTTCTTGCCTAGCAGGTGCAAAGACCTGGTTTGATCACCAGCATTTGGTGGCAGAGGCAGGTGGATCCCTGAGTTTGAGACCAGCCTGGTCCATGGGGTAAGTTCCAGGACAGCCAGGACTATACAGAGAAACAAAACAAAACAAAAGAAACAAACTAAAAAACCAAAAAGAACCCAGACCACAACCAAAAAGAAAAAGCCAAAGTGCATATTAATGGGCACCGTGTGGCATTTCACCCTCTGGGTTATCCTCACAGAGATAGACGTCTGCGTTCTTAGCTTCCCTCTTGGGGTTTTCGGTGAAGGTTTCTTGGCTTTAGATCAGGGAAAAGGTAGTTTATATTTCTCTCCCTCTCTGCTGCCCCAGGGCTCTGGCTTCTCATTCCAACTTCCGGGCCCCCTAAGGGTCATTTGAGAAGCAAAACTGGTTAGGGCAGATAGGTGTGGGTGGGCCTCCCGTGGGAGCCCGTCTTTGTAGGTTTCCTGGTATCTGTCCTCTGCAGCAGGGTCATGAAGGCCTAGACCTCCCGCCTGCCTCCAGAGCATGCCTACTACACGCTGAGTCTAAGGATAGACTGGTTGTGGTTTCTTCTTGCCTGGCACAGGGTGTTGTATTCTCATCCAGAGAGTCCATAGTTCGGGGTACAACCTTTCCCTCCCTTCAGGGACATTGGGAAGGTGTGAGGTGCCAGTAGCCAGGCCAGGGTAGAACTGTTTTCTCCACCTGACCTGGTTGGCTACTCTGGGGTAATTCCCAGGCTCTTAGGTGTCACTGAGCAGGTGAGAAAGGGGTGAGTCACACCTGCCTACCCCTCCCCCTCGGGAGAAACTTCTCTCTCCCCAGGGCTAGGTTTCACTAAGCCATAAACAGGCCCAGCCCAAGATCACTTTCTTCCGTTTTCTGCCAGATCCAACTGAACCCAGCCTGGGGGGCTGCCAGGAAGCCTGGCCAAGGGCACTTCCTGGTTTCAGGCCAGATCCCTGAACCCCTTGTCTCCCTAGGTCCCCTCTGCGCCGGGTGAAAGCTGAGTCTCCCACTGTGTGCCTTTACATTCTCTCTGGGGAGTTAGGGAGGGTAACTGAGGATGGAGAAGCAGGAACTTGGTGAATGGACCCAGGATAAGATGAGAGGGCTCTTTCTTCTTTTAAATTAGATTTATTTAGTTTAGTTAATGTGAGTCTTTTGCCTGTGTATATGTTCTGTACATGTATGTGTGCAATACGAGCTGTCGGAGGTCAGAAAAGGGCGTCAGACCCTCTGGAGCTGGAGTCACGGATGGTCGTGAGCCACCAGGTAGGGGCCAGCCATCTCTCCCGGATTCTCTGAGGGTTATAGCTGGCGGGGATTTAAGTTTGTTGAGCATTTAGGCGGGGTCATCCATTCCAAAGAATCTCTGTGGGTGGAGTTTCCCTGTCCCATCGGTGGGCGGAGCTTCTGACCTTATTGTAGGAGGGCCTATCAAATCCAGAAGGATGTTGGCAGGGCCATCTAGTGACTAGATTGTGGGCGTGGCTTCAGATCCTGTAGTTAATCTATAGGTGGGGCTCCCCATCCATCTTGAGCGTGTGGGGAGGGTCTCTGTCTTTTCAGGGGTGGAAGGGGCTGGGAAAAGATGTGAAGTTACCTTCATCCAGTGGCTCGAACAGTCTCTCCCTTTCTTCATTCAGGCGACTCTCCTCCTCCTGACACTACATCAGGACTAGGCAGAAAGGACTCTTCCCAGCTGGGTCCTTAGGGTGGCAGTATTCCACAAGGTCGTGTGGTTGTGTGCAGTGAGTTGGGGGGTGGGATGGGGCAGTGAAGTGAAAACTCTTGCCACTGAGGCTGAGTTTGGTTCCCAGAAATCACAGAGTGGAAGAAAGCTTCAGTGGGTTGTTTTCTGACCTCTCCGTGCATGCATGCCATCACACACACACACACACACACACACACACACACACACACACACACACACTTTATAAATAACCAAGCTGATCAAGCTGCAGGGACTCTTACCTCCACTAGGGGTGCTCTCATACCCAGGGCCAAAGCTCCCCTACCAGGGATGGATGGGATTTTCTTTCCATTCAGTCTCCTGGGATCTCATATTTCTGTCTCAGGGTGGCCTTTCTAGACTATGTCACAGCCTTGGTCACGGTTGCTATTCCCTCTGCAGACACCTAAGGTGCACTGGACCCAGCCTCAACATCCTGTCAGGCAGCATGAGAGGACAGACCCAGATTTCCAGCACTCTCCAGTTGTTACCGTTTGTAAACGGAAAAAGGATCTCACCTCTGATTCTCCACATAGGCAGCCAATTTGGAGGTGCTTAGCATCCTGTTCCAACGGCCCTACCTCTCCATCCTCCAGTGTTGTATGAGGTTTTCAAATTTTCCATCAAACTTTGAGGAAGCTGCAGTTCCCACTAACAAACAGGAGAGGGCGACTCTAGCAAGAGTTATAGGTGTCCAGGGCTGATCTCTGGTCCTGGAGAAAGAAGCCTCTGGGACAGGCAGTTGAGGTTGGTGTGAGCAGTGTCACCTAGGACAGGAGCTATTCATTTTCCCTCTGAAGTTTGTTTTTGGTTTTGTTTTAAGATTTTATTTTTGCCTGGTGTGGTGGTGCACACCTTTAACCCCAGCGATCCAGAGGCAGAAGCAGGTGGGTCTCTGAGTTTGAGTTCAGTTTGGCCCACATAGTGAGTTCCCACCAGCCAGAGCTACATAGTGAGACCCTGTTTCAAAATGTTTTATTTATAGCTGGAGATGGTGGTGCATGCCTTTAATACCAGCACTTAGGAGACAGAGACAGATGGATCTATGTGAGTTCCAGGGCAGTCTGGTCTACAGAGCTAGTTCCTGGACAGCCAAGGATACACAGAGAAACCCTGTCTTGAAAAAAAAAAAAATAATAAACATACAAAAAAAAGACTACTCCCCCCAAAAAAACCAAGCCTACATTTATTTATTGGTGGTACAGGGGATTAAAGCTAGGGCTTCATGAATGCTAGGTAGGTATTCTACCACTGAGGCATAGCCCCATCCCTACTTTTAAAAAAAGATATAACTTAAACTTAATTTTATTGTATTTTCAAATTTGTGGGTATGGATGTTTGCCTACATTTATGTCTTGTACCAGGTGGGGTGTGTCTGGGGTCCTTGGAGGACAAAAGAAGCTGTCAGATCCCCTGGAACTGGAGTTCAGACAGTTGTGAGTCTCTGTGTGATGCTGGCACTTGAACACAGGTTTTCTGGAAGAGCAGCCAGTTAGCTTACCCACTGAGCCATCTCTCCAGTCCCTTGAGATTGTATTTTAATTACATCTCTCTCATCCCTTTCCTTCCTCCAGACCCTCTCATAAAACCCTGCCTGCTCCCTTCAAATTCATGGCCTCCCCCATCGGTTATTATTGCATATGTATATGTATATGTACATATACATATATATATAATATATAGTGTGTATATAATGTTACTTGTAGTATGTATTCTGCTAGGGTCAGCTTGGGCTGTCTTACAAATAAACTTGATTGGAACTGATGCTTGTTGTAGTCACACCTCTTGACACTGG
The DNA here is from genome assembly GCF_943737965.1 of Phodopus roborovskii. Taxonomy (NCBI): domain Eukaryota; kingdom Metazoa; phylum Chordata; class Mammalia; order Rodentia; family Cricetidae; genus Phodopus; species Phodopus roborovskii. The sequence continues at coordinate 9,844,313 of NW_026126598.1, read as the reverse complement.
AGTCTAACCCTGAGTCAGTCACGTTAATGTTCTAAGCTCTGAGGGCGGGAGAAATGGCTAAGCGGTTAAAAGCACGGGCTGCTTTCATGGAGGGTCTGGGCTTGATTCCAAGCACAGGCATGTCAGCTCTTTAACTCTGGTGATCCGACACTGCCTTCTGGCCTCATTGTATGTGTACTTGATGCACAGACATGCATGCAGGCAAAACACCCATATTCATAAAAATAATAAATCTGCATAAAAAGAAAGCTCTAGGCACTGGAATTGGGTATGTTAACAGGATGTGTGATAACAAAACAATATCAAATCTGGGGCTTGTAATGAGATAGTCCTTCTGTGGCACTGACCACGCCCATTGGGGTGGAGCCATGGACGGAAGTGACCTGTGGAGGGAGGTCAGAGAAAGAGCCGGGAAAAGCTCTCTTGCTGGCAGGACTCGACAGGAGAGCATCGGGTGGAATTTCCTGGTGTTCATCTGTCTAGGTTGTAAGTAATTTCTCCCTGAATAAACATCTATTCGGCCTATTTGTTTATCCTGATCCTTATTTAACCGCGATAGGGGCTTATAATCATCCAGCAGAAATCCACCAGGGAAGTCACTCTGAGGCAGCCAACTGGAATTCCTGATACTGCAGAGGCCTTGGCTTCCCAGTTTTGTTTTGTTTTGTTTTGTTTTTTATTGTTGTTGTTGTTTTGTTTTTTGTTTTGTTTTGTTTTTTGTTTTTGTTTTTTTAAAGGCAGCCTAAGATGGGTGTTGGTGGCACACACCTTTAATCCCAGCACTCAGGAGGCAGATGCAGGTGGATCTCTGTGAGTTCGAGGCCAGCATGGTCTACAGAGCTAGTTCCAGGACAGGTTCCAAAGCAATACAGAGAAACCCAGTCTTGAAAAAACAATAAATAAATAAATGATAAAAAAAAAGGCAGCCTATAGAGGTGATGATGTCAATAAAGCAGGAGCCTATAACATCCAGCAGAAACTAATGGGGGAGGCTGAGACCATTAGCCAGCTGGAGTTCACCCCAAGACTGAGCTTCCTTCCCACGCCTCAACTTCTCTCTCCCACTGCAGGCACCCTTATGCTGTGGGAGAAGCATGCGTAACCTTGTTGCTTACTTTCCAACTGTTGTTAAAGATACAGTGTTTTAACTTTGGGGCTGTTTTGCTATATTATTCCCTCTCCTAAAGCCTTAGGGGCAGGCTTCTTGGAAGACACTTGACATGAATATGTTTGAGTCTAAAGTGAGGGGCTGACCCTCTTTTGGAGCCAACTTCAATTTGTTCTTGTTGTTGAGATGAGGCTGGCCTGGAACTTGCTGTGTAGACCAGGTGGCCTTGAACTCAGAAAGATGCACTCCCCTCTGCTTCCAGAGTTCTTGGATTAAAGATGGGAGCCACCATACCCAGCTCAGACCCTGCTTCTAAGTGAGGTCGAATAGCACATGACCACTTTCCGGTATAATGTACTTATAACACTGGGGTATAGTCCAGCGGCAGAACATTTTCTTCTTGTACTAAAGGTCCTGACTTAATCCCTAGTATCACAAAGCAAACAAAAACCACTAATGAGCAGGGTGAGGTAGCCAGGTAGACAATCCCAGCATTTGAGAGGTAGAGTGGCAGCAGGAAAGATGAGGGGAAGATTTTTCTACTAGGTAGAGAACAAGCAGGAAGAAGCTGTGATCACCTGAGAATGTAGAGCATCAAAAAAAGCTTCCACTATGCACCCCTGCTATGTTTAGGTGACTTTCCCCTTCCCCTTTTCAATGCTGTGGAGGGAACCAGGGTCTTGCAAGAATGAGGCAACTGTACTCCAGCCCCTCACTGGGGGATTCTAGGCAGGTGCTCTCCCACTGAGCCACGCCCCAGCCCCTCACTGGGGATTCTAGGCAGGTTCTCTACCAATGAGCCACACTCCAGCCCCTCACTGGGGGATTCTAGACAGGTGCTCTCCCACTGAGCCACACCCCAGCTCCTCACTGGAGGATTCTAGGCAGGTACTCTCCCACTGAGCCACACCCCCAGCCCCTCACTGGGAAAGTCTAGGCAGGTGCTCCACCACTGAGCCACACCCCAGCCCCTCACTGGGAAAGTCTAGGTAGGTGCTCTACAGCTGAGTCACATTCCCAAACCCTTTTTTGTTGATTCTAGGCAAGTAATATAACTCTGAGTTACACTCCTTGCTCAGCATCACATTTTGAGTCTAAGTTGCCCAGGCTGGCATTGAAAACACTCTGTTGTCCCAGGCAGCATAGGTTCTTGATCCCTGTGCCTTAGTCTATAGAGTAGGTGGGATTTCCTGTGTGCATTATCAGATCCAGTTATAAACAATATTTATAGGAACTAAACACCAGACAGACTTCTGCCCTTCTGGAACTTACCTGCTGGCAGGGGAAGATAAATGTAAGCAGCTGACTAATAAGTGAATGAGGAGTGGCTTGGAATTGATGATATGTTTTCATTTTCATTGATGCCCTGTGGTTCCCATCCAGGGCCATGCGTGTGAGTCCCTTTGGTTGTTTTATTCTTTTTCTTTCCTTTTTTTTTTTGGGGGGGGGGATAGGGGTTTCTCTGTATAACAGCCTTGGCTGTCCTGGAACTTGCCTGCTTTATAGACCAGGCTGGCCTTGAACTCACAGAGATCCACCTGCCTCTGCCCACCAAGTTCTGGGATTAAAGGTGTATGCCACCAAATCCTGCTAGGCTTTATTTTTATTGATGTGTGTCTGTGTATATATGCCATGTGAGTGCAGGTACCCTTGGAGGCCAGAAGAGGGCACTGAATCCCCTGAGGCTGGAGTTCCAGGTGGATGTCAGCTGTCATGTGGAAGCTGGGAATTGAATGAGGGGGACCTCCTTGGAAGATCAGCAAGTGCTCTAAACCTCTGGTCCATCTCCCCAGCACTAAGATTTCTTTCCTTTTCCTTTCTTTTCTTCTTTCTTACTCTCTCTCTCTTTCGTGTGTGCGTGCGTGTGCGAGTGTGTGTGTATATACACAAAGCCATTGAACAGGATGCCTTGAAGGAGCCACATGAACCACAAATGGACCACTCTGGAGATTTTTACCAGGGCTTGGCAATAACTGATGGGACCAGTGAAGGGCTCCCTGATAATCCTGGGGCCTGGAGTAACCCTATCAGAGAGGGAGCATCAGGAAGGAGCTAGAGGCAGGAAAACCAACCACTGGGATGCCAGACCTGGCTAGCCTCAGGTGAGAGCTTGACTCAAACCAAACTAAATGCCAGGTATGGTGGCAAATACCTTTAATCCCAGCAAATGGGAGTCAGAGACAGGTAGATCTCTATATATTAAAGACCAGTCAGAGCTATGTAGTGGGACCCTGGCTCAACAACAAAAGGTCAAAACCCCAGCAGCAGCAACAAACTCAACAACAAGGAGTAGGGGGGTCTGGCTCAGTGGTAGAGCTCCTGCCTAGAATCCCCCAGTGAGGGGTTGGGGTCTGGCTCAGTGGTAGAGCTCCTGCCTAGAATCTCCCAGTGAGGGGCTGGGGTGTGACTCAGTGGGAGAGCTCCTGCCTAGAATCCCCCAGTGAGGGGCTGGGGTGTTGCTCAGTGGTAGAGCTCCTGCCTAGAATCTCCCAGTGAGGGGCTGGGGTGTGGCTCAGTGGTAGAGCTCCTGCCTAGAATCTCCCAGTGAGGGGCTGGGGTGTTGCTCAGTGGTATAGCTCCTGCCTAGAATCTCCCAGTGAGGGGCTGGGGTGTTGCTCAGTGGGAGAGCTCCTGCCTAGAATCCCCCAGTGAGGGGCTGGGGTGTGACTCAGTGGGAGAGCTCCTGCCTAGAATCCCCCAGTGAGGGGTTGGGGTGTGACTCAGTGGGAGAGCTCCTGCCTAGAATCCCCCAGTGAGGGGCTGGGGTGTGACTCAGTGGGAGAGCTCCTGCCTAGAATCCCCCAGTGAGGGGTTGGGGTGTGACTCAGTGGGAGAGCACCTGGCTAGCATATAGAAAGCCCTGGGTCTAGGCACTGCAAAAAAGGAAGGCAGGAAGGCAAGAAGGGAAGGAGTGGAAAAAGTCAGGCAGAAAGAAACAAGGGCTGTGTGCTGTACACCTAGGTGTGTGGAACATGGTAGGGTGGGATCCAGAATGGCAGCACTACTGTGGGCAGAGACACCCACTATGGCTGCTGTGTTCTCAGTGTGCTTCTCCAGCCAGAAAGGGGGAAGGTGAGAGGAAAGGCAGGAAGGAGGGTGGAACTGAGCTCTGAGGGGAGCATTTAGGAAGCCTTCAAACATCCCAGCCCTGTTGATTAAGCCCTGATATAAAAAGAACATTGAATAATTAAAGAGTTCAAAACTAACCACAAGCTTGGCTGCTCTTGGCTCTGCCCTGCCTCCTGCCCCAGGGGATGCGGCAGATCGCGGTGGGTTGTGCCCTTGCTCAGTCCTGGTTTGATCCAGAGCTGAGGGCCAGTGGGAAACCGGAGCAGCTGGCTTCGAGGCTGTCCAGATGAGGTGCGTGTGTCAAAAGGATCCACAAGCACCGGGAGATGTCTTGGCTGGCAAGGTGTTTGTTGCACGAATGTGAAGCCCTGAGTTAGGATCCCTGGGTCCCATGGTGGACTTGGTGTCGCCTGCTTAAAATCCTGTGCTGGAGAGGCAGGGCAGGCAGATCCACGGGGCTCCCTAAGCAGCCACCTTAGCTGAATCAGGGAGTCCCAGGTAAAAGGGAGAGACCTTGCCTCAAGAAACAAGTGGGTTGGTAAAATGGGTAAGGGTTCCTTCTCAAACATGAGGACCCACCGTTCTGAGCCAGCACCCATGTGAAGACAAAACAAGGGGCAGACTCAGCCGGTAAAGAAGTTTGCCTCTCAGCCTCAAGACCTGAGTTTGGTTTCTGGGGCCAACTGAGGAAGACAGTTGATAATGACATCACACGCATACACGAGCACACACGAGTACATACATGTGCACTGACACACACGCATGGACACAGGCACACATGGACACACACAGAGACACATACAAACACGTACGTCCATATAAACTCACACAAAGCTAAGGATCCAAGAGCTAGCAGCTGAATTTCCTGGGCCTACGAAGTATGGAGTAGGAGGGAGGCCTCTTCACCTGTAAGCAGGGAAGGGAAACTTGACCTCTGAGTCACTCGGGGCTGGGGCCATATAGAGTTATGATCCCTGGACTCCTTGGGTTTTGTTCTTGTCACAGCTGACTCACTGGCTGTCTACCAGGGAGTCTCATGGTTAGCCTGGCTAGTTTCTCTCAGCCTCTCGGTGTGTCACAGAGGCGCGAGCTTTTCTCTCTGGTAACTCACGTCATCAAATGTGTGACCTGTGCAGGGTTCTGCTCCTATTGTTCTCCTACCTTCCCAGAGGAAGCGCTGTGGAGGGTCCCAAATGTGCCTCTGCTCAGTGCACTAGGGCCAGGCCTGCCTTGATTCAGGAGGTCTGGGCTGGTCCCGGCTTGGACACACCCTTCCACCAGTGAAGCCCTGTGTTCCATTGTTTGGATGCCCTATTACCTACCCACAGTTCTTCTACTAACCCAAAGCCTGTTCCAGTTACTCACAGATTGTCTGAGTCTGGTAATAGAGGCCTGGCAATCCAGCTACTGGGGAGCTGAGGCAGGAGACTTAAAAGTTCAAGGGTATAGGGTGAGTTTAAGGCTAGCCTGGATAATCTAGTGGAATTCTACTTCAAATCATAAATGGGCTTGGAAGATGCCTCAGTGGTTAAGAGAATGTACCGCTTTTTCAGAGGACCTGAGTTTTATCATTTTTAATTATGTGTGTGTTTGCACTGGGGCAGTGCTCACTGAGACTCAATGCCCATGAAGTGAGTTCCAGGGCTACACAGCCAAGGGCTACACAGAGAAACCCTGACTTGAACCCCCCCAATATATATATATATATATATATATATATATATATATATATGAGAGAGAGAGAGAGAGAGAGAGAGAGAGAGAAAGAAAAAAGAAAGAGAAAGAGCTGGGTGGCAACGCATACCTTTAACCTCAGCACTCAGGAGGCAGAAGCAGGTGGATCTCTGTGAGTTCGAAGCCAGCCTGATCTACAGAGCTAGTTCCAGGACAGGCTCCAAAGCTACAGAGAAACTCTGTCTTGAAAAACAAAAGTAAAGAGAGAGAGAGAGAGAGAGAGAGAGAGAGAGAGAGAGAGGGAGGGAGGGAGGGAGGGAAGGAAGGAGGCAAGGAAGGAGGCAAGGAAGGAAGGAAAGGGCTGGGGCTGTGCTTAGCGGAACAGCTTCCTAGAAGCCTTTTGCGGAAAACCTGAGCATTCCACAGCTGGCTGAATGTGAATTTTGGTCTGCTACTCTTTATTGGAGCAGCCTGGGATGTCACATCAGCTCTTGGAACCTCAGAACCTTTTTTTAAAAAAATATATTTTAATAATTTTGGTTTTTTGAAACAGAGTTTGTCTGTGTAGCCCAGGCTGTCTTGGAACTCACTGTGTAGACCAGACTGGTCTCAAACTCAGAGATCCGCCTGCCTCTGCCTCCCCCGTCCTGGGATTAAAGGTGTTCACCACAGTCCTGCCACGATCACCACAGGGAAACCTAGGTTTTCTGATCCTGATCTGGTAGCTGAGTAGGAAGATAAAGTGACTTCCTGTTTTAAACAGGCTACTAGCCCAGTGCCCAACCTGTACCACAGGTTCTTAGAAAGGTTTGCTGATGCTTTGCCTGGAGAGGCTGCAGAGTTAGGCAAAAAGAGCTAATCCAGCAGATTAGAGGAGCTTTGAGGGTTTCGTGACTGTGTGGGGCTTAAGGATTGTCTCTCAAAGCCAAAGCAAACAGAAGCCTTTCAAAGATTAGGCCACCTGAAATGAAGTCCTTGGAGGAGGAGAGAGATGGGTGAGAGGCAGTGGTGGCCTTACTATGAGGCCTGATGGGCCTCTGTGTGCTGTGAGGAAATGGCCTGATAGCCAGATAGGATGGTGGTAATAGGATAATGGCCAAGGTCATGTGCAAATATTGGGCACTGTTATGGAAGGAGTCAAGGGTCTTGCAGCTGCTTACCCATGCCCTAGCCCCTCGCAGAGGGATTCTGGGCTGCTGCTCTACCATTGAGACAGACCCCCAGCACTTAATATGAAGGTTTAAAAAACCAGCTGCCTAGAAACTGAAATCATGTGCTAATTGGAGGGAAAGTAACTTGACAGCTGTCCTCTGAGTCAGTATATCTCCTCTACATTACCGTTCCCGTTCCCTATCTGCTCTCCTCCATCCGAGCCCTCCCCTCCCTCTCCTTCCAATTGCTGTGCCATCCTGCCTGGGCCCTGGGTCTCCAGTCAGGGGGTGGCAAAGTGTCTTTTTTTTTTTTTTTTTTTTTTTTTTTTTTTAATTCCTTGGAAACACCTCCACCCCAGCCTATGTAGGGCTCAGCACTTGCCTGGCTAGTCTAGCCAGGCTGGGCAGCCAGGCCTGTCATTAGCTGGCCTCAGGCCTTAGGGGATGGATGGCCCACCCATGCAGCCTGCCAGGACAAGGGAGGGCTGGAGATCCCCATGCTAGGTAACAACTCTATCATTAGCTACATCCCAGCCCTTGCTCTATTTTCTTGTGTGTGTTCATGTGTATGTTGTGTAAGTATGTACACACACATGTAGAGAGACCAGAGGTTGCTCTGGTATCATTCCTCAGTGCCAGTGACTTGCTCTTTTGGGCAGGTGGGGTGGGGTTCAAGACAGGGTTTCTCTGTGTAGCTCTGGCTGTCCTTGAACTCATAGAGATCCACCTACCTCTGCATCCCCAGTGCTGGGATTAAAGGCCAGCATTTCCTGCATTTCCTGGTGCTTTTTTTTTTTTTTAAAGTATTTTTACTTTTTAAAAAATTTTGCGTACAGGAGTGTTTTAATTGCATCCATGTATGTGTACTGTGTGCATGCAGTGCCCGCAGAGGCCAGAAGAAGATACTGGATTCCCTGAGAACTGGATCTAGAGATAGTAGTTAGAGGCCATGTGGGTGCTGGGAATCGAACCTAGCTCCTCTGGAAGGGCAGTCAGTGCCTTTAACACTGAGTCATCTCCAGCCCATAATGTGCTTTTTAGCTCTACCTGTCCAGGAACTCACTCTGTATATTAGCCTGGCCTTGAACTCACAAAGATCCACCTGCCTCTGTGTCCTGAATGCTGGGATCAAAGATGTGCACCACCACCACCCAGAAACCATGCTTGACTTTTTATGTGGATTCTGGGACTTGAACTCTTCCTACTTTACCCACTGAGCTATGTCCGCAGTCCACCCTTTACCTCTGTTAGGTAAAGCAGAAATGAAGATGTCCTAAAGGGACACCTGGTCTTTCAATCTGATCATCAGACCATTAAATGTGGATCCCAAAGAAATGGGAATCTCATGCTGGGAGAAGGAAGAGGTCTCAGCCAGAGGAGGAGATTGCTTCCCTGCACTTAATTTCACACAGTTCTAACTGCTTGTCCAACAACCTTGCAGGATGAGATTGGAGCCCAGACAAAGATGGGTCACTGTGGGCAGAACTAGACCTTGATAGTGGCTGCTTAGGTGTGCATATCCTTGGCCATCTATTTAAATTTTAATTTCATTTTAGGACCCTAAAGAAAGGGTTGGGGATGGTTTGAATCTCTGTTCCTCTTCCCAGTGGAGTCAAATTAAATAAGCTTCCCCTGCCTACTTCTCATTATTACTTTGACTCTTTAGATTGTCTAATTGAAGACCAGTGACTGAACCTGGCTTGGGGCAAATTCACTAATTCTTCTCATTCCGACACAGTTTCACAGGCTGCTTTTGAATTCACCCTGTGGCCTTATCTGGCCTGGAACTCCAGATCTTTGTGCCTCAGCTCCTACTTTCTGAGATCCAGAACTGTGGATTTCCAGAGGCTTGGCACCCCAAAAACAACACACCCCATCAGTCAGAAGGATGCTGCACCCCCTTAATTCAGTTCCTCATGTTGAGGTGACTCCAGTCATAAAATTTTTGTTGTTACTTGTTGTTACAGTAATTTTGCTACTGTTATGATTCTTTATGTGTCTGATATGCAGGATATCTGATATGCAACCCCTGTAAAAGGTCATTTGACCCCCCCAGGGGTCACAACCCACAGTTTGAGAACCACTGATTTAAAGGTTTGTCTAGGTCTGGTTCCTGAAGCTTTGGCTCATGGAGACAGAGTAATTGTCTATTCCCAGATGAGGAAATTGGTTGAGAGTTTTTTCCTGTTGCCCAAGATCTTTTCCTGGTAGTAACAGAGTTTGGATCCCACTCAGGGACAGTGGGGACATTTCACTAGGAAGATTCCATGTTCTCCCATAGATTCTGAAAGTCCCCAGCCCAGGGTTACAGTGTGGAAAGAAGTGGTCATACTACACCTGCCTGGTTCTCGGAAGGAGTGGCCTGTTTCCTGTAACTGTCCTTATGACCCTCCTTCAAGATCATTCTATGCAGATGAGGAAATGCATTTTAGGTTTTGTAAAACCTTTAATGGACTAGTTACTTTAAACAAACAAACAAACAACAACAACAACAAAAACCCAAAAAAGTAGCCAGGTGGTGGTGTATACCTTTAATCCCACCACGTGGGAGGCAGAGGCAGGTGGATCCCTGTGAGTTCAAGGCCAGCCTGGTCTACAGAGTGAGTTCCAGGACAGCTAGAGCTGTTATACAGAGAAACCCTGTCTGGAAAAAAAAGAAAAGAAAAGAAAGAAAAAAAGAAAAAGTAACTGTGGGCTGAAGAGATGGCTCAGTGGTTAAAAGCACTTGCCGAGGACCCAATTTCAGTTCCCAGTACCCACAACCATTTGTAACTCCAGTTCCAGGGTACCTGATACCTTCTTCTGATCTCCATGGACACCAAGCATGTATGCACATATACAGACATGCAGGCAAAACACCCGTACACATAAAGAAATCTTGAAAACAAAACAAAACTGAATGTAATTGAGAGATGGTTCAATTAGTAATGTGCCCTATTGTAGAAGCATGACCTGAGTTTGTTTGTTTTTCAAGGCAAGGTTTCTTTTTCTGTGAACCCCTGGCTGTCCTGGAACTCAATCTGTGGGCCAGATTGACCTCGAACTCACAGAGATACCTCTGCCTCCTGAGTGCTGAGATTAAAGGTGTGTGCCACCACTCCCCCCGGCTCTGAGTTTGATGCTTAACCAGCACTTTGTAGAAAACAAGACATAATGAGGTTGGAGACAGGAGGGTCCTTGAAGCTAGTCTTGGTGAGCGCCTCATTCAGTGAGAGTCTCAAACAAACAAACAAACAAACAAACAAAAACATGTGGAGGGTGGCTGTCTAGATGGGTAAAGGGGTAAGGGAGCTTGCTGCCAAACCAGCCAACCTGACTTCAATTCCTGGGACCCATGGAGTGGAGGGAGAGAACTGTAAGTTGTCCTCTGACCCCTCCATGTACCATGTGACATGTGGGCACCGCCCCCCCAATAAATAAATAAATGTATCTAGTTAAAGGACACCTGACATAAACCCCTGGCTTCTACATGCATGCATACATGTGCAATGCATGTTCACAAAAATGAATACACACAAGCACATACATATGCCACACATATGTACATATATGTGTGTTTATCTCTGTTTCTATATAACCAGAGCCAGTCTTGATTGCACATACCTTTAATTCCAGTACTTGGGAGGTGGAGGCAGGAGGATTGTGAGTTCAAGGTCACTCTCTGCTATATGGCAAGTCTGAATCCAACCTGAGCCACATGGGAAAACTCTGTCTCAAATAAAAACAAACAAAAAGGAGAAAATGCTTTTTTGTCTGTCCCCAAACACTGACTCTTCACATGGGCCCACACGGCGACTAAAGCACTAAAAAGCCTGGCATCTCCACCTTCATTTTAGGATGTCTCGACTGAGGGGTCAGTTGCTGCCTCTCCTTGTAGGCATGTCAATCATTCAAGGAATGTCCTGCTAGAGTCCTAAACTATCTTATCAACCTCAGGATGGAAGCGCCCAAGATAAGAGTAACAGGAATGCCCGGTGGTAGTGGCCCATGCCTTTAATCTCAGCACTCGGGAGGCAGAGGCCAGTGGCTCTCTGTGAGTTTGAGACTAGCCTGGTCTACAAGAACTAGTTCCAGAAAAGCCTCCAAAGCCACAGAGAAACCCTGTCTCCAAAAACAACAACAAAATGGGTAACAGGTATCCTACTGTTGTCAACTTTTACAATATTCTGTTCCAGGTTCCCGCAAAGCACCTGAAGGCGTCCGGTCATTGCGTCATTGTCATGCCAATCCTGCAGTCACCTTGGATTCCAGGAACAACAGAGCCTTTCCAAACAGATCCACTCCCCTAAGGAAGGGATCGATCGTACACTATGTCCAGACTGTGCGTGCCCTGGAGCAAAGCAATCATCAGAGTGGCTTGGAGGGGCTGGCAAGATGGCTCGGTGGGGAAAGGTGCTTGCTGACAAGCCTGAGAATCGATACTTGGGATCCACATAGTGGAAAGAGAAAACTGACTGTTAGGAATAAAGCACAAGCGGAACCTTGGTGGATCCCATGACAGAAGAGGGAGACAGGAAAAGTCCTGTCTGCCTCAGGAGAACAGCGGGAAAGAGAGTGTAAGTGGGCGGGGTCCTTTGCACCTGCATGAAGACCAAGCTATTATGGAACCCTGGCTGACTGGAGTACTGCCTGAGTGCATTGTGACAGGGATAATCCAGCATAATGTCTGAATCCTTACATTAATAAGTTATACTGAGAGCTACACACACACACTAAATAAACACATAAACACAACAGAGAATAGAAGCAGCTGTCCTCAGGCAAGAAGGGCTTCTTGAGACTATCTCTGTAGAGCAACCAGACCCCACTTGGACCTGGACTGTTTAGTTACGCACAGCCCTCAGCAGTAGCCCCTTACTCTCCCACTATCTGAAATCAAAGCTCAGGTCAGAACCTTGGAGATGAATTTGACGTGGATTAAATCTCTTTTCTTTTCAGCCTTACTCACCTGCTTACGTGGCACGTGGCACACCAGGGCGCATGGCTGAGATGAGCAGGAAATGGTTTGCACATCCCCTCCCTCTCTCCACCTCTTGGTTTTACGTTTTTTCAGACTCACTTCTATATCTCGGTAGCATCTGTTTCCCCGGGGATGGTGAGATAGCCGTGCTTTACGGTATGCTGCCGAGCAGCCGTGGTGGTGGGTTGGAGGTGGATGCTGCCCCTGATAAAAACCAGCTTGGATGATATGTGTCCACCGGCACAGACATGACATTCCGCTGTGAAAAAAGGCAGTATTTGTGTAACTGTCCTGACAGGAATGAGGGCATTCTAAAGAGCCACTTGTGTCCCACCCTTTGCCTGTCATTCTGTTGAGACAATGGCTCCCAAGGAATTGGAATTCCCCATGAATTTCACATGGGGGGAAGAACAAGGTTGAAGCCTGGTGCCAGCCAGAGGGGGAGTTTCCCTCCCCTGGAAAGGGGCTTCACACAGCTTGTAAGAGAGACTTGGAGTTGAGACATGATGGGTCAGAATGGGTGGGACCATGCCTTCACTAGGGTGGCTCTGCCTACTTCTTGCCCTCTATTCAATGCTAAACCTCTTGTCTGGACCCCAAAAGTGGACTTTTAGGTGTGTGTGTGACAGGACCTCTTTGTTCCTTTTCAATATGTAGCTACATTACTACTGTTATGATAAAGCGCAGACTGGGGGGGGGATTCTATAATAGGTGTCGGTGCAGATTCTATAATAGATGATGGTGAACAAGGCGGAGGGACAAGCAACCCAGATGGACAGAACTCAAGTGAGAAGTTTTACTGGAAAAGGAAAAGGGGGAGGGGAAGGAAAGAGAAAGGAGGTAGAGAGACAGAGAGAGGGGGCAGAAGAGAAGAGGGAGACAGGAAAGTCCTGTCTGCCCCAGGGAACGGTGGGAAAGAGAGCATAAGCTGGCAGGGGTCTGAACGTTCTGTCTGTTTTTAAAGGGGCCCTTAGAACTACCTCTTCTGCCTCTGTGATTCACTGTTGTTCCTTTCATTGGTGTTTTGAGGCTGTGCCTAGCTAGTGAGGGCTGCTGTTACCAGGCTGGAAGCCAGTGTCAGATAGTATGGTGCTTGCTGCCCAAACAAAAGGAACTGAGTTTGGAGTACCTGCAATTCCAGCACTAGAAGGTGGGGACAGACGGGTCCTAGACTTGCTGGTCAGCCAGCCTGGCCAACTGGTGAGCTCTAGGATCAGTGAGAGAGTCACACACCCTACACCATACATATACACCGCACGCACACAAACACACACACACACTACACCATACAAACACCACACACACACACACACACACACACACACACACACACACACCAATCTGCATCCCACGGCCTATAAACAAATCACAAACACATGCCAAGGCCTTGCAGCAAGATTTTGTCTATAATCTGAGCAGGGCATGGTACAGGGCTGGAGGTGAGCTTTTGTCCTCCCCCCCCCCCCCACCTACTGCTCATGGAGCCATGAGGTTTCCTGTGCCTACAGGTGTTTTGTTTTATGGCAGGTGGGGTGTGCGGAACATAAAGCCACCTGACGCTCGGCTATCCATCAAATGTCTCCATCTCTCCCACCCACCCCGGTCCGGATCTGGGTGTCCTCTCAGGATACTGTTTTTATTTGTCTTGCCTAGCTGCCTCCATCAGTTTCACCTTCCGTGGCTGACCACCTCTGCCTTTGGGACCCATGAACACCTGTTCCCCCCCCCCCCAAAGCCCCAGCCCTTCCTACTTCCTGTTCCTGTGTGGTTGGCTGAACTTCTTAGTCACTTAGGACACAGATGGAAAGTTTTAGGGTTTTTACACTTCCCCTCCTCCATCCCTGTTTCTCCCAGTGCAATTTAGTGAGAGCAGGAAGTAGGGAGGGGAGGATGGAAGGGGTTGAGGGTCTGGATGGCTGGCCATCTGCTTCCTATCAGACAAGCTGGGCAGGAAAACAGGGAGGGAAACCTGGCTAAGGCTATGTGTACAAGGTAAGCACTTGCTTCTCTCCCGGCCTCAGTTTACTTGGAGTCTTCCAGAGTGACTGGGAGTCTGGCATGAGGTCATTCATGGGCAGGAAAGCACTTCTGGTTAAGACAGGTGCTTATCTCTGCTATTATTTAGCCCGAAGCCTTCATGGAGTTTTCAGAGCCTTGTATGGAAAGTCCGGAGGAGGCGTGCTCCAGGCAGAAACTATCCCTGTTTGTGTTGCTGGGGTGGTTCCCACCTGGGGGAGGTGCAGGAAGCCACCTCCTAGGAAACAGGAGATGCCTCATGCACCCCCTGCGCCCTGAATTCAAGCATCCCCCCACAAACCTACTATGTGCAAGCCCCATGCTGAGTTCTGAACTTGCTTTTGAATCTTTGTTTTAGAGACAGGGTCTTGCCTCCGGCTTGCACAGGGCTCCCTAATGGAGACCTACTTGCCTGCACTCAGTCTTCAGCAACACACTCCTGCCTCTGCCTCTGCTATTGCCTCTGCCTCCTGAGTGCAGGCATTATAGGTGGGCACCACCACGCCCATCTTTGTTCTTATTTTTCTCCCTCTTCTCTCATTTTCTCCTCTCTTCCCCTCCCTTTTTTCTCCCTTTTTCTTGCTTCTGCCTCAGTTTTTGGCGTGTGTTTGAACACCATCTCATGAGCCCCCAGACTGACCTTGCTTTCACTTTTAGAGTTCTGGGGTTACAGGTGTGTACCACCATGTCTAGCCTATGTGGTGTCATGGATGTGGAACCCCTGGGGCTCATTCATGCTATGTAACCATAATGGCAACAGAGGTATGTCCCCAGCCCTTTATTATTATTATTTGTGATACAGAGTCTTGCTATGAGCTGAGGTTGCTATACAGAGTCTTGCTATGAGCAGATTCATAGTCAGTGAAAGGGGTTTTCGATGAAAGTGTCTCAATGAGTCCAGCGGTGGTAGTGCATGTCTTTAATCCCAGCACTGGGGAGGCAAGGCAGGCAATGTCTGTGAGTTCAAGGTCAGCCTAGTCTACAGAGCTAGTCCTACCTAGGACAGCCAGGACTACACAGAGAAACCCTGCCTTGAAATACACACACACACACACACACACACACACACACACACACACACAGAGTATCTCAGCAGTCAGAGGCCAATGTGTGTGATGGTGGGCTTTATAGGTGCATGGAGCTTACACATAGGGAAAATACAGCTGCACTGACAGCTGCTGATGCCATTATGCCCAACAGTTGATCTCATCTTGCCTCAGCCTACCCAGTGCTGGAATTACCCTCATGCTTAGATAACTTTATTCTTTGGAACAGTTTACCCAGTGAGCCCTGTCTGGTCTTGAATTTGTGATAGTCCTTCTGCCTCCCCCTCTCAAAAGCTGATATGACAGGCATTACTGCCACACCTAGCTGGAGCACTTCACTTGACTAAGACATTGCTCTAGGCTCCAGGAGCCCCCAGGTCAGAAAGGGGCATGGAAGTGCATCTTCAAGGCTGTAACCTCCACTTTGTAGCATCAGGGATACCTGCCCCATTGGTTGTTCTAAACCTGGGGCTCATTAGGTGGCCCAGAGTCAGTCTCCAATGAACTCCAAGTACTGAGCACTCACGGACCACATGACATGACAGAAGAGGGAAGATGGCCTTCTTTAAGATCGAGGATTATGGTGCACACCTTTAATCCCAGCACTGGAAAGGCAGAGGTAGGTGGGTCTCTGTGATTTCCAGGCCAGCCTGGTCTACAGCAAGTTCCAGGACAGGCTCCAAACCCTGTCTGGGTCAGAATTGGACTCACAGGCAAGCCTAGGATAGCAGGTGGAGTTCTGGATAGTGATCAGGGAAGGATCTATGGCAGCTATGGTCTTCGTGGTGTTTACCCCGCTGGTAAGAAAAGAAACATAAGCTGGGCAGAAGTGGCGTAAAGTTCAAGGCCAGCCTGGTCTACAGAGTGAGTTCCAGGACAGCTAGAGCTGTTACACAGAGAAACACTGTATTGAAAACAAACAAACAAACAAAAAGCCCAAACACACACACACACACAGATGCACACAGGCATGCACGCACGTACACAGCAGGCCAGGGCAGACAAAAGGAGCCCAGGTCTGGTTATGATTATGGGGAGCTACATCAATGACTCCCTCTTCCAGTTCCTCTCTGCCTGAACTATGAATCTACCCTTCTCCCTTTTTTGCATTTCCCAGATGCCTTTGAGATACATGTGATCCCTTCTCAGCCCGTCCTCAGAAAGACTTGTTCATCTCTGTCCTTTGTACCCAAGCAGGGTGGTGGCGAGGGAGCTTTTGAAACTACCCCCTCCCCATACCCCCACCCCTGAGGCCAGTCTAGGATCAAACTAAATTCCTTGTCTTGCAAAACATCTATCTGACCCCCCCCCTTGCTGTCCCCTCCCTGAAATGTCCTCTTTGACCCAGTCCCCACAGTCTTGCACAGTCCCCCGGAGAGGGTGCGTGTTTCTTAATGTAATGTCCCCTAGAACTGTGCCAGGGAGCACCCCTTCTCTATCGAGCTTCCTGTCTGCACCCCTGGTTGGAGGACCCCTTTCTCTTGGAAGTCTCCAGGGACTTTGTGCCCAGGTTGGCTTTTATGGGAATGACTCCCTTGTCTTGGAAGAGCAAAGATCAGTTTACAGGATAAATCATCTTTCTGTAGCCTGGTAGGGTTTTTTTTTTTTTTTTTTTTTAATTCTTCTTTACCCAGTTCTGGCCAAGTAGGCTAAGTCCCAGGAAGGAAGAGCAGGCAGAATTTTGTCCCTAGCACCACCCCTAATTTTAAATTAAATTTACTTATGGCATTTGTGCATCCGAGGACATGTGTGACTCCTATCATGTAGGTCTCAGGGATCAAACCCAGGTCCTTGCGGCTTGGCAGCAAGCACCTTTACCCACTGAATCCTCTCATCAGCCCTTCTGTGTCTCTTGTCCTGGCCCTAAGTGCCTGGCCTCTAAACCCTGCGGCATTCTGGCTGGGTGGGGAAATCAATCACATGAGAGGGAAATGAGGGCAGCAGGTGATGTGGCTCCTGAGTCCCCAATCCTCACCCCCGCAGGTCCTCATTTCCCCACACCAACTTCCTCTGGCTAATAGTAGGAAAGTTGCTGTTAAGGCAAAGTACGGGTACTGGCACCATAATGATAATAATAGCCATGATGGCAGTGATAAAATTGAGAGGGTAAAAGCAACAATAATTAAGACAGGGTTTCTCTTGGACATTCCCAGGCATTATCCTCAGATTTCCCTGTGAAGGGTCTCTGTTTTCTTTTCTCACTGGAGTCCAACATGAGTCTTGGGGACCCTTGCCCTCAGCTCTGAACCCTAGGTAGGCTTGGCTGTTTGTTTCTCCTAGTGTCCCCACCCGGTGAGCGCCCAGGTGCTTTTGGCTGGTGACTCAGTGTCTGACTGACCTCAGCATGAGCCTGGGGGGGCTGGGGGAGATGATAGTTTCCTGTGATACCAGTAGGTGACTCAGGGGCGCAGGATTGGAGTCTCAGAACGTCTTTGTTGGCCCAGGTTCAGGAATCCAGAGAAACTGGTCAGGAGGGAGGCCTTGGGGACTGAAACCCCTCCCCCTGCCTCCGCCCCTCCTCCACGGTGCTTTAACTGCCGCACCTGCGGCCTCCTATCCTAGTTGCAGGTGCGGCCAGGAAGGCGCTTCATAGCTGGTGTAACCGACTCAGCACCTCCGGCTGACTTCGTGGCCCTGAGGCTCACCAGAAAAAGTTTTCTCAGCAGCCCTCGGACTTCTATAGCTTCCAGAGACAGAGATACTTTTTTAGTGATCTCCAACCTTGACCCCTGCAGAGGCTGAGCGATGGCGTCCATGGGACTACAGGTGTTGGGAATCGCCTTGGCGGTCCTGGGCTGGCTGGGCGCGATCCTGAGTTGTGCGCTCCCCATGTGGCGGGTGACCGCCTTCATCGGCAGCAACATCGTCACGGCGCAGACCAGCTGGGAGGGCCTGTGGATGAACTGCGTGGTGCAGAGCACGGGGCAGATGCAGTGCAAGGTGTACGACTCACTGCTGGCCCTGCCGCAGGACCTGCAGGCCGCCCGAGCCCTCATGGTCGTCTGCATCCTCGTGGCAGCGGTGGGAATGCTTCTCTCAGTGGTAGGGGGCAAGTGCACCAACTGCATGGAAGACGAGACCACCAAAGCCAAGACCATGATCGGAGCCGGCGCGGTGTTCATCGTGGCAGCCTTGCTGGCTATGGTGCCTGTATCTTGGACCGCACACAACGTCATCCGCGACTTCTACAATCCTCTGGTAGTCGCCGGGCAGAAGAGGGAGATGGGGGCCTCGCTTTACATCGGCTGGGCAGCCTCTGGGCTGCTGCTCCTGGGAGGAGGCCTCCTCTGCTGCAGCTGCCCACCTCGCAGCAACGATAAGCCCTACTCCGCTAAGTACTCCGCCGCCCGCTCTGCTCCTGCCAGCAACTATGTGTAAGGTGGGCCACTCTGCTATGTTTCCCATTACCTCCGTTATTTTTTTTCTCATGAGTTCACAACAGCCTGTGATCTCCTCACTTCCCTCGGGACCTGCCCTGCTATGGGCCACTAACTGCTGGGAACAGCAAGCCGGGATTGTGCTAAATTACTGGCTAAAGTAGCCCTTGCGGAGGAACCATCTGCCCCGCTTGGACGTATCTCAAGGCTCCTTACTCCTGCAAGGATGGATGTTAAAAAAAAAAAAAAAAAAAAAAAAAAAAAAAAAAAAAATTGTTGCCTCCGTTCAAATTGCTCATGGATACAGGACTCAAGGCAGAAGTTGCTAGGCACTGCAGTGAAGCCGGGAGCTGGGTCCTGCTGGCCGGGATAGCTCAGCTGAGACTTTGGGCCCTCCAGCGGGTGTCCTGCTCATGTTAGCCCCTCCAGTGACCCTTTTCTATCCTCCTCACTCTCTGCACACATCTGTTAAGCCGGCGCTACTCTTGCCCTTATGCCCCATGTTTCCAAACACACCTGGTCCAACCTGGAGCCTTGGTGTGACAAGATGACTGTGACTGAGGGGGCTTGAGGGCCGGATGGGTTCTGCCGTGCAACCCCAGTGACTGACAATGACTGGGACCTAACCCACCCACCTACCCTCCAAATGGAGTTCTGTGGAGTGGATGGACGGGTTTGAGGGAAGGGCGGAGGTGGATTAAACTGGTTTGGGAAGTGCTGGTGCTGGGGACCTAGAAGCAGCCCAGGCTGTCCCCACCCCTTTCTGGTACTGTCTTACTAAATGTCCTGCTCTCTGCACCCCCTCCCTCCTCAGAAGGACCCTTGGGCCTCTTGAGCCAGCCCCTCTGAATTCCTTACCCTTGTCAATTTCAAGGGCGTTGGTCAGTCTGCCGAAGGTATGGGGGGGCGATGGCGTTGCTAGAGGGGGAGTCTCCCAAGACTCCTGCCTTCTCTGTGGTTTGTTTTGTAATTTAAGAACGTCTATTCACAGCTGTAATTATTATTTTCTACAATAAATGGCACCTGTGTACAGGAAAGGTCTGGGCTGTTCTCTGTATCTGTGGATGGGACAAGGCTGGAGGGATGGCTGGGGGTCCCCAGGAGACCTTGACGGTGTGAGAAGTTGAAGTGATTTCAAGGGCTGAGGATGCAGCTCAGCTGATACTTTGCCTGGCATGCCAGAAGCCCCAGGTTCCATAGTTACCCCAAATAAACCAGGTGCAGAAGCAAGAGGATTAGAACTTGAAGGTCATCTCCCACTATTTAGTAGGTTCAAGGCTAGCTCGAACCTGTCTCCAGTGGCTTCAGAGGATTGTAAAAATTAGAACTAATCTGGGGGGGGGGGCCACCATGTTTGAGCCCTTTGTTTGCTTTTTTCATTTTTGAGACAGGGTCACAATAGAGCCCAGACTGTAAAACACAAGGCTGTCCCCTGTCTCAACCTCCAGTGTACTATGATGGCAAGCCCTCCAGAAAACCCTGGAGATACAGGGTTTCCTAACAAGAACATGTCCTGTGTATGTCCAGGACTGTGGGGGGGAGAGTGGGGACTTCAGAAGGGACAGCAGACCAGAGCAACCAGATCTGAGATCTGTCACTAACCTCCTTACTCTTGTCTCCCTTTCTCTGAGCAGCCGGGCTGGCCTGCTTATCAACTATAGGCCACTCTGCAGGCGCCACCATCCTGCCTTTGTTGTCCCTTCCCTAAGCCTGGAATGTCCTTTCCCCTACTCCTGAACCCTTCTGGTCTTGCAGGTCCAGTCTGTGGCCTCCTCCCTAGAGAATCCTCCTACAGCCCTGGAATGTCCAAAGGTAGAGAGTCCTTAAGCCCACACCCGCACTGCCCTAGGGCATCCTGGGCCAGGCCTGGGCTTTCCCATTCCAGTCCCTTTAGGTTTTTATTGTTTTGAGAAAAGGTTTGAATGTAGCCCAGGCTGGCCTCCAGCTGAGGATAACCTTGAACTTCTAATCTTCCTGCTTCCACTCATCCAGTGCTGGGATTGGAAATGTACACCATTGTGCCTGATCTTTCAGGTGCTCAGGCTGGAAGATTTATGTTGGAGGGCCCTTGTTACCAGGTCTGGGTCCCCACTTTGTTTTTTTTTTTTTTTTCTTTTTTGGTTTTTTGAGACAGGGTTTCTCTGGATTGCTTTGGAACCTGTCCTGGAATTCACTCCATAGACCAGGCTGGCCTTGAATTCACAGAGATCCTCCTGCCTCTGCTTCCCGAGTGCTGGGATTAAAGAAAGGCGTGTGCCACCACCACCCAGCTTTGCTTTCTGAGAGAGGGTCTCATGTATCCTTGGCAGAATTCAAACTTGTTTCATGACAAAGGATGGTTTTGAATTCCTCATCTCCTACCTCTCCCTCTCAGGTGCTGGATTTATTTAGTGCTGGGATGGAGCCCAGGGCTTCATATACACTTGGAAGCTTGTCAGTTTTCTAGTTTTAAGCCCCAGCCCACACAGTTCCTTTGTGGAAAGGGAAACTGAACCCTTCCCTGTGTGGCTCAGATGCACTTCTGAGGTCAGAAGACAACCTCATGGGGGTCAATCCTCTCCAATTTCTCCATGGGTCTGAGGGTGGCCCATATCGCCAGGTTGGCACATCAGGTACCTTTGCTGGCTGGGTCATCTCACTGGCCCCCTTATTGCCTCTTGACTCCATGGGTATAACCACATGTTCATAATGAAGTTATCAAAGTGTTTTAAAGTCGGGTGTGGAGGCTTGTGATAAGAATCCAAGCACTCAAGACCGTCCTTCATTACATAGCCAGTTTGAGGCCACTCTAAGCTATCTGAGACTTTTAACAGTCTCCATTTTCCTTCCATAGTTATTTCTTTCTCCATCTGTGGTACAGGGCTTCCCATGTGAGGCAAGGGCTCTACTGTTGAGTCACCCACGCCTGCCCCTAGTTAAAACATTTAAAAACTAGTTGGTTGAGCATGGTGTCCCACACCTTTAATCCTAGCACTCAGGGCAGAGGCAGGCAGATCTCTGTGAGTTTGAAGCCAACCTGGTCTGTATGGAGAGTGCCAGCCTGGCGAGGTTACATAGTGAGACCCTATTTAAAACCAGAAACAACAACTCTCCCTCCTGCAAGGTGCAGGGATGTACCTTCCTGGATAGAGGGCTAGCCGAGCATACCAGAGGTTCTGGGTTCGAGCCCAGCACTGTGTAAATTGAGTCCTATAGGCTCACAGGCCTGGAAAGTAATCTTAGATGTTTAGTGGTGACTGCTGGAGAACCAGGGCTCTAAGCGCCTGCTAGGCTTCAACCAGTTAAAGGTCCCCCAGCCTATGTTTGTAACAAAGGAGCTGTTACATCCTTTTCCTTTCTTGGGCTTGTGATATGGCTCCACAGGTAATGGTGCTTGCAGCCAAGCCTGATGACCTAAATTGCATTCCCAAGCCTGTATATCATTCTGCAAGTTGTTCTCTGACTTCTGTAAGCATGTATAGCCTGGCACATGAACACATTCATACATACATATACTGTAAGGAATATATAAATGAAAAAAATTAGACTTTTTTTTCTATTATTTGCATCCCTGTGCTGGAGGTAGAATCCAGGGCTTCTAGGCAACTCTACCACTGCTGAAGCAAACTTTCAGCCCCTCACTGGGGGATTCTAGCAAATGTTCTACATCTCTAGATCTCTTTTTAAATACTTATTTTTATTTTATATGCATTTGTGTTTAGTCAGATCTCCTGGAAGTGAAGTTATAGATATTTGGAGCTGACATGTGACTGGGAATCGACTCATCTGGAAGAGTGACCTTTGGAAGGGCAGTCAGTGTTCTTAACAGCAAAGCTATTTCTCCAGCCCTTCTAGACCTTCATTTTTATTTATTTATTTTGAAATATAATATCAGACTGTCACCAAATGGTCCAGGTTGGCTTAGATTTCACTATGTAGCCCAGGCAAGACTTGGACCTCTGCCTCAGTTTCTCAGGTGGCTGGGGTCTATATAACCAGGACAACCTAGAAATAGCTGTTTCAGGTTGGCCTAAAATACTTAGCTTCCTGTACTAGCTTCCCATGTCATTATCTATCCCACCCCATCCCTTTAGCTTACACAGATAACATTGGGTGGGTTTGGTGGGGGGGGCAAGACAATTGTTTACTTTGCTCTCTTCTATCCGGGTTTGGATGATGTAGCCTTGCCTAGCTCAAACTGGTTGAAGTCACTAAGTTCTTTGCTTGGGGCTATACAAGTGTGCAATGAAAGTTATTTTGACATCAAGGGGCTCTAGACTACAATCTCAGATCAATTTAAACCACAGTTTTCTGAATATGCATCTCCAGGCACCTTTTCCTTTTCCCACAAATCACATCACCCCATTTCTCTGTCATCAAGTCTTTTTTTTTTTTTTTTTTTTTTTTTTTTTTTTTTTTTTTTTTTTTGTATTGTTGCTCTGTGTGTGTGTTTGGTGGAGGGCAGAGGACAACTTGCTGGAGCTGGTTCTTGCCTTCTGTCATGTGAGTCCTGGAGACTGAACTCAAGTTACCCTTTGAATTTGGTGCTTTGTCTCATAAATACCTTGAAATTCCTGGTACAGAGGCAAGTGAGAGACAGTCTGTGTGTGTGAGCATTCGTGCCTCTGTGTGTGTGTGTCTGTGTGCATACACACATGCGCACGTGTGCATGCTCCTACTTGTTGCATGTAAATGTACACACATACAGGTATGAAGATACATACCATGTATCCTTGCTCACTTTTTTTGTTTGTTTGATTGGCTAGTCTGGCTGGCCAGTGGGCTTCAGGGATTCTGTCTCTACAACCCTGGCACTGGGTTACAAATATCTGCCACCATGACTACCTTAAAAAACAATGCTAGCCAGGCAGTGGTGGCGCACACCTTTAGTCCCAGTACTAGGGAGGGGGAGGCAGGGGGATCTCTGTGAGTTTGAGGACAGCCTGGTCTACAAGAGCTAGTTCCAGGATAGCTTCCAAAGCCACAGAGAAACCCTGTCTTGAAAAAAACCAAAACAAAAAACAAAAAACAAAAAAAACAAAAAAAAAAAAAAAAAAAAAAACCACACACACACACACACACACTCACAAAAAACTGAATGCTGGGGCCCTGAACTCAGGACCTCACACCTACATAGCAAGTACTTTATAGTCTCCTCCATCTTCCCAGCCTGTTTCTTATTCATTCATTCATTCATTCATTCATTCATTCATTCATTCATTCAGTTTTACTCTGTATACTTGGCTGGCCTCAAACTCAACAGAGATCTGCCTGCCTCTGCCTCCCTACTTCTAGGATTATAGGCATAAGCCACTACCACCCCACAGTTATTTTTTATTATTTTTTAAATTGTGTGTGTGTGAGTGTGTGTGTGTGTGTGAGAGAGAGAGAGAGAGAGTGCAGGTACCTGCTAGAAGGCTAGAGCTATCCCCTGAGGCTGCACACACAGGTAGTTGTGGGTGCTGGGAACTCTGGTCCTCTGGGAGATCAGGAAGCACTGTTAATCCCAGAGCTGTTTCTCCAGTCCCTGAAGTTATCATTGTAATTATTGTGTGTGTGTATGTGTGTACATGTGTATGAGGGTGTCAGTCCAATCACTGCTTGTGTGTGGAGGTCAAGGACAACATAGTGGGATCAGTTCTCTCTTTCCAGCTTTATGTGGGTCCTGGGAATCAAAGTCGGGTCACCAGCCCTGCAGGACATCAGCCTTAGCCTCCCAACCCATCTCACCAGCCCTGTCATTTTTTAAATGTTAATTACATTTATTTACTTACTTATTGTGTGTGTGTGTGTGTGTGTGTGTGTGCATATGTTGAGTGTATGTTTTCCATAACACATGTATGGAGGTCAGAAGTCAAACTTGTGGAACTGTTTTTCCTCTCACAGTGTGGGTCCTGTGAATTGAACTCAGGCTTCAAAGTAACTGCCTGTACCTGCCGAGCCTATTTGTCAACTCTGTGCTTTGTTTCTTTGATACAGGATCTCATGAATCCTAGGCTGGTTTTGAACTCTGTATGTAATGGAGACTGGCCTTGAATTCCTGATCCTTCTGTCTCTACTTCATGAGTGCTGGGATTGCAGGTATACACTACCATACCTACATTGAGTTGAGGTTTTAAAGTAAACTTCTCTTAAAATTCATTTTATTTATTTGTAGTCAGACTTTTATTTGGGCCGCCAGTTCATAAATAATGACATGGAGGCTTATTATTAATAATGAAAGCTTAGTTATTAGCTTAGGCTTGTCCCACTAGCTCATAACTTAAATTAACCTCTTTTATTAATCAATGTTCTTCCATGTGGATTGGTTATCTCTACTCTGTACCATATGTCTGATGTCGTCGGTGTCTCCCTGGAGTCTCCATACAGACCATCCTGCTTCCTCTGCATCATCGGGCTGGTGACTTGTTTCTTCTTCCCAGAGTTCTCTCTGTCTCCTGAAGTCCTGCCTAGCTATTGGCCATTCAGCTCTTTACTAAACCAGTCAGAAGGTGCCTTGGTAGAGAGGTATCTTCACAGTGTAAACAAATATTCTGTAGCATTTATTTAAAATTGTGTTTTGTTTTCATTTAAAAAAATTTTATGTGTATGAGTGTCTTGCCTGCATGTATGTATGTGCACAATGTGTGTGCCTGATGCCTGCCAAGGTCGGGAAGAAGACATTAGACCCCCTTGGACTGGAGTTACATTTGTGAGCTACAACATGGGTGCTGGGAATGAACCAGATCCTCTGCAAGAGCAACAGTGCTCATCCTCTGTGCAGACTTGACTATCCTTGCTGTGTAGACCAGGCTGGCCTCCATCTCAGAGGTCCTCCTGCCTCTACCTCCTGATGGCTGGAATTAAAGGTGTGTGCCACCACAACTGGTACAATGAGTGATTTTAACTGCTGAGCAAATTCTCCAGCTCCCTTATTTTATTTTTTTGAGACAAGGCCTCGTAGGTAGCCCAGGTTGGCCTTTAACTCATGATCCTCAAGTGCTATGAACATACATGTGAAGGCTGGTTAAACTAACACCTTAGTATTTTTATCTATTATTAACTATTTAGGTGTGTAGAGCATGAGTACATGTGTGAGTCCCACAGTAAATATGTAGAGGGCAGGGGACAACTTGTAGGGATCATTTCTCTCCATTTACCATGTGGATCCTGGGGGTCCAACTCAGGTTGTCAGGCTTGGTGGCAAGCATGGTTTTACCCCGAGTCACCTTGCTGGTCCTAATTCAGCATCTTTAGCAAAATCATTGCTTCAAGGACTGTTATACTGCTGGGGGATGGAATGGAACTTGGTTGTGACAGTAGACAATGGTCTCTTCATTCCTTTATGTTTCTTTACTGTGTCTGGTATGAGTGTAGCTATCACATCTGTGTGTGTGTGGGGGGGTGCACCTACACATGTGCAGGCATGTGGAAGCTGGAGAAAGGTGTTAGGTGTTTCCCCTCCGTCAATCTCTGCTGCCCACCTTATTACTTTGAGGCAGGTCCTCTTACTGAGCTGAAAGCTCACCCATTTTCCTACCCCAGCAGTGGTGTTACATGTAGGTATGCCTGGAACTCGGTTCAGCTTCTCATTCTTTGCAGAGCAAGCACTCTTACCCACGGGGCTCGCTCCAGCCCTGAATTCTGGGTTCAAAGAAACTAGAGGAGTCTTTTCAGTCCCTCTGGGGTATTCCTAGAACATTCCTAAGGGGCAGGTTTGGGAAGATGCGTGGGTCCCCTTCTATGGGGATGGTTGGTCATAGGTCCAAGTGGGTGGAGGGAGCAGAAGTGGGGAACAGGGTTTGCACAGATACGTTGGAGATGGCTCTCTGGTATAGGACTTCATTGAGACCACTCAACTTTATTCCAGAGCATAGGGAACATATAGGATTGGGATTTAGCAGGAATAATAAAAAAACAGAGACAGATATTGAGGTTCCAGCTGAAGATCAGAAAATCGAAGCAGCTTGCCATTAGCTCTTACCTCTACCAAGGCTGAGATGGGGACCCTGTCTTCCCTGTGACGGGACACTGAGTCTCACGTGAGACCCTTTGCTACTTCCTTACATACCTCTCTAGTGCTGGGATTAAAGGTGTGAGCTCTGTTTCTCTTTAGACTGATTCACTCTTGTGTAGCCCAGAGTAGTCTTGGATTCACAGAGATCCATCCATCTGCCTCTGTCTCCTGAGTCCTGGGATTAAAGGTGTGTGTCACTACTGCCCAGCTTCTATGGCTGTCTAGTGTGGCTGGCTTTGCATTCTGATCTCCAGTGGCTTTGTTAGATCATAAACAATATATTACCACATTGGAAAGCCTGGGGACAAACTCTAATTTGCATTAAGTGGCCTGCTCCTATCATATAGCTGGATAAGTGGAGAATGGCCCTGTCAAAATGGCTAGAGCATTAACCTAATTATCATGTGGGCATCAGGGGAAGAGCGTTTCCAAGGACCTATGTCAAGGGTCATCCTTGAGATAGGTTAGGCGTCTGAGCCCAGACATCCTCCCCAATAAGGTTACATAGAGAGCGGGAAGCCCCTGCTGGCATGGGTCAGGTGGAGGTGGGTTTGTCCTTCATGTTTCCAAGCTTGGAGATCGCTGACAGGCCATTGGTAGACTGTAACCTCTGATGAGCAGGGCCTCCCAACAAGATGGACCCATTTCTACAGACACAGGAGAGAAGGCCAAGAGGACCAGCCAGGCTAGGACCACACACAGAGGATCAGGGGTCAACTGGGGCCTGGACACTGGGCCTCCCTCCCTCACCCTGGCCTCTCTCCTGCTTTCGGTAAAGGTAGATGATGCCGGAGATGAAGCCATGGTTTGCACAGGTACCCAGTTCCATCTCTTGTTCTGAAGTCGCCAGTTCCCAATGCTCCACAGGCTGGGCCACCAGGCGTTCCCATGCTCCAGCCTGCTCCAGGGAGTCTAAGGTTGCTTCCAGCACCTCCTTGTAGGGAAGGTTGGATGGGTTGCTCCTGGTAGTCAGACATACTAGTCCACCTGAGAAGAGGGGGGAGGGGCTGGTGAGCTGGAGGAATACGGGGGAGCCCCTGCTCAAGACTTCAGTTCCAAGAGAGCTTTCTACCTCCAGGGTTTGGTGCTTAATGCTGTCTTCCCAGGAACCCCTTCAGTTTCCTCAACCTGATGGTCCCCTCACTTAAAAAAAAAAAAAAAAAAAAAAAAAAAAGTGCTTTTTCAGGTTGCAGATGAAAACATGGGCCTCAAACATGCTCAAAAAGACATTACAGCTGAGCCATGCCCCTAGCCCCTCACTGGGGGATTCTAGGCAGGTGCTCTACCACTGAGATGCCCCCCCAGCCCCTGGCTGGGAGATTCTAGGCAGGTGATTTACCACTGAGCCACACCCCAGCCCCTCACTGGGAGATTCTAGGAAGATGCTGTACTCCTGTGAGCTTCCATTAAACAAAGTTCCTGTTATGGGGTTCCTAGGTGAGTACTCTACTGCTGAGCTATAGCCCCAGCTCTATTATTTATTTATTGGGTTTTCAAGGCATGGTTTCTCTTTGTAGCCCTGGCTCTGTCCTGGAACTTGCTCCATAGACCAGGCTGTCTTCAAACTCTGAGATTTACCCGTCTCTGCCTCCCAATTGCTGGGACTAAAGGGGTGCACACCCACTGCCCAGCTACAGTTCTTTTAATTTGTTTTTGAGACAGAATCTTGCTAAGTTGCCCAAGTTATCTCTGAAATCACTGTGTAGCACAGGCAGGACTTGACTTGGAGATTCTGCTGCCTCACTATCCTTACTTAGTAGGTGAGATGACAAGTCTGTATTACTAGTCAGGTTCCTATGAATCCCTGTAATGCCCAAGTGTCCTTTACTCTGGGAATTTTTCACCTTGGTGGGGCCAGGGAGCTCCATGATGGCTGCTAACTCAGTCTCATTAAAAAGACAAGTCTGGGCAGACGAATCTCTGTGAGTTCGAGACCAACCTGGTCTACAGAGTGACTTCCAGGACAGGCTACAAAACTACACAGAGAAACCCTGTCTGGGAAAACCAAAGCAACAATAAAAAAGCTTTGGTCCTTGGGCAAGACCCTTCATTTCTTTGTGCCTAAGGTTTTTATGTTTGTTTTTTTGTTTTTTATAGGCATGGGGGTGGTGGTGATAATTTTCTCTAATAGAGCACATGTGTGTGTGTACATGTGTACACATGGGTGCGAAATCCATGGCTGACCCCAAGCATGGTGGTGGCCCAGGCCTCTTATCCCACCATTTAGGAGACTCAGGCAGGAAGAACAAAACAAAGTTTAAAAAAAAAAATGGAGATCTTATTTTAAAATCTTTCTTTTATTTTTATTTTTTGGGTTTTCATGACAGGGTTTCTCTGTGTAGCTGTGTAGACCAGGCTAACCTCAATCTCACAGAGATCCACCTGCCTCTGCCCCCTAAGTGCTGGGATTAAAGACGTGCGCCACCAACGCCCAACAGGTGGGACCATATCTTGATTGGGACTGCTTGCCTATATAAACTCCTGCCCCCTCTTTAAACCTAAATGCCATGTCAGGATAGGAAGATGGGTTTGGGGAGTGTGTGTGTGTGTGTGTGTGTGTGTGTGTGTGTGTGTGACTAGACTTCTTTGCTCCTATTCCCAAAAACACCACACTGACTAAATCTCCTTTCACTGTTTTTCATGATTACTTGGTTATTTATTTATTCATTCATTTATGAGACAGGGTTTCTCTATGTAGCCCTGGCTGTCCTGGAACTCTGTAGATCAGTCTGGCCTTCAAGTCAGAGATCTGCCTGCCTCAGTCTCCTGAATGCTGGGATTAAAGGTGTGTGCCACCACTGCCTGGCTTAGGCAGCATGGATGTAATTCATCTATTGGAGATGGGTGGCTGGGCCCAATTTGTCAGGGCTATTGAGGAAAAAAAAAAAAAACTGGGTGTGATGACCTAAAATTTTTTAAATTTTATATGCATGAGTGTTTGACTGCCATGTATGTATGTGTACCACACACATGCCTGGTGCAGGTGGGCACCCAAGAAGGGTACTGGATTCCCTGGAACTGTTATACATAGTTGTAAACTGTGATGATGAGGGTGCTGGGAATTGAACCTAGGTCCTCTGCAAGAGCACCAGGGATCATAACACTGAGCCTTCTCTCCATCCCAACACTTTAATTTCAGCACTCAGGAAGCAGAGGCAGAGGTAGGCAAATTCCTATGGGTTTGAGGCCAACCAGGGGTACATAGTGAGATCTTGTCTTTAATTAAAAAAAAAAAAAAAAGCCTGGCTGAGTCAAGAAGCACTGTCTTGGAGGGATGAGGCACTTTGGCCAGTATGGCTGGGTTCTGGCAGATGGGTTGAGGAAGGCCAGGATGCTGCTGCTGGCTGGGGTGGGTGGGGGTGGGTGGGGATGGGGGAGGTGTAGGGTAGTTGGGGGGGTGGGATGAGGTGGGTGGTGGTGGTGATAGGAGCTCAGGCTGGAACAGGAGAGTCTGTTTCATTTAGGTTCATGCAACGGGCATTTTGGGTGCTGCTGAGCCCAACCCATGCCACTATGGATGACCCTACCGATATCCCAGCTTTTGTTTGCCTCTTTGAAACAGAATCCTGCCTGGACATGCCTAGGTTTAGCTCCAGGAGTGGAGCTTGGGAGAGGAAGTATTTTTATGCCACAACTTCCTCATTCTGTCCTCAGGCAAGGCCAGGCAGACCCTCTTCTGGATCATTCTAATCTCTTCCCTTGTGACTTCTTCCAGGCAACTCCTTACCTCATTTTCTGTGAATGCCTTGCCCCCAACCCTTGAAAATGCAATTTCATTCTGAGAGTGCTGAGTCCTCACTCCCTTCTCTCACTGGAGCAAGTTCCAGGACAGAGCCAGGACTGTGACTACACAGAGAACCCTTATCTTGAAAACAAAAAAAGAACTGAGGATATAGCTCAGCAGGAGAGTCCTCACCTAGGAACCCCCATGACAGTTAGGGGACTTTGCTCAATAGAGGAGCACAGTGGTAGAGCCTAGAATCCCCCAGTGAGGGGCTGGGGTGTGGCTCAGTGGTAGAGCACCTGACTAGAATCCCCCAGTGAGGGGCTGGGGTGTGGCTCAGAGGTAGAGCTCCTGCCTAGAATCCCCCAGTGAGGGGCTGGGGCGTGGCTCAGCAGTAGAGCTTATGAGGGATTTTGGGGCACAAAGCCCATTTGAGGCTCTCAGTTCCATCTCTAGCACCACAAGAAGGAGAAAGCCCCAGGTTGCTCCACCTTGCATGAATAGACCTGGACCTATGCCAGGAAAGGAAGATTATCAGAAAGATGAGAGTAAGGGCGGTCCCCAAATCAGTAAGGGGACTGGAAGATAAAGCTGAACTGACTTCCACTGAAGCAAAGACCTCAGGGACATGGCTGCATCCAGCTGTCACTGTAGTCTGATGGGGAAGTGGACGAAGGCCAGAAGGGTGGGGCTCTTCCGAGTTGTTCCTGGATAGGTGAGCTGGCCACCTGTCTGGCCTTTTCCTGTGCCTGCTGCCTCTGTTGGTGGCAGCCAGGGTGGAGCACAAACTGGCAGATGGTGAACTGGGAAGCTGGGGGCGGGGTGGGGAGTGAGGGGGGTACCCTTACAAAATGCCCTACCCTTCCTCAGCCTAAGTGAGTCCAGGGTCTGTGTGTTGTGGAGAAGGGGGAAAGGGTGTACTTGGGGGAGGGGTTGGCTTGTGTGACTCACCTGGCTTGGTGACTCTTAAGAGTTCAGGAATGGCGCTGCTGGGCACCTGCCCCTCACTGAGGGCTCCCACTATGATCACAGCATCAAAGGTCCCTGCATGTGGAGTGGGTTGAGATGTGTGGCAATTACAATTGATCGTCAACTGGTCAGGATCTGGAAGACAAGTCTCTGGCCTTGTCTGTGAGGGTTGTTCTAGACTGAATTAATTTAGCAGGAAAGACCTGCCCTAAGGGAGGATGGCACCGTCCCATGGCTGGGGTCCTGGGCTGAAGAAGAAAGAGAACTCAAGTTGAGCACCACCAGCGTTCAACTCTCTTCGTCCTGGCTTCAGCTGCTTCATGTTCCTGATGCCATGACTTCCCCACCAGGATGTGGGGAACCCAAGTAAAACTCTCCTTCCCTTAATTTGCTTTAAAGTTATTTTATTTTCAATTAGCTGATCAATTTAAATTTTTATGTGTATGGGTGTCTTGCCTGAGTGAATGTTTGCCTTCGATCAGAAGAGGGCATCAGACATCACCCCTACAACTGGAGTTTCAGAAGGTTGGAGCAGCTATGTGGGTACTGGGAATTGAACTCAGGATCTCTGCAAAATCATCAAATGTTCTTTTTTTGTTTGTTTGTTTTTCGAGACAGGGTTTCTCTGTGGCTTTTGGAGGCTGTCCTGGAACTAGCTTTGTAGACCAGGCTGGTCTCGAACTCACAGAGATCGATTACCTCTGCCTCCCGAGTGCTGAGACTAAAGGTGTGCGCCACCCCCGCCCGGCCATCAGGTGTTCTTAACTGCCGCACTGTCTCCAGCTCGCTTTGTTTTCTGTTTTAATTATGAGTATGTGTGTATGGATGTGTGCACATGCCTGTAATGCCCTTTGGCTCTAGAAGAGGGCAGTGGCTCGCTTGGGGTAGGAGTTTGGGGCCATTGTGAGTTTGCCTGATGTGCATGCTGGGAAGAGGACTTGAGTTCTCTGCGAGAGCAGTATGAGATTTTAGCTGCTGATCCATCTGCGTGTGCATTCTACCGAGGAACCATCTCTCCTACCCTGTCGAGTTGCCCATGAATATAATGTAGTTTGGTCCTTGTCACTACCATTTCTCTCATCCTCCTCAGCACCTGCTACCCCTCCCCACCTTTTTTTTTGTTTTTAGTCTTGTGTTTTTCAAGATGCATTTCAGGCTGTCCTGAAACTCACCCTGTAGACCAGGCTGGCCCTGAACTCACAGAGATCCACCTGCCTCTATATTGGAGAATATTATTTTAAGGCGTGTGACTTTTGTTTATGGTTGTTTTTTTTTTTTAACTCTGTGAGGCTGCGATTCTTTGCCTGTCTAAAACACCTGATGGTCTAATAAAGTGTTGAATGGCCAGTAGCAAGGCAGGAGAGAGAAATAGGCTGGGCTGGCAGGCAAAAAGAATAAATACGAGGAGAAATCATGGGTGGGGGAGAAAGGCTCCGAGAACAGGAGAGTTAGGAGGAGGACCTCAGGCGCCAGCCACAGAGCCACACAGCCAGACAGGGAGGAAGATGGAAAGAAAAGGCATTCCAGAATAGAGGAAGATAAAAGCGCCAAGGCCAAAGACAGATGGGATACTTTAAGTTAAGAAAAGCTGGCAAGATCCTAAAGCCCTCATCTAGTAGCTGATGGAAACAGAAGCAGACACCCACGGCTAAACACTGAGCTGAACCCCTGGAGCCCAGTTGCAGAGAGGGAGGAGTGATGAGCAAAGGGGTCAAGACCAGGCTACAGAAATCCACAGACAGCTGACCTGAACAAGGGGAGCTCATGGACCCCAGACTGATAGCTGGGAAACCAGCATTGGACCGACCCAGACCCCCTGAACGTGGGTCTCAGTTGGAGGCCATGTGCAGTCTATGGGACCTCTGACAGTGGAACCAGGATGTATCCCTGATGCATGAAAGGACTTTGGGAACGAACACATTCCCCATGGAGGGATGCTCCCTTAACCTAAAGACAGGAGGGAGTGCCTAGGCCCTGCTCCAAATGACTTGACAGATTTTGATAGTCCCTCCTGGAAGGCCTCATCCTCCCTGTGGAGTGGGTGGGGAATGGGATGGGGGGAGGTTAGGGGGCATGGGAAGATGGGAGGGAGAGGGAACTGGGATCAATATGTAAAATAAGAAAAAATAATAATATATAAAAAGAAAGAAAGAGAGAAAGAAAGAAAGAAAAGTTGGCAAGAAACAAACCAAACTAAGGCCGGGGATTCCTAATGAAGAATAAGCCTCTGTGTGTGATTTATTTGGGAGTTGGGTGGTGGGCCCCTTAAAAAGTCACAAGAATAAAGCAACCAACTACACCTCTATCTCTTGAGTGCTGGGATTAAAGGCATGTATCACCACCACCAGCCTTGCTAGTTTTCATATCTTGTTTTGTTTGTCACCCACTGAGTTTAACTGGGGGTGGACTGCATGAGCTTGATGTGTGTGTGTGTGTGGGGGGGGGTTACTGGAGCATGGGCAACTTACCAGTGGCTACACCACTGGAGAAAATGATTGTCCCTCCCCCAGCAACTGCCTGTGGCTCCTTAGGTACGGGTGGGACCTCATGATTAAATTGCTTTTGCCTGGTATTTTGTCAGAGCAATAAGAAAAGGAATTAATAGACGGTGTCATGTATGCGCTGGGTCTAGTAGGACCTCAGGCACCTGTGGGACCCAGCCCCGTGCGTGCGTGAGATGAGGTGACTTCACCAGCCCTGCGCGTGAGATGAGGTGACTTCAGACTCTCGATTGGAAGGGAGGGCACAGTGGGAAGGCTCACTAAGAGTGAAGATGGAGGACGGACAGTAGGGGATATTCTCGGCAGTGTGGGTGAGGGTGGAGTGGAAGGGAAAAGTACCTTCAGGGTTGGGCAGCGGCTCCTGGCCCACAGTGCAGAGGCTGAGGCGGTGGTACAAGCCACGTGCCTGGGCCTGCTTCAGCATTTCTGGGCTCCCATCCACCCTGTGCACCTGGAGGAAGCCCCGAGCCTGCAGCTGGGAGAGAAGGTGACATCAGTCGTGGCTCATCCCCTGCCCCTGCTCAGTTGGGCCCTTGTACGTTGTGACCAATGAGCCAGAGACAGAGGATGGGTTCTTGATCAAGGAGTCCCAGGGAGTTAGATGTGGTGCCTCAGGCCTGTCATCCCAGCTACTCTGGAGGCTGAAGAACCCTAAATTCAAGGCCAGCCCAGGCAACTTAGTCAGACCCTCTCTCAAAATAGAAAGCAAACCGAGGGTGGCCCAGAGGGAGAGCACCTGCCTCGACTCCCCCAGTGAAGGTGGGGGCATGCTTTAGTGATAGAGTGCATGCACAGAATCCCTCAGTGAGAGGCCACTAGCCAGGGGCTGAGGGCTGCTGATTCAGTCAGTGGTAGCATGTTGGAGGCCCTGAGTGCAAAGGATCATCATATCAGAAGGCCTTACCTCCACAGCCACCAGGCCAGTGCCACAGGCCACATCCAGGATCAGGGCATCATGGGGTGGGCCCAGAAGGGCTTGGCTGAGACATTCCACAGCAAGGCAGGGGGCTCGGTACTTCAAAGCAGCCACATCCTGGAGACAGAGCACTTAGTCTCACACCCTCTAGTGCCCTAGTGTTTGGAGGAGTTATTTTGTCGGGTATCTACCTAGCTATGTGTTTTGGTTTGGGTCCTTCTGGGACTCCAATAATAGGAGACCCAGGCTTAAGCTGTCTTTTACTGTCAAGGGACCCCGCACCAGTTGGACTCCAGCTGGCAGAAACTGGCTACTGGCTGTGGCAGCTCTTAGCCGGTCTGTCTATATTAAGTGACGTTTCAATGGCGCCTCCTGCAGGCAGTCTCACTGTCTGGGTTGCCATTCTTCGCTCAGGGGATGTCCAATCCGGAGCTAGAGGGGTGCTTGGAGGCCAGTAGGTGGGCAGATCGCTAAGGAGCAGGTCTGGAAGGTTCTTTCCCAGGTCTCTTTTCAGCTCCCAGCTTCCCTGAGATGCACGGGCACTATTCTCGCTTTGCACATAGAAACACAGTCTGGGCCCACAAAATTCAAGGACCCACGTGCTTTCTTTCACCTGGTCGTACTCCGGGGCCCAGTTGTCATAGAAGCGGAGCTTGCAGGCCAGGTTGGTGATGCCGTGGGAGGCCCCGACCCGGGCCAGTACTTGGGGCAGCCTCCCAGCCTCCTCCTGAGTCATCCTCCTGTGGGGACAGAGCCCACCCTGTGACGGGGTTCACCAAAGCATCCCGTACTCCCTCACCTGGCGGAGGAGGTTACCAGAGCTCCAACGCCTTCCCACATCACATACAAGACTCTGAGTAGATGGCAGGAGCTGACTTGTACACCAAGGGTCTGTTTGTAGGGGGAGGAGTGGGGGTTGGAAGTATTCCCGCGCAGGGAATGAGGACTGCGCCTCAGCCCGCCACCACCCCCCCCCCCGGGCGTGGATCGGGGGGTCTTCCTCACCGCAAGGGTCTCCAAAGAGCAGAACGCTCAGAACTTATGCTAGGATTCCCCTTTTCCGGGGCAGATGGGCGGTGGAACTGGAGAAAGGGCGGCAGGGAGAGTCTGGCCCCGCCTCCACCACCAGATGATTGGGTTTCCGTGAGAGAAAACAACCAATCAAAGAAATGATCTGACAGTCCGCCCCCCTACTACGAGCCAAGGAGCATAAGGCTTTAGTCTTGCCCCCCCCCCCAATAGGTAAACAAATAGTTTTTAGAGACAAGATTTCTCAATGTAGCCCAGGATGACTTGGAATTCACAGAGATCCTCTTGCCTCTGCCTCCCAGGTACTAGGAATAAAGCCCTCTGCCGAGGCTCCAGGCTACAGTATTTTTTAAAAATAAATTATTTTTGGGTGATTGTGTGTGGCGGTCAGAGAACAACTTTTTGGAGTCTCATCTCTGCTTCCACTGCGTGGCTTCCTGGGATGGGACTCAAATTCTGAGGCTCGCCTGCAAGTGCCTTCACTTGCTGAGCCATCTCATCGACCCTGGTTTTTAATTTTATATGGTTTCATGTAGCTCAAGTTGGTTTAAACTTTCTATGTAGCCAAGGATGTCCCTGAACTTCTCATCCTTCTGCCTCTACCTCCCAAGTGCTGAGACTTCAGTGTTTTCATGGAACTTCCCAGGAGCACCTAAAACATCCTGTATAGGACAGGGATGTCTCTCAGAGAAGAGTGCTTGCCTAGGATGGATGCACCCACAGGTTCCATCGCCAACAGGACCAGAAGATAATAATGACTATCCTAGCTGTGGTGTATGGTGCATGTGATCATTCTTACACCACTCCCCCGATCTCAGTGGCATCCACAATGTAAGTCTGCAACTTATTCTAGAATATTGCAGGTGGGTGTGGAGGACCCTGCCTCACACACACATTGGCAATCCAAGCCCCTTCATCCGGTGACTCCATTGTCTTTGGAGTTTTGGAAATGCCTCCAAGAAAGGTCATATAGATAACCATGCTCCAGATGTGCTCGGTGAGCATCCGATTTCTGTGCATGTGGCACACCTCCATGACAGGAATTGTCCAAAACTCCAAATCCTTGCTCAGGTCTCAATTCCCACTTTTACAGCGTTAAAAAAAAATTATTTGGAGCAGTGTGGTGTGCCACAGGGCACATGTGGAGGTCCGAGGACATGGGACTTCGATCCTTCTGCCTCTGCCTCCTGCATGCTGGGATCACAGTGTGCACCACACCACACTTTGCTGATGTGGTGCTGGGGATGGAACCCAGGACTTCATTCATGCTAGGCACACACTCTACCAACTGAGCTCCACCCTAGCATGCAGAAGGTACGCCTGGGTATTGCTAACCACCTACTCCTAGTCCTTAGTCACTAAGGTACCACATAAGTCAATACATGGGGGCTTCTAGACTGGCTCAGTCCATCCAGACATAGCATTTGTATATGTGATGTTATATGTTTGTGTGTTTTGCAGTGTGTGTATGTGTATGCACACATATGTATGGAGAAAAGATGTCTATGTGCCTTCCTCAACCACTTTTCACCTGCATTACCTAATGTGGACTGGGGCCCATGATGAAGATCTCTGTAACCCGAAATGAACTGAACCTTGAGGTCACTGGAATTAGTGAAGCCATTCAAATGGGGGCAGAAATGACAGTGGAGTTTACAGAAGCACAAGGGAGGTCATTGCAAGATGGGAGGTTGAAAACCACAAAACAATGGCAATGAGCTGAGCCAGACCAAGTAGAGAGAGTTGCCCATCTGCGTGGGACATAGCAGTGGGTTGGAAAGCTCTAGGAAGACATTGTGCTACCTAGCATACTGACACTATTGGACCTGGCCATGGAGAAACTAATGTTCCCACGAGAACCATGGCTCAGAGTCCGCTGGCGGCAGGATGGGAGAGACTGTGGAAATTTGACTCTGGGGCTGCAGGATTCTAAGGACTTAACCCTTTGTTGTTGTTTTGTTTTGTTTGTTTTCTATCCTAGATCTCATTCTGTAGATCAGAATGTCTTGGATTCAGAGAGATCCACCTGCCTTTGCCTCCTGAGTGCTGCTGGGATTAAATACTTGTGACAGCAGTATTTAATCCCAGATGGCAAAGATGGATTTTCAAAGTGTGCAGAGAGAGCCATTACCCATGAGGCTCAATGACTCAGAGTGAGAGATGTCTCTGCTACCCTGTTATCTGTGCACAGTCAGATGTTTGCGCCAGCACTCTGTGACCACAGCAGTTGATCGGGTGCTAGAGACCGAGTTTGTACAAGGTTCTGAAAGAGGGGTGGGGCAGATGGAATAGTGCCCAGTAGACCTTAGCCTTCCATGGTGTTTTTGTTGTTGTTGTTTTGTTATTTTTTGGCCTGGGGCACATTTGGGGTGGGAGGTGTTGCAGGCTGTGAGGGAACCCAGATTTTGGAAGCAGCATCCACACTCCATAGTGGAATCTGCCCTACTTACCGGGTATGAGTTGAGTATGTGGGGACACCATCAACTTCTACAGCACATGAAGGAATGGTGTATGGCAGGCTCCAAGGAGGGACTATGTTCTTCAATGTAGTCTGGGGTTCAATGATGCCATCAGGGAGCCAGCCATGTCACTGTCCCTCTCTGTCTCACCTTGTACTCCCAAGCCTTGGTGCCCAGTCTGTCAACTCATCATGCTGGGACTTTACTCTCCAGGACAAAGGGAGAGTTCTGGGCTTGGTGGTATATACCTGAGAATCATCATTGCGGAGGTTAAGATAAGAGGATCGTGAGTTCAAGGCTGACCTGTGTTATGTCACAAGAGTGTGCTATTAAAAACAGAAGGCAGGGTGAGGGAAAACAGGGAACTTGGCAATGTGAATCTAGTCCTACCTGCCAATCACCATGCTGAGCCTTCTACTATGGCCCATTAGCCAGAGAGTGCTCACTGGCCTAGGCCTGGGCATTTGATGGTCGTGAGCTAGCAAGGGAAGCTGGAGACAAGGCAGGTTGTCATTTCCACCTTGTCTGCACTTGAACCAATCAATTAGAGCTAGACATGGTTTTTCTTTCTAGATTATCATTCTATATAATATATATGCAATTATATAAATGTGTTACATTCAATGTGTATATATGGGTACCCATATGGAGGAAAGAAAAGAGATTCTTTCCAATGGCATGGCTTTGTTTGCTCTGGACTGGGGACTTCAGGGGACTCTGCTGTCCTGGGCTCAGAATGCAGAGACCCATGGCTGGGGGTCTAGCTTGGAGGACCTGATCAATCTGAGAACCCTGATAAAAATGCACATATACAAGCGTGTGATCGTAAATCTAGTGCCATAAAGAAAAAAACAGGTGAATCCACAGGGCTTCCTGGCCAGGAGGTCTTGCATAGTGGATGACCTCTGGTCCAATGAGAAACCTTACCTTAAAGGAGATAGATGGCATCCTGAGGATGACATCAGAGGAAGTCCTCCTCTGGCTTTCTGCACTGCCCCCCCACCCCATCTAAGGATGCACACACACACACACAGGCACACATGTACACACGCGCACACACACGCACACACAGGCACACACCTGCACGCACACATGCAGAGTTTTAAAAAAGGCAGTATAGCCTTGTCCTGAGGTCACATGATCAGAAGCTCCTCCCTGTGCCCCACCCCTTGTTATGGCCTCATTTACCCTCAATCTATATCCCCAGATGTCGGTGTCAACTGCTGTCCTCACATTTTGATGTGAACATCTGCTTCTATGGAGGTAATTGCTGCTGTGGATGGAGTCTCTGTCTGCTTTTGCGTCTCTTTGCCTCCATGAAAGACTTTCTCTGGACACTTCAGATGTCTCTCTGCAGCTCAGCCCAGATTCCCACCATCTCCCCATCCTGACTACAGTGACTCTGGGCCATGGCTCTAAAGGCACTAACTACAGTGGGTCGCCATCTCTGAGCAGAATGGGCTGGCTGGGGGCCCTTTGGAGTTGTGGGATGCCCATGTGAAATGGGGCAATGTTTCCAAAAATTTAGTTTATGGATTTATGGCAAATGTGCTAGGTTCCAAGTCTATGTGGCATGCAAGGACCATGGCTAATGGGTCTCATTAGCTCAGGGCCAACAGGTGTCTCAGGTCCTCATGGGCATCTGTATAATGGAATGGGTTTGTTGCTGTGTATGTTTGAGGTTGAGTGCAGTCATGGCTGCCTAATGATGGAACTGATGCCATGATTGTAAGGTGGGTGGGAGCCTTGATCCTGGTGCTAGCCTGCAGCCAATGGTATCCATGCCTTGGAGAACATACAACTTCATCTACGACTGCTGCAATCCACTGCTGGGCTCCATGCAGAAAGCAGAGCTGGGTATTTGACTCTACCCAGGCTGGGCCAGCTCTACACCGCTGATGCCCTGCCCTTGTGCAAGCCCTGCCCTTGTGCCAGACCAGAAGGTGGGCATCTCTCTACATGTTGGGTTTGTTTACCCTCGAGCTCAGCTCAGACCATGTTCTAGAGTGCCTGAGCTGTCTTGTGACCAAAGTCATGGGATGGCTGTAAAGCTCATTTAGCAAAGCAATCACTGGTTTCTACAAAGATTCTTCAAGGTCAAAGTATTTCTAAAAAAACAGCTCTTTGTTCTAATATCTACCCCCATACACTGATTCTGCTGAAGTCCTACAACCACCATATCTCAGTGTCAAGTGCTGATGCTGACAATGTGTCTGACTCCAAAGAGACCTGATTCTCAGGACAGCTTGCTGTGGAAACATTGAAAATCCACCTCCAGCCCTTTGAGTCCTGCAGCTGAGGGCCAGATCTGTTCTGTCTTCTGTGTCCGGAGTCCAGCAGAGAGTGAGCCATGGCTCCCCTGGAACTGGAGGCAGCCAGTTTCTCTCTGGCTATGCTGGCCTGGATAGGCACCATTGTGTGCTGTTGGCTGCCCAAGTGGCGTGTGAAGGAAATTTCTGAATGCACAGTCATTTGGGAGGGCTTGTGGAACCTGTGTGAGGCTGACAAACTCCAGAGC
This sequence comes from Phodopus roborovskii, assembly GCF_943737965.1. Lineage (NCBI taxonomy): Eukaryota > Metazoa > Chordata > Mammalia > Rodentia > Cricetidae > Phodopus > Phodopus roborovskii. The sequence goes on along the minus strand of NW_026126598.1, from coordinate 9,803,821 downwards.
CTGAAGTGCATGATGTACAACTCCCGCCTGGTACAGCCACATATCGCGGTAAATAAGGATCAGGATAAACAAATAGGCCGAATAGATGTTTATTCAGGGAGAAATAACTTACAACTAGACAGATGAACACCAGGAAATCCAACCTGATCCTCTCCTGTCCGAGTCACGCCAGAAAGAGAGCGCCTTTCCTGGCCCCCTCCGACCTCCTTCCACAGGTCACTCCGCCCATGGCTCCACCCCCAATGGGCGTGGTCAGTGCCACAGAACTCTCTCCCTACAGCCACAGGACCTGCAGTTGCCTCAAGGTCATCTGCATCATGGTCACCTGGCTGGGTTTGCTGCTGTACATGATCAGAGATGAACACATCACGTGTGTCAAATATGAAGAATGAAGAAAAGATCATGATGGCGGCAAGTGTGTTGTTCCTGGGGTTTGGTCTGCTGCTGCTGGTGTCTGCGTCCTGGGTAACACATGATGTCATCCTTGGCATTGCCAACCTTCAAACAGTCTCCCAAAGGAAACCAGAGATGGGAGCCTCACTCTACCTGGGCTGGCTCAGCTCCCTGCTGCTTCTGCTGGGAGGGGCCCTTCTGGGAGCGGCCCACCTGTGGTGCGAGGTCCCAACTAACAATGACAGTCCAGTGTTCCAGAGGGTTCCAACAGTGACAAACCCAGTGCTTCTGAGGGCTCTGGGGAAGGGCCCTCCTCAGACAACAGCAAGCACAAGGTGGGCCCATCTCTGTGTTTTGGATTTGTTTATCTATAGTCAGCTCAGGCCACCTTGTGACTTGCTCTGTCGCTGTTTCCCCCTGACTGAAACATCTTTGGCCGGATGGACGAAGGGGAACCAGGAAGCTCCAAGACTCGAGTGCCCTCTCAGCCTCAGTAAGCTACAGCTGGGAATACAAGGGGAGAGAAACACCTCCATTGGAGCGGGCTGCAAACAGGCTGGGCAGGGGGCCTCCTGGATGCAGTTCTCACGAGTCAGCACAATGTTTGGGGCAATCCCTGTGGCAGCAGCTCCCTGAGTCACCCATGACCGTGGAACCCCAATAAAGTCACTGGTCCCTTAAACTGGACTGGGAGGGAGTCATTTCATGATCTGCCCGTGCCCTCTGTAGTGGGGTGACTAGAATCAAACTAAAGGTTAAAGAGCTGATACTAGGGTGTTAGTGCCAGAGTCCCTGGCTGTGACTGGGCCATGCTGCCACCAGCTTGGTCCCCCCTGAAACCCTCCCAAAAGTCTTCTTGTCACAGAGTTCACCTCTGAAATTACGCAGTCTGCGTCCCTGGCACCTCAGCCACTTGCTTGCAGAAGATAAACCTCGGTATTGGAAACCGCCTTCTCCTGGCTGGCAGTCGCTGTGGTACTATGGGAACATGTAAGTCAGCCCATGGAGATGGTGTGTGTGTGTGTGTGTGTGTGTGTGTGTGTGTGTGTTCAGTGCAGGGTTGAGACAGGGTCCGACTGTGTGGCCCTGCTGTGTAGACCAGACTGGATCTGTACGCTCAGAGCTCTACTTGCCTCTTCTTTTATATTTGTAGAATCCAGATCCCATGGAGCAAAGGGGGTGGGGGCAGGCCCTGTCCTGGAGGCTGAGTGAGGAATTAAAGAGCCCTGGGCTGTGCAGATAAAGGGACTCTTTCTTTGAGAAGTTAGGGAAGGGTAGGTTTGGGGTACTCCATGGATCTGGAAGGACTTCTAGGCCTGTGTAGAATCTTCCAGGCAACAATGGCAGAGAAGGTATAGAATTCTCAGTCCAGGGCTCCAACCTCCTGAATTCCTGTGAGTTGAGCCTTTTCAGTCTGTGACACAATGAGCCATCCAGCCAGTAAGCACCCGAGTTTTGGCTGGTGTTGGGGAAGTCACTTTTATCATTTGTAACTTCCTTTTTTTCTTTTCTCTTTCTCTTTTCATGACGGAGAAATCCTATGGAATCCCGAGCTGTTCTGGGAGGTGTGACCATCCTGGGGCTGCAATGACTGGTGTCACCTGCCAGGCTTTTTAGTTTTTAAGATAGGATCTCTTGTTCGGGGTGGCCTTGAGCTGGTTATCTCTGGGGATGCACTTGAACCCTCATTCTCCTGCCTCCACCTCCAGAGTGCTGAGATAGATACAGACGTGTGTTCCTTTTCTGGCACGTGGGGTCCTGGGGATGGACACCAGGGCTTTATGCATGTTAGGTCAGCACTGTCCCATTGAGTGACATTCCCACCCTCCCCAGGGGTCTCTCTGATAAGCTGAGCCATGAGATCAGGAGGGAGGTCAGGTTGGAATAGATGGAGGGGTGGAGCGTGACTGTCCCTTTGTGTGAGGAGCCAATGGCCTGGGTTGAGTCATGGGAAAGGCTGAGTAGGATGCAGGATGTAGGTAAGGATGCCTATGATGATGGGTAGGTTAGGAAGTACATGCAGCTCCTGGAGTCCTGGAGAAGTCACAGTCAGCAAGGAGCCAAAGGATGTCTTGATAGTCACAGTGGGGGGCTAGAGACCCCCATGTTGTAGAGGAGCCATCAAGAGAACATAGAACTGAGCATGGATGGCATGGATCCAGGGCCTGTGTGCACTCCCTAACGTGGGTGTGTCCACTGGGGCCTTTGGATGGAGGACAAAAGTAGAACACCCATCGACCAGAACCCTAAAAAAAAAATCTCATGCGTCACACTCCGTGAAGATGGCTCCATATCCCTGTCACAATGTGGAGCCAATGATGAAGGTCTCTGTGACCTCAAATGAAGGTTCATGGTGGGTTCCTCCTCATCAGTGCCACTGTCCTGTCACATGAAGGAGAAGCGAACTTTCCTGTGTGAACAGTGAGATTGACATTTGTCTAATACACTGTCAAACCGATTGTACACAGTAATCCTTTCTCCTTTTAAATTTTTTTGTATGTATAGTGGTGTGAACAATGGCTCCCCATAGTCTCATATATTTGAATGCTTAATCTCAGTGGAGTGGAACTCTTTGGTAGACTCAAAAGGATTAGGAGATTTGGCCTTGCTGGAAGAAGTTTGTCAGTGGGGATGGGCTATTAGTTGCAAAGGCCACGCCAGGCTCAGGTTCTCTTTCCCTCTGAGGATCAGGCTGTGTCTCTCAGCTCCTGCTCCAGCGTCGTGTCCCTTCAGGATGATAAATCCTCTAAAAGTGTAAGTAAGCCCCCAATTTTTCTTTTATAAGAGAGGCCTTGTGTTATGAGTAGATTTTCCCTGCCGGTCTGGTCCCACCGCCGCACCAGCCTCAAATAACACACAGAGACGCTGCAGTAGATATAATTCTGTTGGCCTGTTACTATCATTTCTTATCGGCTAGCTCTGTCTTAATTATTAACCCATTTCTATTAATCTAAGTACTTCCACGTAGTCTCATCTTACCCAAGAGAGGGGCTGGCGTTCTGCTCTCTCTGTCCTCCATCTTGGATCTCTTCCCTACTACTTCCTCTCTCTTCCTAGTCTCCTAGTCCTGCCTATCTTGCTTTCCTATTGGCCAACAGTGCTTTATTTATTAACCAATAAGAGAAACATATTTACAGACTGACATCTCCCATCAGCCTTGGTCATGGTGTCTCTTCACACATACAGAATGTTGACTAAGACAATGTGTGTCTGTGTATGCATGGGTGTCCAGGTATATATGCATGTGTGCATGTGTGTGCCCACTCATGTGGAGTCCAGAGGTGAATTTGTTACTCTTCCAGATGCTATCTATGTTTCTTGTTTCCCCAGACAGGGCCTCATTATATGGCACTGGCCCTGGCTGGCTTGGTACTTGCTGTGTAGCCCAGTGTGGGCATTCAAATGAAGATGGCTCCCATAGGCTCAAGCTTAGTTCCCAACTGGTGGAACTATTTGAGAAACCAAGATTTCCGAGCTTAATATCCAAGCTCCACACCTGAATTTATCCTGCTCAAAACAAGTAAGATGAGTATGATAGGGACACACAGGTGTCCATATCCTTCCTTCCTTCCTCCCTTTCTTTTACAAATTTATTTATTGTATATATAGTATTCTATCTGCATGTAAGCATGCAGGTCAGAAGAGGGTACCAGATCTCATTACAGATGGTTGTGAGCCAGCATGTGGTTGCTGGGAATTGAACTCAGGACCTCTGAAAGAGCAGCCAGTGCTCTTAACCTCTGAGCCATCTCTCCAGGTCCCTTCCTGTGCTTCCTTTTACATGGGTGTTGGGTTCTGAACTCTGGTCCTCATGCTCACGTAGCCATACATTTTAGCAGTTGAGTCCCTCAGATGGGCTTTGGGCCAGCTCTCCCCACTTTTCACAAAATTGTTGGCTTACGTGCTGGTCTGAGCAGGGCTGAACAAAATCCTTTTCTTTGGAGCTGTGTGGGGAGAGGGAGGACTGTGTGTGGAAGCAAAGGGGTAGGTGTTCCTTTTGTGGCTCGGTCACCTATTAACCCATGTGTTTTTGCTATTCTTCTCACAGCTGTGACAAAATGAGTGACAAAAAACGACTTCAGGAAGGAAAGGTTTACAGTGGCTCACAGTTTGAGAGCATATAGTCCATCATGGCGGGGAGGCATGACTGGAGGAGCAGAGCGTGAGGCAGCTGGCCACGTGGCATCCAGTCAGGAAGCAGAGAGAGATGGGTGCTGGAGCTCAGCTCACTTGATCCTTTTTATTCAGTTTGAGGCCTCAAAGCATGAAAGGTGCCTCCAGTTGGTTAACTCTAGGTAACTCTTTCACAGGCATGCTGGGACTTTTGTTGCCATGGCAATTCTAAATCCCAGCAAGTTGACAAGATTAGGTGTGTTACTTCAGGGGACCTGGCTGTCTCTGAGGATGCTCACCATCAGTGCTTCTTGGAACATCCCCATGTGGGGTGGAGATGGTGGCTGGTCCTTTATATATTTTGGCATTGGATTCCCATTGAGGTGAGAGGTCTAAACTTCCCCCATTTCACAACCAGATCTAGGTTTTAGTTTCTTATTTCGAAATAGGGTTTCTCTGTGGCTTCGGAAGCTGTCCTGGAACTAGCTCTGGCTTTAGTGGACCAGGCTGGTTTCGAACTCACAGAGATCTGCCTGCCTCTCCCTCCTGGGAGTGCTGGGATTAAAGGCCTGTGCCACCGCCTGGTAGTAGGTTTTAGTTTAAGAACAAACAAGTTTGTTTTGGTTTTATTTTCCCCAACAAAGGGCCACTAGTCAACAATGCCCCTGACAGCAGGGATGAGGAAGAGATGGCTGAGAGGAGGCCTAAGCCAGCCCCACAGTATCTGAGGGTGGTTACCAGGAGAAGACTGCTCCTGAAATCCCCCCAAACATGCCCTGACTTATCCAAGTGTGTCCAAAGATGAGAGAACTAGAACTCCAGCCTATCAAAAGGTACCAATATAACTGCTGCCTGCTTAGCCATGTGTGTTTGGTATGACCTGACCGTTCCCGGAATTCCCCCAGCTATGCTTAAAAGGAGCCTGCATACTCCTCTCACGGTTGCCGTTTTTACAAATGGTTGGCCCCGAATGCTGGATGTTTCCGTAGGAAAAACAATCTTTGTTTTTGCTTATTATTGGAGTCTGGGGTCTTCGTCAGCGTTTCTTGGACTCTTTCAGAGGCTAATAGCACCTGATGAACACAGGATGAATGAGGTCTGCTGACCACCTCTCTAGCACCTTGGGCAGCAAGTCTAGCCTAGTCAGCAAAGGTCCAAGGAGAGACCCAGACTCAAAAGAGGTAGACAGCATTCCTGAGGGTCACACTGGTGGTGGCCCTCTGGTACCCACATGCATATGGATACAAACATGAACTCATAGACACACTTGTTTACATGTGCACACATATGTACACACACATGCACATGCATGCACACACATACACACACATACTCATTTAAAAAGAAGAAATGTATGGATCTGATATGGGGTCTGGGACTGAAGTCCCTCCCTCTGCTCCTGCCTCTGCCCCACACGGATACTGAGTCGGTTTCGATGGATTGCTGTGGCCATACTTGCCAGCTTGGCTATCAGACTTGAGATTTACACTCATTGGTGTTGGAGTCCCTGAGTGGCTTTGACCTCCCAGGCAAGGCTTCCTCAATCCCTGTCTAAAGTGCATTATCGGCTTTTACAATCCTGCAGCTCAGAGCTGGATCCCCCCAGTTTCCCTGTCCTGACTCTTGCCTGCTACTGTAGCTGGCTGGTCAGCATCTCTCAAGGCTGCACAGGTCTGGCTTGTTTCCACTGTGAGCTGTGTACTGCCCAGATGGTGGATGAAGAATTTGTAAAATGAGATGGCCATAGCTGTCTATGTTTGGGAGGGCTGGTGGAAGATTTTCAAGTTTCAAGGACGTGGCTGGATGGAGTGCAGGTATAGGATTACCAGGCATCTCTGCCACAGAACATACAGGGTTGCTATGGCCATCTGCAGCATTGTAACAGGGTCAAGTTTGCTGCTGGGGGTGATGGGTGATGGGAGACCAGTTCAGCGAGTGGAGACTGAGAGGACCGGAGCCCAGATCATGACGGGGGTAGTTTAGCTGCTCTTGGGAGTTAGCTTGCTGCTGCTGGCATCCATGTCCTGAATAATATGCATCATCCTGGCTTCTGAGTCACTATTGGTAAGAAAACAGATAGGGGCCTAATTCTACAAGGGCTGGGCCAGTTCAGCGCTCCTGCCCCTGGGAAGGGCCCTGTTCTGCAGCAAATGCCTATGTTGCAGTGGCCTTTCCCATCCTGTTGAGGACTCTGTGGACAGCCCTGTCTCCAGACAGCAAGGCATGAGGTGGCCTACTGTGTTGGCTGGTCTTATGTCAACTTGGTACAAACTAGAGTTTTCTGAGTTCTATAAGAAAGCAGACTGAGCAAGCCATGAGGAGCAAGCCAGTAAGCAGCACCCCTCCATGGCCTCTGCATCAGCTCCTGCCTCCAGGTTCCTGCCCTGTTTGAGTTCCTGTCCTGACCTCCTTGATGATGAACAGTGATGGGAAGTGTAAGCAGAATAAGCCCCATAAACAAACAAGTATAAGTAAAAAAATAAACTTGATTATGAAATTCCTTTTTAAATTTTAAAATCTTTAAAGTTTGTTTATCTTTACATTTGTCGTGTGCAGGCCATAGGGGTAAGTTCTCCTCTTCCACCAAGCCTGCCCTGGGGATTGAACTCAGAACATCAGGGTTGGTGGCAAGCTCCCTTGGCTCACTGAGCCATCTCACCAGCCTGTTTCCTCCTCTTCAGCATATCCTGCTGTCTCACTGCACCATGACTGGTTTAAAATTCTTTTTGGCTCTGCAGTTAAAGATCTGGCTACCTGAATAGAGATCCCCAGAAGATTAAAGGAACTCGTTTGGTTGCTGCCGGCGACAGTGAGGAGCCATGCCTTTGCACCTGCCACAGGTGCAGGTCCTCAGGCTTTGTGACTCCAGGCTGTAGACCTCTTTCAGACCCTATCTTAGGGTTTCTAGTGCTGTGATAAAACACCACGAGCAAAAGCAACTCAGGGAGGAAAGGGTTTATTTCCGCTTACAGCTTGTAGTGCATTGTCTAGGGAAGTCAGGGCAGGAACTTGAGACAGGAATCTAGAAGCAGGAGCTGATGCAGAGGCCATGGAGAAATGCTCGCGTATTGCTCTCCACAGCTTGCTAGCCCAGCTTTCTGATAGCGTTCAGGACAACCAGTCCCCTCATAGTAGTCAGCAATCAAGAAAATGCCAATCTGGTGTGAGCACTCGACTCCAGTTTGTGTCAAGTTAACCTAAACTCTGAGTGAATTACATGTTGAACAGTCTGATTTGTAGGTTCTAGAAGAAGTTGGGGGGAGTGACAGGGTTGAACTGCCTGCCGTTAACAGGACGGGGCTGTCCCAGAGCAGAACGGGGAGGTGAACGGGGAGAGGGAATCATGGGGCAGGCAGGTTGTGCAGGGTGGGCACTAAGATAGATGCTTTCCTTCCTCTGTGCTGTCTTCTCTTGCCTGCTTCCTGATCAGTTTCCCCTTGGTTGGGGCTCTCCCTGCTCTTCCTTTTCATTTTATCTCCTAGGTGATCTCATATTGCCCAGGCTTGACTCACTGTGTCCTCAAGGATGACTGAACTCCCAATCCTTCTGTTTCCATCCTTGGAGTGTGTGTAGGAATTACAAGCCACCACATCTGTTTTGTTTCGATTTGTTTTTTTAAAGATTTATTATGTATACAGTGTTCCACATGCATACCAGAAGAGGGCACTAGATCTCGTTTGAGATAGTTGTGAGCCACTTGTGGTTGCTGGGAATGAACTCAGGACCTCTGGAAGTAACAGCCACTGCTCTTAACCTCTGAGCCATCTCTCCAGCCCTCCCCCGTCCCCATATCTGGTTTATATGAGGACCAAACCCAGAGCTTGTGTGCTAGGCAATCATTCTACCAACTAAGACAGCCTCATTCTCAGCCTAAATTTTAATCTAAACTTTCTACCATCAATCAATCTATCTATCTATCTATCTATCTATCATTTATTTATTTTCTGTCATCTATCTATGTGCCTTCCTTCCCTCTTCCTTCCTTCCTTCCTTCCCTCTTTTTGTACTGGAGATTAAACTCAGGGTCGTGCACATGCTAGGCTAGTGCTCTACCACTGAGCTATACCATATTAACTTTGAAAAAAAAATTGACAGGGAGGCCCAGTGCCATGCCTTAGTAGGTAAAGCATCTACCATGAAAGCCTGATGGCCTGAGGTCAGTCCCTAGGCCCATATAAAGGTGGAAGGCCACAATCAACTCCACAAAGTCACCCCCTGACCCCTGTGCTCTCTTCCATGGCTCAGAAACAAATTGTGGTGGTGTGAACAAGAGCGGTCCCGATGCTAACATGTTGGACCGTGTGGTCCCCAGCTAGTGGAGATGTCCTGGAAGGATTAGGCGGTGTGGCCTCGTTGGAGTAAGTGTATCACTTGGGATGGGCTTTGAAGTTTCAAAAACCCATGCCAGGCTCAGTATGGCTCTCTGTCTCCTGCCTGCAGATCAGATGTGAGCTCTTAGTTACTGCCCACCTCCCACCACGCTCGTCATAGCAACGATGGTCATAGACTAATCTTCTGAAATGTTAACAAGCCCCCAGTAAAAAGTTTTCTGGTATAAGCTGCCTTGATCATAATGTCTCTTCACAGCAATAGAACAGTAGCTAAGGCATACGCCATAAGAAATAAGAACTGAAGATTTTGACAGGCTCTCCAGGGCAGCCGAGTCTGGTCTGGAACTCACCGATCCTCAACCTCTGGAGGGCTGATATTGCAGGCATGCTGTTGTGTGATGTTTCATTTGCCTTCTGACAAATAAAGTTTGCCTGGAGACAGGCTAGCTAGCCTCCAGTTAACCATAGAGTGTGGGTGGTGGTGGCTCACATTTTTAACCCCAGCACTCAGGAGGTGGAGACAGGACATGGTTGGGGGGGTTGTAGATAGGGTCTCAGCCCGATTTTAGAATGAGGAGCCAGGCTGCTCCTGGTTCTTTCATCTTCCAGGCTTTTACCTGATAGCCGACTCCTGATTTTCATTAAGATCATTTACATCAACGCTTCAGCATGCACTACCATACTCAGCTAGGTTTTAACATATTTACCATATGCATTGCATATCCAGAACAATACACGTAGTGTTTCCTAATGATTTGAAAAAAAAAAATACATGAATGTTGTCATGCTACAACTAGCTCCCTGGAGTTTTCCCTTTTCAATTAACGTTTGCTGGCTCTTTCCATGTCAGCCGATAATAGCTTTCATCTATTCTAGCCAAACTCGAGTCATCCCTCAAAGGGGCTGCCAAGTTTGTTTATCCATCTCTCTACTGATGGGAAGAACTCTCTGCGGTTCTGCCCTTGTTACTCACGAGTCGATGTTTCTTTTGCCAATGGGTGAGGTTGTAGCGCCTGTGCTACGATCTGTTCCACGCATCAGGTGGAGATTGAAATAAAGAGACATGACAGCGGGTCAGCGGCAATGTCGGAACGCTGAACGCTGAATGCCGTTTATTGAGAAGATGAAACGGGCTTAAATACTGACTCACAGCACAGTGGAAAATAACAGGGTTTTTAGGCTTAGCTCCTCCCTGGGAGGTGTGTGTTATCAAAACAGGAAGAGTACCAATAACAGCTTTGGGGCAAGGAGTTCTGGCCAACAGCTTCAGGCTCGCTCAAGGTGCCTCGGAGTCCATGTGGGCTCTACATGAGGTGAAGTAAGATGAGTAGAAACTAGAGCACATGCCTGGTAGTTTGTCTTTTTTTTTTTTTTGACTCCCACATTGGGGGATTCTAGGAGGTGCTCTACCACTGAGCCACATCCCAGACCCTCACTGGGGTATCCTAGGCAGGTGCTCTAACACTGAGCCACACCCTAGCCCCTCACTGGGGTATCCTAGGCAGGTGCTGCGTTGTTGAACCACACATTCAGCTCTTGGTCAATTTCCAGTTTTAGTTTCATGGGAAGCTTTGCACAATTGTTTCCTGTTAGGATCTCTGTGATCCTGTGTCAGGCTCTGGGCTCTGCATTGTTTTCTAATTGTCCCATAAAGTCATCGGTGCGTGGTGTACAACTCCTTTGTTTTTTACTAAGAAAGGGGAGATAGTATCTCACTGTGGCTTTGATCCGCATTCTTCCCGGATTACTAAAGAGATCTGAGCATCTTTACACAAACCTGATGGTGCTTTTGGTTTCTTTTGTTGTTAACTGATTTGCCCTGTGCTCTATCAGGTCCTTTGATTTTTTAAAAAAAAATGTTTTAAAGCTTTTCTTTCTTCTTTCCTTTCTGTGGATGTGGGCATACAAGTGACAAGGGTCTTTCTTTGGAAGTCAGAGGACAACTTGGGGCAGTGGTTTCTCTTTTTCCACCATTTGGGTCCTGGGGCTGGAACCCACGTCATCAGACTTGGTACTCAGCACTTTATCCAAGACCTCTGGCGTTCTGTTCAGTAGTTTGTTCATTTGTGTTTTCCTTCCTTCCTTCCTTCCTTCCTTCCTTCCTTCCTTCCTTCTTTCCTTCCTTCCATCCATCCTTCCATCCCAGTGGTGGGAGTGGTGGGAGTGGAACATGTTAACCACACACTCTACTCCAGCTTTCGGCAGTTGGTTCTGTCCTACCATGTGGCTGTCCAGGATCGAACTCAGGTCAATGGGCTTGACTGCAAGTGCCTTTACCTGCTGGCCCATTATTTTCTTTCTTTCTTTTTTTCTTTCGGTTTTGAGACAGGGTCTGTCTCATCTCTCTCTTTGTTTTTGTTTTTTGTTTTTTGAGACAGGGTTCTCCACGTGGTCCTGACTGTCCTGGAACTCATTCTGTAGACCAGGCTGGTTTCAAACTGGGAGATCCACCTGCCTCTTCCTCTCCAAGGCATATGCCACCACTGCCTGGCCGAGACAGGGTCTCTTTATGCTCCATTTGCTGTCCTGGAACTAGGCTGCAGACCAGGCTGGCCTGAAAATAATCAGAGATTCACCTGTTGTTGTCGTCTCCCCAGTGTTAGGCTTAAAGGCATGTGCCACCACACCCAACGCCATTATTTTATTTCTAATCCTTTCTTGTATTGTTTTCTGGAGCATACAAAATGATCGATATGCCATTATGCTTATTCATATGGAAACTTGTATGTTTTCTTGCTAAAACAGCTTTATCCAAGCCATACAAATAAAAATCATGTTAAAAAAACTTGAATAGGAGGGTTAAAGGCAGAAAGGATCAGAAGTTAGCCTTAGGTACACAGAAACACGGAGGCCAAGCTGGATGCAGCTCTTGTTTAACATGTGCAAGGCCCTAGTTTCAACCCTCCCAGTTAAGGGGAGACTGGACAGGGAGTGTGGGGGAGACTAGGGGGTGGTAGTGCACCCCTTTAATCTAGCACCCAGGAGGTAGCGGCAGGCAGATCCCCGAGTTCAAGGCCAGGCAGGAAGATCTCTGAGTTCAAGGCCAGCCTGGTCTACAGAGTGAGTTCCAGGACACCTAGGGTTACAAATAGAAGTCCTGTCTCAAAAAACCAAAATAAAACAAAGGGTGGGGTGGAGGAAAGACTGTGAGTCTCATTATTTCTGGGTGGTTCCTCTTCTTGTAACCCAGTCATTGACAGTAAATGCACAAGCAGTGCTCTCAGATGCCCCAAGAGGCTGTTATCAGGAAACCGGTAGGGCAAAAATCAGAAACTTTTCTCACGCTTGCCGAGCGTCTGCTCGTCCAGTGGTGTCTTCTACCCCCTTGTGGCAGCGTTGCAGTACTGCACCCGCGCGGAGCGCTTCCAGGTCTTGCTCTGGGGATGCGATTATCCGGGATTCAGAATGGCGCCCCCTGGCATGTTGGTTCCTCGCTGGTTCCTCGATGCTCCCAGCTGTTCATCCCTGGTCCCGTTTGGGGACTGCACGCCACCAGAGTGCACATTCGTTCTCCAGCCCGATGTTGATGGGGAGAGAGAAGGGGAAGGGAGGGAGGCGTGGGGAGGGGACTGAGGACAGAGGGGCCTCAGTTGAGGAAGCGAAATTGGGGCTCCTTCTGCGGCAAATCTGCTACCCTCAGGCTCAGCCTGGAATGTAAGTCAATACAGATTCCATCTCCTCCGCCCTTCTATTTTCTTCCCTCCCTACCTACCCACCACTCATGCCTGACAGCTTTGCACAATTGTTTCCTGTAAGGAAACAAGAGCGACTCTGAAATGTGTCTGAGCTGTTTCCCCAGCCACAGGTCACATAAAGCCCAAACCTGCTATTAATACACCTGCTGGGAATGGCTATCCTGGACTACAGGGTGAGTCTGTCTCCAAACAAAAGCCAAATCAAAATTTAAAAAGCTAGGCATGGTGGCTCATGCCTGACATCCCAGCTGTTGGGAAGTGGAGGCAGGAAGATCAGGAATTCAAGGTCATCTTATTCGATGGTTTGAGGCCAGCCTGTGCTACCAGCGACCCTCTCTAAAAAAATAAATAAAAAGATAGATAGATAGATAGATAGATAGATAGATAGATAGATAGATGACTGACCCAAGAGATCAGCCATCTATTTGGTCCGTGGTCACAATGTAGCCACATCTGAGCTGAGGTCTCAGAATCAGGAAAGTGGATCTGGGGAAAGGGATAGTGGCTCATGTGGCAACTGAGTCCCCATGGTAACTAATTCCCCACCCACCCTGTGGCATCTGTGAGGTCACCCTGCCTCTCCTGGCTGGAGGAATGGATGGAGGCCAGACATGGAGGCTGCTCCCCCGGTCAGATCCGGCCTCCTTGGAATTCTGCTGCAGGTTGGGAGTCTCTCTGCCTTGGTAAGCATAGTGGGGATAGGGGACCTGTAGAGATTCAGTGGTCCCTAGCCACAGGGAATAACTAGTGAACTCCTAGAAGCCCCATCCCTGAACTTCTGTGGCTTGGGTGTTATCATCAATCTTTCTTCCTCCCCTCCCCCTCCTCTTTTCTCTCTTCCCTTTCCTTCTCTCTCTCTCTCTCTCTCTCTCTCTCTCTCTCTCTCTCTCTCTCTCTCTCTCTCTCTCTCTGTGTGTGTGTGTGTGTGTGTTGGGAGTCAGCTCTCCCCTTCTACCATGTGGGTCCTGGGGATTGAACTCAGGCCATCAGGCTTAGCAGCAAGCACCTTTACCTGCTGAGCCATCTCACCGGCCCATTTTCCCTTTCCTCTCTCATCTCCTCCTCCCCTGCCTCCTCTGTCTCTTCCTCCCACTTATTTCCTTCTGGAGTTAATGTGTGTGGGTATGATGTCTGTACATGTGTGTATATGCACATGCCCGTGTATGCACATAGAAACCAGAGGTCCTAGATGTCCCTCTCAACCACTCTACATTACTCCTTCAATCCTGTGAACTTGGAGCTGATGAATTTTTATTGATTTTGTCTTTTTTGACAGCTTAGCAAGCCCCAGAGATCCTCCCATCTTCATTTCTTGGATTCTGGGTTGCAGGAATGCACTGGAACATGCCCACACTGATTTATTACTGTGGGTTCTGGGACCCAAACGCTGCTCTCATCTTCATGCCTGAGTAGCAAGTACTCTTAACTGCCTAGCCATTTCTCTAGTTCCCTCTTCTTGTGTGTCTCCTCCCATCACCAGCTGTCCAGGCTAGCTTCAAACTCACTGTATAGCCTTGGATGGCCTTGAACTCCTGACCTGCTGGGACAACAGGCATGTGCCTGGTGCCTGGCTTCCTATCCTGGTCCTTCAAGAGTCTGCAGACCCTGGACTCTGATGCTCCTGTGGGTCAGGGGGTCCAGGTTCATCACCTCTGCCACCCATGGGCTGGAGGCTCTAGGCTCTACCAGGAAGCTTACTCTTCAGGAAGGTATTCTCATCCTCCATCAATCCCACTCCTTGGTGAAGAGAAGGCACTCTTGGCCAACCTACCACTCAGATGAGAGACCTGGAAATCTTACGTCTCTCCCCCATCCCCTTCCCCATGTTCAACATCCCTCTGTCTCTAATGAAGCCGTTATTTCCAGATGCCCTCATGAAGCCAAGGGCAACCAGGGACATGCCCAGGTACTTGGGGGAAGTTACACAGCCTGTGTTCAAATCCTGAAGAGTTAAGGGGGAAGTCACATCTACTTAATTTTATTTATTTATTTATTTTTGTTTTTTTTGAGACAGTTTCTTGTGTAGCCTTGGCTATTCTGGAACTAGTTCAGGCTGGCCTTGAACTCACAGAGATTCACCTGCCTCTGCCTCCCGAGTGCTGGGATTAAAGGCATGTGCCACCAATGCCTGGCTGTCTTTATTATATTATTATTATTATTATTATTATTGCTATTATTATTGTGTGTGATGTGTGTGGTGGGTGCTTGCCATAGCACCCATTTGGAAGTCAGAGGAAGATTTTTGGGGTATTGGTTCTCTCCTCCCCTTTCATGAGTTCCAGGGTCATATTGAGGTCGCCAGGCTTGTGGTGCAAGAGCTCTACCCACTGAGCCATCTCTGTTTGTTTGTTCATTTGGTTTCATGTAGACTAGGCTAGCTTTGAACTTTTATGGCACCAGACGACCTTGAATTCTTGCTCCCTCTGCCTCCCAACAGCTGAGACGTCAGGCATGTGCCACCTTTCTTGGTTTTAGCCACAGCTGAGCTACATCCCCGTGCTTGCAAGTCACTCTTTAAAGACTATAGGCTGGGTGGTGGTGCCCACCTCTAACCCCAGCACTCAGGAGGATCTCTGTGAGTTCAAGGCCAGCCTGTTCTACATAGTGGTCTCTAGGACAGTCAGGACTATATAGAGAGACACTGTTACAAAAGAAACCAAAATCAAATCAAATCAAATAAATAGGGACTACTCTTATAAGTACATCCATAAGTAAACAGACGTGACCCATAACAACTGGGCAGCCCCTATGGCTAAAGCACAGGTCGGGCCCCACCCGAGGTGGGTGGTACCGGTAACACTGGTGTCCCCGTCTTCCTGCAGCTGATCGAGAACCGCACGCATGTGTACAGCTTCCTGCTCCTGAAGATGGCCGCCTTTCAGCAGTGGGTGTCAGGGCTGGCCCAGGAGGCCCGAGGCTCCCGCAGTGACCAGGCCCACCTGCTTCCAGGAGTCTTCATAACCTGTCCCCTGAGCTTGGCCCTTCGAGCTGCACTGGTGTTGCTATGGATCCCCCTGTGGTTGCTGCTCTGGGGACCCAGGCGGGCGTACAAAGTCGGGCTGTGGTGTGCTCACACTGTGAGACTGGTCCTGTGGCACTTAGGTGCCTGTGACCCTCTGGGTGTATGTGTAGCCACCTTCAGGGACCTGTTTATCTCCTGTTTGCATAACTCGATGCTGGTGGCCTTGCTGATGCTGTTGTTGATCTGGAGACTGGTGCAGAAAGCCCATCACTTTAGTCTGAGCAGGTTGCCCAGCCAGGTGGGTTGACAGGGATTCAGGCTGGGAATGCTGAGAGGCTGGGGACTCTGGTGTGTGACCAAGGCTGCTTAGTACCAGACATGGGCAGGTCCTGAAGGCCACTTAGCATACTTTTTTATTTTTTTAATTTAAGATTTACTTATTTACTATGCATAGTGTTCTGCCTGCATGTGTGCCTGCAGGCCAGCAGAGGGCACCAGATTTCAATATAGATGGTTGTGAGCCACCATGTGGTTGCTGGTAATTGAATTTAGAATCTCTGGAAGAGCAGCCAGTGCTCTTAGCCTCCGAGCCTTCTCTCCAGCCCTTAACTTGCTCTTCTTCGTTTTGTATTCTTATTTTTAAATTGAGTGTGTGTGTGTGTGTGTGTGTGTGTATGTGTGTGTAGGTGTCTCTAGAAGCCAGAAGAGGGCATCAGATTACCTGGAGTTGGAGTTACATGCAGCTGTGAGCTACTTGATGTGGGTAATGGAGACGGAACTGAAGTCCCCTGCAAGAGTAGTACATACTCTTACCCACTAACCCATCTTTCCAGCCCCATAGAATGTTACTAAAACAACAACAAAACAAAACAAAAAAACCGAAACCTTTATTGTTATTTGTGTGTGCACACGTATGCATGTGGGCATGCTTGGGCCTGCACACAAGTGGGCATCAGAGAAAAGCAGGATTTGTTTCTCTTCTATCACGTGGGTGCTAGGGCTCAAACACAGCTTGCTGAGCCATCCCTTGGACCCTTACCAATGCTCTTGCTTGTCTGGACCCTCCTGCAGAATTCTGTGTTGCTGGAAGCCCTGGAACTGCTGAGACGTATCTACCTGTGGGTGGAGCACACAACCACACTCACCTCCTGGAACCTGGCCTATCTTGTCACGTGGACCACCTGCCTGGCCTCCCACCTGCTTCAGGCGGCCTTTGAACATACAGCCCAACTGGCCCAGGCTCAGGAAGCCAAATCCCAGGAGACCTCAGGGCTTCCATCACCTCAGTTCTTAATTCCAGAGTCCTCCGCCACTGAGCCCTCCCCACCCCAGCCTGGAACCCCCCCAGAATAAATGTGTCCCCACCTGCCTTCCGGACTCCTTGTCCTTCTACCTAGATGGACTGGAAGGCTGTGTCATGTGAGCACGTATGGACCTGTGCTGACGGGTACACATGGCCAAAGTCCCAGGCCCAGGCACCTCTGGGATGGAAATCACATTGCCAAAGTGCCTTTCAGGCATCGCATGTCAACCTCCTCAGACACTTTACATGCCGTTTGCTTTGCCTCCTAGCAATCCCAACATCTGGCTTGACTTTCATTTTCCACACAAGAAAATTGAGCCTCAGGGATTGAACATTTCCAAGGTCACAGAACATGTCTCAGCTGGCTCAGGTCTCCAGGTGGCATTGCTTCCCAGGCCTCTAACTCTAAATCCATGCCCTTGGTTCTCAGTTCTCCAGGGACTTAAAGGATCTGGGCAGTTAGCGACTCTGGCCTCTGGAGGGTGCCAGGAACCCACAGTTTAGAGATGTAGAACGATTCCTTTGAGTATCACTCTCAAGAAAGTCTGGGAAAAAAAAGTAGCTCATTCATTAGCTCATGCAAAGGTATCTATCTACCCACTCCCCATTCATCTACATACCTGCCAATTGATCCATATGGCCCTCCCTCCCTCCCTCCCTCCCTCCCTCCCTCCCTCCCTCCCTCTATGCATCATCCTTCCACCCACTCAAAATTCATCCATTTACTCTCCACCCATCTCAAATCCACTAAATCCTCTCCATCTAAAAGTTCACCCACCCATCCATCCATCCCTCCTGAAACTCATTCTTCTATCCCTTCACCCCCAAATCCATCTATTATCACAAAATGCACCTGTCCAGCCTTCCCTCCACTCATTCACAAATCTGCTAGCCTATTCTTTCCTGTATCCAAAAAATGTCACATCACAGAAAGGCTGCCAATCTACCCACGCCCCCCCCCCCCCCCCCCCCCCGCCAAGACAAGAGAAGACTTATCTAGTCTTCACAGCTTCTCACCGGTCCTTCAAACACATTCTAGCATAGGCTCTGACCTGGGCCTTAGGTGAGTAATTCTTAGGAGAAAAGAGGAAGGGCTGGTGTTTTGAGAGTCAATCCTCACCTCTCACCCCTTCCCCTAGCTCAAGACTGTGTGTGTGTGTGTATGTGTATGTTGTGTGTGTGTGAGTGTGTGTGTGTATGTGTATGTTGTGTGTGTGTGAGTGTGTGTGTGTATGTGTATGTTGTATGTGTGTGTATGTGTGTGTATGTGTATGTTGTGTGTGTATGTGTGTGTATGTGTATGTTGTGTGTGTATGTGTGTGTATGTGTATGTTGTGTGTGTATATGTGTATGTGTGTATATGTGTGTATGTGTGTGTATGTGTATGTGTATGTTGTGTGTGTATGTGTTGTGTGTGTGTATGTTGTGTGTGTATGTGTGTGTATGTGTATGTTGTGTGTGTATATGTGTATGTGTGTGTATGTGTTGTGTGTGTATGTGTATGTTGTGTGTGTGTATGTGTATGTGTGTGTATGTGTGTGTATGTGTATGTTGTGTGTGTGTGTGTATGTTGTGTGTGTATGTGTGTGTTGTGTGTGTGTATGTGTGTGTGTGTCTATGTGTGTGTGTATGTGTATGTTGTGTGTGTGTATGTTGTGTGTGTATGTTGTGTGTGTATGTGTGTGTATGTTGTGTGTGTGTATGTTGTGTGTGTGTGTGTATGTTGTGTGTGTATGTGTGTGTTGTGTGTGTGTATGTGTGTGTGTGTCTATGTGTGTGTGTATGTTGTGTGTGTATGTTGTGTGTGTATGTGTATGTTGTGTGTGTGTATGTTGTGTGTGTATGTGTATGTATGTTGTGTGTGTATGTGTATGTGTGTGTATGTGTGTATGTGTATGTTGTGTGTGTATGCTGTGTGTGTATGTGTATGTTGAGTGTGTGTATGTGTGTGTGTATGTGTGCGTGTATGTGTATGTTGTGTGTGTATGTGTGTGTATGTGTATGTGTATGTTGTGTGTGTGTATGTGTATGTGTGTGTATGTTGTGTGTGTATGTGTGTGTGTATGTGTATGTTGTGTGTGTATGTATGTGTGTGTATGTTGTGTGTGTATGTATGTGTGTGTATGTTGTGTGTGTGTGTATATATGTGTGTGTGTGTGTGTCTGTAGGTTCAGAGAGCCTTGGTCCCCCCATCCCACTCTGTTCTTCATTGTCAGGGCAGCTAGTGCCTCCCTCATATCTGCAAATGGCCTAGGCTAGATGCGCCTTCCAGTCCTTCCTCCAAATACAGGAAGCAATTTACCGGTCTTTGAGAGACAGCCGGGAGGGTTCCTTTCGTTCAAGGCAAAACTGTGTGGGATGTGTGGGATGGCCTACAAGCTCCTGAGTAAAGGGCAGCCTCTTCTAGATTCCAGAGCACCCACAACTTCCTGGGAAACCTGGGTTCCCAGGCCCAAGAATGAGTTTGAACTGCCTGGGACCAACATAAGCCTTGGGGTGACTGGGCTGGGGGGGGGGGACAAGTGGAGAGGAGGAGGGAGAAGTGAGGTGATAAAAGTCTGAGCAGGGGACACAGTGCTTACAGGGTAGGGCTCCCCAGCTGGATGGCATCAGCCCTGGTGTGCAACTGAGCTAAGAGTGTGATACTGGCATGTTTTCCCTTTTAGTAGCTCCCCCCCACCATGGTGTGTGTGTGTGTGTGTGTGTGTGTGTGTGTGTGTGTATGATCATTTTGTGTGCTTATGTGCATGCATGAAGGTATTTGTGGTGGCCAGAGGTTGACATCAGTTGTCTCTCTCATCTCTTTCCAACTCTCTCTAGTTATATCTGAAGATTGCTGGTTTTGCTGGACCGGCTGGCCGTGGGTCCCCAGGGATCCATCTATCTCTACCTTCCCAGGGCTGGGATTGCAGTCATGTGCCACACACCTAGCCTTGTGTGTTGTTTGTTTGTTTGTTTGTTTCGAGACAGAGTTTCTCTGTATTGCTTTGGAGCCTGTCTTGGAACTTGCTCTGTAGACCAGGCTGGTCTCGAACTCACAAAGATCCATCTGCCTCTCCCTCCCAAATGCTGAGAATAAAGGCATTCACCACCACTGCCTGGCTATACCTAGTCTTTTTTACATGGGTTTTAGGGGTTGAAGCTAGGCTTCATACATACATAGTATACACTTCAATAACCGAAACATCTTTACAGTCCTTATTTTATTTTATAGTTTATTTTTGGATGCAAGCTCTGGTTACATAGCCTAGGCTGGCCTCATACTCACTCAATTCTCCTACCTCTGGTTTTCTTGAGAGGTAGGATTACAGGCATGCATCAACATGCTTGGCTAACTTGGATATTTATTCACTTTGTGTGTGTGTGTGTGTGTGTGTGTGTGAGAGAGAGAGAGAGAGAGAGAGAGAGAGAGAGAGATAGGGTCTTCTTGTGTAGCCCAGGTTGACTTCAACATCACAAGCTTCCTGCCTCAGCCTTCCAAGCATTTGTTTTGTGTTTATTCTCATTCCTCCTGGAGATGAAATCTGAGGCCAATTCCAGGGTAGGCAGATGCTCTACTTATTGAGCCACACCCCCAGCCCCTCTCTGGGGGATTCTAGGCAGGTGCTCTACCACTGAGCTATACCTTGAATCCTATGACTCCATTCTTGCCTTCCCATGTGGCCTTGGATGAGACTCTGTCCTATTTGGGCCTCAGTTTCCTTGTATCTACAACATGGTGAGGGAGAGCCCAGCAGGCCTCCCCTCCCCCAATGTCCCAGAAGAAATCTAGCCCAAAGCTGCAGACTGGTTAGGCCTCTTGTATACACAGCCCAGGCCACTGGACCTTTACACAAGCATGGGATCTGATCCCTGGATATTGCTGTATTTGCTTTAGAGCCTTGGAGATAAATCCCCCAATCTTTTAAAGACCCTGGTGGCCTGGGGCCTGGATTTGGGAGGAAGGATTAGAATAGCCTTCCTATTGCTGCTCCCCCTCCCCCTCCCCCTCCCTCTCCCTACACTGTTGCATTATCGTCCAGGATGAACAACCAACCCTCTCCCTAGGACCAGCTGTGTCTGTGTGCAAGAGATTGTCATGGCTGGATTGGTTGACTGTTGGCATTCCCTCATAGAATAAGAGGTGGGGAGACTCGTGGGACCCTCTCACCTGAAATTCCAGCCATCCCTCCCCTGCCAATTGTGCGCAGTTTTGCGCTAATTACACGTGGCTTTGGCAGGGCTAGAGTACACAGGCTGGGGAGGACGAGTGGGAGGGGCACCGTCTACACAGCCAGAGTCATCATCAGTCATGCAGGATGCAGGCTTTCCAGGTACCTGCTTTGGGGTCACCCATTCTCCTGCCCATAACCCTTCACTCAAACTCCATAGGTAAATCTCATAAACTCAGTTCCCTGGCTCGAACTTTGGTTTGTTGTTGGGACCTTAGGAAGGAGGACTGTATGTTCATATTTCCCACAGGGAAGGCATTTTAGCAACACATGTCCATGTGTGAGTGTGGGCATGTGGACCATGGCGTATGTATAGAGGTCAGAGGACAATCTTGGGTGTTAGTTCTTGCTTCATTTAAGATGGGCAATGCCGGCACACGCCTTTAACCCCAGCACTCGGGGAAGCAGAGGCAGGTGGATCTCTGAGTTCGACGCCAGCCTGGTCTACAGAGCGAGTTCCGGGGCGGCCAGGACTACATACCCTGTCTTAAAAAGCAAAACAACAAATCAAAAAAGACAGTCTGGTGCTCCCACCTCATATACCAGGGCAGCTAGCTGGCCAAGAGATTCTCATGTCCTACACATCCTATCTCACCCTAGGAGCACCAGGGCTGGATGCTACTCCATACATTTTTATGTGGGCTCTGGAGATTTTAACTCAGGACCTTATGCTTTTGTGGCAAGCATATCCACTAAGCCATCGCCCAGCCCTTCAGGTGCCTCATAACAATGTATAAAGCAGACACCCTGAAGAAAGAGCACCCTGGGTTGGAGTCTTAGCTCTAAACATTTTTAGCTATGAGAGGTGACTTGTGATTAGCCATAGCACCCCAGCCATCACAGGGCTAGTGCAGTCTATGCATGTGTCCTGATGCTCCCAGCTGGCCCCATGGGCCTGGCTATTTCTTCTAGACCCACTCACTGGCTTCCCAGGTGCCAGTTTATTGCCAGAGATTCTTAGGCCCTGTGGCTGAGGGTTACCAGTTCATCTTTCTCAAGCCTGGAGTATGGAGTGGGCTCTGGCTTTCTGGAAGAAAGCAAGTGGGGAGTAGCAGGGAAGAGGGGGAGGCCGCGGGCAGGGGGGGAACAGGCTGGAGGGCTGGCCGGCAGTTCCACGCAATCTGTCTGCTATGCAGCCTCGGCCCGGCCTGTATTTATTTATGCTTCGCGTATATTTATACCAACCCCTTTCTCATTATTACGGCAGGAAACGGCTAGAATTGTTACATACCTGGCGGCCTAGGGGTCTTGCTCGGCCAAGACACACAGGGCCCTTGGCTGTCCCGCCGTGATTGCCAGAGGGCCCCCATCCCCAGTGTCTGGCCCTTCACTGACCCTCCTGCCAGCGCCCGCTCTCAACCCTCTCTTGCCTCTGGGGCCGTAGTCTGGGTGAGGAACTGATGTTTAAGTTTCTCCCTGTGTCCCCGGTCCTCACCCCATCTGACCCCAAATAAGGCAATGATTTCAGAAGTTATATACACCTCAGGAATAGCAATGGAGAACAGGGCGGGGGCAGTAAATGGTCAAGGTCCCCCCAATTTCGGGGTGGAAACTCGGTTATCCTGGTAGGAGTGTGGGGCTGAGCACTCTAGCTTCCCAGCAAGCCTACGCAAGCCTGGGTAACTTTCCACCCGAAACTGTCCTCTACCCTCATGGCCATGAGAGCGGTCTCTACTATCTTTCCCCATTGTCCCAGGCTTGTCAGGAGGGGGGGCTCAGTGGTGAATTACATTCCCCTTGTGGGGCCCTCAGACTCCACTCAGAGCAGGCAGTCTCTTTCCTGTCCCAGGTGGGGCTTGCCAGAGCAGAGAGATGGGGCCCCCTCCCCAGAGCTCTGGCCTGACACAACCTATTAGGACTCATGCCTCAGCCTGGAGACTCCCTGGCCTGACTCTCCACCCAGACCACATGATGCCGGCCCTGTCGTCCCCAGTGGGTCATAAAGAGCCCACTGTACACCTTACACCCCCTTTGATGCCTGTCCTCAGCAGAGCTTAGGGGCTGCTGTCTATCCACAGGCTTCTACTGCCTTGTGGTTATGGTTAGGTAGGCTTGACCTTTGACCTCTGACCTTCATGGGTAGCAGGCACACACGTGATGCACAGACATATAGGCATGTCAAACACCCATGTACATAAGCAATGACAAAATAGTAGTAAAACAATTGAAATATTGGAAATTTGCATTTGTTAACTGGCTGCAGTGTGTGTGTGTGTGTGTGTGTGTGTGTGCGCGCGCGTGTGCGCGTACATGTGTGTGTCATCACACACGTGCATGTGTGTGTCATCACACACGTGGGGGAGGGGCGTCAGAGGACAACTCTCAGGAGTCAGTTCTCACTTCTACCATGTGACTTCCATGGGTCTCAAACTCAGGTCTTCAGGCTTGGTAGGAGGCACCTTTACCCTCCGAGCCATCACTCCAGCCCTTGGACAGTTCTTGATATTGAGAGAGGCCTTTTCTGGGTTGTTGTGAGAGGGTAGTTGCAGGGTCTCAGGCTCTGCCTGGGGCTAGTGTTGGCAAGGGGTTCCTGGTTAGCTCTACAGTTTGAGCCTGGAGTTCCTATTAGAGCCTTTCTTGGAAACCTTTTATAGTTCTCTCCTGGGGCCATCCTTACACCTCTCTGCTCTCATTGCACTCCATTAATTTATTCTGTGTGTGTGTGTGTGTGTGTGTGTACGCGTGTGCGCACATGTGCATGCTCAGACAAGCTGTCTTGAACTTACTGTGCAGCTGAGCCTGACCTTGAACTTCCGATCCTTCTGCTTCGACCTCTCAAACGCTAGGATTACAGGCAAGATCTATCAGGACCAGTGCGTACAATGCTAGGGATCAAACCTAGTGCTTCATGCATGCCAGGCGAACACTCTACCAATTGAGGTTCATCCCCAGCTTGAGTTACCTGCACTCTGAGGGACCTCAGATTCTTTGTCTCCACTGGGGCTCGTTTTTGATCAGTCTCTGCCTTATAGAGCCCTGGGCAGGTCAGGCTTGGTCCTTATTTCTACCACAGGGTTCTGCCAGCATTTGCAACTTAGCATTTGTGAATTTTGAAGCTCTTTTGATCCAGGGACTAGAGTGCTGGGATTAGGGGTGCTGGATGGCACCCCCTAGTCTGAGTAGAATAGAGAACTTCAAGCCCAGCCTCCCCCACCCCCAGGCCCCTGATGCAGCAGCTGGATCCTACAGCCATTCTTGTTCACAATGTGCACATCTGGGGTGATGTACTCCCCACCCCCACTTCCAGACCAAGCTCACATCTGGAGACCAAAGCTGGCTTGCTGGCTAAACACAGAGCATCTGGACATGAAGAGCTGTTTCTAGGTTAACACGGCCCATCTGGGCCCCTTGCTGCTGCTCCGCCCCGTCTCCACAGCGGAATGCTGGCTGCACATCTGGAGGGCTGGAGCCCGTGTCCAGCTGGGTCAGGAGCTGTCTCTGTCACCATCACCACCGTCTGTCTGGGGTCCTTACCCTGGGGTAGGGGTCCTGTTTTCATAGTTTCCCCAGACTTTCCAAAAGACACTGTTCTCAGGGCTTGGCCTGAAGGGCTTACCTTGGCAACAGATTCATCCCCACATATTCTGTACACATGTATCTTGTCCGGATTGGTGACAGCTGCCACTCTGCACCAGCCCACCCTAGAGAGGCTGTTGGCATTACTTAAAAGAGTCTCTGGGACCACTGGATTGCCTGTCTAAATGCCCTCTCTGGGAGTTCCACCAACTGGAAGGGAGGGGCGGCCTTGGGTCCCTGCCTTGGAGCCCACCTCATGAGAACAACACTGAGCCTAACCCTCCATGCCAACTTCCATGCTTGGCTAGCAGGAGCAGGTGGTCTCTACAGAACCTTGAGATCCAGATGAGGAGAGCCCAGGAAAGAAGACAACTAGAGGGAACTGGGCTAGCCTGTGGAAAAGATGACTACCCCAAAGGTAAGGGAGCTCCTGAGCAGGACCCAACATTACAATTGAATTTTTCTTTTTTTAACGAGACAGAGCCAGGCTGGAGGGATGGCTTAGCTGTTAAAGGCTAGGCACAACTAAAAATATGAGACAGGGCCTCATGTAGTCCAGGCTATTCTCAAATTCCCTTTGTAGCTGAGGATGATTCCTGATCTTCCTATACACTAGGCAAATACACCACTAACTGAGCCACATCCCCATCCCTTTAACTGGCTTGTGTTAAGTTCACTTGGGAGGCAGAGGCAGGAGGACCTCTGTGAGTTCGAGGCCAGCCTGGTCTACAAAGCTACACAGAGAAAACCCTGTCTCAAAAACAAAACAAAACAAAACAAAACAAACAAAAAAAAAAACCACAAAAAACAAAAAACAAAAACAAAAACAAAAACCAAACAGTCATTTACTGGATGTGTGTGCATGCACGTGCACGCATGTCACATTGCACATGTGGCTGTTAGAGGACAACTTTTGGACTTGGTTCTTTCCTTCTACCACATGGGTCCTGGGGAATCCAACTTGGCTCATCAGGCTTAGCAGCCGGTGACTTTACCTGCTGAGTCATCTTGCTTGGCCCTAATGCTTCTGGCTTCAGGATATACAACCACCATGAGCTAAGCACTTGGGACTCCAAAGTCACACCCCCTGTCATCAAGGGATAGGTCCATGCTTCTCTGTCAGTGTATGGCTGACATTTTTATGTTTGTATTAGTATATATTAAATCCATAGTAGTGGGTTTTGTTATGGCCTTTTCATATGTATGTGTAATGCATTTTGACCATAGTCACCCTCAGTATCCTCTGTTGCCCCCTCCTACTGGTGGTCCCCTTCCTCTTCCCAATTAGTCCGGTTCTACTTGCATTTTATTTGTGTAGAGTTGCTTACAGGATCATAGAGCTGTTTACCAGATCAGAGGCATCTCGCCAGCAGCTACACCACTGAAGAAAATCTCTCCCCCTCCCCCAGCAACCACTCCCTGCATATAGCTCTTTGGAGAGGGGTGGGACCTCATGAGCCACTCCTGCACCCATGACAGATGGATTGAAGATGAGTTCAAGAGTGTAACAGCCACAACATGCCTGGAAGACAGCATTTCAGAGCACTATACCCCGTCCTTGGGCTGTTACAGTCTCTCCATCCTCTCCTGAGCCTGTTGATACCCATACCCTCTTCAGGACAAGCATCCAACAGGCAGAGGCTACTGTTTCAAGGAACCCAGGATGCTGGATAACCTTTAAAGTTCAAGCTTTGGAGATTTCATTTGGAGAGTCCTGTAGAGGTTGCATGCTTGCGTGCATGTGTGTGTGCGTGCATGCATGTGTGTGGGTGTACACACAACCATGGGATAGAGAATAGATGTTTGATGTGCAGGGTGGATGAGTGGGTAGGTATGAGGAGGATAGCAAGAGAATGGGACCACAGAGAATAGACCCTCCCCCACCCACCCCAAGTCCAGAGCCTGATGCTTTGATTGGCCTCTGCTCTGGTGCTGGCTTACAGCCTCCTCGGCCTGGTGATGCTGTATCCTGTGGTCCAGGCTTATCTTAGCATCACTGGACCAGATTGAAAGGAATTCTTTACAGCTGTAGCCTTTAGCCTGGGGCCCTGAAGCCACAAACAGCTAAGAGCGAAAGCCTTCTCTTGTCCCTCCCTGGCCACGGAAAATGTGAGTTAATCAACATGAGCATTGAAGACACTTGTGAATAATAATGGACATGGGCAAGAATTTTCTTATTCATCTACTTTTTGTGTGTATGTGTGTATGCTATGCACGTGTATACTTTCTTTCTTCTTTTTTTTTAACAGATGGTGGGCACACACATGTGTGTGGGTACATATGCATGTGGAAGCCAGAGATTGATGTCAGGGTTCTTTCTCAAATGCTTTCACCTTCATGTATTAAGATGGGGCATCATCTCCTGGGAGCTAGAGAGATGGCTCACCGGTTAAGAGTACTGGTTGCCCTTTCAGACAACCTAGGTTCGATTCCCAGCACCCACAGGACAGCTCACAACTGGCGGTGATTCAGTTCCAGAGAGGATCTGATGACCTGTTCTGGCCTCCACGGCACTTCACTCATCTGGTGTACATATCTACCTTCATACTCATAAAATAAAAAGCAAATCTTAAAACAAAACAAAGCAGGGCACCCACTTGACCCCAGATCATGCTGATTTGGCTAGTCTAGCTAACCAACTTGCCCTGGAGAACCCCTGCTTCTGCCTCCAGAGTGCTAGGGTTGCCTGCCAGTGCTGAGATTATAGACACGAGCCACCACACCCGAGGGAACGTCACATCCCACACATCGCCCCCAACACATTTGGGTGGAGAGGCCCTTATCACTCCCATTTTATAGTTGAGGAAACAGACTCAGCAAAAGCAAATCGCTTGTCCGCGTGGCTGACAAGTGTCCCAGCTAGGGTAGGGGCTCAGAGAACTCCTACTTAACGCCCCTATCAAGAGGGCCTAGAGGATGAGCCTCCACTCCGGTTGTACTCCTGTAGTGGAGTACATGTGCCCATATTCCCACTCCCTCCCTAGGAAGCTGAGGCAGGGGGACCAAAAGTTTGAGGACAGTTTGGGGTATGAGAGCCTGCCTTTTCTTTTTGAGACAGCATCCCAAGTGGCCTAGACTAGCCTTGAACTCTCTATATAGTTAAGGGTGAATTTGAATTCCTGATCCTCCTGAGTATATCTCCCAAGCACTGGGATCGCAGGCGTGCATGACCACACCTGGGTTATGCACTGCTGGGGATAGAACCATGCATTGCTAGGCTAGGCCTCTATACATGCTTGGCAAGCGCTCTACCAACTGAGCCCCCACCCACAGTCTAAGACGCTCAATCATCAACAACAACAACGATAAAAAGCCAGAGCCCAGCTTTGTGCTACCCCTCCCTAGCCTCCCCAGTGGGGCTGGTTTATGCCCCTCCCAGCCTGGCCCGAGAGGGTAGGTCAGGGCCTGCAGAAGCAAAATCATGCAGGCAGCTGGGAGAACAATAGGAATGAAAAGAACGGAAACCCTCGAGGAAGCCAGCGTGGGGAAGGAGGCCAGGCTACATGGTGTCCCAGACGGGCTGGGTCCTGGGGTCCCTCGAGCAGGGGGCATGGCGAGGACAGAGTGTGCCCAGGCTGGCCTCTGCTACATTACAAGGTTGAATGAGGTTTGTCAGGGCTGCTTGAGACCCCATCTCAGCAGCAATAAATCTCCCGGAGTCCAGGTGAGCAAGTTCCAGCAGTCCACACATCCAGAACCCTCTTGCCGTCCCTTGCCAAATTCCCAGTGCACGTTGAGCATTGGTTATGGGACGCTTGCTCAGAGCTATTTCTGGTCTCTGGGACTGGGTGTCTCTGAACCTCCACGCTTTTGGTTGGCACTGTAAGAGGATGTGCCCTGCCTCAGTTTCCCAGGCTTTCCATGTGGCCCTAGTATGCCTGAAGCCTTAGGTTCTACCCCCAGCTCTTCATAAGCCAGTCAAGCTGGCACATATCAGTAACCCCAGCCCCTGGAGAGGTGGAGGCAGGAAGGTCACTAGGTCAAGGTCATCCTTGGTTACATAGCCTGTTCAAAGCCAGCTTGGGCTATGAGACCCTGTCTCCAAAAACAAACAGAAAAATAAAAGAAAGAAAGAGGGTCTCCCTGGTTTTTCTCTTCAGCTAATTCTCCCAGACAAACCAGGCCAGGCCAAAAGGAGGCCACCAAAACAAGGGAAGATTGCGAAACCCACATCCAGGGAAAGAGGCCACCAGAAGTATCTTTCCAGGACAGGGGGCCATGACACGCAGCCAGGCCTGTGGGTCATAGCCTGCCTGGGCCCGAACTATTTTTGTACTGTCTGGGGGTGGGGGTGGGGGTGAGGGTGGGGGTTGATGAAACTCTTTCTTTGTTTGACCCAAACACTTTCCCCCTTAAGCCGAGGCTCCATGTGGTTCAAATTCATTGTCACTTAATTCAGCACTCAAGGCTCCATGCCGCACCCCTCCCCCTCCAAGGAAAAGATGAAAACATACAGTTGCTGGCAGGCGAGGTGGGCGTGAGGGCCTGTGACAACCAGGCTTGCTGCCTTGACCTCATCTGGCCCCTGGCTGGCTGTCCCTCCATCTCCCTGGCTCCTTCCATCTCAGTCCCTGGGTCCCCGAAGGCAAGAAGATAAAGGCAGTTATCCAAGTCCTGGCAGGGCTGAGAAGGGACCCTGGGGTCACCAGCTTTTTCCTTTCTACCTCGGGATGCCTGGAAACGGGAAATGGACAAGCCCAGAAGGTTTGTGTAGAGGAATGTCCGGGGTCACATGTGCCGTGTCACATGTCACACATGGACCTGTTTGTATCATGAAGTCAAAGCAAGTCCTTGCCTTTCCTCCCCCCTCCCCTCTTCCGCCCTCTCTCCTCCCTTTCCCTCCCCTCCCTTCTTCATCTTCTTTCTCTTTCCTCTCTCTTTTAAAAAATTATTTATCATTTTATGTGCACCTGTGTGTGCTTGAGTAGTTTATGTGTATCATGTGTGCAAAAGCCTTTGGAGCCCAGAGGGGGCATCAGATCCCCTGGAACTGTAGTTACAGGTGGTTGTGAGCTGCCCAATGTGGGTGCCCGAAGCCAAACTTGGGTCTTCTTCAAGAGCAGTAAGCATTCTTAATGACTGAACTCTCCATCCCTCTCCCTCCCTCCATCCCTCCCTTCTCCCCTCCCTCCCTCCCTCTCTCTCCATCCATCCCCCCTCTTTTTCTTGAGACTGTCTCAATGGTAGTTAAGCATAACCTTGAACTTCTAACCCTCCTGCCTCCACATCCCAAGTGCTGAGGTTATGGATGTGCCCTACCACACTAAGTCTGTGTGGTGCTGGGACAACCCAAGGGCTTTGTGTGTGCTAGACAAGCACTCTACCCAGCTACATGCCAGCCCTGTCTCTTTTGAGACCTGGCCTCACATTGTAGCCCAGCAGAGCTCAAATTCCCAGTGATCCTTCTGCATCAGCCTCCCAAGAGGTATGTGATTACAGGCACTGACTACCATGCCTGGTTTTCTTTTTGTTATCATTGAGGAGGATTTCACACGGTAGCTCAGACTGGCCTGGAATATTCTATCCCCCTGCTTCTGCTCCTTGAATACTGTGATTATAGGTGCCTGAATTGGTCAAAATTATTTTGCTTTTCCTATTCGTTGGTTTACACCTGATGTTAGTCATCTAAAACGAGATTACCAAGGCTCAAATCAGAGAGAATCATGGGAAGGGCAGCAGAAAGGAGAACTACCCAAGGGCATGGGTATTATTTATTTAGTTCTGGTATGCGTGTGTGTTACCCACGTGCCTGTGCAAATGTGTTAGTACCTGAGGACATCAGATGTCCTGTTCTATCATTCTCTAACTTATTCCTTTGACACAGAGTCTGTTACTGAACCTGGGCCTAGGTGGATGGCCAGCAAGGCTCAGAGATCCTCATAGACTGCCTCCCTACAACACCAGGATTACAGGCATACCCTTGACTGTGTCCAGCTTTTTACATGGGTGCCAGGATTTGAACTCAGATCCTCAGGCTTGGACAGCAAGTGATCTTACTTGCTGAGCTGTCTTCCTAGCCCTGACATTGAAAATTGTAATCAACCATATAGGGCTGGGAGTTGAGGATATGGCTGAGTTGGGCGAGTGCTTGACTAACGTGCATGAAACCCTGGGCTCCATTCTCAGCATCACATAAATTGGATCTTGATGTGGTGGAGAATCAGAAGTTCAAGGTCATCCTTGGCTATGTTGAGTATTTCAGGCCAGCCTGGGCTATATGAGGCTCTGACGGAAAAAAAAAAAAAACTACAAAGTGGAGGGCAGTGGCAGGATGAGGGATGGGGGACCGGGGCCAGGCATGATCTGATACATGGGGACGGAGACCTGCAGCTTTATAAGCTACAGACTAAACCTGAAGTTCATCTCTGGGGACACTGGTGGCACCCTGTTCTCAGCCTACTCCACCCTTGTGCATTCATTTCTGGGGTTCTTAGCCAATACAATCTTGGCATTTCTCAGGAGGAATCAGCTGGGGACAGACAAGAGACCTCCAGTTCCACATACACACGTCTGTCTCCATCCCCCTCTACCCCTCCTTTCCCCATAGGTCTTTCCAGGACAGGGTGGGACTGGTCCACCCAGGATCTCCAGTGCCCAGCTGGGTCCAAGGGTGCAGAATGCTTGTTGAATGAATTAATGCATTTTTTAAGTCGAGTCAAAGTGCTATTTTTATGGCTTGTAGGCCAGATTAACCCAGGGCCACGGTTTTCTAGATAAATATTGGCAAGCCAGCTGCAGTTGTGTTGTATTGGGACCTACTTCTCTCCCTTGTCTCCGTCTCTCCTCCCCATCGCTGTCTCCTTCACCTGTCTCCATCTTTACCTCTCTCCCTGTCTTCTCTCTCCCTTCCGGTTGCTACGCATCTCTCCCTGTGTTTTCTGAGTGAGTCAGGTACTTCCTATCTAGCCCAAGTTGGCCTTAAATTTACTCTGTAGTCCAGGGTGGCTTGGAGCTTGTGATTCTCTGGCTTCAGTCACCCTAACGCTGGATGACAGGGACCCCATTCTGTCTTGTCCAGGTTATACAAGGCAGGTCCATCAGAAGCTACTCCTGAACTCTCCTTTCTTCTACCTTAGGCCTGTGGCTGCCATTTGCTCTGGTGACCCCCTGCTGTGCGGTCCCATCCAGCAGACAGAGGCAGGCACAGGGTGGGGCTCCCGGAGGTGGCTTTCCTGGGCAGGGTCACAGTTCCTGGAGCTGCAGGGCTGTTTGGGCACAAACATTTCCCTGTATTGTCCCTTTTCCTAAGACAGCCAAGAGACAGAGGGAGGAGGGAGTTGTGGCTGGATTTTTCTGCCCTCTACTTCTAAACAGGACAAAAGCCTCCACGCTGGTGGGTGCAGGTCCTTGAAACTGCAGGAAAACTGAGAAGATGGAGAGTCAGGGGAATGCAGCTGGGCATAGGTGGAGATCATGTGTAGGCTTAAATTGGTCAACAAACTCAAGTTCATCGAGACAGGGTCTCCAAGAGGTTGACAGAGGGGTGTTCATGCTGAATCTTTCCATCTTTTAAGTCCTCTGTCTCTCTACCTTAGACCTTTTAACAAAGTATTCCTCTGATTTATCTTTCTCACCCCAGAGTTCTGGAAAGCCCTTTGTGTTTTAGACATGTATTCCCCAATAGTGCTTCATGGTCCTTGATTTGGGGGAGATAACACTAGATGTAACTAGTATTGCATCAGACACACACCTTGCATGCAGGACCTCTGAAAGTCTAAGTTTTTTACCTTCTGAGAAGGAGTACTTGATGTTTGAGTCATTTTTCTCTTTATGGATCTTTTTTTCTCCTTTCAGGACAGGCAGGACATACTCTGGGTATGAGAGGTTGAGAGGGCACCTTGGGGATTGCTGGATGTAAAATAGCAATTTGTCTAGCAACAGTGGTGGCTTTGAACTACAGTGATGCTTTTTGGTTTTGTCATTGTTATTGGTTTCCTTTCTTTTTGCTTTTGCTTTAGACTTGGTTCTTCTGTGTAGCCCACTCTTGGGGTCTTCCTGCTTCGGCTCCTGTGCTAAGATTATAGATATGTGTCATCACACAACAACTACATCTTCTCTTTTTTGTTGTTGAATGAAAAATTACACTTCCATTGTTAGACGACACCAGTGTGGTCATCCATCCAGGCAGTGCACTCTCATCCCTGATCCTGAAGGGAGATAAGTCAGCTGGGAGATGGGACAAGGAGAGAACACAGACCCTATCCATCTCTTCAACTCATTTTAGAAACACAAGTCATAATTATGTCACCTATAGCCAAGATTGGCTGAGACCCAGGCAGCTGGGAAAGTGGAGGCTACTTCTGTCATCAACTGGTCTGAACTTCCCAGCCTCAGGTGGTATCTGATTCTAAGGAGAGACTTTGGGATGAGTTGACAGAACTCACAGCATGCACAGCCTGGGGCTGGTGGCACAGGCTTCTCACCCCAGTAGTAAGGAAAGCTGAGGCATAAGTATGAAAAAGTTGAGACCAGCTGTCTTATAGAAAGAGTTCAAGACCAGCTTGGATAACTTGAGACCTTGTCTCAAAATAAAGAGTTGAAAAAGTAGCTGGGGCTATAGATCAGTGGGAGAGCCCCTGCCTAGAATCCCCCAGTGAGGGGCTGGGGTATAGCTCAGTGGGAGAGCCCCTGCCTAGAATCCCCCAGTGAGGGGCTGCTTTCCACATCCTATTGTGTCTGCTGTCCTTGAATTACACTCTCAGGGTAGAGACACCAGAGCCCAACTTTAGCTTCATTGAGGGAGGTTTCTATTGAAAGGAATTTTTGCTTTCTTGTTTTTATTTTTGAGACAGGGGTTCAAAATGTAGCTTAGACTGGCCTTTTACTGTTTAGCTTTCCTGCTGGTGTCATAATCATGGCCCACCATGCCCAGCTTCCATAGAGAATTTATAAGCAAGTTAAGTGTGGTGCTCACTGAGCTGGCATCCAAGCTGGTGTCCCTGTTTTCCTGATGGAGAAAGTCTTTGCTCAAACCCCTCTCCTCTGTTCTTCCTTGGCAAGAGTCTTCCCTGTATGCTAGAGACCCTCCTGACTGAGGTAGGACTCCCAAGACTGTTCCATATTAGTCCTTCCTTACAACTTAGCACCAATTAGACAGGAAGGAACCATTCTACTGGAGCCTGAGGCTATAGCCAGGCCTTCGTGTGTGTGTGTGTGTGTGTGTGTGTGTGTTGTGTGTGTGTGGTGTGTACACGTATACAGAGATCAGAGGAGAGATCATCAGGGGGAAATCTTGGGTGTTATTTCTTTTCTTTTCTTTTTTTGAGGCAGTGTCTTTCCCCGGCCTGGAGTTCCTCAAATAGGTCAGTTGGGCTAGCCAGCAAAGCCCTCAGGGATTCACCTACCTCTGCTTCCCCAGTGAGGGGATTATAAACTCACAGCTTTTACAAACAACAAAAATAAATTGGGTTCTGGAAATCCAACCCAGGCTCTCACCTTTGAATACCAAGCACATTACAGACTGACGCAGCTCTCTCCCGCTGGAGTACACACTCTGGTTGGCTCAGTCATCCAGTGATCTGACATGTCCATCAATGTTGTCAGGGTTGACCACCATTGTATGTAAGTCAGCAATCCCTAGACTTGAACTTGAGTGTGCATTTGATTCCCTTGAAGGTTTATTTAACAGGTTCTGATCCAGTTGGTATAGAATAGGGCTCAAGGACCTCCCTAACCCCAACAATTGATTGACCAAGTAGTCAGCCCTGAAGTCATATATATGCAAGGAACATACAGACATACAGACTAAGTAGCTTGTAGTTATTTGCTTATATAACAACAAAGAAAAAGAGGCTAGAGGCCATGGATTTGAGAGAGGGCAAAAAAGGGGGATAGAGAAGGAGTCGGGTGGGGGCAAAAGATTGTGTTAGTCACTGTTCTGTTGCTGTGAGGAGACATTATGACCAAGGCAACTCTTAGGAAAGAAAGCTTGCTTTCAGTTTTAGAGGTTAGTCCTTGGTCATCATGGTGGGAAACAGACAGGCATGGCGCTGGGGCAGTAGGTGAGAGCTTTTCATTCTGAAACACAGGGAGCAGGTAGAGAGGGAGGCTGAATCTGGCATGGGCTTTTGAAATCTAAAGGCTCACCACCATCTCCAATTTACCCCATCAAATCCCCACGTCTTAATCCTTCTAATCCTTTCAAACAGTGACTCCCTGGTGACTGAACATTCAAACTTATGAGCCTATGGTAGCCATTCTCATTCCAATTACCACAATAATGTGTCTAATTTCAAAAGTAAAGATATGATTAAAAAGACAATATCCTAAATATAATGAAAATTTTAAATTAAGTAAAATAAAGCAAAAAGAATTTCCCTTCCCATTCTCTTTTCTCCCCTTCCCTACTTTCCCTTTCCCTCTCCTCTTCCAGTCCATGGATTTTCCATCCTTTGGTTCAACCCCCATACCTGCATCACGTACCTACCCCTCCCCTCCACTGTGTGTGTGTGTGCTTGAGTGTGTGACTAGGCCTATCGCCTGTGCATGTGGGTGCATTGCCTGTATAGGCATGTGTGGAGTCCAGAGGTGCACTCTGAAATGTTTTCCTCATCTAACATTTCCACCTTTAAACATTTTTATTATCACTTTTTTTGTTTGTTTTTCAAGACAGGGTTTCCTCTGTGTAGCTTTGGAGCCTGTCCTGGAACTCACTCTGTGGACCAGGCTGGCCTTGATCTCACAGAGATCTGCCTGCCTTTGCCTCCTGAGTGCTGAGATTAAAGGCATGTATCACCACTGCCAGGCTGTTTTAATTATATATGTGTATGTCTGTGTGAGGTAGGTGCATATGAGTGCAGTGCCCTTCGAGGCCAGAGGTTTGAGACCCCACTGTTGCAGTTATAGGCAGTTGTGAGCTATTCAAGTTGAATGCTGGAAGCAAACTTGGACCCTCTGCAAGAACGGTATGTGCTCTTAACCACTGAGTCATCATCTCACCAGGCCTCCATCTTTTGTTTTTGAAACAGTCTGTTAGTGAACCTGGAGTTAATTGTTCTGGCTAGTGTGGCTGCCCAGTAATTTCCAGGGATCCACAAGTCCTGGTGTCCCAGCTCAGGGATTACAGATACCCCTTGCTGTAGAAGACATTTTCATATGGGTGCTGGGAATACAAGTGCTTTGACAGCAAGTACTTTACCCTCTGAGCTGCCTCCCCAGCCTCGCCTCCAGTCTTTCTGTTTCTGAGACACAGCCATGCTCTGATGTTCAGGCTATCTCTGGTTTGTGCTGGGATTACAGATGTGAGCCACTGTGCCTATCAAAGCTTTGATGTGCCTTTTAAGCAAGCATCTGGGGGGGACATTGGTGTCGTGGATCCTGGGGACCACACTTTGAGAATTAGCTATGCTGAGCATTAGCTATGCTCAGCTCCTAGCATCCATATCGAGTCCAGAAGCTTCTGCTCACAGGAGATGTCTAAACAGAGTAAGGCTTGAGAAGGACTTGGAACGTGAGGTTGAGGGGCCATGTTGCAAAAGACAGGCCCAGGTTCACAGAGCCAGATGGGAGGAGGCAAGGAGGTCAAGTGCTATCTTTTTCCTGATCCAGGCTGGGGGCCTCAGACATGAAGGTCTGGGGCAGATGGGAGGCAGGCAGGCCTGGGGAAGTCTGGAGCCATGCTGGGATTGGGCCAGGGCCCAGTACACCTGACCCTGGGTCTGGGAACAATGGTTGGGCCGGTACTGCCTGGCTGGCTGCCTTAGCACATGTCAGTCTTGTCTTCCCAAGCTCTCCCAGGCTCTCTCTCCGGCGCCTATCCCCAGCCACTGGCCCCTGGACAACTGCATTCCTTCAGGCTGATTCCTTCTCTGTGGCACACATCCTCACAATGAAGGAGGATGGGGGGACCAGGGACTGGGGTGATATTAAAGAATGGGGGAGCTCCATGAGGCCCCCTGGAGCCCTGGACTCCCTTGCAGAGACCAGAGGGCCTTGAGAGGACTAGAAGTCTCCTGGTCCTTTGCTTGTCCCATTATGGGGCTTCTCCTCTGTGTGGCCCATGAATAGGAACATCAGCTAGGCACCTGCTGGTTCTTATTCTCACAGAGTTGTTGACTGTTAGGTCTTCTCTGGCCCAGTCTTGGTTGGTTCTCCCTCTGCCCTGAGTCTGTTCCCTTTGTCTGCAAGACCTGATGGATGGGGGTATAAGGGTTCACTGTCTCACCAGGACGGTCCTGCCTGGCTCCTCTCTTACCATCTATCTAAAACAGAAGCCTATAGGTTGCTATGATCCCAGCAGCACCACAGATCTGGTTTTTCTTTGGGAGGTGAACAGGGTCTTGCTATGTATCCCAGATGCCCTCAAAACTTGAGATTCTTCTGCTTGAACTTCCCAAGTCCTGAGATCATAGGTATGTATGACTACGCCCAGCTTCCTACCTCCTGGATCAAGAGGGGTGGGACTGGCCTGCCAGTGGCCTGACATTCCCTCCACTCCCTCCACAGACCTCGGTGGCTCCACCATTTTGAGGAGCTGCCTCTGATTTGGCAAGCCAGGGGTCAGGATTTATGTCCACTGACCCCATATTCTTTCTCTCTCTCTCTCTCTCTCTCTCTCTCTCTGATATAGGGTCTCACATAGCCCAGGCTAACAATCAGTTAGCCCAGGCTAACAACAATGATGTGTTGCTTTCATGTAGAGTTAACCAGTAAATTCTTTTGAAAGTGATTGAGTTTTACGGGTATGAATGTTTTCCCTGCATATACATACGTGTTCAGTATATGGGGGAGGTCAGAATTGGACATCAGATCATCTGGAACTGGAGTTAGGATGTTTGTGAGCTGCCGTGTGGGTGCTGGGAATTGCCCTGGGTCCTCTGAAAGAGAAACAAGTACTCTAAACTACTCTGCTATTTATTTATTTGGCTTGACACTTCAAACTCATAGACATCTGCCTGAGATTAAAGGTGTGAGCCATCACACCTGGCTTATAACATTTTAAAGAATTATTTTCACTTGTTATTATTCTCTCTGTGCATGTATAGTGTGTGTGTGTGTGTGTGTGTGTGTGTGTGTGTGTGTGTGTGTGCTTGTGCCACAGCACACATGTGGGTGTTGGAAGTCAACTTGTATTTCTTCTTCTACTATGTGGATCCAAGGGGTCAAACTGAGGCCACCAGGTAAAGGTGAACTCCTTTACCCAAAGTCACCAACTTGCTGGATTACAGTTGAGGGCTCTCATGCACAGCTTCTGGGTCTTCTTGGTCTCTTTGAGCTGGCCAAGTCTCTGTCTTGGGGTCAGATTAAGTCTGGAGTTTGGGAGAGGATCAGGGCTTAATCTGACTTTGGGATTAAAGACATTCTTTTGGGCTCTGGGCTCAACCTATATTTCCCGGCTTCAGTCTGGAGCTGGGTTCAAGGATCAGGCAAGGGCAAGAGCTAGGCTTAGCCTAAGGTTAAGATTGGGAACAGTTTAGGGCCAGAGTTAGATTTCTGGGGTTGCCATCAGGGCTTAGACTGGATTGGGGCTCAGTGTGGCATCATGGCTGGAGTTTAGTTTTGGAAAGGCAATGGGTTTTAGAGTAGAGTGGAGTCAGGATCCAGCCCCAGATGGATGTTAGCCTTTTTTCGGTGATCAAGTTCAGGCTAAGTCTTAGTCAAGGCCCGTCTCTGTCAAGGTCAGACTCAGGCTGGGAGCCGGGTGGTGTGGCACATGCCTTGAATCCCAGCACTAGGGAGGCAGAGGTAGGTGGATTTTTGTGAGTTCCAGGCCAGCTACAGAGAAACCCTGTATCGAAAAACAAAACCAACAGACTCAGGCTGGGTCAAAGTCAGGTACAACCTGAGGTCAGTGCCCATGGCTGGTACTCAGCCTGGTGTTGTGGGTGAATGAAATCTGATGGGGGCATTGGGCTCATTGGGGTATGGGGTTAAGGCTCAGGCTGTGTCCATCCAGGCAACTCAGTGTGAGGAGATGATGGAGGAGGCATTGCTAACTGGGTCCCCATGTTCTCCTACACATCTGTGCCTGGCCCTCATCACACAACCCACTGTTCCCCAACTTCTGAAGTTTATTGGACACGAGGTGAAATGAGGGCCGCAGCTTGGCTTGGTGGCTAGAGAAGTGGGCCAGATTTCTTCTTGCACTCTCTCCAGGCCTCAGTTTCCCATTCTGAGAATCTTAGGTTTTGGAGATGGGTTGTGTCCTTGAAGCCTGTAATCGTCACCTGATCAGCTTGAGGATTGGGGTTTGGGGTTGTGGCTCAGGTGGTACAGCGCTTGCCGTGCAGGTAGTTCCATTCTTGTACTGTACAAACTGGCTGTGATGTCACATGCCTGTAACCCTACACTCTAGGGTTGGAATCAAGAGGATCAGAAGTTCCAGTTCATCCTCTGTTTCATAGGGAGTTCCAGGCCAGCCTAGGCTACACAAGACCCGGTCTCAAAAGCAAAACAAACAAGCAAACAAATAAAAAACAAGAGAGGATTAGGGACTAGAGGGCAGTTGGGGACCACACAGGAGCCAGTGACTCTGAGCGAGGTGACTGAAGGCAGGTAGGGACATGGGGAGACAGGACAGACTTCCCTGAAATTTGTGACATGACAGGCTTAGCCACAGAAACATCTACTGTCCATTGGTGACTGATAGTACCACCTCTATCTTTTAAAGTGTCACTGAGTCACTGAGTATGGATGTGACATTGTGGCTTGGGGACAGGACTTGGCAAGGGGTCATATTTTTGTGTAAGACTTGAGATGTTCCCAGCCTTCTTCTTGGTATCCTTACTACCTTCAGGGTCCCTGAACTACCCCAAACAGGAGTGTCCCAGCTCAGAGGAATGGATGGCACTGGGCTCTGATTCCCTGCCCACCCTCTCAGCTCAGCTCTCTATTCTGGCTCCCTTC
The DNA here is from genome assembly GCF_943737965.1 of Phodopus roborovskii. NCBI lineage: Eukaryota > Metazoa > Chordata > Mammalia > Rodentia > Cricetidae > Phodopus > Phodopus roborovskii. The sequence continues at coordinate 9,764,453 of NW_026126598.1, read as the reverse complement.
TGTCAAAGCCACAGATGTAGAAGACAAACCCATGCTGACGTCAGGGGACTCCCCCACAGGGCCTCGGTCTCTCCCAGAAATTTGTCTCCAGTGCCCACGCGTCGGATGTCTGTGGTTTTTAAAAGGTGAAAATAGCCTACAGACTTGATACTGTTTCTATCAAATCCTGGCTGGGGGCTGGAGTGATGGCTTAGGAGGCAAGTGGCTGCCTTGCATGCTTGAAGACCCAAGTTCAGTCCCTATGCTAGATAGTATATGTTCATAACCGCAGGCTTGGTGGTGTATGTTTCTAAGCTCAGTACCGGGAAAGCAGAGACAGGAGGGATTCCTGGGGCTTTCTGGCCAGCCAGTGGAGCATACTTGGTGAACTTCTGCCCAATGAGAGAGCGTTTCAGGGACAGGTGGAAGAATGACATCTAGGTTTTCCTCTGTCCTCCAGATGAACCTGTACACGCGTGCCACACAAAACCTGGCTGGGTAGACTCCAGGGTTTCTGGGGTCTTCTGTTGCCCACACACTAGCAGACCTTTTTTTCTGTGTTCTTCTAGATGCCCTGGAAGTTCCTGGCCCTGCTCTACCTCTCCTGACCTATTCACTCTATTGCCCAAGGCTTCTGGGTCATTCCCCAGCCAGTTCCCCCAGGCACCTCCTTTCTCCTCTGTGGCCCAGTACATAGTAAAAGCTCAGTAAAATCTGTGGGTGAGAAGGGTTGGATTTTCCCCCCTAGATTTTCTAGCTCTGCTCATGTATTACTTTCACTTCCTATGGATACTTGGACCACTAATTTTTTGGCATGTGTGTATGCATTCAAGTGTATGTTTGGGTACATGTGTGCATGTGGAGGCCAGAGATAAGTTTGGCTGTCATCCCTCAGAAGATATGTGTCCACCTTGTTTTTGGGAGACAGGATCTCTCAAGAGACCTGGAGTTCGATGATTCTTCTAGGCTGGCTGGCCAGGCAACTCCAGGGATCCTCGTGTTCCGGTCTCCCCAGTGCTGGGATTACAAACTCAAACCTCCAAGCCTGGCTTTTCCACATGGGTTCTGGGGGATTGAACTCAGGTCTTTGCAGTTGCAAGGCAAGTACTTTACTGATTGAGCCATTGTTGCCCAGCACCGAGTCACTGATTCCTGTGAGGCTTTTTTTCCCCTTTCTTTTTTTGTCATTCGATGTGGAGGCTGAGGTTTGCTTAGGGAGCCAAATGACGCTGCTCCTGGATGAAGCTGCCTGTCGGTGATGAACTCGGTCAACATGACCTGGTCCAGCTACAGTGAGGATGGACTCTTAGTCCGTGCAGAGGCCTGCAGTCATTAGGTTCGATCAGGGGTCAGCACACGGTTAACAACAAGCTTGACTTGCTTCTTGATGCTGGCTCTGAGGACCAGCCCTCAAGGGACCTACAATTTGTCCAGGATGGATGTGGGGAGAAAGATTGAGCCATCCTTTTTATCCGGAGCCCAAGTATGTATGTATGTATGTATGTATGTATGTATGTATGTATGTATGATGTATGTAGTATGTATGTGTGTATGTATGTATGTATCTATCTGTCTGTCTGTCTGTGTATGTATGTATGTAACTGTGTATGTATTGAGAATCTCTTGCAGCCCAGGCTGGCCTCAAACTTGCACAACTGAGGATGACTCTGAACTTTCAACCCTCCTGCTTCGATTTCCAGAGTGCTGAGATTATTGGCATGTCCTGCCACACCCAATTCATGTGGCATTGGGATTGAACCAGGTATTTAGGCATGCAAGTCACATTCCAGGCCTTTCATGCTGAGCCTTGTAAACCTGAGCTGGGACATATGGCTTCACCCCCGCCTGTCTGGACTCCTGTGGCTCCTTCCCTGGACCGCAGTGAATCTGACTGTGGCTTCCTGTCATTATGGACTGTGATTGGACACCGACTGTGGTCCATGCTTGAACTACTGTCCATGCATCCCTTGCTTCCTCTCCTCCTTCAGCCTCTGCCAGCACGAAGCTGTCTCTGGTTTTCTCCTAGCCTTCCACAGATGTCACATCTCCACTCAGCTAGCAGCAACACGCCTGCTGCTCCAGGATGACCTCAAGTCCCTTTGTAGCCAAGGATGGCCTGGGACTTCTGGTCCTCCTGCTTCTACCTCCCGTGTGCTGGGATTAGAGGCTCGCACTACTGTGCCCCATTTATATGGTTATGAGGACAGACCCCAGGGCTTCATGCATACTAGGCCAGCACTATCTTTTGTCTGGACTTCACCAGTCCTGGGGTCACACGTGTACATGGCCACATGTGGCTTTTTACGTGGGTGTGGAGGATTTGAACTTAGGCCCTCATGTTGTCAAGGCAACAACACTTTACTGACTGTGCCATCTCCCCAACCCCTCTCCTCCCCTCCCCCTCATACGCTCCATTCAGCTTTTTCTTAGGACAGAGTCTCACTGTGTAGCCCAGACTGGCCTTGAACTCTTGGCAACTCTCCTGCCGTAGACTCCCAAGTACTGGTGTGAACCACCACATCTGGCTAAACTTAATAGGTTGTTTTGCTTTTGTTTTTGTTTTTGTTTTGTTTTGTTTTTGAGACAAGATTTTTTCATGTAGCTTTGGAGCCTGTTCTGGCATTCCCTCTGTAGACCAGGCTGGCCTCAAACTTACAGAGATCTGCTTGTCTCTGCCTCCTGAGTGCTGGAACTAAAGGCGTGTGCCACCACTGCCCCGCAACTTAATAGGTTTTGAGGCCCTACCATGAGTCCACACAGACAGGCTGAGCCCAGGGTCTCAGTGGGTGCCCACCCCCACCCCGTCGGCACAGTGTAATTTAAAGAATCCAGGTACACGACGAACAGACGTCCTGGGTGAGAATCCTGTGTCAGAGTGCAGTAACTATTTGGCCTTAAGCAAATTCGATTAACTACCAAGTCAGGGAAACAGGCCAGACATGGCTTTCACCTGAGGTTGTTCGATGTAATCTGCCTCGGCTGGTGCCAACCAGGTGGGTGCTCTGAAGCAATTGCTCCCAGTACCACACACAGCAATACGCCTGGGCAGATGATCGTGTGCAGTGTTCTGTCTAGGGAACGTGGCAGGTGCCTGGACGCCATGTCCCCAGGCGACTTGTGTGGGCAGAGATCCCAGCAGTTCATGCTATGTTCCCAGTCGGTCCCACTGTTGAGCAGGGACAGCCCCTGGAACTCGGAGGCCATGACACCTCCCTTTACTGATGGGATGTGTGTGTGTGTGTGTGTGTGTCAGGAGGGAGACCGCTTGGCACCATCCCAGCCTGGCTTGTCTCCCACGCCATGTTTTGTTCGAAGAGTTTGGAATGTCCTGGGACACAGAGCTCTGCTCCCTGGGGGAGACACTGGTGCCATCGCCTTGATCTCATTGCTGGACAGGTTTTCTCCTTCATTCCAGCTTGGGACTCGGCAGGCTCCCAGCTCCCAGCTTCTGCCAGGCCCAGCTCGTCTGCGTCTGTCCCGGCTCTGGCAGCCACAAGCCCGCAGCTGGGAGTGGAGGGCTTCCCAGGGGAGGCTCCTCCAGCCGGGTTGCTGCGTGGGCCCTGGGCAAGCCTTTTCAAACTAGATCACCCTCTCCCCAGCTGCCCTTCATCACAGGCTCCTTAGAATGTGGCCCTCCATCTCCCTCCACTCACCCCCCCCACGCTGGGGGTCTGAGGTATGCAGGAAACCATGTTCTTAGGACCTTGGAGACTTGGACAGGCTGGAGTTTGCCAGCTGCCCTGATTTCTGCTCTTTTTAGTGGGACAGGCTGCACAGGGTGGGGCCTCTGCTCAGCGTGTGGCAGAAACGGAGTCCAAGACATGGAATGATCCTTGCACGTGCATGCCTGTGGGTTTCCCCCTCCTCAGCTTAAAATATCACCCCTGACTTTGGGGGTGACTTGTGGGGCTCACTAATTACAGCACAGTGTTGGGAGGGACTGGCTATGAGAACATCGGGCAACAGCCGGGCTCACCTGGTTCATTTTGTGTTCGCGTCTGGGATTTTTTTTTTTTTTTTTTTTTTTTTTTTTTTTTGAGACAGTGCCACTTAGCTCAGCCGACCTTTGAACTTGTTGTGTAGCTGAGGATGGCCTTGAACTCCTGATCCTCCTGCCTCTTCCACCCTGTACATCTATTCCACCCTTTTCTTATTGTTGTTATCGTGTCTGAGAAAGGGTCTCGGGTAGCTCAGGCTAGCTTCCGACTATGTCGTCCAGGCTGATCTTGAATCCCTGATCCTTTTGCCTCCATCTCCCAGGCACCATCACACCCTACTCTCATCTGGTCAATTAAACCTTTGGCGTACTCCATCACAGGGTGAGGCAAGACTCTGTTCCCTAACTTGGGGTCCACCTGGCTGGGAAAAAGGGGAGACACAACTAATATGTGACACAACTAATATGTGAAAACGTGTGTGTGTGTGTGTGTGTGTGTGTGTGTGTGTGTGTGTGTGTGTAGATGTTGATCCAGCACGCATGGTTTCTAGAAGAAGACTGTCCTTACCCGGCCAGTTCTCTTCCTGTCTATCATGCAGGAACGATGTATGGTGTTGGTGTCATATTCCACCTGGCTGGGATGCCCCAGCTGGGCTACCTTTTAACTGTAGTACAATGAAGGTACCTCCTTGGGTGGCAGTGGAGGTGGGCGGGGCCACAGCTCAGGATGGTCCCCTGTGGTCCATCCTCTGGGGAAAGTCCTGCCTAGATGAAGGTCAGGTTCCGCCCCAGGCTTGGGCAGAATCTCCTCTTTCCACTTCGTTAATGAGAAGCCTAAGTAAGTCAGTCTTTCTGGAAGCTTCCTACGCCCGTTCCCAGTACCCCTGGTAATCTGGCTGGGGGCTGTTAATATTCCCAGTGTTTATGACCCCTTGGCCCTTTGACAGACTCCTTTCTGTAGCCATTGAAATTAATTTTGTGAATCATGAAGGAAGGGGGGGTGGCTTGTTAGAAACCAAGATGATGACATCTCTGTCTTCCCCTGTGGTGGGTCCCATTGGCTAGTTCTAAAAAAACAGTCTGTGTCCAGCCCAGCCTGGGGCTGCTTGCCTGGCCTTGGGTACTGCCTCATGTGTTTGCTATGTCCTCCCTCTTCCAGGAGGGGGCTGGCCACAGCCTAGATGATTCAGGTCTCCTGACACCTTTCATTGATGTCAGTGGGAACCAAAGCCTTGGGCTCCATGACCTCCTGGCCCATGGCCCCATGCCCATACCCTGCACAGGCTTTGGCCCTGGCTCATGTCTCTTGTATACTTCCCATGGAAAAGGGCTAGCCTGGAGATTGAGCCAAGGCTGACAACTTCTCCTTCATGTTGTCCCTTCACTGAGAGCTGCCCTGACTGGCGCCGAGCACTAGTTCTAAAATTAATATGAGGGAATTCAGGGAATTTGAGAGTGAGTTCCCAGACAGCCATGGCTGCCCCAGGGACAAGGGCCCTGGCTTTCACCCATCCTCTCCCAATTATTCCTCTTATTTCCCATCCTACCTCGGTCCTCACTGGCCAAGCTCTCTATACAGTAGGGTCTCTCTCCTCTATACCACCACAGTTTGCAAGTCTCTCTCTTTTTAAAAAGAATTATTTTATGTGTGTGCACACATGCAGTACACATATATGCGGATGCCTACAGAAGGCAGAAAACGTGTCAGGTCCTCTGGAGCTAGAATTGCAGGTGGTTGTGAGTCCCCTGATGCTGATGCTGGGAGCCAAACTTGGGTCCTGTGCAAAAGCAGCCAGCGCCTTTAACCCCTGAGCCATCCTTCCAGCCTCCACTCCTCAAGTATCTTATACACAACATCTCTTAAGTAATTTCAAACATAATTTGTAGAGCTGAAGGGATGACTCAGTCAGTAAAGTGCTTGCTGAATGAGCATGAGGACCTGTGTTTGGAGTCCCAGCACACACACACGCATACACACACATGTACACACCACACACACACACACATGTACACACCACACACATACACACACACCACACATACACACACATGCACACACCACACACGCACACACCACACAAACACACACATGCACAAACCACACACACACACCCCACACACACATGCACACACCACACACGCACATACCACACACACATGCACAAACCACACACACACACCACACGTACCACACACACACAATTACACACACATGCACACACGACACACCCCCCACACACAAACCACACACACACACACACACACACACACACCTGGATGTGTCATCCCAGTACTGGGGACAGGAGGGTGGTGGGCAGAGACAAATGAATCCCTGGAGTTCACTGGCTGGTCAGACTCGCTTCAGGTTCAATGAGAGACCCTGCCTCAAAAAAAATTAGGTGGAGAGGAAATGAAAAATACTTCCCAACATCAACCTTTGGCATCCACACATGTGTGTATGCATGCTTATGCACTTTCCTATCACACTCCCATACAAACATGGACACACATAGAAATAGCTACAATGCCCCCCTCCCCAGGTCTTGACACATAGCCCATACTGGCTTGCAACTCATTGTTACTGCACCAGGCTTACAGGCTTAGCTTTGAACTTGTGGCAATCTGCCTCTGCCTCTTGAGGCATGCAGTACCAGGCATGCACTACCATGTCTGGTTTATGCAATGCTGGGGATGAACCCGGGGCCTCCGGTGTGCTTGGTGAGGACTGAGAGAACTTTACTGACTGAGCTCCAGTCCCAGTGTCCCAACTTCATTCTTTCACACATGAAATGCCAAATGTCCAAGCCTATCTGTTAAAAAATAAAAAGCCAAGTTGGGCTGTGGTGGCACATGCCTTTAAGCCCAGCACTCAGGAGGCAGAGGTAGGTGGACCTATGTGAGTTCAAGGCCAGCCTGGTCTACAAAGCTACACAGGGAAACCCTGCCACAAACAAAAAACCCAAAGTATTCTATTACCCACTGAGTAGTTTGAGCACCCTTGTGAAAGCTCAGTCGACTGGAATAGCAATGATTGCTTTCTCAATTTAATTCCATTGATTTGGTGTCTACCCTTAAACCAGCTAACATGCTGTTTTGATTAACATGGTTTTGTTATAAGTAAACTCACATGCACATTAAACATGTACACATTAGAAAAATAAAATTGATCCTTAAAAAATAACTCTTAGGGTTTGTTGTTGTTGTTATTGTTGTTTTCTATCTCTAGACACAGCCTGGATTTTCTGGAAATCACACTAAAGCTATTTTCATCGGCCACTGACCTTGGGCATGGTTGTTACGTAACACTATGCAGTCTTGCTCTCCATGAACATGGGATTCCTTTCTGCTTGTTTAGATACTATATTTCTTCAGTGATATTTAGTTTCTGGTGGACAAGTTCATTCAGTTTTCCCCTAGGTATCTTATTCTTGTTGATGCTAATACAAGGAAACTTTTCTTAATTATTTCCCTCCCCCTTCTTCTTTTTCTTCATCTTATTCTTGTTGATGCTAATACAAGGAAACATTTCTTAATTATTTCCCCTCCCCCTTCTTTTTTTTCTCCTGACCTGAGTAATTTAAAACGGGATTTTATGCTAGACATCTTTAGTCACTTAAGAAAAGCAAACCCAAGGGCCTAGGCCCTGCTCCAAATGATGTGACAGACTTTGAAGACTCCCTATGGAAGGCCTCACCCTCCCTGGGGAGCACAAAGGGGATGGGATGGGGGCTTGGTGGGGGAGGGGCAGGGGAGGAAGGGAGCGTGAGGGAACTGGGATTGACAAACAAAACAAGCTTGTTTCAAATTTAAATAAAAAAAAATTATCAAAGAAAAAAAGAAATGCAAACCCGAACCACTTTGATACTGGGTTCTGTGGCACAAAGCTACGATCTCAGTCAGCACTTGGGAGGTGGCAGCAGGAGCATTGGGAGTTCAAGATCACCCTCAGCTAACAGTGAGTTCCAGGCTGTGTGGGCTCTTGTTTCAAAACAACAAGGCATGAAGGCAGAAGAAAGACTATTTGGGAAGAGGAAGTGGGTATATGATAAGGCATACAACATACACATATGTGAAAATGTTACAATAAAGCTCTTTCTATAAAATTATTATCTGCTAATATTGTTGAGATAGGGCTTCATGTAGTTAGGCTGTCTTATCTATGAGGAAACCAGAAACATCATAAAAAGCCCTTTGTGCACATGTGTGTTGTATGTATGGGTGTGCACTCATCTGTACATACATGTGTGAAGATGTACACACACACACACACACACACACACTTTACACGGGTGTTGAGGATCCAGCCCAGGCCCTTGTCTTTCTTCACAGCGAGAACTCTTACTCACTGAACCATCTCCCCATCCCTTACATCTTAGTTTTTGAGACAGTGTCTCATTGAACCTGGAGCCTGCCCATTTTGTTGAACTAGTTGCCCAGTGAGCACACAGGCTCCATTTGAATCCCAGTGCTGGGATTCTAGACACGTAAACACCACCATGCCCTGCTCTTCTGTGAGTTAGGGACCTAAACTTGGGTTCTAACACTTGCGTGGCAAGCATGTTACCAACTGAGCTATTTCCTAAGCCCCCGGCCTTTTGTTAAAAATCTTCATTCTTATTAAAGACTTCAGTGACCAGCTCCACTCACAGAAGCCCTTTTACACGGAGTCCCAAACCTGCTGTAAAGTCAGGTTCGAGGGATACTCAGCGATTGGTCTGGACCAGCTCAGCCTCTATTGTCTCCACGTCTCCCATAGCACCTTCATCCTGGCTCTACAGGCTCATAGCTGCTCCCCTCCCCAGCACCACATCTCCCTCTTCCTTTCTGTCAAATCCCACACAAGCTACCTCCTCCTCCCCTCTGGACCCATCCCTTCTTTGCCCACTGACCCCTCTATTTAAGCTTTACCCTGCTCTGATCATAAACCTCCTAAATGATTTACATTCTCTTCGCTGCCTGGGGATGTAGCTCAGTAGATAGAGTGCTCGCCTGCCATGCACAAAGCCAAGGGTTGAAATCCCAGCACTTTGTAAACCAGGTGTGGTAGTGCATGCTTGCAATCCTAGTCCTGCAAGATGGGGGTCAGGGGTTGGGAGCAGAGAAAGGAGGATTCCTGGAAACTAGCCTGGCCTATGTGTTGATGTTCCAGGACAATGAGAGAACCCATCTCATATGAAAGGGGGGAAGGATCCTGAGCACAGGTTATATCCTCTGACCTTTACCCCTACTGCAAACCAAACAACCAAGTGACTGAGGAGATGGATGGAGAGGCTGGGGGACTCCTTGGAGCTGTGAGAGGCTTTGAGAAGCATAGTTCACGGTTAAGCGCTATGTTGATCTGAACTGTAGGTACCTGTCACCTGTGGCATTTGGGAGGAGGGTCTGATGATGGCCTTTGTGGCTCTAGATGCTGGGATGACTCTGGACTCTTCAGACAGGCATGCCCAGGTCCTTATGTCTCAGGGTCTGAGCTAGGAGCTCAGAGCGCCAGCAACCATGCTGTCTCCACCCCCCACCCCTCACCCCCATACCTCTGCCAGCGGCTTAATCACTTCCATCTGGGGCTGTCAAAGCCCTAAAAGTTTCCAAGTTCCTCCCCACCCTGCCCTTCCCGGCGGTCTCCTCAGCTCTGCCCCGCCATACCCCTGGTGGCACCCACCAGCTCCCCCTTTCCATGCAGATAGCATAGAGGGGCTTCTTTGAGAGGCCAAGCAGGAAGGACCTCAGGACCCTTCACCCCCGCCCTCCCCAGGGAGTCTTCTCTGAAGAACATGAAAGTTAAAAAACACCTTCAGTCACAGAAGTCGTTGAGAAAATGGATCTGGGCTGACATAGGGTTCAGTGGGTAAAGGCACTTTCAGCCAGGCTTGAGGACCTGAAGTTCAATCCCTGGGACCTACAGAAGGGAAGCCGGGAACCAGCTCTGCAAGTTGTCCTCTGACTTCTCTCTCTCTCTCTGACACACACACACACACACACACACACACACATACACACACGCACGCACGCACGCAAATAAAATATAATAAAAACAATAAACAATCTTAAAAATAGAGATGACAGGGGCAGGGCAGTAGTGGCAATGTAATCCCAGCGCTTGGGAGGCAGAGGCAGGCTAATCTCTGTGAGTTCAAGGCCAGCTTGGTCTACAAAGTGAGTTGTAGGACAGGCCCTAAAACTACAGAGAAAGCCTGTCTTGAGGAAAACAAAACAAACAAACAAACAAACAAACCCCAGAGATGATGGTTCTGCTTTATGGATGGGGGAACTGGGGCTACAGTAGTAGCAAGGCCGGCGGAGAATCCAGGCCATTGGGGCTCGAGCCTAGCATTTTGGTTGCCAGCCCTCCTTCCTCTTCCCCAGGGCCAAGGGTAGTGACTCCCCATGCCTCTGGCCTCCCTGGAAAGTAGTCTACTTTGTAGAGAAGTGCTTGTTCCTAGCCATTATTTCCAGGGACACTGCATTCCTGGGGCAGGGGAGGGTGAGGGGCTGGGGTGTGGAGGCTGCAGAGGGACTGGTCCAACTTTGAACCTTTCTGGACACCTGCAATGCCTCTGGGTTTATGAGATGGGAGGTCTATGAGTTGGCTTTACCCTTGGACTTGGGTGGACCCTGATGAGAGCTCCGGGAACCCACGGGCCCTTCTACAGTACACCCTTCATGGATAGAGTGTGTCTGTGTGGGGGGTGTGGAGGGTGGGGCAGAGTCTAGTCTAAAAGTTTCCATAGCTTGAAATACAGAGTGATTCCCAAGGGCATCTTTTCTTTGTTAGTGCTTGGACCCTGCCCTTGACATCCCCTCACCCAGCCTTCCAGCCTCTGTCTATACCTTCGCTCCCTCAGCAGGGCTCCCCAGACTATAACATTCAGATCCAGAGGTCTGCCTTTCCCTGTCTCTGCCACAGCTGCCACACAGAACCCACAAAATCTCCATGTACCCCGCTGATACAGCTCTTCTTCTGGCCTCTTCCTTCAAACCCAGTGTGGAGGTCAGGCTTCCTCCTGCAGGAAGCCTTCTTGGGATGCCAGAGAGAGAGAGAGAGAGAAAGAGAGAGAGAGAGAGAGAGAGAGAGAGAGAGAGAGAGAGAGAGAGAGAGAGAGAGAGAGAGAGGATAGTCATTCTAAAGGAGGAGCTCCCACCACGGCTTCATGGTCCGGCTCACACCAGGGCTGACTATGGGTCTGTTTTACAGCAAGGCTGACCAATGTCCCAGGGGCGTATCAGCTCATATTTAAGGCTGACCACTGCCCCACATGGTTAGCACATACTTTGGCTGATCATTGTCCCATGAGGTCAGCTGACACTCAGACTGACCACTGTCCTAAAGGGCCAGTTCACACTAGGGTTGACTACTGTCCCAAGGGGCCAGCGCCTACCAGTTCACACTACCCCACACTGCCAGTTCACACTCAGGGGACTCACCTCACAAGAACCCTGCTGCTCTGAATCCCATGTCCCTACCACACGGCTGAGGGCCTAAACAAGGCCCAGGGTTCACATTTACCTGTTTTGATAGCTCAGAGTTGACTGAGATGTCTTCAGTGAGGCCCAGGATCAGCCTGTCCTGGAGTTCACTGAGCCCTGGGTAGAGGAAGACAAGCTAGCGTGGTCTAGGCTGGTGGGAGGCTGGAGGGCACTGTCTGGGGCAGGTGACAGGGCTGTGACCAACGGCATGAGACCGGGAAGGGGAATTAGGAAGGGTCTGAGTCTTCCTGGCCTACCCTGTCTAAACTGTCCATGTCAGGTCCTTTGTCCCTTCCTCTCTTTGTCCCCCTCCTTCTGAGTCCCTTGCCCCATCTCCTCCATGAACCTCACAAAGATGCCACAGAACCCTGAGTATCTGGGTGGCCAGCTGTCACCCTGCTCCAGGGCCTGGTGCAGTGGCCTTTTCCCAGGGTATGTTCCAGAACCAGGCATTTTTTTTTCCTCGGGGAGCCCTCCAGCCAGATCCCCCCTCCTGTGGCATGCTGGGAATGCAGGCGTGTTGCACACAAGCCCTCGAGCTTGCCCGGTGGACTTTTAAGGAGTGAACAGGGAGAGAGCTGCGTCCCTGGGCTCTGGCCTGGGCTCACTGTCGTCTGGATCTGGCACAGGCATGGTGAGGGCTTGGCTTGGAGCCCTGAGTGGGGAGAGGTCTCAGAGCTCCCAGCAGGACTGAGTCTGGGCAGGAATCACATTGGCTTAGCCTGGGCTTCCCAGTCACTAAAGGGTAGTTGGGGCTGAGTACCCCAGCTTATTCCTAACAGGGGCACCAGGGCAGGAACTCGGGGTCTCCAGGTACTTCTCAGAGTGGCCTGAAGGTTGTGAATATAAATGTGCCCAGGTTTCATTGCCAGCTCTTCCCAGCCTTAGCCCAAGCTGGTCCCTACCCTCCCTCCATCTGAATGTCTTTCCCATTTCATGATTAGAAATAGAAGCTTAGAGGAATTAAAACCGGGACCCAATACCTTAGACATCGGAGGAGGAGAAAGGAAAGGTTTGAAAAAGAAACAGCTTCTTGCTGGGTGTGCTGGTGCATACTTACAATCTGAGCACTCTGGAGACTGAGGCAGGAGGATGGCCTCAAGTTAAAAGCCAGTCTGAGATACATAATGAAGTTGTGTTCCTGTTTCCAAATAAGGCTATCCCTTTATTAGATTTGACGGCACAGGAATGTTACTCTAGCTACTTAGGAGGCTGAGGGCAGAACTGCAAGTTCAAGGTTAGCCTGGACACTGTCTCAAGGTACCACTAAGTAAAAAAAGGACTGGGGTGTGGCTCAATGATAGAACCCCTGCCTAGAATCCCCGAGTGAGGGGCTGGGGCGTGGCTCGGTGAGAAAGCTGTTGCCTAGAATCCCCCAGTGAGGGTCCGGGAGCATGGCTTAGTAATAATCACTTGCCTAGCACTACAAAATACATAAATCTGCCCTTCTACGTCTCAGTCTCAAAGCACAGAGAATGAGGCAGAGGCAGCTCAGGCTAGCCTCCAACTCACTGTTCTTCCTGCCCTAACCTCTCGAGTCCTGGGACGACAGGAATGAGCTAGTAAACAGTGAACTCTTCTTTTTAAAACATGTATTTATTTTTACTTCTTAAGAGACCCATTTGTATTATTTTAAGTTATGCAGGTGTCCATGTCTCTGTGAATATGTGTATGTGTGCGCAGGAACCCAAGGAGGCCAGCAGTGTTGGATCTCTGGAGCTTGGGTCACCTGACCTGTGACCACTGAGTCATCCCTCTAGCTCTATTTTATTTTTAATCCTCTCTCTCTCTCTCTCTCTCTCTCTCTCTCTCTCTCTCTCTCTCTCTCTCTCTCTCTGTGTGTGTGTGTGTGTGTGACTAAGTACAATGCCAACAGAATCAAGAAGAGGCTATCAGGCCCTCAGAACTAGTTACAGGCGGTTGTGAGTCATCTGATGTGTGTACTAGGAACTCAACTTGAGTCCTTCGGAAAAGCAGTGAGTGCTCTTAACCACAAATCCATCTTCCCACTCCCCAAACAGGGACCTCTTAACATCTGCTCTTGGCCCAGTAAACTCCTCTGGGGACTTAGTGAGCATGCAGTGGATGGGGACCCACCTCCCTTCTCTCTCTCTCTCTCTCTCTCTCTATCTCTTGTCTGCCCATTCCTCTGTCTCTCTTCACACACACACACACACACACACACACACACACACACACACACGCACACACACGCACACACACGGAGTTGGGAACTTGCTTTGAAGATTATGGGGTGGGAGGCAAGCATCGCTCTGGCTTGAGATAATGTACTGAGGGGAAACCAGCCATAGTGTAGTAGTTATGTATGAGTATGCATTGGTAGTGGGAACAACCCTATCATGGGATTCATAATTTGTGGGGAGGGGGAGATGGGGGCAGGGCAGGAGGACGACAAGGGCTTATGTACTCCAGTCTGATATCAAACTCTTTATATAGCCTAGGTGGACCCTGGATTTCTGATCCTCCTGCCTCCACGTCCCAAGTGCTGGGATTACGGTTGTGTGCCGCCATGCCCAGTTCACCCAGTGTTGGGAATGGAAACCAGGACTTCATGCACACTAGGCAGGCAGGTTAGCAGATGAGCCATAGCCCAAGCCCATGACTTGGGTTTTATTTTATTTTGTTTTTGAGACAGGCTCTCACTCTGAAGCCAGGCTGGCCTAATTCATGCCTTGGAGTGCTATGTAGACCAGGCTGGCCTCAAACTCATGGAGATCGGGTCTGCTCCTGCTCCCTGAGTGCTGGGATTAAAGGCACAGACTACCATGCCAGGCATTTGGCATGCGACATGCAATTTTTAAGGAGTTATGGTTTACTCTGAAATGGAGGTCTGAGGGAGGGGACACAGACTCCTTCTGGAATCTTCAGTTTGAGCAAAAACCTAGATTCCCTCACTGGTCTGAGGATGGAGGGACACAGGCCCCAGTGGTGGTGTGGGGACTCAGGAGAGCTGAGACTCTGAAGGTGGCTGAGACTCCCTGCCTCTTAGCTATTCATTGGCTGGTTTAGAGATCTGAACCAAGCCTAGGGCATGGGATGAATTGCCCCCCACCCCACCCTGCCAGGGTAGGGGTGGCATGGGGATGTAGGAGAGGCTCACAGAACACAGATAGCTGGAGTGGGGGTGGGGTGACAGTATCATTTGTCTCGGTGTCCTGGCTCCCTTTCCATCCCTGGACATGGAGCAGGTAGTTAAGATTCCTCCCCCACTCCCTGGCCATTTCCACACCCCAGCCTCTGCTGTCTGGGTCCCAGACGTGGCCTCGGTTTATGGGGCCATGTTCCCTCCCAGGCCAACTTGGCGGCCACTTCAGACACTGCTCTCGTGCCTGACCACCCCCTGCCTTGAAGAGAGCTGAACATAGTCTGCAGTCTCCCACCCAGCCGCCCCCACCCTGCTAATCCTGGGCGCACCGTGAGGCCAAGAATGTCTCTCGAATACTCTGGCCGGCTGGGCTGGCTATAAAAAAGGGGCATGAATCACAGGGGCCCCTGCCTGCCAAATGTTCACTTGGGATGTGTTCGAGGCTGGCTGTGCCCAGAGTGCATGGGGTGGAGTGGGGTGGTGGCGGGGGTGGAGGGAGGGAGGGAGGCGAACTGGCAGCTGGGATAGATGCAGAGCAATTTGGAGAGGGTGAGGCCGTCTGCTGCACCCATCCCTGGCGGGAACGTGGAGATCATGTTATAGAGTTTTAGGGTTCTGGAATGGGCCTCTTTTGGCTCTCCTGAGTCCCATGAGTGTGAAATGCAAGATGTGTGGAATGCTACATGCATGATCACCTGTACAGCTTATAGAAGCCAAGCATCTGACTTTACAGGTGAGGAAACGGAGGCTCCAAGAGGGTAGAGAGTCCAGCACAGGCTCACACGTGTAGTTCAAGACAGGCTGGACTGCAGCCTTTCCAGTAACTCCATGACTGTGAGCATGCCCACGCTGAACGGTGCAGAGGGTGGAGGAGGTGCCCACTGTAGTGTGGGCATGGAGACCTCCACCGTCTGCCCACTCTGCTCCAATCACACAAGTATAGTACTGACACCCTCCTCAACCTGTGCTTTCCCCTATACCTACCTGCCTTTCTTCGTCCTTGTATCCTTGATCTCGGAGGGCACCAGGGATGTCTGGTCTTATCTGCATCCCCGATCACTTATTCAGAAAATGTCTATCCACATCTGGATGTCCCCAGGAAATGGTGACCACCCTGGGCATCTGTGCCCTCACTCTCCCGAGACTACCAGTGTTCTCTGACCCTCCCCCACACCACTACCTCTATTCTTGTTCTAATGGTAACATTTTAAACACTCCCTTGTAGGGCCAGGTGTTGCCTCAACCAACTTCCACTGTCCCACAACAGCCAAATTTCTTCAAAGATTTGTTCACACCCCGAAACTCCTTCATCACAGATCCTTCCAGAACTCTGGGGCTCTGTTCCCTTTTCTTTAAGTGCAAATGGTAAACTGTGCTGGGGCTGACTGGCAGCTGCAATTCCTCTTCTTTCCACCCCCTACCAAGCCACCATCCATGGCAGACACACCTGCCATCAAGCCTCAGCCTGCCCTCACCTCTCATGTGAGTAGTCCAGGGCCACCTCCTCTTCTCTTATGGTCCTTGGATTATCCAGGCTTCTTCTCCTTCTGGGCTTGGTACCAAACACACTAGGCTGGGATCACCAGCCAGGTCCTCACCAGGGCTCCAGGCTGTGGTGCCTAGAACAGCTTGATGCACTTGATAGAGAAGCCGCAGGACCTCACACTTGAGACCCAGGCTTAGTTCCCTGCTCCCCAGCCATGCTTCCAGGGTCCATTTCTAAGAGAAGGATTCCAGAGAGTCTACTCATTCTCGTGTACCCCCATTTTGTTTCCTACTGGTCAACCTTGGTCAATCAGTTCTACTTCATGACTCCATGCTCCTGTATTCCTAGTACTGGAGATGGAACCCAGGGTGTCCAGCATGCTAGACAAGCACTCTGCCACTGAGCCACACCCCAAGTCCCTAACTCGAAGGTTCTAGGCAGGTACTTTATCACTGAGCCATACTCAGCCCTTCACTGAGGGATTCCTTCCATGATTTCTCCCTTGCCTCTGAGACACCCAATACTAAGATTGATCTGTCCTATTGCAACCCTGCTAGACTGCCTACAGTGTCCCTGCTAGACTGCCTGCAGCGACCCTGCTAAGCTAGGGATTCTGGGTTGAGTCCATCCATCCTTAAGATCCTTCCTCAGTCCCTGGAATGGAGCAAGTATTCAACTAGGATTTACTGGGTGATGACATGGGATCATTCTCTCAGTTGGTAAAGTACTAGCTTTGCAAGCACAAGGGTTAGAGTTCAATCCTCCCCCAGGTCCCCACCTAAGCCATGTAACATGCTTATAATCCCAGCCCTGGGGAGACAGAAACAGATGGATCCTTGGTGCTCACTGGCCAGCCAACCTAGCCTACTTAGTGAGCTCCAGGTCAGTGAGAGACCTTCACCCAACACAAAACAACAACAAAACCTAAGTTGGGCAGCTCTCTGGATGCAGAGGCAGGCAGATCTCTATGAGTTCAAGGTCAGCCTGGTCTATATAGTGAACCCCAGGTCATGCGTGGCTGCATAGTGAGGCCTTGTCTCAACACATTTAAGTAGACCAGAGAAAGAACAGGTGGGTGGGGGCTGAGGAACAACATCTGGGGTGGTGCCCCCACCCCAGCTGTCTCCATCCTCCTTCTGGAGATCCAGGTGAGCTGATGCCGAGTGCCCAAGTTACAGCTTGGGGCCCCAGCAGGTCTGAATTGAGAGCATGTTTGACACTCTCCTGGCATACTCAGAGACAGGGTCTCACTGTGTAGATCAGGATGACTGGTCTCAGACTCACAGAGGTCCACCTGCCTCTGCCTCCCAAGTGCCAGGAGTGTGCCGCCACCCTACAGTGTTTGAGCCCTCAGGGAGAGGGAAGAATGTGAGGAATCCCAGGAGCCAGGGATGGAAAGAGTGGGGTCAGCTCATCAGTCAGTGCTTATGATTGACATTTGACTCCACTCTAGGGGCAGCAGGGTCTTTGAGGCCCGGGAGGAGGAGGGGTATGAGATCCATTTCCCTACTCTTTGCCAGGCCCGCCCTGGAAACCCAAGCTGAGAAACAAGGCGAATGGAAGCCATGAGGGAGACAGGTTTTTTTTTTTTTTTTTTTTTTTTTTTTTTTTTTTTTTGTGCAACAGCCTTCAATCTGTTTGCAATAAAGGGGAAATGGAAAAAATGTTAATTTAATTTGGATGGTACCCTGGGGAGGATGCTCATGGCTATGAAGTCTCTCTCTTCCTCTGCCACCCTGTTAGGACTTGTTCTGCAGACTCCAGTCGGGGAGGGTGTATAGGGCCAAGGATGAGATGCTAGAATGTCCCCCTCCTCCCTGTTCCTGGGTCCGGGTTCTCTCTCTATCAAGCAGTCTGCTCACTGCTTCTTTAACTTTATGCCTTTCAGCCAAGGGCAAGAAGCTTATTGGGGGAGTGGAAGACCAATGGCTTTATTGGTTTTGACTCCCAGAGGAGAGCCTGGAGCTCTGGATGCGACCTCTTAGCTGGGGAGACTAGCACGGTCATTAAAACATTTATCTTGTAAACACGAGCACCCCACTTTGAGCCTTGGAACTCGGATGAAACAGTCCAGGGCCTAGTACCATTTGCTTGGCATCCCAGCATCGAGGAGGCAGAAACAGGTAGATCCTGGGGCTTGCTGGCCGGCTCTATCCTAACCGGCATGCTCCAGGCCAGTGAGAGAGCCCATCTCACAAAAAGAGGTTGGGAGTGCAGAGAAGCAGTGAGATGGCTCTAAAGGTGTCTACCACCAAGCCTGGATGACCTGAGTCTGGTCCCTAGGATCTGCATGGTGGAAGGAGAAACCCAACTCTCATCTTCCCCTGACTTCTGTATATACACCATGGCACCTGCCCCCCCTTTCCCTACAGAATCAACAAATGTAATGAAAAAGAAAATTAAGAATGTGCCTGAGGAAATACACCAGAGGTTGACCTCTGATATCCATGCATGTGTACATATATGTACTCACTATATGTGCATACCTGTCCACAAGTGACTTCCTCAAGCTGGGATATCCTAGTCCCTTTTTTGACGGAGAGACCTTGAATTTGGCACTGCCCCAAACTTTTACAAACCCTGTGTTGGCCCTGGAGCCTGGTTGTTGATGTTGGTCACATCAAAGATGGTACTAGAAGCTCTTCAGTACCCCCCACCCAGTATTACAGTTTGGGTGTGCAGAGTGCCCTTGGAGTCATGTGTTGAAGGCTTGGTTCCCAGCTGCAGATACTATTTATTGTAAGGTAAATGGATTGTGAGGGAGCTAGTTTTACCCATTCACTAATCTACCCATGAGTTCTTGCTGAACATGCTTGTTTGGAGGAAATAGGTTCCAGGATAGATGCCTTTGAAGGCAGATCTTGCCCTGTCTCCTTCCTTCCCTCCCCACCCTCCCCTGCTTACTGGCTGCTATGAAGTGAGCAGCCTAATCCACCATGCCTATTTACCCTGATGTTCTGAGTAACCTAGGTGTCCTAGTCAGGGTTACTATTGGTGCAATGAAACATCATGACCAAAGCAACTTAGGGAGGAAAGGGTTTATTTGGCTGACACTTCCACATCACTGCTCATCAATGAAGGAAGTCAGGACAGGAACTCACAGGGCAGGAACCTGGAGGCAGGAGCTGATACAGAGACCACAGAGGGCTGCTGCTTATTGGCTTGCTCCCCATGGCTTGTTCAGCTTGCTTTCTTATAGAACCCAGGAGCACCTGCACAGAGATAGCCCCACCCACAATAGGCCAAGATCTCCCCCATGAATCACTAATTAAGAAAATGCCCTCCAGGTTTGCCTACAGCCCAGTCTTAGGGAGGCATTTTCTTAATTGGGGTTCCCTCCTTTCCAGTGACTCTAGCTTGTGTCAAGGTGACGTAAAACTAGCCAGCACAGGAGGGCTGAACCCTGTGAAATCATGAGCCAAACCACCCCTCCGTCATTTAATTCACTTCTGTCAGATTTGTTGTCACATTGATGAGAACGTGACAAACATACTGGAATTGAGAGGTGGAGACCCCTGAGGAAGGAACTCACACTCTGGGCTTCATAGAAGAAAGGACTGGGGTGCTCAGTTGAGAATAGACTTCGTTGAGGCCCGTTCTGGTTACATTTCTGTTGCTATGGTAAACACTGACCAAAAGCAACCTGGGTTGGGGGAGGATTTATTTAAGTTTATACTTCCCAGTTACAGTCATTTCAGGAAAGTCAAGGCAGTAACTTCAGCAGCTTATCACTCCCCATCAAGTGTCAAGAGCAGAGAGAAATGAATGTTATGTGCGCCTGCTTTCTTACAGATAGCTTTCTTCTCTTTTACACAGTTCAGGGCCAGGCATAGGGAATGATGCCTCCCACAGTGGACTCGGTCAATTAACAACCAGACAATATCCTCACTGACATGCTTACAGGCTAACCTGATCGTTAATTCCTCAATTAAGACTGTGTTGGAAGGGCTCACATGTCGTACTGGATTCTCCCCTTTGCTGTATCTTCCTCTGCACTCCTTGAATCCCAAGGCCACTTGACCTACCTATCAATGCCATTACCTGCTCTTTCTTCCAGAGAACAGCACTGGGCTTGTGACCCAGGAGCTAGGGACAATTACCACGGACTCTGGTGTTCCCTTCTCAGGCTTGGGCCAAGTAACAGTTTGGGGGAAGAACAGACTTTTTGGGAGGGGTGCTAGAGTTGGAACCCAGGTCCTCATGTCCATTCAGTCAGCACCCTACCCCTTACTGGGGTGTTCTAGGCAGATGCTCTAACCCTGAGCATCCTCACTGGGGACTCCTAGGACTATCTATATTCAGTCCTCTCTCAAAATCCACAGGGCATTGGCTTCAGGATAAGAAACCAAAAAGCATAGTACTCAAATTTCATATTAAATTGCAATATTCTCATAAAATTCATGTATTCTTCTCTCTAACTCTCCTGAGACATTTTATTTATGTGTATGTTTTACATCCCTAGAAAAAGAATCCACGAGTTTTCCAGCCTGTGTGTTTTCCCCCTGCTTCTTCATGGTCCATGATGACATTTGAAGCTGTTGAGTACAGTGAAGCCAAACCAACGTGATGGGAGCACATTATTTTTGCCATTTTCCTAGCCTTTGAGCTGGACCAAATCCAGGCTGATCCCTTCACATTGGTTTAACCCATCTGTGAGGTTCACAGTGATTTCTCCAGTTCTGTCAAACTTGCCAATGTAGCCATGCTTCATCATCACAGTTAGGGACAAAACAATGACTTTGGAGCATGGCTTGATGAGGACCCAACATTGATCTCTGTTCTCCAATGACCATGACATTTATGTCACTATGGTGATGGTGTTGAAAGATGGTGACAGAACCCTTCTCTGCACTTTAAATCGTTTTTTTTTTTCTAAAACACAGCTAACTCTAGTGCAAACACTAACATCTCACATCATCAGGATACTTACTCCCAACAAATCAATATTTAGAACACTAGACATTTGGATATTATAACTTGGTGACTCAACCAAATATGAGGTTTGTGCCTTCCCAAAGGTTTATTTCCTTTTTCTTATTTTCTTGAGGGTGGTTCTAGAACCTCCTGTGTAGACCAGGCTGGCTGTTTCTGTCTTCCAAAGTGTTAGTATTAAAGGTGTGAGCCATCATACCCAACTCTTTCAGTTTGTTTTCCTTTCTTTCTTTCTTTCTTCCTTCCTTCCTTTCTTTCTTTGTATGTGGTGTGTGGGCGTGTGTATGGTTGCCACGGCAATGTGGAGGTCAGAGGATAGCTTGTGGGAGCCAGTTTCTTATTCCAGAACTTGGGTTCCAGGGATCCAACTCATCATCGGGCTCGGTGGCAAGTGACTTTACTCACGGAGGCTTCTCATCAGCCAGCCCTTCTTTTGCTGAATTTTGATGAATCCCGCCATTTATCCAGGAGTTTTCCAAATATTTTCATAGACTATGTTCCTTGTGAATAACAGGACTCTGTGTTCTATTATCTCAATGGTCATCCTGTGACAACATGGAGATTTCCCTACAAGTCAGGGCCAAAATGAACAATACTGTCTCTCCAAGCCTCAAGAGCCAGTACTTTCCTGGTCCTTGTAGTACAGCTTAGTTGAGAGTGTTTCTTCAGTGCTTAGTTAGCTCACCTACTGCTCTCCCTCAGCCTACATGTCCTACTCACAGAACCAGCAGACAAAGCAAGCTAGGGTTTCCCAACCCAAGCACATGCCTTACACCCTTGTTCCCCCAGCATGCACAACTGCCCTTCTGGATTCTCCTTCCTCCCTTCTTTTCTGCTTTCTTTCTATGAGATTTTTGCATTCTGCTCATTGCTGATTGAATCTACTGTTTCTTGCACCATGTGAGGACGGTGCATATTTTAATTAACCTTATTCCATAGATAGACCTAGAGCTAAAAATGTCTGCTTCAGCTTGAGGAAGAAGAAATAGGCAAGGCAGCTTCTAAAACTCTCCCACAGATATTGACCAGCTAGCTCAAAACCATTGTATGATATTATTCCTGGGGAGACATGAACATACATCTATCTGTTCATCCCAAACAGAGAACATTGGCATAGCAAAGTAAGATATTATCAAAACCCAACTTGGTGAACCAATGAGTTTATTGGGGTTACTATAAGGAGTATGTGAGGGTGAATTACAGGAGTAGAGATGATTCCAAGGCAGCTACAGCATGGACAGACCACCCTTGCATGCGTGATTATTCTTTTGTTTTGTTTTTTGTTTTTTTGAGACAGAGTTTCTCTGTATTGCTTTGGAGGTTGTCCTGGGGTGATGATTCTTAAAGCTGCAACTCTACCCTACTTTCAGGCAGCTCAGCCCTTGAGAGAGTCTCCCCTCTACCCCACAGTTCTTACTTGCTTGTATAATTTGGGGGGAAAGGACCTTATGAATCTGCTCAGCTTCAGGGATTTCCTGAGGCTTCAGTTGTTTATTTCCTGAGTTCTCCTTCCAGAAAGGGATGTTTCAATTTAGAGAAATTTGCTATGCAAGAAAACACACCACTACAGGTTTTGTTTAACGAAGTCTGTATTGGCTTTGTGGCACTAGAAAGCTACCACAGAAGTGTAGGACACTGTCCCTGTTGCTGCTGCCATGATGAGAAAAGGTGGTTGAAAATTTGGGTTTTCTGTGACCAAAATTCAAGGACAGGTGTGTTTATGGTGTGGTATGATGTGTGTGTGGTACAGTGTGGGGTGCGAATGTTTAGGCTAAAGGTTTTTTTTTTTTTTTGCAGGTGTTGTTCCTCAGGAGCACCCACTTTATCATATTATTGTTATTATTATTGTTATCATCATCATCATCATCTTGTTTTCAGGACAGAGTTTATGAGTAGCACTAGCTATCCTTGAACTCACACTGTAGACCAGGCTGGCCTGTCTCTGCCTCCCAAATTCTGGAATTAAAAGCGTGCACCACCACTGCCCAGTTCACTTTATATATTTATTTTTAATAAAAGTTTTCCCTTTTAGATTAATTTCATTTTCAATTATGTATGTATGTGTACATCTGTATGGGTGCACATGCGTGTAGAGGGCTGGAAGAAGGCATTGGATTGCCTGGAGCTAGGGTTGCAGTGGGTGGAGCCACCTGTGCTGGGAAACAAATTTGTGTCCTCTGGGAGAGCAGCAAGAGCTCTTAACTACTGAGCCATCTCTCTAACTATGCTCCTCCACTTTTGAAGACTTAAAACCTTTTAATATGCAAATGCATGTCTATGTGTGGGTGTGTGCATGTCAGTGCAGGCACCTCCAGTGGTCACAAGAAGGCACCAGATCCCTTGGAACTGGAGTTCCGGGAGCTTATGAGTTGCCTGACAGGAGTCCTATAACCAAACTCTAGCCCTCTGAAAGAAGAGCAAGTGCTCTTAACCACCGAGCCATTTCTTGAGCCCTCCAGTTTGTTTATAGAGACAGGTTCTCTCAATGAACCTGGAACTCACCAAATAGCCTTGATTAGCTGGCAAGTGAGCCCCAGGGAGCCTCCTGCCTCTACCTCCTTAGCACTGAGATTATAAGCACATGCTACAGTGGCTGGCTTCTTAACATAGATTCTGAGAGCTAGAATTTGGGTTCTCATGATTACGAGGCAAGCAACTTACCGACTCAGCTACCCTGCAATCCAATCTTTCCTTAATTTCTGTCTCTATATAGTTCATATTGGGTAACCAGAGTTCCAAAGAGTACACTAAGTCAGACTCTAATAATTTATGCATGTTTCATTGGAGGGACTAGTTTTTTTTTTTTTTTTAATTTTGTTTTGCTTTATTCTTTGAGCCAGTACCTCATGCATAGCCCAAGCTGGAACTCACCATCCTCCTGCTTCAGCTTCCTCAGTACTGGGATGAAGTGTCAGCCCACCTGCTCGTCACAGGGTTTTAATAAATTTAATACATCTTTTCAGTCAGGCAACCTTGGCTCAGTCTTATGGTTTGGGATTCATCCATTTCACTCTGTGTAGCTGGAGCTCATTCCTCTTTGATTACGGAGACGATTCCACTGCACGAACGTACCGTGGTGTGTTTATCCGTTCATCAGTTGACAGACATTTGGGTTGTTTCTTGTCTGGGGCTGTTTCGGCTGGAGCTGTTTTGCGCATTCCCACACGTATTGTTTGGTGGATGAACGGACTTTCCCCTCTTTATATCCGTTCAAAACAGAATTCTCTATGCCTTGTAGCAGATGTCCATCTCTCTATACCCAATGGCCAGAGTTCCTCAAGACTGAACTTTTGGCCCCTGTGATATCAATGAGACACATATTTTGGGGCTGAGGGGATGGCTCAGATGGCAAAGTTCTTTTTATGCAAGCATGAGGGCATGAATTTGATTCCCATGACCCATATTAAAAAAAGGGGGGGCAGGATGGCACCTGATTGTAATTCCAGTGCCGTGGAGGTGGATAGAGGTGGATGACTGAGTCTCCCTGGGCAGCCTGCATCATCAACTTTGCAAGAGACCATGCTTTCAGAATCAAAGTGGGGCATAACTGATGAATGACACCTGGAGTTGGCCTTGGCCCTGACACACACACACACACACACACACACACACACACACAGAGGAATATATATTTGCTCATCTTCTCTGGTTCCTGATGCCATAGGTCCTATGTGATCAAGGTACCCTTTGCATACTAATGATGTAGGGGGTGGCCTGGATGTAGATGGCTTCCGGATTGGGGGATGGTGACTGAATATGTAGCTACTTCTTTCAGATAGAAACATTTCCACTGGAGGGAGGTTTCTGAAACCAGGGAGTAAAGACAACGCACACATTTCAGGATGTTCCTGAAAGGTAAAGATTTACAAGTCTCCTCCCAAGGCTGTGCAACAATAGCCAGTGGCTGTAGAGAGCTCATTCTCTTATGTGGAGATAACTGAACCTTGTGTGGAGCCTCAGGGACACAGCTTTCACAAGTCACCACCCATGCTGGGGTACGGGTAGTAGTCAGTGATGCAGCTGACCTTGAGCCACCCAAGCAATCCCAGTAAAGGTCACTGGTTCAGTAGCTCTATCTGGGTGGAACTCTTCTTTTTGGTCCATCTTAAATACCCTATTTAAGGGCCACATCTCCCTGGGGGAAAGTCACATAGTTGCATGATCTGGAAGTGAAAACTTTCAGCCTTGCTTTCCCAAGCTCCCAGCTCTACAGAGCAGAGGAGAGAAGACTGAGCTCAATGGCCAATGGTTTAGGAAATTATAATTGAACTGCCACACAAATCCCAAAGCAATGGTGCTCTAGGTCACTGGTTTGATAAACAAATTGAGGTGATAGGAAAGTGTGCATCTAAGGAAACATGAAGTATTCCCACTCTATCTACTGCATGCCTGGTCCTGTGCAACTCTCCTATTTGGCTGTTCTTGCGTTGTGTTCTTTTATTCTGTTTCAGGGTTTTTTGTTTGTTTTTGTTTTGATTTAGTCATTGTTCTTTCTTTTTTTTTTTCTGGGATAGTCTCCTTATGTAGCCCAGGCTGGTTTTGAACTCTCTATGTAGAACTATGTCACCCAGATTGTCCTTGGACTCATGATCCTCCTGCCCCAGTCTTTCAAAGGATGGGATGACGGGACTATACCAGTGTGTTTGACCCTCCTTTGACCCTTCTGAAGCTCTGCATGGACCTTCCCCTAAGACATTCTTGGTGTTTCCCCCATTGTTTAAGTTGTCCACTTTGGCCTTCCAGTCGTCTCCAAGGCCAACAAAGATGGTAGCTATGTTTCTCCCTCAGCTCTACCTCCTCTTTTATGTGGGTATTTCTACTTGAGTAGCCCCAGGCACTCCACAATCCACATTAGTGCAACTGTCCTCTCTCTTGCCACCCAGATGCCTGCCCTCTTCAGTGTCTGTGCCCATGTCAGGGTCTGCTGTAGTCACACAGACCTGGGTCCCTTTGCCTCCACTCCCTCCATCATCCCAGCAGGATGGAGTGTCCTCCTCTGATGTCCTGAGGTCCATCTCTCCAGCTCATAGCCTTATAGACCCAGTCCAGCTTTCCAGACCTTTCCTCAGGGCAGTTTTGCTGGCCTCTTTGCTGCGCGCCAGCTGTCCATCCTCACCTTTAGCTAATCAGCTTGGCAGTTTGGCCCGTGGCTCCAGACAAGAGTCTCTAGAGCCGGCCTTGGCCATGCTGTCTTTGGCCAGGCCATGCTGGAGGCCTTGGCCCCAGACTGTGGCCGAGCCCAGTCTCACTTGCCATTCCTTAGCACCGTCCGTGCGTGGCGGACACGCTCTGTGGCTGGGACTTTGTAGACAGGTTTTTTGAGTTAGAGGTTTGGAAAAGGCCCCGGTGGTGCTGGTTGGAGTTCAGAGCCCTCGAGATGCAGGAGAGACCTTGTGTGGGTGAGCTCATCTTTGTTGGGAAGAGTGACTGGGCTTGCGGCTTGGCAACACCAGCCCCATGTTTGGCAGCTCAGGTGACACTTGCAGTGGGGACCATGTCAACATTTTAGCTAATATTGCTGGGATTTGGAGCCCTCCCCGTTATGGTCACAACTGAGGACCTCAGTGAGGGGACCCCAAGAGATTCGTATTACCGAGAGGATTCATGTTCTTGGAAGGGGAGAGAAAAACACAAGAGGACAAGATGGGCAGCCCCCCCCACACACACACACAGTTTTTTTTTTAGGAGGAAAGAGGGATGGTGTTGATCACTGGAATTGAGAACACTAAATTTTTGTGTAGAAATGTGTCCACAAGTCTCTGGAAGAAAGGCAGTAATACATCCCTGAGGGGCTGTACCTTATCGTACTTAAGAAACAAGTTCTGGAGCCAGAGTCTGAAGTCAGTATCCAGTGATGAAGCTGGCTAGATGTGTGATCTTAGTCAAGTAGCTTTGCCTCTCTGTGTTTCTACCTTCTTATAAAAAAGAAGTAACCAGGGCACTCACCAGGTCTCTGTGGCCACTAGGCACCTTAGTGCATCAGAAGCACTCAGGTGTTCAGTAGATGTTCAACAAACTCTGTGTCACTTCTATACTTCTCCTAGTTCCTGTTCTTTCCTCTGCCATTGCAACTCTAGTCCCATGATGGTCCTTTCTCCCTCTCTGTCTATGCCAAGGGGAGTGCTTTCTTTTCTTTTAGGTGTAGTGGAAACATTGTCTCTCCCAGAGTGGAGATAGAACCCAAGGACTCATGTATACTAGGTAGATTCTCTAGCTGAGCCACACCCCAGCCCCTCACTGGGGGATTCTAGGCGGGTGCTCTACCACTGAGCCACACCCCAGCCCCTCACTGGGGATTCTAGGCGGGTGCTCTACCACTGAGCCACACCCCAGCCCCTCACTGGGGGATTCTAGGCAGGTGCTCTACCACTGAGCCACACCCCAGCCCCTCACTGGGGGATTCTAGGCAGGTGCTCTACCACTGAGCCACACCCCAGCCCCTCACTGGGGGATTCTAGGCAGGTGCTCTACCACTGAGCCACACCCCCAGGACTATTCTTTCTTTCGAGACAGAGTCTCCTTGGTAAATTACTCAGACTGAACTGGAACTCACTCTGGGCAGTCCTTGAACTTTCTATCTTCCAGCCTCAGCCTCCTAAACTGTTGGGGTAACAGACCTGCATGTCCCCACTGGGTCTGTTCTTATTGTTATAAACCTTTGAATTTAAACTTGTTTACCTGCCAGGCTTCCTCATCTGCATGTGAGTAGCCTGGTCCTTATTATAGACCCATGTTCCCAGGGCTCATTCCATATAGACCCTTACCATGACCTAGTTCAGTTGGTAGACTGCTTGACTAGCATGTAGACGCTCCAGGTTCCATCCCCAGTACCAAATAAACTGGGTATACTGGAGAACCCTTGTAACCCTGCCACTCAGAGGGTGGAGATAGGAGGATTAGGAGTTAAGACCATCCTCACCTACATAGCAAGTTCAAAGCCAGGCTGGGATACATGAGACCCAGTTGAGGTGGGGGGGGAGACAATCCGTATTAGGTGGGGTGTAGAGTTTTGCCAAGCATAATCAGGAAGGGATGCTATCCAGAGCCCAGGTTATGGGGAGGAAGTGTATGGGGCTCTTTTAGGTGGAGGTTGGCAAGGCAGGCTTCCTGGAGGAGGTGGTGTGGCATGACAACTTGGCTCCAGCTGCCTCCAAAGATGTCAGTTGCTATAGCCTTGGCAGTTGGTGCCCCATGGTCTGCCCTGGGCTGTTCTGCAGTCCTCCTGGAGCCAGAGACAAGGCTTGGCAGAATATAAATCCCTTTTCCCGGTCCAGGGAATGCTCCCAGATATGAGACAAGGGCCATGCAGATGACACACGGAACCTCTTAGGGTAGATTTCACGCCTCTGCCCTAATGCAGACCGGCTCTGCTTTGGCGGTGGGAAAGTCAGACGTCTCGCTCCAGTCTCTTGAAAGCAACTGGAAACAACTCCCCCAACCCCCACAGCCTGTGTGGCCCAAGCACAAAATCCAATTCCAGGCACAATAGCACAGCTGGCTGCCTGAGGGGCTCAGAACTCAGTGCCCTGAAGGGGCCATGGAGTCATCTCCTCAGGGGAGAGCCGCGCCAGGCAAACTTTCCAAGGCACACTCCCAGCCCATCTGCCCATCCTCTGGTTCAGTCAGGGAGGCAGCAGAAAAGCTGGGGATGAGTCTCAGTTACTAGAGGGCTTGTTTCATAGTACTGAAGCCCCGTGGTCCATCCTCAGAACCTCATAAACAGGGCATGACACTGCACACAATTCTGGCACTTGAGAGGTGGAATCTGGAGAATCAGAAGTTCAAGGTCATCCTTGGCTGCATAGTGAGTTCATGGCTAAAGGCTAGGAGACCTGTGATCATGAGCCACCTTCAAGCTTCCTGTGGCTGTGAAGTTTCTGACCCTCAATTTTGTAACGAGAAGAGGTTTTTCCTCCCGCCGCCAGGTCTAGTCCTGCTGCTGCGCCGCCAGCCCGCCATTTGTAATGAGTATGGTTTATCCGCCTGCCGCCGCTGGTCTTGTCCCGCCACCACGCCGCCAGCCCCAAATAATACACAGAGACTCTGTATTTGATACAATACTGTTGGCCCAGTTACTTGTTTCTTATCGGCTAGCCCTGCCTTTAATTATTAACCCATTTCTGCTGATCTATGTTTTTCTCTTACCGGGGAGCCGGCGGCATACTGCTTTCTTCAGACTCTCCATCTTGGCTCCTCCTTACTACTTCCTATTTCCTCCTTGTCTCCTAGTCCCTCCTATCTTCCTTTCCTATTGGCCAACAGTGCTTTATTATTAACCAGTATGAGAAACGTATATACATAATGGCATCTCCCATCACAATTTGGTATGAGAGTGTGTACCTTCCACCTGGGTTCCTGGCCACGTCTCTCCCACTCACATCTACTCTGCTCCCTGGTGGTCACTTTCTACTGGCCCATTGAGGTCGTGCTCTCTCTCTGCCCTCCCCACACCTTGGATGATCTTTGCCGAGCTCTTACAGCTCTCTCTGAGCCCCTTTGTCCTCGCTGATGAAATGCACACAGTGGGAAACATAAGTGATCCCTGAGGCTGGGCATAGTGGCTGCAATCCCAGTATTCGGGAGGCAGAGGCAGGAAGGATCAGGAGTCCAAAGTCATCCTTGACTAAATAGTGAGTTTTAGGTCAGCCTGGGCTATAAGCGACCATGTGTCAATAAAAACCCCAAAACACAGCAAAATAAGACTGAGGTTGTGGCTCAGTTGGTAGAACGCTTGCTTACCATACACAAGCCCTGGGTTCCATTTGCAGCACTGAACGAAATGGGGGGGGGCGATGTTGCACACTTATAATCCCAAGACCTGGCAGGGAGAGGTGGAGGCTAGCCTGGGCTACACAAGACCATATCTTCTTTGTTTGTTTTTCCAGACAGGGCTTTTCTGTATAACAGTCCTGGCTAACCTTGAACTCACAGAGACCCACCCGCCTCTGCCTCCCATGTGGTGGAATTAAAGGCTTGCATCACCATTGCCTGGCTTGACCCCTCCTGCAAGGCTGAAGGAGGCCCAGACGAGAGGAATGCAAGAGGGTACGTATTCTGTTGACTCTACTCCTTATCCATCATGACCCAATGCTACACTAATCTTCAGACAAGCTCTCTAGGCCCAGGTGACCCCAAGGGTTCTGTGTTGCTCTCAGACTTTGTTCCATGCAGCATTTACCACGCATGCTTACTTACACTAATCCTAGGCAAATCCTCTAGGGATGAGACATGTCCAGGCAGGTGCCCTACCAGTCTCACACTCTATTCCAAGCGTCATCTACCATGTATGCTTACTTCTATGTATGTGTATAACTCAGACATGTGTAGCACTGGAAGCTGAAGGCCTGGGTTTGAACTCCTGTTCCATTGCATGGTCTAGCTGGAATGTGGGAGGGGGCCAGCATGCTTGCCAAGCCCTGATGTCCTCATTTAAAAGTGAACAAGCTGGGCTTGGAGATGTGGCTCAGTGATAGAGCACTTACTTAGCTTGAGCGAGTCCCTGTGTTCTGTCCTTAGGATAGGGGGGAAAAGACACAGTGCTGGTGTGTGCCTGAAACCCCAGCCACCTGGCAGAAAGAGGGCTGAGGCACAAGGTTTGCAAGTTCAAAGCCAGCCTGGTTTACAAAGTGAGTTTCAGGCCAGCTTACGTTGCACAGCAAGACCTTATCTCAGTGGTTCTCAACCTTCCTAATGCTGAGACTCTTCAATACAGTTCCTCGTGTTATGGTGACATCCAGCCATAAAAATCAATTTTGTTGGGACTTCATAACTGTAATTTGATACTGTTACTTTAAATGTTAATGTAAATATCTGTTTTTTGATGGTCTTAGGTGACACCTGTGAAAGGGTTGTTGGACGCCCTAAGGGGTCTTGACCCACATGTTGAGAAACACTGCCTTACCTCAAAAGTTAAAAAAAAATTAAAGAGAGGCTGCGGATATAACTCAGCAGTAGTATGTTCACTTAAAAATTTCCCCTCAGTGAGGGTCTGGGGTGTGGCTCAGTGGTAGAGCACCTTCGTAGAATCCCCCAGTGAGGGGCTGGGGTGTGGCTCAGTGGTAGAGCACCTGCCTAGAATCCCCCAGTGAGGGACTGAGATTTGACTCAGTGGTAGAGCTCTTGCCCAGTTGCACAATACCCTGAGTCCCATCCCAAGCACCAGGAAAACTTTTAAAGTGTTTTTAAAAAGTAAGATGGTTTCAGTCACGCCACAGTCCATCTCCCAGACATTCCTAGGTACCGTGGGATTCATGCATCTGACAATACTTGGTGAGCTATAAAAAGCATGGGGTCCTATTCTCTGTGTTGTTTCTTGTTTGATGTAGATTCCCCTTTGCAGAATTAAGCTTGGTGCTGTACCATTGGATGTTAGAGAGGGATTGCTTACAGACAGGCACCCAGCAAGCAAGCCCGTTTGGTGTGCCTTGTCTAGGAGGTCCCTGTGTGTCTCAGTGGGCTCAGCCCCCGGGAGCTGGTCAGCTCCTGTGGACCCAGATGGCTTGCAGGAGCCCTGGAGGTGGTGGTGGTGGCAGTGGCGACCCAGCAGAGTGATTTCCGGCCCTGCTCCCAGCCTAAAGACATCCAGATGGTCCCTTGAAGAAGTTACCCAGGAAGCCGGTTGCCAGACATGATGGCTCAGAAAGCAGGCCCAAGGAGACACAGCCAGAGGACACGGGAGGACACACGTGATCCCTGAACCGGGAAAGCAATGGGAACATTGCAATATCCAAAGCCGGCTAGCTACCGTCAAAACATAAACACCCGCCGGTAAACAGCGCAGTGATGGAACGGTGAGATGACTGAATGCCAGAACATTCTGAATAATTGAATTATGAATATTCAGTTTTGAAACAAAAAAGGAAAGACAGCCTGGTGCAATGGAGTGATGGAGAGAGCAAAGGGGCTCAGGGAATGATGTCTTTTCAAGTGATGTGGCCAGGCCGGGGTGGGTGTGGGTCACCTCTGTTCCTGCGTAGCCTGGAGTAGGCATCAAATCCGATGCTGAGGAGACAGTGGGGAGCCATAGAGGGATGCAGAGCGGGAAAATGTTGCAGCCAGATATTTAGACACAAAGAACACATTGTCTGGGATTGTTCTTAAAGCGGTAAGGAGGGAGAAAGGGACAATAGCACAGGATGGCAAATAGACAGACTCTATGGGAGCAAGAACTGGCTCTAGATGGAGAAAGTATTAATCTGTATCCTGTTGCTATCACAAAATACTTGAGACCGGGTACTTTATAAATGATACTTCATGCTCACCGTTGCCTGGCAGCTTCATTGACTCTGCCTCTGGTAAGGGTCCTGCTGGCTGTGTCAGTCATGGAGTATGATGTCATGGGGCAAAGCGTGCATGTGAAAGAACAATGCGTAGAGAAGAAAGCTGGTATGTGCAAGAGAAGGCAATCACCGTCTGTAACAACTTTCTTGCCAGGGTCCTGTGAGAATCACATTAATCCTTTCTGTGGTCCCACTCCCAATGACATAATACTTCTCACCGAGTCCTACCTCTTTTTATTTGTTGTCATCATCATCATCACTTTTGAGATGGTCTCGTGTACTCTAGACTGCTCTCACTAAGTAACTGTGGATGACCCTGTACTTCGGATTCCCCTGCCTCCACCTCCCAGATCCCAGGACTCCAGGTGGGCCCCACCATGCCTGCTTTATATTGTGGAAGGCACCAAGGGCTTAGTGTGCGCTGGAGAGCACTCTACCACCTGAGCCACATTCCCAGTCCGTGCTCCACCTCTTGCATGTCCTGTCATCTATGCCGCTCTGACGACCTAGGGTCCAACACACAAGCCCTTGAAGGACGAAGCAGAATGGCGGACCCTGTGTTTGGGGATTAGGAGGCAGGGTGGGTAAGGGACAAGGAAGAGGAGGTTTAGTACTGAATCGATGATCTCAACTTGGGGATTATGGGGTTTCGAGTGAGCCAACCAGCTGCACATGCCTGATGGAGCTGGATTGAAAGTTGTAGTTCACGCTGGGTGCGGTGGCTGCTGTGTGCCTTTTCCTGGGGAGACGTGAGCAAATGTCTGTTCACTGACAAGATTGTTCTAGTTTCATTTCTGTTGCTATGACAAACACCATGATGAAAAGCAACTTAGGGCAGGAAAGGGTTTATTTGGCTTCCACCTCCAGTTCATAGTCCATCAGTGAGAGAAGTCAGGGCAGGAACTCAAACAGGACTCTGAAGAAAAGCTGGCTTGCTATTCCAGACAGTGTTTGTTATCTCACTGGGGAACTTAGTTCACAGCTAGAGAGATACAGCAGAAACCATGGAGGATTCTGCTTATTGCCTAATTTGCAGGCTCATGCTTAGCTAGCTTTGCTATACAGTCCAGGGTTACCTGCCTAGGGAATGATGCTACCCACAGTGGGCTGGGTCCTCCAATTTCAATCAACAATCAAGACATTCCCCCATAGACGTGCTTACAGGCCTATCTGATCAGGACAGTTCCTCCATCGAGGCTCTTCTCTCAAATGACACTAAGTTGTATCAAGGTGCCAGTTACAGTTAACCAGGAGAGAGACCAAAGAAAGCATTCTAAGTCCACCATAGAGATCAATGAATTTCCTGGGTCTCCTAACAGGAGTACTGGTAAGGAATTACTTACGGCCACATGGATGATTCCAAGGCAGCTTACATCACTGGAAGCCCATCCCAGTATGAGGGATACCTCATGAGAGCTGGAAACCTGAAGCTCACTGCACAACTTGCAGGCAACTCCACTGGAGTCTCCACTGTCCAGCAATTGGCTACTGCTTACATGACATTGTGGAGGGGAGGCTCTGAGAATCCTGTGAACCCTTTCAAGCTTCCTGGGCTTCCTAGGAGCTCTCCTCCTCACCACACCATGTAGGAGGGAGCATCTTCCATGACCTCAAGGCCTTATTACATAGTGAGTTTCAGGCCAGCTAGGGCTACATAGTGAGATCCTGTATGTATATAAAAAAAATAGTCTTAGGGATGATGGGCAGGGATCAAGAAGACAGTGCAGGAAATAAGAGTCAAGCAAAACCTTGATCCTAAGAGGACCCCAGACTGTATATCACATCTCCTGTATGGAGGCAAGTGAGCTGCTGGGTTTTCCTGGACTATGCACATGACTCACAGTGAAGTATGCACTAAGGGTACTTGAGACCCTGGGTTCAAATCCCTAGCACAAAATAATGGAAGATTTCTGTGGTGGTTAACTTTAAACATCAGCTTGATGAAACATAGAATCACCTGAGGACTTGTCTACATTGGGTTGTCCTGTGGACCTATCCTTGGGAGATTATCTTATTTAAGTTAATTGATGTGGGACATCGGAGCCCACTGTGGGTAGCACCATTCCCTAGGCAGGGGATTCTGAACTGTAACAGTGGAGAAGCTGAGCTGAGAACAAGCAAGCATGCACCTATTTCTCGCTGCTCTTGACTGCATATGCGATGTGACACGCCGTTTGAAATTCCTACCTGTGAAGGATTGTAACCTGGAGTTGTAAGATGAGACAACCCTCCCCCCACCCTTTCCCCTTCTCCTTAATTGCTTTGGTCCTGGTGTTTTATCACGGCAACAGAAACAAAACTGGAAGAATTAGTACTTTTCTTATCCCTTTGTCCGAACACCTGACAGAAGCAACTTAAGAAAGACTAATTTTGGTGCATAGTTTCGGAGAGTTCAGGAAGGCTTGGAGGTGAGAGTGGCCCCATTTGTCTGGAGTCACTGGAGCATGAGGCAGCTGCCTCTCAAATCCTGCATCTTGATAGATCAGACAGCAGAGGGTGACACAGGAAGGAGCTACGGAAGATACATCCCCAAGGACATGCTCCCAGTGACCTGTTTCCTTCAGCTAGGCTTCTCAGCTCCCCACACAGTGCCACCTGCTGGGGAGCAATGACTCAAACACAGGTGCCTGGCTTAGGGGGAAAACAACAAATCAAAACCACAGCAAACAGAAAATAGAATAATAAATAACTCTCCAGACTTAGGTGCAGACGTAGTCAGTTGTCTTGTGGCTATGACAAAATGCTTGGCAAAAACAATCAAGGGAGGGCGATGGTTTTAGCAGTCAGTGGGACACAGCCTGGAGTCACCAGGGAAGGGTCTCTATGAGGGATGACATATATTGGATTTGCCTGTGGGTGTGTCTGTTTACATATCTTGAGAACAGTAATTGACTTGGGAAGGTCTGCCCCTTGTGGATGGCAGCATTCTCTAGGCAGCAAGTCCTGTATTACAGAGGAAACTGAGAGCCAGCTAACAGCATCCTCCTCCATGGTTCTGCTGTACTCCCTTGGCTGTGAGTGAGTTCCTTGGTCCATGTTGTGTGGAATAGCAGGCTATTCCTGTCTCTCCTTGACTTCCTCCTGTCTCTCCTTGACTTCCTCCTGTCTCTCCTTGACTTCCTCCTGTCTCTCCTTGACTTCCTCCTGTCTCTCCTTGACTTCCTCCTGTCTCTCCTTGACTTCCTCCTGTCTCTCCTTGACTTCCTCCTGTCTCTCCTTGACTTCCTCCAGTGACTTGCTGTGAGCTGGCACTGTGAGCCAAAATTAATCCTTTCCTCCTGTAAATTGCTTTTTGATGGGAAATTCTATTGTAGCAACAGAAAAGCAGCTAATTCAGGGGCTACTCCAATGAGGAGTAGGAAAAGTAACATTTCTGAGGCTGGAGAGAGACGTCTCAGATGTTAAGAACTCATACTGCATTTGCTGAAGACCCATTCCCAGCACCCATGTCAGGCAGCTTATGGTTGTTGGTAACTCCAGCTCTAGGACAATGGCCATCTTCTTCTGGCCTCTGGAAGCACCTACACCAGTGGTTCTCAACCTGTGGGTCACAACCCCTTCGGGGTCGAATGACCTGTTCACAGGGGTCACCTAAGACCATCAGAAAACACAGATATTTACATTATGATTCATAACAGGGACAAAATTACAGTTACGAAGTAGCAACACAAATAATTTTATGGTTGGGGATTACCACAACATGAAGAACTGTATTAAGAGGTTGCAGCCTTGGGAAGGTGGAGAACCATTGACCTACACTCACTTGCACACACATACACACGCACATCCAGATTGAAAATAAAAATGGAATCTTTTGTTTCTAAGTAATAATTCTTTGGTATTTTAAAACGAGTCGAAGTCACACAGGTTGTCACAAGGAAAGAACATAGGAGACACGGCTGCTTCACCAGCCGTGGTATCCTGGTCATTGGTCCTGGGATGAATGGGTTGGCTGAGGGACAGTACTGTGTTGAGAGGAGAGTGCTGAAGGTGGCCTCTAAGGGACATTACCAGTCCGATTCTTCCCCCCACCCCACCCCCGCCTCTGGTTTGAGCCTACAGCTCTTCATCCTGTCT
Source organism: Phodopus roborovskii (assembly GCF_943737965.1). Classification (NCBI taxonomy): domain Eukaryota; kingdom Metazoa; phylum Chordata; class Mammalia; order Rodentia; family Cricetidae; genus Phodopus; species Phodopus roborovskii. The sequence continues at coordinate 9,728,193 of NW_026126598.1, read as the reverse complement.
GGCTCAGTAAATGTTAATCACAAATGACTGCAATTCACTCAATAGTGACTTAAGTAAATCGGGAACTTACTGGCCCCATGGCTGGGAAGTCAAAGGGTGTGGCTGCGTCCCGAGACAGAAATTGTGTCACTGGGTTTCTTTCCCTCCTGATTTCATCTTCGCTGCCCATTACCCCAGTGTATGTAGAGGCCACTTGTGGGTAAGCTTTCTCCATGAAGTAACTCTCCATGCAGAACAAAGAATATCCACCCTCAATGCAGCATATTAGATATGCTCTAGAGCTGGAATCCTGGGGCGGGAGCATGCCAAGTGAGCACTCTACCACTGAGAGACACCCCAGCCCCTTACTGGGGGATTCTAGGCAAGTGCTCTACATGCACAACACTTATCTTTATTTGCATTAATTTAAAAAATTGTGTGTGTGTGTGTGTGCGCGCGCGCGTGCGCGCACGCATGTTTTTGTGTGCCTGCCGCAGTGTACATGTGGAGGCCAGAGGACAGTTTACAAGAATTAGTTCTCTCCTACCATGTGGCTCCTGAGGATCAAATTTTGGTCATCAGGCTTAGCATCAAACACTTATCTTCTGAGCTATTTCCCTAACACAGGCCTTGTCTTTTTTAGACAGGGTCTCACCATGAAGCCGACGCTCAACTTGAAGTTTAAATTATTTTTTTCTTTATCTATTGTAGAGCATGTGTACCATGACATGTGTGTATGGGTCAGAGGCCAACTTACAGTCAAATCTCTCCTTACACCATGTGGGTCAAACTCAAGTTGTCAGGTTTGGTGGTGAGCCCCTGTGCCTATTGAGTCATCTCCCTTTGTTTGTGATTCTCCAGATTCATCTGCCAGGGTTCTGAGAGTGCAGGCATCTACCACTGTGCATAGCTTGAGCTGGGTATGTTAAATGGACAGGTGTATGAGTAAGACCCTTTGTTTATTGATTGATTTTCCATTTTATTAGAGAAAGAGAGAGAGAGAGAGAGAGAGAGAGAGAGAGAGAGAGAGAGAGAGAGAGAGAGAGAGAGAGAGAGGACAGTTTCTCTTTTACCACACAAGACTTGGGAATTGAACTCAGGTCTTCAGGCTTGGCGGCAAGTGCCTTTACCTATTGAGCCCAGTAGCCCAGTAGCCCAGCCCAGTAAAGCCCTTTAAAAGAGTATTGTTGAGTATGGGTCGGGTCATAGAACAGCAGTGCTTGACAGGGAGGGACCCTGGGGCACCAGTCCTTCCTCTGAGCTGAAACGCTAGATAGTCAGGGGTGACAATGGTTCAAATGGCCCCTGATGTTTTCTATGTACTGTCCTGCTGTCATCAGTGCATCTTTAATAATAGAAATGTTTTCCTGGGACCTCAGTCCCTGTTGAGAAAAAAGTGGTCCTTGCCTTTTTCCAGGCATCTGCCCATCTGCTCCCACTTTCCGGTTCCATTGATTTTTGTCTCATCTTTAAAGGTTGTGATCTCAGGGCCTTTGTATTTACCATTCCCTTTAATGCAAACCCTCCTCTCCTGTTTTGGTCCCATAATGTTAGTTTGCCTTAATTCCCTGCTTGCAGAAGGCATCTCCTGGTACATAGCTGTACCAGAAGCAATCTCCTGAACTCCGTGTATTCACCCTAACTTAGAATACTCAAAATAAAAAGGTGTCGAATGAACGAAGGAATGTTCTATCTGCCCAGAAAAGCCAAAGCCAGCCGGGGAAGCCTCCAAGACTCCCTTGTAAATAGTTAGGTGTGGACTGACGAGTTGGCGGGCGGGACCTGTGCACCTGAGTCCTAGCTGAGGATGGGGTATGGATCTCCATGGTTGCGGTGTCCCGCCAGTGTGGAGCCTCACAGCCACAGGCTGGGCTTGCAGGGTTATGTCCCTCTGCAGCTGGACAGAATGGGAACTGGAGAGTCTAAGGAGATGTTTTGGGCTGGAAAATCACATCACGAGCGTGCTACTGGCCCCGGGACAAGGCAGGCCTGAGTGCTGAGAAGCCAATGGCCTGAGCGTGGCGGCCAGGGCAGGCAGAGAAAGCCGTTCTTGGAAAGTGGAAACCCCCAGAGAGGGAGGGTTGCTATGGGTCTCTGAGCCACTGGCCAGCCTGACATGACTCTGGCATCCTCCCCAGTGGCGGAAAGACAGAGGCTGGGGGTTCTGGCCACCTCACTGTGTGGAAAGGCCGTGAGGTCCAGAGGAGGTGGGAGGCATTTTCTGCATGCAGAGGAAAGGCAGAATTCGTGCCCAGGTGTCCTGGCTCCTGGCCTGGCTTCTTGTTTGCTCTGCCAGGTGTCTGCTGCTTCTTCCAGATGGGAAAATCCACGTGGCAGCCATTCTTGACTCTGGATGGGATGGTAGAGTGTTGGGTGTGCATGGGCATACCTGTGTGTACTGAGGGTCTTCCCAATCCATCGCCATCACCATCATCATCAGGCAGGATTTCATGTGGCCCAGGCTGTCTCCTGAACCATTCCGCACATTCCTGATCCTCCTGCCTCCATTTCCCCAAGGGCTGGGATTATAGGCATGCACCGCCATCACCAGTCTATACTGGGGATGGATCTCAGGGCTCTGTACATGCTTGGCAAGCTACATCCCGAGCCCCAGTTTTGAAACAAAGCCTTGCTGGTAGCCCCGGCTAGCCTGAAACTCACCATAAAGCCCCCGCTGACCTCAAACTTGCACCCACTGACCCTGCTGTAGTCTCTAAAGTGTTGAGATTACAAGCGAGTGCTTTCACACTTAGGTCTTTTCCGCACACCTTTGGGTGGGATGTTTTCAAGGGCAGCTCTGCTTTCTGACCCCTGTGAACTGGCTTTATCAGTTTAATTTTTAATTTTGGGGGAGATATTATTTTTAAAATAATTTTGAACTTTCACCAAGGTTGCAAAAAGCAATCACAAAGAATTCTTTTGTTAAGTTTTGTTTGAGTGTTTTGAGACAGGGTCTCATTTTGTAGCTCAGACTTGTCTGGGACTTACTGTCTCAGGCTCCCGACTGCTGGGACTACAGGTAGGCACTACCACACTAGCCTTATGTAATTTTTTTTTAATTTAGATTTTTCTGGGCATTGTAGACCATGGCATGTCTTCAGCACTAGGAGGCAAAGGCTGAATTGAGGCCAGCTTAGTCTATATAGAGAACTCCAGGCCAGCCAGGGCTACATAATGAGACTCTCTGGAAACACACACACATACACCCACTCACAGGCACACATGCACACATACATGCATGCACCTGCACACATACATGCATACACCTGCACACATACATGCATGCACCTACACACATATGCACTCTTGTTAGTTTACATTGATATGTCCAATTTCAATCCAGTAACAGACATCTAGATTCAAGCAGGGTCACAGGGCTGAAATCTCACCTAAATGAAGGAGGAGATGGGGTGAAAGGAGACGTAGGCAGAGGGCAGCCCCTGGAGTTGCAACTGAAGCCAACCAGCTTCTTTCTTAACTAAACACACCTTCAGTTATTGTAAGATTTTAATTAGCATAGGCATGAGTCTGTTGTCTTTGCCAGCCTGGCGTGGCCATGGCTTTCTTTGGTGTAGAGAAATTGTTTGTGGTGATGTCTGTTATTTTATCTTAATTATTTTCCAAGTGCCAACTCCTTTCCAAAGTGGCTGAGTCACTTTTGCTTCTCATCCGGCCTGTGGGTGCATCCTGTGCTTGCTCTGTGTTGCTTCACACTGTAGACTTTTCTCATGTGAGTGAGGGTTTCAGAACAGTCCCCCTACTCCCTCCACTCCAGCCTTTTACACTACTTTTTAATCTATTGTTCTCCATTTTATTTCTTATTATTATTGAGGGTGGGTGAGCCATGGTAGGGGCATGGAGGCCAGAAGACATCTTTGCAGAATGTTTTTTCCTTTTATTTAATTTTTAAAACTTTCTGTTTGTTTGTTTGTTTTTTGTTTTTTTGAGACAGGGTTTCTCTGTGTAACTTTGGAGACTGTCCTGGAGCTTGCTGTATAGACCAGGCTGGCCTCAAACTCACAGAGATCCACCTGCCTCTGCCTCCCGAGTGCTAGGATTAAAGGTGTGCGCCACTGACACCCAGCTAAAACATTTTTTTGTTTTGTTTCTTGAACCATGAGCTCACTATGTGGCCCAGACTGGACTTGAACTCATGATCCTTCTGCTTCAGCTTTCAGAGGGTTGGCATTATAGGTGTGTACCACCATGCCTGTCAAAGAGTTTTGGAAATTTTTATATATTATAGACATCAAATCATGACTGATATTTTTGCTCTAGACAAACAATTATCTTTTTAAAGAAACACAGTACATTCTTTGTTCTCTGATGAGGGTGGAATTAAAAGCTAAGCAAACACTCTACTGTCCAGTCATGACCCAACCTCTCATTATGGACTCTAGTTAAATGCTCTACCACTGAGCCACACCCCAGCTCCTCACTGGGGGATTCTAAGCAGGTGCTCTATCACTGAGCCACACTCCAGCCTTCATTTAATTAATCCTTTTGACACTTGTGTCTCAGAGGACTTGAAGTCAGGGTGGCTCTCTAGAGTTTGCTGGCTAGCTAGCCTAGTCTTTCTAGAAAGCTCCAGGCCAGTGAGAGACCCTGACTCAAAAATACACACACACACACACACACACACACACACACACACACACACACACACACACAGCTTATGACATCTAAAGAATGGCATATAAGGTTGTCTTCTGGCCTCATGCATGTATACACACATGTGTACACCTGTTCCTGCACATACATGAACACATACATACACCTATACACACAAACATAACACTGCTTCAAGTTAGGAGGTTGAGGTTTTCCCCTCCCTCCCCCTCCTCCCTCCTCCCTCCCCCACTCCTCCCTTTCCCCCTCTCCTGTAATGTTGCCCTTTCTGCCTTCTCTCATGGGATAAAACAAGAAAGCCTTCACCAGATGTGAAGCAGATGCCGGCACTGTGCCCTCAGACCTTTCATCCCCTGGTAGTCAGAGCCAAACGCATTTCTATTCGCTATAGAGTACTCAGTCTGTGGTATTCTATTACAGCAACTGCAAGTGGCCGCAGGCAGGGCCATCATTGTTATCATAATCATCTTTATTATTTTATTTTACCTTTTGGCTATTTGTAAACAACACTGCTGGAATGTTTACATATTTTGTATGAATATATATTTTCTTGGGCCTTGCTGTGCCAGAGGGCAGTTAGTGAGGAGAGGAGCTGCCATGGTGTGCCATGGACCCGCTCTGCAGTCTCCATCTTGTCACCGTGTGTCCTGTAAAGCAGAGTCACCCGGTTGGTCTGGTCCTGGTGGCATCTCAGTGTGGTTTTGACTTGCAAGTCTCTGATGATGGATGGTGTGCTTTGTGTGCTCGGGGGCCAGGTGTCTGTTTTACTTGCGGAATACACATTTGTAGTTTGGACTACGTATCAGCAGGTTTGGTTGTTTTATCCTTGTAGCTTCTGCATCCTGGACTCTTGGTAAATACCGAGTTTTCAGGTATTTTCTTCCGACCTGCAGGGTGTTCCTTCATTTTCTTGATTCTGTGTTTTGAAGCATAGAGGCTCCTTCTCTCCCATTCCCCTTCCCCCTTACTCTCCTTCCCTCCCATTCCTCCTCTCCTCTCCCCTCCCCTACTCTCCCCTGCCCCTCATCCCTTCCTCTCCCTTTTCCTCCTCCTCCTCTCCCCTTCCATCTTCTCCCTTACCCTTCTCTCCCTCCTTTCCGCCTTTTTCTTTCCCCTTCTCTTGCCCTTGCTCCTCTATCTGGGACTTACTATCCTCAAAGTCCTCATGCTCCTGCCTCAGCACCTGGCCTGCTGGGACTGCAGACCCTGAGCCTCAGTGCCTGGCTTCCTGTTGCCACAGCCATTTTTTCACTTCAGGCCATGCCTCCTCCTCAGCCCATGAACTCCCGTCTGCCATGTTTTGTCTTCATTCATCTCACAGCATTTCTAATTTGTCTCGTGATGTCGTCTTCCAAGAGCAGTCATTTAGGAGTGTGCTGTTCCATTCCCACAAGCTTGGAGGTTTTCCAGATACCCTCTGTTGTTAATTTCTAATTTCATGGCATTTCAGAAAACATATTTGGTACGATTTCATTCATTTTATGGCCTACCATATAATTTACACTGGGGAATGCGCCATGCACATTTGGGAAGAGTGTTCCACCCTGCTGTTGATGGGCAGAATGTTCTAGAAATATTTGTTAAGACTAGTTTGGTATGCGTCCTATTTCTCCATCAATCTCATGTCTAATTGCTATTGTTGCTGTTATTTGATTTTCTTTGCACATTTAGTTTGTGTGTGTGAGGTGAATGCATGCCATATGTGGCAGACAGAGGACAAACTGTGGGAGTCAGTTCTCCCCTTCCATCGTGTGGGTCCTGGAGATCAAATTCAGTTCATCGGCCTTGGTGGCAAGCTCCCTTATGTAATGAACCATCTTGTCAGTCTCCCACACACACATAATTGTGTTTGCATTTTTAAGTCCATTTTTGTGTGCTTTGTTTTGCTGATTTTTTTTGAGATAAGATCTTACTCTAATCCAGTCTGGCCTCAAACTCACAGCAATCCTCCTGCCTCAGCCTCCCAAGTGTTGGGATTACTATAAGATAGAGTAAAGAAAGATACCTCTGGGTTCATAGGAATGCTTAACTGTTTGTTGCTGAGGCTTGCTGGCCTCCAGTCTGGCTCCCTGTCTCAAAAGAATATAACAGAGACTGATAGAGTAGGACATATGACACCCTTCTCAAGCACCTGCCCAGCACACATATGCACACACACCTCACACTGAGTACACACATGGAAAAAAAGGGCGTGGCAGTATTCTTTGTGGAGGAAGACAATAAAGGAAAATGTTTGCTTGATGCTCAGTCCATTTATCCTAAACACTTTAAGCAACATGATGTAAAATTTCAACTTCAGTGGGTTTTGTTTTGTTGTGGGGTCAAGGGAGTCTTCAGGGATAGGATTTTATATGCAGCCCAGGTTGACCCGGAAAAATCTTCCTGCCTCAGCCTCTAAAGTGCCAGGCTTAAGGATGTGTGCCACCATGCCTAGTTTCCATTTAAATTTCATGAAATCTAAACACAGATGAAGTGTTTCTGATGCCAGTGTACTTTGTGAATAGAGAGAAACTCTAACCGTGATGCCAATGCCGAACACTGACGAGTAGGAACATATAAAACATATAAAACAAAGCAAAACCATCCACCACCACCCTCTCTCTCTCCCTTCTTCCCTCTCTCTCTCCCTCCCTCCCTCCCTCTCTCTCTCTCTCTCTTTGTGTGTGTGTGTGTGTGTGTGTGTGTGTGTGTGTGTGTGTGTTTGTTTCTGGGACAGGGTTTTTCTGTGTGGCCCTGGCTGTCCTGGAAGCCACTCTGTAGACCAATCTGGCCTAGAATTCACAGAGATTTACCTGAGTCTGCCTCCCAAGTGTTGGATTAAAGTTTTGCAACACCATTTCTAAATTTTTACTAATTCTTGAATTTTTTAAAAAAAAAATTTAAAGACAGGGTCTTTCCAAGTAGCTCTGGCTGACCTGGAGCCTGCTGTGTAGACCAGGCTGGCCTTAAACTCACAAAGATATGTGTTGTCAATGCTGAAATTAAAAATCTATGCTATTACACGCAGCTCATTTCTGATCCTTTATGCTGAATACTTGCTAGAATAATATTTTGGATAGAAGAGATTACATATACTAAATCAACTTCATTCTAATTCTTTTATAAAAAATACTAGATGAAGTTTGCATGTAGGACTGCTGGGTGAGCATTGTATTACTCACCATTAACCCCAACCTTTCTTTTTACATGTTAACGTGCCTGTTGAGTGTTCCCCCCCCCCCCCGTGTATTGTTAGTGTGATGGGTGTGTGTTTGTGCCATGACATAGTGTAGAGATCAGAGGACAACTTTTGGGAGTTGGTCCCCTCCTCCAGCACGGGTCCCGAGGGTGGGCTCAGGTCTCCAGGCTTGCACACAAGGTCCTTTTACCTGCTGAGTCTCTTCATTGTTCCTGAAAGTTCAAAGTCACACATCTGAATCAGAAGCAATGGCTTATGCCTGCAATGCCAATACTTCAGAGACTGGAGCAGGACTGCCATGAGTTAGAGTCCATCTTGGACAGGTCAGCCTAGAATTGTGTGTGTGTGTGTGTGTGTGTGTGAGAGAGAGAGAGAGAGAGAGAGAGAGAGAGAGAGAGAGAGAGAGAGAGAGAGAGAGAGAGAGAGAGAGAGAGATGCCACACATGTGGAGACCAGAGGACAACGTTCAGGGTCCCTTCCCTTTCCTGCGTGAGTTCCAGGGAGTGGACTCAGTTCATCTGTCTTGGTAGTAAGCACCTTTATCTGCTGAGCCATCTCTCAGGCCTAATTTATAATCTCAAAAATTGTATTATTATTATAACTATAGTTATAAAATTTATGGGTCCAACTTTAAATGTATAATTAATACTTCTGTGGTGCTAGGATTGGAATGTGGGGCCTTGTACAAGATAGACAGGTGCTCCACCACTGAGCCACACCCCAGCCCCTCACTGGGGGACTATAGGCAGGTGCTCCACCACTGAGCCACACCCCAGCCCCTCACTGGGGGATTCTAGGCAGACCTTTACCATTGTGCCGCACTCCTGGCTGCAATCAACTAATTCTTTTGTCACTTTTTTTTTGTCTCAAATTACTTTCATTGTAAAACAAAAAAACAGAAAACCTAATCTGTTGCCTAAATATGTAGTCAAGAAAATATGAATAAATACATATATTCATTATTTGTATCTGTCAAAGAAATGTCAGCTTAATTTGAAAACAACTAATTTATGCCACAAGTGAAATAGAACAGTGGCTCTAATGAGTAGTAGCCCATGCTTTGCTCATGCATGTGGGCAGATTGTAGTGTTCAGAGCTGTTCACTGCCACTCAGGGTTCCCTTGCCTTAAAAGAGAATTGCTAGATATTCAACAATCAAAGACACAAAATGGCCTTGGATTCAGGTTTCTCACTGATACCACACCACAGGTAAAAATATTAAACTTAACACCACAAGGAAAAGAAATGTTTATTTAGATCTTAGATACCAGGCTTAGCATTTAATATTGAAACTGAATATTTTTCTTAATACAGCAAACATTGTTTTGCACATTTTTCCTGAGATGAATCAGTGTACGAAAGGTTTTAATCATACCCAGCAGAGCTCTGTCAGCCAGTTGCGGAGCTTAAAAGAAAGCTTCTGAGAATTCTTACTTGTGCTGATAAATTTAAGATCACTTCTTGATTGACGTGATGGTCCTTTACACTCAGTATTGTTGAGCTGACACAAGAATGAATGATGCTATTTCAACTGGACAACGGCAGTTTGAGATGAATTACTTCAAGGTCAAATCAATTCTGTAAAAGAGGTGCTGGTGGGTCAGTGAGATGGTTCTGCTGCTCAGTAAAGGCACTCGCTGCCAAGCCTCACGACCTGAGTTCAAGCCCCAGGTCTGACATTCTGGAAGAGATCCATGTTAGAAGTTAAAGGCTGGGTGTAGGGTGTGCCCCTTTAGCATCAGTACTCAGAAGCAGAGTCTCTGTGAGTTCAAGGCCAGCTTAGTCTACAAAATGAATTTCAGGACAATAACTACACAGTGAAACTCTGCCTCAAAACAATGCAAACAAGTAAAAAAACAAATGTTAGAAGTTCAGATCTTCCTACAGGTTGGTCTTTCATGTATGTATGTATGTATGTATGTATGTATGTATATATATATATGTATATATACTTTTTTTTAGATTTTTATCTTAATTTTAAGTAAGTAAGTAAGTGTGTGTGTGTGTGTGTGTGTGTGTGTGTGTGTGTGTGTGTCTGTTCACATCTATGCAGTGGTTCCAGAGGCCAGAAGAGGGTATTGTGAGCTACTGAATATGGGTGCTGGGAATCAAAACCAGTTCCTCTACAAGAACAGTAAGCGCTCTTAACTCCCAAGTTCCAAAATTGTTTAGAACAACAGCAAACATTTAACATTTCAGCTGACTAAAATTTTCTATTTTAATTTTCAAAATTTCTATTTTGACTATGGAGAAGAATGTTTTAACTTAATTTATTATATATTTTCCAAAAATGTCCTTTAGTACTGCCTGGCTGATTTTACAAATTTCTTGCAGAAAGCCAGAGGTTTCTGTTTTGCTTTGCTCTGTTTGCCGCCATGCTTGATGTGTTGTAGAACTTGAAACATTCCTCCTTCCAGTCTGTTGAACCAGATCCTGCGTATCCACTTAGACCCGTGACGATAGACTTCCCTTTTGTTATTGTTTTGTTTAAAATTTTTTAGATTTTATTTATTTTTATTTTATGCATGTGGATACTTTACCTCCACATGTATCTGTGTACTATATGCATGCAGTGCCCTCAGAAGCCAAATACTCTCTACCTGGAATTACAGAAGGTTGTGAGCCACCATGTGGGTGTTGGGAGTTGAAACTTGGTTCTTTGGAAGAGCATTCAGTGCTCTTGCCAACTAAGCTATCTTTCTGTCCCTAATATATATACATAAGCATACAAAATAAAAATATACTATATATATATATATATATATATATATATATATATATATAGGTGTGTGTGTATGTATGTGTGTGTGTGTGCATGTATATGTGTTGTAGAATATTAGTTAAAGATGTGTCACATTTGTTTATGCTGTGGAATATTTGTTTAATGATGCAAAGATGTGTAGCATTCTTTTATGTTGCATTTGTTTAACTCTGTAAAGCTTTATTGTTTTGACTGTCCAAAACACCAGATTGGTCTTATAAAGAGCTGAATGGCCAATGGCTAGGTAGGAGAGAGAAACATGTGGGTTGCCAGGCAGAAAGAATAAGTAGGAGAAATCTGGGAGAAAGACATCAAGGAGCAAGAAAAGGAGAGGGACATCAGAGGCCAGCCACCCAGCTACAGATCCAGCCACAGAGTAAGAGGGGAAGAAAGGTATATAGAATAAAGAAAGATAAAAGCCCAGAGTCATAAGGTAGACAGGCTAATTAGGATTATTTAAGTCAAGAAAATATGGCCAGAAATAAAAGGCTGGGCATGCATAAGTAATAATAAGCCTCCAAGTATTTATCTGGGAGCTGGGTCACCAGAGGACCCCCTCAAAGAGCTAAAAGAGGAGAGACTAAAAGCAATCAACTACATACGTGTGTATGCATGTGTATGTGTATTTGCTTGTGTGTATGTTTGCATGTGTGCATGTATATGTGTGTACTTGCTACAATGTGAAAATGGAAATCAGAGAATAACTTGCAGGAATCAGTTCTCCTTCTTGACCATATGTGTCAAGCTTGGTGGCAAGTACCTTTACCCACTGAACCATTTTGCTGGCCCCTCTATGTTGGGTTTTTATCATCACATAATATCCCTTTTTATCTAAATTACAATTTCTTTCTATGATACATGTTTTTTTTTCTGACATTAACACAACATCACCTTCTTTTAATTAATGTTCACATACCGTATCTTTTTTTATTCTTGATTTTTTAAAATTATTTAAGTATATAGTCATGCTCTAAAAAGAATTACTTACCTGGTAGTCTTTGCCTTTTTAAGTTGGTATGATTAGACCATTTATATTTGTTGTGATGATTGACAGGCTTGGCTTGAGTTTATTATTTTGTGCACTGTTTTCTGTTTGCCTCATATTTTTCTTTTCATTCTTTAAATTTTTTAAATCACATTTTATTTATTAGTGTGTGTGTGCATGTGTGTGTGTGTGTGTGTGTGTGTGTGTGTGTGTTTATGTGTGCGTGCATACATGCTGCCATGGTGCACGTGTGAAGGTCAGAGGACAATTTACATGAGTTGATTTACTCCATGCATCATGTGGGTCCTAGGGATTTAGCTAGTCACATTCGGCAACAAGAGCCTTTACTTGTTGAATTATTTCATTGGGCCCATCTTTCTTTTGAGTTGATTGGACATTGCTTAGTGTTTAATTTTATCATTGTATAGTAGGATTTCTAATGGTTTCTCTGAGAATCTCTATCTCGTTAGCTATATGTTCACACACAATCATGTATTAAAACATATGTATGTGCTCACTGGAAAACCAATCAGTAAAGCAATTATGTGCACTACAGTCATATGGCTATATTATTATGTATGTATACATGTACAAAAAGAACATATATATATATGTATGTACATATATGCACTATACACTAGTAGGTATACACACATTATTACACACTATATACACTGAACTTTCCACATTCAGCTTAGAATTACTATTTTATTAATTCTAATGTCAGGTAGGAAACTCATTGCCATGTGAGTCCTCCCCCTTCCCAAGTCTTTTCTATATCATACTGCTAACATGTGTTTTATCTGATACACTAAAAACCGCCTTTGAATCTAAAGCAGTTATAAGATAAAGGCAAGTTTAAAAACTATTAGCTTGTTTTATAAGTTTTGTTTTTAATACTCATACCTAGTTTATCTAGTGTGCACACATATGTGTGTTGGAGGAGTGCATGTGTGCTATATACCTCTGTGGAGGTCAGAGAACAACTTCCCTCCACCTTGTTTTTGAGGCAGAGTCTCCCTTGTTATTTCACAAGCAGCTTCCAAATGATTCTTCTCCTACATTCCTGATGTAGGAATGCTGGGGCCAGGACCACAGATGCAGCCATTGCCTCTGGCTTTTCTATGTGGTTTCTAGAAACAGAACTAAGATCAGAGTTGCCCAGAAAATGCATCTTATCCACTGACCCATCTCTCCAGCCCTTTAGTGTCATTCATATTTCAAAGAACCTAAGAGGGAAAAATAAAAAGAAATAGAATCTGATATTTACCCAGTTATTTGTTATGTCTCTTACTTTAGCTGGCTTAAACCCCTCTGGTATTAGTGTTTGTCATGTCTAAAAAAACAAAACCAAAAACTTTTCACTATTTGTTTTTCAAGACAGGGTTTCTCTGCATAACTTTGGAGCCTCTCCTAGCACTCGATCTGTAGACCAGGCTGACCACAGAGATCCGCCTGCCTCTGTCTCCCGAGTGCTGGGATTAAAGGCAAACGCCACCGTCACCCAGATCTCTTTTCATTTCTTCTAGTGCAATTCTGTTGCTGCTGATGCTCTTGGTTTTCTTTTCTTTAACCTCAAAATACCTTTGTTTCACACTCATTCCCGAAATTATACATAAAATTGTGGAGTAACAATTCTTTTTTATCCTTTCTATTTTGTAGTGCTGGGAATTGAACTTGGTGCTTCATGCATGCTAGGCAATTGCCCTACCGCTGAGCTACATCTTCAGTTCCTGGGCTGACAAGTCTTTCCGTGCTAAACTATATTATGTTACTTGTGGCCCTTATGGCTTCAGATGATAAATCCCTAGTCATTTAAATAACTTCTGCCTTGTACATGACTTAATTTTTTCTCTGGTTGCTTCACAATATTTTCTTTGACTTTGAACTGATTATGACCTGTCAGAACCAATGTCAACAGGTTACCCACTGACCTCCACCTACGCATCATGATGTGTTCACAATTTATTTATTGCAGTGTAGCTCTGGCTAGCCTGGAACTTACTATGTATACCAGGCTGACCTCTGCCTCCCAAGTGTAATGTGACACTATTCCTAGGGAGATATAAATGAATGTCTACTCACCCTGGATGGGAAACTAACAACAGACCAAAGCAAAGTCAAACTTGGTGAGCCAACGAGTTTTATTGGGGTTACTCACAAGAAAAAAAGAAACAGATAGGGGCCGAAGGAATGGCTCATCCATTAAAAACTAGGCTCACAATGAAAAAAATATAAGGGGGGGGGGGTGCTGGAGAGATAGCTCAGATGTTAAGAGCACTGGCTGCTCTTCCTGAGGCCCTGAGTTCAATTCCCAGCAACAACATGATGGCTCACAACCATCTGTAATGAGATCTGGTGCCCTCTTCTGGCCTACATGGATGCATGCAGACAGAACACTGTATACATATTAAATAAATAAATCTTTAAAAAAATATATATAAGAAACAGATAGGACTCAAAGACAGATGCATCAGCAAAGCTCACCCCAGCATGCATGACAGCTCACAAAAGCTGGAAACTTAGAGCACATTGCACAGCAGCTCATCAGGTTGAAGAGTATCCTTTCCAGGCGACCCCACTAGCCTGATCTTCCAGGCATCTCACCTTGTCTGAGAGCATCTCTCAACTGTTCTAACAGTTTACATACATGAATGTGGAGGAAGGAGCCTGGAGAGGTTGACCAGTTTCAAGGACTTCCTGAAGCTATTTGAGTTGTCTAGAGGAGCATTACATTAGGACATCCTGTTGTTTCACATTCATGTAAACATTCTGTGTCTTAATGAACTTCTCTCCAAAAGGGAAGGTTTTAATGTTGGGAGAAAGTTTCCTGTAACACCCAGGGCTGAGAGCAAATGTTTCCTTTAAAGATTTAGATCTTCTTAAACTCGCTGAGGCTGATATTGTAGCCCAGAATATAGTTTTGTTTCCTTGGTGAATTCTCCACTTAACTCTTCTACTGTTGTTTAGTGTGTGGCTCCATAAATGTCCTCCAGGGCAGTTACAATATTGTTCAAGTGTTCTATTCATCACTGGTGGCCTATCTCCATCCTACCAATGGCTGAGCTTGCCAATGACAGTTGCTGACACAGCTGCTTCTATTCAGAAGTTTTTTGCTTCATCTGTTGTCAGCCTCTCTCCCTAGGAACGTAAACATTTAGGATAGTTTGAGCCATTTGATGAACTGACTCCCTTGTTATAATGATCCGAAATTTCCCATCTCTGGTATCCATTCTTTATCCTGAAATATAGTTTGGTAATTATGAACTTAATCACTCTGCCTTTGTTTTGTCTAGTGTTAATGTGATGTACTCTATGCTTTTCCTTTTGAAAATATTTAATTACATTTTTATGTTGTAGGGGTGTGCGTGTGCGTGTGCGAGTGTGTGTGTGTGTGTGTGTGTGTGTGTCTGTGTGCACATATACCTTGGCAAATGTGTTCAGATCAGAAGTCAAATTGCAGGATTTTATACTCCTTCCACCATGTAGGTCTTGGGGGATCAAACTCAAGTCATCAGGCTTGACAGTAAGTGCTTTAGCCTGCAGAGCCATCTCATCAGCCCTTATCCTTTACTTTTAACTTATTTGCATCCTCACATAGATCACTGGCTTCCTGTAGACAGCATATCTGGGGCTCATTCTTTTATCCATCTGACAAGCTCTGCCTTTTTATGGGAACATTCTGAGGATCACTTTAGAAATTGTTCCATAAGGGTAAAAGGAAAAAAGCTTTAGAGTTTATGGGTCACATCTGGTCTTCACTGGTTTCTCTTCTCTCTTTCTGTTTTCTTTTTAATCACCAAGACATGTGCATGCCATTATTAGACAAATGGCCACCTGAGTATATGCTGCAGGCCTTGTTTGATCTCCAGGGTGTAATTTGGTAATTGTTTATAAAAACTATTTACATTTTATGTAATTGTTGATATGGTAGGGTTTAAGTCTTCCATTTGGACATCTGACTCCTTGATATCTTATTTCTTTTTAAAATTTGTTTGCATTCTTTTCAGTTAATCAAAATGTTTATGATCCACTTTATCTTATTCATTGGTTTGTTACTGTTTTGTAGCAATATCTACCAAGTAGAAATATTTCCATACTGGAGACCACCCATCATGACTCAGGATGTAAACAACTCACAAGTCTCAAAAGGTTTCTGAGGCTTAGGAGATTCACAAGGTCCCTCTCCAAGGCTGGGGAGGGAGGAGACTCTGACATGCCCAGCTGCCTGCAAGCCCTGCATAGAGTTTCAGGGTTCCATGCTGGGGTACACTTTCAGTTATGCAGCTGTAGCTTGTTGAGTATCCCCAATAAACTCATTGGCTTGCCAAGTTGGACTCTGATGGTCTTGTTACTTTGGTTCCCTGTCTGATGCGAGGAGAGATTTGTTCACTTCTCCCTCAGAAAAGTCACTCAACGGTTAGGTGCATCTTAGGCTTTGGTTTATGTCTGGTGATTCATTTAGGGTTGACAGCATGCAGCCTTAACATTAATCTACTTTCAAATGACATCCTATTTTCACATACTGCATAATGTCGCATGCAGTATTTCTCTCCATGCAGCCTTAGATAGTTTCTTGTCAAATGTTTGGTTCCTATAGGTTGTAAAGCCCCAGCAAATTACCATTATTTGCACATTAAACGGTCATTTGTCTTTTGTAAAAAAATAGAAATAAAAAGTAACAAAGATCACTGGGGACTGAAAAGATAGCTCAGTCAGTAAAGTGTGTGCTTCATTTTGTGAGGATCCCAAGAACCCACATAAAAATCTGGGGTATGATGACATGTGTCTGTGATCCCTCCAGCCAGGACAGAAGTTCTGAAAAAGAATATAAAGCTAACCGTGTTTCCAGTTTTTGTTTATTTGTTTAAGGCATCACAAGAGATGTATTTTTTAAGACAGTGGAAGGGAGTGGCCCTTGATGAATGCTCAGGAGTTGGCTGTTATCATGCATTATTTTCTCATCTTGTTTCAAAAGATTTTAGAGAAACAAACTGAAATCTAGTGGTAATGAGCATCCCATGAACAAAGGCTTTGAGGAAATACGTCCTAAGGATTTCAAAGCTGCTAGCAATTCAGAACAATGCATTGTGGGAGCATCGGTCTCAAGCATGAAATAAATGGGCTCATTGATGGGGAGGGGACTGGAAGATGGAAAGAGCCAGGGGATCAGGGAGTGCTGTGAGCATCTGTCTCCTAGAAGTGACAGAGAAGTTACATGCATAAAGTCTTCCCTACATACATGAGCTGAGCAAGAACAGACATGTTAACATGGATGGAGGTGGCGAAACTAGCAGGCCTTAACCCTAGGAAGAACTTCAGGCAACCAAGCAATGTTGAGAGTAGGAGAATAGTCTTCCTCGGGGAAAAGCCCCCCGCACCACCCCATGCCTCCATCAAAATGGTTATCCAATGTGTTTCTAGTTTTAACTGTTGTGTATATATGTGTGTGTGTGCATATGTGTGCATATGTGTATATGTGTGTGTATCTGTGTGTATATATATGTATATATATGTGTGTGTATATGTGTACCTGTGTATGTGTGTGTGTCTGTATATATGTGTGTGTGTGTGTCTGTGTATGTGTGCCTGTGTATGATGTGTGTATGTGTGTGTATGAGGTGTGTGTGTATGTGGGTATGTGTCTGTATGTGTGTTGTGTGTGTGTGTATGTGGGGGTATATATGTCTGTGTATATGTATGTGTATGTGGAATGCATGCCTGTGGGGGGGGTAAGTGTGTGTGTGTGTGTGTGTGTGTGTGTGTGTGTGTGTGTGTGGTCAATCGGAGCATTAACTATATTTAATAGTGAAAGTCTCAAATCCAATACGAGGCTCCACAACTTCACAAAGAGGTTCTTCTGGAAGCTTCAATTTTAGGTGAGTTTTTGTTGTTGTTGTCTCCATGTTTTACAAAATAGTGATTGCTGTGTAATCCTGGTGACCCGAGTTCAATCCCCAGAACCCAGGCAAATGGGGAAAGGGAAGAACTGACCCCACAAACCTGCCCTCTAACCTCCACATGTGGGCCATGGCGTGTGCCCTCAATAATAAATAATTGAACACAGATGCATGCCTGCCAGTGTGTGTAGGCCAGAAGTTAACCTTGGATGCTGTCTCCGAGGCACCATCCACCTTGGCCATCTTGAGAAATAGAGTCCCTCACTGGCACCGGGAGCTCGCTGCTTTGTCTAGTGTAGCTATTCAGGAAGCCCCAGGGACAATTTGTAGGAGTTGGCTCTCTCCCTCCACCATGTGGGCTCTTGAGGCTCAAACTCAGGTCTTCCGGCTTGGTGACAATTTCCCTTACCAGCTGAGCCATCATGCTGGCCCCACATTACTTTTTAACATTTGTTTTATTAATTTCCTTATTGGATTGTTCATAGCCCCCAAACCCATGCTTCATCTTTGTATATTTATCTTTCATTCTATAATTTTCCTGACATCATTAATTAGTTTGTGTGTGTGTGTGTGTGTGTGTGTGTGTGTGTGTGTAAGCTTTAAGATTTCCTATATATGAGGTCATATCATGTGTTATTAGAGTTATATTTCATCTTTTCTGAACTGGATACCTCTATTTATTTCTTTTGCCTAATTGCCCTAGATAGAAGATCTAGTACAATCTGGAATGTAAGTGGTAAGACACAGACATTCTATCCTGTCTTGGTCTTTGGGGAAGATTTTCCATTTCTCATCATTGCATATGAAGTTAACTGTGGGTTTTGGTTGTTGGTTTTTAAATAAATCTACCATATAATCCAGTTATCCAACTTCTGATTTATATATCCAAAGGAAATAAAATCAGGATACCAAAGCCATTCCTGCATGCCCATGTTTATTATGGCGCTATTCACAACAGAAAATAGTTCAGATATGAAATCAGTCCAGGTGCCCATCCACGGATGAATGGATAAAGAAATGTGATATATATCCACAACAGACTACTTATTATTCAGCCATGAAGAAGAATGAGCCAGGCCTGCTGGTGCAGGATCCTCAGCCCGGTCACTTGAGAGGTTGAGGCAAGAGGATTTCAAGTTTAAGATCTGTCTGGGATGCAGAGTGAATTCAATGCCAGCCTGAGTAACCCTGTAAGATCCTGTCTTAAAACTAAGACTAGAAAGAGACCTGGGGCTGTAGCTCAGTGGTATAGCACTTCCCTAGAATCCCACAGTAAGGGTCTGTGGGACACGGATTAGCGATGGAACCTGCTTAGAATCCCTTTTCCTTCTACTGGGTTGCCTTGTCCAACCTTGATATAAGGGTTTGTGCCTAGTCTTACTGTATCTTGTTATACCATGCTCAGTTCATAACCCTGGGAGGCTGGCCCTTTTCAAAAGGGAGACAGAGGAGTGGACCTGGGTGGGGAGAGGAGGGGAGAGGAAGGAGAGACTGAAAGGGGTAGAGGGAGGAGACACCATGGTCAGGAAAAAATGTGTAAGAGAAGAATAAATATTAAAAAAACAAGACTGTCCCAGTGAGGGGGAGAGAGTAGTCCACTCATGAGTGTGGACTCTTATGACTCCATCATCTCCTACTAAGACCCATCGTTGCTGTTTTAGGAACTAAGGTTCTAGCATATAAACCTTTGGGGAAAATATTCTAGCCATAGCATCTGCCCCTAACCTCCAAGGTTCATATCCTTTGTGTGTGTGTGTGGGGGGGGGTAGTGGTGTGTGTTTGTCGGTGCGCACGTGCGAATGCATGCGCCTGTGAATATGCATGTAGGCATATAGTGGAGTGCTTTTAAGTGAATGTGCAAATGTGCATAGATGTTGAGCCTAGAGGTCAACCTCAGGTGTCGTTCCTTGGGACTTTCTCCATCTTGTTTTTAGAGGGATGGTCTCTCACTGGACTAGAACTTGCCAAGTAGGTGAGGTTGGCCAGCCAGTTGGCCTGGGCCTTGGTAGACCTATCCCCACCTCTCCTGCACTGGGGTTACACAGACCTGCAGAATGGAAATCAGGTTCTCACACTTCCAAGACTAGCATGTTACTGTCTAAACCATCTCCCTGGCCCCACATGTCCTCCTTCTTATACAATATAAAATATATTCCTTCTATCCCAAGTGTCCCATAAGTCTTAACTTGTTCCAGTATCAACTAGAAAGTTCAAAGCCCAAAGTCTCATCTGAATCAAATATGGATGGGACTCAAGGCATGATTCATCCCCAGACTAATGTCTTTCCAGTTGTTGGCCAGTGAAATCAAAACAAGCTATTTTCTTCCAAAATACAGTGATAGGACTAGGATATTCTTATTTCTCTGTAAGGGAGAAACAAGTAAAAATAAAGATGTTGACTGCATTGTGTGTACTTGTAATCTCGGCACTCGGGAGGTAGAGATAGGAGAATTGACAGTTCAAGGTTATTCTTGACCATAAGTTCAAGATCAGCCTGGGATACTTGAGACCCTCTCTTGAAAGCGCACAGCCACCATAAGGGTATAGTGATGCACTTGTAATTCCAGCACTTCCGAAGCAGGGAGATTTGAAAATTCAAGGCTAGCCTGGGCTACATAGCAAGGCATGTCCCAAAAAAAAAAAAAAAAAAAAAAAAAACAAAATAAAACAAAACAAGCCAGGCAATGGTGGCACATGCCTGTGATCTCAGCACTTGGGAAGCAGAAGCAGGTGGATCCCTGTGAGTACAAAGCCAGCCTGGTCTACAGAGTGATTTCCAGGACAGCCAGGGCTGTTACACAGAGAAAGCCTGTCTTAAAAAACAAAAACCCAAACCAAACCAAACCAACAACAACAAAACAAGAGCTGGAGAGAAGTCTCATTTGGTAAAGTGTTTGCCATGCAGGCAGGAGGACCTGACCTGATCCCAGCACCCACATAAAAGCTCATCACAGTGCATAATCTGTAACTGCAGCGCTGGGGACATGGATACAGGTGGGCCCCTGGTATTCGTCGGCCCACCCACCTAGCTGAGTTGGTGAGCTCTGTGTTTGGTTATGCACTCTGTATCCAAAATAGGGTGGCGTGCATCAGAAAGATGGCTCATCAGGGAAAGGGGCATGCCAAGTATATGTGACAACCCAAGTTCAATCCCAGGATCCCACAGTGGAAGGAAAGGACCAAAAGTTGTCCACTAACCTCCATATGTGTGCCTTGGCACGCTCTCTGCACTCACATATACATTTCATGTACTCACACACACAAAAAACCAACAATAACAATAAGAAACATTCAAAAAAGAACGTGGCCAGTGATTGAGGAAGATGCCTGCCACTCACCTGTGATGACAACCCTAGTTGTATTTGCGCACATTTGTGCACACGTGTACACACACACACACACACACACACACACACACACACACACCACGTACACTTGCACACAAATACTCCATGGTGGAGATCTGGTTTACCATACAGCCCTCCTCCGGTGGGTTTTAGTCTGTACACCAGTTCTCCAAGTTGTCTCATGCCGGCAGCTTTCATAGGCGTGCATCGCACACTGGTGGCCCTTTAGTTTTCCTTTGTGGGACAACTCCCATGGCTCTGCTAGTCATTATCCTAGCGGGGACTGTCTATGGCTGTTCCAATCCCAAATGTCCATTAAGCACTGCCCTAGTAAGGACTGTCATGGCTGCTGGAAGGGTGGGTCAGCACCTCACGTCGTGGAAGGTTAAACTCAGATCTGAATACCTGCAAGGCAAGCATGCTACTACCTGAGATTCCGGGGAGAGCCTTCTTGGCGCTTCCGTATGTGGCAGAATAGCAAGAGAATAAAGGCAGTGGCGAGCCCAGAGGCACAAATGTACTGTTATTATAACCATTCCTATAAGAACAAACCAACTCTGGTTTGAACCCACCCGCTTCTGGGAGAACCACATTAGTCAGGCCCTCATCCACCCAGGCCTTTACTAAGATCCTGCCTCCTAACATCACTGGCCCGGAATTAATGTTGACCTGCATAGACTTTGGGAGATATATTTTAACACCAATGCAAATGGAAGCCAGAAAAAAACTCACTGAAGGTCACTCACTGTAAGTTTTGATAGGTATTTTTTCTCATTTCTATCCCACTCGAGATTTTTTTTTTATGTGTGTCTTAGTTACTTTCTATTGCTGTGATAAGACACATGACTAAGGGAATTTATCAAGGAGAGCATTTAATGGGAGACTCACAGTTGATCATGGCAGGGAACACGGCAGCAGGCAGGCAGGGTGCTAGAGCAGTAGCTGAGAGCTTATAATTTGAAACACAAACACGAAGCAGACAGAACTAATTAGGAATGGCGTGAGCTTTTGAAACTTCAAAGCCCGCCCTCAATGTCACACCTCCTCCAACAAAGCCACACCTCCCAATCCATCGGAACAGTCCTGCCAACTGAAGACAAAGCATGCAAATATATGTGCCTACAAGGGACACCTTATTCAAACCATGTGGATGACAGCGCATGCGCACACATGTGTGTATGCATGTGTGTACAGGCAAGTGCACATGTGTGGAGATGCATGCGTGTGTTCTTCCTTTCGACAGGGTCTCTCACTGGAAAGTGGGATTCACCAGTATTTACTTCTCTAGATTGTAAACATGCACCACCATTGCCCCTTTTCATGTGAGTTCTGAGATCCAGACTCAGATTCCCCATGCTTGCAAGACAAGGACTTCACCAGCTAATGCTTTCTCTCCAGGCCCTAATTCGAGACATTTCCTAATTCTCCAACATCATTGTTTGCCTGGGTGGAGGACTTGTTTAGAAGTACATTAATTTTTCTAACGTTCAGTGAGATTTTTGTGGAGCTTAAGCTCGCCTTATTTCCCTTCTCTCCAATTTCTCCCTGAGATAGGGTCTGACTATGTAACTCCTGGCCTAGGACCCTGTGTAGACTAGGTTGTCTCAGACTCACAGGGATCTGCCTGCCTATGCTTCCTGAGTGCTGGGCTTCAAGGTGTGCACCACTCACCCGGCAAACATGTATTTATTTATTTTTAAAATATTTTTATTTAGATGTATGTGTCTGTGTTTGTGTAAATGGATACTCTCTCTCTCCCTCTGTGTGTGTGTGTGTGTGTGTGTGTGTGTGTGTGTGTATGCCTCTGGAAGCTAGAGCTGAAGTTACAGGTGAATATGAGCTGCCTAACATGGGTGTTGTTGCCTTAGGCCTTCTGTGAGAGCAGAAACCTACTCTTAAGCATTGAACCACCCCTCCAGCCCCTTATTCTCTCACATTTTAAAGAAAAAGCTCTTTTTACATCTGATTATGTGTTTGTTGTATGCACACTTGAATGTGAGCATTGAGTCTAAAGGTCATCTCTTCCATCTGCAGGGTCCTGGAGATCAAATTCAGCTGCTCAGGCTTGGCCAGCAAGCCCCTTTCCCCCACGGACTATCATACTGGACCCAAGTCCTATATTAGCACTGCCCATGACTATGAGTGAGTCTCTTCTCTCATCACCACAGTAGAATGGGATTTCAGATTCAGCCCTTGCACCTGACTTTTTTTTACATGGGTTTTAGGAGTCAAATTCAGGCCCTCAGGTTAGCATAGCAAAGCTTTTTACCCATTGAGCTATCTTATTGGTCCACCTGTGTTGTGGAATATTAGTTTCAGATGTGTTACATTTGTTTATGCTGTGGAATATTTGTTTAATGATGCAGAGATGTGTTACATGCTTTTATGTTACATTTGTCTAACTCTGTGAAGCTTTGCTACATGACCTGATCTACAAGAGCTAGTTCCAGGACAGACTCCAAAACAATACAGAGAAACCCTGTCTTAAAAAAAAAAAAAAAAAAAAAAAAAAAACCCACAAAACACAAAACAAAAAAGAAAGGAAGGAAGGAAGGGAGGGAGGAAGGGAGAAAGGAAGGAAGGAAGGAAGGAAGGAAGGAAGGAAGAAAGAAAGAAGCCAAGCTAAGGCCAGGCATTCATAAATAAGAGTAAGTCTCTGTGTATTTATCTGGGAGCTGGGTGGCAGGCCCCCAAAGATCAGATAGTGAAAAACCAACTACACAGCTGGTTTTGTTTTTGGTTTTTTGTTTTGTTTTGGTTTGGTTTTTGGTTTTTTGAGACAAAGTTTCTCTGTGTAGCTTTGGAGCCTTTCCTGGAACTAACTCTGTAGACCAGGCTGGCCTCAAACTCACAGAGATCTGCCTGTTTCTGCCTCCTGATTGCTGGGACAGCTACACAGCTGTTTCAGTTGAAGATGTCTCCCTTGAGAGCTTTTCCCCAGCCCTTTGGAGAAATCATTTTCTCATCCCCCACTCTACCCCCAGCTTTCATTGTGAGTTGTTATGTGGGTCCTCTGGTAGAACAGCCAGGGTTCTTAACCCCTGAGTCACCTCTCCAGCCATGCAGGAAGAACTCTTAACCTCCTAGCTGTCTCTCCAGACACTCTACACTATTTTCTGAGACAAGGTCTTTCACTGAACCTGCAGTTCACTGGTTCAGCTAGCCTGACTGGCCAGTGAGCCCCCAGGAACATGCTTAGTATATGGGGTACCTAAAAGACAGACCCGAGACCTCTCCAAAAATTGTCCATGTAGTTACCCTCTCTGGCTTCCCACCCATGCATGCTGGGCTCTTAATGCCCTGGGCAGGGCCTCCTCTTGTGGACCATAATCCCAGCTCACATTTCAGATCTGTGGCTGCCCATAGATCCTCCTAACTCTACCCTGCTAGCATAAGTCTCCCCAGCTATATTCTACTGAGGTGCAGTTGCCACACCACCCTCCCATCTGTAATTCAGAGTTTCAGGTACACCAAGTTCTTGTCCTTAAGGGGCTTGTGGTCTAGATTGAAGCAAGGCTATCCTGGTGTAGATGGACAAGATGTTTCTCTAAGGCCACCTGTCATCCTTGGCTCCAGTTGGCCATTATTTTCAGCTGGGTTTTGAGAGGTATGAGGTGGCAGGTGACCGAGTCACTGCAGATGGATGGCACCTGATTGCCAACTTGATGGGACTTAGAGTCACCATGGAAACAAACCTCCAGCGATTTCCTTGAGGGAGTTTCTAGCCTGGGTTAACTGAAGAGAGAAAAATCCACCCTAAGATCAGGTAGCATTGCTCTAAGGGCCGGGGACTTTGAATTTTATAAAAAAGGAGAAAGTGGCCGGGCCCTGGTGGTGCACACCTTTAATCCCAGCACTCAGCAAGCAGAGGCAGGTGGATCTCTGTGAGTTTGAGGTTAGTCTGTTCTATAGATTTAGGTCCAGAACAGCCAGAGCTACATAGTGAGAGCCTATCTTGAAAAACAAACAAAACAAATAACAACAAAAAAGGAGAAGTGATCTGAGCACCAGTACTCATCTCTGCTAGCTGACAGTGGACACAGTGTGGCCAGATGCTCATACTCCTGCTGCCAGGCCCTCTCCGCCATGATGGACTGTACCTCCAAACTGCGAGCCAAAGAAAACACTCCTCCCCTTACGTTGCTTCCAGTCAGTTATTTGGTCCCAGAAAAAAAGAAAAGAAACATAACTAAAACTAGGGGAGTAGAAAGGGGTTGGAGGAGACAGCTCTAGAATCAGCGGGGGAGATTACACAACTCTCTAAAACTATTGGGTTACCCAATTTAGCACATGGATTGTATTGTGTGCAACGTGTATCTCAATAAAACTGTTATTTCAATAAAAGTGGTGAGTGTGAACTTATGCAAGGAGTTTGGGGTTGGCTGCGGGAAGGGATTCCGCTGTGTAATGGAAGGCAGGATGGGACTCAGCAGTCCTGTTACTCATCTGCCTCCTTTGCCAGTGGAATCAGCCCTAGGGACAGAAGGAGGGAAGGGCCTCGGCCCAGATCGATGGACACATTGTCTCCGCGTACCTTGCACCCTCATTCCTTCTGACTAACAATATAGCATGGGCTTCCATGGGTGACAGATCAATTGAGCAACATTTTTTTATGTTATCCTGTCCTGCCCTGTCTGGTGAAAATGAGCGTTCCTCCCCCGGGGATTGTCTTGCTTCCAAGAAGGCGGCCTGGGAGGACCCAGATTGCATGGAGGGACAAGATGTTTGGTTTCTCTGGAAAAGAGGAGTGGGAAATTGAACCTGACACCTGGCAAGGTCCACAGGCTGGGCAACAAGCTGGGGAGCTTGGCCTATACTCCACCCCAGGGTTGTCTAGGCCAGCACCTTGCCTGGGGTCTTGGCAGAGGCCAGAACAGGCCAGCCCTGGTTGAGGGGGGTTGGCATGGGTGGCAGAATGCCCACGGGTAATGAAAAGGCTCAGAGATTGGTCATGGCGGGTCTGACAGTATTTTGTGTGTTGATGTTCACAACAAAGGAGATATTTGTACGTTCTTGCCAGAGACTCTAGGATTCCCAGTGACAGCCTCAGAACATATGCTTGGACCCCTTCTAGAACATTCTTGTTGCCATTGCCTCTACTCTTGATGCTAGGAAGACACCTAAGCATTTTGGGCTATGATGTCTCCCTCAGATCCAGCAGTCCCACAGTCAGGAACAGCTTGCAGTTGGAATCCACATGTCTTTCTGTTTTCTTAGTTTCATTCTCTGACACCTTAGCGAGTCCCCACCTTCTGTCCACAACAACCTCGGTGGCTCTGGGCTACTCTACATTCATGCAGAAGGGCCTCTGCTAACCTGTGCGCTAACACAAACTTGCATCCTTCCTGGAATAAGAGAGCCTGTCTCCAGGTTCTACTCTTGACTCTAGCAACCAAGCACCAAGTCTGGTCCCTCCTGGGTTGACATACATGTTAAGAAAGGGACCTAGGTCAAGGATATCACTCTAAGAGACACTTCTCAAGATGACTGTTCTTACCATCAGCATCAATTTCACTGCCCTGTCTTCAGCAGCAGCACCACCAATATGGCCACCAGTGTCAGCATCATTCCATCATTCATTGCCCTCTAGTCTCTCATCACCTTCACACCCACGCTCACCTCCATCATCACACCCACTCACCTCCATCTTCACACACACGCTCACCTCCATCGTCACACCCACTCACCTCCATCTTCACACCCACGCTCACCTCCATCTTCACACCCACACTCACCTCCATCGTCACACCCACTCACCTCCATCTTCACACCCACACTCACCTCCATCTTCACACTTGCCCTTACTCTCACTTCCATTCTTACATCTTTGCCTCCACTCCTATCTCCAATTTCATGTCTACCTCCACCCTAACTTTTTTCTTCATCTCCACCCACCCTCACTTCTACCATCTGCTAATGCCCACAACTGAAATTTTCAGTGCTATTATCTAATTCCAGGCTCCTGACATTACTAAATGCAGGGTCCGGGGAGCCTATGGCTCACATCTACTCCTGAGTTGGAGCTCTTCCCTTGAATAGTGATGCTGGACAGATGGTGGGTATCTGTGCTGATGGCCTCCAAGACCAAACAACTAATGCCAGAGAACCCGTGGTTGTGCAACTATCAAGGACCACTCTTACGACAGCTATGGGGTCATATGCTCTAGAATCCAGGCACCTTGTTCTCCATGTGTCTGATCTTAAAGAAATCAGGGGACCAAGGAAAGAACCACAAGCTGGGTCAGCCTCTGGTTGTATTGTTTCATCCTAGATCTTTCTCCCTTCTAAAAAAAGTAAGAGCAATGATTCTTCCCTCCACAGAGACAGAGTGTGAAGTGTGTCCCCAGCCTATGCAATGAAGGAGGCCCTCACGGTGGATCCTCAGCCTCAGACCTCCCAGTGTGTTTCAGACATCCATTTCTTAGCACAGAGAGCCTGGGGAAGCTGCTCGCTGTCTCAGCTAAGCCTCTCTCCCCTCATCTATAAACAGAGGATCAACGATGAATTCTACCTCTTGAGACTGCTTGGGAATTAACTGAGTCTGTCCAGGTTCTGTCTTAGGTTTAAATTCTCATCAGTGATCCAGACACACAGGGAAGGGGAATGTAGAAATGTAGCTCTACTTCCCAGCAAGGGTCATTGGACACAACAGCTCAAGATCATCAGTTGGAAAGGATTGGTAAAGCCACAACATGAGCCCCTGTTATATTCTGAGCTCCTGTCAACTTGGGGATATGAGGGATACATTAGATTGTTGGTACACAGTCCTTGTACTTACCCTGTAGCTCATGGTCTGGGTCAGAGAAGAAGGGAGGCTGGACATGTAGCATGAGATGGGCTGGGAGGAAATGGCCAACTCTGCTCCTGGCAACAGAACTCAACAGAAAGTGTTTGGTGGGTCTGGGGCAAGAATCCTGGAAAGTTCTGAGTGGTCAGCAGGAGCCAGGATCGACAAACCAGAGATGAGGACGGGCACTCCAGGTAAGGGAATATGATACCCAAAAGAGCATACATAAGCAGGAGGAGGGAGAACAGAATCTTAGCATGACAGGCAGGTGAGAGGCCAAGTGTTGAAAGGGTCCTTGAGCATAAGGAGGTTATCTGAATCAGTCCGAGGAGAGCCAGTGTCAGAATGAGATAAAGCAGGGACAGAACAAGAGCGGTACTGGGATTCTCTCCCTCCCGCCACCCATGGCTGGGGTTGTCTTTCTCACTAGGAACTGAACATAGTGGATGAGGACTGGCTTGACACTCGGCTTTTCTCTCTCTCGTGTGTATGTGTGTGTGTACATACATGCACACATACTTGCACACAAAAGTAGGGGGTCAGAGGACAGCACCAGGTGTCATTCCTCAAGTACCACCAACTTTATTTCTTCTTGAGACAGGATCCCTTACTGGCCCGGAACTCACCAATTCCACAGGCTGCCTGGCTAGTGAGCCCACAGATGTTTGCATCTACGCCTCCAACTATGTGCCACCACACACCTAGAGATCAGGTGCCCTCAGAGGCCAGAAGAGCTAGAGTTACAGGCGGTTGTGAGCCAGCTGTCACAGGTGCTGGGAATTGAACTCAGGTCCTCTAGGAAGAGTGATATACATCCTTTGACTACTGAGCCACCTCTCCAGCCAGGGTTCTGGGAATCAAACAGGCCCTTATGCTTCCATGGTAAGTAAGCATTTCTCCATCTGAGCTTCTTCCCATCTCAGAACCTTCTGACGGTCGTGTTCAGCGGCCCTTCCAAGAGCCCTGCCCCCCTTCCCTAGAGGAGGGAACCCACAGAGTGATGGTGTGGGGATTTCTGGCTGACACTTCAGTAGACTATCCCACCTGCACTTAGTGAAGCCACGAAGTGCCCTCCACTCACCTGTGCCCAAAGCTGCTAGAGAGAGCACTTGCTGCTCTTCCAGGGGACCAGAGTTTGGTTCCCAGCATCTACATTGAGAGGCTAATGGCTGCCAGTGACTCCAGCTCCAAGGGGACCTTGCCACCCTCTCTTGGCCTCTGCAGGTACCTGCACTCACAAGAACATAACTGGTGTCACTCACACACACACACACACACACACACACACACACACACACACACAAGTAAAAGAAGAACATACATTTTTAAAGCTGCCCTTCTTGTCATCACATCATTGAAGGAAACTGAGGTGTGGTGTGAGGTATACAGCAAGACAGCTAGGGTTGGTCAGAAGCCCATTTAATGGGAGACACACATGGGTGCCAGGGCCCACGGGGAAGGCGATGAGCTGGCGGGTGTTCTGGGGAGGAGGAGATGGAAAACAAGATGAGCAGCTGGTGTTGCAGCCAGCCACCAACAGGCCAGGGCTCCCTGCCACCCACAGTCTAGCCAACTGCTGCCAGGGCCTGCTGCCGGCTGCACTGCGGGCAGCCAGCCCTCCTACGTTCCGTGGGCCGCACTCTCTCTTCCCATAGGCCCTGGCATAACTCCTCATATCATGGGCCTGGATGCTCCAAATAGCAGTTTCCAAGTAAGTCCAGAGTTTGCAATGAACCGCTTTCAGCCACAGGGCCTGAGTTGTTTCTTTACACAGGGCCCCACTGACCAGGGCACCCAAAGCCCCCATGATAATAACATACACATGGCTGACTTGGATTGAGACTCAGGCATCCACGTGGGCCCAGACAAGGCCTTACTCCCTTTTCAGCTTCCCATTGCCCTCCTGGGGCAGAAGTGGGAGTCAGGTGAGGCCTGTTGTGGGGGCGGGGAATCAAGGGTACTTTGGGAAGGTACTTCTAAGTAGGCAAAGAGATGGGGGTCCACATACTGAGCAATCCTCAGGAAAACTGTCTTCTGTACCCCCAACATGCTGTTCCCCGCACAGTGTCCTGTCTCACCAGGTTAACGTCACCTCACTGCCAGCTCCTAGGTTCCTCTTTATCCACGGCCCCCAGATCCACCCTTACACTAAACTAGAACCACGATTCCCAAGTCAATTTATTCACATTCCCTTTCCCTCTCCTCTCGTTCTTCTCCCTCCTCTTTCCTTTCTTCTGTTCTTTGTATCCCCTTCCCCTCTCCCCTCCCCACATCTCTTTCCTCTCCTCTCTCCCATTCTGCTCTCTCTTCATCTCCTCTCCCCCAGCCCAACCCCGCTTCTTGCACAAGAGAACCTAAGCTTGATCCTTAACACCCATGCAAAAAGCCAAATGGAGTGGCAACATGTTTGTAATCCCAGCCTGGGGAGGCAAAGACAGGAGGATCCCTGGGGCTCTCCGGCCAGCTACTTAGTGAAGTCCATGACGGTGAGAGACTCTTCACTGAAATTTAAAAAGGCACCAGTGCCTGGGGTTATCTTCCGGTCCACACGTGCTTCTGTGATCACACACACACACACACACACACACACACACACACACACACACACACACACGGTGCACATTCATACATACAAGCAAAACACTCAAACACATAAAATAAAAATAAACAAATCTTTAACAACAACAAAGAGATTGAATTGTGTTCACAGCCACTACCACAATTTGACACTGGTGCCATCCCTCACTCCCCAAGCTCCAACTGCTGGAGAAGGGGGTAAGCAAAGAGATGCCCATACCATGGCTGGCATGAAACAGACTGCCCACAAATCCACCTGTGGCACAGCACCCAGGAAACACCTGGCTACAAAAGGTGCTTGCAAAAGTGCGCCCTCTATTGAAGGAGTGAAGGACGTTCTAAATGTTAGACATTCTTTCCATGATGTCAAAACGTACCTAAGTATACAATTGAGAGTGGAAAAATAGGGGACAGAAACTGGGTATTGGCAGCTTTTCCAATTTCATTTGTGTGTGAATTTTAATATAAATACAAGATGTAGAGCATTAATGCAAGTCAGAATGTTTTGGTGAACACATTTCAACAGTTCCACTCGATAACAATATAAATAAATCTGTTAAAATTTTCTGGATAATTTCAGCATTTGGATTTTTAAAAAATAAGTAGTTTTTTTTTAATCAATGGCAACTAAATGGTGTTTGTAGTGTTTTTATCGTATAGTAGATTCCATCCATTCACACTTCACTTTTCTGAGTTATCCTATGTGCAAGTATATTTTAATGTTCTATGTCTTCTATGATGTTCCTGTAAATTTACTATTAAAATACATTAAACTAGGGTTGTAGACATGGCTCAGCAGTTAAGAGCACAGACTGTTCCTACAGAGATTCAGGTTCAATTTCCAGCACCCACATAGGAGCTCACAACTGTCATTAACTCCAGGGTCCAACACCCTCATACAGGCAAAACCTCAATGCACATAAAAATAAGAATAAATAAAATTATTTTTAAAAAAACCAGCTAGGCAGTGGCACACACATTTAATTCCAGAATCCCAGTACTTAAGGGGCAGAGGCAGGTGGATCTCTGAGAATTTAAGGCCAGTCTGGTCTACAAAGCCAGTTCCAGGTCAGGCTCCTAAGCAAAAAAAAAAAAAAAATAAATAAATAAAAAGAAAGAAAGAAAAGAAAAAAAACAAACAAACAAAAAAGGAAACCAATACCCAAGCATTCCAGAGAACTTTGTATCTATATGAGTTAATTATTTTATTGCTATAACAGAATGCCCCACAAAAGCAACTTAAGAAAAAGAAGGTCTCTCTCTCTCTGTGTGTGTGTGTGTGTGTGTGTGTGTGTGTGTGTGTGTGTGTGTGTCACAGTTTGAGGAGATACAGTCCATCATGGCTGGGAAGACATGGCAACAGGAGTGTGAAGCAGCTGGTCACATCATATCCACAGCCAGGAAGAGGAGAGAGATGGATGCTGGTGCTCTGCTCACTTTCTTTTTATTTAGTCCAGGACCCCAGCCCATGGGATGATGTTGCCCACATTCAGGTTGAGTCTTTCCTTCCTTGGATAATGCAGTCTGGAAATTCCATCACAGATAAGCCCAGAAGTTCTTTCTCGTGCTGATTGGAAATGTCATCAAGCTGACAATCAAAATCAGCCATCACAGCTTCCATGCCTTCTTGGGGGGCCTCTGCCCCCCTACCTACAAATCTAGGTATGGCACATAAGGTCCCACAGCACACACATGGGGACTCTCCATTGTCTTCCCCTTTTAGGGAGTTTCTGTCTCTTTGTGAGACACTTGGGCCCCACCCTCAAAGAATCAGGGAATTGGGTCACTCCTAGTCTGAACAAGGCACCCTAGCAAATACCTGTGGAGAAGTGGTGGGAACTGTGTAGTCTCCAGGGAGTCTGTTCTGAAAGAAGGTAAAGAACCTCCTGCCAACAGGGTACCATGGGCTCCTGCCCCCTCTCCCCTCCAGGTAGCAAGGTTGCAAAGGCGTGGCAGGGGCGTGTTTATCCCTACGCCTGGCTGGCACTGTTGCTGGTTCTGCCTGGTCATGGCCTTCCTTGAGGGTGGGAGCCCATATGCCCCAGTGCTAGTTGGTGGTGCCTGGAGGTGAGACCCATACTGCCAGATTCTCCCATGGAGACCTGATGAATGGATGGTATTAGGGTACCAGAGATCAGGGCTCTTGAACCCTCATCTGAGTTTCCTGTGGTTTCTCCTAGCCATTAGTATGCAAGACCTGTGGTCTTGATGTCTGAGGAGATGCTAAGAGTATATAACTGGGAGAGTTTAACTGAAGATGGCTCCATCTATGTGGCTATAGGGAAGCCATCTTCCAATGCCGGGTGAAGATTTTCCATTGCAGCTGCATTGAGGTCCCCCATGCTTGTAACCCTTCAGCATGCTCTTGTAGCTAAAGCCCAATCAATGCATTCATTGGCTTCCCAGGGCCAGAGAACTTGGGTAAAATTGTATTTTCTCAGTGGGACCCTGTGAGGAGGTGTTCCTCTCCAGCAGAAAAGGAGTTCTCACAGCAGGAACTGCTTTGCCACATCCACAATCTCCACCCACACCCTCCACCATGATGCTCTGCCTCAAATCCAAAAAAAAAAAAAAAACCCTCTTTTGAGGAAACCGACTGCCACAATCCACCCTTAAGCTATTTTCCCCCCTCCTCATCCCTTCTCAGTAACTTAATTTGTGTTTTTATTGATTTTCATCAACATGGTTATGTTTCTTGCCCTGGCCAGGGAAGAGAGTGCAAGAACATTCTAGAAAGAAGTGTCATGAGTTCTTTGGGTGGAGGGCGGAACCCTACAAGGTGATTTTTTGGGGGTGTGAGGGGGGATTGAGGAATGGAATAGAAACAATAGTAGTTAACGAATAAGAAGCCAGATGCACCTGCTGCAACTTGTGACTGGTCCTCTACCCCGAAGACCCTGGGAGAAAGTCTGGCGAAGCAGGATAAGTCACTTCGTAGGTCAAGATGGGGTGGGTGAGGCAGCAGTGGCTGAACCTCGAGGAGATAGAGTACCACAGGAGAGCAGGTAGCGCTCCGGGGAAAAACACAGGAACTGATCGTGTGGCATTGGAGTCTGCAATGTCCCCAACATGTTTTGAACACTTGTTCCGTAACTTATGGAACTATATCGGGAAGCCACGGAGGCTTTAAGGGATGGGGTCTATCTGAAGGGGATAGGTAGCCAGGGGTGGAGCCTTTTCTTTTTATTACTTCTTTGTGTCTTTCCCATCATGCATTTCAATCCCATTCATTTCCCATCCCCACGGAACCACGCTCACCCTTACATCTCCTCCCACCCCCAGGTGGGAGAGAAATGAAAAGGGGGAGGGGACCTCATCACAGAAGCTGTGGTGTGACAAGTGAGTCATGCGGTAAATCCTTTTATCCATACATCTGGACTTACAAGTGTTCGTTGAAAGAGTCATTGGTATGGTTCAAGGCCTCTGGGTTCTACTATACTATTGATGCTGGACCCTCACTGGGACCGGTTATCCTGCTGTTGCCCTGTGCTATGGAGATCCTGCAGCTTGAGGTCTACAGGACCAGTCTCTTTGTGTTCGCCAGTAGATCACAGATGGGATAGATACTGGGGTAGCCAACCCACAACCCTGGTTCTGGGCCTGGGTAGCTAGTTGTGGTCTCCCTCGTCCTCACTACCAGGGCGAGCTCTCCTGCATTGCTGGGCAAGTTCACCCTTTGCAGTGAGTGGTGAGCAGGGGGCGGGGCCAGTTCTCCAGCTTTTATGTTCTCAGGGTGGGATCTCTCAGACCTACGTCTTCATCTTCACCTTCAGGGCCGGTTCTACTGTGTTGTCCAGGTGGTGTGAGGCCATTTCCCCAAGGTAGCAGCAGATGAGAGGCAGGACTAGCTCTCCCTCGCTCATGACCTCAGGGCCAGCTCTCCCGCCTGCCTCAGCAGAGCCATCTCCCAGCTATGGGCCTCCTTCATTCGGTCCGCACGCTGATTGTAGCTATGCGAATGTATGACAGGGGACAGGGGTGGGATTCTCAAAGAAGTAGGAGAGTGAGGCAGGGGTATGCCTCAGCACAGTCTGTGGCATTGTTTCCCTCCTTCTACCTTTATGTGGGCTCCGGAGATCTTGTGCCATCTGGCTTATGTCAGGGTGAAGTGCCTTTACCACTGAGCCACCCCCCAACCCAAGATCTGGAGGCAGAATTTGAGAGTGGGGTGATAGAGATGGAGTTTTGTGCTTGTTGCCTAGGAATAGGGATGTTCTGTGACATGGTGTCAGGGGACAGAAGGCCATGAGGAAGAGAAGTATTCAGGAGACCTTCCCCTGTCCAGAGCCCACCTGCCCAGCTCAGCTTCCTGCTCTGAACTTCCTCTCTGCCCAGCAGCCCTTAACTCAAAACAACCATCTGGAATTTTCCAGGTAGACATTCTCCTCAAAGGCTCTGTTGTAGTTTTCTGGGCCACCACCTCCAACCACCCCCAGCGGTTCTGTGGGCTCCAAGATTAAGTCCCCTGGAACGCTGGGCCCTCCTCTCAGCGGGGGGCAATGATCAAGAAAAGAGGCCTCCTGGTGACCCCCGTTCACCTCTTCCTACTCCCCACCGATCTCCAGACACATTTGCGATTTATCTTTCTCTGTTGTTTATTGTGCTGAGTCCAAGCCTCCCGGCCAACTCCCGAGCTTCATGGGCCAGCCACGGCCCAGCCCGAGACGTCTGTCCCAGCCAAGCCCAGAGCAGCCCCCCACCCGACGTCCCCTCAGCTGCCCCTGAGCCAAGCAGGCCCTGAGCTCTGGCCTGGCCGGACGTCTTTCTTTATGGAGCCCCAGGGCCTGTCTCCTCTATTGTCTGCTCGTGTTTACAGGCTTGTTCGTGTTTGCCTCATGATTTTATTCTGGGTGACGCCCCAATTTGGAAGGGGCCTGCATGCCATCCTGCTGAGGCGCTCCATCGCCCGGGCCCTGGGCTCCTCATCCATCATCTCCCAAGCCTTACAGCCATGGTGGTGAGAGGGAGGGCCTATCATCCGGAGAGGAGCTGGTGAGAGGGTGATTTTGTTCACAACGTGGAAGAGGTGCATGTGTGTGTGCATGTACACAAGAGTGAGTGTGCGTTCAAGCCTGTGTATTTATGCATGTGTGTGCCTATTAGGGTTTGAAGGCTGATCAATCCCCCCCCCATACCATTTATACCCCGGGACCCACTGACAACTCTCCAGCCTGGAGTGCCAAAGGCATAGACACCAAAGTCCAGGCCTGGCTTCCTCTCTGACACAGAAATATGGCTGCAGCCAACTTCTTGACTTCTCAGGATCTCCATTTCCCCTTCAATAAAAAGGAGGTTAAGATCAGAGCCTAATGATGCAAGTTTTTCATTTCTGCTACTTGGGAGGCTGAGACAGGGGGATCATAAATCTAAGACCAGCCTGGGTAACTTAGCAAAACACTACCTTACTATTTTTTTTTAAATTGTAGGACTCCCTTTATAAATGGAACCTTGCCAGATGGCTCAGTGGGTAAAGGGGCTCGTCTCTAAGTCTGGTGACCTGACTTAGGATCCCCAGAACCCGTGTAAATGTGGAAGGAGAGAATGAACTTCCTCAAATTATCATCTGACCTCTACACGTGCCCCATGCATGGCACAGATATGCATTCTCTCTTGCACACTCACACATGTAAATAAATCAATAAATGTTTGCAGAATGGTTGGGAATGTGCTGAGTAGTAGAACACCTGCTTAGAATCCCCCAGTGAAGGGCTGGGGATGTGGATAAGTGTTAGAGCACCTGCCTAGAATCCCCCAGTGAGGAGCTAGGGGCTCTGGCTTGGCCCCCTCTTAGAGTACTTGTGCTGTTGATCCCTGGGCTAAGGCTCTCTCTCTCTCTCTCTCTCTCTCTCTCTCTCTCTCTCTCTCTCTCTCTTATGTTCCCCAGCGGAGAAAGAGAGAGAGAGAGAGCCAACCAGTAGGATGGGATGGCAATCCCAGAGCCAGGAAGAGAGAGCATGGCTGTCAAAACCAGAGGACCTCTGCCCTGGAGGCAGGGGCTGGGGTGTGCAGGACAGTGGCTCAGAAGCTCATCTTTATGGTGTGTTGACAGAGCACAGGGCACTTCCTAAGCATATTACTGTCCCTGGAGACAGGAGTGCTGGAGGCTGACTTTGGTACGTAGATAACCACCTACTGGGCTACTCCAAGGCGATCTGCAAACTCCTCAGGACCTTCAATCACTAGCGTTCCAGCTCCCAGAAAGGACTGGCTTCCCAGAATAGCCCTGTTCCTCCAAAGAGCTGCCAACCCTGTGGTCCTGTACAATGCCCTGGAGATCCCTGCTTGCACCTTGTCTAGGAGTCTGGAGACTGAGGACCAACCTGGGACCTTCAGGGATTGCCTGAGCAACTGAAAGTGGTGGATGGCTGTGGCTGGTAAGAAGAATCACCACCGAGAACTTGAAATTCCCAAGGAGACAACCATCATCCAGGTGTCTGGACTGCCACTAATCCACTTTCATTGGCCACAGGGTTGATGGTGCAGATATATACAAAAAACACCTGTCGAGATGAGGCGATGGCATTGTGGGTGAGATGGTTGCTCTGCAAGCCTGAAGATGTAAGTTCAAATTCCTAGCACCCATGTAAAAACCCAGACACAGCTATGCATGCTTGGAACCCCAGCAGTGGAGGGTGGACTCAGGCAGATCCCGAGAGCTTGCTGGCCAATCATCCTAGCTGAACTAGTGAGCTTCTGGTTCAGTAAGAGACTATCTCAAACCTACAAGGCAGGGACAAATGGCGGAAGACTTCCTCCACCCTGTTCTGGTTTTCCACGTGTATGTGCATGGGTGGGTGCACACACAGGCACACTTCTGTCCACACACATGTAACATTCATTCCCTAAAGTCCCCAGAAATCTTCTCCTTTGTATACTGACTCTTTATATCCCTTGTGAGGTACTTTCCTTCTTTTGTTTTGTTTCTTTGGTGTGTGAATGCATGTTTGTGTTAGTATATGTTAATGCACATACGTGTACAAGCATGTGTACAAGCATGTGAACAAACAAGTGTGCTCGTACATGAAGATGCCAGATGTTTAGCTTCAGGTGTCTTCCTCAGTCATGTTTCACGTTCTTTATTATTTTAGGATTCTCTCTCTGCCTCTCTCTCTCTCTCTCTCTCTCTCTCTCTCTCTCCCTCCCTCTCCCTGAAACAGGGTCTCTCTGGCTGTCCTGGAACTCATTTATAGAGCAGGCTGGACTTGAAACATAGAGATCCTCCTGCCTCAGCCTCCTGAGTGCTGGGATGAAAGGCATGTGCCTCCCACCCCCATCCTGCTTATTTTCTTTATTTTTAATTTTGTGTGTGTGTGTGTGCTCACGCTCGCGTGCAAGCAGACATGTGCACACAGTGAAGGTGCCTGTGGAGACCAAAAGATGCCATTATATCTCCTGGAGTTGGATTTACAAGTGGTTATGAGCCATCCCATGTGGATGCTGAGAACTAAATACAGGTCTCCTACAAGAGGAGTATACAATCTTAACTGCTGAGCCATCTCTCTAGTCCCTCTACCTTCTTCTTAGATGCAGGTTCTCCCATGGAACCTGGAGGCTCACTGATTGGATTATGCTGGCTGACCAGCAATCCCCCAGGATCCATGTGTCTCCACCCTCCCCGTCCTGGGATTATAGGCTTGCAACACCACACACTGCTTTTTTAATATGAGCTCTGGAGATTGTACTGGGATCCACTGATGCTTGTGTAGCAAGTACTTTACTGGCTAAGTCTTCTCCCAAACCCTCTTCTTTCATTTCCATCATTTTCTATCAAGATACAACTTGCCTATAATAAAATGCACAGATCTAACATATAAGTAAAGGGTTTAACCATCTAAAAAAGAAAAAAAAAAAGCAAATTCAAGCAAGGCAGCAGTATCACACTCTTGCAATCCCAGCATTCAGGAGGCTGAGGTGGAGGATTGGAAGTTCCAGGTCAGCCCAGGCTATCTAACAAGACTCTACCTACCAAAAAGAAAAGAAAACCAAAAGAATACACACATTGTCTTCATTAGTTTTTATTGTCATTGTGACACAATCTAGAGTCACCTGAAAAGGGAACTTCAATTGAGGAACTACCTCAATCAGACTGGTGAATGGACATGTTTGTAGGGAATTGTCTTTGTGGGAGACCCGGCCCACTGTGCCCAGCACTGTTGATGGGGGAGACCCGGCACACCGTGCCCAGCACTGTTGATGGGGGAGACTTGGCACACCATGCCCAGCACTGTTGATGGGGGAGACCTGGCGCACCGTGCCCAGCACTGTTGATGGGGGAGACCCGGCGCA
This sequence comes from Phodopus roborovskii, assembly GCF_943737965.1. Classification (NCBI taxonomy): domain Eukaryota; kingdom Metazoa; phylum Chordata; class Mammalia; order Rodentia; family Cricetidae; genus Phodopus; species Phodopus roborovskii. The sequence goes on along the minus strand of NW_026126598.1, from coordinate 9,689,764 downwards.
CCGTGCCCAGCACTGTTGCTAGGCAGTTTATCCTGGGCTCTATAATAAAGCTGGCTGAGCAAGGCAGAGAGCAACTGAGCAAGCAACCTGGTTTCTGCCCCAGCATCCCGTGTGAGTGACTTCCCCCTGTTATCAGGGAGTACAAGGTGGAATGAAGAAGTTACTCCCTGAGTTGCTTTAGCAACAGAAAGCCAACCTACTAATGTAACTTATACTCCTATGGAGACATATTTCCACCATTCTAGACCATTCTCCCATGTCTGTCCCTAATCCACCCACAGCTTCCAATGTGATTAATCACCATAGGTTAAATTTGAAGCTAGCAGTGTCTTTTGATGAACAGACATTTTCGATTTTTATGAAGTCTAATTCATCGTGTTGGCCTTCTTATTGGGTGCTTTTTTTTGTTTTGTTTTGTTTTACATTCATCCACTCATTTATGTGTGTATGTGCATTGTATCAACATCACAGAAACAGTTCAAAGCCACAAGGATTCTCCAGTGTTTTGTTCTAGAAACTTGATGGTGTGTAGCTTTTCCCAGTAGGTCTGTGATTCATTTCCAGCTAAATAGGAATAAGATTTGAGGTGGAGTGATTTCCTTCTGGCTCATTCCTCCCCACCAAAGAATGCTTTCGCATTCAAATCTTACAGTGTCATAGCTTTGCTTACACTGTCACCCATGAGGGAAGACATAAGCATGCCTGTTGCAGTAAGGTACATGACACTAATGCCACTTCAACATATGTCTCCGTTTCTTTGGGCATTTGTTCACATAGTTCCACTTGCCTGGAAATCCCATGATTTGGTGCTGGTTGATAGTCAACGTGTCAAGTTGATGGTCAACTTGACACAACCTGGAGTCACCTAGGAGGGAGCATTGATGAGGAATTGTCTAGATCAAGTTGACCTTCGGGTATGTTATCATGATTGTTGATCATTTCCTATGCAGGGGGTCCCAGACTGCATGGGAAGTCAGGAAATTCAACTGAGAACAGAGCAAGCAAGCAAGCATGCATGTCCCTATTCCTCTCTGCTCTCAACTGTGGATGCAATGTCAACTGGTTAAACATTCCTGCCTTGATTTCTCTGCCCTGAGACTGTGAACTAACCCTTCCTTCCTAAGTTTTTACTTTATCACAGCAACAGAAATTAAACTGGAACATCCCTCAGCCTCACTGTCACCACCACCTGTGTTTCTTGTGTGCTACATAAGTTACTTTTTTCATCTCTATGACCAAATACCTCAGAAGCATCAGGTTAGAGAATGGAGATGTGGCCCAGTCCATAGAGTGCTTACCTGGTTGGCATGCAGAAGGCCTTGGTCCCATCTCCAAGGTCCCATCAGCCGGGCATAATAGTAGGAACCTATAATTCTAGTCCTCAAGATGTGGAAGAAGGAACATCAGAAGACCAAAGTCATCCTTGGCTACATAGCAAATTTTAGGCTATCCTGGGCTATGCAAACAGACCTTATCTCAAAATAGCAACAAACAAAGACAAAGAAGCAATTTAAGGGAAGGAAGAAAGGTCTAATTTAATTCCAAGTTATATGGTGGTGGATGTCTCTGCAGTGGCAGCAGGTAGCAGGTGGAGCTCCTTGAATATATCTCAGTACCAGGAAGTAGAGCCAGGATATACAATTTAAATCCCATTCTCCTGGTGCCTCACTTCCTCCAGCCAGGCTCCACCTCTTAAACAGTCTACAGCTTCCTGGTACAGCGCCATCTTCTGGGGAGCAAGTGTTCAAATGCAGGAGCCTGTGAGGAACATTTTATATTTAAATCATAACAAATACAAGTGTTCCCACCCACCTCCTGGGACACTTGCTTAGGACCAGATGAGTGGTTGGACTCCCAAGTCATCCAAACACTGCTGGATATTATTGTTGTTTTGAGACAGGGTCTTATGTAGCCCAGGCTGGCCTTCAATTTACAAACTAAGGAGGGCCTTGAACCCTTAAAACTCCTGCATCCACTTCCCAAACCCTGGGATTACAAGATTGAGCTGCCATGCCCATTTCATGCAGTTGCTGTGTTCCTGCCATGCAAGCACCTTAACAGCTGAGCTACACCCTCAGCCCTCAGCCACATTTTCATCTGGGTCTTGATGGCTACAGCTCCGAGGACATCTAGGGCTGGCTGTAACACAGATGAGACCATGGTCATCGTACATTATTTCTGTTCCCCCTTGGGGGTGTCTCGTGTAAAGAAAGAGCTGGGGGGAGAGGAGGGATTTAGACAATGAGATTCTGATGGTGGCAGACCCTGGAAGTTGAAGGTGGATCAATTAGAATCTCAGGGCACTGGGTGCACAGACTGTATGGGGTGAAGACAGACCCAGACCAAGATCAGTGCCCTTGAAGGCCCCCTGCAAGAGGCCATGGGGGCCCCCTCTGGCAGCTGTGGGGCTCTTGCTTGCAAGATCTTCTAACTCAGGCCAGGCGAGGGGTGAGGCTGAGGTCACCCAAAACCTTTAGCCTCTCTCTCAAACAGCCGCCTATCTCGGGGGGACCCAGGAGGCCAAGTCAACAAGCCGAAATCATAAAATCTTGAAGGCGTTGAGCGTTTGGGCGAAAGAGCAGACACACAGAGCGGGACCTTTCCCAGGAAGATTTTGTGGAACAAGAGAAAGAGATTTATGGGTGTCTGGGTGAAGCAGGGCTGCGGGGCAGGGTGGGGCCAGGGTCTGGTGGAGACACGGTTATTTCTCGTGCAGGGGAAAGATAGGATAAGTGGAAATTTATTGCCTGACCCCGAAGGACTGATTTAGGAAGTGTGAAATACTGTTTCTTTACTTCAGGGTCCTTCCTAACAATGTTATTTTGAGGAACATGAATGGTTGTTGGTGCTTTTATAGATTTTCCCTGAACTTTGAACACCCGGTTCTCTTTCCTAGGGAAAGGCTGGCAGTGAGGGATGGTGGACGCTGTATGTGCATAGCATGCAACCATCCCCCACCTTGATCATGCATGGACTTCTCGGTGTAATGAGGACTGCCCAGACCCCTCTAGCAACCTCTCAGCACATGTCTCCAATAGAGCTCACCAGGGTGACAGGCACATGTCTAATAGTCCCCAGACTCATAGCTTTCAAAATGAAGAGACATTTGGCTGGCACATGCACGCACAAACATATAAATGTGCATACATGCACAGGTAACCTTTTTCTGACTGCCTAATTTTTACTATAAGGAGTAATGGGGAGCTTGGTTTTCTAGAACTTTCCATCACTGCAACCTGCACTACCCCCTTTCTGTGTATGTTATGTACCCATGTGTGTATACAGTTGCCAAGGCCAGGTACCAGCCTCGGCTGTCACCCTTCAGAACACCTCCATCTTGGTTTTTGCTGTGGTGTTGTAGTTGTCATGTTTTATGAGACAAGAGCCTCTCTATACAGTCGTTCTGGCCTAGAATTCATTATGGACACCAAGCTGGCCTCAAACTCAGAGATCTGTGAAGCTGGTCATAGTAGTGCCATTTGTAATCCCAGCACTCTGGAAAGAGGGTCAGGAGGGTCAGGAGTTCAAGGTCACCCTCAGTTACATAGTACATTGTAATCTAGCATAATTTACATGAGCTCTGCCTCATTGGGGACACAGCTCAGTTGGTAAAGTGCTTGCCCTGCAAGCATGAGTTTGGTTCCTAGAACCCACACAAAAAGTCAGGCAAGATGGCACACATCAGTAATTCCCAGGGCTGGGGAGGTGGAGGAAGGTAGATCCCTGGAGCTCTTTGCCTAACCAACATAGACTAATTGGTAAGTTCCAGGTTGGTGAGAGCCTTCCTCAAAAAACAAAGTGGTGGCATTCACCTGTGATTCCAGCCCTCAGGAGTCTGATGCAAGAAGTTCCAGCCTGGTATACATAACAAGATCCCGCCTCCAATTATGGAGGTTGGAGTGAGGAGACAATCCCCTTGGTAAAACATTTGCCTCATGAGCATGGGGACCTGAGCATCACTTGACAGCTGGAGCCAACATAAGATATAAAACTAGAAGTTGGGCTGGTGGGGTGGCTCACAGGCACTTGCTGCTAAGCCAGAGTTTGCCTAAGTTTGATCTCTGGAACACATACTAGAACTCATTCCCAAAAATCATGCTCTGACCTCCACATGTATATGATGATACACCTACATCTACACACACACACACACACACCAAAATAATTTAAAATTAGAAAATATTGGAGGTCAGGGTACACGCTTATAATCCCAGCTCTGGGAGACAGAGGCATGGGGATCCCTGGAGCTCACTGGACCACCAGTAGCTGAATCAGTGAGTGCTAGGCCAATGAGAAATGCTGTCTCAAACAATAAAACTACGTGGGAAGCAATTGAGGGAGATATAGGCTACCACCTCTAGCCTCCACACAGTGTGCATGCATGTGAATTTACAGCTGCACATGTGTGCACACAAAAACACAAGCACACTAGAACCAATTCTGAAATGAAAGCCTTGCAAAGTGCCAAGGCTCGGAACAAAAGGTCTGGACACCTCCACAGGCCCAGAACCAGAGGATAGGACGCAGGGCATAGAAGAGACCCACATGTGTCCAATGGTGAACTTGAGTGGTTATGACTGACAAACCCCAGAGTTCTTGGGTCCTCTCTGGACAGGGAGCCATCAATACCAAGGGAGGCTGCTGGTTCCTGTAACTACTTTCCCAAGAGCCACCAGGCAGGGTCTGGATTTGGGCTGACAAAAAACACAGCCTCGTGCAATGGACAGATGTGGGAGGCGCCCCCCGAAACAGGCCAGAGCCTTTTGGATCAGAGCTGCCGATGAGGTGACCCTTGACTCCCTGCCAGAAAGCCACTTAGCAGCAGCCGCCGGCGCACCGGAGACACCCAATCTGTCAGCACGGGCCGCGTGAGGGCCAGCGTCCAGTCCACGGCTCGGAGTCAGCCCAGACAGGCTTAAGGCCCTGGCTCATGTGTAGACTGAACTGAGCTCACCATCCCGAGGGAGGAGTAGCCCTCACATAGCGCTGAGCTCGGGGTCCTCCAGGTCAGCTTTGACCACTGTCCACCTGCCATCCCTACGTGGGGCAGGCAGGAGCAGAAGAAGACCTGTGAGCTTGACATTCAAGCCCCTCTCATCTCTCAGATTCAGTTTCCTAATGTATTTTAGTTATTATCTTTCCCTTTTTTTTCCTTTCTGTGTATATGCAAATGCCTTGTAGAAGTAGGAGGACAACCATGGGTGCCATGCTACAGGCACCCCACGCCTGGCCCTCTTTTTTAGACAGTGTCTCTCAATGGCTTGGAGCTAGGTTGCCCACCAGCAAGTTCCAAAAATCCTTTAGTTTTCACCTCTTGTGAAGAGATTGCCAGCATATGGCTCACATTAGCAAGGCAAGCACTTTTACTGAGCCATCCTGCAGTCCTCACCTCAGAATTCTCCAGCAATGTCAAAGGTCATGTTGGTCAATGAGGACATCACTTTAGCGAATGTTCACAGGGGTACCAACTATAAGCCAAGTCACCCTGGGAAAGTGACTTCCCTCCCCGGGGACTCGGTTGACTTCAATCAGTGGAGAGGAGAGATATGACTACGATAGAACTTGAACCACCCAGGCATGGGATTGCACACTTGTGATGCCAGCACTTGGAAGATTGAAGTAGGAGGATCAGGAGTCCAAGGCCAATCTCAGGTACATGGCAATTTCAAGACCAGTCTAGGGGGTGACAGGAGACCCTGTCTAAAAGCAGATCCGTTGCATTGGGGAAACAAATTAAGTTTTCTGGCGTCAGAGCAGAGGTGATGGGGTGGGATAGGAAAACGAGGACTGGGGCTGGTGGCTCATCAGGTGAAAGCAACTGGCCAGCAAGCAAGCCTAACAACCTGAGTTCAAGTCCCAGAACCCATGGTAGAAGGGGAGAATTGATTCCTAAAGTAGTTCTCTGTTACCAACAAGCATGCCGTGCGTGGTACACATGGGTGACAGTGGTTTCTTTGAGGGGAGGGCGGGGGACGGGAAGTCCGACAACCTGAGTTCAGTCCCTGCCACCCAGAACCCATGGAAAAAGAACATAAATCTATACTACCCACCATACATATATACACATAGTTAATAATAGGTACAATGTTTTTAAGGCAGAGGCGGGAGGTGGGCAAGGCTCAATGGGTGAGTGTTTTTTGCTTAAGGCCAACAACTTGAGTTCAGTCCCAGAACCCATAATGGAAAGAAAGTACTGATTCCCAAAAATTGTTCTCTGACCTTCCTCTCTCTCTCTCTCTCTCACACACACACACACACACACACACACACACACACACACACTAATAAAACACAATTAAATTCTAAAGGGGGTGGTGTAGAATACCAGCAGTCTGATTTTACAGTCTCATCCAAGTCAGGTAAAGAGCACCTGGGGCCAGGGAGGGGAGGAGTTGCAAAGAAGGTTTCTCTGGGTGTGAGTAGGAGCACTTGTTTCCATTTCCTGGTGTTGAAACAAAAACAAAACAAAGCAAAGCAAAAAACCGCAGACTCTGAGGCCCACCATGGAAACACAGGAGAGGAGAGAGGCAGCCCCCCTCTGAAATGCTCAAGGTCTGGAGAATGCTCACGGGTTGTTTCTAAAGGCAGCTGAGGCCAGTGAAGCAAGGCAGGTAACCCTGACATGCCCACCCTCCAACCACATATGTGCCAGGTTCCCAGTGATTGCTCCTGGTGACATCCCCAGAAGATGTGAAGCCACGTATTTCTGTGGCTGGGAGGTCACAGGCTTTGAGTGGTTTTGGAAATTCTGGCACACTCAAAGCAGGAAACAAACCCCATGCTTTGGGCACACTTACTCTTTGTCTGAGTCTCAGCAGGGGAAGGTACCAGGTTCGAATCCAGCTTGGTCACTGTCCAGGCTAGGTCAACAGTGCCAGCCTTCCACCCAGCCTTGGAAACCCAGTCCTTTCCCCAGTTCTGGGGTTGCCATGAGAGAAATTGCCAATGGTTTGAAGTGCTGGCACTGGTGTGAAGCCAGAAACTTTGGAAATAAACAGCTTTCCCTATACAAGAAGGGTTCCCTGGAAGCGTGGGTGGGACTCTGTGCCCTCTCTGGGCAGCTGCAGCTCTGAATTTCCCAAGAGGAGTGAGGCATACCCATCACATCTCCTAAGGAGATATCAAGTAATCCTGACTTAGGATATAGATGTAAAGAAATGTAAAAGGGTCTAGAGAGATGGCTCAGAGGCTAAGAACACTGACTGCTCTTCCAGAGGACTCGGGTTCAATTCCCAGCACCCACATGGCAGCTCACAACTGTCGGTAACTCCAAGATCTGACACCCTCACACAGACAAACATGCAGGCAAAACACCAATGTACATAAAAATAGTAAATTATTAAAAAACAAATGAAAAGGCTGCTCATAATCTTCCAAGCTTTCTGGCCAACTAGCCTAGCCAAATCAATGAGTTCCAGATTCAGTGAGAGAAGAGACCCTGCCTCAAAAACTATGATGATGATCAATTGAGGAAGAACCCTGACATCAGTTTTCTGGCCTCTATAAGTACAAATGCAACTACCCCCACTCTCTCTCTCTCTCTCTCTCTCTCTCTCTCTCTCTCTCTCTGTCACACACACACACACACACACACACACACACACAGGCTTAAACGCATACTTGAACACACACAGACAAAAGAAAGAAACTTCAAGGGCATTAGCGTCCTAAGTCTGGGGATCATGCAGGGCTTGGCCGGATTTCACGAGCTCCCTTGGTGCCTGGCACAGGCTGAGGCTAGGGAAAGGCCTGTCCTTTTCCAAGGCCTCCTGGTCGAGCGGAGCAGGGCGGGCTCAGGCTCGGGGGGCCGGGCGCGGCCACTCATATCTTCTCCGTTACTTCATCCTCTCCGCTCCCACTGATGTCTCTTTTATCACACTGGGAATGGAGCCCCTGTGGAAGTCAGGGCCAAGGGAAACGCCATAGCCTGGAGCTCCGGCCTCGCCCGTCCTCTCTCCTTCACCTGGGTCCTTGTGCTGTTCAAGCCCCGGACAGCCATCAGTGTACCAGGCAGCCAGGGAGAGGCTGGCTGAAGAACCCCCGTGTGGAGTCCCCAAGCCAGGTCTGGACTGACTCTGCCGCTCCCACACTGTGTTTTCGCTTGTGATCTTGTCTGTGAGTAGAAGCATTGTGGGGCTCAGTGGGTGGAGTGCTCTCCTGACACACACGGACCCTTAAGGTTGAGCCCCAACGCCACAAAAACTTGGTGTGAGGGCTTATGCCTGTAATCCTAGCACTGTGGGAGTAGAGGCAGGAAGATCAGGAATTCAAGGGCATCCTCCGATACTTAGGTAGCCAGCCTGGGCTACCTGGGACCCTGTTTCAAAAATTAAAAACACAAAAACAAAAACAACCTTGAAACATGAAGTAGGACATGTTTCTTGTGCTTGGTAACAACACTGTCGTTGCATAAGCACTAGATGCTCCCATGCTGGCTCCAGGGACCTCTTCTGCACCAAATGCTAAAAGTCACCTTGAATTGTCATGGTCCTGGTTTTCGAGAGAGACACCGTGGTGAGAGACATTGACAGTTGACACAGTGCACCTCAGATTGCTGAGTCCGTAATTCTTCCAGGATGAGGGGTCGGGATGTCCCCAAGTGAGAATGAGATGGAGTCCAGCTGGATGTTGTCTCCCTGAGCCAGACCAGAGAGGGCATCCTGGAAGGTGAGGGCCCAGCAACCAGTCACATAGCTCTTGCCCAAAGAGAGGTTGGAAAGATGGCTCAGTACTTAAAGTGCATGCTCCAAAAGTGTGAGAAGCTGAGTTTGGATTCAAAGCTGGGGTGTCAGCATGCTCCTGTAACCAAGCGTTAGGGTGGTGGCAACAGACAGGTCCCTGGAGTTCCCTGGCTAGTCAGCCTAGCCAAATCAGTGAGCTACAGGTTCAGTGAGAGACACTGTCCCCCAAAAATAAGGTGAAGAGCAATTGAGGAAAACATTTGATGTCACCCTGTGACCTCTACATGCACATGTATACATGTACACATGCACACACATACCACACACAATACACATACCACATGCACCACAAATACCACATACACATACCATTCACACACACACACCACACATGCACACATATCTCACAACACACACAACACACATATACCAAAAAAAAAAAAAAAAAAAAAAAAAAAAACCATACCACAAACATACACCACATACCTACACACTCCATACCATACACAGATCTTCTAAAAAAGAATGAGGCTTCTATCCAAGTACTCTGAAGGGTGATGCAGGGGGATTCCAAGTTTGAGACCAGCCTGTACTGTGTAGTTAATACTCTGTCTCAAAACAAATAAATAAAGCAGAAGCAGAAACAGAAGTGGGGTGGGGGAGGCCCTAAAAATCCTGTAAAAAATTCAAAGCAAAAAGCCATCTCTCAATGACACAGGCCAGACCTCTGCCAGACCTAGCCATTAGGGAGCTCCTGGGATTAACAGAGAATTGATGGCCTGAAAGAAGTTTAATAGACCTAATCCTCATCACAAAACATGACTTTGGGCATGAAAATACCACTACCCTCGGTTGGGAACACTTAGGATTTTAGGGTATTTGAGGTGGGGGGGGGGTCTTCTTGTGGTCATGTTGTTGAACTCAAGTCTGCCTTCCATGTGCTAAGATAGTTCTCTACCCCTGAACCACACCCCAGCCCTTCACTGGGAGATTCTAGACAGGTGCCCTACCTGAGCTACACCCCAGCCAATCATTGGGAGATTCTAGTCAGATGCTCTGCCATTGATTCACACGCCTCCTCAGCACAAGCTTTTAGGCAAGGGTCCTATCATTGAACTATAACCTAGCCCATTTGTTTGCATTTTAAGTACCAATCAGGGCATCCCAGGAGCCCAACAAGGCTCTGATAATGTAATCAATTCCTAACAATGCCGCTCACGAGAAGGGATAGGGGCACGGAGTCACCCCATGCTGATGTATGGCAACCTCTGGGGCTGTTATAGGCAAAGCTTGCCTTGTATGCTAATTAGGCAGGAGGTGGTATGGCATAGGAAATGGCTAATGGGGGTGTGCCTTAGCAGTAGAGCACCTGCCTAGAATCGTTCAGTGAGGGGCTGGAGTAGGAGAGCACCTGCCTAGCATGCACAAGGCCCTGGCTTACCCCAGTACCACATATGAGTAAAAAAGTACGTGAACCATTGGGAGCCCTCTGCTCACAGACTCCACACTCCTCTATGGCAGACTTGGCAAATTCAAGCAGTACCAAATAGTAACATGGGCAACTCCCATACTGTGTGTCCACTGCTCTGGTGGGAAGTCTGCATGGGCCTTACCTTAATGGATGCTTACCACACCCTTAGGAAGGGCCATTGTGGTTATCATTCCATCTCATGTGAGCAAAACCCTGTGGGTCCACACAGCTCTTAAGTAGTGGGTGGAGATAGAAGAGACAGAATTTGAGCTGAGATCTGATGCCAGCCAGCTGAGGTGGTGCACTGCTGTCATTCCAGAAGTCAGGGAGTTGAGCTGGGAGATCATGAGACCAAGCTCAGCCTGCACTGTGCAGTGTGGTCCTGTCTCAAGTCGGAAATAAGTGGGGGGCGGGGCTTATGGAGCCCAGTGTACACAAAGCCCTGGGTTCTTGCTCAGCATGGCCCAAAGTGGGCATGGTGGTACAGGCCTGTGATCCCAGCACTAGAGAGGCAGATGAAGCAAGAGGGTCAGAAATTTAGTGCTACCATTGGCTACGCAGAGAATTTGAGGTTAGGCTAGGCTAGAGACCTTGTCTCAAGTCTCAAACAAGGTCTGGGAAGATGGTTTAATTGGTCAAGTCCCTCCTATACAAGCGTGAGGAGCCAAGTAAAAGCCAGACATGGTGCACATCTGTTAGCACTAACCCTGGGTGGTCGGGGCAGAAACAGCCAGATCACCACTGAGCTCTGGATGAGCGAGAGTCTCAAAGGATAAGGTGGACAGTGGCACTAGAGCATGCGGAAGACACCCAATTTCTGGCATCCGTGGACACACGCGTATACGCACACTTCTGTGCAGAGGAGCCTGGGGGCACAGGGTGAAATACCAAAGTGAGCTTGAGAGCTAGGCTGAATTCTCAGTAGACACCCAGATATCCAGCTAAGTCCTGGGGACAAGGCCCTCGTCCTTCTCTGTGTTAGGAACAAAAGATTGGGACATTTCCATTCTTCCATCCTGGCATTTGGGAAGACTCTGAACCATGCCTCAAAGTGATAACAAATGACATTGAGGGGCCAGTGAGATACCTCAGGGGAAAGGCACCCACTGCCACACCTGAAAACCTGAGTTTGATTTGCAGGACCCATGTGGTGGAACCAACTCCTGCAATTTATATTGTGACCTACACACATAGAGACACAGATGCACATACACACACACACACAAACACACACACAAACATATACATACACACACATATACACACACATACACACACACATACATATACATACACACACACATATACACACACATAAATTTAAAAGGTAATATTAGAAATTAAGATAATAAATAATACTCAAGTAATTTCAGGGTTTAGAAGCACCTTGGGGGGCCACGTTTGGGTGGGGGGGTGCTTTGGAAGTTTTGAGGCCCAGCCAGGCTCTGTCAATCACTAGCTAGGTGGGACACATTACAACTTGAAGTTAACACAGCCAACAGTAGTGTTCATTTCCTCTGCAGCCTGTTCCTCCCTGTGTCTTCCCCATCTCAGGAAATGGCACCATCACCCGCCCAGTGTTTTGAGCCAGAAAACTGGGAGGTAGTTTTGGAGTCTCCTGTCCCTTACCACCCACATCCCAGCCTTTGCCAAGACCTGTCAATTCTGCCTCCAAAGGAAACGCCAGACAGACCCTCTCATGTCTAGCTGCCATCCATGTGTCCAGGACACTGCCTGCCCTCCCAAGGAACAGGACACAATGCCTTCCCTCAATCCCTGCCTCCGCTCTGTGTGATGAGAATCACACACTAATTAGGTCATTTAGCAGGCTTTAGTGACACTCCCCTGAAATCCTAGTACTGATGAGTTTAAGGTCAGCCTGGGCTACATATTGAGTTCCCATCTCAAAAAACAATACATTAAGAGGGCAAAAAAGATGGTTCAATGGGTAAAAGGCCATTGCTGCTAAGCCTGGGCTTATTCCCAGGACCCACTTGTTAGACAAATAGAACTGATACCTGCAAGTTGTTCCCTGCCCACCCTTTACATGAATGCCATAACACAGAGACGTAAATAAATGCAAAAAAAAATTAAATTAGGGGTTGAAGAGATGGCTCAGTTGGTTAAGTGCCTGACACACAGGTGTAAGAATCCCTAGGACCTACATAAAGATACCAGATATGGTGACACATGCATGTGATCCCAACTCAAGGGAGGTTGGGACAGGAGGATTCTTGGGGGCTCATTGGCCATCCAGCCTAGGCAAACTGGTAAACTTCCGGTCCCAATACACACACATAAGCAGGGACACACACACACACACACACACACACACACACACACACACACACACACACTTTTTTTTTAAATTAGGGGATGAAAAGATGGTTCAGAGGTTGACAATATGTACTGCTCTTGCAGAGAACCCATCTGGTTCCCAGCACCCACCTTGGGAAGCTCATAACCACATGTAATTCTAGCTTTGGGGATCTGTTGCCCTCTTCAGGCCTCCCCATGCACCTGCACTCATGTGCACAGATACATATGTACACATACCTTTTTAAGATTGCTGGGTGTAGTAGAACGTTAACCTCAGCCCTTAATAAGTGAATGAAGGTAGATTTTTGTAAATTCAAGGCCAGCCTGGCCTACATAGGGAGATATTGCCTCAAATAAATAAACAGCACAAAAATTAAGATTATATAAAATTCAAATTCATAAGGAACATCCCAGTTTCAAAGATTGAAAATATAAACAATGGCTGGGCAGCGGTGGCGCATACCTTTAATCCCCAGTATTTGGGAGGCAGGGGCTGGAGGATCTTTGTGAGTTCAAGGCCAACCTGGTCTACATAGCAAGTACCAGGATGACACAGAGAGACCTCATCTCAAGGAAGGAAGGAAGGAAGAAAGGAAGGAGGGAGTGAGGGAGGGAGTGAAGAAAAGAAAAGAAAAAGATATAAACAATGCTTAATGATAAAATACCTCAAGAGGAAGTTACTCAATCCTTAGGGTCAAGGACAAAACAAAAGATGGATTTCTCAGCAATGCTGAGGGCTGTTCTGTAACACAAGGAAAGCTCTGGCAATCATTCTGGAGAATTCAAGGTCTCCAGTGAGGATGAGAAAGGACCAAATGGGATTAAAACAGTGGCTGAGGAATGTGTAAGGGCAAGGATCCAACACAGTGGAGGAGGATGGTGAGGGTTAGGTGCACAACAAGCTCCAGGGAGCAGAAATGGTTATCAAGGACCCCAAGGGGTGAGCCTAGAGGGGCTAAGGAGAACTGAAGATGACCATGAGAAAAGGCATGGTGTTCACTGTGGCTAAAACAGAAAGAGACAGGCTCATGTGTCAGCTAAGATTTCTTTCAGCACTAGGCTTTGAACCTATTGCCTCCTAGCTCCTCACTGGGGGGTTCTAGGCAGGTACTCCACCACTGAGCCACACCCCAGTCCCTCACTGGGGGATTCTAGGTAAGCACTCTACCACCACTGAAGCACACGCCAGTGCTTTTTTTCCACTTTTAATTTTGAGACTGTACTTCACTAAATTCCCCAGGCTTGTCCTAAACTCAACTTACGTAGCTCAGGCTGATCTTAGACTTGTAATCCTCCTGTCTCGGCCTTGCAGGTAGCTGGGATTGAAGGTTTGGACCAACACTTTTAGTTGGATCTGACCTGAGGTTTTATCCTGCAGGCGTGAGATCCATGGGGTCACAGCAGTCAGAGCAAAGATGGGGCTGCCATTCTAAGAAGGATGGAGTGATTGGTGATGGTGGGGAGGCGGCCAGCGGAGAAGGCTGGGAATGTCTGGGTAGATACTGCGAAGGATCCCTGTCACCCTTGGCTGAGAGGTGACAGATGGCCCCTAGTCAGATGCTCTCTCCCAGGGACTCCATTGGCAGGGTTGAGCCTGCTGGATGCAGCCTTGGGAGCAGGCAGGGTGGAGGGCAGCCTCCCCCGCTCCTAGGCCTGGGAATGTCCGGGCTGGCTGAGAGCCCTCCAGAGACTGGTGAAAGGTCCACTTACCATGACGGATGGGGGCCCCGCCAGGCCACGCCAATTAGGCAAGATGGAGTGCCAGGAGTGAGTTATAAATACCTCAGCCAATGGCTGGCCCAAGAAGGAAAATGGTGGTATTGAACAGATTGGAGAAAGCATCCATTTGAGATGAACAGGCTCTGGGGGGTTTTGAAAACATGTTCTTTCTCCATCAGGACTTTGAGCTGGGCAGCAACAAGGTTGGTGCCCAAGGGTCTGGCTGTAAGTTCAAATCTGGACTGGGGGTGGGGTCTAGTGTCTGTAAGGTCACTACATTCAAAGCCCAGGAAAAGAAATCCTATGCCCCAGTCACAGGTTTTGCCTGGTTATGGGGACACCAGAGTATGAGAGACACATAGCCAGTCATCAACAAGTAGATTGGACCAGCAAGATGGCTCAGTAGGTAAGGGAGGCTTGCTGCCAAGCCTGACCATCCAAATTCTATTTCTGGAACACACATGGTGGAAAGAGAGAATGACGTCTACAAATTATCCTCTGGCCTCCACATGCACACCATGTCACAGGCATACATGTGTGTGCACATGTGCACATACACACATACATACACATACAGGTTTTGGAAAAGGACAGCTCACTTCAATATCTGAAACAGGTGTGTGGCTCAGTAGTAAAGTGCCTGCCTACTATGTGCAGAGTCCAGGACTTGGTTCCCAGCGTGACAAACAAAGCAAGACAAGCCGAGCTACAGTCTTGGCAGCAAGCACGAGGAACCGAGTTCAATGCTCAGAGCCTGGACTCTGGAATGCACGTCTGTAAGTGCAGCTCTGAGGAGGTAGAGACAAGAGCATCCCACAGGCCTCACTAGCGTCTAGTCAAGCTACTGATGCCCAGATTCTGTTAGAGTCGCTGTCTCAAAAAATAAGGAAAAGAAAAATTGAGGAAGACATCTTTGGCTTCCAATGCACATCTCCATACACATGCATGCATGCACAGGAACACACAACATGCAAAGCAAGACAGACAGTCGGAAATATAGAGGCAAAGGAGTGTGGTTTTCTGTCTGAGGCTTTGACAAACAAGACTGCCTAGCACAGCACTTATGAAGTCCTGGATTCCAGCCTCTGAATCATGTAAATTGAGTTGTAGTGGTGCATGCTTGTAATCCCGGCACTGCAAGAGGATCGGGCATTTAAAATTGTCCTGTTTTGATAGGAAGTTCTAGGCCAACTTGGACTACATGAGCCCCTACCTACTGAGAGAGAGAGAGAGAGAAAAAAAAGAGAAGAAAAAGCAACATTAACGTATAGATAAATTTAGCCTTTACCTTGTAGACTCTCACACTTCAAACAAAGGTTTCAGGATGGACAGAGAGAAGCAAGGGCTAATGGGAAAGGCAGTCACCATGGCAACCCTTCCCTTCTGTGGGGGAGGGGTGTCACGGAGTCATCTAGACTCTTCTAAGGATGCTTTGAGAGGGAGCCTTCACTGATGGCACACAGATGTCTTACCCAGAAGGGTCTTTATGGCAATTGACAGAGTGACGGCAGCCCCGGGTGAGCCTGGTCTAGAACCCTGAGACAGAAACCAGAGAGTGACCATGCCTTGTTTCAGGGGGGACTCAGACTCAGTGGTGGGAAATGAATCTGGTCCACCAAAAGATCCCACAGGTGGCTGGAGATGCAACAAAGGGCTCAGCCAAGCTCCACACAGATCCCTGTTCTTGGAGAAGCATCCTGGGTTAGGTCCAGGGCTGAACCAGCTTTTATAAGCATCAAGGTCAACCTGGGAATTGCGACCTGGGTCATGCAAGTACATCGGCATCTATTTCTCACCCCTCAGTAACTGTTAACACTGGGCAATCATTGTGACTTCCCAAGGCACAACAGGTTGTTGTCTTACATGTCCACAGTAGTGGCCTTGCCATCTATCACGTGTGTGTGTGTGTGTGTGTGTGCATGTATATGTGTGTGTGCATGTATATGTGTTAGTGTCAGAAGACAAATTACAGGGCATGTGTGTATGTGTCAGAGAGAGAGAGAGAGAGAGAGAGAGAGAGAAAGAGAGAGAGGACAAATTACACTGTTCGATTCTTTTCTTTCACTATGTGGGTCCCAGGGATCAAACTCAGGTAATTAACCTTAGTGCAAGTGCCTTTACCTACTGTACTGAGACATCTCATTGGCTCATATTCATCTTTTTTCTGTCTGATTTGTTCTTGGGAAATAGTTAATGAAGAAAAGAACCTTTCAAAACACTTTTCCAGAGAGTGAAGAATTCCATTGATTTCCTACAAGCTGATCTAGAGTTTCACCGCTTATTTATGTATGCTTAAACTTTTATACTCTGTCTGGAGATCATTTCATACAAGATATAAAATGTTGGCTAATTGCCTCTTACCACAAATTGTTGGCCCCTTGTCCTCCACTGTTACAGAAAGCCTGTTGCTTCATGTGCTGCCTTTGTACTTGGTTCTTCTATATAATTGCAGCTGTGGTCATTGCTCTGCTATTATAGGGGTACACTACCCTCCCTCCAGTATCTTGCTATTAAATTATTATTCACTTAGGCCATGTTTTATTGAAGGCTTTATAGCATGGTAATTAAGACGACAGGCTTTGAAGTCCCACTGCAGAGGATTGTATAACCACATTGCCACTTAATAAATGTATGAGTGTGAGCAAGTTACCTCACAGCTCATCGTCTATAAAATGGACTACTCAAAGACCTGTAAATAGTATTTCCCTCGCACATTCAGAATGAATTGAGAACTAGACATAAAAATCCACCAAACACAAAATAATACCTTGTAGACTAAAGAGAGTGGATGTGCAGTGCAACCACCGCCATGCCCTCCTAGATTGGAGATGCTAGCCTGTGCAATACGGCAAGAGAAAGAGAGAGGCACTATAGAATGTATCTTGAATGTCCCCCTAAGGCATCTGTATTAAAGCCTTGGTCCCCAGGGTGATACCAATGACAGGTGGCAGGTCTCGTGGGCAGTCATTATGTCATTGGAAGCATGCCCCCAAAGACTGTGGGAGCCAGCCCATTCTTTAAAAAGAAGATTTAAGACTGGGTATGGTGGCAACACTAGAGAGGCATGAAAGTCTCTGTGAGTTTGAGGGTAGCCTAGTCTACATAGAGAGTTCAGGATAGCCAGGGCTACGTAGTGAGATGCTGTCTTCAGACAAAACCAAACAAAAAGACCTGCATTTCTTTCTTTTCTTTTTCTTTCTTTCTTTCTTTCTTTCTTTCTTTCTTTCTTTCTTTCTTTCCCCCCGAGACAGGGTTTCTCTGTATTGCTTTGGAGCCTGTCCTGGAATTGGCTCTATAGACCAGGCTGGCCTCGAACTCACAGAGAGCCACCTGCCTCTGCCTCCCGATTGCTGGTATTAAAATCATGTTCCACCACCACCCAGCAAGACTTGCATTTCTAAGGATTACTAAAAGATCAAGTGAAAGCAACACTTTGTGAGCAGGTGGAGGTGGGGCAGCCAGGAAACCATTGGTGACGGCTCATGTGCACTTTCTACTCCGCTGTACTTAGAATCTCCTGGGAGACACGCCTCTGGGCACTGCCATTAAGTGTGCTTCCTTCCAGGGAAGTTTAACTTAGAGAAGACCTACCCTGAATGTGAACTGGGGCTTGGAGTGAACAAGAATGCTAAAGTGGGTCTAGAGCAAAGGCCCAGAGATGAAAGCACTTGCTGGACACGCATGAGGACTGGATTTGGAGGCCCGGAGACCTATGTCCATGCTGTGTGGGCATGGTGGTTCATAACTCCAGCCTCAGAAGCAGAGGCAGAGGCTCTCCAGAGCAAGACAACTAGCAAGGCTAGCTGTGTCAGCAAGCTCTGGGTTTGATTGAGTGACCCTGCCTCAACTAATAAGGTGAAAGAGCATCAAAGATGATTCCTGTCATCAACACTCAGCCTTCACATGCATGCACACACACTACACACACACACACACACACACACACACACACACACACACACACACACACACACGGGGGCAGAGATTTAAAAGAACAAAGTGAGCTGAGCACCAGCATCCATCTCTCTCTGCTTCCTGACTGTGGATGCGACGTGACCAGCTGCCTCTTGTTCCTGCCACTGTGATTTCTCCACCAGGATAGACTGCATGCCCTCAAACTGTGAGCCAGACAAGGCCTCTCCCTTACGTCACAGAAAGTCAGACCAGAATGGACATCTGCCTGTGTAGATGCGGGTGTAGATGATGACAGCTGGGAGGAAAGTTTGCAATGACTTCTGTGGTAAAGATAGAGTAGTGATGGAAATTGAGGAGAGGAAGTATTGACAAGGATGAGAGGGCTCATGATGTCAGGAGTCTGTGTCAGTCACTTTTTGTCACTGTAACAAGATCTTGAACAAACCAGCTTAATGAAAGAAAGATTTATTTTGGCTTGGGGTCTCAAAGTGTTCTCAGACAGCTCCCTTTCTAGAAACTTGTGGCAAGATTGAACATCGTGGCGGCAGGAGCATGTGTCTGAAAAGGCTTCCCACTTTGCGGTGGCCAGGCAGTAGTCAATGACAGAAAAGAGACTGGGAATAAAGCACACCCTACACAGAACCATTCCCCCCCAGTCAGTTCCCACCTTCTAACCTTGCTACCGACACCCAAAGGCCATCAAGCGATGATGGCATCAGAGCCCTCGGCATCCAACCTCTCCCCAAAAGCCTAGGGTGGTCATGGTCATGTACGTCCATAACCCCAGCCCAGAGTCAGGATCTCAAGGTCATTCTTGGCTACACAGCAAGTCTGAGGCTAGCCTAGGCTACACAAGATCCCATCTCAAAACAAAGCCAGAGCCGCACCTCTGAACATCGTGTGGAGGATTGAGCCTTTGAAGTGTATTTATGATTCAAACACCACAGAATGGAACAGGTGACTAGAAAGGGTGGTAGGAGTGGTGACAAGGATGGTGTGCTGGTTAGTTTTGAGTCACCTCAACTCATCTGAAAAGGGAGACTGGGGAATTATCTAGACAAAGTTGGCCTATTGGCATGTCTGTAGGGGGTTGTCTTGATTGATGATTGACATGGGAGGACCCAGCTTAAATGTGATCATCACCTTCTAACAGAGGCCCAGATAGAAGAATATGGAAGAAGGAAGATGTTGCTGTTTTGCTCACTTGGCCTTCACTCTTGCTGATGAATCCATCTACTCCATTCCTTCCCTTATATTAGGACCAGCTCCTTTGGGCTTTGTGGTAGTTTGATTGTAATTGGCCCCCATAGTCTCATAATCCATAGGGGGTCACACTATTAGCAGATGTGGCTTTGTTAGAGTGGGTGTGACCTTGTTGGAGGAAATTTTGTCACTGTGAGGATGGGCATTGAGGTTTTATATACTCAGGATACCACCCAGTGTCTCAGTTGACTTCCTGTTGCCTGCAAGATGTAGGACACTCAGCTATTTCTGCAGCACCATGCCTGCCTGCATGCCACCACGCTTCCTGCCATGATGGACTGAAACTCTGAAACTATAAGAGAGCCCCCTAAGTTAAATATTTTCTTAATAAGAGTTGCTGTAGTCATGGTGTCTCTTCACATCAATAGTAACCCAAAGTAGATCAAAATGCAGAGGCTTGCCAGGAATCCTCCTGGCCTTTAGTACCAGATCAGGTCTGCTAAGACATCCAGCCGCTTGGAATAGGCAATACCAGGTTCTTGTAAGGAAGCCTAATACATCTTCTTTTAATATGTATTCGATCCATGAGTTCTGTTCTTCTAAAGGACCCTGAGTAATACAGATGGCAATGGGTAGAAACAAAAACAGATAAATGGCCAGCTCTAAAAAATGTTCACAGAGTCACACAATGACAAGCAGAACTCAGGATGCGGTGGAAAAGGAAAGAGCTGAAGATACCCCTTGAGTTTGAGCACGCACACAAAATTAGGGGAAAAGTTAAAATTGAGAAGGTGAGTCGAGTACAACCATCCATCTCTCTGTGCTTCCTGACTGCAGTTGCCATGTGAACAGCCACCTCATGCTCCTGCTGCCATGCCTTCCTCACCATGCTGGCCTGTGCCCTCAAACTAAGAGCCAAGATTAAACTCTTCCTCTCTTAAATTGCTTCCTGTCGCTTGCAAGCTGGTGCTTTCTGCTGAGGTGGGGAGAGTGCTGGAGGTGTGAGTACAGGGAGGAGGGAAATTAGGCTTTGGTTGAGGCTGAAGTGTCTGAGACAAAGCCAGGTAAGGTGATGCTGTCAGTCTGAGTTTATGGTAATACAGGGGAAAGAATCTTGGGAATCAGGTGGACCACAGTCCTGGATACTACGGATATGCTGGCTTCTCTTTGAGATCTGGCAGGGAGGTGTAGTGGTGTGTGAGTGGATGTGTAAGTGTTCATGTGCCTGTGTGTGTACACATGCATGCATGTGGGTATGCAGAGGTTGATATCAGTTGTATGGTTTTTGTTGTTGTTGTTTGTTTGTTTGTTTTGATACAAGGTATAACATGGATAAATAAGAATCTGGGAAAATAATAGGCTGGTGGATATTTATTTGGGGAGAAATCACTTACACCAGAAACAGATGACTGCCAGCAGGGTCCTGTCCCAAGGATGCCTCCGGATGCTCTCTGTCTCCTACCAAGAAGTAAGAGAGAGTACTGGGGTCTAGGAACCCAGACTTAGTCCCCCCAGGTCACACCCACACCTATCCCCACACCCCAATGGGCGTGGTCAGTGCAACAGGTGTGGTTGGGGTGGATATCTCACTACAATTCCCCTTTTAGTCTAAAGAAAATATTTAGGCTTGAAACAAAACTATATACAAAGACAGTAAATATCAAGTATGCTCAAAGAAAAGGAAAATCAAGAACATACAAATGTAAGACCTACATATCCAGTCCTAAGGGGAAGGCATAACAGAGATTACAACACAATAGAGTTGTCCTAACCTGGAAAGCTTAAGTCTTGTACCTAATATTACTATCTAGGAAGAGAAAACAATAATTGTGAAAGTCTAATCTTCAACCTCATCAAAGACCTGAGAAGGAAGATAATAATCTTAGGGTAGGCAGGAGAGCAGCTTCCAAAAGGTGCAGCAAAGACAGAAACAGCAGGCTACCTGTACAGTCACCCAATGTCTCACAGCAACATCGGGGCCACCAGCTTGGCTAAGGCCAAGAGTATCTGACAGACCGTTACAGAAGCAGGGAAGTAGAAAAGCTGTCTTACCCTGACTTGGCAAGGTTCAGCTTTCTTCTATGTTTGTCTTCTGCAAGCACAGTAGGACAGCATGTCCAAAGTCAGTGGTCGAGGTGGGGGCAGTTCTTTGCCAAAGAGGCCATTAGCCGAGGAGAGGATGGACTCCAGAAGGAGTGACATCAGTGCCCAACGTATTCTCGGGAAATGCTTGGTGCTTTCATGTCAATGGAGTACTGATGTTAAAACATTTAAATGCCATGTTCAGCAGGTCTATGAAGTGTTTGAAGATCAAACATCTATGTCTTACTAATCTCATAGGTATAAGAACCATGGGTGAAGATAATCTGTAATAGTCAGGAACCTAGCTATACGAATGGTTGAAACTTCCCTAAGTAATTAGCAAGGACAATGATTTTAGCAATATAACTATATACATATACATATGTTTATAGTTTACATATATATATGTAAATATATATGTAAATCTCAAAAACAGAGGTAGAATTGAAATGTCTTGATCCGAGGTAGAACTGTATAGTGCAACATGATAAAAAAAATACATACATAAAGTATAAAAAAGATATTATGCACAAAACATCATAAAAAGAAAGAAGATCTTACTCAATATAACAAAATACAATATACAAGTCATTCAAGAAAGGAGTACAAACTTAATTTTACATAAGTTACAACAATAGGGTCTCTTGTTGAACCTGGAACTTGCCAATTTAGCTGGACTGGGTGGCCAGCAAGTGCAGGACCCATCCTATCTCCACACCCCTGGTGCTTTCACTATAAACATAAGAACTAAGGTCCTGTCTGGAGCTCACACACAAAGTAAGGAGCTAATGCAGAGCACTTTCCTAGAATCCCCCAGTGAGGGGCTGGGGTGTGGCTCAGTGGTAGAGCATCTGCCTAGAATCCCCTAGTGAGGGGCTGGGTGTGGGAAGCCTGGATTCTATTCCCTGCACCACAAAAATAGATAGAACTTAACCAGGGGTCAGGGAAATCTTGGTCCAGAGTGAGGAACAGGCTGTTAAGAACAAAGTCCCTAACCCCTGGATTCCAGCTTGGAGCCACCAAAGGTCAAAGGTGAATTCTCCTAGGCTGGTCCCCT
Organism: Phodopus roborovskii; assembly: GCF_943737965.1. Lineage (NCBI taxonomy): Eukaryota > Metazoa > Chordata > Mammalia > Rodentia > Cricetidae > Phodopus > Phodopus roborovskii. Next base: position 9,667,317 of record NW_026126598.1, on the reverse strand, counting down.
TCCAGGTATCTGTCCCAGGCCAGGTCCCATCCAAGAACCCCACCCCACCCCCACCGCAATAGGAAATGCCAGTCCAGACCTTGCTATTTCTTTAGGCCCAAAGGGTTCCCCCCACTCTCCCCACCCTCCCCAGCCGCTTGGGCCATGAGCCGAATCCCACTCCACCCAGGCCAGGGCGAGAATTCCGGCCACACGTCCCTGTGATGTGGTCACGTTGGAAAAATGTTAATCAAATACTCTCCTCCATGTTTCCTTTCTTTCCCAGGCTGGATTCCTAGAAGACAGGAATTTATGGTGTGAGAGTTCCAGCCCCTGCAAACCCACAGCCAAGGTCAACAGCACGAGGCGGGCAGGGCTGCCAAGTGAGCTGGGACTTGAGGAGCTGGGTGCACAAAAGACAAGAGTACTTGCATTAACAAGTCCCTTCTGACCTGCAGGTTCCCACACTAGAGGGGCTCAGACAAGTGGCTGCCAACCCGGCCTGAGTGAGCCCCTTGTTGGGGAAGAAGGCCTTTCTTGGGAACAGAGCCTGAGAAGCTGAGGGGGAAATGCCAGGGGTATCTCCGGTCATTAGTGGATCTAGAAGTAGCCCTAAGTCTAAGCCACAAGCTCAGCAGCAACCTTAAAATTCAGATGATATGTGAAATGCTAACCCTGACCAGTCCCCTGACCAGCTGTAGAGATAGGAAAAAGGTACACAAAGTGAGTGCCTGCTTCACCTCAGCTCCACAGGTCATCTGAAGTATGCAGCCTTTTTGGTGTTGTTGGATTGCTTTAGGTTCTTCCCAGGGACTCACACATGCTAAGCAAATTCTCTATCACTGAGCCACACCCCAGCCCATCACTGGGGGATTCTAGGCAGATGTTATATGTATAAGCTACATTCCCAACCATCCTTTGCTTTTTATAAGTTACCCAGGCGGGCCTTGAACTCACTCTGTAGTTGAGCCAGGCCTTGAAGTTTCCTTGCATTAGCCTCCCAAGTAAGCAGTCCAGAGTCTGCTGTCCAGACAACCCACAAAATACTGCTATGAGGGAGTCAGGACACCTTACACACCCTAGACCCTTGGTAGCAGGAAACAGATGCTTCCAGGCCCCTCTGGAGTAGAGGTACCACCAAGAAGAGCAAGGGTAGGTGAATAAGGTTGAAAGATCATAGATCCGTACTCAGATGAACTGAACCTATGACAGTAGTTCCCCACTCCAGCAGCATCAACTCATGCCCGAGACTCACCATGCAATGGGTATCTGGGAACCTTGAGCAAGACAACAGAGACTTCATCTCTGAGTGGGAGGTTAAGAGACAGACAGGCAAGAACAGAAATGTTGACCGTCACACGAAGCCATTGAAAGACTCTAAGTTCCTGGGGTGGGGAACACTGAGGGACTGTTCTGGGACAAGGAACGTGTATGGAGGTAGGTGCACTCTGGTGGGCAGCTGGAGTTCACCAGGAGGACACAAAGGGAGAGGGAGCTGGGGGTGGGGAGCATTCCAGCAAAGCCTACTGTATGTGCAAAGGTCCCGAATATTTATACCTTGGTTAGACTTTTCATATAAATAAATTCTCAAGCTAAAAAAAAGAGAGAGAGGGAGAGACCTTTGGCAAGCCACACGTCTGGATCTCTTGCTTGGAAAACGAGACTCTGTGGTGTCCAGGAGTCCAAGGCCAGCAGAGACAGTGACCTGACACGTCTCAGGTCTCCTGCTCAGCTACTCAGCAAGCTCTATGCCCTGTATCCCGAAAGGAGTGCTCCACGTTGTCCTGGCCTGGCCCTTCTTGCCTGCTTCCCCTCACAGCTATCTCCCCCAAACAAGCTTCTTCAGTCCCAAGCCAAGGCCTCTGTACTAGGGAGGGGACAAGAGGCACCCTTCATTCTTCCAGTGCCTCTGATCCCTGGGTGCCTGGAATACACAAAAACACAACCTTGAGCTTCTGTCCTACTTCATGTTTTATTTGATTTTTGTTTTTGAAACCAGCCTCGCTGTATAGCCCAGGTTGGCCTCACATTCACAATCCTCCAGCCTCAGCTTCCCAAGTGCTGAGATTTACGGATGTGAGTCAACCACACCCAGCCTCATTGTATTTGCTTTCATTTTTTATTGGTGAATATCTGTCTGTGTCTTGGGAGTATCCACAGAGGCCAGAAGAAGGCATTGGATCCCCTGGAGTTGGAGTCAGCTTTGAGTTACTGTGATAAATGGAAGGGTACCATATACAGTATGGATTGACAATTGAGACAGCTATGAAGTGACTGACAAGACCATAGTCAGCATGGACGTATGCTAGATGGCAATTGATCTAATAGATGACATTGCTGCTAAGTGACTAAGGGAGGGTAGTATATACAGGGTGGATACACTAGTCACCAATGATCTGACGACTGATCTGGATACCGAGTGACTAATGAGAGGGTAGCACATAAACTACGGATTCCGGGGACAGAGGAATGACTCACACACACCCTGAGCGCGATGGAATAAGGTAGCAGAAGGACTACTTAGAACCACATACAATTGAAAATATAAATTGTCTGCCTCTGGAATTTTCCATCTCATACTTTCAGACTGCGGTTAACCACGATCCACTGAAAATGAAACTGGATAAGAGGGAAGAGCTGCATTTACTCAGTCATTGAGGTGCCGCTTCCGTCCTGCTTCATGGGCAACTTTTCTAAGGCATTCAATGTGTGTTCTTGTAAAATGTGGGTCACCGGCAATGACCGATGGTGGTGTGGTTTCCTGTGGAGGATGAGGAACATGTCTTGGAGCCAGGTAGAGCTGATGGTTATGCCATGTGCTAAATGTGCTAAATATGGCTGGAATGTACACTTTTAAATGATTCTGGGTTGGTTTATGTTACAGCAATTTCAATTCAATTGTTTGGAATCTGTATTACTGTTGCAGGGGGGTGGGGGACTGTGATCAGGCAGACAGCTGGCATCATACGTCTGCCTGGCATCACCCCACAGCATCACACCAGCAAGGCAGGGTGCACGCTACCCTCCCAGCACTATGGAGGCAAAGGCAAGAAGGGTCAGGAATTCAAGGTCATCCTCAGTGACCAGTGACTAAAGGGAGGGTAATATGATGTGGGACCAGCCTGGGCTACATGAGCCCGTGTCAAAACAAAAAACAAAACCCCAAAGTATTACTGTCCTGGATAAAAATCAAAAATCAAAATTTGAAATAGTTTCTATTATATTGTTTTGCATCATCATAAAAAGGAGGGAGGAAGAAGAACAAAAAAGGCTGGCAAGATGGCTCAGTGAGTAAAAACACTTGCTGCCAAGCCTGACAACCTGAGTTCGATCCCTGGGACCCATAGTAAAAAGAGAGACCCAATTCCTATACATTGACATCACACACAGAGAGAGAGAGAGAGAGAGAGAGAGAGAAAGAGAGAGACAGACATAGAGAGAGATACATACTCGCGCTCGCGTGCACGCACACACACACACACACACACACACACACACACACACACACACACACACAAAATGAAAACAAAAGGCAACTTCAGACCGGCTGAAAGCAAAGACCATAGGACCATGGACTTGCTACAGTAAATTGGTGGAGAATGTCTTTAGACCACAGGGGTGGAAGGGGACTTCAGAAATAAAGCTGAGGCACGGATCGTGCATGGGGTACAAGTGGCCAGTCTCCAGCCTTATCCACAGGGAGCGGTTTTCCTCCCGGACATAGCGGGGCCCTGCCCACTCAGTGAGTCATGGGCCCTCTGGGCTGGCAGCACGGCCCACCCTTCCTGTCTGTACCCAGTGGGGAACAACCTGCATAAGGGTACCTTATCTCCCCCTCTCACAGCCAACAGACATGAGGTCAAGGCTGGGACGGTGCGGCTGGTGGGAGACCAGAAACAGGAGGGTCATGGAGAGGTCAGGGGTTGCCAGCGAATCTCCATCCCCCTGAAGTTGTCACCTGCTCTGAAAACATCTATGCCCTCACACAGGGCAGTGAGGACAGGCCAGAGGGACAAGCCCCCAAATCCCCCAGGGACCTCTTCTCATACCTTCCCAGAATGCACTATGGCAAAGCATGCAAAATGCTGGTGCTGAGGACAAATAGAGGCCTCCTAAGAGGGATGGAGACTCCTTAGACCATTGGTTCTCAACCTGTGGGTCAAGACCCCTTTGGGGAGAACATATCAGATAATGTGCATATCAGAAATGTGCATGACCATTCGCAACAGTAGCAAAATTACAGTTACAATAACTTACTTATTATAATAATGATTTTTATGGTTTGGGTCACCACCACATGAGGAACTGTATCCATGGCCCCACCAACTCCATTTTATTTCAACCCTTCTCTCTCAAGCCTCTATCCTACACCTAGCTTGATATTTCTCTCATGGAGGATTTCTGAATGGCCCTAATAATGATGTCCCTGTCCCTCTTCCAACTACAACCCCCACCCCCAGAAAGCAGGGACCATAGAGTCTCAGTCATATCGTGGTGACTCTCACCCTCTGTCCTAGACCATTAGACCCTTTGGGGTCTTCTCTTTAGTCTCTGTCATCCCTTCAGCAAGAGAATTCACCTGATTCATCTTTGAATTCAAACATCAATGTTTGCTGAATGTACTCATTTCATAGAGGGGGACATAAGAGACCCCAATGACCTGTGCCTTTGGCTCAAGTTCTTTGTGGAGCTTCCCAGAAGAGCTTCTGAGAGGGTGTTAGCTGGTGTACGGGCCGCCTCACGCCAGGCCTCAGCCCCTATCTACCTCTGCAGACAGGTGAGCTGAGATGGGTGGGTATGCAGAGAAGTGTCAGGGTGTGGTGCCTGATTTACGATGCAAGTAATGATGGGGCCACTTGGCAAGGTGGGCTCGCATGACAGACCCTCAAAGATAAGAGGCCAGAGGTATGTCAAGGATGTAAACACCAGGCACCGGGCATCCGGCTCCCCGTACCAGCCGGAGACACAAGGTAGCCATGTTGATGGAAAGAGGCCCTGAGGTTTCCCCAAGGCCAGGCACAGCTCTCTCCCCACTCTGCAGCAGGCTGGACCCCTAGCTCTCCCCTGAACTCTAACCACCATACCTCCTACTACGTTACCCCATCCTCACGTGAACCCTGCCCAGCTCTGCTCAGCTCTCCGGGCAAACTGCAGGCCCTGCCTGGCACCCGAGTGCCCACTTCCATCTTCTAAAACCTGGCCTCATCTTTCTCATACCTTGCTCCCTGGTACCCTCGGGATGACATCCAAGCCTTGAGTGTGGATTCCATCTTCATTCTCACGACTGCCAGCCCTTCGTCCTTCACAGCTCATCTCATGCATGCCGTCCTCGCATGCCCCTGGCACTTCTGTCCATCTCTGCACTTCCACATACACAGTTCCTTGTCTCTGATCTCTTTCTCAGCTGGCAAACTCCTACTCAACTTACAAAACCCTAGCTGAATCTGGAGACACGGCTAAGTGGCTCACAGTGCTTGCTGCTCTTCCAGGGGACCCAGGTTCAGTTTCTAGAACCCATGTGAGGTGCCTCACAACCTCCTGTAACTCCAGCTCTGTGGGATTTGATGTTTTCTTCTGGCCTCTACATGTATGTGTGTGCATGCGTACCCATATGTGCACACACATAAATAAAAACAGAATTCTTTTTTAAATGTAGAGGTCAGGGCTGGAGAGATAGATGGTTTGGCAATGACAACACCTACTTCTCTTGCAGAGGGTCCAGGTTGGCGGCTCACAACCACCCAGAGCTCTAGTCCCAGGTCACCTGACTCCCTCTTCTAGATCCCACTGGCTCCTGCACGAATGAGGTGTATATAAACTTGGATCTAGCTGGGGAGCTAGATCCAAGAGTGGCCTACTCACATCCTCAGCGCTGAGACTGTCCCGCAGTCACAACCCTGACACCATCTCTGAGGGCACCCTCTATGGCACGGAGACATTTCTGAGGGATGGGAGAGTTGGTAGCCTTCCCAGTGCTAGGTGGTTGAAGCCTGTATACCCCACTGGAGAAAGGAGCAATGCATACTGCCCTCGCCTAGTTTGTCTGCGTCACAAATTTGAGTGAGAGTTGTCTCTGAAATGCAGGGGCTGGAGAGATGGCTCGGTTGGCAAAGCACTCCCCTTGTAAGTATGAGGACCTGAGCTTGGATCCTTGGCACTCATGTAAAAAGACAGGAACTTATGTCTTAGTTGTACTGAGGAGGTGGGGACAGGAGGAACCCCTGGGGCTTGACTGGCCAGCTAGTCTAAAGGGATGGGTGAGCTCCGGCTTTAGTGACAAACCCTGTCTCAAAAAAAAAAAAAAAAAAAAAAAAAAAAGGAAGAAAACCATCAAGAAAGGTACTCAACACACCACACAAACACAAACATACAGAGGGGGGGAGAGAGAGAGGGAGAGAGAGAGAGAAAGGGAAGGCGTTGAGGTGTGCATGTGTATAACCAAGTTCAGGGGTCTTAGTGGTTCTTGAAGTTAGGCTTGGTACCATTTTGTGTTTTTTTCAGTGCAACGCTCAAAATCAAGGACGGAGGTTTCTAACTTTAAACCCCTCAGAGTCAGAAAAGTTTGGAGTCAGCCCGTTGCACGGAGTTAGAATGAGACTCCGGATGGGGTATGGCTTGAGCTATCTACTTTTCTGTCTCCCAGACTCACAGATAGCACTTGAGCATCAGGGTTTGGGGCTGCTTGGGTGAGTAGGAACGGAGGGACCGCATCCCTTGTAAACATCCCCTGCTTGATCCCTGTCTCAAGACTTCCCAACTACTTTCCCAGGCAGGTGACACTGTACAGGAGGGGCCCCACTAGACCAAGGACACGTCTGGCAAGGCTGGCTTGTCAACCCGGCAGCCACCCAAGTATGTGGCCTACAGTGCAGATGGCTGCTCCCTCGGCGTTCCCAGAGCACACACCAAGGAAAACATGGAACGCTTCTTGGATGACATAAGTCTGTATCTGAAGTTGCGCATTCCTGCGGAGGGCAATGAAGCGTGGATGGGAGCTGGCAGTAGGAACCTGGGCTTTTCCACGCCTGCGCAGTCCTGACTTGTGAGCTCCACTGACTCTGGTTACCCGGCCTTCCCATGGCTGTGCCATGCGAGTCTGCAGCATTCAACCTGTGCACACGGGCAATGCCCTGGTCCCCAGCTGCCACCTCGGTGCACCCATGCATCCTTCACCCTAAGTAGGCACTAGTGAGTGACCTTCCCTCACACTCGACCCAGCCTTCCCAAACTGGAACCAGCTACAATACCTTATATTGAGAGCGGCTTTGCCTGTGACTATCTCTGGACACTGTCACTTGAGGCAGTTGACCAGCTTGAGCTGTGTGACTTCAATGGGTGTGTCAGCCCCTAGTTCCAGTTTCTCCCTGCCCTTTTTACAGAGCCATGTACTGCATGCTAGGCAAGTCCTTGTGTGGCATGTGACATGTGTGTGGAGGCCAGAGGTGGACAAGTGTCTTCCTCAATTGCTTCCCACCTTATCTTTTCTAAATCACATATATTTATTTATCTGTCAGTGTGGACATGTAAGGGGCCATGCATGCCGTGGCCCCATGTGATGATAAGAAAACAATTGTTGCAATCAATTCTCTCTCTGTTCCACACGGTTCCTAGGGGGGTTAACTCAGGCCACCAGTCTTATTGGTTAGTGTCTTATCCACTGAGCCTTCTCACTCCACCACTGAACCCAGCACTCCCCAATTGACTAGAGTAGCTGGCCAAAAGGTTCCATCTGTCTCATACACATTATTCTAGGGTTATAGATGCACCCAACCATGCCTGGCTATTTTGGGAGGCTGGGGAATCTAAATTCAGATCCTCATACCTGCCTGGCTGAACTATCTCCCCAGCCACAAAGCCAGCCCTTTTTATAGCCCTCTACAGCCCAGACAGTCCTTGAACTTGTGACCCTCCTACAGGCTCCTAAATAGCTGGAGTGATGGGCTGTGTCACCAGATCTGGCTTCCACCCATTTTCACTTAGGACCTGTTAGATAGGACTTAAAGATACCCATGGGTCTTTAGATATGTCTGGGCAAAGGACATCTGCCTTTGGGGAAGCAGGGACAGGAAGGGAGATGGTGGAATCCTCACCTCCTGCAAGTCCCTCCTATTTCCCACTTGCTACATGTGATTGGCAGGTCTGACATTCACCAGGCCTCCAGGTGGTACCCACTGCTATCTGCTGCTGGAGGCTGAAGCTATTGAGGTGCAAGATGCTAACCCAAAACTCAGGGCTGGAGACAGAGCCCACATGGGAGCCCAGAGAAGTTACAGCTCAGGTGTTTTGCTTTGGGGATCTTTGAGGCAGAGTCTCATGTAGTCCAGGCTGGCCTCAAACTCAGTATGTATCTGAGGGACCTTGAACTCCTGGTCCCCTTGCCTCTACCTGCCAAGCACTGGGATTACAGGCATACACTATCACGCTTGATTTATGAAGTGCTGGAGATAAAACTTGGGTCTTCAAGTGTATCAACTGAGCCACCACCCAATCTACACACTCAGGTTTTATCCAAATGGCTTCAGAAGTCCAGCTTGGAAAAAAGGGTACTGGGGAGACAGGCAATTCAAACTGATATGGGCCTTATGAATATCAAGCCCCCTTACACTTGGGACTCAGCCTCCATACCTGGCCTTCTACTTCTAGCTCTAGGAGTTTGAGATCCCAAATCTACTCCCAGGACATGTGTAATAGCACCCGGACTCCAGACATGAGGCAGTGAGGAATCCAGAGGAAAGCAGGCAGGGCCTCCAGTCAGGGTCAGCTACAGTCCAGAAGAGAGGCTGGGCCATTCCTTGGCTCTCCTGACCTGCCGGGCCTCCTGCCTGCCCTCCTGCCCAGCCTTACTCACTTGGCCCGTGGTGAAGCCTGGAACCAGCCGCATCCGGCCCAGCCGTCTAAACAGACCTGAGGCCCTGGAGTTTTTTGGGCCCAAGGGGAGCCCAAAATAACATCTGAGTCAATGTCCCTATAGACACCCCCACCCACCAGGGCCCAAGGGAGGAGCCTAGAGATAGCCCAGAGACCTAGACTGATAACCAAACCAGGTCAGGCAGTCATTGGTTCTGTGGGGCCTCAGCCAGAGGCCAATGGGGCCCAAGGACCAGCAACATGGTCAAAGTGAGGAGATGGAGGATGTGGAGAAATAGGGAGGAGGGGGCAGTCCAACTCGGGGGTCTGTGGTCAGTGTAGCTATACCTAAAGGCCCTAGGAGAGCAGGAAGTTTGGGGTTGGTCGCACAATAAGCAAGGAGCTTGGAATGCAGAAAAAATCCATAGGCCCACCTCACAGAAGAGCTGGGGATAGTCAAGCTGGCAGATGGATCAGAGGGTAAAGGTGCTTGCACCTAAGACATGAGTTTGCTCTCCTGAGACCCACATGATGGAAGAATGAAATGAACTCTTTCCAAGCTATCCTCTGACCTCCACATGTGAGACCTCTCTGTCTCTCTCTCTGTCTCTCTCTGTCTCTCTCTCTCTCTTTCTCACACACACACACACACACACACACACACACACACACACACACACACACTGCCAATTAAGGTTAGGGTCCTGAAGAATTATAGAGGGGACCTCCAGCACAGCCCAGAATGAGAAAGAGACTTCCCCAGAGAGCCAGATCCTGAAGGATGGGTTCGTTACAATCAAGGAAGAAATGAAGGAAAAATATAAGAACTTCCTTGACAGGTGACAGGGATAGAGCACCCTAGAGCTCAAAGAACACTTCCAGAATCAATCTGGGGACCCTCCACCCCTTGCCGGTTAGACCCAGATAGCCCAAATGGCCTTGTCATCTGAATACCCACCCTCACACTGTCCACATACGTACCCAGCTGACTAGCAAGGACCCAGTAGAAGGGACTGTCCATACTGAGTCATCCACATCTTCCCTCTAACCTCTCCAGGGAAGGCCCAGCCTCAAGACAACCTGAGCCCAAAGCAGAGTCTGCCGGGATTGGGGACATACTCTACTAGGTCAGTGATATTGAATATCCCTCCCAAGGTGGGCTGAGTTGGAGGTGTTATGTTATGACACCTGGGCCCAGCTTAGGAAGGGGTCAAGAGTTACATAGCCTCAATTCTTCCCCAACACTGGTCCAGGCCATGTCATGTCCCTACATTCCCCATGTATAAAGTCTGAGGTATCCCCAGCCAGAGCAGGAATCTGTTACCTGAGTCCCCACTGGCCTAATCCCCCCAGCTTTCCTGAGTACAGCTCTGCTGTTCTTGGCTCAGGGCCCCTGCTGAGCCTGGCACAGCCTGGGCTCCGTGCCCACCTGTGAGTGAGGGCTTGGCAGTGGCCCAGCCCAGGCAGTGGACATCATGAAGGACTAGAATGAAGGCAGCAGGGGCCCAGCTTGGGCTCTGGTCATTGGCCTTGCAATGTGAAGCTGGGCTTACTCTGAAGCCCCCTTTGTCCAGTGGAAGTCACAAGCATCCTTCTCAGCTTACCTGGCAAAGAACATGGACAGATCCTGCACTCCCCACGTTCTGAAACCAATCAACACTTCCCCAAGAGAGAACAAGCCCGAAGAATCAGAGGAAAACCCTGGTCCACCCTCCTCTAGCAGGCCCCCAATTGATTCTCTAATATGTTCTCGGCTTTGAGCCAAGTAAAAAGAGTTCTTCGTTCAGCCCCTTCCCACGTTCAAGTTTCTTGCAGAGGCCCAGAGCCAGCAAGCTGGAGGGGATGCTGCAGGGAGAGCTGAGGCTAACGGCTGCTGAGTCGCTGCCCTGGGGCAGCCATACACAGCATCCATCAGTGCTTCAGCTCCCCTGCAGAATCCTCTCCACCAGACGAGGAAACAGACTCGGAGAGAGTCACCTTTGCAAGATCGAGTAGCCACAAGGGAAGAGATAGGGGCCAGACAGCGAGAGACAGTGGTGGCTGCGGCTCAGTAGGTACAGTGCTTACTTAGGATGCGTGACATCCTGTGTTCAATCCCCGACACCACACAAACTGGGTGTGGTAGTTGCACGCCTCTAATCCTAGCACAGGAGGTCTAGGCAGAAGGATCAGAGTTCAAGGTCATCCTTGGCTACATAACAACTTTGAAACTAACCTGGCCTTCATGGAACTCCATCAAAAAAATAAATAAATAAATAAACAAAACCCAAAACAAACAAACAAAACCAGAGTTGGGCGGGGAAGAGACAACAACTAAAGAGTGACACAGGCTGCCGCAGAAGCAGTACATCAGAGCATGCCTGGGACACGCTTCTGTCTGCTACCCAAAAAGACCCGGATGACTTTTCAAATTCTTTAGCTTTTCATAGACTGGTCTCAAACCTGCAAGCCTCCTGCCTCAGACTACAGTCATGTGCCATCATGTCCAGCCAGATGATACAGAACTCAGGATATATCAATTATTGTCTGCAGAATAGCCAGGTATGATGGCGCCCATAATCCCAGCAATCAGAGGCTGAAGAAGCAGGAGGGTAAAGAATTTAAGGCCTGTGTTGGCTACACAGTGAGTACCAGATAACCCCAGGCTGCCTAGAAAGATGTTGTCCTACAAAAGGGGTTGGGGGACTTTGACTTCAGGTTCAGGGAGAGACTCTGCCTCAAAAAAAAAAAAAAATAAGGCACAGAGTACTAAGAGTACCCTCCTCTGGCCTCTGCATGCATGAGAGCACATATGAGCACATGCTCATGTACACGAACACACACATACATGAATGCATGCATAAATACACATGTTCACATACCTATATATCACACTCACACACATGCATAGATACATCCTCTCTAACACACATACACATATTGCACACACAAAAATGCAGTATTGTTGAGCAAGTGTCTCTGTTCCTAAACAAATCGCACAAAATTTCATTCCTGAGTATTATTAAGTCAATTCCATCCAGGTCAGGATGAATCCCTGTGAGGGGCTCGGACAAGATCAAGGTAGTTCAAGACACAACTCCCACCTCTTGCTCCCATGTAGACATTGTTTGTTGTTGCCTGCTGAGCTGGACTGCCACAGAATCCTAATTAATAGCAACTAAAGAGCTACTGTCTGCCAGGCACCTCTGACCTTTACACGAGTTGAACGTGGGGGTCTGCATTTGTAGTTCCGACCTCTTGGAGGCTAAGGCAGGAGGATTAAGAGTTTAAGTCCCGGATAAACTACAGAGTGAGTGTAAGACCACCCTGGGCAATTTGCTAAGACCCTGTCTGAAAAAGGAAAGAGGCCTTGCCTTCCATACCCTCTTCTCTCTTTCTCACACAAACAAAGGAGGAGGAGGAGAAGAAGAAGAAATTAAGTAAATAAATAAAATTGTAAAAAGAGCCAGAGATCTAGCTGAGTGTACAGCCCTTGCCTAGAATCCCCTAGTGAGGACCTAAAGACAGAGCTTGGAAACAGAGCATTGTCTATCTGGTCTAGCTCTAGGTTCAATCCCCCCCCCCCACACACACACACACAAAAGGTAGGGGAAGAGATTTTTTTTTTTCAAAATGACTGGAAAGAAGCAATGGGAAAGACAAGATGAACTATGGTAGGGTTTAAGGGGATCTATAAAAATAGGTAGGGAGGCACCTGGGACACTTCCAGTCACAGCCCAGGGACCTTGAAAGTAGCATGAGCAGGTGGATTTGTCCAACACCCATGGAAAAAGAAGCCAGTGTAGAGAAAGAACAGCACACCCCACCTTGCTTCCTGAACCCTAGCAGACATTAGAAGTGGCTCTCAGGCTGCAAACCACAGGTTTTTATTAATTCCAGGCCCTGGAGGAAAGGACTGTGGCGGTGGAGACAGGCTTTGCAGCTAGTGACCCAGGAGGGAACAGTACTTTCCAAACAGTAATGCCACCAAGCTCAGGGAGGCTCAGGCAGGCATCCTAAGGCCTGAGTCCGCTGACATTTTAATGTTCTATTGGCACACACTGTTGTCCTGAATGTGAAAGGTTAAGCTAGCTGGCTCCTGGAATAAAACAGAGAATGTCAATGTAATCTTTGGGTAGGCAAGGGTAGTTTTGTTTTGTTTTGTTTTGTGACAGGGTCTCATGGAACCCTGGCTGGCCTCAAACTCACTATGTAGCCAAGGACTTTGAATTAATCCTCCTGCCTCCACCTCCAAGTATTGGTATTATTAGTATGCACAACCATGCCTAGTTTATATAGTGCTAAGGACAGAACCAGGCCTTTGTACATGCTGGGAAAACACTCTACAAAATGTAGCTCAAGCTGTGTCCTTCCAAGTGAGGATTGCAGGTGTGTGCTGGCAAGCCTTACCCAAAGCTTTTTAAAGCAGGACAAGAAAAAAAAAGTTAACACCAGAGGGGAAAAATGATAACTTTGATTTCTTTAAATATCAAGAATATGGGATTGGGACAATGTCTCAGTCCATAAAGTACTCCGGATAAGGACCTGAGTTCAATCTCCCAGAGTTCTAATTTTAAAGAAATTTAAGATGGACATGGTAGGGCTGGAGAGACGGCTCAGCGGTTAAGAGCACTGGCTGCTCTTCCAGAGGTCCTGAGTTCAGTTCCCAGCAACCACATAGTGGTTCACAACCATCTATAGCAGGATCTGATGCCCTCTTCTGGCATGAGATGTACATGCAGCTAGAGCATTCATATATGTAATAAAATAAATAAAATATTAAAAAAAAGATGGACATGGTAGCAAAACTTGCAATCCTAGCACTGGAGATGTGGAAATAAACGGAACCCTGGCATTCACTGGCCAGCCTCACCTATTTGTCAAGTGCCAGGACAACGAGAGAGCCTGTCTCTAAATACAAGGCGAGAAAGGACAACCACTGGCCTCCATGTGCATCTGCACACATGTGAAAACATGTGCACACCTACACGTGCACCTGCGCACATGTGCTCACCAACTCTGCACACATGCATATATGCATTTGCACACATGTGCACACAACCCACACACACACATACACACAAAGCAAAAATATGAACTGAGCATGGAGGTCCATGTCTGTAATCCCAGCACTTTGGAAGCTGAGGCAGGAGAATCCACGACTTCAAGGCAGCAGAGCTTCATCACAAGGCCCTGTCTCAAAAAGCAAATTTCAGAGCCCAGTGTGGTAGCTCACATCGAGGCTGAGGCAAAGCTACTGAGAGGTCAAGGCTTTCAAGCAGTGTAGGCTTTCCTAAACTACAGGGAAACCCCGTCTCCAAAATAAAAAATTAAAAAGCAAAGACTACTCAGTGCAGACAACATTAAGAGAAAGATCACAAGGTGAGAGAGAGCAGAAATGAATCCCTGGGAGGAAGAGATGCACATAGGAACACATGAAGGGGTAGGCAGGGGGAGAAAGAGGAGAAACACGGGGAGATAGACAGGGATACAGAGAGAAAGGAATGGAAAGTGGACCATCCATCCAAATACCTATCCACCACTGTTCATCCATGCATCCATCCATTCACCCACTCATCCATCCATCTATACACTCACTCATCATCTGTCCCCTGTCTGTCTGTCTGTCTGTCTATCCATCCACCAGTCATTCATCCATTTATTCCCTTATCCATTTATTCATTTTTCCCACCCTCCATCTATCTGCTGACACATCTTTTCACCAATCCCATGTACGTATGTATGTATGTATGTACATACATACATATACATACCTGTGTGTATGGAAAAATAAATACACATATGAGGAGATACATACACATATACATCTGTCCATCCACTCATCCTTGCATCATACCCACTCGTCCACACATCCATCCTGGCATAGATACATCCATCCATCCATCCATGTTCCCGTCATCGTTTTCACTCTCCGCTTCCCTTCAGGCGTGTATTCTAGCTGTAGGCTATGCAGTGAGTAGGAGAGACACAGACAAACCAAGCGCCCATCAGGAGCACTTGGGAGGGGAATACAAACTTCAGATGACCAGATGGGGACAGGACAGACTTTAGGAAGTTCCACTCACCATCTCCTCTCTCCCTACAGCTCCTCTCTCCCTACAGCTCCTCAAGGATCCAGAGATGGGTGGAGTCCAGACAGCAGGAGGGAGTGACTTGGGCAGGTGGTACCTGCTGCAGAGGCTGGATAGACACATGTGCAGCAGCCTCCCTTGTGCATATGTGCATACGAGCCTCCTCCTCTCCTCCCCCCCCCCATCTACCCTCCTTTCATTCCCCCTCCTCCTCCTTCTCAGCCCTGTTCTATCTGCAAACAGTCACTAAGGGGAAGATGATGGACCTGGCCTTAGGTTCAGCTTCAAACCTCCCCACCCATTTACTATTTCCTGGCAGTGAGGTTTGGGGCAAATCATTTAACCTCTCCAAGACTCAGTATAGTCATTTGAAAGATGTGGGGATTTTCTTTTTGTTTGGGTAGAGCAAGGTAAACAAAGAGGGAACATTGAAAAAGTATTCCCATTGAGCTATTTTGGGCAGAGGCCGGAGGATCTCTGGATTCAAGGTTAGATACCACGTGACCAGAAAAGACTCTTCCAACAGGCTGTGCAGGTGGTGGGTGTCTTTTTTCTGACATAGATGTCTTGACTATTTCTCACAATGTGCATCTTGTGAGAGCCACACCTCCAGCTGTGTAGGAATGTGAAGATGTTCAGCTCCCAGGACGCAGCAGAAGAGGTTGTTATGGCCAGGAAAAGAATCAGAGCCCCATAGTCTTGATCTAGAATGCCCTCAATGTACCTGGGGCTGGAAAGGAAGAGGAGTTCCCTTCTCAGGTCCCTAAAATCTCCCAGCTATGGGTTAAATTATATCCCACCCTGAGGTATTAGGACATGACTGCATTTGAAGACTGGGTCTCTTAAAAAGATAATCAGTTGAGTGAGGTGAAAGTGTGGACAGAGATCTCCTATAACAGGGAGTTTAGTTCTGGTTTTGTGGTGTGTGTGTGTGTGTGTGTGTGTGTGTGTGTGTGTTGTTTTGTTTGCTTGTTTGTCTTGAGACAGGATTTCTCTGTATAGCCCTAGCTATCTTGGAACTCTCTACATACCCCAAGTTGGCCTCGATTCAGCATCGAGATCTGCCTGCCTCTGCTGGGATTAAAGGCCTGCACCACCACACTCAATGACTTCTTTTTTAACACATGCATTGGTGTTTTACCTGCATGTACATCTGTGTGAGGGTGTCAGATCCCTTGAAAATGAAATTACAGATGGTTGTGAGCTGCCAAGGTACTGGGAATTGAATGAACCCTGGGTCCTTTGGAAGAAAAGCCAGTAGTCTTAACTACTAAGCCATCTCTCTAGCCCCAACTAATGACTTATTAATAGAGTCTTTCAAGAACCCAGGGCCTGGTAGATCCTAGGCTAATGCTCTACCACTAAGTCACACCCCAGCCCTCACTGGGGGATTCTAAGCAGACCACTGAGCCACACCCCCATCCCCTCACTGGGGGATTCTAGGCAGCTGCTCTACCACTGAGCCATACCCCCAACCCCTCTTTGGGGGATTTTAAGCAGGTGCCCTACCACTGAGACACACTCTCAGCCTCTCACTGGGGGATTCTAGGCAGGTGCTCTACCACTGAGCCACACCTCCAGCCCTAGGGCTAGGTTATAGCCCATCAGTATAGTGTGGCATTCATGTAGCAGCTCATACACAGAAACTGTAGATCCCATAGAACAGAGTCAGATAGGAATAAACAGTCCCAACATAATGATGATGTGACTTGAGATTTTTCAACTTCAGGACTGGGGATGTGGCCCAGTGACAGAGCACTTGGGTAGCTTGCATGAGGATCTGAATTTTTACTGTAGCCCTGCAATGAAATAATAATAATAAAAGTTGGGGGTTAGGTTAGGGTGGTGGCTCAGTGATTTAACAGCACTTACTGTTCTTCCAGGGGGCCTGAGTTTTGTTCCTGGAACCCATGTTAGACAGCTCACAACCACCTATAACTACAGCTTCAGGGATATGACACCCCTGGTACTCTGACCCTAGGTACACATACTCACACTTGATGAATGTGTGTATACACACACATGTGCGCACGCGCGCGCACACACACACACACACACACACACACACACACACGCACGCATGCATTAAATTATGGGGCTAGAAAGATGGCTCAGCTATTAAGAATGCATACTGCTCTTCCAAGAGGACCTGAGTTTGATTCCCAACACCCACATCCAACAACTCACAACTGTTTGTAACTCCAGTTCCAGGGAATCCAACTCCTTGGCCACCTACATGAATGTACATAGACACATATAGACACAATAAAACAGGATAATAGTAATTTTAAAAGCATTCCAAGTCCCTAGCTCTGAAAAGCAAACAGCACCAGCTGCTACAACAAGATGTTGTGACTATTTTTTTTCCTTTACAATAATGTGAAAGCCATATGTCTTTGGTAGAAACTTTGACCTTTTCCAGGTCACTCGTATTGGGTACAAGGTTCTCCCACACTGAAGGTAGTGGCAGTATCACCATGAACAGGACAGGGATCAAGAGCACTCTATGATGGGCTATGTCACTAGGCTGGACAATTCTATAGGTTAGTTGCATCAAATGCATTTTCCACTTTTGGTGTTCTCTATTTATCCTGGGGCCAAGAAGTCCAGGAGAACCTGCAAACAGCACACAGCTCTATAACCTGCATATACATGGTTCTATAACCTGCATACAGTAGTGTGGTACTCATGGCTCTAACCTGCATAGAGTAGTTTCGCACAAGGTTCTAGCCAGGCTGAGCCTTGCACCTGATGTTGAGTTCACCTGTTCACTCGAGTTCAGTGTCCACTACACTGAGATGAGGTGTTTTCTATTAGTATGTGCATATGTTGGGTATTCTTGTGTGTGGCTATATGCACGGGTGTGTATGCACATGTGTGCTTGTGCATGTGGGGCTGGGGGTATGGCTCAGTGGTAGAGTCTCAGCTCACAGAGTGTTGGCCCAGTATGCAAATCCCTGGTTCCTTACACACACAGGAGAGTGAGAATGAGAGAGAGAGGAAGAGAGAGGAGAGAGAGAGAGAGAAAGAGAGAGACTAGAGCACTAAATCCATGGGCTGTGGGCACAGTCTGCTTAGAGCAGGAAGGACCTTGTCCTCTGAGTCCTCCAGGTGGTAATTCAGATTCAGGAAGGGAGGCAGGATCAGCTCCTTGCACCAGCATGGGTGGCCTGAGGGCATAGGTCCCCTGCTAGGTCAAGACTGCCTTTACCCTGCAGGCTTTTGAACAAAGCAAATCCCATTAGGTACCTGGAAAGGAAAGGTTTGCGTCTGAGGTCTCTTCCTCTGGAGAATTTAGTGATTGCATCTCTACCTGTAAGGATTCTAACTCTTGGTTCCCAGGACTCAGGGTTCTTGGGGTCCTCTCTGCTTGTCTATCCTTCGAGGACAAATCCTGACCAAAGATTCTGCTCAGGAATGCGGAACCAGGACCGAGGATCTCCGCTAAGCTGGAGCTCAACGGGAACTCCTGGATAGCCTCCCCAGCCTCCTACCCTGCGTCCTGGCAGCTGCCCTTACAACCCCCTGAGACCTGCCTGGCGCCACAGGGATCAGACCAGCTGAGGGTTCCGGGCATGGGTGGAGGGTGCTACCCTGGGCAGGGAGCTACTAAACGTGATGTGGTGATGGAGACCAGTAAAACGCAGGAGGAAGTGAACCCCACACCCTGCTGGGTGGTGTTCCCATCCCAGGCCCTTGGAAAGGCTCCTGGGCACGCAGCAGTCTGGGAAGACAGCAAGAGATAAGCACCCTGGACTAGGGAGAGGGCACAGGTTGGCAAGTGATCTTCACGTGAACTTCAACCCTACTAGTTCCTGGAACCTGCTCTGGGGTGCCAGGGTGTCCAGAGATCAGCCGTGGCTCCTCCTAAATACCTAGGGAAGGTAGGTGTTCAGGTCCTGAGCAGAGTAAGTGCTCCCCAGAGGCTTTGCATGGTGACTTTATAGTTGTTAGAAAGGACAGGACATTGAAATGGGGGCCTTACTATATAGCTCAGACAGGACTCAAACTCAATATCACCCTGCTTCAGTCTCCCAGGAACTGGGATAAAAGGCATGCACTGTTGTTACTCCTGCTAGTACAGTGCCTTTGACTGACCTGGAGTAGCTCTAGTGTGTTTCCTTACCTGCATAGCAGGATAGTTGCCCTTTATACCAGTGACTTTATGTCCATCCTGAATCCCTTCCTACCCTCTTGGCCCATTTTCCAGCAGCATCCCAAGTAGAAAGCTGAAAGCCTGAGGCAGTGTCTTTCTTATGAACTGAGAACAAGTATCAGAGGCTGGAAAGGTAACTCAGTGGCTAAGGGCACTTGTTGCTCTTGCAAACAACCACAGGTTCAGGTCTCAACACTCAGCACTTAGAGGCTAAGGCAGAGGCTTCAGAAGTCTGGGCCACATAGCAAGACTCCGTTTTAAAATAAATTTTAAAAAACATGGCATGGAGCTGGGCATGGTGGTGCACACCTGGGATTCCAATGTGTCAGAAGCTGAGGCAGGAGGATCACAATGTGGAGGCCAGGCTGAACTACAATGTGAGGAGTAGTGGGAAGGTTGAGTGTGTGAAGTGCTTGCCACACACGCATGAGGGCCCGAGTCCAGATCACAAGCACCCACATAAAAAAGCCGGGCAAGGTGATGTGTGCCTTTCCTCTCAGTGCTGGGGAGGCAGAGACAAGAGGATCCTAGGTCTTGCTGGGCAACCAAACCTAGCCTTGAATCCATGAGCACCAGGCTCAGTGATTAAGAAAACATTTGACACTGATGACTAGCTTTCACGTGCACACACACACACACACACACACACACACTTGCCGTACATATGCACACATACAAACACATAACACACAATACACACAGAGGCACACATACAATATATCCCAAAGGGACACCAAGACCCAATGGCACATGGCCTGAGGCTAAAAGTACCCCAATCTCTTAGAAGTCCCCCCCCAGAGGTTGTTCAAAATGCTAGCTGCCCAACTTCAGCAAGACTCCCGTACAGACTTAGTTCATAGAGGAGCGTGCAGCCCAAAAGTGTGGGAGAGGTCAGAAGGCTGGGGTGTGGCTCATTTGGTAGAGAGCTTGCCTAGCGTGCACAATGCCCTGGGTTCCATCCTCTGAACAGGGTGTAATGGCTCACATCTGCAGTCCCAGCACTCAGGAGGCAGAGGAGGGAGAAACAGAAGTTCAAGGTCATCTGCCACTACGTAGCAAGTTCAGTACCAGCCTGGGCTATATGAGACCTTGTCTCGAAATAATTAAGCATGGGGTGTGGGAGACACTAACAGCGCAGGAGACGCTGTCCTCAGGGGATGTCTAGATTTGGGAAGAGGGTGCCAGAGACTCAGAAACTGGAATGGAATTCGTTGTCACCTCCCTCCACATGACAGGGGCTTAGAGTTAAAGTTAAATAGATCTAAGCAGATGGGAACTGAGCTTCTTCTGTGGCTCTGTAGACAGGCCTCCTAACCCCTCTGTTTATAAACTGGGATAATAATATCCCTGATCAAAACTAGAGATGTGTTCTCTGTAAACTGTTAAGTGTCAAACACATGAAAGACGTGTTCTGGACTCCTCCATCCTGGGTCCCGGGAGAGGGGGTACACAGAGCCCAGCTCATTATGTCCTGTTCCCCCAGACAGCAGCAGACAGCTCACGAGGCGATATGAAAACATCGAGTTCAGGACAATCCCCCCACCCCCCACCCCACGGGCTCAGGCTCACACCCGCCAAGGACCCAGACTGACAAATGATTCAGACACACAAACAGCCGGGTCTGGGAGAAAGTGCTAGGTTGCTGGGTCAGAAACAGGCTGCTCAGGAGCCAGGGCATCCCAGGGTAGCAGGGAAGGGAAGAGGCAAGTGTTTGTGGGAAGGGATTTCTTTCTATACCTGCCCTCCAGCAGGCTGCCACCATCTACTTTAGTTTGCCAAATGGTGTCATAGACTGCACCCAAGATATGACTCTCTGTTTGATTGCTGATGTTTTTCCTTTATTTTCTGTGACACGAGGGATGGGACCCGGGACCTGACATATACTAGGCAAGTGCTTTACAACTAAGCCACATAAATAGCCCCTCAATGTAGGATTCTAGGCAAGCACTCTACCACTGAGCCATACCCCAGCCCCTCACTGGGGGATTCTAGGCAAGCACTCTACCACTGAGCCACACCCCAGCCCCTCACTGGGGGATTCTAGGCAAGCACTCTACCACTGAGCCATACCCCAGCCCCTCACTGGGGGATCTAGGCAAGTGTTCTGCCAGGAGCTACACTCCCAGGCTTCTGTGATTGTAGTTTTATTTTAAGCCAGGGTCTCACTATGTAGCTCTGTCAGGCATGGCACTCACGGTCCTCTATGCTGGGGTTATAGGCATGTGCCTCAGCTGGCTCCCAAGCCCTATCTTGCCTTAAATCCTCACATAGGATCTGCATTCATATCTTTGCATGTAACCTCCTCATCCAACACAGTTAGGTTGCTCCCATCATCAGCCATCCCCTCTTAGTCTAAACCTTCACTTTCTTCTGCTAGGGTCACTGGCCATCCAGGGTTATCAAGCCCTTAAAAGTAACTAGTTCCAAAGAAGATATACTGTAAATGTAAAAACAGCAGTTTTAAGAGTTAGTCCCCAAAAAAGGAATGCAAAATATCTTATGATTTTATATTAATTATCTGCAAAATGATGATGTTTCAAATGTGTTGGTTTAATATAGCATATTGTTAAAATTAGTGTTTACTTTAGGCTTCTTTCTATTACATTTATTTATTTATTTATTTATTTATTTATTTGAGTGTGTGTGTGTGTGTGTGTGTGTGTGTGTGTGTGTGTGTGTGTGTCCCATCCTGCATGTGAAGGTCACAGAAAACTTCTGGGAATGAATCTCACTTTCTACCTTGTCTGTTCCAGGGATTGAGTTTAGATCCTCAGGTTTAACAGCAAGCCCCTTTAACCACTGAGCCATATTACTGGCTCTGGGTTTCTTTTATCTTATGGAGCATCTAGGAGGTTTAAAATCAGAGGCAGGAACTGGCCTTAGTGATACACACCTGCAGTCCTGGATTCAAGAGGCTAGGAGAGATCTCAGTTTTAAGGCCAGTGCAAGCTACATAGTTTATTTTCTTTAAGATGTATTTGTTTATTATGTATACAGTGTTCTGTCTGCATGTGTTCCTGCACACCAGAAGAGGGCACCAGATCTCATGATAAATGGTTGTGAGCCACCATGTGGTTGCTGGGAGTTGAATTCAGGACTTCTGGAAGAGCAGCCAGTGCTCTTAACCTCTCAGCCTCCTCACCAGCCCCAGGCTACACAGTTTAAATGAGTGTCAGGGGGCTGAGAGCTAGTGTTTGCATGAACTCTGGATCCCAGCTGTGGAACCACAAAAAAAGTTTTAAATAAATATTTACTAGTAATTAGAATAAAAACAGAGGAAAATAAGGTATGTGTGTGTAGTAAGCAGCTAGAAGAAAGCATGCTGGATCCTTAGGTTTCCATCCAGCTAGTATTTATTTCCTTCCCAACCCTGTGTTCTGTACATATGAAAATCCATGTTCTCCTACTAATGTAACCTGCTAACTCTGTTTCCTCTGGGGTTGGCTAGAGGCAGGGCTCTTGCTCACACTGAAATGTGAATGACTGCCAGCAGGTCTTCAGCTTTTCAAAGGTAAAACAGAAGTAGGGTGATAACTGAATTCAGTTCTGCCCAGGCTAGTCCCAAGGTGTGTCTGTCCCTCTCTCTAGGCCAAGGCCACACAGAGCAACACGATCTTGACAATGCTCTCTGTGGACAAGGAAGGAAACTCAGAGCATACCCCAGGGGGTTGGGGAAGTCTGTCTACACCAGCAGTCTCTGTCTGCATTCCTGGAAGTCTCCTTGATGCACTTTGTTCCACACTCTAAAGCCGGTGGGTGGGTCCTTCCATCTGCCAGCCATGATAGCGAGTCGAGGGGTGAAAAAGAATACCCAAATGGAGGACAAAGGAAATTGTCTATGGATCCTCAAAAGGGTTCAGGGAGCAGGGTGGAAGAAGATGGCTCAGTGGCTAAGAGCGCTGGTTGTTCTTCCAGAGGTCCTGAGTTCAATTCCCAGCAACCACATGGTGGTTCACAATCATCTATAGTGGGGAATGATGTCCTCTTCTGGCATAAAGGTGCACATGCAGCTAGAGCACTCATACATAAAACAGATAAATCTTGAAGAAGGAGGAGGAGGAAGATGAGACACCAACAAATGCCATGTACCCCAACCTCAGTAGCAGGAAGGAAAGCTAAGGAAGAGGGTTGAACCAGTCATACAGGGCCTGGGAGGATACTCAGAAGCCTGGCTTGAAATAAAAGATAAAGAGGGTTAAGGATGTAAGTCAGTAATGAAGGGCTAGCCTAAAATCTGCCAGTAAGTCAGGAGCTAGGGGCATGGCTCGGTGGCAGAGCACCTGCCTAGAATCCCTTCAGCAGTAGAAAATTTGCCCCAGATGTTATCTCCAGTACTGCAAAAGGAAGGAAATCGTTGTTGTTTTTAGAGCCACATAGAAACTGTATTTTCTGTCCCTCCAGAACAGAGCACCGGAGAAGCAGGAGCCCATCACAGACTTTGCCCAAATGACTCTCCTAGACACCCTTCAGCCCACCTTGCAGGCATTGGAATTTGTCAATGATCTTGGTCAAGGGTACCCAGCCACACTCTGAGAGTCAGGTCCATTTTTGTAAATGAGATTATTTCACCTGTCCACTATCCAAGGAGGTAGTCCTGAGCAGTTGAGGACTGCTGGATTTCTGGAATGTTCAAGCAACTAGCTAATGAATGGATGTCAGTCCGTGACTGGCATTCCTAGCCTTGCCTGGCCACTGCCGTGTTCACTTGCATGGATATTGCTACATGTGCTGTGTTAACCTGCATGGATGGATCTGCCCCAGCTGCTTTTACAGGGACCTGGAGCCCTTTTGCAGCACATAGGAAACAAGCTACAACACTGAGTTCAAGAGATAAAAAAAACTGGGGCACAAAGCAGGGCCCTGGCCTGGCAGCCTGAAGTCTATCCTAGCAACTCCTCCCTCTATACCTCTCCTGGATCCCCACAGCAAGCCTCTCTTGCTGGCTCCAACCCCTTTCCCAGTCCTGGAATTAATAAAACTCCAAGCAGACTGTGGTTTGCAAGTCTGTGAGCTAGTTCCTGCCCGCGTCACTACTCCAAGAGGAGTGGGGCCCCGCTCCCCACCAGCACCCCTGCAATCCTCCATCTAGGGCTTGGAGCCTCAAGCCCCACCCATGGCATGGTCCCTATTCCCATCAAGGTTGGCCTGGAGACTTTAGGCTCTTGATTCTTCTGTACACACAGGGCACACCCAAACACACACTACAAAAGACCTATACATGTGCTGTGGTTTCTACATGGTTCCTGTGTTCTCTCTTTCTTGTATTTTACTCTCTCTCTCTCTCTCTCTCTCTCTCTCTCTCTCTCTCTCTCTCTCTCTCTGTATGTGTGTGTGTGTGTTTCTCTCCCATGCTTTGGTTTTTTTTTTATTGTTGTTGTTTTTTATTTTTGTTAAGACTCTCAGGTACCCCAGGCTGACCTCAATGTCACTACACAACTGATCCCCCTGCCTCTACCTCCCAAATACTGAGATTCCAACAATGTATCACTACCCCCATCTGCTTTTCTTTTAAAGATCAGGTATTGCCATGTAGCCCAGGTTAACCTGGAACTTGCTATCTAGCTCAGGCTGGTATTGAACACTCTATCCTCCTGTTCCAGCCTCCCAAGTGCCATACCCAGCTTTGAGATGATTCTCCTATCATGTCCAAATTCTAGTGATATCATGGCTGGTAGACCATGGGAAAGGGAAAGACTGCCCAGGATCGCAGACTGATCCAATAGAGGCTCAGTCGAGCCAGATAGCTACACCACAAACAGAGGCAGAGCTTCCAGAACTAGCTTCAGCACTGTCAACGCGTACACTTCTAGGCACAGAGCAGAGACACACACCCACATTTTCTTTGTCTTTGCAATCATCTCCTAGTTGAGGGTACAGTTGCCCTCATCAGCTAATGTATGAGGCAAGCTAACTCTATGGAGTTGTTCCCTAGAAAGTGCTGGAACTAACTGTGTACAGTGGTACACACTGGTCATTCCAATATTCAAGAGGCTGAGGCAGGAGGATCTTGAGTTCAAGGCCAGCCTGGGATGTATAGTGAGACTATGGCAATGTTAAAGGGAGGGAGGAAGGGAGGGAGGGAGAAAGAGATGGAGGGAGGGAGGAAGGGGAGGGAGGGGGAGGGGCAAAAAAGAAAAAGGGTCAAAAGAAAGAAAAACGGAGACCCAGAAATCAGCCTAGTCCTACCCACGCCACCTGCCTTTGATCTCTCCCCTCCTGGTCATTGCTGTCAGATCTGCAGAGTCCTCTACCCTGTGCCAGGCAAGATATCTTTAACTTACCCCTCTGGGTCACTTCCTGCAGGAGAAAGACCCCAGGACATATGGCCCACTCTTCCCTCTGACCAACAATGACCTAGAGCAAGGGACCATCTTCGTCTCCTATCCTCTAGCACTCATATTTCCTTCATACATGCAGGGGGCTGAAGTGACATAACCTTCCCCTAACCCACCCCTTCACCTCCCTAAAACCTTCCAGGATCCCCATATGTTCATGAACCGGGCTGCCAGGGCACTATACTAACCACAAGCTTTCCTGGCTGACTACTTCTGCTGGCTCGGCAAAGGCTGCCCCCTTTTGGTCGTCTTGGGAATAGCATCCTTAAGCCTTCCCAGAGGCGCCAAGAGAATCGGGGGTTTCCAGATCCAGACTAGAGCAAGCAGTGCTCAGCATTTGACAGGTGGTGAACAAGCAATAATGAGAATACTGAGTTAATAGTCATCTTCACAGAGCTCCAACATCCATGTCCCCCCGCCCCAGGCACTTAAGATCCAGTCTGACATCTGTTGGACACTGGTTTGCTCGGGGAGGTGCAAAGTTATGCCCGTGGCCCATATAGAATCAAGGAATACCTTATGCAAGGATCATCTTGGAGCCCTAGGGAGACACTAAATACATGGCTTTCACTCCCAAGCCGTTCACCGGACCTCAGCCCCTTGGTTTCTGCAACCATAGACCCTGGACTTATCCAACACTCTTGCCTAGCTTCAAACAGATGGCTAAGCCCTTATCTGAACCACGATGAACTAGATCATATGTCAGGGTCTCTATTCTGTCCCCAAAATGCCCCATGCTGCCATACCCATCTTATTTTCTCTCCCAGGCAATTCTGCCTGCAGACTCTATAGGAAGACCCTAAGAGCTAAGGAGTCCCATCAATCTTCCTAACCAGGTTTTGGGTAAGGTCTACCCTTATCTAGGCCTGGAAGGGGTGTCGGGGTGTCTGCAGGACCAGGGTGGGAGCTGAGGCGCGGGACAGCTGGCCTGTGTCCCCACACTGGGCCTGGGGCCCAGGGAGTGGGGCGGGGGCCTGGCTACTCCAGCCTTGGCTAGGGCTGGGATTTTTTGGCCGGGCTGCCTGGGCCCTCCCTCCTGCTTCCTCTCCAGAGGGCTGTCCTGGCAAAGGCCCCCTCGCACTTTCTGGCGGGAACAGGGCCAGGAGCAAGCAAACAGCTACAGAGGGAAAGCGGGAAAGAGATGGGGGGAAAGCAGTGTGTGTCTGTGTGTGTGTGTGTGTGTAGGAAAATAGACCCATGGTCCAGGTTGCAAGCCTGGCCTTTCGTAATTGCCCCCTCCCCCGCGACCCCCTCCCCCAGCTCCCCCTCCTCCCGCCCTCCTCCCACCCGCCCTCTCTCCCTCCCTCCTTCCCTCACAGCAGCCTACCAGGCAGCAATTACGCTTTGGGGATAAAACGAGGCTCAGAGAGCAGGCTGGGGCAGTCCTCCCCGAGATGGCGGGTCTGACAGCAGCAGTCCCGAAGCCTGGCGTCTTGCTGATCTTCCTGCTCAACCTCCTCCATCCTGCGCAGCCTGGAGGTAAGGGGCCCCTCACCGGTCCCATGCTGCCCCTCACTGGGACCCAGCCGGCCAGGTGACAAGACTGATGAGGGATCCTGGAGATGGATGAGCGCTTCACCTCCAGATCCCCCCTCCTCCAGGCAGGGTCCTGGGAACTGACTGACCCCTCTAGGGAGCCAGCTCTGCCTAAGGGGTCCTGTCAAACATACATTCCATAAATCAGGATGGTCTCTACACTCTGTCCAAGCTCTGAGACACCTGGGTGCTTTCCCAGTGGTGGCAGTTTGCACACCTGTGCACATACCACCTGGGAAAAGAGACAATCCTGGTTTGTCTTTGCTTGGGGATGTTGGGATACGCGTGTGTGTGTGTATGTGTGTGTGTGTGTGTGTTTCATACTATGTTGCACAGGTGTCAATGTGAGGGTCTGGCCGATCATGTCCTTGAAGGAGAAGTATCTGAGAAAGGTATGAAGGTCTGTTGACCAGTCCATTCCTAGACAGGTGGAGGTGGAGGGAGGCAACCTTGAAGTTGTCTGGTGGGACCTGCCCAAATCCAACACGCAGCTGGGTATGCTGAGCCACACCTGTGATCCCAGCATGTAAATTCAAAGCCAACCAACCCCACCTCAAGAAAAAGGCAAAAACTAAGCGAGGGCTAAGAATGCCTCAGTTGATAAAGTGCATGCTAAACATGCACGAAATCCTGGATAAACTAGATGGGCGTGGTGATGCACACCTGCGTGGGGCCCGAGGATCAGGAATTCAGTATATCATTAGCTACATAGTGAGTTTGAGGCCATATGGCCTACATGGGGCTGTCTCAAAAAAAATAAAATCCTGAAGAAGCCTGGTGCGCAGGTGTAGGTTGTCACTGTAAGTGTGTACGAGTCTGTGCCCATAGAAGGGTTTGCTGGTGTGGAGTACAGGCCAGGGAGGGTGAGCTGGGAAAAATGCCATCTCCTGGCAGACAGGGCACAGCTGGTACCAGAGGCTACAGGGAGCCTCGAGTTATCATTTTGGTCATCTGATACGTATCCGGAGCAGGCACATTGGGTTATGGAGGAGGAAGGAGACTGCTCACAGAGGGAAGGTGCATCCGGCTATGGGGAAAGAGATGCAAACCATGAGCCATCTGCCGGAGTAGTCTGGGTCAAGTCTGGTTTCCGTAAGAGACCTCCCTGTCGTGGGAACCTGAACTTGAACTGGGGACAGGGGGCTTCAGGGCGGGGCAGGGTGGGGCGGGGCGGGGCAGGGCTGTGGTCAGAGGCTGGGTGGGAAGAACAGCTGTTCTATGAGACTGACCTGCTCAGGAGCCCGCTGTAGGACAAGAGTTCCTAAACTGAGACAAGACTGAGGTTGTGGGAACCAACAGGAGGAACCTGCAGCCACAGCTGCTGCAAGCCAGTGGTTAAGAGTAGTGACTCTGGGTCACCTGACCCTCCCGTCCCAGATGTGGTCACCTAACATCTGTCTACCCTCCTCCCTTGATGGTTCTATTGGTTCATCATAAAGTATTATCTTTACTGATGGAGAAACTGAACCCAGACATGAAAGCACTCACCTGAGGCAGGAGGCTGTCCAGTTGGAGGGCAGCCTGAACTATGTAGTGAGATCTTGTCTCAAAAGCATCTAAAAGAAGGCTAGAGATGGAGCTTAGCTTGTACAATACTTGCCTAGCATGCTAGGAGTCCTGAGTTCCATCCCTAGCACCATATAAACCAGGTGTGATGGCTCATGCCTGTGGTCCCAGTTCTCGGGAGGTAGAGACAGAAGAACAGGAGTTCAAGGCCATCCTTAGCTATATAGGGAGTTCAAGGCTAGCCTGATCTACACAAGACTCTCTTGAAAGATTCAGAAATAGAGCCTCAAGCAGGCTAATGCCAACCCTGAAAGTTAATATTAGCCAACTTTCTGCCCTGAGTCAAAAAAGTAAGTAAGTAAGTAAATAAATAAATAAATAAATAGGGAGTGTGGGAAATACCAGGGAATATTGGGGAGAGACAGCCCTGGGGTAGAGTCTTCCTTTAAGGGCAGAACAAACCCTCCCCTTTTAGCCTGGGTGACATCACTCAGTACTTAGCTGGCATCATTCCCCATGAAGATAAATCTCAACTCTGTCCCAGGTGGCTGGAGTCACTAGGTTCCAGTAAGAGACATGTGAATCGATGAGGTCTTTCAAGATCTGTTCTGAGCCCACTGAAGTCCAAAGAGGTCAGAGATCTGGGCGGGGCTCAACACTGGTCACACCTACCTGGTCTCCCATCTCTCTGGTCCTGGGGGAGCTCAGTCTCCCCAGAGGAAGATGTCATGGGTACCAGTTCCTTCTCACTACTAGGAGGGGAGTGATGATAGCATTTCACTTGAATAATGACTTGCTTTAGCCCTATGTTAAAGGGAATGTATAAACCAGGTGTGGTGGCTCAGGAACTCACAAGGCTAGGACAGGAGGATTGCGGTGTGTGTCCTGTGCTATAGAGTGAGTTCCAAGCCAGACTGTGCTATATGGAGAGACTCTATCTCCTGCCCTCCCCCAAGCAAAATTAAAATAAAAAGTCACCAAAAGAAAAAAAAATCAGGCATGGTAGCACCCTTACCTTGTGGCAGCCTTTTGCTTTGGAAAGGTAGAGACAGGAGGATCAGGTGTTCAAGGTCATCATCTATGTAGTGAGTTCTAGGCTAGCCTGGGCTTCATGAAGCCCTTTCTCCAAAACGTACGTGATAGAGGATTAGATAGAAAACAAAGTTCAGTGTTCGTCCTGATACCAGAAACATTTTCAGCATCCCTGCCCCTCATTTACACACTGAAAGTTTATCTCAGGAGATTTCAACCCTGATGGGCATGACGGTCACCTGGGTCTATGCTATGACCCAAGAATTCTTCCTCTGTTTGATCTGTGGAGGCTCTTGCTTGAGGGATTTGGGGTTTGACAGCTCCGTGGATGCCTCTGATAAGCTGCCAAAGATTTAGTGTCTTGATCCAGTTCTATGTGTCTGTTGGAGCCAGGGATGGCTCACCCACCCGCAGAGGCATACACAAGCAACAATGCTTGGCAGACTGCTCCGTGCACACAACAAACAGCTCGGTGAGGTCTTATCTGCTCAAGCCAGGCTGCCCCAGTGGACTTTGGCTTGGCAGAGCCCCCTGCCAGGACCCGCTGGCCCTGCTCCCTGTGGTCTTTGACCCTCCCAGCAGCAAATCCAAGGTCAAATGTAGCTACCAGGCCAAAGTTCTTGTTCTGGCTGACTCAGTTTTCCTGGCTGCAAAATGGAAGAAACACCCCTGATTTTAGTGCTCAGCCCCTAAGCGTCACTGGGGTTTGGGGACAAGGGGGACAGTAGCCACTTGACAGCTGCCAAAAATATATCCACTGAGATGATCATGGGACAGCAAAATGGTAAAGTGACGTATTCTCTGGCAATTTGCTAAGGACCCGATAGTCCTTGTAATTAGCTCCTACCTTTACTTTTCTAAGTTTTTTATTATCTATTTATTATTGCTGTTTGTTGTTGTTCGGGTTTTTGTTTGTTTGTTTGGTTGGTTGGTTGTTTTTTGTTTTTTGTTTTTTGTTTTTTTTTTTTTTGGTGCTAGGGACTGAACCCAAGACCTTGTGAATGCTCTACCTCTGAGCTATATGTCCAATCCCTAAGGTGGGTTTTTTGTTTGTTTGTTTGTTTTGTTTTTTGTTTTTGGTTTGTGTGTCTGTTTTGTTTCGTTGAGACAAGGTCTCATATAGCCCAAGCTGGCCTCGAACTCACTATGTGGGTGAGGGTGACCTTGGACTCCTCATCTTCCTGATTCCACTTCCTGATCGTTGCATCTGTGAGGCACTGAGCCTGGCTCCAATTCTCTAAGGTTAAAACACACTTTTGTTTTAGAGTCTCAAATATGCCATAGCTCTGGGTGGCCTGGAACTTGATAGGTAGGACACATTGACCTCTCCAACTCGAAGCAATCCTCCTGCCTCTGCCTCCCAGGTACTGGGATTGTCAGTGTTTATCACCACCCCTGACCTACCCAATCCAGTTCCTAAGGCTTAATTCTCCCTGTCAGAGGTGATTGGTATATAAACAGGTGACGGAGGTGACAGAGGGCTCAGGGAGGGCTCTCCAGAGACTGAGTCTGTCTGAGGGGACTGGAGAGAAAAGTTTAACTGGCATGGGGACACAGCCTGTAATCCCCAGGATTTGGGATGCTAAAACAGGACTGTAAACCCAAATCCAGCCTAAGCTACATAGAGAGTTCAAGGCTAGCCTGGACTACAAAAAAACCCTGTGTTGGAAGAGAAGAGGAGGGAGGAGTTAGTGGAAAGAGTTAGGAGAGAGGAGGGGAGGGGAGGAGAGGAGAGTTAGTAGAAAGAAGGGGAGGGGAGGGGAGGGGAGGGGAGGGAGGGAGGGGAAGAGAAGAAGGCAAAACCGAAAACAATCTGAGGGACTAGGAAGTGGCTGCCGCCCAGGAGGAAGCCTGTGCAGACCACACTGATGCAATGAGGGCTGATGTGTCCCCCATCTCGGAGACTTTACAGGCAGAGGACTAGGGGATGTTTTCAGGGGTTCTAGCCCAGGCCAGAGGACTATTTGGATCCCTGGGAGTCTAGGATCATGATTCACACGTGTGAGAGATGAGATCCACCCCAAGGCTAGCAGGAGGAATGAGCCAGACACAAGTGTGCTCCAAGCCAGCTGCTTGTGGCCAGCTGAGCATGGAAGGCAGGAGAAACTGCGGTGGGCTGGGAGAAGGCGGGGCGGAGAAGGCGGGGCAGACGGTTTCAGCACAGCCTTGGAGAAGGAGAGGACTTGGAGGGAGGTGAGGATGTTCTTGGTGGGAGAACTCACTGACACCACGGAGAGGCAGTGGGAATGAGGACATGCCATAGACTCGGTGCATGGTTTTTTGAGACAAGGGGCTTGCTATGTTGCACAGGCTAGCCTGAACCTGTGTGTAGCCCAGGAAAGCCTCCATCTCCCTATGAAGTGCAACATGACCTCAAACTCACAGTCCTCCTGTATCTGCTTCCAGGTACAGAGATTACAGGTGTGTGCCAACATGTCCTATATACAGAGTCTGTTATTATATGATATTAAAATTATATATTATATTTCACATTTTGTAATTTTATGGTGTGTATGCACATACCATGGGGGGGTCAGAGAACTAGGGGGAGTCAGCTCTTCCTCTCCACCATATGGGTTCCAGGGATTGAACTCAGTCATCATCAGGCTTGGCAACCAAGATAATGGCAGCTTCTCAGCCTTCTCCATTTTCTCAGTGAAAAACAGGAATCAAAAACTCAAGACAGGCCTGGTGGCACACTCCTACCATCCCAGCATCCTAATGGCTGAGGTTGGAGAATCTCATGTTGAAAACCAGCTTAGGCTACATAGTGAGATCCTGTCTCAAAACAACATTCCAGCTATCTGGGGTGTCCTGGGTTGGGTATGAAGGTGAACCAAGGTTGTTGGGCTATGGAGCATGGTTGTGGAAAGCAGAGAGAGAAGAGCTGGAGAGAGGGGAATTAATAGCTTCCTCAGGAAGGAGCCTGGTCATAGGTGGAGGGTTAGAAAACAGAGCTCTAAGAGAGAGGAAGTAGGGTTCAGTCAGGCCAGGGGCTCAGCAAGCCCACCCCAGGGGTCTTGTGGTGAGAGTGGGGAAACAAATCAGACACAATCTCTCTGCCTCCCTCACTCACCATTTATTGAGTACCTATTGTATACCTGGCCCTAGCCATGTACAAGAGAAAACAGGAAACCCATGATCACCAGCATTTTCTTTTAACAATTTCTCTCTGTGCCGGGTGTGACTAGCATCCATCTCTTTTGTTTGAATGTTTGTGACCATACCAGGCAGCTAACATCACACCTACATTGTAGGGGGAGAAAAAGAAGTGAGGCTTGGCTGGGGGTGTGGCCCAGTTGGCAGAGTGCACCCTGGGTTCTATTCCTAGCCCTGGAATAAAACAGGTGGGGTGGCACAAGCCTGTAACCCCAGCACTGGGGAGATGAAGTTACTTGCCTGAGATCACACATCAAATGAGGAGCTGGGAGAAAAGCCAGAGGGCTGTGCCCTGAGTCCCCTCACAGTTCCTGTTGCTCCTGTGGGCAGCCCTGGGGCTGGGGAACAGAAAGAATAGGAAAAACATCGGAGAAAGTGCAGGAGAGAGGCAGAGACCCTCCCTGCATTGAGCTCAGAGCCTGGGAGGGCATCAATCAAAGGGCAGGTCACTGTGTTTGGGAGCTCAGGACAATGCTAGAAGGCAGAAGGCTTATTTCCTGCAGATTCAACCCCCTGGGGCCACCCCTTCCTGAGCCCCCCAAGCTCTGAGCAGAATGCTCAGACTATCTAGACCTGGGGGGGGGCACAGACCCCAGGAGGTGATGGTGCCAGGATTTTAGCACAATGTGCCCATGGCAGCCAGACATTCCCAACTCTGCTGGGGCTGACAAGGTCCAGGGACCAGGCAGGCCCAGCTGTGTATTGTCACCGAGGCCAGACACACAGACATCTAGCTGAGAGGTCTCCTTGAACCCACTACAAAGCTACATGACTGGCTGGAACCCACTTTATGTCCCCCATCATGTGACTCTCGGGCTCCCTTCAGCAACACAGAGCTGGGCCATAGTGACAAGGTGACTTGGAGATCATGGCTCAGTATGGGAGTCTCTATTTGTTGCCATGACTACAGCTCCAGGGCCAGCATCTCTAGTGAGAGCTTCGGCTGGTCCCTGGGGGCTGAACTCGTGACCTTGGCTTGGAATTAACTGTTCCTTAGGAAACTATTTGATTTGCTCATTCATGGTGTTCCTGCCCCCCTCCAGTCCTGGCGCCTCCCAAAACAACCCTAGGTCAGATGGCCAGAACCCCACCCAAAGAGAGCTGCCCAGAGGCCAAGGATACTGACCTTGCACTATCCTACCAGAGTGGGAATGGCTAACACCAGGCATCAGCTACATCTCTTAATGGGTACCATCAACCAACCTGCCCTCTTAGAACTGTCTCCAGCCTTTCTGCCCAGCTCTGAGCAAAGTCATAGGCAAAACAGGTAGGCAGAGTCCCTTGCCCAGTGCCCAGCCAAAACCACAGGCTGGGTCCTCTCTCTTCAACAATGTTAAGCCTCCTGTTCAGAGAAGTGGCCTGGGTTCATTCCAGGCTTCATGTTTATCCAGCTGTGTGGCCCCAGCCACTTCCCTTAACATCTCTGGGCCTGGTTTCAAGCCTGCTGGAACCACATTAAGAATTTCTGCCCCTCCAACTTCATTGAGACACTTTGAGAAGAATGAAAAATTGCGAAGCCAGGTGTGGTGGTTCATGTCCATAATCTCGGCTACTCAGGAGACTGCAGGTGGGGAGGAGGGGGTTGCAAGGTCAAGACCAGTCTGAACTACATAGTGAGAATCTGTCTCGGTAAAATAAAAAGTCAGGGCATGGTACAGTGGTAGAATGTCTTTCTAGAATACCCCAGCGAGGGGCTGGGGTTATGACTCAATGGTAGATCAACCGCCTAGAATCCCCTAGTGGATGGGGGTTGGGGACGTGACTCAGTGGCAGAGTGCTTGCTAACATACAAAAAGAACAAAAGTAATATGTAAATAGTTGTTTAGCCTCAGACATTGATCTATATGAAAAACAATACCATGATTATTATCTTTATCTTCTTTAAATCATGTTTGATACCAGACAGTGGTGGCACATACCTTTAATCTCAGCACTGGGGAGGCAGAAACAAGTCAATCTCTGAGTTTGAGGACAGCCTGATCTACAGAGTGAGATCTGGGACAGCCAGGGCTACACAACATAGAGAAACCCTGTCTCAAGAGAAAAAAGAAGTCTGATATCCCTGACTAATCAAAGAGTCTACCTCCTTCCTTCTAGGGGTTCCAGGAGCTGTGCCTGGGGGAGTTCCTGGTGGAGTCTATTATCCAGGTAACATACATGAAATTTCCACACACCTGTGTATGACAGATGGAGATGGACTGTTCATGAGAAATAGAATGTTTTTAAATACTTTTATTCCATTTATTTTTTAGGGTTTGCATGTGGAGGCCAGGAAACAACTATGTTTGGTTGTTTCTTTTTGTTTATTTGTTTCATTTTTTGAGACAGAGTCTCACTAGTTATCCCTGGCTGGCCTGGAACTCACAGAGATCCACCTGCCTCTGCCTCCGAAGGGCTGGGATTAAAAGTGTGCGACACCACCACTGCCCAGCTCTGTAGGACAATGTTTGGGAATCTTTCCTACCACCATGTGGGTCCCAGGAATGGAACTCAATATGTTGGGATTGGCAGCAAGTGAGCTTTACCCACTAGGCTATTTCATGGGCCAGAGATGCTGTCACATTGAGATGTCTGCCACCAAGGACCTGCAAATCAGGCCCACTTTCTGAAGAAGTTAACTAGGCTGGGGATGTGGCTCGGTTAGCAGAATGTTTGCCTGGCATGTGTGAAACCTTGGGTCCCACCACAGCACTGCATGGATCAGGTATGGTGACATGCCTGTAGTCCCAACGCTCAAAAGAACAGACATTCAAGGCCGTCCTTGGCTGTAGAGAGAACTCAGGCTCCTGCCTCAAAAGAGGTGAATCGATTAATGGAGGGAGACAGTAGCACCCCAGACACAGAGAGAGTCAAGAGTTCAAAGCCAGCTTGAGCTGCACGCAAGACCCAGTCTCCACCCTAAAGAAAGCTGCTAATGGAAGAGTTATCAGGAACGTAAATATTGTACAAGTTGGAGCACAATCCCTGCTGTCAGGAGGCTGGCGCCTTCACACATTCCTGCCATTGGAAGGCTCACAGGCCTCAAAGCATTAATCTCACTCTTGGCAATCCACCCGAGGCAAATAACAGAAAAGAGAAATAGAGCAACAAAGCTGGGGATGTGGCTCCACTGGTAGAGTGCTTGCCTGGTGTGTGTGAAGCCGCAGCACCTCATAAAGCAGGGGTGTGATGAATGCCTGTAATCATTGAATGAGCTAGCTATCCACATTGCCAAGCTTTGGGTTTGATTGAGACACCCCGCAACAATGAATAAGGGTGAAGGGTGATGGAGGATGACTCTAGACATCATGGGCCTACACACACACACACACACACACTAGACACACATACGTAAAAAATGGAAAGAAAATAACTGACATGAACTGGGCAGTGGTGGTGCACGCCTTTAATCCCAGCCATTTAGGAGGCAGAGGCAGAAGGATCGTTGTGAGTTTGAAGCCAGTCTGGTCTACAGAGCAAGTGCCTGGACAGGCTCCAAAACAATACACAGAAACCCTATCTTAAAATAACTGACATGAAGTCAAAAGTCCCTCTAGTTCCATCCTAGGACAAACTGACATAAGGCTATTGAGCCAATGACACAGAAAAAGAAACTGATGGTAATAGGAGTTGACTTGCCCAAAGTCCTGCAGCTAGAATGTGACAGTGGGTGGTGGGTGGTGGGGTGTGGCTCATCTGGATACTAATTGATATTTTTCTCTCTATCTTTCTCAATGCACACAACAGGGGCTGGTATCGGAGGCCTGGGAGGAGGAGCAGGAGGAGGTAAGAAACTAGCCTTAGACTCCTCAATGAAAGGATCTGAGTACCATCATGACCCCCAACACACCTCATTAAACTTGACTCTTCAAGAGATCCCAGCAACTAAGGGTCTTTGTTATACAGGTTGAGCATCCTCTGGGAAAGAGACCTACTTGAAAAAAACATCCTGATAGTCCTCCTAGGGCCCTCTACCTTTGTTGTTTTCCCTGAGAAATTGCTGGAGATGTTGGTGCATGCCTATAACCTTGGCACTTAGAAGGCAGAAGCTGGGGGACCAAGAGTTCAGAGCACCCTTGACTACATAACAAGTTTGAGACCAGCCTGAGCTACATGAGACACAGTCTCAAACTGAGAAATGTCACTCAACCAAAAATCCGGAGGGAGAGATGGTATTCCAGGGGTTCCGTGTCTAAGTAAGAGGACATCTACTCTAGCACTTGGAAAGGCGCCCTCACCCTCTCCTGTGGGGCGGGCTTAAGCAATGGATCAGTACTAAAGATGGGAGGGAGTACATGCCTGTCATACCAGGACTTGAGAGGTGAAGGTAGGAGATTCAGGAGTTCAAAGCCATCCTTGGCTATATCATGAATTTGAGGCCAGCCTGGGCTATGACAAGACCCTGTGTCAGACCAAAGGAGGGGTGGAGGGTAAGTCATCTCTTCCCTGCCATTCATTATCATTTCTTCCCTCTGCAGCTCTGGGACCTGGAGGAAAACCACCTAAACCAGGTAAGATCTAAGTCAGGCCCCTGAAGTGGAGAAGGTAGGATTCACAGAGCCATGGCTGGCAGGGCAACCAAAAGGAGGGCAGCAAACGTCCCCAGGTATCAGCAGTCTAGAGTCAGGCCACAAGTTAGCCAGGGACAGGAGGTTGGAGGCAGTTCACCAGCCTGTGTCCTGCTCGGGGCCCACTCTCCTAGCTTCCTGGAGATTGCCCTTTGCTCACAGCCCAAGAAATAACCCTGATGTTTCAGGCAGAGCAGCATCTAAGCTTCCCATGCTCCCTTGTAAGGCAGCACTTAGAATGGAAGATCCCAGACACTATATCTGGACATTTGACTTCTGACCCAGATGTGAGTTCAACTTCAAGCTAAACCTGACCCTGGCCCCAGATGACCTCCCAGCTTGTTCCCAGCCTCCTTCCAGCTGTGTCTAGACTATGGAATTTTCTAGTAAGAAAAAAAAAAATCACAGCTCGATCTTATCAATATTGCTGGGATCTGCCAGCATTGATCACTCTTAGCTTTGGGGAGGTGGCAAAGGGGTGGAGGTTCTCTCAATGAAACACTGTTGGATAAGAAGCAGATGGAGGCCATGGTCTGGTGATGTGCACCTGTCATCTTAGCTACTTAGAAGGTTGAGAGAGGAGGGCTCTGAGTTAAAGAGTTCAGCCTCAGATAGATAGCAATAACCTTCCTCAAAATAAAAAGTAGAGTGAATACTGAAGATGTGGTTCAGTGGTAGAGCACCTGCCTAGAATCCCCCAGTGAGGAGTTAGGAGTATAGCTCAGGGTAGCATGTTGGAAACCTTGTGTTTCATCCCTCTTAATACACACACACACACACACACACACACACCAAACTGTATCCCAGTCATATTGACACCCCCCCCATGTGTGATGCTCTCTGTGTGGCATATGCATCCCCACCCAGTGTGCCTACCACTCTAGCTCCAAAGTCCACATGCTCCC
Source organism: Phodopus roborovskii (assembly GCF_943737965.1). Classification (NCBI taxonomy): domain Eukaryota; kingdom Metazoa; phylum Chordata; class Mammalia; order Rodentia; family Cricetidae; genus Phodopus; species Phodopus roborovskii. The sequence goes on along the minus strand of NW_026126598.1, from coordinate 9,629,244 downwards.
GGACAGTTCAGATGTCCAACTGCTCTTACAAAATCCCGATGATGATCCAACTACTAATGAATGTGTGAGAAGCAGATTCCCCTTCACTGAAGCTTATGGGAGTTGTGAAACTTCAGGACCAGGGCCAGCAAGGGAGGAAAAGGACGGGACATCTGGGCAAGTTAGGTTCTAAGGGTAGGAAGCTTTGTAAAGCCAGGAGACCCTGTGGCTTGTTAATTCTCCTTGTGGTACCAAGGATGGAACTCAGGGTCTGTTATGTGGGAGGCAAGCACTCCACCACTGAGCTAATTATATCTCTGGACCTCTTTTTACATTTCTTCAAAACTTACCTTTATTGATTGGTTTGTATATTTATTTATTACGGGCATAGTGCCCATGCATCACAGTGTGCCTGAGGAGGTCGGAGGACAATCTTGGAGCACTGAATCTCTTCTTCCACCATGTAGGTCCCACGTTATCATATAGGACTCATGTCATCAGGCTTAGTGACAAATGCCTTCACCCACTGCGTCATCTTATTTTTACTTTGATACAGGGTTTCACTAAGTTGTCCAGGCTGGCCTTGAACTATATAACCCAGACAGGCCTTGAAATGCAGATCCTCCTGCCTCAGCCTCCTGAGTAGCTGAAATGGCAGGCATGTATGACTGTGTCCAGTTCCTATGGTCATCTTTTAGCCCCAAGATAGGCTGTAGTCTATAACAGGCTTGGCCAAGCCACCATAAATAATCCAATGAAGGTCCCCACATCCTGGCTAGAGGGATGTCCGGGCCTGCCCAGGCAGGATGGAATGGGGTGCAGGGATTGTACAGATGGTGTTTGGGAACAATTAATCCCCTGGGAGCAAGGGTGGGTGGCTTGGCAGCTGCTCCTCCATGTGGGTGCTGTAGGCTGGCCCCTCCCTCCTGAGTTCTCAGTGGGGGACCAGGCAGCTGGGAGCCAGCACTACCCACACCCAGAGCATCAGCTGGAGGCCAGCCGCCTGGCCAGCCACTACAAACAAGGGGTATGGCAAGGACAGGAAGGATCCGGGATGAGTCTCCATGGGACACTCATGCCGGGTACACACAGTGGGTACGACTTCCTGATCACAAGCTCAGTGGCCCCAAGAAGGTAGGGATCATGGAAGCCGCAAATAGACGGGCATAGTCGCCAAGCATACTGGCACAAGCCTGTCAACCCAGCATTCAAGAGGTAGAGGCCAGAGGGTCGTGAGTTCAAGCTTAAACAAAGCTACCAGTTAAGTATTATGGAAACTAAGTCAAGAAAGCAAAAACCAAGAAGAAGAAGGAGGAGGAGAAGAAGAAGAAGAACCCCCCAAGACACATACAAATACATGAAATTTAAAAAATAAAATCTTTTAAAAATACTAACAAAGATGGGGAAACTGAGGCTCAGGAAAGGTATGGTGACCCCCCCCTCATCTACACAAACCATGGGAAGGGGAAACAGAGTGTGTCTAAAACTTTCTGACTAAGAAAAGGAGCAGACAGTAAGGCTCTGGGCTCCCAGCTGTGATCCGACTGTAACTCTTCCTCCATCTCTCCAGGTGCAGGTCTTCTGGGGGCCTTTGGAGCAGGTGAGTCCAAAGGACATCGAGGACAGTGGGTTGCAAGTGATGAGGATAAACTGGATAAGACTGTTGATACAGAGCAGGCAACAGCAGAGACCAGGCCTGCCCCCAAGTTTCACCCCATTCTTTCTTACTTCCTGTCCAGTCTGGTCCTCTCAGACCCACCATTGGACAGAAAAGATCTGAGCATGCCCCCTGTCCTCTACAAGTGTAGGAAGCTTGAGAGGAGCTGTTGATAAAACCGGGGAGAGTCTGGGAGACGAGACCAGAAAATGATTGATTCAGGCAACCACAGTCCCTGCCCACCACCATACCATACTACATGGCGCATTACAGACCCATCTTACAGATGTCTGTAATATACACATATATGTATGTATTATGTACTGGGGACAGAACTCAGGACATCTTGACAATCACTATCTACTGAGCTACATGCTCAGCCCTCATACAGTTAGGGGATGGGTGGGAAAGCTAGTCAAAGGGAAGATAATACCTAGGGAGAGCCAGGTAGACCCCCCTCCTCAGGGCTCCGAAGACTCTTTGCTCTGGGGGGAGGGGGTCCCTTAGAGGACTTTGCCCTACAACTCTAGACCCCACAACCGGAGCTGGTGCTGGCAAGAGAGAGTTTTTCCATAATTGGAAACAAACCTGCCAAGGCAAACCTCCAAAACTCCAACCTAACCGGGCCCATCAGTCAAGGCCAAGGCCATGGAATGTCTCCTGGAGGAGGAGAAGGAATGATCGGGCCCAGATGTGGAAAGGAGAGAGCCAGAGGGACCCATTTGGCTTCTCATGGATCTTAGCAAAGAGGATTCTGGATAGAAGAATGGCTAGATGTTCAGGAAGGACTCCCAGGATGGGGGATGTGGCACAGTTCATATAGCCCTAACCTAGAGTGCATAAAGCCCTGAGTTCCAACCTCAGTACCACATAAACTGGGCTTTTTGGGAACTACCTAAAACCCCAGCATCTGGGAGGTAGAGTCAGGATGATCAGAAGTTCAAGGTCACCCTCAGACACAGAGAGAGTTTGAGTCAAGCCTGGGCTACATGAGACCCTATTTCAAAACCCAAAAAGCAGGAAGTAGTGGAAACACATTTACATATCCAGGGTGAGGGGAGGGGTCTGTGTCAGGATATACCATCAAGAAAGCAGAGAAGATGCCTTGGGTGGCAGCTACCAATGGGAGTAAGGCTGGCCCGGGAGGGACCACTTCCGCCTTCACAGAAAACCAGCTGAATCCTGTCAGCTTCCAGGCATCCTAGGGGATGTGCAGGTTAATCATACTTGTTAGGGACGATCACGTCAACTCCACACATAGCATTTGATTACGATCTGATGGCTGCAGATTTATCAGGACCATATGCCCTCCACCACCACAGTACCAAAGATACAGGGACCAGCCTAGACCCCCACCCCCACCCCACTCCATGATGACAGCCATCTCACAAGGAGCCCAAATGTGAAACCCACGACTTTGACTTCTCTTCCTCTCTCCTCTTCACAGGTCCTGGAGGACTTGCAGGTGCTGGCCCTGGGGCAGGTTAGTGTGACCACCTAAGCAAGATGCCAGCCTCTCACCCCAGCCCAGGGCCCCTGCTTGGGATAAACAGCAGTTAGAGCACAGAGTAGGAGCCAGATGTTGATGAGGACATGGGTGAAGAATGTCACCTGCTCCAGGAAGCTACCTAGGGGCCCAATTATAGAGATGAAACTGGAGAGAGGCATCTCCTGGGGGCCCAGGGGTAGATATGCCCACCATAAAAGGCACATGAGAAATCTGGGACCCAGGAATGGTGTGGTGCATGGCTAGAATCCCAGACCTTGGGAGACTAAGCTATATAACAAGGCCTAGGCCAGCCTGGTTATATAGACCTTGTCTCAAAAATCAAAATATTGAGGCTGGGCATGGTAGAAGACACATTTAATCTCAGCACTCATGAGGCAGAGGCAGGAAGATCTCTGTGAGTTCAAGGCCAGCCTGGTCTGCATAGAGAGTTCCAGTCCAGGTAGAGTTACATAGTGAGAACTTTTCTCAAATGCATATATGTTTGTATATGTATACATTTGTATACATATATGCACATGTCTATATATGTATATACATATGTATACATACATTTTGAGACTGGGCTTGCCTGCTCTGGCTTCCATCTCCAGGACTGTGTAAACCAGATGTGAAGTACCTGTGAACCCAGCACTTAGGAGGTATAGGATCAAGGAGTTCAAGGTTATCCTCAGCTACATAATGATTTCCAGGCCAGCCTGGACTACATACATAGCCAGAATTTGTCCCAAGACCTAAAAGATTCACACAGCTTTGTGAGGCTGAGCAGAGCAGCTAAGCATTGGAATCCTCTAACACAGTGGTTCTCAACCTTCCTAATGCTGTGACCCTTTAATACAGTTCCTCGTGTGTGGTGACTGATCTCCAACCATTTTATTTTCATTGCAATTTCATAACTGTAATTTTGCTATTTATTAATCGGAATCGTGTTTTCCTATGGTCTTGGGGAACCCCTATGAAAGGGTCATTCCACCCCAAAAGGGTCACAGCCCACAGGTTGAAAACAGCTGCCCTAACACATGCACCCACCCTGGTGACACTGAACTCCTTCAGAGGACACAGGATCCTGACTACTCTTCCTGAGTGAAAGGGTCCAGGCTGGGCTGAGGCTGGACAACTCCCACTAGCATAGCAGTTCAGGACCTCAGTTATGCTCTCCTCCGCAGGTCTGGGAGCCTTTCCTGGAGGTGCCTACCCAGGGGCAGGAGCTCTGGTACCTGGAGGAGCAGCGGGGGCTGCTGCGGCTTATAAAGCTGCTGCCAAAGCTGGTGAGTGGCATGTTTAGTGAGAGTTCCATCAGCTCCCTGGCTTTCCCAGACTCTGAAATTCTCAAAGAACTCTCCCTCCTCCAGATCCAGAAGATAGAATTGGAGGGTGGGGTGGGGGATCCTCCTCCCCTGAGGAGATGATGTGGGCAACTAGTTGTACTCAGCCTTGAAGTGGCTTGGTGACAGGATGAGACCTGAAGGCACAGTCCCTATCTGGCCCCTGAACTCTCCTGCCTGTGGCTATGCAGGGGCTGGGCTTGGTGGAATTGGAGGTGTTCCTGGTGGTGTTGGAGTTGGTGGCGTCCCTGGTGCTGTTGGAGTTGGTGGCATCCCTGGTGGTGTTGGAGTTGGTGGCATCCCTGGTGGTGTTGGAGTTGGTGGCATCCCTGGTGGCTTAGGAGTATCAACAGGTATGGTGGCTGGACCTGAGTGATGAAGGTGATGCCTGCAGGCCTGGGTGGAGTCGGTTCTGCAACAATCCCTTCCATCCAGGTGCTGTGGTGCCTCAAGTTGGAGCTGGAGTCGGAGCTGGAGGAAAGCCTGGGAAAGTTCCCGGTCAGTGCAGAATCTATGGGGGGGATGAAGTTTAGAGGTCAGAGGTCTAGGAGCCTGCAGAGGTCAGAGCCCTCCCCACCTCCAATGCATTGGAGGATGAAGGGAACAGTATATGTTGGATCCAAAGCAGCAGACCTGTTTGAGCAATGGGGCTGAGTAACTTAAGCCTGGCTTCTAAAAATTTCTATGATCTTAGAGCAAAAAAGAGACCTCACAGATGGGCTCTGGATCACAGATAGGGAAACTGAGGTTTTAAATGTTGAGCCGGAACAGAAGGGCCCACAGCTGTTCCCGGTAGAGCTGGAGGGGAGCCCAGCAGCTTGCGGCACCCCCATCTGGTGCTCATTTGGCCCCATGCTCTTTAGGAAGTAACTTCAGGTTAAATAAAAGGCAAACATCTGGAAGGCTTTAGACTTGAGGTGGGCTGGCTGGGCTGCGTAAACAGGCTGTGGGCTCCAGAAGACAGTTGAATCAGTGCTCCGAAGGATGTGCAGGCTCTCTGACATGGAGTAGGGAGGGCTGTGGTCATGCTATGTCTGTCCCTAGCTTCCCCAGTGGCCACACTGACTTGCTTGTTGCTGCTGTCTGGTGGGATGACAGAACCTCTGCTAAGGTTTCTTGTTCTTTTGCCTCTAGGTGTTGGTCTTCCAGGTGTATACCCAGGTGGCGTGCTCCCGGGCACAGGTGAGAACAAGAGGGATGAGCTGGGGACGTAGCTCAGTTGATACAGTGCTTACTTAGCATGGGTTCCGTTCAGCATCACATAAACCAGGTGTGGCGGTACATGCATTTAATCCCAGCACTTTGAAGGCAGAGACATAAGGATCTTAAGTTGAGGCCAGACCTTATTTCAAAATCCAAAAAGTGGAGCTCAAGAGGTGGCTCAGTGATTAAGGGCACAAGCTGCTCTTCCAGAGGACCCTGGGTTCAATCCCCAGCACCCAAATGGCCACTGACAACTCTCTGTGACTCTTCTGTTCTCCAAGGGCACCAGGCATGCATTCGGTGTGCAGACATACACCCAGGTGACAGAAGGAACCTGAGTTCAAGGTCATCCCTGACCACATAACAAGTTATAGGCCAGCCTGGACTACATAAGACTCTATCAGGAAAAAAAAGGAAAAAGAAAGAGAGAAAGGAAGGAAGGAAAGAAGAGAGGAAAGAAAGAAGGAAGGAAGAGAGGGAGGAAAGAGAGAGAGAGAATTGGGGATGTACCCTCTGGCTCCCCCTCCTCCTAAAGCTAAGGCCAGCTGAGGCCAGTGGCTGCTTCCCTAAGTGTCCAAGTTCAACTTAATGAACATTAGGTCCTTGGCAACAAAGGTCAGCTTCCCCAGCCCCACCCAATCCCTTACCCCAGGCCAACACCCTCATCACAGCCTTAAAACCAGTCCTCAGAGGACAGATGGAGTCCCTAGTGTAGCCAGCTTTTTCCCAAAAGCCCTGAGTCACCAGGCATTGGCACGCCCAGGAAGTCTGCCCTACAGGAGACCCCCTAAGAACTGCCCCTCACTTCTTTCCCTGCCAGGACCTACCTCCCCATCCAGCAAGGCCTCCTGAAATCCCCCAAAAGCCCAGATTCAGGGATTTGCTGGCAGAGCACCCCTTCCTTCCTGGTTGAGGCAGCCAAGCCCCAGGGGAGGTAGAAGAGAAGGGAGAGTCTAGCAGATTCCAATCCATTGAGAGGTAGCCACTATGAGGCATGTCACACTGGCTGGGCCTCTCTACACTTTCTCCCATCCAAGTATTAACTGGCCCCCATTCTGCTAAGTTAGTTTCTCCGATCAGACACATTCAGGGTGGTGTGGCTACAGATCTCTCCGTGCCTTTTCTCCTAAGCTTGGTCACAATGGATCTATAACTTACAGTTGAGGTCCACAGAGGCTGAGATTGAACTCAGTTGAGCTGGGATTAAAAGTCAGATCCTCCAGCCAGGACTAGTGGCACTGGCATGCCACCCCAGCCATTTGGAAGGCTGAGATAGATGAATCAGAAGTTCAAGTCTAGCAAGGGTAACTTAGCCAGCCTCTGTCTCAAAAGGTAAGAAGAGCATTGGGGGTGTGGCTCAGTGGTAGAACACCTGCCTAGAATCCCCCAGTGAGGGGCTGGTGCATGTTTGTGGTTCTAAATTCAATTCACAGCACCACCAAAAAATAAATACATAAATAAAATCCTCTGAGCTCAAGCCACACAGGGAAGAAAGTTCCCACAGAGTGGTCCTTACTTTACTTGCCCTCTGTGTGAGTCATGCCTGTGATTGGCCATCAGTACTGAAATAAACTGGTTAATAGACCTAAGGTGGACAGGGGTTGCCAAGCAGCATTTCGCTTCCCTCATGATACCCATGTCTTTGCTCGCTCAGGAGCTCGGTTTCCAGGTGTGGGGGTGCTCCCTGGAGTTCCCACTGGCACCGGAGTCAAGGCCAAGGCTCCAGGTATGTATAGCCAACTGTGCTGGGGCTAGGGTAGGATCCTCTGTCAGCTTACAGGCTGAGCGGGCCTTGAGTGTAAGGGATACTTTGAGATTCTGGGCTTATCTGGGGACTTCTGTGGGGACAGGGGGTTACTTCTTATGTTCCAGCCCTGCTTCTGCTGGCTAGAAAGGGTGGAATGCTGTTCAGAAAACCCAAAGAGTAACCCTGGCCTAATGGCATTGGTCTATGATCCCAAGCAACTCAGGAGGCTGACTCAGGAGGCTTGAAAGTTCAAGGCCAGCCTGGGAAATTTAGTGGAAAACTGTTTCAAATTAAAAGTAAAAAGAGGGCTGTGGGGTATGGCTCAGTAGTAGAGCATTTGCTTAGAAACTCCTAGTGAGCCAGTGTTAATCCTAACACTTAGGAGGCAGATGCAGGTGGGTCTCCAAGTTTCAAGACAGACTGGCCTTCTCAGAGAAACCCTGTCTCAAAAGACAAAAACAAAACAAACAAAAAACCTACTGAATGAATGGGGGCAGGATGAGCCTTAGTGGTGGAGCTCTTGCCTAGAATCCCCCAATGAGGGGTTGGGGGGTGTGGCTTGGTGGTAAATCTCTTGTCCAGCATAAACAAAGGAGTCCTGCAGCCAGTGCTCTGTGCCCTACACACAGCCCTGGGCCACAGTGGCAGCTCTTTGTCTTTGCAGGTGGAGGTGGTGCTTTCGCTGGAATCCCAGGTGAGTTGAAGCTGCTCTGCCTCGGTGAGCTAGATTCCCAGAAACCTAGCCATCCTGCCCCATCTCCCTCATGTCTCTTTCTGCCTTGGTGGAGTGTTTATCACACAAGTATGAGGACCAAAACTCAATCCCCATATCCCATGTTCTAAAAGTTAAAAAAAAAAAATCATAAGCCAGGCTTCTACCCAAAGTGTCATCGGTCCTAACCCAGTGGTTCTCAACCTGTGGGTCATGACCCCTTTGGGGTTTGAATGATCCATTCATAATGATCACTTATCAGATATCCTGCATATCAGATACTTACATTATGAATCATAACAGCAGCAAAATTACAGTTATGAAGTAACAATGAAAATAATTTTATGGTTGGGGTTCACCACAACATGAGAAACTATACTAAGGGTCGCAGCATTAGGAAGGTTGAGAACCATTGCTCTAACCCAAACTTCATCAATGTGAATCCAAAATGCACCAAGATACCCAGAAGTGCCCTAAGGTCAGCACAGATGAGTATAGGAGTGTGTCTCTCCACTCCTGCCAGTCATTAGCTTATTGCTTGGGAGTGCGTCCCTGACCCATGATGAAGGGACAGCGCGGCCCTCTAGGCAGGACAGTTCCAGAGTGCCATGGGGAACTAATTCACTCCATCTGAAGAGAGTAGGCTGATACCAGGGGCTTGAAAAGAAGCTGCCACCACAAGGCCTAGGATTTTGATGTACCCTCTCTATTCTTGCAGGGGTTGGTCCCTTTGGGGGACAGCAGCCTGGTGTCCCACTGGGTTACCCCATCAAAGCACCAAAGCTGCCAGGTAAGCCAGAGTTGGGTTTCAAGATGCTTGACTGGGGTGGAGGGAGTTGGTCCAGTGGGTAAGCACTAGCTGCACAAGTGTGAAGACCTGAGTTTGAATCCCCAGAACCCTCGTGCAGCTGGCTACAGTAGCATGTATCTGTAATCCTAGTACTCCCGTGATGAGATGGGGCATGGAGACAGGAGGGTTCTCTGGAAGCTGGAATCAAAAAGACTATATAATTTCAATGCCAGCCTGGGCTACTAGTGAGTTACACAGCCTGGGCTACAAATGGGACCCTACCTCAAAACAAAACAAGAGAGGAAGAATGGGAAAAAAGAAAGGAAAACTGACCATAAGCAGCATTGTAGCTACAATGCCTAACTATCCACTCTGGTGCCACTGTCACCTCTACCACGGCCGTCAGCACAGACAATGGCTCTTCTGTGGGGAACATGCCCACAAGGTAGGCACTCAGATACCAGTGACCATGTTGGGACTTAGGTTTGGAGAGGAGTAGCTGTCCTCTCTCCGATCTACTTGATAAACTTTATTAACAACTGATGACCCTCAAGAGGGTATCACAGTCCCTGTGGAGGGTGACTATCCATTCCAATAGATGGGAGACAAGCAAGGTGTCTCTACCCATCTGTCCATTACCCCTTCCTCCACTCATTCCTCACCATCTATCCTCACCTCCTGCTCTCCATGCATCCATCCATCTCTCCTTCCCTTTACCCCTTTATCTCTCCAACCATACATCCACAAATCATTCCTTTCTATTTATTCCTCTCCATTCACCATGTCTTCCTTCTACTCATTTATTTCTCCATTATCCTGCCTTTCTCCTACCTATTCCTTTCTATCCATCCATCCATCCACCCATTACGTCTCCCTTATACCAATCCAACTCTCCATCCATCCCTCCTCTCCTGCATTATACATTATTCCCTCCATCTACCCATATACCCTACCTACCCCTTCCTCCCACCCCTTTGCCTCCCCTAATTATCCATCCAAGTGCTAATCTTTCACTCCATCCGTCCCTTGCTCTGTCCATAGGTGGCTACGGACTGCCCTACACCAATGGGAAATTACCCTATGGTAAGTAAGGCCCTCATGGATTTGTGGAGTTCTGATCCTTTCCAGCTCTATGAGCCTGACAAGTATACTGAGTCCCCAGCCATGAACCAAGAGAACACCCAGCTAGACTGGGGTAAAGGCAAGGTGCTAGAATAAAAATTCTCAAAGGACAAAGGCTGATACTAGGGACTTGGCCTAACATCCAACCAAGCCCTCTTTCTTATCACAATACCTTGAGCAAGCCATTTTTCCTTCTCTAAGCTTCAGTCTTTGTCTATAAAAGTGTATCTGTATACACTTTTGTTGGAAGTAATCAGGAAGCCCCCAGATGAGTGGCACAGGGGAGGGCAGAATGTCAAGGTTTGTGTGACAACCAAGCATCTTCTTCACAGGAGTGGCTGGTGCCGGGGGCAAGGCTGGCTACCCAACAGGAACGGGTAAGGGGCTGGGAGAAATATCACCTGCTTCCAGCCAAAGGGACACCAATGGCCCGAGCTCCAGGGACTATCCAAAACACAAGCTTAACCATCCTTCATGAAAACCTTGGTCTAAGCCCAGACTCTGATCTGGGTTGGGTCAGCTCTTTGGTCTTTACTGGCTATGAAGCCCCCAGATACATCGCATGTCTGTGTGTCTGGGAGTGAGGAACTCTGGGGATGCCCGGACACCATCACCATGTTTAGTGTCCCTTCATCTCCCCTCTTCCAGGGGTTGGATCTCAGGCAGCAGCAGCGGCAGCTAAAGCAGCAAAGTATGGTGAGTACTCTGGAGACCCCTGCCGACCTCCAGGGCCCCAACTCCCCCATCCAGTGGTGGTTAGAAGAATTACAAGCCAGGCAGTTTCTATGTCTTCTTCTTATCTAGCCCCCCCCCCCTTTTGATTTTTCAAGACAGGGTTTTACTGTGTAACGGCCTCACTCTCCTGGCCCTCTGTAGACCAGGATGGCCTCAAACTCACAGAGATCCGCCTGTCTCTGCCTCCCATGTGCTAGGATTAAAGGTGTATACCACCACCCCTCGACTCTTGTCCCCCTTTTCAAATGACCCATACATATGCGTCTCCCTCCCCTTCCCCTCCATCCATCTACCTATCCCTCCATATCTCCATCCCCTTTTTCACCCATCAACCCCTCTATTCCTCAGCCACTCTTCTCCACCAGTTCGTCCCTCTTTCTCTCTATCCATCATTCCACACCTCCCTCTTTCCTTCATCTCACCCTCCATCCATCACCTTTCCCTTCATCCCTCTATCACTCCTCTCCATCTTTCACGCCTTCCTTATCCCCTATTCCTCCCTCACTCTATCTAATATTATCCCTCCTTTAACCCACCCATTCACCCATCTTTCCCTCTCTTCCTTTCCCTCCGTCCATCTCCTATTCATCTGTCTGTATGACCCAACTTCCTCGCACACCCATCCCTTCCCTAACTACACACACACACCTCTTGACCCAGCCATCTCTTATCCACTCACCCACTCTCCTCCATCCCCCACACACACTTCAATCTATGCTTCCTTCTATCCCTCCCTGATCCTTCCTCTTTCCAACCCTACATCCTTCCTTTCCTTCCGCCATCACCCCTTTCTCTGCCCACCCATCTCAGGGGATGCAGACATAGTCCTTCAAGCCATTATTTCTCCATGTGGAAAATGAAAGAAGCTTCTTTAAGAATGTGACCTGTCATCCAAGAACCTTAGCATATAGGTGGAATTTTCCCTGTGGGTTAGACAGAAAGAACCAAGTGTGAGGACTCAGCATTTAAGAGGGGGTGACAGGAAGATTGGGAGTTTAAGGCCTTCCTTTGCTACACAGCAAGTTTGAGGGTATACTGAGCTACATGAGGCCCTTCTCAAAACAAAAACAAAAGAAGAAGGTGCCCAACCACAAAGGATGAGCAGCATGGTGATTAGAGAGAAATACAAGCAGTACCTGTGTAAGAATCTTTCAACGTTACACATCCATTGCACATACACCACCAACAATGTAACCCCTTTCCAAGCCCGCAATCCCTTGGACAGCCTAGCTGTGGAGATGGTGTGCTGAGATGGTTCCATGTCCTTGCAGTGGACAGAGTGGGCATCTTCTTCCCACTTCAGATTGAGGCCAGCTCACTAGGACCAAAGTCCTCTCCTCTGTCCCCAACAGGAGGCCTTCCTGTTTCTAGACCCTACTAGCTGTGGGGGGGCAGAAGTTAGAGGAAGAACTGGTCCTGCCCTGTAGAGGCCCCCAGGCAATTCTCCAGGCACAGAGGCCCCTTGGCAGATCAGGCTAGGTGGGAAAAGCTGGGATATGGAGCTGGGGAGCTTGGAGAGACGGACTGCCAGAGACAGGCAGCCAGACACTTGGATTATGAACTTGGCTGAGTCTTCGGAACACAGGGAAAGGAAGCCTTCAGCATTCCTTTGGGGGCCCCTCTGGCCCAAGGAACGGAGCTTGTGGTTTCTCAGTATGTAGCAGTGATTAGAAAGGGATTTGTCTGTGAACATCGGACTCACTTAATAAGCGTGTTGAAACAGACACTTTGGGGGCAAACCCAAGAACTCTGGGATAGGAACCTTCCCAAGCAAGCTCATCTAGAGATACTGAGGCTTGGTCCTGGGTGAGAGGATGGTGGGTAAAGAGCCAGCATCCTGCCAGGAGGCTGTGGCAGCAGGATTGAGAGTTCAAGGCCAGCCTGGGCTACCTAGTTGAGACCCTGGGGAGATAACCCAGTTGGTACAGTGCTTGCTACACAAGCATGAGGTCCTGAGTCCCATGCTGCATAATCCACATTAAAAAGGCAGGCAAGGTGGCACATATTTGTAATTGCAGTGCTGGAGTTGCGGAGACAGGTGGATACCTGGGACTCACTGGCCAGCCAGGCTAGCTGGCATAGTCCAAGTAAAAGTGAGAGACCCTGTCTCAGAAATCAAGATGGGGGCTGGGGAGATGGCTCTGTGGTTAAAGTGCATGCTTTGCAAGCATAAAGACAAGAGTTTGGATCCCCCCAGAAACCCACATAAATGCCAGATCCAATGGCCCACCTTTAATTCCAGCCTTGGAAGGCAGAAATAAGGAATTCCTGAGTCAAGCTGGCTGGTAAGACTAGCCATACTGATTGGAAAAGCTTGCCTCAATGAATAAAATAACAGAACATCAAGGATGACTCCTCAACATCAACCTTGGGCCTCAGTATACATGCACAGGCAGATGTGTGAATGCTCACATGCAAGTGCTCCAACACGCATGGAAAAGCATGCGTGTACACATACCTATACATGTATGTGAGGAAGGGAAAAAGAAAAAAGATCCTGAGGCAATGGACTCAAGATTAAACTCTGGTCTTGACACTCATGTATGTACACAAGTACATGCATGCACACACACACACAGAGAGAGTGTGCCGGCACCCTTGGAGCCTTCCTGTCTGGCCTCAGAAGTTCTGGGGAGCCACATGGTGCCATCCCTGTCCCAGCAGGTGCTGGAGGAGCTGGAGTTCTCCCTGGTGTTGGAGGGGGTGGCATTCCTGGAGGTGCTGGTGCAATTCCCGGGATTGGAGGCATTGCAGGTAATGCTTCTCCCAGCTAGAGGGTGGAGGTGTCCTTGAGGGGCCACCAGGGCAGAAGCTCACCCTCTGTGCCTGTCTTCCCAGGTGCTGGGACTCCCGCAGCAGCTGCTGCTGCAAAGGCTGCTGCTAAGGCTGCTAAGTACGGTGAGTGTCCGCCAGAAATCAGGCTTAGGGCTCTGCATGAACACTGAAGATCCATGAGGAGGAGTAAATTTTGCCCCTGATCACCTAGGGACACTCTGACTTTCCCCAAAGGGAGGCTTTTACCCATCCTGGTCACTCTGCCTGGAAGGCAGCTCCTGTTCAGCATGGACTTTGCAGGGGAAGAGGTGCTACCATGCAGCACCAGCCTAGAATCCCCAGTGGGGGGCTAGGTATGTGGCTCAGTGGTGGAGCACCTGCCTAGAATCCCCCAGTGAGGGGCTGGTGGGGGGCTCAGTGATAGAGTGATAGCACGTGCAAAGTCCTGGTTTCAATTCCCAGTACTGCAAAATAAAGCATAACAAAAGAATAAAAACAAAACAAGCAAACAAAAACCCACAGCCTTGGTGCCTACTGCAGACGTTTTGATTTTGCTTTGGAATTGACCATGTTCTTCCCAGCTACATATCCAAACTCTCTGGGCTCCATCTTAGTCCATCCCCAGCTCTCTGATGAATTGGATCCTTGTAGAGGAATCACCAACCCATCTGCATGTGATCCTGCACGCAGGACAGACTGTGGTCTCCAAAGTTGACATATACGTCTACTCTAGGAGGCCTGCAGAAGTCCCCACAAGGATGAATCTGAGACAGTCCTCTTTCCATCTACAGGAGCTGCTGGAGGCTTAGTACCTGGTGGACCAGGAGTTAGGGTTCCAGGTGTTGGAATCCCAGGTGTTGGGATCCCAGGTGTTGGTGGTATTCCAGGTGTTGGTGGCATTCCAGGTGTTGGTGGTATTCCAGGTGTTGGTGGCATCCCAGGTGTTGGGGGCCCTGGTATCGGAGGCCCAGGCATTGTGGGTGGACCGGGTAAGTTGGGCTATGTGTGTTTGTGTGTGTTTGTGTGTATGTGTGTGTGTGTGTGTGTGTGTGTGTAAGAGAGAGAGACAGAGGAAAGAGAAAGAGAGAGAGCACAATATAGAGTATTGCCAAGACTTTGGGTGCTTCCTAAGTCTTCTTATTCCTTCATCTATACATACTCTTGACCCCTCCTTTTTGAACTATAACAACTTTCTAACTAGCTTCCAGCAACAGCATCTCCAATTCCCTCCTAATTGACAGTATGCTGCCGAGGCAGGAACCATGCCTTTCGTTAATATGCCCCCACCCTTAGCTAAGAAGGTGCTCAGTAAATGGTAGACAGATGAATAAGTGGATAGATTGGCAAATTGTCAAGTGGGTGGCCATAGAAGTGGTCATATAGATGAGCAGTTAAACTGACCAATGAGAAAGTGAGCAGGGGCTGAATAGATAGAATGAGTGAATACACAGACTGAGAGTAATTGGGAAGATGAATTAGTAGATGAAAAAACAGATGGACATGCAGGTAGGAAACTACATAAGTATTTAGAAGAATGGGTGCATGGATAGATACATGGATTCATGGGTGCATGCATGAATGGTTGCACGGATGCATGGGTAAGTGGGTGGCTAAGGTGATGGATAGACAGATAGGTGGGCTGATAGACAAGCTGATGGGCAGTTGGGTATGTAAGCTATTGGTAGATGGACAGTGGGATGGATAAGCTGATGAACAGATAGGCAGGTGGGTGGGTAAGCTGATGGAAAGATGGAAGCAACAGTGGATGACTTGGTGATGGATATACAGGTTTCCATCCATTCATCCCTCCATACTTCCATCTATCCATATAGCCAAGCATACATTCACCCATCCATTTATCGATGTTATCTGTCAATCTACAAATGGACAGAGAGCTAGTGGGTGGGTGGGTGAACTGAGATCTAAGGACAGACAGTAAATGGATAGACAGAGATGGGGTAGTAGATGAATGGATGAATGAAGAGACATCTCAGTTCTACAAATAACAAAAAAAAATATATGGAGTAACAGACAGGTAGAGAGAGGAATATAAAGTGACCATCTCTCCGATGTTCTCTCCTAATCATTCTGTCCCTTTGATCTCTCCAGGGGCTGTATCACCAGCTGCTGCCGCCAAAGCTGCTGCCAAAGCTGCCAAATATGGTGAGTACCCTGGACATCTCTGTTCTGGCTTCCACTTGCCAGAGTGAAAACCCTTCATCCTCTTGCTAAAAAGAGAGCAATTTGCCCAGGGAAAGCCCCAGACAGAGCTACTTAGAGCCACTGGACCCCAGGATAGATTATGTCTCTCCAATTGTCTTCTTCCATGAAGCCATGCTGCTGAGTGATGGGACCATACCAGAATGACAGTCTTAGTCTAAATGGTGTCCCTACCCTTCCATACTCTGGCCAAAGTCCTCTCAAAGGACAGAAGCAACTCACTGACTTCTCCACTACAAAGCAATGCTTCCCCATATACCCAGGGAAGAGAACCTGGGAAGGCTCACACTTCATGGAGGAGACTGGGAGACTGGTCAGGGACACCCAGGAATACCAGTTTCCTGTCCTCAAAGACCAGTTTAAGGGAAGCATGTATCGCCGCCTTTCTCCCAGCCAATGAGCATCCTTACAGAGTTTGCCCAGCCTCGCAGGGGTCTCTTTTCATTGTAATCTTTCTCCTCCACAGGAGCCAGAGGTGGAGTTGGTATTCCAACATATGGAGTTGGTGCTGGGGGCTTTCCTGGCTATGGTGTTGGAGCTGGAGCCGGACTCGGAGGTATCCCTCCCCATGAACTTTAGTTCCATCTCTGAGAAGCTGAGGGAAGAGAAGTGGGGGTTTCAAGTCATGCAGGGAGTTGGAGTGTGCATGTGGGGTGTGGTGTACTAGGGAAGAGAGAGGTAATCTTCTTAGCCTTTAAGGGCAGGGAAAGGTGTGATACTTGCTCAGCAGCAATCCAGGAAAAAGACCACCCATCCATTTCTCCATCTATCAATCCATACATTCTTCTTTCTGTCCATCTATGTATCTATTGAACCATCTATCAATTCATTATGTCTTCACTCATCTATTTATCCATTCATCTACCCATTATCCTATTACCTATTCACCCATGTATCCATCCACCTAGTCATCTCATTTATCCACACATCTACACATCATCCATCTCCTGTTAGTCCATATATCTAGCCATACATATACCCATACATCTGTCCAGCCATCTGTGTGTGTCTCCATGCATTCATATACCCATCTATCCATCCATCAATCTATGCAGCCATCCATCCATTTACCTATCTGTCCATCCATCCATCACACATCCATCCATCTTTCTAACCACATACCTACTACTCCCCTGCCTGCCTGACCACCTACCTTCCTACTGCCCCATCCTTTTAACCCTTCTATCCACGTACCCATCTGCTCTTCTCTTTTCCTTGCAGGTGCAAGCCAAGCAGCTGCTGTTGCTGCCAAAGCTGCCAAGTATGGTAAGTAACTTTGCCCTGTCTGATGCTCTTCTCTCTGTGGAGCTCAGGTTCTGAGAGAGGGCAGAGCAGCCTCACACTTGGACCTCCAGGGCAAAGATGCAAATCCGCAGCCCCCATCTGCCTTCTAAGCCATGCTCAACTCTTCCACCATTTCCATTTGCTATTAAGATAATTGGCACCTTGTGCATTTAAGATGCTGGGCAATCCTGCCTTCCACCTCCCTCTCCACTTATCCATACACACATATATGTATGCATGTGGTTGGGTGGATGATGATGGGTATATTGATGGATGGATGGATGGATGGATGGATGAGATGAACACTGGTATTTATTCTTCTCCCCTCCAGGTGCTGGAGGAGCTGGAACCCTGGGAGGCTTGGTGCCAGGTGGAGGAATTGCAGCAATACCAGGCGTACCAGGCACTGGTGGAGTGCCAGGTGAGCTGTGTTCCCCATCCTGAGATGGGTTTGTATTATCTTGTGGAAGAGGCTTGGGGCTTGGCATTTCACAAATAGGAAAACTGACCCCAGAGATGGGTGGGAAAGGAGGGACAGTTTCCCCTAAAGTAGCTGGGTGAGAAGGAACCTGGTTACTGATCCCTGGCAAACCTCTCCCTGCCTGGGGAGACTCAGCCCCCTTTGTGGGAGATCCCTGTGACACCTGGAGTTGAGTGATGAGCCTTTTACTCTGAGACATTTGTTTCTAGTTCCTTACCAACAGAGGAGCCTCACTAGGTGGCCTTAGGTCCTTTCCCATCCACCAGTCAGAGATCAAAGGAAAATGATTAAAAGACCTTGGCATTCAAGGACACCCTTTTTGGTTATTGTTTTTCCAATTGGAAGATTTCTCTTCTATATCCCTACACGCAGAGACACCCAGACACACACACACAGACACAGACAGACAGACAGACACACACACACAGAGGAGAACACTTCCCTTCTGTACATTTTTTTTTCTTTTCAAAAAGGAGCTAGGCTGGAAGTGTGGCTGATGGTAGAGTGCTCGTCGAGCATGTGAAAGAGCCCAGGTTCATTCTCAGTATTGCAAAGAAAAAAGGGGTACTCAGTGGGTAGAGGCACTTGCAGTCAAGCCTGAGAGCCTGCTGTCGAATCTTGAAACCCCAGATATTGAAATGAGAGAAATGGCCCCCACTAGTTGCCTTCTAACCTCCAAATGTGTGCAGGGGCAAGCATGCAAGCATGCAAGCATGCAAGCATGCAAGCATGCACATACACAAACAAATAAGTAGACATACATTTTAAAGGTAAACAGAAAGGATGCTTAGGACATGGTGCTGTAAGTGTAAGGACCAGAGGTTGAATCCCCAGGAAACAGATAAAAGCCAGTGGACATGCCGGCCTGCCTGTAATCTTAGGATATTGGAGGGAGAGACAGGGACTCACCCAGAGCAAGCTGACTACCTAGAATAGCTGAAACAGTGGGCTCTGGGATCAGCAAGAGACCCTGCCTCAAAATCCAATGTGAGATCAGAAAGAAGACAAGGATAGCCAAACATAATAGTGCACTCCTTTAATCCCCATACTGGGGAGACAGAGGCAGGTGGATCTCAATGAGTTCAAGGCCAGTCTAGTCTACAGAGTGAATTCTAGGACAATCTGGACTGTTACACAGAGAAACTGTGTCTTGAAAAAAAAACTAGATAGATAGATAGACAGACAGACAGACAGACAGACAGACAGACAGAGCATCGGATACAGGTGCTGCTAGGAATTTTTTACTTAAGACCATCCCCAAAAGGGCTGGAATTTCATAGACTCAGAGTCACCTCTCAGCTCTTCACTGAAACCCAAAGACAACAGGGCATGTCCAGGTGCCCTGAAGCCCAGGCCACCCACCGCAGTACCCTTCCCTGTTTGCAGTGTAAGGCCATGGTACCCAGAGAAGGATACCCATGGGTGGACTCTGGATGGGGTGGGTAACAATGGGAAGAAGTATTGGGGATCATCTTATGCTCCCTTTTAGGAGCAGGTACCCCTGCAGCTGCAGCTGCCGCCGCCGCCGCCAAAGCAGCCGCCAAAGCCGGCCAGTATGGTAAGTTATCTCCATCTATACCTGACCTTTGTCCCCAGACCATAGCCTTCTCACATCTCCTGCTGAAGAGCTAATGGTGACCTTGAACTCCTGTTCCTCCTGCCTCCACGTCTCATACACTGGGATTCCAGGCATGCCCCCCCACACTTTGTTTATGCAGTGTTGGGGGCTTCCTGCATGCCAGGTGAGCACTCTACCAACTGACCACACACCAAGCCCTGAGTATGGGCTTTTCTCATAGCTTTTAGCTTGCCTGTTCCCCTTTAGCAGGGTAGGTCTGCCAACCTCTCCATGATCTTGCCCCAACCTACCTCTGAGAGCTCCCTGTTCCCCAAGTTCAACTAGGGCTGGTCATCTTCTAAATCTCCTTGCGGAGCTGCGTTCCTCTTGCTTTCTCTTAAAAGAGGTCAAGTTCACTCCAATAGCCCCAAGAATGTATAATGGGATCCAGTCATGTGTTTGGGGGGGGGGGGTGAAACTTGGCCTTAATGAATTTGAGAGCCAGGCCTAGTAGCACTGTCTTGTAATCCCAGCTACTCAGAGAGCTGAGGCAAGGGCATTGAAAGTTCAAAGGCTGCCTGAGAAATCTAGTGAGACCCTGTCTCACAAAGTAAATATTATAATAATGATGAAAACTCTGGGACCTTTTCACCATCAGTAGTACAGCACCTGCCTAGAAGCTCCCCCAAGTGAGGGGCTGGGGTGTGGCTCACTGATAGAACATTTGGCTAGCATGTTCAAGGCCTCTGATTCATTCTCCTGTACTGAAAAAGAAAAAGTAAAAAAACAACCAAAAAAAAAAAAAAAAACTCTGCTTGTCCTCCATCATCCTCAAGCAAGACTTCAAAGTGTCCCTGTCCCTCCAAAGGTTACAAACTATTAAATTTACTGACTCTTATTACATGGGAGCCAAAAAAGAGGCCCAGCAAGGGATAGTATCTACCCCAAGATCACACAGCATGTCTTTGCCAGAGCTGGAAAGAGAACCCACAACTCTTAACTCGTAGCTGTAGGCTGTTTTCATCGGCTCCTGCCCTCTTTGTTTGGGCCTTGGTTGTAGCTCAGCTACATGATTACAGAAGCTATTCCTTCTCTTATAGGTTTGGGCCCTGGCGTTGGTGGGGTTCCTGGTGGAGTTGGAGTTGGTGGGGTTCCTGGTGGAGTTGGTGTTGGTGGGGTTCCTGGTGGAGTTGGCCCTGGTGGTGTTACCGGTATCGGAACCGGTCCTGGCATCGGCCTTGTACCTGGTGGCATTGGAGGTGAGCTATGGTGGATGAGTGGGTCTGAGAATTCCCTGGAGCTTCTATGGGTACTGTCTTGAATGTCCTTCCTCTCTCTTTAGGTGCAGGGACACCGGCTGCTGCAAAATCTGCTGCTAAGGCAGCTGCCAAAGCCCAGTACAGTGAGTATACAGTGATTTCCCCCACCTGTCCCCACCCACCTAGCCGGGACACACAGCCCCAGCACAGCCATAGGGCACAACCTTTCAGATACATCCATACTGCCTTTAGGTCCCTATGGCACCTAGCTCAGACCCAGCAAGAGGGAGATCTGGCTTTCAGTCTTGGTTCCCAAGAAAGCTGAGTGGCTTCTGGGTTCCTTTAGCTTAGGTATTAAGTGTGGGAGTCAATGGCGTGGCTGCACACAGAATGTCACTAGGAGAATTTCAGTGGTTCAAGGTGAGGATGTGGTTTAAGTGATAGAGCACTTGTCTGGTATACATGAAGTCCTGGCTCCCATACCCAGCCCTGCATCCATCAGGCGCAGTGGTGCATGCCTCTAATCCCATCCCAGGCTACATGAGACCACTGGGTGAGGGGAGTATTAAATAGATTCCATCAAAAGCTGGAAACAGTAACGCATGCCCCTAATCCCAGCATTCAGGAGGGAAAGGCAGGCAGATCTCTATGAGTTCAATGCCAGTCTGGTTCCAGACCAGCCAAAACTACATACTGAGAACCTGTCTCAAATAATAATAATAACAATAATAATAATAATAATAATAATAATAATAATAATAATAATAAACATGGACTCTGGGGTGAGTCAGCAGATTAAGACAAAGCTGAGTAGGACACTGCCACTGCCCTTGTAGGCCCCTTCCCTAGGAACCTGACTCAGCTCCTGAGGTAGGACACCTCTACAGGGCACAAGTCCTACTAGCTACAACTACTTACTACCTCTTCTCTACAGGGGCTGCTGCTGGGCTTGGGGCAGGTGTCCCTGGACTTGGGGCAGGTGCTGGTGTTCCCGGATTTGGGGCAGGTGCTGGTGTCCCCGGATTTGGGGCAGGTGCTGGTGTCCCCGGATTTGGAGCTGGAGCTGGTGTTCCTGGATTTGGGGCTGGAGCAGGTAAAGAGAATCCTAGGAATTGGATAAAGAGTGCTCTTGACCCCAGAGAAAGAGGGCCTGCCTCCTCCCAGGACTCCATCCCTGTATCCCTACTCAGCATTGGTTTAGATTTTCCGGAGCAGGCAAAAGCAAATGAGTACTGGGTAGACTGTGCAGGCCTGTCATCTCAGATACTCAGGAGGCTGGGATATGAGCTTGCAAGCCCAAGGGCAGCCTGCTCTATAGAGAGCCCGTATAACTTTGTGAGGCACTATCTATAAATAAATAAATAAATAAATAAATAAATAAATAAATAAAGCCAGGGGCTAGTACTTGTAGCTCGGTGACAGGTGCAGCAATGGGGGGTGGGGGGCGCTAGCCAAACAACTCCAGGGTGTGAGATTTTAGAGGGAGGTGTAAGAAGGCTATAGACAGACCAAAAGCCCCCTAACACCCACAGAGGAGAAGGCAGAAGTCTTCTACCCAGATAGCCCAGATAGCCTTCCAAAATGTTCCAGGACAGTGGTCCTCAACCTGTAGTTCGCAACCCATTTGGCAATCTCTGTCTCCAAAGTAGAGGAAGTCAGGGTGGGCTTCCTGAAAGAGGCAGCTGAACCCCGCCCCATACAGAGCTCAGCAGCTGACTTCTCTTTCCCTTTTTTTTTTTTTTTTTTTTTTTCCACAGTCCCTGGATCCCTGGCTGCATCAAAAGCTGCTAAATATGGTGAGCTCAGCACACTACCTGGGCCCCTTGTCCCCACCCCACCAGCCTTGACAGTACGGAGTTGAGCTGCTCAGCACAGAGCAAGGCTATCTAGGAGACATCTGAATGACAGTCACAGACCTAGCACCAGCCTATTGACTCACAGCTGTCATATCTCCAAACCTCTCTCTGGTGCTGACAGTTGTCTTGGTGCAGGGGGAGTCTGATTGCTGTTGGTCCCACAGGGCTGGGCAGCTTCAGCCTCGGCCCCACCCTTTGGCCTGTGGAGTTGTGGATATTCCTTGCACCGGCATCCCCAGGCCGCCCTCCTCCCTCCTTTCCTGCCAGTGTGACTTCGCCCAACACCCGCCAGCTTGGAAGACGTGGCAGACCTGCCTGCCTTGCCACTTGGCACTCTGGCCAGACCCACACTGTCTGTGACCCCCACATTCCTGGCCTCCTAAAGAGCCAGGCAGGGGGGCCTCTGCCAGGGATGCTCCAACTGGCTACATACAGTTTGTCTCCTTGAGGCCAGTTTCCACCTCGGAAAATCCCATTCCTCAGCCACACACACACACACACACACACACACACACACACACACACACAGCCCCTGGTCACCCACAGCTTCCTTAAGTTCCTTGCTGGCTGCTCTTGGCCCTAGTCAACAGACATTGCCAGGAAAACACACCAAGGACTCCCTGGAAGAGCAGCCACTGGGTCATCTCCTACCCTTGGGGCCATGAACACAGTATTTTTGTGTGTTCGAGACCTCTCTTTTGCTTCAACCTACTCATCTGCAAAACTGGGGTGACTGCCAGGTGTGGTGGATCACACCTGTTAGGCCAGCATTTTGAAGGCTAAGGCAGGAGAGTCTCAAGTTCAAAGGCGGCATGGGCTAAATGGTGAGAGCCTGTCTCAGAAAACCAATAGAAAAATAAATGTATGGCTCAGAGGTAGAGCACCTGCCTGGAATCCGCCAGCAAAGGACTAAAGGCTTAGCTTAGGGGAAGCAGTGAGGGCCTTGGGGGGTGACTCAGTGGTAGAGGGTTTGCCTAGAATTCCACAGGCCTCTGTTGCATGCCTGCCTTATAGTCCTAGGGCATGAACACATCTTTCAGGCATAGGGCACTGAAGGCAGGTATGTTGGCACAGGCCTGTCATCCCAGCAGTCAGGAGGCTGAGATGGGGCAGTAGGTCATGAGTTCAAGGCCAGTCTCTGCAACTTAGTGAAACTCTGTCTCTCAGAAAAAAAAAAAAAAAGAATCTGGGCACTTGTGGCACACACCTTTAATCCCAGCACTCGGGAGGCAGAGGCAGATGGATCTCTGTGAGTTCCAGGCCAGCCTGGTCTACAGAGTGAATTCCAAGACAGCTAGTACTATTTTAAAAAAAATAAAAAAAAAAAAAACTGTCTTGAAAAAAACAAGAAAAAAAGCTAAAAGAAAAAAGTTCCTGGCATCATAGCATATGCCTATAAATCTCAGCACCTGGGAGATGGAAGCAGGAAAATCAGGAGTTCAAAGCCATCCCCAGCCACACAGAAAGCCCAAGCCTGAATTATAAGTAACCTGGTCTCAAATCAACAAACAAAAATATGGGCACTAACCCTCAGTCCTGTCTCCACAGGAGCAGCAGGAGCTGGTGGCCTAGGAGGTGCTGGAGGTCTTGGAGGTGCTGGAGGTCTCGGAGGTGCTGGAGGTCTTGGAGGTGCTGGTGGCCTCGGAGGACCCGGGGGTCTCGGTGGGGCTGGTGTCCCAGGTGGTGTAGCAGGTACGGGTTTTTACTAATGCAGCAGTGGGCTGACTGGGAATCGAAACTGAGCCCCTCAGCAGTCCCTCCTTGAGTCCCTCTGTGTTCCCAGGAGCTGCACCTGCTGCTGCTGCTGCTGCTGCCGCCAAGGCTGCCGCCAAGGCTGCCCAGTATGGTAAGCAAGGATTTAGTCTCCCTGGCATGTCCCTGAGCCCCTAGTTTAGCCATTTCCTGGCCATCAGGGACCCCAGAAGTGACCTGGGAGCTCAGGGATTTCCTTGCCAACAGGACCTAATTGCAGTCTTCTGACCAGTGTGTGTAATGCATGGGTCTCTCCACAGGAGCAGGAGGACTGGGAGCCGGTGGACTGGGAGCCGGTGGACTGGGGGCTGGTGGACTGGGGGCCGGTGGACTGGGAGCTGGTGGACTGGGAGCCGGTGGACTGGGGGCCGGTGGAGCAATCCCCGGCGCTGCAGGCGTTGGAGGTAAGGAATGAGTGAGTGAGGTATGTGAGAGAAAGGTATACCGAAGCCAAGTGTGATGACAAACTCGTCATCCCAGCCCTCGGGAGGCTAAGGTGGAAGGATCATGAGGCTAACCTGTGCTACACAGTGAGTTCAAGCCCAGCCTAGGAGACATCAGACCCTATTTGAAGTGAAGCGGTAGAAAGCGTAAGCAGGCAGGAGCCAGGACATAGAGGTGCCGGTTGACATAGAGGTGCAAAACCCATTTTCTCTTTCTTTCAACCACCAACTACTATAGGTGAGGGCTCATTAGCATAATGACGGGCAGACCTGTTTCTCAGACAAGAAAAATCAAAACTGGAGAGGAATTACTTCGCTCAAGTTTCTACCACCATGGTGGATGTGTGTGTTCTCTCTCCCGGCTATGAAACCTCTACCTAAACTAGACTGTATGCTATGATCCCCAAGACTGGACATACAATAGCAGCTCAATATAAAATACTGGAGGTCTGGGGAAATAACTCAATGGCAGTGCACTTGTCTAAACTCTGCCAGTGAGGGGCTGGGGTTGTGGCTCAGGGGTAGAGCACTTGCCTAGAATCCCCCAGTGAGGGGCTGGGGCATGCATGGCTGAGCGGAAGAGTTGATAGATGCCTAGAGTTCTCTAGAAGAAGAGTTGCAGTGTGACTCAGTGGCAGAGCACCTTCCTAGAATCCCCCAGTACACACCTAGGCTTGGGGTGTGGCTCAGTGGTAGACCACCTGTATAGTGAGGGGCTGCAAGTGTGGCTCCATAATAGAGTGCTTGCCTAGAATCCTCTATTAGTAAGTGGCCAGAAACAGTGCTCAATAATAGCATGCATGAGAACCTGGATTCCATCTCTAGCACCACACACACACACACATACACTGCAGCTATTAGAATGATGGATGTGTGAAGGAAGAGGGATAATGGAATGGCAGGATGTGGGAGGACAAATCATGGACCAATGAATATGAATACATCAGCTAAGAGGGCCTGAGTGGTGGGGAGAGGTGGCTTTCTTGAACCCTCCTGTATCTGTTTCCTCTAGGTGTGTCCCCAGCTGCAGCTGCTAAAGCAGCCAAATATGGTGAGTTTCCTCCATACCCTCCCCCTCCCCAACACAGGCTTTTATACCCATCACCATCACCCACACCTGCCCAGCTCATGGTACCCCTGAAGGTTTTGTCCAAGATGTCACCACCACCGTCTTGTGTCTCATCCTACACCCCTCTGTCCTCTCCTCAGGTGCCGCTGGCCTTGGAGGTGTCCTAGGAGCTAGACCATTCCCAGGTGGAGGTATGACCAGCTCTGGTGGTGTTCTTAGCTCTGCCTGGCTCTAGGAACAAACAGCAGGTTCCTGGATACTAAGTTCACATGAGGGCCCAAGGTTGGAGATGGAAAAATCACTCTAAGAGACAACTAGGCAGAGGGAGTGCTCTTCCCCCACCCCCCAAGTAGAGGGTAATGCCAACCAAGCTCAGAGCAAAGGCACAAGGCACCACACGGGCATGTCAGACTGAGACAAGCTTAACTAAGAAAGGAGCTTCCAACATGGAAAATGATCCAGTTGGTAACACATTCACTAGGCAAACAAGAAGGCCTGAGTTCACTTCCCCAGCACAGATGTAAAATTTGCAAGCTGCGGAGGCAGTGACTGGAGGATCTCTTGGTCTTGCTGGCCCAGCTAGTTTTGCCAAATTGGTAAACAAAAGGTTTAGTGAGAGACCCTGCCTCAAAATGAAAGGTGAAGAGCAAACACACACACACACACACACACACACACACAAAGACTTCAATAGGGTAAGGCAATGGAAAGGAGCTGGTCTTGTCAAGGCTAGGTGACAAGGCCAGAACATGGCCTGCCACTATTCACTAAACCCCAAATCTCTCCTGCAGGAGTGGCAGCAAGACCTGGCTTTGGACTTTCTCCTATTTACCCAGGTATGCACAAGTGTCCTGCCTGGGGCCCTGCTCTGGGCTCTGCCAGGCCCTTCCCTCTCCTCTACTCCATCTTCTAAGAAGAGTTGAGCTAATGTCTGCGGTAGAGTCCAATAGGAGGTCAGACCCCGATCTAACATAAGGACCCTTCTAGAGACGGGGACACCACATCAGCTTTTTTTTTTTTTTTTTTTTTTTTTTTTGGTTTTTTGAGACATGGTTTCTCTGTAGCTTTGGAGCCTGTCCTGGAACTAGCTCTGTAGACCAGACTGGCCTCGAACTCACAGAAATCCACCTGCCTCTGCCTCCCGAGTGCTGGGACTAAAGGCATGGGCTACCAACGCCTGGCCCACATCAGCTTTTCTAAAGCATCTTTCACATCTCTTCGGGTCCCTATGAGTGAATAGCTTCCCTACCACACTTCTCCTGAGATCAAAAAACACTGAACACTGTGCCAAGATCACACAGTGAGCAGAGACAGAGCCAAAGGTTCTGCTACCTGAGTCAAGGACTTGACCCTGCTTATGTCACATGACCTGCTCTAATCAGGGAGGGCATGATGGGCTCCCAGAAATGTACTCACACTGACAGCTCTTCCCACTTCGTAGGTGGTGGTGCCGGGGGTCTGGGAGTTGGTGGTAAGTCTGCAGTAAAAATTATATAAACAGCCATGTTGGTGAAAGGAATCTTAGCTCTTGGGGGGGGGGATTCTGGTTGGGGAGGTGGTAAAGCAGAAGGATCAAAATTCAAGAGTAGCCTATGCCACAGAGAAAGTTCCAGACAACTTGATCAACTTAACAGAACTCTGTCTTGAAGTTTTTTATAAACATTTTTAAAATGGCTGATTATGTAACTCAATATTAAAGCGGTTGCTTAGAATCCCCTAGTACGGGGCTGGGAGCCTGACTCAGCCAGTGGTGAAGCACTGGCTTAGAATATCCCAATGAGGAGATAGGGGCACAGCTCCACCGTAGAGCACCTTCCTAGAATCCCCCAGTGAGGGGGCTGAGGTGGACTCAGCAGTAGAGTGCTTGTCTAGAATGCACTAGGCCCAGGTTCCATCCCTAGTGCTTCAGAGCTTGGCTTTGGGGGAAAAGGTGTGGCTGGACCAGAGTTAGGTGCACTGATTGACAGGGAGGTCTTGGGAACCTACAAAAACAGCGTAGAGCTAGCACAATGTGAAGATGCTGGGAGAGGTAAGGGAGCCCAGGATCCACCCCATCTCATCCTCTGTTACCAACCCCCCCGTAGGAAAACCCCCAAAGCCCTATGGAGGAGCCCTTGGAGCCCTGGGATACCAAGGTAAGTAGAGACTTCATCCTTAGGGAAGGAAGAGGCAAAGTCAGAGGTCAAGGTCTCAACACACCAGCCTGGGCTATAGGAGAGGCACTTCCAATGCAGATATTAAGAGCTGAGAGCAAGTCTTGGATCCTGCATTCTCACCTTTTGTGTGTCCTGAACATTTTTGCACAGATCCCTTAGCTGTTGCCCACCCTCACAGGCACAGAGGAGCCTAAGACTTTAAGCGACAGATGAGTTCCAGGATGGGCTATCTGCTTGGTGCCACCAGGTGGCGCTAACAGGCCACATCTAGCAGAAACTGCATGAGGCCTGTGCCTGTGGTACCTCCCTAGCCCAGATTATCTATCAGCAGCCCAAAGGGACCAAACTAACCATAGCTGTCTGTGCCTCCTTCCAACCCAGGTGGAGGCTGCTTTGGGAAATCTTGTGGCCGGAAGAGGAAGTGATCTTCCGGAGACCCCTGACTCGCGACCTCATCAACGTTGGTGCTACTGCTTGGTGGAGAATGTAAACCTTCTATGACCACCCCCTACTCCATCCCCTTGACCCCCACCTGGGAGGGGACAACAGGCCAGTGGCCTTGGAAACCCACAGGACAAGGAAATCAGACAGCAGCAGCCACTTACCCCTAACTAGCAATTGCCCCCCAACATCAGAGGCCAGGGCGGGTGCCCCATCTCTTCCCACCCAGGAGCTCCCACACACACACAGTCTCCATCTCCAAGAGAAATTGGTGCTACATGTTGGTGCTTTTTTTTCATGGGGGGGGAGGGAGGAGGGAAGGGTATCCCACGGGGTCACTCCCTTCCTTGAAACCCCTCTATTAAGATGGTGCACACCTTTGTTGGGCAGTCCCACCTCCCCCTGCCCACCAGGAGCCATCCCTGGCTGCATCCCATTGGTACCCAAGTGCTGAAAGCCTTGACGCTGGATTTGGTGACACAGTTCCTCTCTCTTTGAATCTTTTGGCCCCATATCCCTCTACCAGTAGCTGTTTCCCACATCTGGGACAACTTGTCGTCAGAAGGCTCCCACACTGGGAATAGCTCCCTTGTTCTTGTGGAATCCACTGTCCACCGCCCACCCTCCCACCCATTCATCAATCCAACCATCCGCCCATCCCAACTGCCTAGTGCCACTAGCTGGCTGGGCACACCCATTATCAACCTGATTCACCTGTCATGGCAGCCTGTACCCTGTTCCCACCCCCCACCCCCCACCCCAATTGCTGGCTGGGGTGTGAGGGGTTGTGCGGGCTGGGGCAGGACTATCCTCCCCACATGCAGTACTGTATTCCCCCATCCCTTCCTGGAGCCACTCTATTACAGAGAATGTCCTACCACCCCACCCACCTCTTTGTGTTTCGCTGTGATAGATCAATAAATATTTTATTTTTTGTCCTGGATATGTGGGGATGATGTTTGATTGTTGGTGTGCTCTTTGGGTTTTATTTTTATGGTTAATTGGGAAAAAATTTTTTTTCTTATCTGAGGAGCTGTATCCTCAGGAGAAAATTCATTTTAATCGCTTTGATATAACTCTGGATGAAACACACATTTTTTTTAAAAAACAAAAACAACAAAAACAAAATAAGAAAAGAGAATTAACTGCTTTAGAAAAGACTAATAAATGAAAAACTTTTAAAGGAAATTGTCTTGGGTTTCATTGCTGTTGTGTATGCATTGGTGAGTGTACAAATACAAACAGGTATGCAGAGAAGTCAGAGGACAACCCTGAGTCTTACCCTCCAGGGGCTGTCCGCTTCTCATTTGAAACACAATCTCTCCATAGCCTGGAACTCACCAAGCAGCCTGGTTGGGCAGAGATCTCAGGGTTTTGCCTGTGTTTGCCCCCAACACCCCCATTCCCACTCCCACAAACTCAGATTATAAACCCTTACCACCAAGTCCTGCTTTATTGCTCTTGTACATGGGTTTCATGGATCGAACTCAGATCCTAACGCTTGCACAGAAAGCATTCTGTCAAGTGAACCACATTCTCAGCCACCTTTGTGTTCTATCCCTTGTTTTCAACTTCTGGCCCAGTGGTAACTTGGTTCTAATGTGAGGAACATCCACTGCCCAGGATATATTGAGAGGGTATTGACCCAATTCAGCTGTTTTCACCTGGGGATATAGCTAAGCAACAGAGCTCCTGCCTAGAATCCCCCAGTGAGGGGCTAGGGTGTGGCTTAGTGGTAGAGCACCTGCCTAGAATCCCCCAGTGAGGGGGCTCTGGGCTTGTTTCAGTGTTAGAATGTCTTCCTGAAGTTCTCCAGTGGGGAAACTAGGACTCAGAGGTGGAGACTCATCCCCAACATGGGGAAAGGTTGGGGCTTGAAAGAATATCTAATTTAAGAACCCTCAGAAGGCCATTGAGTTTCAAGGATACCTATGGGAGGGGGCTGCAGTGAAGGTGACCCAGCTTTTCCAAGAAAATGACAAAGGAGATCCATCTATCATGCATCCTTCCATTACCTCAACCAGAAAAAAACAAAAAACAAAACAAAAAAAAAAAAACAATTATTTGCTAGTTTGATATCCTTTGCCCCCAAATTGGCAAGCCTCAACCTCAAGACCTAGGATTCAGTGCCTTGGTTTCTCATAGTTTACTTGCTAGTTTTTTTCATGGTGCTGGGAATTAAACCTTGGACATCATACATACTAGGTTAAGCTCCACCACTGAGCTACATCCCCAGACCAGCTCGTGGCTTTAAATGCCACATAGGGGCCAGCAAAGTGGCTAATCAGCTTAATGAACTTGCTGTCCAGCCTGACAACATGAGTTCAAATCCCCAAACCCACATGGTAGAAGGAGGGAACTGGCTCTCACAAGTTGTTCTCTGACCGCCAAACATGTGTGTTACTAAATGCATGCTACATAAATAATTGTGATAAGAAAATCAATACCAGCCAGGCGATGGTGGCACATACCTGTAACCCCAGCAATCGGGAGGCAGGGGCAGGTGGATCTCTGTGAGTTTGAGGATAGCCTGCTCTACAAAGCAAGTTCCAGGACAGCCAGAGCTGCACAGAGAAATCCTGCCTTGAAAAACAAACAAATAAAAAGAAAGAAAATTAATACCATGTATCTTAACAAGTAACTGTCAAATTGTTATGGTTAGTAGGAGCCCATGACTTGCATACCTAAGGTCAGTTCTTTGTTTATCTGTGACAAGGCCTCCTTCCATTCAAGGTCACAATACTATTGTCTCAACTCCAGGGATTAAAATCATGTGTGACCATTTCTGGTTTCAAAGCCAGTTTTAACATCTCCATCAGAAGTCTCATAGACATGACCTAGCCTACAGCTATTTCTTCTAATTTGAAACATTCCCTCCTAGGAGGAGAAGGGAATGTTGAGAGAATTCCTTCCCCCCCCCCCACCAAAAAAATCCCAATGACAAATCAAAGTGTAATTTCACCGAAATTCACCCTGGGGAACTATTGAATATATGGGGTTTACTTACAGAGTATCAGCAGGGATTATGAAAGGAGTGTGGCTGATCCCAAAGCTGCCATACTGGGAAGTCTACTCCACATCACTACATAAGTCGAGTCTCTCTCAGTTAACTTCCCTCAGCTTGTACCACTTCTAGAGACCCCAAAGTCTTGGGCAATTAGAGCAGAATTGTATACAAATTCTGGGAAGAGCCACTGGAATGTCAAATGAAGGCCAAAAGGACGCCTGTAAGCCGACAGAGCTGATCGCCTGAAGATAGTGGCTGTTTGGCTAGGAGGGGAGGAGACTGGCGGAGCACCTGCAAATCATCTAGGAATTCCAGTCACATAGCTTTCATGAGTTGTCACCCATGTCAGGGTTGCCTAATCAGTGGTACAGCTGCCTGAGTCATCCAAGTCCCTATAAGTGACCCCTGTGAATTCTCTAGTTCAAGCCAGTCTTGGGTGGAATCATTTCTTTGGTCTGTGTTCAGGATCCTGTCCCGGGAGTAAAAGGGTATTTGTGCAGGTCTATTGAGAAGAAGGCACGGAACACAATTAGCACTCCAACAGGGACAGGCCCATGGGAACAGAGATGTGTTAGCTATATAGACCCTGCTATGGGTGGGTGATAGGGCAGGCAACTGAGGTAGGTAGAGCCAACAGATAGTAGACTGTCTGTGGGGGCAGTCACAGTAGCTTTCCCTGTATGGGGGTGCACCTGCTTGCTGCAGTTGCCTGCACCCTGAAACGGGTGATAAGACCGAAACCAAGACTGAATTCTTGAAAAGTGGAATATTTTCAGAAGGGCTCCAGGGCTTCCTTTTTAAAATATGGGTGACAGGTCTCTTTGGTGCCTGGGTCTGCCATGCTGTGATGTATATTATATCCGTAAATTGCCATGTGTTATTTGAGTCCAATGATAAACTGGTCTGAAAGCGGGCTTGCTCCCCAACTTGACACCCAAGCATGTTTAACGTCAAGTGTCCTCCATCCCCACGACCCCAACTCTGTGCCAGGAAAGGAACAGGAAAACCAGCCAAGAGTAAAAATAGCGGGTGCTTGAGGACAGCTGGAAGGTGACCTATTTCCCAAAGAGGTCTCTAGTGCTCACCCCACGGTATAAAAGTCTCTGCAGTGGGAGAGAGAAGCTAGATGCTCAGCCATGGGAAACTCAGCCGAGGGATGAAGGGTCAATGGGAACTCTTTCCCATTCACTGCTGAACTTCACCCAACGCTTCCTGCTGGATGCCATGACTCGTGATTTGGCTCTCTTTTAGCTTTAGCTGTTGTTACTTGTTCTTTTCCTTGGAAGTGTCACCCAAGGGCCCAGGACTCTCTTTATTGGGAACTCCAGCTGGCTAACTTCCCAGGACTCCCCTAGTTGATTCTTGCTGGGTACTCAGTTTGATTGTTTTGCTATCTATTTATCTATCTCTTGGCATTTATTCTTTTGCTTTGGCATTCCAAAGACTTAAACTCACCTAAAACTGAACACATGACTATCTGAGGCCCCTCTCCAGATTAAATCAGGCGTGCCCTCAGAACATCTGATGAACTACAGAGCGCATGGCAGTCTCTAGCGGTATAGCACATATGGGAGGGGATGGTCGGCATCCATAGTGTGGCCATCGCTGTGGGAGATGAGACACGACACTGAGTCTCGGCTGTTTTCCCAGATAGAATTCACCCATAAAAGGGAAGAATTACCACAAGCGGGAGGCAGGTGGGTGTCACCCTCTGCAATAGCCTCAGATTTGGCAAGAAATGTGAGAAGAAGGGGAGAGTGAAATGGAGGTGTTGTCTTGCCATTTCTTACAGCTGACAGGATCCAAAGGAAAGAGAATCAATTCAGTCTGTGCATAGGAGCTCTTATCTGGATCTAAAAAACTTAGAACCCATGGGAGGAATCAGTGAGGATTAAGAGAGAACAAGTAAGACGTGACAGAAGATACCCATTGGGACTGACGTTTAACACACAAGAAGGGGAAAATCCTTAATTCAGCATGCAGATGAAAGCATTCCAATTGGCCAGTACAGGAACTATGATAACTAAGAAGTACTCTGTATGACAACTTTGTCATCTTGACACAGTGTAGAATCACCAGGAACAGGAGTCCTAATGAGAACTTATGTACATCAAGTTGGTCTACAGGCATGTATGAAGGTGATTGTCTTGACTGAATTAATGTGGAAAGACCCAGCCCACTGTGAGCAGCAGCATTCCCTAGGCAGGGGATCCTAAACTATAAATAGAGAGTGAGCTGAGCACTAGCAAGCAGAAACTAAAGTACCCTGTATCTTAATTGGGAAAGATTTTTAAAACATCATTTAATTCTCTCCCTCTCTCTCTCTCTCTCTCTCTCTCTCTCTCTCTCTCTCTCTCTCTCTCTCTCTCTCTCTCTCGTGTGTGTGTGTGTGTGTGTGTGTGTGTGTGTGTGTGTGTAAGAGAGAGAGAGAAAGAGAGGTTGAGAATTATCTTTGATCACTCTTCAGCATTAATCACTGAAGCAGGGTCTCTCAATCAAGCCCAAAGATGGCCAGTATGGCCAGTCTTACTAGCCAATTTGCTCTGACATGATGGCTCAGGGAAAAAGGCACTTGCCACCAAGCCTGATGACCTGAGTTTAATCCCCGGGACCCACATTGTAGAAGGAGAGAACTGATCTCCCAAGTTGTCCTCTAACCTTCATACACATGATATGTCATGTCATGTGTGCACACATGCATCACATAGCTAAATAAATGTAGTAAACTTTCTAAAGAAAGGAAAACAATACTCCCAGACAGTTATGCTTCCAAAGTAAAATGTCTCCCATAGGCTCATATGTTTGAACACTGTGTCTTCAGCTGGTGGTGGTGTTCAGAAGGCTATAGAACTTTTATTTTCAAGATAGGGTTTCTCTGTGTAATAGCCCTGGCTGTCCTGGAACTCATTCCGTGGATCAGGCTGGCCTCCAACTCACAGAGATCCACCTGTCTCTGCCTCCAGAATGCTAGAATTAAAGGTGTGCGCCGCCACTGCCTGGCTGACTGTAGAACTTTTGAAAGGGGGAATGTTGCTGGAGGAATTTGGTCACTGGGGGTAGGTTTATAGCCTGGCCCCACTTCCTGGCCACTTTCTGTTTCCTAGTCCACCAAAGTTGTGGAGGGAGTCCCAGGGATACAGCTTCAATGCATCACCACCCTTGTCAGAGTGGCCTTTGGTGGGAGGTCTCTGCAACCACCACAGGCAGCAGAGTGATGAGATGTGGAAAGCAAGAAGACACCAGGTGGTTTCGTTGGTTTGGGTAATTGTGGAATCTCTGAGAACTAGAGCCTAGATGGTAGGCATATGACACTAGAAAATGCCCTTGGGGTCTATTCCCTAGGGCCTGTTTTCCAGTCTCATTTTTGCTTTCTGACCATTGTCATCATGTGACCAGCTTCCCTATATTCCAGCCACCATGAATTAAGTCAATGCAGCCACCATGCCTTCCCCATCACGATGAACCATATCCCCACAAACCATGAGCCAAAAGAAATCCTTCCCTGCTTATAATGCTCCTGACAGGCAGTCTGTCACAGCGATGACAAACTAATACTCTTAGCATCCCCCCCAAACTCTTAAATTTCTTCTCTAACGTGGCCAGCACAGGAAGGAGAGGATAGAAGAGCCTTGTTGTAAGGAAGTAGAAAAACTGTAGGCCAACAAATGGGAAAATCTAGATAAAAATAAGTGCATTTCTACAAACACACAACCTACTAAGAACTATAGACAGTCTGAACAGATCAATGGTGACTAAGGAGTTGAATCAGCCTCAAAGTTCCCAACAAAGAAACGTCCAGGAGCAGATGGCTTCTGTGGAGAATTCTGCCAAACATGTGAAGACTTAACACACATACTTCTGAGGAGCTTCCAAAAAAAATAGAAGAAGATGGAGTATCTACAAACCCATTTGAAGATGCTGGCATTGCCCTAATACCCAAACCAGACAAGGACACAAGGAAAGATTTACAGCGGCTGGACACATGTGGCCCACACCTGCAATCCTGACATTCATGAGGTGGAGGCAGGAGGACCAGAAACTCAAGATCATCCTCAGTTATGTAACAAGTTTGAGGCCAGCCTGGGCTCAATGAGACCCTGCCTCAATGAAATAAAACAAGGCCAGTGAGAGGCTTCGGTGAGGGAAGGTGCTTGATTTTGAGCCCAGCAACCTGAGTTCTGCCCACATAATGGCAGAAGGCAAATCCTGACCTTAAGGTCATCCTCTGAGCTCCACATGCATGCAGTAGCCCACAACAATAAATAAATATTAGTTAATTATAAAATAATAATTTTTAAATTACACAAGTTGCTACCAAACAAAAAGTGCTCCTTTTATTTACTGCTAAGACATGATTTGTTGTTGTTGTTATGTGTACTTCTGCATGTCTGTATATATGGGTATGGAGATGAGAAGAGGATGTCAGATACCCTGAGGCTAGAGTTATAGCCTGTTGGGAGCCACCCAAACTGGATGCTGGGAACCAAACTCCTGTCTTCTGAAAGAGCAGCAAGTGATCTTAGCCACTAAGCTCTTGTACCTAGGATCTAATATCATACCGTACAGGAAAGTGACGTGCAAACCAAAGGCCGATGTGTGTGTGTGTGTGTGTGTGTGTGTGCATGTGTGTGCAAATGTGTTTCTGTGTGCTTGTGTGCATTCCCACACACAGAGGTCAGAGGCTGATGTCAGGTGTCTTCCTCAATTACTCTCCACTTTTTAAATTTTATTTATTTATTATTTTTGAGTCAGGGCCTCTTATTGAGCCTGGAGTTCATTAATTTAGCTAAACTGTCTGGCCAGTAAGCCCCAGGCATGCTTAACTTTTTTTTTTTTTTTTTTTAATGTGAGCTCTGGGGATCCGATCTGCCCCTGCTGCTTGCATAGCATTGGCTTTACTGACTGAGCCATCTGTGCATCAGCTCCTGTCAAAGGTGGCTGTACAGCCTCTTAGACCCTGTGCCTCCTTGGAACACTTCACTAGGTGACAGGGTTGTCCCCTGCATCTGTCTAGCATTCTAAAGTTTTCCACATCTATGCAGAGTGCTCCGACTTTCCATTGCTGGGTCAAATAGCCTAATACCTTTGGTCACTCAATTCAGTCAAAACCCTCTTCAGCTGCCACTCACACCCACCGCCCCACGCCACCCCACCCCCACCCCACCCCACCCCACCCCCGGCCTTGGCCTGCCTGGTGCTGGCTCTGAGCACACTGTGACAGCTTGGGAGAGGATGCCCTTCTCCCAGATCCTGCACATGAATGCCCTACACAGTTTGAAAGGGTCAGTGTTAGATGGGTGTCAGGCCTTTCTCCCCCTCAAACCTGTGGTCACTGTAGACATCAGGAGAGGACGTGTCAAGCAGTGTGGCAGGGCAGAAACACAGCTCTATACTGTCACCTGCAGCAGGCTGAGACATTCTTTTCAGAGACTTCCAGTCTGACAAAACCGAGATTGGTGGCTTCGGTGCATGGGGGATTTCAGTTCAAGCCAGTATGAAGCATCATTGGAGTTTAACGAAATCAAAATAAAGGGCCAGTGAGTTGACTATGTGGGTAAAGGAGCTTGCCTCCAAGACTGACAACCTGAGTTTCACTCCTCAGGAACCCCCATAGTAGGATTTGGCCTCAGACCTCCACATCCACACCATGGCATATGCACACCCACGTGTGCATGGTTACACACACACACACACACACACACACACACACACCAGAAAGAAAGAAAGAAAGAAAGGAAAAAAGAAAGAAAGGAAGGAAGGAAAGGAAGGAAGGAAGGAAGGAAGGAAGGAAGGAAGGAAGGAAGGAAGGAAATATTTTAAATTAGGACCTGGTAAGAAACAGTTCAGGAGGCAAAGGTGCCCACTTGATGCCAAACCTGACAACCTGAATTCAATCTCCAGGACCCATGTAGAGGAAAGATAGAATCAACTCCTGAAGACTGTGTCCTCTGATCTCCATCAATCTCTCAATCTCTCTCTCTCTTTCTCTCTCTCTCTCTCTGTCACACACACATACACACACAATAAAAATGTATCAAATCATTTATGATTTCAAATTGCAAATAAAAAAACTTAAAATAGGTACAGCAGGAAAAAAATAAAGTACATGTGGGAACATGGTTGTGGGTTTTGAAAAGAGTCACAGCTAATTAAAAGACAGTTTTCACCCACTTTAAGCATGGGAGTTGTATTGGCTACATTTATGTCAACTTGACACAGACTAGAGTCATCTGAGACGAGGGAACTCAACTGAGAAAATGCCTCCACAAGCTGTAGGTAGCTGGTGACATCCCTGGGCTGATGGCCCTGGGTTCTATAAGAAAGCAGGTTGAGCAAGCTATGAGGAGCAAGCCAGTAAGCAGCACCCCTCCATGGCTTCTGCATCAGCTCCTGCCTCCAGCTTCCTGCCCTGACTTCCTCCAATAATGAACAGTGATATGGAAGTGTAAACCAAATAAACCCTTTCCTCCTAATTTGCTTTTGGTGTGTCATTACAGCAATAGTAACCCTAACTAAGACAAGGGTTGAAAGAGAGCAGCTCCAGTAAAGATTAAGACATACCAAGTGCAAACTTTCTCAAGGGGTTTCTGAAGGGGGTGGTGGCAATTGTCTTAGCAGTAGAGAATATGCAGCATTTGGGTATCTCTCATTATCAGAGAGTTGCTAAGAAAACGTCTTTGTTTTCTCTTTTATTTTTAGTGCCTTGGCTGAGATTGTCCTCAAACCCTTGATTCACTCTCAAATATTGGGATTATAGGAATGCCCCACCAGCCAGACTATTGTTTATTGTTTTGTTTCTTTGGTTTTGAGACAGTATGTCTCTATGTAGCTCTGGGCTGTCCTGAAACTCCCTATACAGACTAGGCTGCCCTTCAATTCCTGGAAATCTACCCACTTGCACTTCACAAGGGATCAAAACGGCCTGCACCACCAAACCCTGCCAGACTTTTCTTTTTAATAAGTGAAATCATAGGTTGGTTCTGGAGATGTCTTGGATGCGATTTTAATCTTTTGATAAAGTAAAATCAGGCTCTAATAGGGCTGTTCAAGGGATTTAGAACATGTCATTTTATTAGAAAGGGGAATTCTGGAAAGATTCCTATAAAACTGTACATTTACAATCAGGAAAGAAAGCCCTTAAGCAAATGGTCTTGATTGTGTTGGAATTCTTGAGTCAGCTGAAGAAAGGTTTCAATCAGAAGCTGAGATAAGGGGCTCTTTTGTCCTCAAGTCCATAGTTTCCGTTTTGTTTTTGGTCTTGAATCTCTGATCCTTCCATCTCCACGTCCAGAGTCCTGGAACTGATTATAGATCTGCACCCTACGCTGGATTTATGTGGTGCAGAAGATGGAAGCCAGAGCTTGGAGCATACTAGGCAAGCACTCTATCGGTTAATAATACATTTCTATCTTTTCTACCCTGACTCGGACCCAACTGACGCCTCCCAGCCCCCAGCATCCTTAGGATCCGCAAGGTGATTAACTCCAGTGGGTTGCCCAGAGAGGCTCCCGAAGGATTATATAAGGAGGCTCCTTCTCCTAGGAAACCCGCTGAGCAATCTCAGCCGAGTTCACAGACCCGTCATGGCGCGCCCAAGTAGAGCTGATAATGAATGAAAGACAGAAAAGGGGGGGAGAAGGGGCGGAGTTAAAGGTGGGTTCTGTGATGGACGTGGGAGGGCAGGCTCTGTAGCCCCAGCTGTGCTGCTGAGGACGCAACGGCCTGCCGCGGTGGGGGGGCGTGGCTCCCACCGAAGGGGAGGAGCCGCACAAAGCAGCTTCACAATTCAGCTCCACCCTTTCCGGGACTTGTAGGCCCCGCTGATCCTTAGAGGGCGTGGCTGCCATTGAGGGGGCGTGGTTTCCCCCTAAAAGGGGCCGTGCCGAGAAGGGACAATTACGCCAATGCCGCAGCTGACAGACCCCTTTGCCGGTCTGCAGAGGGCGTGGCTGCAGCTGAGAAGACGAGGTTACCGCTCCGGGGCGGGATTGTCGCTTGAGGGGCGTGGTTATCAGGGCGAGGGGCGGAGCCTCGCAGTGACAGTTCCAACCCGCAGTGCCCGCAGGCCCCTTGTCAGCCTGCGGAGGGCGGGTTTGTCTCTGAGGGGCGTGGCTATCCCGGGGGCGGAGCCGCGCAGGGGCAGTTCCAGCCGGCCGCGTCGCGCGCGCGCCCCGCCCCTGCCGCAGCTCGCAGGCCCGCCCCGGCCCGCCCCTCCGCGCTCCTCAGGCGGCAGCAGCGCGGAGCCGGTGTCCCCAAGCCGGGCGTGGGAGTGCAGCGCGGCGGCACCGCCGAACCCGGAGCGAAGCGCTCGGCTCCGGCCCCGCGCTCCCCGCCTCCCGCCTTCCAGGGCCGGCGGCGGGCGAGCTCGCGGGCCCGGCCTCAGCTCTCCGGTGCCCCGCCGGTTGCCGGCGGTCCCCGCCCCCCGCCGAGTGCATGAGGTTGACGCTACTTTGTTGCACCTGGAGGGAAGAACGTATGGGAGAGGAAGGTGCGCCGGGCTAGGGGTCGGGGGAGGGGAACCGGGAGTATCTGAGGGGCCCCGGGAGCGGCAAGGCCGCGCCCCTGCCTCCTAAGGACGCGCCTGTCCTTCCAAAACCCGCAGGCCATTCTCTGTCACCCTCCCATCCTTTCTCCCTTCCTTGGCCCCGGGATGAGCTGCACTCTTGCGGATGGAGGAAGCCTCTCGTCTAATACCCCATCCCCACTTCACCCATCTCTCAGGTTACTGTTCATCCAGCACCTACCTTAGTTCCCAGTTCTCTGTTCCACCTTGGTCCTCGCTCTCCAGTGGGGGGGGGGACACCCTTTGATGCAGCCTGACCAGGGAAGCTAAGCGACAGCAGCCGTAGATTTGAGACGCAGACTCGCGTTTGCGGGGCTCTCTGACCTTGAACTAGTCACTAACACCCCAGGGCCTCAGTTTCCCTATCCATGCAGTTCAGGACTAGATGAATTGGGGGACTAGTGGGAGGGAGGCACTGGAGAGCTATACACACTGGATCCAATGACAGAATACTGCAGAGGTACACCACTACCGTCATACCATGACCTCCCATTTTTCTTGCACCAATCCTAGTATTCTAGTATTTCTTTAATCAGAGTCCTGACTAGAGGCTAGAGTCCTGCTTCACCGAAAGGGCCCTAGGCTGAGAGCTGAACTACAGTTGGGGTTCAGAGGCCTCTAAGATTCCCTCAGCGTGGATCAGAGTCTGGGACCTCCCTCTGCGTTTCTTCCTAAAGTCCCCACAGTAGGCTGGGGACTTTAGTCTGGTCAAAGACAGGTTCTGACCTCTCCAGCCCTGTTCTGCCTCCTACGCACACACATCCCTGAAGCCCTGTTGGGGGCATAGGCCCACAGGCACTTACAACGCACTACTTTGGGTGCTTGGGTACTTAGAGGTGAAGGCAGAAGCTTCAGAGCCTGGCTGTGTGCCATTAGGAAAGGTCCCCTCTCTTGGGCTGAGGTGTCAGAGTCTGTAGAACGAAGAGGAACAGGCCCAGGCTATTTTGCAGAGCCCACCAGCTCCAGGGGTGCAAGGTCCTGGGGATGACTAAGCATGTATAGTGGCTGCCTTAAAGACTTGTCAGAATGCCTGTCTTCACAGCCCTGGCCCCTCATCATGGTCCAACTAAGGCTATCACCTTTGGGTTTCCTACACTCACTTTTAACCTAAGGTGGACCAGTCCAGTTCTGCCGGTCTTTGCCCTTTCCAACACTTCTTCCTGGGCAGGCAGACTGAAGAGACTGTCACAAGAGTGCCATCCTCCACCTTGGTTCTAATTCTGTTTTCTTTCTCCCCATTTATACTTGCTGCCTCTGAAGGGAGCACCTCTGCCCTCTGCTGTGTGCTCCAGATGGGTCCAGAGAGGCCTGGTGACTTAGTGTCCAAGCAGGACTCTCGTCCTTTACCCTCTCGCTTGGCAGAGTAAGCAGTCATCCTGTATAGAAAGGTTCAATGTGTGAATGCTGAGTCTGCCTGGGGTGAGCAGGGCAGCAAACTACACTCTTAAGAATGGCTTCTGACTTGGTTTCTACTCCAAGCAGGAAGCGAGTTGCCTGTGTGTGCTAGCTGTGGCCAGAAGATCTATGACGGCCAGTACCTCCAGGCCCTGAATGCTGACTGGCATGCAGACTGCTTCAGGTAAGACGGGCTGGCCAAAGGGTGGGTGACCTCAGCAAGGCCCACCTGTGACCTGGATGTTTCTCCTGGTACTCTAGAGGGTCCTCAGCATCAGTTTCTCTTTCTTAAAACAAGGAGCTTATTTGTTCTATGGTATATATGGTTGTTGTTATATGGGGGGGCACCTGTGTGGATGGAGGTCAGAGAAGAGATTTTGAGTCACTTCTCACCTTCCACCTTGTTATGGCTGGGTCTGGCACTGTGCAGCTAATTCAGGCTAGCGGGTCTGAGAGCTTAAAGATGATCCTCCCATCTCTTCCTCTCATCTGGAAATAGGAGTGCTGAGATTATTGATGTTCACCACTGCATCTAGCTTTTTATATGGGTTCCAGGAATCAAACCCAGCAAGCACCTTTGCCACTTAACTATCTCTCTAGACACTCACTGTGTGTGTGTGTGTGTGTGTGTGTGTGTGTGTGTGTGTGTGTGTGTGTGTGTGTGTTTTAAACAGGGTCTCATCTTTTGGCCAGGCTGACTTAGATAGAACTCCTGGGATCAAGCAGCTTCCCTGCCTTAGCCTTCCCAATATCAAGGACTACAGTTATGTGCCACCATACCTCAGCTTGTCTAGTAGACTTTAAACCCTGCTTCAGAGCTGATAATACTATCAATTGGTAAAGGGCTTGCCTAGAATGCATGAAGCCCTAGGTTTGATTCCCCAGCACCACATAAACCCGACATGGTGTCACATGTCTGTAAGCCCAGCACTCGATATGGAAGCAAGAAGATTAGAAATCCAAGCTCCTCCTCAGCTGTGTAGTGTGTTCAAGGTCACCCTGAACTACATGAGACTGTCTCAAACAGAATCCTCCTTAGATGACTTATATTTAAGGTAATGTATATACGATGCCAATAGTTACACTATATTATTTATGGAATAATAAATAAAAAAGTCCAACTACACCATGTTCGGGTGTAGTTGTGTATATGTGTATGTTTGTATGCATGTGTGTGTGCAGGTGCACGTACATGAGTATAGGAGCCAGAGGTAGATAGCAGGTGGGTTCCTCTATTGCTCTCCACTGTATTTTTTGAGTCAGGGTCTCCCATTGAATCTAGAGTTCACTGATTTGCCTAGACTAGCTAACCAGTCCTTCCATTGCTTTCTAGCCCTAGTGCTAGAGTTACAGATACACACTCTGAGGAACACTTTACCAGCTGAGCCATCTCCCCAGCTCTCAGATGTGATTTTCTTTTCTTTTCTTTTCTTTTTTTTTTTTTTTCAGTCTGAGACTGGTGGAATTCACCATGAGGAACCCATAGCAGAGAGGGAACAGGCAGAAGAGGAGGACTAGGGCAACTTGTCCTAGCCTCCCTAAGCTTTCCTGCTTCAGGGGCAGGGAAACATACACCAGCTCTCAAGGGAATACTAGCCACTCTCCCTAGGCCATAACTGGCTATAAAGCTGTGTCAGACAATGTAAACAGCCCTGACCTCCAGCTGCACACAGAACATGGTCGTGGTCAAAGACTGAGTAAAGAAGTGGGCACCCAGAGGTGGCCCCGTGTCCCACTAAGATCATCCCAAGAAGCAAAGAGAAAAGCTTTTCAAGGCAACCTTGTGCTACATTGTAAGAAAAAGACTCAGGTGGCCTTTTCTAACAGTTAGGATTCTGAACACTTTGCATAGTTTGCAGGCAGATTAAAGTAAAGTCCATGAATGCCTGATTAGCTCACACAGTGAAGGTAAAGATCCATCAAGGTCTTCTCCCCTGGAGGTGCAGAATGGTGTGATCAGGTCTCAGACCACCACCCAAGAGAGAGAGCTCAAGTGAGACCCCTCCTCTTCCTTATAAGGGATCACATCCACACACAGAAGCCACACCCTAAGAATGAATTCCCACTGCAATAGTTAGATACTAGTTGTATCTCCCAAAGAAAAATTGGGGCACAGAGAAGTTTGTGTTTCTATCTCAAGTCACATGACTAGGAGGCAATAGGAATACACAGTGGCTGCTCTGAGGCCAGAAGAAAGGCATGCAACACATCCAGGAATTCAAAGCATATGCTCAGGAAGCCCATGAGGGGATCTTGACACACAAAAGGACCATTTGCCCAGGGAGACAAGGCTATGGGGATTTTTGGTGGTGAAAAAGGAGAGGCAAAGGATACAGTTAGGAGATCAAGTTGAGACTGAATTGGTGTGGCATTGAATGCCAGGATTGGGCTCTCCTGAAGACAATAGAGAGGCAGCAGACAGCTGGGGAGCATGCTGTTTGTTGAAGACTGTCATCCCAGTGGGCAGATGGCGCAACTTGGCAGGATGAGACTGTGATAGTAGTTCAGGGGTCTGACTCAGAAGCCTGACCTAGGATACTGATTGAGGAGGGAGGACTGCAGCTGGGGAATCAGCTCAACTGCTAAAGCACTTGCCTGGGGTCCTGAGTTCGATCCCCAGAACCTACAGATTAAAGGGTGTACATCTATAATCCCAGCACTGGGGAAGTAGTGTTGTGTGATAAAACTTTTCCTGGGGAGATGCAACACACTCTACTCATCACAGATA
The DNA here is from genome assembly GCF_943737965.1 of Phodopus roborovskii. NCBI lineage: Eukaryota > Metazoa > Chordata > Mammalia > Rodentia > Cricetidae > Phodopus > Phodopus roborovskii. Next base: position 9,585,480 of record NW_026126598.1, on the reverse strand, counting down.
GGAAATCCATGACAGACCAAACACAGATACCACCAAAGTCCAGCTTGGTGAACCAATGAATTTATTGGAGTTATTTACAGGAAAATATGGGTCAAGGGTTACAGAAGCAGAAATGGCTCAAGACAGCTGCATCACCGAAGCCCAGCATAAGTGGTAGCTCTCAAAGCTGGGAACCTGGAGCACACCCACCGCACAGCCTGCAGGCAGCTCATCAAGTGGGAGAGTGTCCTTTCCAGGTGTCCCTAGTTGGTCTTAACCTCTTTCCAGGCAGCTGGTCTTATCTGAAAGTTCTCATTGCAGCACTGCATGTCTGAGAGTCCTTTTTGCTGCTTTGGTCTGCTCTTCTGAGGACTCTCAGCTTTTATTGCTTACTCGGGGAGAGGCAGGGGATAGTGAATCTGGTCAGTTTCAGGAACTTCCTAAAGCTATTTTAAATTGTTTACCTTCATGCTTAAGGAGTTTCCTGCAGGATAGAATGTTTTACTCTCTGAAAAAACTTACACAATAGGTGGAGACAAGCAAATTCTTGGGACTCACTTGTCTGCCAGCCCACCTGATCAGTCAGACCCATGTACCAGTGATAGACCCTGTCTGAGGAAGTGGATGGCTCCCAAGGAACAACACCTGGGCTTGACCTAGGACCTCCACATACAGACATACAAGCGTGAGTACACACACTCAAACACTGTACACACTGTACACACACTCAAACAAAAAAAAAAGGAATCAGGAATTGCACATCCTTAATCCCAGATGGCTCCCAGATCAAGGCTGGAACTGAAGGTCAATTTGAGAGTGCTTGCTTAGCATGCACAAAGTTCTGGGTTCAATCTCATTATAAAACGGGCATGATTGCATGCTTATAGTTCAGTACTCTTGAAGTGGAGACAGGAGACTCAGGAGTTCAAGGTCATCTTCAAAACATAATGAGTTCAAAACCAATCTGAACTACATGAGCCCAGGTCTTATAATTTTAAAAAAAACCTCCCCAAGATATGAATGTCAACATGATGACACCAGGGGAAAGTTCCAGATTATTAAGACAGGCCATAATCAAAACATAGGCACACTTTAAAGTAACTGCAGATTAAAAATACTGTATAATGAGATGGGCTATGGTAGCACACACCTTTAATCCCAGCACTCAAGAAGCAGAGGCAGGTGGATCTCTCTGAGTTTGAGGCCAGCCTGGTCTACAGAGTTCCAGGACAGGCTCCAAAAACAAAACAAAAAACAAAAAACTAACAAAGAACATTACATAAAATTTTCTTCAGGTATGTGGGTAAGTTCTGTCTGAAACATAAATTAATTGATTGTTTTCCAGTCTTGGGCCCACATTGTACATATGCAAATATTCTATACTCCAAAGTCATACAAAGTCCCAAACACTTGAGATCCCAAACATCTGAAGTTGTATTAGTAGTAATATATATCACTCATCATCAAGCATACATTCTTTTTCCTGCCTTCCTTCCTTCCTCCCTTCCTTCCTTCTTCTCTACCAAGCTCCACCCCAGCCCTTGTATTTTTTGAGACAGTCTTGATATGTAGCCTAGACCTGGCCTCAAATTTGGGTCCTTGTGCCCAGTGCTAGGATTATAGGTGTGTACCACCACACACAGCACACCATACCACAAACACGTCCTCTGCGTGCGTGCGTGTGTGTGTGTGTGTGTGTGTGTGTGTGTGTGTGTGTGTGTGTGTGTGTAACTTGTTATCAGAGGTTAGCTGTGGGAATCAGGTTGTCAGGCTTGGTAGCAACTGCCTTTTCCTACTGAGCCATCTTGCCAGCCCTCCACCTTGCTTTTTGAGATAGGGTCTTTCTGTGAACCTAGAGCTTGCCACTTTAGCTAGACTGGCTAGTTGGTGAGCCAGGGCTACAGATGTACATCATTATTCCCAATTTTATGTGGGTGCTGGGGATCTGAACACAGGTCCTCATGTTTGCAAGGCAGGCATTTACCCACTGAGCCATCTCTCCAGTCCTCAAGCATTCTTCAGTATTAATCCAGCCTGTATCATATCCATTCAGGGTGTGATATTTTCCTATTCTCATATAAGAAATAGGGATTTGTCCATAGCAAGCACTTTGGTGAAGGGTGTCACTGCTTGAAGTGATATCTGACTATCTCTTACACATTATGTATCTCTGCAGAGTTTAACGGGCTCTTTAGGGGTGCTGATGAGCTGCAGGTCTGTACTGGGGAGAGGGTGTCTCTTTTCATCATAGTTCAGGGACATGTTAGTTGTGCCTGTTGCTTTAGTAGCATTAGATTTGCAATAGGGCTTAAAGGAATCAAGAAATTATCTTGGGGGGGGGCCTGTGACTGGCAGGGAAGGTATGAGAGAGTCCCAAGGGTAGACCCCCCCATGTTGCAGCACTAGAGAGAGCAAGGGGCAGACTACAAGACCCCTGGCCTTGGATGGCCTATTCCATAACACCAAGAGATGGGTGAGTGCCAGCTTGGACAAAGCATGTTCAGCCATGTGGAGGGACACAAGGACTCCACAGTGAGGAAGGGCCCACAGGCAGTGTGACCCAGAGCTTCATATCACAATCAGAGCCCTGATCCTGCTTTCACTACCTCCTCACCCACAGTCAGAGTCTAGATCCTCCTGTCCCTGCTTCCTTGCCTACAAAGTTCAGATCCTTACTCCACACCTCCCTGCCTATAGTCCCAACCTCGATTCCTCCTCACCCTCTCATTTATCACAGCCTAGATCACCATCCCAGGTGGTGTGTTACCCAGTTAACTACCGTAACTGGGTAAAAGTGACAGTGTCCTGCCCCATAGCAGTTAAGAAAACAGCTCAGAGAAAGATCACAGCTGCCCTAGGCACGTGGCTGATAGGCATTGAGCTTAACTCCCCACAGAACACCTGAGGCTCCATTTCCAGTGACATGAACCTCTTAGTAATATTGAAACCTTTCTTCCCTTTGCCTCCATTAAAGCTGCTATAGCATGAGGGCTGTGTGACAAGGCTGGACAGCCCACTTCTCAGCCATAAGGTAGGGGAGGTGGCTTGCCTTTCTTCATGCACTTCCAGGTAGAATCCCCAGGGGGTCCCTGAGTCAGCTACTTCCAAGCACCTGTCTTATACAGCACCCTAAGGACAACCTGCAAGTCAAGTACTGTGTACTGAAGCAGTTTGACTGATGAGGGAACAGGCACAGGTCTACGTGTCCAAGGCTCCCATGTGGCCTGACTGTGAAGCCTGCACTATGTAACCCATGACCTCATGACTCTGTCCTGCCCCTCCCAGACACAGGCTCCTCCTGCCTCCTATCAGGAAAGCCAGAGGGGAGACCAGAGCAGTGTCAGAGGCCAGAGACAGCATTCCAAGGAGGTGACAGTTAAGCCCAGAGTGGAAGGAAGCAAGGGAGGAACTTAGCATGTCCACAGGCACTGAGGTGGGATGTGATGGACACAGCTGGGAATCGGCAAGCACATTGTAGGGCTGACACACCGTGGGGCTGCTAGAGGATCATCCAGCCTTGTGTTTTGTTTAGTTTTTTCCTCTGGTGCTGGGGACTAGACCCAGAATCTTGGGCTTGCTAGGAAAGCACTGCTAAATCTCCAGCCACTAATGTTTATATAAAGGGGCGGGGAGCATCAGTGATAAATATATCACTTACCTAGCATGATCATTCCCAGCACTGAGGGAACATTTTTTTTTTTTTTTTTTTTAATTTGGGAGGGAGGGAAGGACTGCACCAGGGCCTCATGAATAACAGGCAAAAACTCTGTCACTGTACTATGTCCTAGCCTTCCAGCTGCATCGATGTGGGTTGCAACTCCCTTTAGGGGTCACGTAATAGATATCCTGCATATCAGTTATTAACATTCCAATTCATAACAGTCGTAAATTACAGTTATGAAGTAGCAACAAAAGTAATTTTATGGTTGGAGGGGGGTCACTACAACATGAGGAACTATATTAAAGGGTCACAGCATTAGTAAGGTTGAGAACCACTGATTGGTCCAGGGGGAACTGGAGGAACCTGTGGGAAGGTTCCTTGACCATGCATCTTCCCTGAGTCCTCTGCCCCTGACCTGGAGGAAATCCCAGGCTGCTGTACTAGGGAAGGCCTTAGATGCTCTGTCAGATGCCCTGCTGAGCCAGGACACGTTATCTGAAGATGCTCTCTGTAGCCAGGACAGGGCAGAAGAGCATTCATTAGCACTGGGGTTTATCATTGTCCAGGACCCTGTCTATGCCCTGCTGCCACACTTCTGTTGGCTCTGCCACCCAGAAGATTAGAGCCAGGCCAGTGATCCAGGCTTCCGGGGCCCAGCTGCTGATTCTGTGTGCCATGCCTGCAGGGTCCTTTCCCCAGAAGCCTTCGGTGCACAATTCCTAGAGATTTTGTAGCCTGGGTAATCTCCCTGGAGGCTGGGTGGGGTAGCCCTGAGCAAGGAATAGTGAGTGAATGCCGCAGTAGGCTGGTAGTATAGCTCAGCTGGGGAAAAGCTCTCATTCAAGGAACCTCCCTTGTAAGGAGGCTGCACTAACCATGGGAAGTTGGCCTCTGTTCCCTTGGGGACAGCACCGGAAGAGGCAGCTGCTCTGGTGCTTACAGTGTCCCTAGAGAGGCCTAAGCCCTCAGTGCCTTTGTCCAGGAAGAGGCCAAAGAGCACACAGGATACCTTTCTCCAGATAAAAAGGACTAGGAGAGTATTGCGGTTAGAGCTTAGATTCCCCCCCTACCTCCCTAGTCGGTGTCAGCACACATCGCTTCTCCCTGTCTGTAGTCAGAGCCCTTCCCACCTATGCCAGGGCTGCGGAGGTCAGAGCACTATGCCCTCCCTTCCCACCTTCTTTCTTAGAGTCAGAGCCTAGGTCCCTTCTCCTTGCTTCTTTATCTGGGGTTGTAGCCTAGACCACTCCTCATTTCTCTGCTGTAGTCCTAACCTAGACCCTCCTTTTCCAACTCTCTATCTATATTCAGAGCCTAGATCCTTCCCTGCCTACCTTTCTGCCTACAGTCAGAATGGAGACCATTCCTTGCTGACTCTTGCCTGATTAGAGTTAGACTTCTCCCTCTCTCCCTCCACCAAAGCCCAAGCAGAAAGCACTTTGGCTGCTTCCTGTCACAGGCTGAGAAAGAGGCCTTCCTCACCCACACTGTTGCCTCCTCCCCGTGGTGTGGTCACACAGGCCACCCCCCTGCCCCCGCAGCCTCCAATCCTGAGTCCCTGCTGTAGGATGGGGAAGCTCTGGCCAGGCCACCCATGGGCTCCTACAGGCCTCCATAGCCTCCTGCCGTAGCTACAGAGGATGCTGCCAGCTGTGGCCCTGAGAAGAATCCGCTGCCTCCGTGGGGCTAAGTAAGTGGAAAGCCCCTTACCCACTGTCCCGGGTCCCTGGCTTAGATAGGCTGGGGCTGGAGGTGGAGGGGACTAAAGAACAGGCCCGTCTGGGGATGGCTGTGGGGCAGAACTGAAACTAGTCAGATCTACCGGCTGTGGGGGAAACAGGCCATTGCTGAGCTTTTGAACCATCTGGTACCTTCTCCCAGTGATCTTGGCCTCCCAACTGCTCACTCTTTCCCACTGGTGTCCTGGAATGAGGAGGAAGAAACCTCAAACCTGTCACTGTGACATTACCCAGCCTAGCCTCCCTTGCCACAGAGCCCCATACCTGTTCTCTCCCCAAGGTCCTCTACTCTCCTGCCCCAGCCTGGGGCTAATGAAACCCGGGGACAGTCTTCTTAGGAATTCTCCCCGGCAGGGCCTGGGCCAGCTCTGCTACCTAATAATGTACCTACCTACCTGCCTTGGCATGAAGGGGATTTTTTGAGATAGGATCTCATATATCCCTAGCTGATCTCAGATTGGCCAGGTAGCCCAGAATGACCTCATACTCCCGATCCTCCTTCCTCTACCTCCCAAGTCCTGGAATTACAGGCATGCACCACCACCTCCACTGTTACTTGGTGCTGGGATGGAACCCAGGGCTTTCTGATTGTGAAGCAAGCACTCTACCGATTGAGCCACATACCCAGCCCATCTCAACATGCTTTCTGGAGAACCAAGCTGGTGGCTCCTGCTCCTGCTGGGATGTGGGCTGAGGATTAAGAGGCTGGACAGGTCAGAAGCTGCTTTGCACCTTCAGTCAGCAAAGATCTTCTGAAGCCCAGGGCCAGCCACCATGCCATTGTATGAGCCCACATCCTGAGCCCAAGTGAAGCCTTAACCAATTTAAACAGACAGAGGCCAAGCATAGTGGGACACACTTGCCATCCCAGCACTGAAGAGGTAGAAGGATAAGGAACTCAGAGTCAGGCTGGGGGTGCAGCTTGGTCAGTAGAGTGCTTGCCCAGTGTGGAGTTCCATCCCCAGCACGATAAACTGAGCTTGAAGGCACTTGCCTGTAATCCCAGCACTCATGTGGTAGACGTGGGATCAGGAGTTCAAGGTCATCCTCTTCTACATAATGAGTTCAAGGCCAGCCTTTGCTATGAGACCCTCTCTCAATAGAGAGTGAAGGCCAGGGACAAGGATGCTTCTGCAGAGGTTGCAGGGTACTGCTGCTGTGTGCCATTGAGGGCTGCAAGAGGCTTCTAGGAAGTAGTGACCTGGTAGGGGATGTACTGAGCAGAGCTTGTGAGCAAGTCATGGTCAGGTTGCTCTGCGGCTGCCCCTGACTGTGATGAATGAGTGGGTGGAGGAGGAGCCAGCCGGGGAGTTTCCTTCTAGATGAAATTTAAGAGCTTTCTCTCCCAGGGTGGGATGTAGCTGTTCCTGAGCCCACACCCATAGGGAGAGCAGGCGTGCAGAACCCCTGCTTCCTGCAGCGTGACACTGGGGAGTGATGGGCAGACCCCTGTGACATCCTGTGACCCAGGCGTGGGACAGGAAGCAAGTCACTGATAGTGTAGGACTGGGGACCTTCCTGAAAGGACAGGGTCCCTGCTGCCTCTTTGCACTTTGGGGTCCTTCCCATGGCATCTTCTCTTAGGTTTAGAGACCCTAGGAGGGGTGTACTGGAGCCTACATTCAGAACCTCCTCCCCATGCCCCAGTCTCCCAGCAATACAAAGTCCCTCCCCTATTGGAGTCTGCCTTGGACTATCGCCAGGAGAGTTGGGACAGTAGGTATGACATCATGACTCCTGCCCTGTACCCAGCCTCTCCTCCTCTGCTCTCTGACTCCCCCAGGGACACCTCATCAGTCCCCTTTCCTGAGTACATCCCCACCCACTTACAACTGAATTCTGACATTTTGTGCTCCCAGCCTGAGCCCCTCCCTGAAGGCCAGGCACCCAGACAATAGGAAGCTAGCCGGGATCTTCTTAAAGGAACAGTGTCCCACCAGCTGTTGCACAGCTCTTCTCACTGTCCTGTTCTCAGTTCCAGTTCTAGAAGCCACTAGTGTTGGAGGAGGGGAGTGAACAGTCTCACCCACCTATTCTCTCCTGAGTTGGTCCCCAGAACAGCCCAGCTCCTCTGGGCCCCATGTGACCCATAAAGCAGAGCCAGCTTGCATGTGTAGCCTATTCTCTGCTCGGGTGTGCCTTCTGGACCAGGCATATCTAGGCACTCAGAACCCTAGGGTCAGTTCTCCAGATCCCCACAGGCTTACAGCAGAGTCCCAATCTCACCAAGATGCTTGGACCAGGAGAAACCAGGTTCCTAGTTTACCGACAAAGACACCCTCTCTCTCCCTCTGCCCTTCAGCACCCTGGTTGTCTCTTAGGCTAAGATGGACTGCTGGCTTTAATGACCCTGGGCTGGTTTCCTGAGAGAGGACAGGGACATGGATTTAATGGTAGACAGTGGCAAGAACTGAGCTGACCCCTGGGTGCTCTCTCGTGAAGGCCTGAGGGCTGCTGAGCTTTGGGAAACTACAGCATCCTGTAGTTTCACTGGCAGCAACTTGGCTCTGCATCCTGAGCCCAATACCTGCTTCATACCTTAATGAGACAGAATAGCCTGTGCTCATTAGTGGGAATTTGGGCAAGTTGCCTTCACAGTTCATCTGTTTGTTTGTTTTTAATTTTCCTCTTTGTTTTGAGCTGGTATTTCCCCAGTGCCTCGACTGGCCTGCAAGCTCTCTTGAGTGTACATAGATCCACCAGCCTCTGCCTCCCATGTGTTAAAGTAGGAAGGTGCTGACATTCAGGTCTCCCAGCTCTAAAGGGTTATAGACCCCTGCACTGCTAGAGGAACATGTAGGAGAAAGCCAACTAGCCCATTAGTGAGGCCTGTGGTCTGCTTTACCCTGTCCATGTTCCCAGCCTCTGTTCCTCCATCCATCTGGCTGGTGACCAAGAACAAGTCACCTTCCTCCTGAGCCATCTTCTTTGCATAAAAGGAGAGGGGGCCTGGATTAGAAGCTGCTCTTACCTCTAAGGCTAGCAGGTAAGCCAGATCCCCCAGCCTATCTAGTCAGAATAGAAATGGATGGTTGTACAGACTGTACACTGAAAGCCATAGAGGAAGCTGGCTGGGCATGGTGACACCTTTAATCCCAGTACTAAGGTGGAAGAAATAGGCAGGTCTCTGTGAGTTCAAGTCACACATGCTCTACATAGAAAGTTTTAGGATAGCCAGGGCTATATGGAGAAGCCCTGTCTCCAAAAACCAAAGAAAGTAAAAAGCTGTAGGGGATGAAGCAGCTAGATGGCCCAGCTGGTAAAGAGGCTTGTCCCACCAGCCTGATTAACTGAGTTCAAGTCCCAGAACTTACATAAGAGTCCAAGGAGAGAGCTTTCTCTTAGGTGGCCTTTTTTTCCTCTTTTTTCTTTGGGTTTTCAAGACAGGGTTTCCCTATATAGTCCTGGCTGTCCTGGACTTCCGTAGATCAGGCTGGCCTCAAACTCAGAGATCTGCTTGCCTCTGCCTCTGTCTCTTGAGTGATGGAATTATAGGCATGCACCACTACCACCCAGCTAATTTTTTTTTTTTTTGGAGACAGGGCCTTATATATGCTAGGTAAGCTCTCCACCAACAGATGTACTACTCCAGCCTCTGTTTTATTTCATTTTTTTTAAAGCAAAATCCAAAGATGAATACCTTATGTGTGGGACTAGAGAGATGGTTCCAGTGTCAAGGATACTTGCTGCTTTTGTGGAGTTTCCAGGTGTATATCCTAGCAGGTGTCTGGTGTCCTCCTTTGGCCTTCTCAGACACAGTACACACAGGATGAATGTACGGACAAGTAGGCATATACCCAAGAGTAAAGCTGCTGTGCAGAGTGTGGATGCGCCCATCCTCAACCCCGCCCCTCTGCATCCAGGTGTTGTGAGTGTAGCGTCTCCCTTTCACACCAGTACTATGAGAAGGACGGACAGCTCTTCTGCAAGAAGGACTACTGGGCCCGCTATGGCGAGTCTTGCCATGGGTGCTCCGAACACATCACCAAAGGGCTGGTCATGGTAAGCCACCTTCCCCTACCTGCCACCTCTTGAGGTGAGCATGTATTGTCTCCCTGCCACGGCACCCTGTGCGTCAGTTCCTTCGGCCCTCTGTCCAGCAGATTGTCCAAGCTGCCCTGCTTTCTCCCTTGGAAGGAGAGTGGTAAATGTGGGGACTGCAAGCACCACAAAACTGTGTCATGTTCCCCCTACCTACAGGTGGCTGGGGAGCTGAAGTACCACCCTGAGTGCTTCATCTGCCTCACCTGTGGGACCTTCATTGGCGATGGGGACACCTACACTCTGGTGGAGCACTCTAAGCTGTACTGGTGAGTACTGTGGGCCTCTTCCAGCCTAGGAGCCTGCCCCTGTCCCCAAGGCTACTCAGGCTTTCATTTCTACATGGTAACATAAGAGAGGGCAAGTGCTATAGCTCCCTGCTGCCATGTAGAAATGGCAAAAAGTCCAATGCCTGTGATCCCAGCAGCTCTTTAGGGGGGGTGGCTAATGCAAGAGGATTATAAGTTCTAGGCCAGTCTAGTACTTAGTAAAGAGAGCAGGGGTGTGGCTCAGTGGTAGAGCACCTGCCTAGAATCCCCCAGTGAGGGGCTGGAGGTGTAGTTCAATGGTAGAGATACTGCCTAACATTACTCCAGTGAGGGCTTCCATCAAGGCTCTAGGTTCAGTTCTCAGTACAAAAAAAAAAAAAAAAAGAAAAAGAAAAAGAAAGTGACAGAAACCAAAGTGCCCCCAATACTAGCTCCCTTCCCTCTATCTCTGCAGTATGGTTCTGGCTCTAGCCACAGCTGGCACAGACCAGCTACAGATACCATCACCAGCACATGTCTATTCCTGCTCCAGACACCAGAGCACACTCAGGCATCCCCACCCCAGAGCCCTCACACACTTAAAGCAACTGGCTTCCAATCCAGTGGCCCCAAGTTTGATAATTTGCTAAATGACTCACAGAACTCCAAAGTGTGCTGTACTTTGGCTCACAGTTGCATTACAAAGGACACAGCGCCCAGAAGTCACCAAGTGAGGATGCCTTCCATCTCTCTCCAGCCCATCTTATGTTTACTAACTGAGATGCCACACTGAAGTCCAGCATTTCATTGAGGATTCCTTATAAGTCATCTGGCCACATGTTAAACTCTGTCTCTAGCCCGCTCCTGGGGAGGCAGGCTGGCTAGAAGCCCCAAGCCTTCAGTCATGGTTAATCTTTGTAGGACCAGCCCTGATCTGACCCATCTTATTTGCATAGACTCAAGCATCCTCCAGGGGGCTCATAAATAACAAAGATCCCCTGTTCCAAGGACTTAGTGTTTTTCTCCCCAGAGCCAGGAACAAAAAACAGACAAATTCTCTCTTATGAAACACCAACAAGGCTGGATTTGAGAACAACGGGACCTGCTCCCAAATGGGTTTTTAATGACTTCCTCCCAAATGAAATGTATCCCCAAGGGCCTTGCCTTATCTTGGCCATCTGACAGCATCACAGAATAGACAGCCAGAGTGGGACCAGTGTAAAGGTGCTTGCTGCCAGGTCTAACGACCTGAATTCTATCCCCCAGGACCCACATGGTAAAAGGAGAGAGCTGATTCCTGCAAATTGTCCTTTAAACCCTGTGTGTGTGTGTACACAAGAAAAAAAAATGGCACATATACTTGAACAAACACATATATAAATAAATGCAATTTTGAAAAAGAAAAATAAATTTTTTTATCCATAATAATTGAGACCCAGAGTTGGTAGGGCTGAAGACAACTGGGCATGCCCAGTGCTGCCCTGAGCTCCACCTCATTGCTATGGAGAAGGGGGTGGTAATAGGGGAAAGCATGCTGCAGAGAAGCATGACTGACTTCTCCCTAATACTCTTTTCTTCTCCTTTTCGGATCTGCACTGCCGATGGCCTTCATAGTGGACACTGCTACTACCAGACTGTAGTAACTCCAGTCATTGAACAGATCCTGCCTGACTCACCCGGCTCCCACCTCCCCCACACAGTTACCCTAGTGTCCATTCCAGCCTCTGCTCATGGCAAACGAGGCTTGTCTGTCTCCATTGACCCCCCTCATGGTCCACCAGGCTGTGGCACAGAGCATTCGCACACCGTCCGAGTCCAAGGGTGAGTGGGCTGCCACACTGGATGGGACTCTGTTGTAGCAACCTGGTTGTATTAGTTAGCTTTTTGCTGCTATAACAAAATACCCAACATAAACAACCTAAGTGGGGAAAGATTGATTGGTTTTAGCTCACAGTTCCAGAGGGTTCAGTCTACAGTCATTGAGGGAGTGTATTCTGGCCTAGAACACCTAGGTACTAGAAACATAAGGAACTAAGATCTGTCTCCCAGAACCCACTTTACAAAAATTAGGGGCTGTAAGATGGCACAGTAGGTAAAGACACTTGCAATCAATCCTAACAACTTCAGTTCCATTCCCCACTCTCACATGGTGGAAGGAAAGAACCAGCTCCTATAAGCTGTCCTCTGATTTACACACACACACACACAGATACACGCACACACATGCGCATGCGTGCACGACATACACAAACATACACACACACTAAAGAAATGAATATAAAAATAAAAATAGTTTTAATGAAATAAGTGGCTGTACTTATAACCCTGGAGTTAGGGAGTTGTCTTCTGGCATCTATGAGCAACTCTAATGCAACTCATTAGGTCACCTCCTCACCCCCCAAAAAAAGAAAAGATACGAAAGAATTGCAAAGAATCAAGGGCTCAGCAGAAGTGGGAGAGAAGCAGTGATGCAGGTGTGTGATCAATACATTATATATGAAGGTGTCCCAATGAAGCCTGCCATTAAACATAGTTAATATATGCTAATAAGATAAAACTGAGGCTGCAGAGGTGGCTCAATGGTTAAGAGCACTGGCTTCTCTTGCAGAGGACCTGGGTTTGGTTTCCAGCACCCACATGGTAGCTCACAGCTGCCTGTAACTCCAGTTCCAGTGGATCTGACACTGTTTGGTTAACCAAGTGGTGCATAGACATATATGCAGGCAAAACACACATGTAAAATCTTTTAAATTTTGTTAAAGGTAGCAACCAAGAAGTCATTGTACCGTGATTTTCACCTAAGGTGGAATCATTTCCCTCCCTACCCCATATCTGGTCATCTTGGCTTTTGGTTTCCCATTGGGTCTAAAGGGTACCAGTGGGAGGGGAACCATTTTAACCACTGGTTTATCCCCAGAGTGGACCCCGGCTGCATGAGCCCAGATGTGAAGAATTCCATCCATGTTGGAGACCGGATCTTGGAAATCAATGGCACGCCTATCCGGAATGTGCCTCTGGATGAGGTAGGACCACAGGGATCCAAGGCTGGGGCAGGATGGAGTGATGGAAGTAGAGCCTTCATACCTCAGCTCTGCCACCACCTCAGAAGACTCACCTGTACACTCACCTGTCCCCAGATCGACTTGCTGATCCAGGAGACCAGCCGCCTGCTCCAGCTGACCCTTGAGCACGACCCCCATGACTCACTGGGCCATGGGCCAGGGTCTGAGCCCAGCCCTCTGGGTTCTCCAGTACACGCTCCCAGCGGACAGGCAGGCAGCTCTGCCCGGCAGAAACCTGTCTTGTAAGTCAAGCTGCCCCTCAACTTGTGCAAACATTATTCTTGTGCTGTTTCATCCCTGCAGCTCTGCCAGCATTGTGGTATAGGGATTCTAAAAGATGTGAGGATGAGAAAGAGGAAACAGTGAAAGCACCCCCAGTTGGAAGTTAGTGGCTTTCCCAGGCAGACTCACATCTTTTATTTTTGTACTTTAATTTTTTTTAATTGATTTATTCATTTACTTTGTGGGGGAAGGGAGATGAGAATGCCACAGCACCCATGTAGAGGTCAGAGGACATCTTGCAGGAGTCACTTCTCTGCTCCTGCCATGTGTCCAGGGGATCAAACAAACTCAGGTTGTCAGGCTTGGTGTGGCAAGTACATTTTACTCACTGAGCCATCTTTTCTCTAATTTTAAAGTGCTTAAAAGACAAGACAGTTTTTGGTATACTTTTCTGTAGGCAGATTCACAGAGCAAGGAGGAAGCCATGAGGAGTAAGTGTAGATAAAACATTTTAAGACAAGGCTGTAAGCTAGGAGGTACCGCCTAGCATGCACAAAGCTGTGGGTTCTATCCCCAGCACCATGTAAGCCAGGCATGGCAGCACAACCCTGTAATCCCAGCACTCAGGAGATAGAAGCAGGAAGGTCAGAAGTTCAAAGTCACCCTTGGCTCTGAGACCCTATTTATTAAAAACAAATAAGCAGCCGGGCATTGGTGGCACACACCTTTAGTCCCAGCACTCGAGAGGCAAAGGCTGGAGGATCTCTGTGAGTTCAGGCCAGCCTGGTCTACAGAGCTAGTTTCAGGACAGGCTCCAAAGCAATACAGAGAAACCCTGTCTCAAAAAACCAAAATAAATAAATAAATAAGCAAGCAAGCAATCTGGGTGATGGTGGCACATGCCATTAGTCCCAGTACTCGGGAGGCAGAGGCAGGTGTATCTCTGTGAGTTCCAGGCTAGCTACAAAGCTACCCAGAGGAACCCTGTTTCAGATTTAAAAAAAAAAAAAAAGTAAATAAAAATAAGCAAAGTAACTTTTTGTCACTTTGATGTGCCAACTCCTGAATTTTTTAAAAATAATGGCATTAATTTAAATAGAATTAGCACAAATTATGTTCATATCATTGTCTTGGTAGCAATATGTATACTGTGCCATCATTATAAATGTTTTTATTTACTAACTTCTTTTATTTACCATTGTTTTATTTACCAACTTCTGCATTTCTACTATTCCTTCTGGGAATACAATTCATGGTGCTGGGTAGATGACTCACTCCATAGGTAGGAACACTTGCCATGCAACCATAAGGGCCTCAGTTCAGATTCCCAGTAGCACCATGTAAAAAGCCACACACCTGTAACCCCAGTGCTGGGGGCACAGGGTTCAGTCAGGAGACCCTGTCTCTAAAGTGTGGTAGAAGGCTGGAGAGATGGATCAACAGTTAAGAGCTAAGAGTGTGCCAGGTAGCGGGAGGTGCCTTTTATCCCAGCACTCAGGAGGCAGAGACAGGTGGACCTCTGAGTTCCAGACCAGCCTGGCTGCATAGTCTTGGGGGGAAATAAGAATGTGGTGTACTTTCTTGCAGAGGACCAGAGTTTGGTTCCCAGCACTCACTTTTGGTAACTCACCTCTGCCAGTGCCAAGGGATCTGATGTCCTTTTCTGGCCTCCACAAGTATGGTGCTCACATGCACAAACCTACATGTGCTTCATAGTAAAAATACAGATAATTAAAAGCAATCTAAAAAATAGTAAGGTGGAGAGTGACTAAGGGAAATACATGACATCAACATATGGCCTCTACATGTTCATGCACAAGTATGAGTGCACACTCACATGAACGCATACATACAGCAAGCACGCACACACACACACACACACACACACACACACACACACACACAAATACCATGAGAAACTATAATGTATTGAGTGGTTTCTGGATTTTGCGCTCTCTCATTTTTCTATCTCTCTGTCTCTAATCTCTCTGTCTCTCTCCTTTGCTTGTTTGGATGATTTTTTTTTTTTTTTTTTTAGTTTGTTTATGTGTTTTGTTTCATGCATAGCTCAGGCTGACTTTGAACTTGTGATCTTCCTGCCTCCACCTCTTAAGTACTGGGAATTGCAAGAATGTTTGACCATAGCCAGCTGATTTCTAGTTTTCTTCATTTTTTTTTTTTATTATTATTAGTGCCTTAATAATGAAGGCTCTTTCGAAGCTTTGAAGAAAGTTGGACGCAGACTAGCATCTTAACTTCATGGAGCAGCTAGTGATTGGCTTGGGGTAATGAAGTGTTGGGAATGACAGGGCATGAGCTATGCCAGGGGCTTTGGACCTTTTTCTATTCCTAGAGGTCTCCTCTGAAGGGTTGTCACTCCACAGTGGTGTGTTTCACAAAGAGTGCTATGGTCCAAGATGAGGATGGAATTTGATGTGGGATGCCCAAGTCAGACTTGGCTAATGGTCTTCTGAAGGATCTGGGCAGCAGGAGCCATGAATCCTCTATCCTCAAACCTGAAGAGGCAGAAGGGGCCAGAGAAAAGGAATCAGAGGCAGCCTGATACTTGCCTGACTTATGCTGGGTCCTCTCAAAGACTCTTGGAGAAGCCTTTTGAGTGGCTACCTTCTGGGATGATAGCCCTCATTCTAAGAGACTGTACTGTTGAAGGCATTTGTACTCCCTCATCTCTGTTTGACCAGAGCTCAGGCCGTAAGAGGGGATACCTATGTATATGCAGTGTAATGGGCATCTCAGGCAGGGTATCTGAGCCAAGGCCATTCTAATGAGTAGACAGCAATGTGGCCAACCCAAGACACTGGGCTCTGCCACCTACTCCCATGATGGGGTGGGGGTGAGCATCCACTGGTTTATATGGTGCATTTTGCAAGGAGTCAGAGGCAATGTCTCAGCCAGGTGCCACCTCCTCATGGCACTGGGCCCCCATGTGCCTTCCCCAGGAGGAGCTGCAGTATTGACACGTCCCCGAGTGCCAGCTCACCAGCCTCCCAGCGCAAGGACCTGGGTCGCTCCGAATCCCTCCGAGTGGTCTGCCGACCACACCGCATCTTCCGGCCATCTGACCTCATCCATGGGGAGGTGTTGGGCAAGGGCTGTTTTGGCCAGGCCATCAAGGTATGCAAATGGGGAGGGGCAGGCTGGGTGACACCTCTGATCACCTCTTCTCACACTACTCCCCCACCCCACCCCCACCCCCGGGAAAACCCAACACATCTAGATTCTATGCTGTCTGCCCAGTGTTACCTCTTCTATTCCTGGATTTCTGTGAGCTAATATGAGGGAAGAGATTTTACATGGATAGACTTAGAATTCTGGTGTGGTTTTAGAGACAAAGTCTCATATAACTCAAGCTGGTCTTGAACTCACTAAGTAGCTGAGGATGGTCTTGAACTCCTGATCATCTGTCTTCTACCTCCCAAGTTCTGAGATTACTCATATACCAGCATGCCTGGTTTTATTTCCATATCAGGACAGGTCTCTTAAGTTTCCCAGGCTAGCCTCAAACTCACTAGATAGCCTAGGCTGTTCTTAGAGATCCTCCTGCCTCAGCCTCCCAAGTAGGTGGGGTTACAGGCATGTGTCACTATGTCCTACTTGGTCCTGAATTTTGTGCCTCCATATCCCCAACATAGGTAACACACCGAGAAACAGGTGAGGTGATGGTGATGAAGGAACTTATCCGGTTTGACGAGGAGACCCAGAGGACGTTCCTCAAGGAGGTCAGTGGAGAGGGGCTGTCACATGCCTCGCAGGTCCATTCCCCTCCCCAGTGAGAAGGGGTGGCAAAGGGTTCCAGGAGGATGAGTCACATATACCACCTGTTGAAAGAGGTGAGAGGGTTCAAGCCCCACTGGAGACAGGGCAGCTTGAGCAAAGACATAGCTCTATGAGCTATGGGTGTAGCTCAGTTGGTAGAGTGCTTGCCTGGGCATGAGGCCCTGGGTTCAACCCCCAGCACCACAATTAACAGGCATGGTAGTGTACATCTGTAATCCCAGCACCTGGGAGATGGAGGCAAGATCAGACTGAGTTCAAGGTCCTCCTCAGCCACACAGAGAGTTCCCAGTCAACCTAGGCTACACAAGACGTTGACTCGAAACAGACACTGTCCAAAGTTAGAACAGCCATGAGCTGAGGGTCAGGTTGATAAGTGCTTGTTTACCTCACATGAAGCCCTGGGTTCTAATGTAAAAACTGGCCTTCGTGGTACATGCCTGTTATCCCAGCACATAGGAGATGATGGTGTGAGGATCAAGAGTTCAGAGACCTCTGTGGTCACATAGCTAGTTCAAGACCAGTTTGAGCTTTAAAAAAAAAAAAAAAAAAAACAGAAAATAGCCAGACTGTGGTGGTGCACACCTTTAATCCCAGCACTTTGGAGGCAGAGACAGACAGTTCTCTGTGATTTTGAGACTAGCTTGGTGTACAGAGCTAGTTAGAGGACAGCCAAGGCTGCACGGAGAAACCCTGTCTCGGAAAAAAGAAGGCATAGTGGCTTACCAGATGACAGGAGACTGGGCACCTAGCTTGTGTGTACCCTTCCAGGTGAAGGTCATGCGGTGCTTAGAGCACCCTAACGTGCTCAAGTTCATCGGTGTGCTGTACAAGGACAAGCGGCTGAACTTCATCACAGAGTACATTAAGGGCGGCACCTTGAGGGGCATCATCAAGAGCATGGTGAGCAGGGTTGAGGGCTGGGGATGTGGCTCAGTTGGTAGAATGCTGGCCTATCATGCATGAGGCCCTGGGTTCTATCCCCAGCACTGCATAAACCCGTTGTAGTGGCACAGTCCTTTAATCCCAGCACTAGGGAAGCAGGCAAGTGGGTCTTAATGAGTTCAGGCCAGCCTGGTCTACCTAGCAATTTCCATGCCACCTAAGACTACATAGTGAGACCCTTCGTAAATACACACATTCCAAAACAAAAAAGATACTGAGGAGAAAGAGGTCAGGATCCCACTATCACCTTGCAGGACTGTGACTCCCAATAACCTAAGAACTCTCCACTTAGCTCTACCTCTGAAAACTCACATGCTCAAGACTGAGCCTTTAATACATGAGCCTTTGGGGAACACTCCAGATCCAAACCATGGCAGAGCCAGAGCCCCATCCTCCCAGCAGCTGGCGCTGAGAGTTCAGGTAGTTTGTTGGACCTTCAGCTTTGACTCTGAATGTTGGTTCTGTTTGGTTTTAAAACTTGAAGTTATTCTGGGCGATGGTGGTGCATGCCTTTGTCCCAGCACTCAGAAGGCAAAGGCAGGCAGATCTCTGTGAGTTCGAGGCCAGCTTGGTCTACAGAGCTAGTTCCAGGACAGGCTCCAAAGCAATACAGAGAGACCCTCTCGAAAAACCTAAATAAATAAATAGATCTTGAAATTGGGACTGAGATGGCTCAGTGGGCAAGGTGCTTGCTTCCCAATCAAAAAGACTTGGGTTCAAACCTGAAGACCCACTTAAAAGTCCAGAATGATGGCATACACTGTTATCCCATCATTAAAGGGACGATCTTTAGGGATCACTGCCCACCCAGCCTACCCAGATCCATGAGCTCTGCCTTCAATGGGACATTCAGAAAGCTAAGTCTACAAAGAGAGTTCCAGAACAGCCAAGGCTATACAGATAAACTCTGTCTACAAACAAAAAGCTAAGGTAGAAAGCCCCAAGATGACTTCAGCAGCAAGCCTGATGGGCTGAATTAAATCTCTAGGACCCACATGGTGGAAGTAGAGAGCTAACTCCTGCACTTTGTCCTCTGTCACATATGAACACACATAAGTAAGTGTAGTAAATAAAAGTACTTAATTATAGAAAGAAATTAAGGAATAAACCTGACATCTACCTTTGGCCTCCTACATGTACACACACGCACACACACACACACACACACACACACATCCTACACATACACAATACAGATATACATATACACACACACAAAACATGGATATACACTTACAACACACACAAAAAAGAAAGCAAGAATGAATAAATGAATAGGATGGCCTAATGGCCTATATAGGACAGCCTGTCTTAAAAAAAAAAAAAAAAAAATCGAACAAGGGCCTATAACAGGTAAAGGTGCTTGCCCCTAGCCTAATGACATGAGTTTGATCCCTGAGACCCAAATGCTGGAAGGAGAGAAGATTCCCCCAAGTTGTCTTCTGACAGACAACCAAAGAAAATGGTGCCTCTGAGCTGTGCACACACAGCACTTAGAAGAGAATTATTAGTAGTCAGCTGTGGGTACAGGAGAGCCTTGGGAGCCTTCAGACTCTACCACACTTGTGCCTGTGACTCACTCAGCTGTCTCCACTCCTGTGGCCTCCCTGGGCTCCATCCCAGCCATTCTTCTCTGTCCCCAGGACAGCCAGTACCCGTGGAGTCAGAGGGTCAGCTTTGCCAAGGACATTGCATCAGGGATGGTAAGTGACCAGCCACTTACTCAAGTGGCCCACTCTGCCCTGAGAAGTATGGGAGCAGAACCCATGGGGAAGCGTTGAAGTGGCAGCAGTGATGTAGGTGACTGCCCATAACTCCCTAGTAAAGGCACAAGGTACAACTCAGCAACAGAGCCAGTGCCTGGAGTCCATCGGCTGACAAGACTGTGGTGGGAGGCAAGGAGCCTCCAAAGGGTCCAGGCTGGGCCAGGGAGTCTGGGCCAAACATATGCTAATGGCCTTGTTCCTGTTCCTTCAGGCCTACCTCCATTCGATGAACATCATCCACCGAGACCTCAACTCCCACAACTGTCTGGTCCGTGAGGTGAGTCCTAGGGGCCCGGCAGTGCTGGGCAGCTGGGTGAGCTGGAGGAAGAAGGGACCTGTAAGCTGCTCTGCTCTGGGCTTCATGAAACTGGAGGTCTGGTAAACAACAAAAGCGGGAGGCAGGCAGACGTGGGTTACAGCCCTGGCCCTGCCATTCATAGCGTGATCACCAGCCCTCAGACCTGCCATCGGTGCAAGGTTTTATCAGTGAAGGGAAAGCAGGTCTGACCTGTAAAGCCCCCTGCTTCCACTGCAACACTTACAGAAGCCACCTGTAGTAGAGGCAGCACAGGCTACCCAAGCAGCACCACCAGCTGCAAGCCTCTGGAAGAGGAGGCTTGGCAGGGGCATCTCAGTAGAGGCAAAGGATAGAGGCAGTCAGCCCAGGTTATAGGTTGGTGTTTATGGGGTTCCCCCGGTATTATACAGAAAGAGGACTGGGCCAAGTTGGCAGCAGGTGCCTAATTATTATTCCCATTATAAATTATCATGGTTTGCCTCTACTGAGGAAGGCTAAGACAGGAGTCCTGTCAGGGACATGTCAGGGACAGCCTGGACAACTTAGCAAGACCCTGCCTCAAATTTAAAGTGAAAAAAATCATGGAAGCACAGGTGAGTAATCCATACACCTAGAATCCCCCAGTGAGGGGCTGGGGTGTGGCTCAGCAATGCAATGGATGGAACCTTTGCTTAACATGTACAAAGACCTGGGTTCAACTGTCAATACCTCACACACCCACAAAAAGACAATGTGGCCCAGGGCTTTCCAACCAGTCAATACAGAGCTATGATCCAGACAAAACCAGACTTTCAAGTCCCTGATTCTGGTGTTTTAGGTTCCTAGGATCCTCTAAGCCTTGTCAGCCTGCCCAGGACCCTGCACAGAGAACAGTATGAACTGCTCGGGCTGTCCCAACAAGATAGAAACTCCAGGTTTAGAGACACCCTGAGGTTCAGCCTCAACCCTAGGCATTGGTGCCATGAAAGTGAGCTGGACAAGTCTTCCATGAGTCCTGCTTGGTCTTGGTATCTAGATTGCTGGTGGTCTATATCCCATTTACAGCCTCAGGGTCAGCTACTCCATGTACATACCAGGAAACAGCCTGGAAAGGGAGAGAAGAAGGGCCCTCAGCTATCCATCTAGTGATACAGGACAGTAACCTGAAGAAAGCTTCATCAAGGACAGACAGCAGGTGGAAAGAGGACCAAACACACATGCCACACCCACCTTGATGTGGCCCTTGGTGAATAGTGCCTGCAGGGACTCCATCACTCTGGTAAAATGCCAGGTGTAGTTGGTCAAGGAGTGTGGGAGCCCATGTTTTGGGGGCTACAGTTGGAACCAGCTGACTTGCCCGTAGTTCAGATCTGAGAGAGGGAGTGTGGATTGAGAAAGGCTAGGTAAATACATTAAGAGTAAGACAGAAACACAGGATAGTCAGGAGGGGAAGTCAGTGAATACTGAATGCCCCGAGTTTATTCTTCACCATTCTTAAATATCTTAACCCAAAAGGGGAACATGGCATCATGTATATGGTACAGACTTTCTTCCTTAATTCACCAAGGATTCCATAACCACACCTTAGATTCATTTTCTCGTTATCTGGCCCTGAGAGTCAAGAGTAACCACACCTCATACCAAATCTGTTGTTATTTAGATAAGACACCCAAAGCCAAGATCAAACATCCTACTATAGCCATGCCTTAGACCTTTAGGTCTTCTGACTTACTAAGGA
The DNA here is from genome assembly GCF_943737965.1 of Phodopus roborovskii. Classification (NCBI taxonomy): domain Eukaryota; kingdom Metazoa; phylum Chordata; class Mammalia; order Rodentia; family Cricetidae; genus Phodopus; species Phodopus roborovskii. Next base: position 9,564,007 of record NW_026126598.1, on the reverse strand, counting down.
TAGTTTTGAACTGTCTGACCTAGAGCCAAGATGAAGCGGAGCCATCTTTATGGGCCCCAGCAAAGGAGTTTTGATTTTCTTAGTTCTACAGATAGAATCTAGGACTTTGACCATTCTAGGCAAGTAGTCTACCACTGAGGCACAGTGTCAGCCCTTCACCGGGGGATTCTAGGCAAGAACTCTACTGCTGATCTATATTCTAACCCTTTACCTGAAGAGTCTAGGCAGGCTCTTTACCTCTGAACCACACCTCCCACTTCTCACTGGAAACTAAAAGTTTTATGCAATTCTGTTTGCAAAGAGCTGGGAGCATTAGGACAGAGGGAGGTCCCCTCCACACACGGGTCCCTGGTTGTCTGGGGTGTATTCTCTGTGTCATCTGTGAGATGGTGGGGAAAGGGTCCCAGGTGGAAACAGGTAGGGTGAGGACCAGATCTTATGAAATTTCCAGAACAAGAACGTGGTGGTAGCTGACTTTGGGCTGGCTCGACTCATGGTAGATGAGAAGACTCAGTCTGAAGACTTGCGCAGCCTCAAGAAGCCAGATCGCAAGAAGCGGTACACAGTGGTGGGCAACCCCTACTGGATGGCACCAGAGATGATCAACGGTGAGTGCTTGCTCCAGGGGTCCCAGGAGGAGGGGCAGCAGCTCCCCCACACCCTGGCCTCTCCACCCCTAAGGGCTTCCCCCTAGGTCCTGTATTCCCTTCTATTGCTTTCCTCCAACTGGATTGGGGCCGACTTCTCCCTTGGGATTTTCTGGACTTGTGGCCACCTTCCTCCTGCCTCTACCTCGTCCTTACGCTGGTGTTTGGTTTTCAGTGTATGAGACTCATTATTATCAGGGACCCATAAAGCAGGTCTTTTTTTTCTTTCCCTTTTCCCCCCTAACATGGGAAGGAAGTTTTATTGGGGCAAAGGAAGGGAGAGAGGAGAGAAAGGAAAGAAGAAGAAAGAGGTAAAAGACAGAGGCACCTGCCTTCTCTGAGAAATGGCAGAAAGACAGGGGGGTTTATTGGGGTTTTTTGTTTGTTTTTTTGTTTTATTTGTTTTTGAGGCAAGGTCTTACTCTGTATAGCCCTGATTGTGCTATACACACAGGACATGTTAGCCAAGAATGACCTTGCGCTCTTAATCCTCCTGTGTCTTCCTCCAGCGTTGGTAGAAGCTAGGGCTTCATGTGCTAAATAAGCACTGTGCCCAAAGTGCTGAGACTGTAAGTGAGCACCGCCTGCTTGTCTGGAGTCCTTTGTGTTTGTTGTTGTTTGGGTTTTGGTGGTAGTGGTTTGGTTTGGTTTTTTAGACAGGCCCTCTCTTACGTAGCCCTGGCTGACCTAGAACTCACTATGTAGACCAGGCTGGCCTCACAGAGATCCTTCTGCCTTGGCCTCCTGAGTGCTTGGATTAAAGGTGTGTACCACCATTCCCCTCCAGGTTCTGTTTTGTTTTGTTTTTAAGGTGTTTATGGGGCTGGGGTTGTGGCTCAGTTGATAGAGCACTTGTCTAGCATGCAAGAAGTCCTGGGTTCCGTCCCTAGCACCACATAAGCCAGTTAGTGGTGCTACACACCTATAATATCTGTAACCCCAGCACTTGAGTGATGGAAGCATCACACCTGAGTATGAGTTCAATGCCATTTGGGGCTACATGGTGAGTTTCAGGCTAGCCTGGGCTAGAGGCCGGCCCTGTCTCAAAAACACCAAGAAAACTGGCATATGTTAGTGAACATCTTTTATCCTAGCACTTGGGAGGCAGAAGCAGGTGGATCGCTTTGAATTTAAGGCCAGCCTTCTTGATCATAGAGAGTTCCAGATCAGCCAGAGCTGCATGGTGAGACCCTGTTGTACAGTGTTGTACAAGTGTTGTACAGTGGTGGCACATGCCTTTAATCCCAGCACTTGGGAGGCAGAGGCAGGAGGATCTCAGTGAGTTAGAGGACAGCCTGGTCATCAAAGAGAGTTCCAGTGCAGTCAAACCTATAGAGAAACTGTCTCGGGGGAAAAAAAAGAAAAGAAAGAAAAATATGGTGGCTATGGTGGCTCAGTGGTTAAGAGCATTAGGTGCTCTTAGTTGCAGAGGACCCACCCAGGTTCAGTTGCCAGCACCCACATGGTGGCTCCTAACCATCTGTGACTCCAGTTCCAGTAGAATCCCTTGACTTCTGACCTCCATAGACACCAGGCACACATGTGGTACACATACACCATGTAGACAAAACATCCATACACACAAAAATAAATCTAAAACGTTAAAATTAAAAACAAAACAAAAAAAGGTATTTGAGATTGCATTTAAGTCCCAGGCAGAACCAGGAATGTCTTGTCCCAAGACACTAATTTCCACACATCCTCAAACTTCTTTCCCTAATTTCTTTTTCAGTGTCTGTGATGCTAAACACATACTTTGCCATTGCACCCTGCTCCACTCTAAGACCCCTTTCCCAATGAAATAACGTCTGTGTGTACCCGAGTTAACACACCTTTATGGTATGACCAGAGTTGTGCAGCAGGTGGTAGCCAGGCAAAATCAGAATTGTTTCACCCCCTAAGGTCCCAGCCTTATATCAGTGAAGGGGGAGGGATCTTGGTTTTCTTTTGGCTTGGGTTTAGTTTTTTTGTTTTGTTTTGTTTTGAGACAGGGTCTTATAGCTCAGGTTGGCCTCTAGCTTACACCTGCCTGTGCACCACCACACCCTGTTTATACCTTGCTAGGGATGGAGCCCAGGCTTCACGCATGCTACTCAAGCAGTCTGCCAACTGAGTCATGTCCCCAATGCCTTGGTGCTCAGTAGAGTGTGATTTTCTTGCCTGTCCCCTTGGTCCTCTGTCCCCTGCTGACACTTCTGACACTTGATCTCTGTTCAGGCCGTAGCTATGATGAGAAAGTGGACGTCTTTTCCTTTGGAATTGTCCTGTGTGAGGTAGGTCACGTGAGCAGCGCAGCCACGGTTTGCAGACTCAGTGGTCCCTCTGCTCTCCAATCCTCCCATGCTCCAGCCTGGATGTCTACAGGGGCCTCTGCCCAGGGAACATGGGTCCCCAAAGCCAGAGCTTAGTCCCTGTCCATTCCTACTGAACTGTCCTTAGAGCATTTGGCAAGCTCCCAGAACCCCCAGGCTCATGGGCCCCCCACTAATCAGGGGCTTTGTGCTGGACAGATTATTGGGCGTGTGAATGCAGACCCTGATTATCTGCCCCGAACTATGGACTTTGGCCTCAACGTGCGGGGTTTCTTGGACCGCTACTGTCCACCAAATTGTCCCCCAAGTTTCTTCCCCATCACTGTGCGCTGCTGTGACCTGGATCCAGAGAAAAGGTGAGTGGGGGTTGGGGTGTAGGATATTCAGCCTGAAGCAGCCTTGGGGTGGGGTGGGTCTTCAGGAGAGCGGGACTCACTGTCCACCGGTTCTCACCTGTCACCCCAGGCCCTCTTTTGTAAAGCTGGAACAATGGCTGGAAACGCTTCGCATGCACTTGGCTGTTCACCTGCCACTGGGCCCACAGCTGGAACAACTGGAGCGGGGCTTCTGGGAGACCTACCGGCGGGGCGAGAGCTCACTGCCTGCCCACCCTGAGGTCCCCGACTGAGCCCAGTTGGCCCTGCCATCCTCATCCCCATTCTGGAGAATACACCCTCACCAGATTACTCGGCAGGGGGTAGCCCAGGCATGGAGCCCTCAGCCAGGGCAGTGGTGCCCAGACCCATACCCTGACCCAGGCCCTGATTTGCCTTCTCCCCCGATGCAGGGTGCCCCCTAGCCTCTCTCTGCCTCTGGCCCCCAATCACCAGGCTGCACACACACATGGTCGGTCACATTGCCCTGCCTTACCTCCCTTTCTGTGGGGGCTGTCCCCTCACTTGTCTTTGCATGAGCTGTCAGGGAAGCTGGACGCATTCCATGCATCGCCTACAGCATCCGCACACTGCACCTGCCAGCACTCTTCCCCAGTGAGGCAGGGCTGGAAGGCAGCTCTAGAAGTTAGCCCCTGTGATGGCGGGGCACAGAGAGTCTTTGCCAAGGGAGAGGCTATGTTCCCAGGAACCCAACAGGGAGTCCAGGATTGCCCTGGGGTAATCTAGGTAGCATCAGGTATTGACAATGATATAAATCCCAAAGCAGATAGAGGTCTGAGCCCACATACCCACTGGCCAGGCAGTGGCCCTCGTTCTTGCCACTTCACTGAGAAACAGGTACCAGTCCTCAGGATGAACAGGGGTCCCTCAAGGGAAAAAGGCAGATGATGCCTGGAATCTGGCTGACAGGGAGAGCTCAGTCCACATGGTAGAGGTCCCACAGAGGGGATGAGGCAGCCATCCACCAGCACCCCAGGTTCATCTCAGCATCCTCTTGGGTCTCTCCCCACTGGCTGGAGCAGCCCCGCGTCCTCCTTGGGTGTGTCTGCCCTATGAGTTCTTTCTGGGTGATCTATTTTTTAAGAAGAGTTGGTATTATTTTTTCATAACAGCTGTAGCAGCCACTGCTGGGAGTTTAGGGGGTTGTTCTGTTTTGTTTTTTTTTGTTTTTTTTTTTTTTGTTTTGTTTTGTTTTAGGTGGGTGGGGGCGGGAGGGCCATTTCCTCACTCTGCTTCAGTTGAACATCTAAGACATGTTAAAACTGTGAAGCTTTCTCAGTGCACTTTGAACATGGAAAAGAATCTGAGCAGACCCCAGTGGAACCAAGACAGAAGGAAGCAAGACATACTTGCCTCTGCCCAGTGACCATGATAGGAATGAACCCAAATTCAGAACAATAAAATTGATTCTGTGCTCCCCGTGCAGAGCTTTGTTTGCATCCTGGTGTGTCTGGGGGCTCCAAGGGAGCAATCAAGAAGAGATAGGGATCAAGAAGCCTAATGTGGGGTGGAGAGACGGCTCAGCAGTTAACAGCACACACTACTCTTGAAAAGACTAGAGTTCAGTTCTAGGACCCTCATCAGTTGGCTTACAGGCTTCATGGGGTCCACCACCTTCTGGCCTCTGCAGACAATGCACTTGTGAGCATATATACACATATATATACACACACACAAGACAAAAGTAAATCTCTGGGTGCTGGGACGATGGTTTGGTGATTAGTAGTAGTTACTGTTCTTGCAGAGGACCCAGGTTCAGTTCCCAGCACCCATGTGGTGGCTTACAGCCATCTGTAACTTCAGCTCTGGGTTATTCGATGCCTAAATGTGCATGCATACATATAGGCAAAACATGTAATTTTTTTTTCCTGCTTTTCTAGACAGTTTCTCTGTAGCCCTGACTGCCCTAGGACTCATTCTGTGGACTAGGCTGGCCTTGAACTCAACTCCATCTGCTTCTGGAGTGCTGGGATTAAAGGCGTGTGCTTCTATTGCCCAGCAAAAATATTCTTTTTCTCCCTATTTTAAAAGCCTGCTGGCTAGACAAAATAAAGAGGTTCCAGATAAGGGGTGGGGGAGCACTGAGGGGCTACCCATCCAATATGACTCAAAGATAGTGGTCTAGCCAGCACTCATGCAAGTTTTTCAGCTGGACCTGGGTGTACTGGTACAAATCCATAATGCCAGTATTTGGGAACTGAGGTAGGAGAGTTGCCATTAATTCAAGGCCAACTTCAACTATACAGTGAATCCTGCCTATAATCCAGCACTTGAGACAGAGGAACTGGGCATTACTTCCCTGCATATCAAACTCTGGGCCACAGAAGAAAACAGGACCAAGATCCAGTCAGCCCAGTGGTCACCCTCTGTGAACAGGACTGCTCAGATTGTTTTCTATTAATAACATGCTTTGTGTAAGCTAAATGGAAGAAGGGGGAGGAGGGAGCGATGAATGGTCACCACAAGCTACCCTTAAAGGTTTCTAAGCATTGGGTTCCGTAGATGCCTCGTCTCAAGTAGCCATGGATGATAATGGACTGATCTCAGATAATGTTCGTGCTCAGTATCAGCATGCTACTTACACTGGCAGAGTCCGATGGTTCAAGCTCAAAGGCAGTCTCACCTTGGAAAGCCTACTCGCCTTACCACTCCCTCCCATCCAACTCCTGACATTAGGAAGCACTTAGGCCATGTTGGAGATGGAGAAAGGAGAGGAAAAACGTCCTGTTTTCCAGGAATTCTTTGGGTTGCTCAACATCAAGCATTGCCCTCATGTTACGAGTATGTCTTTTCCACCAGCCTGGGCCCACTGCCGTGCCAGCCCCAAATAACACACAGAGACACTGTATTAGATATAATTCTGTTTGCCTGTTACTAGTGTTACTTATTAGCTGGCTGTCTTAAATGTTAACCCATTTCTATTAATCTAAGTACTTCCACGTGGTCTTATCTTACCGGAGAGAGGGGCTGGCACTCTGCTCTCTCTGTCTTCCATCTTGACTCCCTACTACTTCCTCTCTCCTTGTCTCCTAGTCCCGCCTATCATGCTTCCCTTTGGCCAAGAGTGCTTAATTCATTAACCAGTATGAGAAATATATTTACAGAATGACATCTCCCATCACCCTCATACCCAACACTTTACACACAGCATGATTCTTGCTCTCTTCAGAGATCTGAGCATAAGATGCTTCCTGCTCCGGAGCCTAAGGATATACACTGGCCCTCAGGGTTGTTTGGTCTGTTCATTTTTAGATGGGGACTTGATATGTAACAACAGCTCATGGCCTCAAAGTCGGGATCCTCCTGCCTCAGCTTCCTGACTGCTGAATACATGCCCATAAGCATCTTTTCCTAGAGGTTCTTAATGTCCGCCATTCAGAGAATACCTCCCTGCTCCTAGGTATTCTGGTTCCATTATCCTGGGGGATTCCTGATGGATATAACTGGCACAAGGAGTGGGACTGGAATATTTATGTATTATTTGAGTGAATGCAGTAATGGGTAACTTCACCCTCAGTGGGCAAAGGAGCTTGCTGTCAAGCCTGAGTGTAATTCAGCTTTTCTTAGGGCTGGCAACACACACACACACACAACAAAAACAAAACAAAACAAAAAAACCACCAAACCAGCACAAAAACTTAGCTTAAGCTAGTTTCTAATTAACTTTTTTTTCCTTTGCTTTTTCCAAGACAGAGTTTGTCTATGGCTTTGGAGGCTGCCCTGGAACTTGCTCTTATAGACCAGGCTGGTCTTGAACTCACAGACTTCCCTAGTGCTGGGACTAAAGGCATGCACCACCACTGCCCAGCTCTAATTAACTCTTACAACTTAAATTAACCCATTCCGTTAATTTACTTTCTGCCTCATGGCTTTATTACCTCATCTCCATATTGCTCATCCTGCTTGCTGTCTCCTGGGTCTCCCCAGCATCTTCTTGCCCAGAAATTCTGCCTATCTATTGACCATTCAGCTTTTCATTAAACCGACCAGAGTGACACATCTTCAGAGTGTACAAAAAGATTATTTCATACCACCTGAGGACCTGAGTTTGATCCCGGAGATACACATGGTATAAGGAGAGAACCAACTACCATAAATTGTCTTCTAACCTTCATATACATGATGTGACAAATGTGTGCTCCCTCCCAATAATAAATAAAAGGTAACATTTTTGAAATTTAAAAAAAGGCCTGGAGAGCCAGCCGTGCCTTTAATCCCACCACTCCAGAGACAGAAGCAAGTGGATCTCTGTGAGTTTGAAGCTACCCAGGGCTACATAGTAAGACACTATCTCAAAAAAAAAAAAAAAGAAAAAGAAAGAAAGAAAGAAAAAGTCTCTTCTTTTGGAGATTTTTTTTGGGGGGTATATTTTTATTTTGTAAGTCTGTGTTTTGCCTGCATGTAAGTGCCTGCAGTGCCCTTGGAGGCCAAAAGAGGGCACTAGACCCCCTGAAGTTAAAAAAGCATTCTATAGTAGCCCCAATAGGGAGAATATTGCATGAAATGTTTATTCTTTGCTCTTACTCTTTGGGGGTCTATCACCTAGCTCCCAAGTAAATCACACACAGAGGCTTATTCTTAGTTACGAGTGCCCAGCCTTAGCTTGGCTTGTTTCTAGCCAGCTTTCTTATCTTTAAATTATCCCATCTACTTTTTAGCTCTGGGCATTTCCTGTTCGGTTCTGTAAATCTAACTCTTACTCCATGGATGCTGTGTAGCTGAATGGCTGGGTGGCTATCCTGATGTCTTCCTCTCCTTGTTCTCTTCCTCCTCTTCTTCCTTGTTTCTCCTTCTATTTATTCTCTCTGCCCACCAGCTCTGCCTATCCTTGCTCCTGCTCTTTACTGGGATCATCAAGTGTTTTACACAGGCAATGAATCACAGCTTCACAGAATTAAACAAATGCAGCATAAACAAAAGCCACACACCTTAAAGTAACATTCTACCACAGGACAATGATGGAAATTAAGTTCTTTTTTATTGGTTTGGTTTGGTTTTTCAAGACAGTTTTTCTTTGTAACAGCCCTAGCTCTTCTGGAACTCACTCTGTAGAGCAAGCTGCCTGCCTCTGCCTCTTGAGTGCTGGGATTAAAGGCATATGCCACCAAGTGCCCACCCTTTCCCTCCCCCTGCCCCTCTCCATTCCCCTGTCCTGATCTTCCTCTGTCTATCTCCCCTGCCCCTGAGCCCTTGACAGGGAATTCCTAAGAAGGTGCACTATAGTTTGAGCCATGCCCCTCACTGGGGAATTTTAAGTAAGTGATCTACCACTTAGCCACACCCCCAGCCCCTTACTGGGGGATGCTAGGCAGGCATTCTACCATTGAGTTGCACCCCAGCTCTTACTGTGTAGCCCAGGGTTCCTCAAACTTTCAGTCCTCTTGCCTCAGCCTCCTCAGTAGCTGGGACTCTAGACATGCAAGTCCACATCTGACTTAAAATGTTCTTCTAAACACCCATTTGTCTGTACTGTGGTTTCCTGTTTTCTTAGAAAACACTCTCCTACTTGCCCTTCCCAACCCTGGACTCTCCATAGTTACAGAACTCACTGACCCTCATCACTCAAAGCCACACTTCCTCTGGCATCCAGACAGTGCACAACATCCCAGCTTGGAACAGGTCACCAGTGTCCAGGAACACTCCTCAGAAGGCCAAGTAGGAAGAACATTTTCAGTTAAGGAGTTTGAAGCCCATCAGTGAAACATAATGAGACTGTCTTACAAAAGAGAGTGAGGAATTGGCATGGTGGCAAGCACCTTTAATCCCAGCACTCAGATGGAGAGGCAGGCAGATCTATGTGAGTTCAAAGTCACCCTGGTCTACAGAACAAGTTCCAGGACAGGATCCAAAGCAATACAGAGAAACCCTGTCTCAAAAAACCAAAACCAAACAAAAAGAAAGGAAGGAAGGAAGGAGAAATAACAAAATTGCCTAGACTAGAACTCACAAAGATCTGCCTGCCTGTGCCTCTCCAGTGCTGGGATTAAAGGCGTTCGTCACCACTGCCTGTCTCAATAGATATAAATTTTTAAAATGTCCAGGCTAGGCCAGTTATGGTGGTACAGGACTGTAACCTCAACACCTGGGAGGTTGAAGCAAAGGAGCAAGAATTGAAGGCCTACTCTGACAAGAAATGAAGGGAGGGTGGGAGGGAGAGAGGGAGGGAAGGGAGAAGGGAGGAAGGGAGTCTAAAGTCCTGTCAATTAAAGTGCCATTGATCCTCCCCAATGGACACCACCCTCTAGATGGATAAACAGGCAGGGCCTAATACAGAGCCCTGAGCTCCCTTAGGGTGTGTGTACCCTGCAGGCTGGCTGACCCACTCAGACAGCAGCTTTGGGTTCTAAGGAATTTAGGCCACCTTGACCTCTTTCAGGAACCTAAGAGTGCTGGGAAAGGGCAGGGCTGGAATTCAGGTCATCCCACCCAGAGATGATCCCATGACCTCAGCCAGCACACTTCCCTCTCTAAAGAAATGTGGAAAGCATGAGCTACACAACTGGCCACTGAAATTGTGACTGTGCATGTATGTGCACTCAGGTTTACATGTATGGATGTCAGAAGTCAGCCTCAGGATCCTTCCTTGGGACTGTCCACCCTTGTTGTTCTTAAGATGTGTCTTATGCATCTGTGTGAAGGTATGTGCATGTGAGTGCAGGTACATAGAGAAGCCAGAAGAGGGCATCAGATCCCCTGGAGTTACAGTTACAGGTTTGTTGTGAATTACCCAATTTGAGTCCTCTGCAAGAACAATAAGCACTTTATAACCACTAAGCCATCTCTTTAGTCCCCACTTACCTTGTGCTTTGAGACCAGATTACTCACTGTACTGGGGCTTACCAAGTAAGTTAGCCAAGACCCAGAGATCCGCCTGTCTTTTTTGTCTCCCAGATGCTGGGATTATAGCACATGCCCCAAAGCCTACCTTTTTTTGTTTGTTTTGTTTTTCAAGACAGATTTTTCTCTGTATGGCTTTGGAACCTGTACTGGAACTAGCTCTGTAGACCAGACTGGCCTCAAACTCACCGAGATCTACCTGCCTCTGCCTCCCTAGGGCTGGTATTAAAGGTGTGTGCTACCAACGCTAGGCTAAAGCCCACCTTTTATAAGAGTTCTAGGAATTGAACCCAGGTCTTCATGCTTTCAAGGCAAATACTTTACAGACTTGTTATCCTCAACCCCAGGCATCTGTGGTTAACATGAAATTATTTGAAATTTAATACAGTAGAAAATCTATTCCAAACCATTTATGGTGGCACACACTTTTAAATCCCAGCAATCTGGAGGCAGATCTCTGAATTGTAAACCAGCCTTGTCTACAGAGTGAGCTCTAAGCCAGTCACAGTTACATGGTAAGACTGTAGGGAAAAAAAAAAAAAAAAAAAAAAAAAGGAAAGAAAAGGCAGGAAGGAAGGAAAAGGAAAATTAAGTTGCCAGGCAGTGGTGGCACTCACCTTTAATCAGGAAGCAAGCAGGCTGAATCTTGGTGAGTTCAAAGCCAGCCTGTTCTATAGAGCGAGTTCCAGGACAGTCAGAGCTACACAGAGAAACCCTGTCTCGTGGAAACAAAGAAAGTTTAAGGAGAAAGGGTAGTGCATGGATCAAATGCATTGATGATTCCTCACACAAGGCACCAAAATATGTAGATTTAATGCATTAGTACCTCTGTGTCATCAATATGTGTCAGTGTCACATGGAAAGAAATCAAAGTACTGCCCTGTTGGGAAATTTAAGTACTTGTCCCTTACAGCTCTCTTCCTCCCCACCCAGCTGTGGAACTCCCGTGCTCAAGGTTGATCACACAAGGTTGTTCTCATAACTTTCCAGTGTGCAGTGCCCTTGCCTTGACCCCAGGTATGGGTGGTGCATGATTTCCTCCTATGCTTAGCCCATCCCCTGGCTTAGGTATATAAGCCCATTACTCTCTGTAATAAAGGGCAACAGCTTCCTCTTCACTTCTTGTGGTGGTCTGTTAAGTGCTTCAATCCCGACACCCTCTGCCAGCTCAGTACTCTGGTACTCTGGAGAGCACTTACATACATGTGTTGGCCATTCTCTTGATGCAATCGAGAGACTTGGTAAGCAAGATATAAGAGATTGCTGTTGACTGAACACCAAGGCTTGTTCCATGGGAAACATCTAAAATAAGGACAAAATGGGCTGGAGAACTGTCCCAGTAGGTAAGAACACTTGCTGCCCCGTCAGGAGGACCGGTGTTCAAATCTGCATCCACATAAAAAAGCCAGGCATGTCAGTGCATGCCTGTAACCCTAGCAGTGGGGGGGGGGGAGGGATGAGGGGCAACAGAGACAAAAGGATCTCTGGGACTTGTTAACATTCTGGCTCCAGTTTAAGTGAAGAAACGAGGTAGAGAATGACAGAAGGACAGACGCCCAAAGTCCTTATCTGATCTCTACAACCCATACACACACACTTAAACTTTATTAAAACAAACAAAAAAATACTAAGGGGGCTGGTGAGATGGCTTAGCAGTTAACATCACTGGCTCCTCTTCTAGAGGACCCCATGGAGGCTACAACCATCTGTAACTCCAGTCCCAGAGGATCTAACACCCTCTTTTGGCCTCTGAGGGCACTGCACAAACATAGTGCACAGACAGATGTGCAGGCAAAATACGTATACACACACAAAAAAAGGAAGTTAACAATATTGGTTATAGTGAGGAGTCAATGAATCAAGGGTGATTCAAAGGCAGCTGCATCACCAAAAAGCTGGTCCCTCCCCAGAATGGATGTGTAGCAGGCTTGGGCCAGCTCCCAGATCATGACACAGAGACGTATTAGATATGAATGCTTGGCTCTTATAATTTAACCTGTTTCTCTTCATCTATGTTTTGCCTTGGGACTTTTTACCTTTCTTTCCTTTTGTATGTCCTACTCTGTATCTAGCTGGCTGGTGGCTGCTTGACCCCAGGAGTCTCCTTTCTCCCTCATTCTCTCCTCTCATTCTCCCTCATTCTCTCTCAAGTCTAGATTTATTCTACTTATTCTCTCTGCCCACCAGTCCCCCCCAATACCCCCGCAACCCTCTACTGCCTAGCTTTTTATTAGACCAATTAGGTGCGTTTAGGCAGGAAAGGTAAAACTGCAACACATCTTTGCCTAGTTAAACAAATGCAGCATAAACAAATGTAACACAGCTTCACCTAGTTAAACAAATGCAACATAAACAAATGTAACACACCTTTACATAGTTAAAGTAATATTCTGCAACACAAAGTAACACACCTTTACATAGTTAAAGCAATTTTCCATAACATCGATGACTCACAAAAACTGGATCCCTGGAGCTCCCTGCAAAACACAGGCAGCTTGCTTGGTCCAGAGTCTTCCCTCTCCAGGGATTGTGGCTGCTGTTACAACTGAACATAACCTTGGGAATGGGGCTGGCAACACGTCTAAGTTTCAGAAGCTTCCTAGGAATCTTCACGGGCTTCCTCCCCTTCCTTCCTCCCTCCCTCCCTCCCTCGAGAAAATAGTTACATAGTGACCAGTAACAGGAGTTTGTTATCTGTGAGTTACTATGTAGCTACAGTATTTTGTTACACTCTTCCCTTTGAGACAGGGTCTCCCTTAGCCCAGGCTGGCTTTCAACTTCTGGTCCTCCTGCTTCACCTTCTGATTGCTAGGGCACAGGCTTACCCAAGGCTCCCAACATGCAGGTAAGCACTCAACCATGCCACATCCGAACCTTGCGCAGACAGCACTTTCATAAAAGGGTTTTGAAACACAGTGGATTCACTTACACCCGGAATCTCCACAAACACGAGGCATGTGTTTGGTTTCCACAGGAACAGAATCCTCTGGTGATAGGAGTTTTCCTGGCTCCTTTCTAAGCCTGTGGTAAAAACATCAAGAGTTAGTTACATGGTTCATGTGAATAGACATGTCACTATGCAGTGAATGATTAGGTAACAAACTTTAGCAGACAACTGACAGGCAAACAAAACTTGAGGGACAGCAAGATGACTCAGTGGGCAAAGGTGTCTTCCACCCAACCTGATGGGTGACCTGAGTTCCAGTCCTGGAATCCGTGTAAAAAGGCAGGTATGGTGGCATGCATCTGTGATCGCAGGATTGCTTTGGTGAGATGGGAGGGAGAAAAGACCAGCTAGCCTGGAGACTACTGCACAACAGCAAGAGCAAGGAAGATCCTGCCTCAATATGTGAAAGGGTGACTGACTCCTGAAAGCTACCCTCTGACCTCCATACATGTCCTGTGTATACACTCACATGGGAACACACACCATGAAAATTTTAAAAATTACATTGATTTTTTTTTTTTAACTAAAAAAAATAAGCCAGGCGGGTGGTGGCACACACCTTTAGTTCCAGCACTCGGGAGCCAGAGGCAAGTGGATCTCTGTAAATTCAAAGCCAGCCTAGTTCCAGGACAGCCTTCAAAGCCACAGAGAAACCCTGTCTCGAAAAACAAAACAAACAAAAAATAAGCCAGGCACTGGTGGTACACACCTTTAGTCCCAGTACTCGAGAAACAGAGGCAGGCAGATCTCTGTGAGTTGAGGCCAATCTGGTCTATAGAGTGACCAGGACAGCCAGAGATATACAGAGAAACCCTGTCTCAAAAAACAACTAAAGTCAAGATCATCTTCAGCTAATAGGGAGTTCTAGCTCAGCCTGGGTTGCAGCCCTAAAAACCAAGTAATAATAGTAAACAAGAAAAAATAATAATAAAAGGCTGTAGCTTGGGGGAAGTGTTCGCCTATGTGTAAGGTCTTTGGTTAAATACCCTATATTGAGGGGAAATAAAACTATGAGGGAGGCAAGATGGAGTTGGACCCCAGGGACCCTAATGGAGGAAGGAGAAAATTCACTCCTGCAAGGCATTCTACTCATGAGTAGAGGAACACCTGCATTACCCTCCACCACCCTACCCCAATACAATAAAAATTATGCAAAAAATTAAATCCATGCTTTTATAATTAATTTATTTACCTCAGTTTGTTAAGACAGAGTTCCCCTCTGTAGCCCAAGCTGGCCTCAAATGTGAGACAATTGCCCTTCAAGAGTCCTGACTTATGACCTCATAGAAACCTTTCCCGGGCTTGTGATTTCTACAGTGTTCTTTTAAATTGTACCAACGATACCTTGGGACATCCAAGAATACTGCAGTCTCCATCAAAGACCTAGGAAAAGCCCCAGGATCATTAATTCTCACCATGTAGCCATTCCCAGCTATTTTGAGAAGATGCAATGCAGATCAGGATTCTGGTTGGGCTTTCTGTGGTTATTTTATGTGCATAGGTGTCTTACCTGCATGTCTGTGTACCATATGTGTGCCTGATTCCCTCTGGGGCTAAAAGAGGTTGTAGGAGCCCCTGAAGCTGAGCTAAGGTTGGAGTTGTCATGTGGATGCTGGGGACAGAAATAAAAACTGTGTCAAGGGTACAAAAATATTCACATGCTGTGGAGTTCAGAGGTTCACCTTAGATGTCACTTCTTAGGAGCTGTCCACCTTGGTTGATTTTGTTTTGAGACAGGGTCTATGTATGTAGTCCTTGCTAGTGTGTGTGTGTGTGTGTGTGTGTGTGTGTGTGTGTGTGTGTGTGTGTAAAACATGAAAAGGGAGATCACACCACAGTTCTTGATGGTGGATAGAGGACAACTTGTGGAAGTCAGTTTTCTCCATCCACCATGTGAGTCATGGGGAATCAAGCTCAGATCAGGCAAACACCCTTACCGGCTGAGCCAACCTACCCACCCTTACAAATTCTTTTTCAGAGCAAAGACTTTTTGCAAAAGTGAAACATAACCTAGTCTCTAACTAGTTTAGCTACAAATGACCTATCTTCCCCACCTCTCTCCAATATCCAGACACTGAATACAATTTGTTTTGTTTTGAAGATTTATTTTGTTTCTATGAGACAGGGTCTTTCTGCACAGCTCCATCTGGCTTGGAATTCAAGGATGGCCTTGAACTCATATCCTCCTGTCACCTGAGTGCTGGGATTAAAGGCATGCACCAAGACACCCGGCTCTTTGTTTTGAGATAGGAATTCACTATTTTGCCCAGACTGACCTCGAAGTCATAATCGGATCCACCAGCGTCAGTCTTCCCAGAGTAGGATTGCAGGTATTTACCACCACGCTCGCTCAGTTTGTAGCAGCTGTCAAAGCAAAGCTATGTCCCTTCACCTTGCTTATATATGAACCATTCCCACTTACTTCCAAACCTTTGGCCTCTGGGCATCTGGGGATCTCCACTTAAAACAGGTTGAGGTCATCTGAGTTTTACCCTGCGACCGACCGTGTTTGTCCTTAAGAGTTGTGCCCAAGTGGGACCAAATGGAGCGGACCTAGGATACCTAAGGTGATACCAGAGAGCCCAGCATGGTGGCACACACCTGTCATCTCAACCCTTGAGAGGTGGAGACAGCAAAAACCAAGGATTCAAGGTCATCCCCTCCCCAATTCCTCCCCCCACACCCCCATCCAGCTGCAGAGCCAGATCCAGGATGGGTTCCACGAGATCATGTCTCAAAACCCAAACTGAACCAAATGATAACTAGAAAGCAGCGTGCAGGGTGGCAGACACCACCGGAGGGAGGTGACCGCAGGGCAGGGCGGGGCAGGGACTGTAAGAGGCAACCACGCGTGAAACCCATCAGGCTAGCACACAATGGGCCTCGGCTGGCAGAGCATGCGCGCGGCGCTCCGGGTGGGGGGGCCCGGCCGCCGCACCACGTGGGCCGCAGAGCGCGCCGGGGCCAGCAGTGGGCCCCGTCGGCCCAAGGCCGGGCGCGGCGGCGCGCGCATGCGTGCGTGCGATTTGCGATCAGGCAGCGCGGCGGACAGCCCCGGTAGCGGGGCGGGAGGGGGGAGGAGGAGTTATATTGCGGGGTCCTTCCTCGCTGGCCCGCTGGTTCCTCAAGGAGCGGAGACGGCAAATGGCGGACTTCGATACCTACGACGATCGGGCCTACAGCAGCTTCGGCGGCGGCAGAGGGTGAGGCGGGCGGGGCGCGGTTTGGCGGGCTGGTGGATCGGCCTGGCGGGGTGCGGGGAGGTGCGGAGGAGACGGCCTTGCCGTGCTCGCTCGAGACGGGCGGCATGAAGCGGCCTGACCAGGCCCGAGGAGAGGCCTGGAAATGGCGCGCTCCCGGAGCGGCCGGCGACGGTTAGGCTGCCGGGCTCTTGCTCGCGGCGCACATCCCTCCTTCGGCTTCGCGCCGGCGTCGGCGCGGCACACTGCGTGGCCTCGGTCCCAGAGTTGGACCGTAGCGACGCCGGAGGGTTTCCCGGGGAAACCTGCGCCCGCGTCCAGCTTCATCCCCATCGCGAGCGCCGCGGCGGGCAGGGCTGCAGCACGGAAGCGGGCGGAGGCCTGTCCCCTCTCCAGGGTCCTCGCTGGGGGCCCCTGGGTCGCTTCTGCGTGAGACCCGCGGACCGGATGAGGTCGCGGGCCGCGAGAGGGGCGATTCCCTTCCGCTTCGCGTCTAGATCCTGGGACAGTCGGATCCACCCAGGGAGGCAGAGAGCGCAGACATCAACCAAAACAAATAGACCGTAGTGGGGAGTGTGTGCGTGTCGTTTCTCTCTGCCTCCTTCGCGTTTAGGATGCCTTATTGACAGGTTCTACGTGTCTGCTGGAGGAAATTGTTCATTTCTTCCTAGTTTCTCCCTGCCCCGGAGAATCGCTTTCGCCTTGTTGTGATTCTAGTCAAAATGCGGGCGGCGTATGATAAAAATCCAGCCCTCCCTTCAAAATCGATAACTGATGAGTAGAAAGCTCCCGGTGCTTAACTCCAAAAATCAGCACCGGATAATTTGTTCGCTTTTAAATGCACTTTACCAGCTGGGGTTGTAGCTCAGTAATAGAGCGATTGTCTGGCATGCCCGAAGTCTTAGGTTCAGCCTGCTCCCAAACAATAGAAATACACAGGCTTAAGACACTCGCTTAAAAAAAAATAATAATAAAATGAACATTACCGGTTACTGGGACTTTATAGTATGAACAGTCTGTTTAAACATCTTCCTAATTTGCCAAGGACACACTTGGCCTTTATCCATTTTTACAAAAAAGGTGACTTTCCCGGGACAATATCACAGTAGTTCTATTGAGGTGTTAGGTTTCCCAAGTGGCTGCCCCCAAAGTATCTTTTGTTAGGTGAAGAATGATCACCTTTAAATGCTCGGATTTGGAAATGAGTCACAGGCTTGTTTGGGGGCAGGAGTGTACCGGGTAGCTTTCATGCTACCATAAGGAGGAAGTTTGTAAGGTTGAGCCACATGTATTTTAAAGAGTATTTTATTTGCTAATAAAAATACAAATAGGTGTTGGATGAAATATTAACATGAATGCCCTGGGGGATCCATTTCTAGGCACCAAATTTGAACTAAAATCTTGCTGATATTTTTATTTTTTTTAAATAGGGTTTCTGTGTGGATTCTGACTAACCTGGAACTCACCATGTAGACCTGGTTGGCCTTCCTAGTGGTGTGATTAAAGGTGTGAGCCACCATACTCAGCAGTCCTGTTTAAATTTAATACTAGAGATTTGGGTTGGTTTTCTTGGCTTTGATCTTTATTTATTTCTAGCTAGTTTGAAGGGGAGAAAAAATGTGCTTGGGGGCTCTTTTCCTACCCAAATCCCAGCACTATGGCAGTTGAGGCAGGAGAAACCCAAGTTTGAGGCCAGTGTGGACTACGTGGTATGAGATCCATTCTCAAGGGGAAAGAAAACTGCCTTAAACAAATTTGCAAATATTCTGGTGATGGTGAAGAGGTCATCAGACTTGCCACATAACAGATTTTGATAGTTGAGACCTAGGAACAATTCTGAAAAATTAGAAAGTAAACAAAATCAAATTCTCTTAAGATGAAACTCATTTGTAATACTAACAGGCTTTGGAAACGGTAGCCATTTGCCTGGGTCTCAAAGCTGTTTTTAAAGGCCCTAAACCCCTCTGGCTTCATTTTGTTTTATTTCTCTTTTTGAGACAGGTTCTCAATATGTAGCTTTGGCTGCCCTCAACGCAGATCTGCCTGCCTCTACCTGCAAGCACTGGAATTAAAGACCTACAGCACCACACCAGGCATTTCAGCTGGCAGCTTATTCATTTGAAAGTACATTGCTCAATTTCTTTCATTTACTTATTTATCAATAATCTCATTTTGCATATGAGAACTTTGCCTGCCTATATCTTCTTGCCTGGTGTTGAGAGAAGCACTTCTGAGGATGAGTTGAGCCACCATGTAGGTGTTGAATCAGACCCTAGTGCTTTGGAAGAACAGCTAATGCTCTTAATAAGAGACTGGGTCTCTGTATGGAATCCTGGCTGTCTGGGAACTTGTGTAGACCAGGCTTTGAACTCATGGGGGTCCGGTCTCCTACTCTGTTAACTGAGTGCCACCTGTGCACCCATCATGCCTGCCCCTCCCCCCTTTTTTTTCCTTCCCTCTCTTTCTCATGTAGCCTAGGTTGGCAGTGAGCAAACTCACTATATAGGATGACCTTGAACTTCAAATTCTCCTGCCTCTGCTCTGATCTCAGGTATGTTTGACTACACCCAGATTCTCAGTTTCTTAAGTAGTTAGCTGGTATTTCTGGTTTGTTTTTGTTTGTTTGTTTGTTTTGTTATATTGTTTTTGGTGGGGGTGGGTGATTATTTCTGAGACAGGGTCTCTATGAAGTTTTGCCTGTCCTGGAACTGTGTGTATGCTACTGGGCTGGCTTCAAACTCATAGATCCACTTGCCTCTGCCTCTTTAAAATCTGTCAAAATGAGGCCCGGTTGCACTAGTATCAGCTTCTTTGGAGCCTGAGGCAGGAAAATTCCAAGTGAAAAAACATTGTTGGTGAGTCTGTGAAGCTTTTGGGTGGGTTTTTTAATATTGAACTGGTGGACTGGAACTTGCTAGACAAATAAATGTTCTATCATTGAGCCAACTCAGTTCTCAGCTATTGAATCTGAAATTTAGTATTATGGTAGAAGAGTTTAATGATCTTTTAATTGCTATTTTAGTAATGTTCATATCAGCCTTTATCTCTATGCTATTTGATACTTAACCTTATAGACACTTCAGCATATATTGGAAAGCCCATCTTGTACTTTGCTTGTGTGAGGTATTTTTCCCCAGTTCAGAGCATGATGACAACACTATGGCCTAAGTCTGGTTTTCAGAGTTAAACATTCTCCAAATGCTTTTTTGAAGCCTTGAGAGAGGGTCTCATTGTTTGGCCCAATTGACCTCTAAATACTAGCTATCTTCCCTCTTACCGTAGTCTATCCTACCAAGTTCTGGGATTCTAGTCATGCACCTCTTTGGAAGGACATAGGCCTGTTTTGTAGATGTGTGGCATGGTCCTGCAGTTGTCGAAGTGAAGACTAAAAGCCTATATATGTACAGATTCAGCCTTAGCATGGAATGAGGGCCAGGGACTGCATTGTTCCCCAGCAAATCAAAATATAACTCCCAGATCCTCAAGAGCTGATTGTGCTCAATCTTGAATGGACTTTGCTTGGCAGCTTTTTTTTTTTTTTCTGTTTGGTGTTTTTGAGACAGCATTTCTAAGCTGGATGGTGGTGGTGCACACTCTTTGTCCCAGCGTTCAGGGGCAGAGGCAGGTGGATCTAAGTTTGAGGCCAGCATGGTCTACAAAGTGAATTCCAGGACAGAGCCAGGGCTGTTATGCACCTGGCTGCTTCTGCCTCCTGAGTGCTATGATAAAAGGTGAGCACCATTACACCCAACTGTTTTGTTCTTTTGAGGCAAGGTCTCACTGTGTATCCCTGGCTAACCTGGAGATCATGTAGACAGAGCTAGCCAGAAACTTGCCTCTTGTTCTTCAGTGCCTGCCCCTAGGGAGGGTAGCTACTCGCCATCAAACCCAGCTTCTTTCTGAAGTTCCAGGGTTTATGTTATTTTATGTGTATGGGTATTTTACCAGGGTTTATGTCATGGTATAATATGTGTACCTACAGAGGACAGGAGAGGGTGTCAGATCCAAACAAATTTGGGTGTTTGAAACCAAACCCACATCCTCTGGAAGAGCAGCAAGTACTCATAACCCTCAGAGCCAGCTCCATCCTGGTGTTTCCAGTTGTTTTGTTGGTAATTGACTGTAAAATACAGAGCAATACTGATTTGTAATGGCCAACAAAGGCCATCAAATGTGAGAATTAGGTGGGGAACTCAGGCAACAGGGACTGAAGTTTTGTTAGAGTGTACCTGCTAGAAAGTGTGAAACTGCATACAGAAATGTCCTAAAACTTGATGAACTATCTTGGTTGGCTACTGTGGATTCTGAGGCAGAATGACTTTGGACTGCATAGTTAGATTCTGGCTCCAAAATAGACAAAAAAAAAAAAAACAGGCATGGTGGTACTTGGCTGAGGCAGGAGGATTTTGAGGTCAGCCTAGGCTACAACAGACCCTTTCCAAATAATAATAATAATAATAATAAAGATCACGGTTAGATTTTAGTTAAGGGTCTTATTGTGACTTAGAGCTTGTAGGGCTTCCACTCTGTTTCTGGCCTCTGGTGGTTTGGGATAGAATTTCACTGTGTGTCCCAGGCTGGCCTGTACTCTCACATGAATCTTTCAGCCTCAGCTTAAGTGCTTAAACAATAACCAGTGCCTTTTGTAGTAAGACTCATGTACGTAACTTCAGAGCTAGCACTTTTAGCTGTACAGCGTTCCTTGTGTGTTTAAAACTGAGAAGTAGAAATGGGGTGTGGTAGTGCACAAGGGAGGCAGAGGCAGGTATGTGGACTTGAGTTCAAAGACATCCTTCTGGTCTACAAAGCAAGTGCCAGGACTACACAGGAACTTTGTCTTAAAGAAAGAAGACTGAGCTGTGTGTGTATCTAAATTGCTTTTTCCACCGATGCTATAATTGCTTTGTTTTTCACCCTACTGGGCAGTATGTTATGTACCAGAGTCTAGAAACTTTGATTCCAAGGCTGTCCTACTGAAGCACAGAAGATAGTAAATTGTTTATTGAATGATTAACATTCATCACAGCTATAGCCTTTTTGTTGTTTTTTTTTTTTTTTTTTTTTTTTTTTGTTGTTGATTTGTTTTTCGAGACAGGGTATCTCTGTATATCAGTCCTAACTGTCCTGGAGCTAGCTCTCTAGATCAGCCTGGCCTCAAACTCAGAGGCCTGTCTCTGCCTCCCGAGTGCTGGGATTAAAGCTGTGTACCACGACTGCCTGACCACACTATATTCTTCTGTTCTGTTTGATCTTCCTGCGGCCACCCCACTCTCAGTATGTCACCTGAAGATTAGGATATTCATGGTTTTTTTCTTCTGGTAGCATCTGAGCCTTTGAGTGGGAGACATGTTGAGGCAGAGGGGCAGCTGAACTAAGTGAAAGAAGCAGGGAAAGCCTCATAGACATGGAAAAACAAAGAAGCCAAGCTGTCTCATACAGAATCTAGGAGGGAAACACGTAGGTAGAAGGGTGCCAATGAAGGGACATGTGTGTGTGAGAACGTGTAGGGGCTATATAACAAAACCTTACCTCAAAACAAAAAGTCTTAATAATGCCTTGTGGGTTTTTTTTTTTTTTTTTTTCATATATCCTACTACTGCTTAAACTTGAACCCTGCCCCCCATCTTGCTTTCTCTCTCTCTCTCCTCCGTCTCCCTTCCCCCTCCCCCCTTTTTCTGAGTTTTCCAGACAAGGTTTCTTTTGGAACCTGTTCTGGAACTAACTCTGTTTCAATGTTTACCAGGCTGACTTCAAACTCAGAGATCTGCCTGCTTCTGCCTCCCAAGTGCTGAGACTATAGGCGTGTGCCACCACTGCCCAGCCTCTCTGTTCTATTTTTGAAACAAGGTCAGACACTGTAACCCTATTCTGACCTATTGTATGGTCCAGGCTGGCTTCAAACCTTCCTGCTTTAGCCCAGAATGCTGGGATTACAGGCCTAAACCCTTGTTTTTTAGATGTTTGACTGGGCATGATGGTATGTTTGTGTGTGTATACGTGTATGTGCCTGTTGCCAGAGGTGTTCACTTCCCTGGAACTGGAGTTGGGGTAGATATAGGTGCTGGAAATGGAGGCTGGGTTCTCTGCAAGAGCAACAAATGTTCTTAACTATCCACTCCATCACCAGCTTTGGGTTTTCTTTATAATTAGTGTTAATTATTAGTAACATGATTGAGTACTTAGAAATAACTAAGGAATTTGTGCGTGGGAGCTGGGGATACAGCTCATTTAGGAGTGCACATAGCATGCATGAAGCTCTAGGTTCCAGCACCAGGTAAATCACTTGGTGGGGTGGGGTTGTGTGTGGGGGGGGGTCTCTAACCCCAGTGCTTAGAGGTGAAAGTTCAAGGTCGTCTGCTGCATAACTAATAATTTGAAGTTAGCCTAGGATATATGAAACTATCTCAGCCGCAAACAAAAAACGAGAGAACCCACATGCACCAATGCTTTCATCCCTGCCGTCTTTACTCAAGGAATTGCTGCTTTGGTCAACACCCTAGAAAGGACATCCGGGGAAGGGTGTTCCCTGGGCCTCAGGAAGCCGTGCAGCACTTTAATACTACACCAAAACCTAACAGTGCTAGCTTTTACTTTGTAGCATTCAGAACTCTCCTATCCTGTGGGTTGAATGCATTCTTGGGATGTGATTTTGGAGTATGTATTTAGCTGTTGTTTTTGCTCTTTCAGACAGGGCCTCTCTGTGTAACCCAGGCTGGCCTCAAACTCATAGGGATCCTACCTCTGCCTCCTGAGTGCTGGGGTTAAAGGCTTGGGCCACCATGCCAGGTGCATTTAGGACATGGGAACTCAACAACACTCTGTAGTTGGAGATGTATAAGTATCCCAAAATGCATATAGTATCAGAAATTACAGGGGTTTCCAACACTCCAAATAGAGGTAAGTGGTTAAGCTCTTAGTGATAGACACAGGTCTTTGTCTACCCCGTTTTAAAATGATTTGTCTAAAACTGGTATGTAGCCTACGCATCAGGCTGTCTCTTAAGCCCCATACATAGTTGCATGGTGAAGTGGGCACTGTCTAGATTTTAATCCAGAATGTTATGGATCTTCTTTGAGGAGAGACAGCATCTGTGTGAGTTGTGTTTGTTGTTTTGTGGCAGGGTCTTCCCCATGTTGTCCTGGCTGGCCTTAAACACAGATCTACTTGCTTCTGCCTCCCAAATGCTGGGGCTAAAGGTGTATACCAACACACTCAGTTGTTAGTGTGCTTCTGCCTCCCAAGTGCTACAGGTAAAGGCATATGCTAGGCTTAACACATGGGGGCAGGGGTGTATATGAAACTCCAAAACAAAAGAATAAAGATTTGGACAAAGACTGTTGAGATAGACCAGTGTGGACCAGGCTGTTCTCAACTCCTTGAATTCATATATGCCTGCCTCTGCCTCTTGAGTGCTGGGGTTAAATGGGTGTTGGCTACATATCTGGCATATTTATTTTACTTCTAAGACTGGGTCTCCATTTTTACATAGTCTGGCATAGAAATTTGGTATATAACTAAGAATGTCCTCAACTCCAATGCTCTGGTCTACCTCCTGTATTCTTTTAACACTAGATTACAGCCATGCACCACCATCATGCTGGGTTTATGCACCAGTGTGGATAGAGCCTTGGGATTTGTCCATACTAGACAAACACTCTACTGCTGAACTATATATATGCGTGGCCCACCCTTACCCCATCCCTTTTACTTTTTTTTTTTTTTTTTTTTTTTTTTTTTGTTAAGCTAGTCTTGTTAAGTTTCAGGCTGGCCTCATATTTGAAACTCACCTCTTTGTGGAGCTGGGAATGTGTTACCAGGCCAGTTGAACCAATTTTATTTTGTGCTTCATTTGCTTAACTCGATCTGGCCTTCAATAGTCTCTACTCCTGTTACTGGTTTCCTTGGATGTGTTTTGTGCTCGGGGCAGCACCCATGGCCTCAGGTTTGCTAGGTAGACCCTTTAATTTTTCTTCTGCGCACTTCCGTGTCTTTGCCAGCCATCTTAGTTTGCTTCCCTGGTCTGCTATCTGCGAAAGTGAGCTCAGGTTCTTGGTGCTGTCAAGGATTTCTGATTCTTAGCAGCTTACCCAGGATTCATCAACCAGCATACTGGTGCCCTTTTCCAGAGTCTTGCCCAGAGGGCAGGGCTGGCCCTTGATCTTCTGTGCTCCTTGCTCTGGCCTTCAGACATTACACTGTTAGGTTGTCTAGAGTGAAGAAAAATGTCAGATTAGAGAGAGGACTTGGGTTATACTTGGCAGCTGATTACCTAAGTTGTTACTGCTCCTTTGAGACATACCCATTGGGTCATGATCACTAGTCTGTTCCTAATGGTCATTGAACAGCTGTGGCTTGGTGGTTGCATATGATAGAGCCTAGGAGCTTGTGGGTATCAGATCTGGCTTGGATTTCAGGGTATAGGGCTAGGATCTGCATTTTGGCTACCTGATTCCTAGTTTCTGTTCCTCTCTACCATCCCTAAGTGCCAGGCTCAGATCATAACCTCAGGTGTGGCAGCCTAACTTGAGTGTTTGCTATATGATTATTATTAAATTTTATGTAGCACTTGGTATTTATGAAGTGGTTTATTGTCAGTTAAATTCATTTATGAAGTTAAGATTTTTAAAGCATTTATAAAGTAATGAGCAAAATGGAAGCATGCTGTGTGTATCTTTATCCCAGCACTGGGAAGGTTTGCCAGCCTGGACTTCATAGGGAAAAACATAAAACAACTAAGGTACAGAAAAGTGATTAATAGCGGTCCTATTCTAAGATACCAACATCAAAAATAAATCTGGTTTCCTCCAGGCTCAGTACTAAGGAAGTTCTTATGTGGAATGGTTTATACTTGTTACCCCCCTAAGCAAGGTGCTGGCTTCCTTTGGTCTGGACTTTGGAATCCTGTCTCTAGCCAGTTGTTTGATGCTTGCCTGGTGTTTTGGAAACATAATGCTTCACTCTTCCTTGTGCTACTAAACTAAGCTTTCTGCCTTTCCCAGTGTGAGAGTTGCCCCATACCTATGGCTTTGAAGAGAAGAATCCCACTCACTGTCTTTTTGAGACAGGGTTCCTCTGTGTAGCCCTGGCTGTCCTTGAGCTCAGATCCACCTGGGATTAAAGGTGTGGGCCACCATGCCCAGTAGAGATCGCCATCCTCCTGGCCATGTTGCTTCCACACAGGTGTTCACTATTAGTAAACCTTATTCATAATACCTGTGCACTTCCAGAAATAGTGCTTCAAGTAGTGTGCTTGGGAGTAGTGTGATGAAAGCTTGCACTGTCTTGCCATGATGGAGATGAGTCACATCCCTGTGTCTAGCATATTCTTGCTGTGTGTGCCACCCACACAGCATCACACCTCAGTGAACCTGCTGGCGGGTTGTTAGAAGGTCAGTCCAAATACCAAGGGTGGGTGAAGTACAGTATGGTGTCCTTACATTGGCTGCAGCAGTGCCGGGAGTGCTCCCTCCACTTGACTGTGTCGCCCATCTACTGTGCCTTGCTTAAAGGGCTAGTGAATGTGCTGTTTTCAGATACTCAGATGGTGTCTTTGTCCTTGGTCCAGTCCTAAAGTAGCTTACTGAAAATATTGAGGAAGTTCTTTGGGAGGTAGGAACCTGAGAGTAGTAGCGACAAAGGATTAATGGGGCTATCATACACTACATAAGCTTTGGAGAGCGGGGAGATGTGGGGGCAAGTGGCTGCAGCCCTCATGAGCCTATTCTGCTGTTAGGATAGGCTGCAGGGCGAGTGACAGTTTGGGCATGTGTTGTGTGTTTTTTAGATGGGATATTTAGATAGACCACACTGGCTGTGAATGACATAGTCCTCCTTTGTCTGAAGGATACGATTGTAAACATGCACTCACAGCTTTAAGACATGTTCTCTCTTTCTCAGCTTTTGATTTTTCAAGGCAAGGGCTCCTTTGTGTAGCTCTGGCTGGCCTGGAACCCAGAGATTCACTCCTTCTGTCTCTTGAGTACTGGAATTAAAGGCTTGGACCACTATGCCTGGTATTTGTTAGGGCATTTTGTGGCCACTAGTCAGCAGTAGAGAGAAATGATTGCATCACCAATGTATTAACCTCAGCATCTGGAGAGACGCCTCAGCTTTAGAGGGGATCTGGGTTTGATTCCCAGCACCCATATGATTGTTCACAGCCCTTGGTAACTCCAGGGAATCCAATACCTTCCTGACTTGTGTGGGCACCATGTATGATATATATATCTACACACACACACACACACACACAAACCAGGCAAAACATTCCTACACAAATGGTGGCACATGTCTTTAATCCCAGCACTTGGGAGACAAAGGCAGGCAGATCTTTGAGTTTGAGGACAGCCTGGTCTACAAAGTAAGTTCCAGGACAGCCAGGAATACACAGAGAAACCCCATTGAAAAGCCAAAATAAAAATAAAAACCAGGTGGGTGTGGTGACATATGGCCTTAGTCTCACCTTGGGGAGGCAGAGACATCTGAATTTGAGGCCATCCTAGTCTACATAGTGAGTTCCAGAATAGCCAGGGTCATGTAGAGAGACCCTGTCTTAAAATAATTAAGCACCACCCCCTCCCCAGAAAAAGATTTCCCACATCTCTCTGGCTGGCCTGCTGACCAACTCACTGTATAGCTAAGGATGGCTTTACTTCTGCCTCAACTTCCTAGTTACTAGCATGTACCACCATGCCCTGTTTTCTCTGGTTTATTTGCATATTTAGTCCTGGGGTCAATGTCAGGTATCTTCCTTAGTCACTTTCTAGCTTAGTTTTGAGACTGGTTCTTCCTGAACTTGGGATTGGAGATCTAGACTGAGTCATTCAGCTCATCTTCCCTCCAACCCTAAAGGCAGGGTCTTACATATAGCTCAAGCTAGTCTTGAACTCATGATCCTCTTGCCTTCGAGCTCTTGAATTTTCCACATTTCTTGTGTGATTATGTATGGAGGGTATTGACTTAGGCTTTACCACATAAACATTGCAGATACAGATTCTGGCCCAGCAAGGGAGCCAGCTGTCATACGTGTGGTACTTTGGGGGCATCTTGTACAGTATTGGCTTAGACTGTGTTTCAATGGCTATTTCTGTCACCAAAATTGGGAACTTTTTATAAGTGAGAAGGATGCTGGGCAGACAGTGGAAACAGATTGGGGGCTTACTACTGTGGGTCAGGAGACTTAAACTCTTGTGCATTTCTCCTAGGTCCCGCGGCAGTGCTGGTGGCCATGGGTCCCGAAGCCAGAAGGAGCTGCCCACAGAGCCCCCCTACACAGCTTACGTAGGAAATCTTCCTTTTAACACAGTTCAGGGTGACATAGATGCTATCTTTAAGGATCTCAGCATACGGAGTGTGCGGCTAGTCAGAGACAAAGACACAGACAAATTTAAAGGTAAGTTTGAGGTATTTAGTATGGGTAGATGTGAGTAATATGAGCCAGGAGGCTCTGTCCATGCATATGTCCTTCCATCTGTCTTTTGTTAGCTTGGTCCACAGCAGAAATCAACATAGCTGGGGTTACAGATGTGAGCTACCATGTGGGTGCTGAGAACTGTTACCCAGTGAGCCATTTCTCCAGCCTTCAAAATATCTTTTTAGTTTTCCTCTCACTGTCTTGTTTTTCTTGGTGGCTTCCTGTTAGTAGTATAAAATTTGAAAGTAATCTTAGTGGTGCCAGAATCCCTTGGGAAACTTATTTGGGAGGGCTAGTTCATTTCACGTATAGCTAGTGTTTGCACAGTGGTGTCTGAATGGGCCACAGATGGGAAAAATGGGTAAGCATGTCCTCCCTCCTAAGCCTAAGTGCATGGTCCTGGGTTCATTCAACTTAACCTGTGCATCCCAGAGAACTACAGGCTGGAAGCCAACGGGAAGCAAAAAAGCATGTGAATGTGGCTTTATGTAGGCTTTGATTCATACCCTGTAGCTGGGCGTGATATAGAACATGTAGTAAATACAGGTGTTAGGGAATCTCTGGCTGCATGCTAACAAGCACTAGCAAACCAAATTTGCATAAGGTTTGTGGGTCTGTGACTTCAGGCTGCATCAGTATTGGGGTCTGTCTCTTGGAACATTGTGTTGAGTTAGAGCTCAAGAGGTTGAGGTATGTGACTGTGCTGTCATTGCCTCCTTGAACTTGGAAATCACTCTTCCAGCTGCCCTCCCTGAATCCATCTAGGGAAGAAAACTCCCCTTAGCCTTCTGCAGGTTCATGTTCCCTAACAAATAGTGAGCAGCAGCAGCAGGTGCACATCTTCCCAGCACCATTTAGTGCTTCCAAGTGGGATCTGGTTTTTACAGAGTGACCTATGAGAAGGGGTATGGGGACATGGGTGTGGGCAGTACTTAATCCAGAATTAAACAACACAGAGGGTAGTATCAGAGTCATCTTGGATGTGGTTATTAAAAAAAACATAGATTTCTAGCTCATTGACATCAGAAAATTTGATCCTCTTGCTAAGGATATTTTTTAGCTATGAAGCAAAAGGTAGGAATTTGGTAGGCATCGTGAGCTCCTTCAAAACATTGTAGGTATTAATTTGAATCTGAAGTCTGCCTCCCAATTAGATTTCATTATCCGAGGTTACCCAGAAGCCAGACAGCTCTGTAGCGGTTAAAGCACATAAGCAAAGGGCTAGGAACATGCTTCTGTGGCAGAGCTCTCCCCCGACATACACAAGACTCTGAGGTCCACCTCCAGCACTGCAAAAAATAAATAAATAAATAAATAAAAATGCAATGGCTGTTTCACTGCCTATTGGGTTAGCATTTTCTACCTGATGGAATATAATTAAGGGCTTGGAATGAGGCCTACCTGGTAGAGTGCTTGCCAAGTGTGTGCCCAGCCCTTGGTTCTATGCCTAGCATTAAATGAACCTGAACCAGGCATGGTGGAGTGTGTGTTTTGTGTGTGTGTGTGTGTGTGTGTGTGTGTATGTATGTATGTATGTATGTATATCCCAGCAATTGAGAAGTGGAGGCAGGAGGATCAGAAATTAAAGTTTTCTTCAGTTACTTATGTAGGAAGTTTGAGGCTATTCTAGACTACATGAAACCTCATCTTGAAGTGGGGTATATACTAGCATGCTCTGGGATCAGATGGCACAATGATGCAGACTGTGGTATCCAGTGATGCTAATGGGATTCCAGCAGGCCTGGAGTCCAGGATGTGTGTACAAGGTGGCTTCGCTTCATTTCTCTTCCAGGGTTCTGCTATGTAGAATTTGATGAAGTGGATTCCCTGAAGGAGGCTCTGACGTATGATGGTGCAGTAAGTATCAGCTTCCCTTGCCCAAGCAGCAGCTTGAGGTATGTGTTCCTGTTGATACATGAAGTGTTTTCCTCTTTCCTGTCCTTAGCTCTTGGGTGATCGGTCACTTCGTGTGGACATTGCAGAAGGCAGAAAACAAGATAAAGGTGGCTTTGGATTCAGGAAAGGCGGACCTGATGACAGAGGTGATTAGCTATTTTAAAAATGGATGCAATTTGCTGTATGTACATACTGCTTGCCACTCTTGTGCATCATTTACTGAGCACTGACTCAGGCCTGATGCATCCCTGAGAGCTTAGGTTTTGTAATATTTCTGCAGTAGCTTAGGGTTTCTCTTGCTGTGATGAAATACCATGATCAAAGCAACTTGGGGGAAAGGATTTATTTGCCTTAAACTTCTATGTCACTGTTTATCATTGAAGGAAACCAGGCCAGGAACCTGGAGGCAGGAGCTAATAACAGAAGCCATGGAGGGTTGCTGCTTACTGTATTGTTGTCCATGGCTTGCTCAGCCTGCTTTCTTTTAGCCTGGGGTGGCACCACCCACATTAATCACTAATTATGAAGATGCCCTACAGGCTTATGTATAGCCCAATTTTACAGAGGCATTTTCTTAATTGAGGTTCCTTCCTCTCATGACTACAGTTTCTATCAAATTGACTGATAGAAACTGTCCAGCTCATGTAGCAACATTGCCTTGTCCTAATTAGGTTTCTTTTGCTGTGGTAAATCACTGTGACAAAAGCAACTTAGGGAAGAAAGCATTTATTTGGCTGCAGTCCACCGTCTTGGGAAACCAAGGCAGGAGCTGAAGCAGGGACCATGTGAGGAATGCTGCTTACTGGCTTGCCCAGCTTCTGTATATAATTTGGGGTCACCTACCCACAGGTGGCACACCAATGTGGGCTGGTCCAGCCCATGTCAATCATTAATCAAGAAAATGTCTTCTCAGATACTCTCACATACCAATCTAATGGAGACAATTTCTCAATTGAGGTTCCTCTTTTTTAAATGATTGTTTGTGTCATGGTGACAAAAACTAACCAGAGCAGACCTCAACTTTATCTTTTTTGTGTGTGTCTTTAGGAATGGGTGGCTCTCGAGAATCTAGAGGTGGATGGGATTCCCGGGATGACTTCAACTCTGGTATCAGTATTTAAACATTCCATTCTTCCCCTACCCCCTTGTTTTCCTTTGTTTCTTGGGAGTGCCCATCCTAGACAGACTTAACTTCCTTCTCCGGTGAGACTCCAAAAGGTGGAGACGCAGCCTGAGCCTGTTGCTGGAGCTGTAGCCGGGGCAGCTCCTATGGTTTCACATGTGACATGAAAAGAACTAGTGGTGTTTCTAGAAATAGCAGAGCATAAAAGTTCCAGAGGTGTCCAGGAAACCTCAATGCTGGGTCCTGATGGCCAGTATTTTTCTTGAAGAGAATGTAATTCTGGTCCCTTTACTTCAGGGTAGATAGGCTCTGCTTTATCATCCCCTCCTCAGCCAACCCAGGTTGGTGAGGGGATGTTTGTATCAGTAGGTGTAGGAGTTGCAGTCCTATAGCCAGTCAGAAATGAGCTTATTCATAAAAGTACAGTAGCATGCAGTAAGTCTGTAATTTTGTGTATAAGCTGGTCTCTGACTGAAATGTGCAGCATGTGTCTCAGAGCCAGCCCATGTAAGAAAGGCAGGTGCTGGGGTGGTGGCCCCTGGCCTATAACGTTAGAGCCTTAGGTCCTGGAAATAGCAGGGTGACTCAGCAATAAAACGGACAACTTAACTAGTGGCCAGAGCTTTCCTGTGTCTCTGACTCAGTCATGAATGCATCAGGAAAGTCGAAGAAAATGTCCCTCTGGAGCTGGAAGTAGTTATCTCAGAAGCTAAACATGTGGGGTCAGGTCCCGAGTTTAAGCCCGTACCATATGTGCACATGGACCTCCCCCACCAGTAAAGAGTCTATGTGCTGGCCTTGACTTTGTAAAGAGGACAGAGGATTTCATGGTGTATTTCCTGAGATGTCCATGGTGGGCTTGTGCTTGGTTTCAAGATTTGTGTGTATGGGTGTTCATATCCTATGTATGGGTGTACTATTTGTGTGCTTGGTTCCCACAAATGAAAGTTGTATGGCCTATTTATAATCCCAGAAGATTGAGGTAGGAAGACCTCAAAAAAAAAAAAAAAAAAAAAATAGACTAGTAAATTGCTAGGAGTAAAATATCTACTTTGCAAAGGGAATTCAAATAAAGGAAGCAGACACGGTTGTATGAATATATTATTGTGCTCTGTATGTGCTGTTGTGGATTCTTTGTTAAAAAAAAAAAAAAAGAGCCTACCATATAGTCTTCGCTTGCCTGGAACACTGTAGGCCAGGCTGGCCTCTAATTCAGATCCATCTTCCTCCCATGCACTGGAATTAAAGGCATGTGCCACCTCCCCTGGTTTTTTTTAAAAAAAGGTATTTTTAATTTTGTTTCTGTGTGCAGGTCAAAGGGTAATTTTCAGAAGACATTGTTTCCTTCCACCATGAAGTCAGGCAGTGGGCTTGGCAGCAAGCACCTTTACTTTTTGAGTCCTGACAGGGTCTCATTGGCCAGAGCTTACCTGTTTAGCTAGGCTGGCTGGCCAGCAAGGCCTAGGGATCCTAGGTGCTGGGATTACAACCACATGAGAACCCATGGAGACCAGTCTGTAGTTCCAGGCAGTTACAAACCACCTGATGTGGGTGCTAGGAACTGAACTCAGGTCCTGAGTACAGCAAGCTCTTTAAATGAATGGGTGGATAAAATGGCTGAATCATCTCTCTACCCACTGCCCACTACCACCTTTTTTTTTCCCTGATAGGGAGGCTTCTTATATGATCTTGGCTGGCCTAAAACCTGGCAACATTCCTGTCTCTGAGAAAGTATTTCTCAGAGAATTGAGCATCTCTAAAGTAAGATTCAGTTTATGCTGTGGAGTCTGAGCACACAACTCTTTGGTTCACACTGTAGCAGAAGCTAGGGGAATAGCAGTTGCCTAGAGTCCCTAGAGAGTGGCTGAGAATGTGGTTCAGCAGTAAAACACTGGCTTAGAATCTGTAGTGAGGGGAGAGGCATGGGCTTGGAAGTACAGTGTTGTCTGACTAGCTCCTCTGGGTGATGCTTGCCTTTAATCTCAGCATTAGAGAAGCAGAGGCAAATGGATCTGACTTGGAAGCCAGCCAGGACTATTGTTGACACCGGTCTCAAAGGAGGGTGCTTTCCTAGCATCCATGAGAGTCTGAGAGTGTGGCTTAACCGCAGAATGCTCCCCTAACATGTACAAGGTCTGGGTTCCATCCCCAAATGCCTAATTACCCAGCAAATGTAATTTCTTTAAAAATGCACTTAATTTTGGAAAAGTCTCAGATACTAGACAAACTAAACTGAGAATGAGTTCCCAGAATATTGTCTGTCTCTTTGTAATAGTGTAAACAATTGTTAACTAATTTACTATCTTCTTCCTTAGGCTACAGGGATGACTTCTTAGGGAGTAGGGGGGGCAGTCGCCCTGGGGACCGGCGAGCAGGCCCTCCAATGGGGAGTCGCTTTCGAGATGGCCCTCCCCTGCGTGGCTCCAACATGGACTTCAGAGAACCCACAGAAGGTATAGCAGACATTCTTGGGATTTACTGTCCACCAGTTTCCATCTGAATGGTAGGCTGGCCTTGAATGTCAGTCATCAACCTTGTAAGAGGCCATTTTGAAAATTGGATAGGTCTGTCATAATGGCCCATAATCCCAGCACTTGGGGAGGGGTGGGTAGAGGAGGGAGGATCCAGAGTTCAGTGTCTTCCTCAGCTGCATAAGAAGTTTGAGACCAACCTGGGCTACATGAGGAGGCCCTGTCACAAAGAGCTGGGTCATTGAAGTCCCTGCAGTTTGGTTATTAGTGTATGGCATGGAGTCCGTTCTATATAACCTACCCTGTTTTCTGTTCTCCAGAGGAACGAGCACAGAGACCAAGGCTGCAGCTTAAACCTCGGACAGTGGCAACGCCCCTCAACCAAGTAGCCAACCCCAACTCAGCCATCTTTGGGGGAGCCAGGCCCAGAGAGGAAGTAGTTCAGAAGGAGCAAGAATGAGCTTAGGTTGGGAGGGAATGGGGCATGGGGGAGCTGGAGCAAGACCACAGCCCAGCCTAGTGGCAGCCGGTCGCCCTGCAGGCCCCATTCCCGCCTGGCACTGTCCTCCTTACAGCGGAAACACAGAGCTTGTGAGTGCATGTCAGCTGTTAACAAGTGGTTTCTAGTACATTCTTGGCTTTGCTATATCTATCTAGTGCCTGTTTTGTGCTTTCTTTCTGTTTTCTTTCTCTTCCCTCTCACTTCGGCCCTCTCCTTGCTCCCTCCCACATAGTGTGGTCAGGTGTGGAAGGTGGGCTGAGGTGCTGCTTCATCCTTCTTTGCTTTCTTTCTTTCCTTTACACGCCCTGGCCATGCTCCAGGCGTGCTGTCCTCTGCTATTCTCGGAGCTTCTCTCCAACCTGCATGTCGAGTTCTGTGTTGCTGTGGCTTCTGGGAAAGAGCTGGAGCCACTGCTATGTGGCTGGTGGTGACTTGTTGGTATCCAGCTGGGATGAGCATGCATAATTGGAGGCACCTTGCTTTCAAAACAAGGAAACGTGGCTGCCAGTCCTGATGGGCTGCTGCATTTGGGGGCCTATCACCTGCCCAGCAGGCTCCTGTCAAACAGTGAGGCCAGAAAGGGTGCAGGGGAATGTGGACGCTCTGCACTGGTGGTGACCTGCGTGCCAGTGGCTATGTGGCTTTGCTCCTGCTCACTCTTATGACCAAGTGCAAGTTCATTCCCTTCTCTTCCTGGGCCGTGGTGCCCCTTGGGGGTGCAGCCCACTGCAGCTCAATCCGCTTCCTACAGCTGAGGCCTGTGGGAAGCAGGGGTGGTGCTGGAGCTGCATTGGGCAGCTGTGCTTGCACTGCGTCTGCGCTCTTTCCCTTAGCACA
This sequence comes from Phodopus roborovskii, assembly GCF_943737965.1. Lineage (NCBI taxonomy): Eukaryota > Metazoa > Chordata > Mammalia > Rodentia > Cricetidae > Phodopus > Phodopus roborovskii. Next base: position 9,529,427 of record NW_026126598.1, on the reverse strand, counting down.
GACACCGCTCCCCACCGCAGCTCAAGGCCTAGGGTCTGGCACTTTATCTGATCAGATGCACAGCTGTTGAGACCCTCTGTCCCTGGGTGTCTGGAAACCTCTAGGCTTGCTGCCTCCTCTGTGGGGCAGACCCTTGCTCCCACAGACAGTGTTGAGCACTCACTTGGGAGCAAGGGGATCAGGCTTTGCTTTTAATTTGAACAGCTGTGAGTAAACAAGTGGAAAATGATTTGGCACCAAGTCCCCATCTGTTCTGATTAGAGCAGGTAGGGGTCAGCCAGCCACTAGAGCCTTAGGGAAAAGGGGCTGAGAGGTATGCAGCTTGCTTATTTGCTAGCAGCTTCCTGCCAGCCTACCCCTTGGCTCGTGATTGTCTTTGTTGCAAGGTCTCGGCAATTTACAGAACTCTCACTCCTTCCCTCGCCTGCCATCTTCTCTGCTTCTGAGATAAGAACCATTTGTGTAACACCAATACCTAACTTAAGACAGACATGCATTGCGTGGTTGTAATCAAAGCTGATGCTTTCAGATGATCTAATCCATCTCCAATGCGGAAAAGACAGAACAGGCACGTCCATCACACTGCTGGGCGCCCAGCTGACTGTAAGAATGGAATTCCAAACACTTAACACATTCAGTTCTATGACAGAAAGTGAGTCTATGGATATGGTATTTTGTGAATGATCTTTTAAATAAAAGAGAACCTTACGTAACATCTACTGTGTCTTTCTGGCCACTCGTGAAGTTGGGTTTTGTAAAGTGCTGTTGAGCTGTTGAGTATTAGTAATGTAGGTGGCAGGTTCAGTGCAGCTTTCTCTCTATTCACAGGGCCATAGCATAGTCGATGGCCTTCCTGGAGAGGCCTGACCCTTGGACCCTCAAAAGAAGGGAGTAGAGCTTGGTTGGGGAGCACAAGCCAGTCATCTCAGGATAGGTGTTTGTTGTGCATCTCTAGCATCCATGTAAAACAGTGCATACCCATGATCCTGATGCTGGGGAGGCAGACACAGCACTTGCTGGCTAGTCAATCTAGCCTGGTACATAAGTAACCCCCGGGGCCACTGACAGACCCTGTACTTTAAAATGGCTTTGAGGACTAGAGATGGCTCAATAGTGAAAGGCACTGGCTGTTCTTCCAGAGAACCCAGATTCAGCTCCCAGCATCCATGTAGCAGCTCACAACCATCTATAATTTCAGTCCCTTACATGTAAAATGTGTATGCGCTAGGCATAGTGGCATACCATTAATCCCAGCACTCAGGAGGCACAGGCAGGCAGATCTTTTGAATACAAGACTAGCTTGGACTTTGTAATATAGTGAGACCATGTCTCAAAAATGGGCAATTTTAAGGCTGCTCACTAGCTTGCTTACTTCCTATGTGTCCCCACTTCCAATGAGTTGGCAAAGAGTAGGTGTGACCTTAGCAAAATGCCCAAGTGAAAAGGAACCTTTTCATCGTGTTTGAACCGTCTACATTGATGCTCCTGAGATGAGTTCACACAATTGGTTTACTGGTTATTCTACTTTTGTAGGGTTGGTTGGTGTTCTGTAGACCAGACTGTTCTCAAACTCAGAGATCCACCTGCCTGTGCTTAGAATTAAAGACCTGCATAGCCATTGTCCAGATATTTTTGTGGAGTTTTTGTTGCTTGGTCTTAGGAACTGAACACAAGGCCTGTGTACTACATGAAAACACCAGCCTTAGGGCTGTTCTTAGGCTAGCTTCATGGAATAGCCGTACTGTCTCTCCAGAGTCTCAGTCGTGGTGATTCACAATTCTTTTGTCTTTTGCCTACTCTTTTATCTTTGTATTTGTATAGATGAGTGTGTGTGCCTACATTGGCTAGAAGAGGGTGTTGGGTCCCGTGGAGCTATTTTTGTTTTTATGTATGTTTTTCTTGTATGTTTGTACCACGTGTACTCAGGGCTGGCAAAGAACAAAGAAAGGAACCAACTTGCAGGTACCCATAGTGCCTGTGGAGTAGTTAGAAGAGGGCATAGAATCAGCGTTGTGAGCTCCCATGTGGGTACTGGGGTTTAAGTCCCAGATCCTTTTCAAGAGCAGTGATGCACAGTATTGAAGATAATATGATGGCTTAGCAGGTAAGGACATTTGGTTGCATGCCTGACAACCTGAGTTCAAGCTCTAGAACCCACATGGTTGAAAGGAACTGACTCACCAGTGTCCTGACCTCCCTATATGTCTGCTCACACAAATATGAACTTAATTTGGAAAACAAGAAAGTTTGACTACAGCCAACTCAGTCCCTACTATATCTCAATTCACTGCATCCAGAGTTCTCTATAAAATGCCAAATGCCCAAAAGCAACTGCTTTGTGGTATCCTGTCAGGCTCTGCAGAGTCTGGATTCCTGGGAGATGCAGTTAAGTGATTAGTAGACAGTTGCTATCCCAGCTTGTTCATCTGGAGGGAGAGGGAGACACCCAGAATACCACCACCAAGGGCCCTTGTGGTTGGTAGAAGTCTCACATGATTGTACTATTGAAATAAAGAATAGGCTCACTACTAAATGTGTACTTAGTGCACGCCTTTAATGCCAGCACTCAGAAAGCAGAGGCAGGTGGATCTCTGAATTTGAGGTCAGCCTGGTCTACAGAGCTTAGTTAAAAAAGATAATGGTCACTGGAGCACGTGGTGGGGCAGAGTTCTGGTCTTGACCTGGGGGGGCTTCCAGGCCAGCCAAGACTATATATATATAGCAGAAGTCTATTTAAAAAAAAAGCTAGGGAGTGGTTCAGCCAAGCATGCGCAAGGTCCTGGCTTAGTCACCAGTACAATAAAATGACAAGCCCAAGCTATCCTTGATACACTTCTGATCTGCCTCTACCTTCCAGGTATTGGGATTGTTGAGCTATGTCCCCAGCACCCCCAAAATATTTTAAGTTTTTAAAACATGGTTCAGACCTTGAGTGGTGGTCCATTCCTTTAGTCCCAGCCAGGGCTGCACAGAGAAACCTTGTCTTGGAAAAACAAATGTTCAGGGCTAAGCTGTGCTCATCGATTAAAGACTGCTCACAGCAGGTATCTGATGCCCTCCCCGCCTCCAGGAACCAGGCCCACCAGTGTTGGCAAGACACTCAATACACAAAGAATTTTTTAAAAAGTGCTTCAATGATTCTAGCTATTCTAGAGACTGAAACAGAAAGATTGCAAGTTCAAGGCCCATCCTATATCTAGCCAAGAGGCAGTCTTAAAATGAAAAATTAGAAAGGGCCTGGGCTGGTGTGTGTGTGTGTGTGTGTGTGTGTGCGCGCGCCCTAAAGCAGGGCAGTGGTGGTGCTCACCTTGATCCCAGCTCTTGGGAGGGAGGCAGAAGCAGGCTGATCTTTGAGTTAGAGGCCAGCCTACAGAGCAAGTTCCAAACCTACACAGAGAAACTGGGGGGGGGGGGGGGTAGCCAGGGACTTGGGATAGATGCTGAATTGTTACCGAAGTGTGAGGGTGAGGCCAGCCATGAACACTAGCTCTGTTTTGGGCGTCTCTGCCTCCCCATGAAAATGGGGTCCATCTGACCCCATGGAAAATGAAGTCTTATGAATTGAGTGTGGCTGGCACTGAGTCCAATGGCATCATCAGTGGTCCTACAGTGGAGGAGATTGAGCTTCCTGCCGGGCTCTTGTTAATGGCTCCCATTGCCTGTGCTACTTTGATACGCCACGTGGTGGCAGCAGTGGGTCCAGGGTCAAAGACTGGGAAGAAACACCCAGACCACTAAGGCAGTTCCCTGGTACTGAAATATTAAACTCGCCAAGATTGCAGCTTGGGACCATCCTGCCTTGAACCTTGATGTAACCAGCAGGTGGAGCATTGTGTTAATCTTTTCCAAGTTCCAGGGTGCACTGAGGCTAGTAGGTTGTTGACCCTTGTCCCTTGGAGCTAAGGTGCCTGCTGGCCCCCTTCCTACTCAACACTTAGAGCTTTCCTGAGCCACAGGCAATGACTGAGAAACAGCTTTGGGAGATAAGTACATGGCTCAGTCCATAAAGCTCTCCAAAGCCAGAGGACCTGGGCTTGAATCATCAGCATGAGGACAGGGAAACATGGCTACCTGGAGTTTGCAGGACCAGCCAGCCCAGACTTGATGAGGAGAAAATTCAGGTGGAAGCTGGGTATGGTCCCAGCATTTGGGAAGAAGCAGGTGGGTCTCAGTTCCCAGGCCAGCCAGGACTACATAGTGTGACATAAAAACACAAAAATAAAACTTGGTGGGCTGGCAAGGTGGCTCAGTAGGTAAAGGTGCTTTCCACTAAGGTGGACCGCCTGAGATCTGTCCCAGGGAGAGCCGATTGCATGCTGAGCAGTGGTGGCACACTCTAATCCCAGTACTCAGGAGGCTAAGGCAGGTGAATCTGATCCCAAGACTTCCGGTCTCTACTCACATCCTCCCTCCCCTTACACAGACAGGTGGGTGCCCATCCAGCTGTTTCTGACATTGCTCCTTTGTTCCATCTGCTGTCTTTGTGCCATCCACCATGTGTCTTTTCCTTGTCCCCCATGTCTCTTACCATTTTTTGTCTGCCCTTTGGTGTTTGTCCTGTGGGATTTTGCTGCTCTAGTCTTCTTGTCTTCTGATCTCCACTCAGAGATCTCTGTGGCTACTAGCAGGGTGCTGGCTTCCTCGGGCCTATGGTTGTCAGTGTCTGCATAGCTGGGGCCCTGGAGGTTCCTGTCCTGACCTGAGTGTCTCCCACCTCTGGTCGGTTTTGTGTTCTCTCTCTCGTTCTGTGGGTCCCTCCTACATGGCTTCCCTTCTGTTCACTTCCACGTGTGCCTGTGAACTCTTGGTTGGGTTGACGCTGCTTCCCTTCTCCGTGTTTCTTGGGACCTGTGTCTGCTTTGGTTTTGCTGTGTGAGTCCTGGGCTTTCTGTCTTCTTTCTGTGCCTGTCTCTCACTTCCCATTTCTCCTGTGTCTGCCTCCTTGTGTGGGTGTCTGCATGTGTGTTCATGTGTACCACAAGACAACTAGCAAGTATCAGTCAGTTCTCTTCCCACCATGTAATTCCTGGTGAAAGGGTGTAAATTGCTTGGTGGCAAGTGCAATTATCCAGCGAGCCATCTTGCTGGTCTACCTTTCTTTTTTGGTTTTTTGTTTTTGAGACAAGGTCTCACTATGTAGCCCTGACTGGAACTCAACTATATTGACCAGACTGTCCTTGAACTCACGGAGATCTGCCAGCTTCTGCCTCCCAAGTACAGGCATTTAAAGGCGTGCACCACCGTGGCCCGCTCTTCTCTTTCTATTTCTCTGTTTTTCTGTCTCTGCTCCACCCCTTTTGTCACTAGCCAGCCAAACAGTCCGGCCAAGGCGGATGTGTGAGGATGATTCAGTAGTGACAGGAAGCCAACTGCCTTGTCTGCTGCCCGCCAGAGTCGGTGGTGTTGGCATCAGCTTGGGCAGGTGTGCCGGCACAAGATGGGGTGGCCATGGTGAAGAACCCCCACTCTCAGGTAAGCACTTCCCAGGGGTGCCCAGCTGAGCAGGTGTCCCCTGCACTACCCCCCATAATACCCTTAGCTGTGGACTGTGTGGTGGCTGGGACACCTGTACCTTCTGCCCTGGCCTGACGCTTTGGCCCCTTAGGGACAGCCTGTTTTAGGGGCTCCAGGCACCTACCTACCGATCACTGACTGTCCAAACCCCCAGCCTGTGAGACCCCAGGAAGCCCCTAGAAGGGTTCTGTCACTACCAGTGACTGGGGAGGGCCAGCCAGGAACCAGAAATGAATTCCATTTCTCCCATCTGGGGAGAGTTAGCTAATGCCACAGGCCTGTGGGTGAATCTGGGATGCCCTGGGGAACTGCCCAGGCCCTGTCCCAACCAGGAGGAAGTTGCTGTCCCCAAAACTCCACACAAGCCTGACCCAAGTTTGTACCTTCTGATGGATAACCCCTGTAGGGCTGCGGGCTCTTTGGTTCTGGCTCTGAATAGGTAGCCCTGGTTGGCCAGGTATCTTCCACCGCCACCAGCCTGGAAAAGGGCCTGCCAGATCTCTGCACACAGCCATACCCACTAACACACACACACAACCCTCTTGGCCCTCCGACCTCCAATAGATTTTTTCAAGGTCCTCTCTCCACCCACATTTGAAGTCCTCAAATCCTTGGTCCGTCCAGGTAGACATTGTGGTATGTTTCTGTCATCACAGCACTAGGAATGCTAAGGTGAGAGTACGGTGAGTTCAAAGCCAGCCTATACTCCATAATGAGACCCTGTCTCAAAGGAACAAACCACAGAAATATTATTCAGCTAAAACCACAGGCCCCAGAGTAGCACATGAATAACAGCCAGCCCAGGTCTGTGTGATTGGTTACACTCCTCATCTGAGCAGCCCCTCGTGGTCTCTGCTCCCTGAAGGGTGAGTGATTACAGTTATCACTAAGGACCATTGAGGCCAGAGGCCCAGAGGCTACAGTAAGAGACCAGCCCTGTGCAAACCTTGTTCATATGAAAACTGCCCACTTCCCTTTGAGCTATTTTGGCTTACAGAGCCACAGGGCTGTGGCAGTCCCACACACACCCACAGCACACCCTGCCTGGCCCCTTGGGGCCTTCTGGGACTGCTGGGTTGTCCCTCCTGCAGACCCAGCCTCAGTTCCCTCCACCCTCAGTCCACCTGCTGTCTGTCATTCTGGGTAGGGCATGAGCACATGGTGTGAAGGGAATTCATTGGGCCTACTCTAGATTTCCATCACTATTCCTCTTACTGTGATTCTCTCTGGCACAATGTGCACCTCTCTGACCCCCATTTGCTCTCTGGGAAGAAAACAGTTGGGCTCAGAGGAACTCCCAACTGAGAAGCAAGTCCCAGACCCACGCACTCACACCCGCTCTTTTTGTTTTGCTTTTCACTATTTTAATCCATTTTTTACTACTGATTGGATGGATAGATGGATGGATGTGTGTGTGCTACAGTATGGGTCAGAGAATAACTTGCAGGAATGAGTTCTCACTACCATGTGGGTCCTGGGGATGGAATGCATCTCATCAGACTTGGAGGCAAGCACCTTTTTACTCATAAGCTATCTATCTCACCACCTTCCATCCATTCAGTCTTTTTTTAATACTTTATTTTTATTTTATGTGCATTGGTGTTTTGCCTACAGGTATGCCTGTATGAGGGTGCCAGATTCCCTGGAACCAGAGCTATAGACAGTTGTGAGCTGCCATGTGGGTGCTAGGAGTTGAACCCGGGTCCTCTGGAAGAGCAGCTAGTGCTCCTCACCTCTGAGCCATCTCTCCAGCCCCCCATTTAATCTTTTTATTAATTATCATGTATTAATTATGTATAGCATTAGGCTTAGGACATTTCCATACATGTAAATGATGCATCTTGACCATATTCACCAGTTACCTTTCTTGTCCGCCGCCATTCTCATTGATTCTTGTCCTCTTTCCAACTAATTATTTCTGGTATCATGTTCTTTTTCCAGTTGGGTGGGGTCTGGTGATGATTCGATGAGTTTCACTGGGTTTGCTTTCAGGGTGTGAGGGGTTATCTACAGGAGCATGGGCACATTACCTCAGAGGAAGATCTTTCTTCCAGCACCCTTTTTTGTTAAATTTAAAACATTTATGTAAGTTGGCACATGATGATGGTGTACTCTATAATCTCAGCACTCGGGAGGTAGAGGTAAGCCAGTCTCTTGTGTGTTCCAGGCCAGCTAGGGCTACACAGTGACTGCCCATCTCAAAAACAAAATGTATGTGTGTGTTTTGCTTGCATGAACATGCATACATCACATTCATGCTTGGTACCCACAAAGACAGGGAGAGGGTTGAAGCCCCTGGAACTGGAGTTATAGATGGTTCGAAGCTGTCATGTGGATGAAGAGAATCAAACCCAGGTCTTCTGGGAGATCAATCTATGCTCTTGACCTCTGAGCCATCTCTTCAAACACCCTTCCCCACCCCTAGGGTCCACCCCCCCCCACCCCTGGTGATAGGAATGGAACTCAAAGCCTTGCACATGTTAGTTTTGTTAAACATTGGCATTGGGTGTTTCTAGGTAGGAACTCTACTGTTGAGCCATGCCCCCCCAACCTCATACTAGTAGGTTCTAGGCAGTTGATCTACCACTAAGCCATTCTCCTAGGCCAACACTGGAACATTCTAAGCAAATGTTCTACTATGCCCCCAGCCTTCTAAGTTTTGAGGCAGAGCCTCACTGAACTTGCAATACAGCCCAAGTTGACCTTGGAATTTGTAGTACTCCTGCCTCGGCCTCCTGAGCAGCTAGGATTGCTAGCCTGCTCTACTAGACCTGCCATATCTACTTCATTAGGCCCTCAAAGCTCTTCATAATGTTTAGCCTGTCAGACCCTGCTGGGGTCAGTGGAGGGAGTCCGGGCCTGAGCCTCTAGATATCACTAGGCAAGATAATACATTGCCTCAATTTTTGCTGCAGGCCACTGACAGCTCCTGTGTCATATGGCTAAGAACTGTGACTATACCAAGAATCATGGTGGAAACAACCCACATGGCTGACCCTACTCCACAGTCATCATTTCCATGACAGGCCTCATGTGACAAACTCAAAAGACATGTGTTATTTTCCATGTGGCTGGTTAGAGTAGATAGATGCCCTGACTAACAATATCCCAAGGCTGAGGGCTTCTGGAGTCCTGTTCGTCCCTAGACAACAGGTCTAGAAGCCAGTGGGCTCTCTGGTAGTCAAAGCCTCTTAGAGGATGATCCTCCTTTCAAAGGCTTGGGTTCCCTTGAAAAGGAAACAGAAGTCAGCAGGCCAACTCCTGGGACCTTGAATGTCAAGCCAAAAATGTGGGCTTGCTCTTGGGGTCATAAGTGGACAGAGGTGGGCAAGCAGTGAGTTATATGTAGCCTGCTTGTGTGCTATTTCCAAGTCTCCTCTTTTATCCTTGAGACAGTGTCTTGTAGCCCAAGCTGACCTCTGTGTAGCCAAGGATGACCTCAAACTGATCTGCCTGTGCCTCCCAAGTGCTGGGTTACATGTATATAGGAGTAAGAAACCATGCTCCAATTCTCCTCTCTTCTCCCCACCCTCCCTCTGTTCTCTCATATTTCCCCTCTACCTCCTGTCTGTCTGCTCCCCTACCGTGTGTGTGCGTGTGTGTGTGTGTGTGTGTGTGTGTGTGTGTGTGCGCGCGCACGCACATGCACACACGTGTGCACGTACGTATGCATGTGTAGGTATTCCTCCTTTGAGATATATATATATGGTGGCACTTTGTGGCCAGAACTAGCCTTGATCTCCCAGTCCTCCTGGCTTTTTTTTTTTTTTTTTAAGATTTATTGGAGCTGGAGAGATGGCTTAGCAGTTAAAAAAACACTGACTGCTCTTTCAGAGGACCTGGGTTGAATTCCCAACATGAATCTGACACCCGTGGCAAAACACTAATGCACATAAAATAAAGATGAATAAATTTTAAAGATTTGTTTTTATTACTTATATATTTATTTGGTTGGTTTTGGTTTTTTGAGACAGGGTTTTTCTGTGTTGCCTTGCCTGTCCTGGAACTCACTCTGTAGAGCAGGCTGGCCTTGAACTCACAGAAATATGAGTGCTGGGACTAAAGGTGTGTACCATCACCACCCAGCTAAGATTTATTTCTTTATGTATGAGTGTTCTGTCAGCACATATGCCTTTATGCCAGAAGAGGCATCAGATCCCACTAGAGATGGTTGTGAGCCACCACGTTGTTGCTGGAAATTGAGCTCAGGACCTCTAGAAGAGCAGCCAGTGCTCTTAACCACTGAGCCATTTCTCTAGCCCCACCCCCACCCCTGTTCTATTTTTTGAAGTGATAGAGTTACAGGCATGTGCCATATGCTCAGTTTATGAGTCTCTTTGGTAGATAAAAGTCAATATTCTAACCAAAGGTCACTGGGGGGATTCTAGGCAGGGGCTCTACAGCTGAGCTACACCTTCTCTAGTTGGAAGCAGGGCCAAACATAGATAGAGTGGCCACTTAGTCACTATCACTCCACATGCATCTTATAGAAGACAGGCTCCTTCAACTGTATCCCTTGCCCATGCCACGGAGCTGAGTCTCTTCAGAGTTGTTACAGCTGGGTTTCACAAGCTCGTTAGAACAGTTGTACTCCACTTATTGCCAGGCTATGTGGATTTCCACCAAGGCAGGGACAGCCTCTGCCTTCACGTGGTCCTGGGCTAACTGAGGGTTCCAAGCTTCTTCACCCAGACATCCCTCTCCACAGCTCCACCTCCTCCTTTGTCTCCCAAAGGACCAGCCTCACTCTGCAGGTCCTCAAGCCCCATCCCTCAGCTGGGGACCATCCCTGAATGATACTGACTGGCCTTGAATTCAGAGAGCTGGCTGACTTTGCCTCCCGAGTGCTGGGATTAAAGGCATGCAAGTACTCTTAACCACTGAGCCATCTCTCCAGCCCCTCCACTTTATTTCAGTCTTAGCCCAGGCTAGCCCAAGACTCACTCTTGTCTCAGCTTGACCTGAAACTAATGACAATTCTGCTTCTACCTCCAGAGTTGCAGGGATTACAGGTGTGAGCCCCTATGCTAGGTCCAGGACTGAACGCTGTGTTTGACCCCTCCCTTTCCACATAGCAGCTGGGGAGAGGGGGGCTCTCCAGTCTCAGCTTCTCCACTGTGAATTGTGAATTAAGGAGCCAGTCTCTGAATGTGTGCTTAGGGTTGTCCACAATTTCTTAATGTTGCCTAGTGATCTCAGAACCTTCTAGCACACATGATTTGATAGTGTGCTAGTTAGGAGTAGGGAAAGCCATTCCACTGCTATTGCTGGAGCTAAGAATCAGAGAGATCAGAAAATGGGATAGGATTGCCGGGCAGTAGTGGCACAAGCCTTTAGTCTGAATACTAGGGAGGCAGAGGCAGGTGATCTCTGTGAGTTCAAGACTGCTCTACAAGAGCTAGTTCCAGGACATTCTCCAAAACTACAGAGAAAGCCTGTCTCAAAAAAAAAAAAAAAAAAAAAAAAAAAAAAGGAAAGAAAGAAGAAAGAAAAAGAGAAAGGAAGAAGAAATGGGGTTGCCGCATCTGGGAGCCCCTGGCTCACAGATCGCCAATGCAGCTCTGCAGGCCCCTCCCCAAGCCAGCATGAATGCCGAGTTGGAGCTACTGTGGCCATGGTCAGTCCCGCTGCTGCTGCTGCTGGGAGCCACAGCCTGGCTGTGTGTCCGCTGCTCCCGCCCAGGTAAGTGTCACATGGGCACGGAGTGATGGGAGTACCATGGAGTGTCCCAGAGGGTCCCTGGCTGTAGTGGCAGGGGCAGGAAGATGAGCTTGGCCCCTGAAGACACTGGGTGTGGTGAAGGCTGGTTCTGCCCGACCATGGGGTCACTCAGACCAGGGAACAGAGAGGCTGGCTGCCTGTGGCATCCTCTATTTCATGCTATCCTCTCCCCATAAAAAGGGATCAAGTACATTTCCTTCCTTCTCTCCCTCTTTGCTTCTTACCTCGCCACCCCTTTCTCCAGTCCTCTCCCTCCCTCCCTCTCCCTCCATCCTTTTCTTCTGCCATCCCTCCCTCCTTTCTTCCTTCATTTCTTCATTCCTTTCATTTCCTTCCTCTTAATTCCCTCTCTTTCACACTTAGCTCAGGCTAGCCTCAAATGTCCCTGCCCTCCTGCTTCTGCTTCCTGAGTGTTGGAATCACAGGCGTGTGTCACTACACCCAGCTGATATGAACCATGTCAGTGACAGGCAGCACCAAGGGCCTGGAGGAGCGTGATTACGAGGAGGGGAGTCCCAGGCCCCAGCTTTCCTCCACCTGCACCCGAGTTCAGGGACCCTTGCATGCCATTTCTGTTCTTGCAGGGGTGAAGAGAAATGAGAAAATCTACGAGCAGAGGAACCAGTGAGTTGCCCTAACTTGGCTTTTTTGGGGATCCCTTCCAGAGCCCGGTCGTTGCCCTCATGCCTGCTCTAGTGGGTGCCTAGCATTCAGTGGAGGGAAATGAAAGGGGCTGTCTGAATGAACATGCCATCACATGGCAACGGTAGCCAGGGAAGAACCTGAGCACTGGGCACCTCCTGTCACCCCAGATATTCTAGAGCCTGCCTAGGCCACAGAGGGAGTTAAGTCCAGCCTGACAATCCAGTGAGACCTTGTCTTAAAATGTATAAGTAGGAGGCTACAAGATAAGTAAAAGTGACTGACACAAAAGCCTGGTGAGCTGAGTTTGACCCCTGGAGCCTGCTGTGGAAGGAGACTAAGGACTCCTGAAAATTGTTCTCTGGCCTTGTCTGTACCACAGCACACACACAATAGTGATAAATACAAATAAACATTTTCACTTGAAAAGCAGGCCTGGAGAGATGGCTCAGTGGTTAATAGCACTGGATGCTCTTCCAGAGGACCTAGATTTGATCTCCAACACCCACATGGCTCACAGTCTTAGGTTCCAGGAGATCCAATGCCCTCTTCTGACTTTCTCAGGCACCAGGCATGTATGTGGTGGGGCAGACATACACATGGGCAAAATACCCATACACATTTTACAAAATAATTTTAAAATGAAGGGAGCATGTGCCTAGACTCCCCAGTGAATGGGCTGGGTATGTGGCTCAATGGTATGTATGTGTATGTGGAGTATGCTCAGAATCCTGAGTTTGATGCCCAACATAAACAGAAAGGCAAAGGGCAGGCATGGTGATATACTCATTTAATGTCTGTGTTCTAAGCTAGCCTGGTCTACATGGTAAGTTCCAGGCCAGTCAGGCCTATAGTAGCGTGAGGCCATATCACAAAAATGAAAAGGAAGAAGAGAGGGGGAGGGAACTGGCTCATCACACTCTACTCCCTGCTGCATGAACACACACTTCTTACACTCACAATGCAGCCTTCACATGCGCACACACCCTAATAGGGACTCACACACACACACACACACACACACACACACTCACACTTCCTCATTTCCTTTTGCAACTGAAAAACCACAGAGATTTGAAACCAGTCTTCCATCTCTGACCACGCTGGGCCATGGTAAAGCTTGCTTGTTATTTATTTATTTTGAGGCAGGGTCTTACACTGGCTAACAGAACTTACTTTATAACTCAGGCTGGCCTCAAACTCACATTGATCCTCTTGCCTTGAGTGCTAGGAATCCAGGCAGGTGCAGTCACATTCCCAGGCTCAGCTTCTCCCTCTTGTCTGTGTTCCTTGTCCCTATCTATCCCTATGTCCTCTCTCTATGTCCCTGGAGAATGTCATGGCCCAGCTCAGCACACCCTTGTGTATTCACAGGCAAGAAAATGAAGAGAGCTTTACCGTGGCTCAGACCTACTCCCGTGAGTCCCAAATGCTTCCTGGGTTTGGTTCAGGGCTGGAACTTCCCATATTGAGGTCCTTTCTGTGACCCTTGCCCTGAGGCCAGCCTGATACACTGGGTGAAGGCTTAGCTGGATGAGTGCCTACCAATACCTTGTCCCTGCTTCCCTCTGAAAGTGGCCAGGCCAGTATGGGCAGGATCTCTGATGGACACAGCCTCAGACAAGTCATCGGAAAGGTAGGAAGGCATTCTGTACTGCATGATCCTCCCAGGTTCCAGACCTGGAGGACCCCACCTGGCACAGCCAAGCCCAGACTTCACTTTGTCCCCAACCTGCAGAGTCTCAGAGCTGGCCTGTGAGGGCCCAGGGGACTGTCCCCTCCCCAGGGCACCACCTTAGTCCCCCTTGCCCCATCCTTGCAGGAAGAACAAGATGCTGTTTTCTCACCTCGAAGGTGAGTGACACCAGGCAGGGATGAGCCTGAGTGGGGCTGTGAGAGTGGTGCAAGTATGGGCTTGGGAGGCCTTTCAGGGAGGCTTGAGCCTGGGGCTGGTGAGATTGGCGTGGATAGATAACGGCACATGCATGTAGCAGACTGTGCATAAAGGCATGACCATCCAAAGCCCCTAGTCCCTTGCTTGGGCTACAGAGCCCGAGTTGGGCTGGGGCAGGACCTGGAGGACAGACAGCTTAGCCTTTCTTACAGGACCTGAGACCCTTCGGTACCAGAACGTCTACAAAGGTGGGTAGCTTTGGTGGGGAGGGGTTGGGCCACAGCCTGGGGGCTTACCCTGCTTAACTCTCCTATGTGGCCTCTTCCAGGAAGCAGACATGGGCCTGATGCTTCCTATGTGTAAGTGGCCCCCATCCAAGTCTGCTCTCTGCCCACGCCCCTGTTTCTGGGTCTCTCATCCCAAGCTTCTTTATCTGAGTCATTCAGTGAAGACGCATCTCTGGGTAGCCTTTCCAATTTGGTGACCATGGCCTTGTGGGGCCTGGCAAGTGGCTCTGCCTGAAGGAGGAGTTATCTGGTAGGGGGTGGGCACTCATCCTGCCATTTGGTGAAAGTTGAGTTACAAAGCAGACATGGTGGCCCAGGTCTGTCATTTCAGTACTCAAGGGGGAGGTTGAGGCAGGGAGATCAAAGCCAGTGTGGGCCACAGTATTGAGATGTTCTCTCCCCCCCACCCAAAAAGGGCTGGAGTTCAGCTGGCAGAGTGCCTGCCTAGCATGCATGGAGCCCTGGGTTCCATCGCCAGCACCGTATAAACTTGGTGTGATGGCACAGGCCTGTAATGCCAGGCCCAGGGAAGGATTGTTCAAGGTCATCCTTTCTAAATAGTGAGTTTGAGATCAGCCTGAGACACAGAGGCATTGTTTCAACAGGGTGGGGGTGGCAGCCAGCTACCAGACAACTCCTGTCTCCCCCATCCCCACCCCCACCCCAGGAACCCACATGGTGAAAGGAGAGAACTGACTCTAAAGAAATAAATGTACAGTTAAGGAGAGAAGGAAGGGGAGTGACAGACAGACAGACAGACACACACACACACACACACCAAGGAGCCCAGGCATGGTGGTACAAGTCTATCCTCCCAGCCATCCCTGAGAGGCTGAGGCACAAGGATCTGATTCAAGGCCACCCCCAAAAGAAATGACCCCTAGCAGGCTCTCCTCATGTCACAAATGGGGAGAATTGTGGCCAAGGTGGGGACTTGCTGAAGGTGTCCTCTTCAGGATGGCAGCCAGCCCTCTAGCCCCAGGGTGGTCAGGGGCTCTGGGAAGCATCCAGAGTGGGTGGAAGGAGAGACACCCCCATCCACCCCCATGGCTCCTGACAGGCTTGCTCAGCAACCTTCTCTCTGTTTTCTTATCCAGAGATCCCATCCCCACAGACTACTACAACTGGGGATGTTTCCAGAAGCCCCCAGAAGGTAGGTGGGCTGGGGTGGGGAGGGTGTAGAAGAGGCCACAGCCCTTAGGTCAGGATGGGTCTGCAGAGATGTTGAGAGGCGGAGGGAGGAGGGCTCGCTACAGGCCCGGCTGAGGTGGGTGGGGCGGAAGGAAGCTGGTCAGTATGTACACCAGAGGATGAGGACAGCGGGGAGAGCAAGGGACAGGACAGGAAGCAGAGGTGGAGCTGTGGGCGGGAACATCTGAGAACAGCTCACTTGTCATCTGGAGCTGGGCAGGCACAGATGGGCACTGATGGCAGATAAGCCCCAGCGAGCTTGGAGGATGGAGCCTTTGGTCATGACCACTTCTGCTTTACAGAGGAGAGCAAGGGGGGAGGGGCAGAGTCCATGGGAAGGAGCAGGGCCTTTGGCCAGGGTCCTCATTTGGTCATAGCAGTCTATTAAGGGGTCTTCTTCCTCCTCCCTTTGACTTTCTTCCCTTTTATTTTTTAACGTGTTTTAAAAATATTTATTGTGAGAGTGTGGAGACACACACGTGGAAGTCTTGGGACGACTTGGGAGAGTCAATGCTCTCCTTTAACTGTGTGGGTCTAGGGGATGGAACTCAGCAAGTGCCTTTCCTTGATCTTTATTCTTATTTTGTAATAAAGGGTCTCCTGCCAGGTGTGATGGCACACACCTTTAATCCCAACAGTCAGATCTTTGTGAGTTTGAGGCCAGCATGGTCTTCATAGAAAATTCTAGGACAAACAGGGCTACACAGGGAGATACTGTCTCCAAACAAAACAAAACCACCAGGACCAACAACAACAAACAAGATAGTTCCCCACACATGCACCTGCACCAGCATACACACAAAACAAACAATGCGCACGCACAAACACACACACACACAAGGAAAAAAAAAAAAAAAAACTGGTCCCTGAAGCCTAGGGGGAGAGCTTGGTGGCTGCAGGGGTAGTAAAAGTGGCAAGGGACACGAGCTTGCAGGCAGGGTCCACTAGCAGATCTCCTGCCAGCTTCCTTCTGTTGACAGACGATGATTCCAACTCCTACGAGAATGTGCTCATCTGCAAGCCCACTGCCCCTGACTCAGGTAAGACTGTCTCCCCCAAGTGGCAGGGCAGGGGCCAGCACCCTTATGAACAGGATTCAGCCCTTACCTGCATTCTCCATGTCTCTGTTGTCTTTGGGTCAAGTTTGCCCAGGGGATTATCCTCCCTCACTGGGGTCATCCTCAGTAGAAGCAGGCTGCCCCTGGCTCCCTGAACTACTCAAGAGTGTCCCTGTACCCTCCCTTAGGTGGCGAGGAATCTGAGGATTACCAGAACTCAGTGTCCATCCGAGAGTGGCGAGAATCAAGGAGGACTGTGGGTATGTCCCCCATGCGCAGAAGCCACCGGGAAGGAGTGTGTGGTATCCACTCAAGTAGGCAGGCAGTTAATCTAGGAGGGGCTGTCTGGGCAGGTTCCCCTTCAGCCAATCTGGCTGACTTCATAGTACCCAAGGCTGCCAAAGCCTTGCGCTCTACCGGAACTTCCCTTGGTAGCTAGCACTTGACCTCCAGAGCTGGCCACCCAGTCTTGGAGCAGGAGGATTTCAGGGGGTAGAAAAACCCACAGTGACAGGGAGATACCACAAGTCCTGTGCAGCAGTATACCTCCCCTGTGGCATTTGTTGGGTATTGAGCACCCTGGCTGGGCAACTACCGGTATGGTGTATGCCTGTGAACTGTCCCAGCAACTTCCTGTCCCGATCCACAGGTGCACAAGTGTCCCCATCAGGAAGCCCAGATGAGGAGCCAGATTATGTGAACGGGGATGTGGCCACGGCTGAGAAAGTCTAGGAGAAATCAATCGGAAGGAAGGTATGGCACCCTCTTACTGCTCAGAGAGTTAGCAGCCCAAGTCAAGGAAGAGTCCTGTGCAGGGGAGGAGCCTCATGGAGTGACAGATAGCCCCATGGTGCTCATCAGCTATTAGGACCAGCAGGGAGATGACTACTGAAGTCCACCAGTCCCTTCCTGTGGGACTAGGGGACCCAGAAGAGTTAGGTTCACCCAGGTGACAGGTGGATGCATACCCGTGGTCAGGGGCACTGGAGGTGCCTAGCAGAGATGTCTCAGAAGTAGAGTGTTTGCTCTACAGTCCACCAGTGGGGGATGGAGGCATGGCTTGGCCACAGAGTGATTGTCTGGTACACACACACACACACACACACACACACACACACACACACACACACACGGGAATGGAAAGAAGGAAAGATAGGAAAAGAAGACAAACAATAAAATAGATAAGAAGCCCAGCGTTGTTGGCACATGCTTTAATCCCAGCACTAAGGAGGCGGAGGCAGGCGGATCTCTGTGACTTTGAGGCCTGCCTGGTCTACAAAGCTACACAGAAAAACCTGTCTTGAAAAAAAATAATTCAATATAGACAGGTTTTCTGTGTAGCCCTGGCTGTCCTGGAACTCATTCTGTAGACCAGGATAGCCTGGGGTGACAGGACTGGGGTGCTCTCTGCCTCCTCACTGGGAAGAACATCCCAGAAGAGCAGGTGGGAGATGTCTGCCTGTAGCAGAGAGCATGGGAGAGCTGGAGGTCAGCCAGCCAGAGCCAGTTCTTGACAAGAGGGACAGTGAATCTGGATCTTGTTCCCTTCTTCCTCCTGTCTTCCCCTGTGGAATGCTGGGATTGCAGGTCCGTCCACCACACCTGGCTAGCTTACCTGTTTTGTGAGACAGGCTCTCACTATGTAATCTTGGCTAGCCTGGGACTTGATACATAGACCAGGTTGGCCCTGAACTCACACAGATCCTCCTGCCTCTATCTCCCAAGTGCTGGGATTACAGGTATACACCATTATGCCTGTTGTTTTATGTGGTTTCTAGAAGTTGAATTGAAGTCCTCACGCTAACTCTTCTGTTGAAGGGCCTGAAAGGGACCACGATCTGAAGTTCACTGCCCGCTGAAGCCTATTTTCCAGGAATGCTGGAGTTTCAGACCTGGCTGTGGCTGCCCCTGGGAGAAACTGGAATGGAACTCGATAGGGATGCAATCTTCAAGCAACACCCTGGACTTTGGGGGCAAAGCAGGTGCCTGGGGACATTGGCTGTGGTGACCAGACGCTCAGGACCTGACACAGGCTGTGTCCCTAGTACCACATCTAAAATACAGCATAACACTGATTTTTTTTTTTTTTTTAAACAAGGTCTCATTAAATTGCTCAGGCTGGTCTCAAACTTGGAATCCTCCAGCCTCGGCTCCAGTGCTGGTATCACAGGGTGTATCACTCACTACACCTGACCTTGTATCTCCCCCCCCCCCTTGTTTGGACCTCAAATTGCTTATGAATGCTGATTTCTGGGAATGTTACCTGACTTTCTATAGTTGACTTCAATTGCTGGAGCTGTATTTAACATTGTCAATGTCAGAGTCTCCCAGAGACTCTGTCCTGCCTCCCAGAGAGCATTACACATACTAACTTAAATGATGAGTGTGGTGTAGGGTAACCTGGGGTCTACTTGTTCTTAGCTTCAATTTGCTCATTCCTGCAGGGAGACAAAAGTGGTCTCAGCAACCATCAATAAACCCTGTGAGTTTCCGAGCAGGCTCTGCCACATCTGTTTAACCTTTTATGTCCACAGGGCTAAGCATCTCCCTGTTGCTCTCCATTCTTTCTTTTTTTAAAGATTGTCACACTGCGTAGCCCTGGCTAGCCAGGAACTTGCTATATAAGTCAGGCTGGCCTTAATGAGATCTGTTGGACTCTGCTTCCTGGGTACTGGAACTAAAGGTGCCACCCCACTGGCCTGTTTAAAAAGTGTGTGTGAGAATATTCCACTTGTGTAGGTGCCTGCAGAGGGCAGAAGGCATTGGAGCACTTGAAACTCCAATTACAGACCTTTGTCAGCTGCCCCATGGAGTGCTGGGAACCCAGCTAGGGGCCTCTGAGACCTAGCGTGCGCTCAACTGCTGAGCCACATCTCTCCTTGTTTTCTAAACAAGTGTCACTGAACTTGGCTTCCGCTGCTGCAGGTGGCTTTTACTTGGGATTCAGACTCAGATCCTCATGCTAGCATAGGAAGCACTTTACCCCCACCAAACCACCCCCATCCTTTTTTTTCAGTGTGTACAGGCATGGTCAGAGACAACAGCTCTGTGAAGCTGGGTCTCCTTTCCCCTTCAGACCAGGGACAAAACTCACATCAACAGGCTTGTGTGACAAGTGCCTTTACCATCTGAGTCACCTTGCCAGTACCCTTTTGCCATTTGAGTCTCACTCTGTAACCCAGGTTGGCTGGCACTGAACTCATGACATGACAATCCTTTGCCTCAGTATCCTGGGTGATGGGAGTGTAAGCCTGTGCCACCATGCCAGGCTCTGGTAAAGACCTTTGCCAGAAATGAAGATCAAGGTTCTTTTTATGTCTGCCTGCCTCCCACTTCCTAAAGGCTGGGATTAAAGGTGTGTGCCACAACTGCCTGGCTTCATTTCTTGTTTTATTTTTATAATTTTACTTATTATTGTGTGCGCATGTATGCAGGGCCCAGGAGACATTTTTTTTTTTTTTTTAATCAAGTCTATGTAGTTTCTATATAATCCTGAGCCACGCAGAACAAGAGAACAAGCTGGCCTTGAACTCCAGAGATCCGCCTGCCTCTGCCTCCCAAGCGTGGGGATTAAAGGCAAGCACCACCTCACCTGGCTGCCCAGAGAACATATCCGTGGAGTCAGTTCTCTTCTTCCACCTTCTTGTGGGTCTGGAGAAGGAACTCACGTGGTCAAGTGCTCTGCCAGCAGCTTCATCTGCTGCAGTTTCTACTGCAGGCATAACATGCAGAAGCAAGACACTGGTCTTCCTCAAGGCCTCACGAGATTAAGCATGGTGAGACAAACATCCTAAGGCTTTATCAGCTACACCCTCAAGACTGAGGAGACAAGGGGCTTTCCCACCTCGCCCCATACCCAGGATCTGAAGCTGAACTCAGATGTGAAGAGCTGAAGTGCACACGGGCAGCAATTCTCCGGAGCTCAGCCACACAGCTGGCAGAGGGCTTGCCTGACATGCACAAGCCCTGGGTCCCAACCCCAGCACCATAAACCAGGTATGGTGGGGCACTGTTACCCCAGCACTCAGGGGGGCAGAAGCAAGAGAATCAGCAGTTCAAAGTCAGGCAGGAACAGCTGTGGAGGAGTTCAAAGTCAGCTGGGGCTGCAAGAGACCCTGTTCTCCCAGAACAGAAGTGTGTTCTATTGGTGTCTTGGGCACATCTCCCCTTGATAGAAAGCTGGATCATCAGTGTCTCAGTGACAAGGACCCTCCCTCCTAGTCATCAATGGAGGACAGCTCAACTGGCCACTGGAGCCATGGTCTTCTGACACAGCCTGGCCAGGAGCCCGGCCATCTGCAGCAAGGAGTTCACACCTTCTGCCACTTTCATGTGAGTGTATCCAATCTCCTGAAACACAAGCCCAAAGAACGGGTGGGGAAGCTGGGATTGCTGGCTGCTTTCCATCTAAACTAGGGGTTAGTTCAAAACATACAATAACGTCACAATGTACATGGTAAGAGGCTGGACATGGCTTCACTCAAGTTCAGCTCATGCAGTTAAAGGGTGTTCCAGCTTAGGGAGCAAACCCAGAGCTTCCAACACTGAGCTACAGCCCCAGGCTGCTAAGGTCTCAGCTCAGGCTGGTTTCAAATCCCCTATGGAGCTGATGATAGCCCTGAGCTTCTGAGTGTCCTGCCTCTACCTCCAGGGTGTGGAACTATAGCAGGCAAAAGACATCCAGTTACTTTAGCACTGTTTTAAAACAAGGTCTCACTGTGTAGCACTGAAGATGTGCCCCATACCTAGCAGCACCCCATCTTATGCAGTGCTAAGGGTCAACCTAGGGCTTTGCACACTCGAGGGATGCATTCCAATTGAGCTAACTCTCTTTTTCAAGACCGGGTTTCTCCATGTAACAGCCCTGGCTGTCCTGGAACTCACTGTGTAAGACCAGGCTGGCCTCAAATTCAGAGATACACCTGCCTCTGCCTCCCAAGAGCTGGAACTAAATGTGCCATCACTGTCCACCCATAGTTAAACATGTACTTGCCTGGTCGGTGGTCTCATACCTGGGAACCCACCCGTGTAGAACAAGAACTTGGTTGGCAGCCATGCTGTTTCACGTGTGCCAGTGTGTAGTAACGATTAGCCACAGAAACCCAAACACCCTTCCTAGAGAACAAGTGACCATGACACAGCCACAATGCAGAATACTGCTGGGTGATAAGGGCCAGGCCATGGACACATGTCACAACAGATCTGGAAGGCACTATGCATAGTGCAGAAGCCAATGCAAAGCAGTGTGGTGGCACACGCCTGAAATCCCAGCTTGTGCTACATTGTAAGGCCTTGTCTAAAAGCAGAGCAGGAAGGCACCAGACTCAAAAGAAAGCAAAAGTGCACAAGGTATTCCTGAGCTGACTGACCTTGATGAACTCAAGTTTCAAGTATTCAGCCATCGGGAAGGTTTTACACACTCGGAAAATGTTGCCGATGACATCTTCTGGTGAGTAGCCCAGGTGCCATAGGTGAGCAAGAATCTAGATGAAAAGACCCGACAGACCCTCAACACCAGACAGGAAATGGGGATGGAGCTTTGAGATCACCTGGACCTTACAGAGGTGCCGGTGGGCCCCACGGGTGCCTTGTGTCAACCAGCCCTCCAATCATGGCAGGTAATTTAGCTCATTTTCCCAGCAGGCGCCACATGTTCTCAACTACAGGCGAGTGGTCTGATAGCTTGCCTACATCAGGTCTCTATCTAGAACCTTCCAGGCAGACTTTTACCAGCTAGCTCCCCCAGGCTCAGGAAGAAAGGCCCCTGCATGATGGGACCAGACAACCTAAGTAGGACACGACTTCCTTAGTTCGTGTCCCTTTTCCCCAGTGTAGGCCTATGTCTAGAGACACACCACTGAGCCTTGGTACCTGGGGGTGGACTCTGGGTAGTTGTGGTTGCAGTAAGGGGTTAGGGTTAGCTTTCTTCAGGAACCAGTCTCTAGCTGTACCTGTTTCCCTGCTTGGCACTGCAGTTTCTTACTGAGCCTGACACTGCCCGCTCCTAGTCAGCTTCCAGCCCAGTTAGCTGATGATGAGAAACTGGGATCTGATAGTGTCTACAATCGCACCTCTGACACCTACACATTTGAAGTCATCATATACACAGGCATCTGCTCAGGGAACCAGGCCCTATGGCCACACTAGACCCTCCCTGACCCCTCCTCTTCTGGATAACAGGGACTGCTGAGTTCCTGGTTGGCTCTCAGCATAATTCTCAGGAAGACAGAGAGGGATGTGATATGTTCCCCTACCCAAGACTGTGACATCACTTAAGAAGTTGGCTGCTCTTTCTGTGTCTGAGACTGAGAACCCTCTTGTGGAAGATGTAATCTCAGTAGGCCATCAAACTGGCTTCCAGGTGGCTTAGGGTAGGGAATCAGCCTCTAGGGATCAGTTTCATGGCTGGTGGTGCTATTCTTGGAGGTTGTGGATTTAGGAGGTGGAGCCCCTCTAGCTTGGCAGCAGGTCTGTGCCTCCCTACCCATTAACATGCGAGGCAGCTCATGGAGGCTGGAGAGATGGCACAGTGGTTAAGAGCACTGGCTGCTCTTCTAGGGGACGTGGGTCTAGTTCCCAGCACTCACGTGGCAGTTCAAATTCTAACTCCAATCTTGGGGACCTGATGCCATCCTCTGAACTCCAAAGGGAACAAGACACACATTCATGCAAAATATCCATGCATATTAAAAAAAAAAAAAAAAGGAAAGTGTCTCAGCCACAGGCTCACACCACACCGAGCTGTCATGCCTTCCTGCCACGATGGGTTGCACCTACTCCAACTGAGTCCAAACAAAGCCTGCCTCTGCTGAGTTGCTTCTGTCAGGTTCTGAGTGATGAGGAAAGCAAGGAAAGCCCACCCGAAGCTGAGAGTGACTTTAAAGGTCAAGGGCAGGGATGCAGTCCTGGTGCCATCTTGGGCTCCTGCTGCCCACAAGGCACCATGGAAATTGAGAGGGAACAAAAGGCCTACCTTATAGGCCTCATCGATGTTGGCATCCACACAGTGTTGGATCATCTCCTTCACCAGCAGGGGATGGGGCTCGTCACAGACCTGAGAAAACAATCAGCACATGCGTCATGAGACCCACACGCTAGTTTTCACTAAGTCTCCAACAATGGGAATGGGATTTGAGAACACCCTTCTCACTTCCAAAGACACCCCCAAATATGACAGCTCCTGATGCCCTGGTTACATTTCATACATCCAAAATGAATGAACCACAAAGCAGCCAAAGGCCCCAAAAAACTCTCCTCTCCTCTCATGGGTGGCATGAAAGGCATGGTGCTGGCATAGTGGCACATGCCTGTGTCCTCAAACTCAGGAAGAGCCCAGCAGTGGCGGCACACACCCTGTCTCAGAAAAAAACCAAAACCAAACAAAACCCCAAAGAACTCAGAGGATCTCAAATTCAAGGTCAGTGTGGGCTACAGATGAAGACCATCTCTGAAATAAAAGAGTAAGTGAGGGAGCATGGTGCATGCTTGTGATTCCAGCATGAGGAAGGTGGGCATTCAAGGCCAGCCTGGGTACAGATTCTGGGCTACAGACTCTCAAGAAAAGGAGAGGGGAGGAGAGAGTTGGAGAGATGGCTGAGGGAGGACAAGTAGCATCAATAAAGCCACCAGAGCCTGGCCCAGAGCATAGATGAGGATAAGAACAGTTCTGCAGGGAGGCGATGAGGAATCAAGTATGACAGCTGCAGGCTAGCCTGAATCTGCCCGTCTCACAACACTCACATGTGGAACCCCACAAGACCTTCCCTCCTAGATACAGAGACAAAGCCGTGGTAAGAACAATGGCTGTGTAGGTCACTCTGTTGCAGACCAGCCCTCTCCCAGCCCTGATACCTTGAATACATTCTCGCTATTGATATAGCCGAATCCTGAGAAGGTAGACTGCAAGTTGTTCAGTGCCTGGAGGGAGGCAAGAGCATATCAAGGGTGACTATGATCTTTCCCTGCCCTGCCTCTCAGAGACTCAATGCCCACCCTCCAGCAGCTCACAGCCCTGCAAGGTGCTCTTCTGGGTCCTCAGTCTTTCTTTTAGCCAGACATGGTATAACATTCATTCCCCAAGACAGTGTGCTGGCTTAGTCTTATGTCAGCTTGACACACAAACTAGTTACCTGAAAGAAAGGAATTTCAATTGAGACCCTCCATAAGATCTGGCTGTAAGGTGTTTTCTTAATTAGTGAATGATTGAGGAGGCCCATTGTGGGTGAGCCCACCACAGGGCTAATGGTCCTGGTTGTTATAAGAAAGCAGAAGCTGGGCATTGGTAGTGCACGCCTTTAATCCCAGCACTAGGGAGGCAGAGGCAGGCCTCGGTGATTTTGAGGCCAGCCTGGTCTACAGAGCAAGTTCTAGGACAGGCTCCAAAGCAATACTGAGAAGCTCTGTCTTGAAAAAAAAAAAAAAAAAAAAAAAGCAGGTTGAGCAAACCATGGAGAGCAAGCCAGCAAGCAGCGCCCCTCCATGGCCTCTACATCAGCCTCTGCCTCCAGGTCCCTGCCCAGTTTTAGTTCTGTCCTGACTTCCTTCTGTGATGAACAGCAATATGGAAGTGTAAGCCAAATAAACCCATTCCTCCTCAGCTTGTTTTTTAGTCAGGGTGTTTCATCACCGCAACAGAAACCCTAAGACAGGCAGGGACAGTCACCCACCAACCTGGCGCATGTCCCCTTGGGCTGTAAAGATAATGGCTTCCAGGCCATCATCTGTGTATGGCACGTTTTCCTTCTCGATGACATTCATGAGCCTGGTGAGGACTTGAGCATCAGTGAGCTTGGTGTATCGGAGCACTGCGCAGCGTGACTGGATGGGCTCTGGACAGAGACAGCAGAGTGAGGGCCCCTGGCAAAGCTGGCTGCTGACCAGGACACAGCTGGTCAGAGCCAAGTGTCTGACTACCAGATGAGAAGCAAAGAGGATGGACAGTCCACTTTCCCAGTCCCGCCCCCGCTCTGCAGAGGGTCTTTTTTTCTGTGCTGCATGTGTGTGTATCCTTACACCCATAATGCCTGACTTTAACTGAAAAAACAAACAAAAAACAAAACAAAAAGAACTTAAATAAATAAGCAAAAGGACTTGAGTTAGCAACATCCAGAACACATAGGTCAGGTCCGGCTTCTGGAGGGAAAATGGGCCTCAGGACAGACATCTCCACACAAAATAGTCCCATGCCCCCAGGCCTCACAAGGAGAAGGAGTTAGGGCCTCTGGAGCCACAGTGCAATGGGTGGGCCCTTTGGGGAAGTTCAGTTCGATCAGGCTGGGAGGGGATGGAACCCAACAAGCTCTTTGATGCTCCACAGGGGAACAGGCAAGGTGCCTGCCTGTAACCCCACACTTAGGATTACATAGTTCCTGTAGGGACAGGAAGAGCATGAGTTTAAGGTCAACCTTAGTTACAAGGCCAGATCAAGGCTAGCCTGTGCTACCTGAGACTCTGGCTCAAAAACACAATGAACACTACCAACACCAAGAATGGCTCAGTGCATGAAGATGCTTGCCACCAAGACTGACAACATGAACTCAATTCTGGGACCTGCACAGGTAATAACTGACTTCTAGAAACCATTCTCTGACAATCACATGCAGACACATGGCCCCCAACATGCACAAGTGCTCACACACACACAAAATGCAATTTTAAAATAAATGGGAGGGGGCTCCTGTCAACATTAAGTACTTTCCCCATCTAGGCAGCCATGAGCCGGAAGGGAAAAGGCATGTGGCCACACATACACACACTTGGGTACACAAGGGGGAAGTGGGACAGAAAAGCCCCCACTGCTGGGGATAACAAAACAGAAATGACACAGAGACAACGCACAGGAGGTGGCACAGGATGACTCACGCAGTAGGTGGCAGGAGGATGTGACAGCAGCCTGACTGGGTAGACCAGTGCTGTGGGCAGCAGCTGGGCTAAAGGCCAAAGGACCCCAAACGGGGACACTGTGGTGAGGTGGAGGCCCGGCCATGCCAGGCAGCAGCAAAGCCTAAAGACAGAGTCCATGCCAAGGGCTGCAGCACACCACACAACACAGCTACAGTATGTTCAAGACGGGTTGGGCGGCTCAAGCCTATCATCCCAACAACTCAGGATGCTGAAGCAGCAGGAACATAGAACCTTGTAGGTTCAAGGCATTCCTGGGCTATAAAGTGAGTTCAAGGCCAGCCTGGGTAACTAAGGGAAGACCAAGTCTCAAAATAAAGAGGGCAGGCACCATTAGTAACCTGCCTAAAATCCCTGGGTTGCATCTGCAGTACCATAAAAGAGATAAAAACAGGGCCAGCAAGATGGCTCAGCAGGTAAAGGCACTTGCCAAGTTTGACAGCCTAGCTCAATCCCTGGGATACACAGGACAGGAGAAAGCTACACGCACATGCACACATACACACACAAGAGAAAGCTGCGCACGCACGCACGCACACGCACGCGCGCGCGCACACACACACACACACACACACACACAAATGAAAAAAGTAAATAACAAGGGAGCCTCAGGCTAGAGAGATGGCTCAGCCCTTGAGGACTGGCTGCTCTTCCAGAGGTCTTAATTCAATTCCCAGCATCCACATGGTGGCTCACAGTCATCTATAGTGAGAGCCGATGCCCTTTTTTGGCATATAGTCATATGTACAGATAGAGACTTGCATACATAAAACAAATAAAATAAAAGGAAGTCTCATTGGATACAGCAGCCCAGGTTGCATGCTCACCTATGATTTTGTCTGAAGCATTACAAGCCAGAGCAAAGCGGGTCGTCTTGGAGTAAATTTCCATGGTTCTCCTGAGGGCCTGCTGAGCACCATCCGTCATGCTGAGGCAAGCATAAGAGGGTGGTTGGTGCCAGGTCTGGGGGCAAGCCCCACCATCCCTCCTATTCTGGAGGCAAAAGGAGGACTGGAAATCTGAGGCCAGCCTGGGCTACTTGGGGACACCCATCTCCAGTCCACACCTGTCTGCTTCATCCAGAATGATGATCTTATGTCGGCCTTTGGGAAGGGTGACTTTCTGCTGAGCAAACATTTTGATTTTATTCCTCACCACATCGATGCCCCTGAAACAGGAAGAAGACATGTGTCACAAACAGAGGAAATTTTTATTATTGCGGGGGGAGGGGATCTTTTGTGTGTGTGTGTGTGTGTGTGTGTGTGTGTGTGTGTGTGTGTGTGTGTGTGTGAAGACACACTTTAAAGACACAAGTTTTGCCTTCACTTTGAGTTGTATGGGTGAACCAGGGCTCACAGGCTGGCACAGCAGGGGTGTTTAGCCACTGTGCCATCTCTGGCCCTATTTGACTCCTTCTATGTGTCTTCGTAGATGCAGGGCATGTGCAGGTGAGTGACCCTAGAGAGGAGAGGTGTCAGAATCCCTGGGGCTAGAGTTCTGAGCAGCTGTGAGCTGCCTGATGTAGGGGCAAGGAAAGGAATTCTAGGCCTCTGTAAGAGCAGCATGTTCTTTTTGTTTCTTTCTTTCTTTGTCTGTTTGAAGACAGGATCTCTCTGTGTAGCCTTGACTGTTCTGGAACTTGCTCTGTAGACGAGGCTGGCCTCAAACTCAGAGATTCGCCTGCCTCTGCCTCCCAAGTACTAGGATTAAAACTAGTACGCCACCTGTTCTTAACTGCTGAGCAATCTCCCCAGCCCCATATTTTATTTTTTGAGAGAGGGTCAATATTTATATGGCACCCAGGCAGACCTGGAACTCAACCTTAGCCTTCCCAGTGCTGGGATTTCCCACACCACTCCCAGCTCACAAGGGGCTCCTAAATCTTCCTTATAGCCCCGAGGGTTGCAGGACCTTAGTTGAACCCAGGAACATGAGTTAACAGTTAAATACACAGACCAGAAGGTGGGCTGTGGCTGCCAGGGCTGCAGAAAGGAAATGGGGAGCACCTGAGGGCAGTTTCAATTCTGCAAGGCCAGGAAGTTGTCGTACAATAACAGGAACATATTAACATGACTGAAGTGGACACTTAAAGTGGTTTCAGGGAAGTGAGATGACACAGTGGGTAAAGGCACCTGCTGGCAGACCGTGCAAGACTGACAACCTGAGAACCCACATAGAAGAAGAAAAACCAACTTCCACACGATTATATTCTGATCTTCATACATGTGCCATGATGTATGCACCCGCTCACATACACAAACACAAAGAAAGAGACAACAGGGTTGGGGGGGGGTTGGCTATTGCTGTCAATTCTCAAAACCTGAGTTTGATCCTTAGGCCCCACTTGGTAGAAGGAGAGACTAATTCCCAGCAAGCTGTCCCCTGACTCCACAGGTACATCATGGCTTGTGTCCCTCCCCATAATAAATAAGCAGCAATACAAATAAATTTTAACAAGAGTCACTTTTGAACATTTTCATCAAAACAAGGAACCCTGCAGATGTTCCTCTGATACTCGGACAAGGCAATGATTCTCCCATCAAACCCTAGCCAGTTAAACAAGCGCCAGGCACAAGCTAGAACCAAGTAGAACTCCTATACTCAAGTACAGCGGGACTCTGCTTCCCTCCCATTGTACCTGTCATTTGACGCATTGAGTTCCAGAACGGCATCCTTCAGGGCTGGGCCCAGCAGCGCTCTTGCCAAGCAGAGGATGCTGGTCGTCTTGCCAGTTCCTGGGGGACCCTGCGGGTAAGAGCTCCCCTAACTGTTTCATACAGGAAGGACCAGGGTCTGGAGAGATGGCTCAGCAATTAAGAACCCTGGCTGCTCATCCAGAAGACCTGAGTTCCATTCCCAATACCCCAAACTGTCTGTAACTCCAGTTCCAAGGGATATATCACCACTACTCCCCATCTCCAGGGCACCAGACATGTACATGGTATACAAGCACAGATGCAGGCAAAACACCCATACACATCATTAATTAATTATAAAGGGTTCCCATGTAGATCTTGCTACTCCCACCAACTCCCCACTGTTGGCACTTGCTCCTGATTCCCCAACAACCCAGCCAGGGACCCATAGGCCTCCCCGGGGAAGGAGCGGACACAGGATGTGAGACACCCAGAGGGTCAGGCCTAAGTACTCACAGCAATGATGATATTGGGCACATTGCCTTCTTTTGCGAAGACCTGAGTATAAGAGAGTCATTATGTCAAGTGTGGTGGTACATGCCTCTAATCTCAGCAACAGGGAGGTCAAGAGGAAGATCAGGAACTGAAAGCCAGCTCAGGCTACATATCAAAACCCTATCGAGAAGCCAAATAAATAGCCCAGCAGTGGTGGCAGAAGTAGGTGGATCTCTGTGAATTAGAAGCCATCCTGGTCTACACAGAAAGTTTCAGGACAGCCAGGATATACAGTAGTATGCTCAAATAAGTAAATAAACAAACAAACAAACAAATTAAAACCAAACAACAACAAAAAAGGGGGCCTGCAAGCTGGCTCAGCAGATAAAGGCATTTGCAAAGGAGCCAATTCTGCCTTCCACTGAGGCAGGAAGACCCACCCTAAGTGTGGGTGGCATTCTCCCATGGGCTGGGGTCCTGAACTCCGTGAAAAGGAGAAGGTGGACTAAGAGAGCAGCAGCATCCACCTCCCCGTTCCCAGTGTGGACTCAGTGTGACCAGCTGCCTCACGCCATGCCTGCCTTCCACACCAGGATGAACTGTGTCCTCAGACTGCGAGCTAAAGCCAAATTAATCAGGTACTTTGTCATCCCCGTGAGGAACAGTTGGCGTAACCCCTGCTTCACCACTAGCTTGTCAGATCCACAGCATGATGTCAGAGGGGGTTAGAGCCTCTTACCTCCAGCCTGCTCACTGTGTCTTCATTGCCCACTATTTCGTTGAGCTTTATTGGTCTGTATTTTTCAACCCTGTTTTAGAAAAAAGCAAATACTGACATGGTTATGCTCATAGTACACAGAGGACAGGGCAGGAAAGGACAATCCTGCAAATTCTGGCAGGGTGGGGTCATGTTACTTGTAATGCC
This sequence comes from Phodopus roborovskii, assembly GCF_943737965.1. Classification (NCBI taxonomy): domain Eukaryota; kingdom Metazoa; phylum Chordata; class Mammalia; order Rodentia; family Cricetidae; genus Phodopus; species Phodopus roborovskii. The sequence continues at coordinate 9,499,164 of NW_026126598.1, read as the reverse complement.
CATACAGGGAGGCTGTGCCGGGAGGACCAGAGTTCCAGGCCATCCTCTACCACATACACAAACTGCCTCAAAAACAAAGAAATAAGAAGGCGGCAAGATGGCTCAGCATGTAAAGGCACTCACAGCAAAGGTAGTGAGCCTTAGCTTAATCTCCAGAACCAGGATGGTGGAGGAAAAGTGATGCCCATATGCACTGTGGGATTGTATACAGGGCACATACACAGATAAAATAAATCACAGGCTGGAGAGGTAGCTCAGTGGTCGAGAACACTGGCTATTCTTCCAGAAGACTCAGGTTCAATTCCCAACACCCACATGGAAGCTCACAAATGTCTGTAACTCCAGTTCCAGGGGACCTGAAACCCTCACAGACACACATACAGGGAAAACACCAATGCACATCAAAATTAAAAACAAAACAAAACAAAACAAAACATCCAGGCATGGTGTCAGAAATCTGCAATCCCAGGTATGCTGGGGGTGGAAGCAGGAAGGTCAGAAGTTCAAGGTTATCCTCGACTATATAACAAGTTCCATGCTAGCCTGGGCTAAATGAATTTCAATAAGCTAAAAAAGATGTGGTAGAAAAATGACTGGTTAAGAGCATTTGCTGCTGCAGAACTTCTAGAATCCACATAGTGACTTACAACCTCCTGAAACTAAAACTAATTCCAAGGGACACAATGCCCTCTCTTGGCTTCTTCATGTACTGTATGCACACAGTTCTCAGACATACACACAGAAAAGAAAATGAATCTTTAAAAAAAAAAAAGCCAGGCAGTGATGTCACATGCCTTTAGTCACAGGACCTGGGAGACAGAGGTAGGCAGATCTCTTTGAGTTCCTGGTCTACAAAGCGAATTCAGGCTACATAGAGAAACCCTGTCTCAAAAAAAAAAAAAAAAAAAAAAAAAAAAAAAAAAAAACACCCCAAAAACAAAAAAGGAGCCAGCAAGATGGCTCAGTGGGTAAAGGTGCTTGCCTTGCCACGGGCCCGACCTCCTGAGTTCAATCTCTGCAACCCATATGGTAGGAGAATCCTAGAAGTTGACCTCTGACCTCCACACAGGTGATATGGAAGATAAAGAAATGCAAAAAGGAAAAGCTTTAAACAAAAAAATCTAACAGAACTTTTGGTGTGAACTGGTCCCGCCACTGTCCACACCACACAGCAGGGGAAACCAGAGTAAGCTGTGGTTTCCATCTGCCAGTTCTGATGTGCAGCATTTGCAGAGGCCGGCAGGTGCGGTGATGGACCCAGGTGCACCCACTTCAGTCACACCAAATGAGGTAAGTGCTGCACCTCCAGGGCCTCTGTTATGCCCGGCAGGCTGTGATCGCCCACTCTTGCCCCCATCTAGTAGCAACTGGTAGTTTGGGGCTATGGCTGAGAAGCTTGAGTGGGCAGTTCTCAAGCAACTTTGAAAAGGCACTTATGAACACTTCATTAAAGCAGTGTTGGGGGGGCATGGAAGGGAGAGGGAACTGGGATGATTTATAATTAAAAAAAAAAAAGTGCCCTTTCGGCTGGAGAGATGGCCCGTGGTTAAGAATGCTGGCTGCTCTTCCAGAAGACCCAGGTTCAATTCCTAGCACCCACGATCATCTATCACCTCCAGTTCCAGGGATTCTAACTGCCTTTCCTCATCTCTGAGGGCACTGCATACATCTACAGACATAAATTAAAGAACAAAAACCACTTGTGCCTATTTGGAATTTTTTATTTACAGACAAGGTCTCACCAAGCTAGCCTGGAACTCCTGACTCTTCAGTCTCTACTTCCCCAGTTCTAGGATTATAAGTATCACGTCATTTACAAGGTGCTGGGGATGGAAATGTGGGTTTTCCAAATGGCAGTCAAGTGTCCTATCAACTGGGCCACATCTCCAGATGGCCCGGAACTCATGACCCTTCTATCTCAGCCTCCTCACCACTAAGTTCTGTTTTTTTTAAATAAACAAGCAATGTTAAGAGAGAACATGACCTTTTCCAGCTCTGGGTACAGATGTGGTAGATTTACAATGATTTGACCATCAAAGCTGTTTTATATATTCTGTTGATCTCTTTTCTTTTTCTGTTTTCAGAGACAGAGTTTCACCATGGAGTACTTGCCAGACTGGAACTACCTATGTAGACCAGGCTGGCCTTGAATTCAGGAACCCAACTTCTGCCTCCTGAATGCTTTACGTTGTCTTCTTTAAGTGTATATACATACTTGTTTATTATTTGTGTGTACCACAGAGAATAATCTTTGGGAGTCAGTCCTCTCTTTCCCACATGTAAAATCCAGGGATTAAACTCAGGTTGTTAGGCTTGGCAACAAGCACCCTTCTTACTGAGACAAGGACTCACACAGCCCAGACAGGCCTCAAGCTCCTTATGTAGCTGATAATGACCTAACAGGTGTATGCTATTCCATTCAGATACCCATTTTCTTTTTACTTATTTCTGTGGCTACCAGACAATGCTAAATTACATACATGATACATGGTGAACTCCCCCTCCCCACACACACACTCAAGCGCTGGGGATGGAACCCTAGGCCTTGGAGCAAGTCAGACAAGAATTCTGCCACTGAGCCGAATTTCCAGCTTTCATAATATCTTCCTAGTATTATTCTAGAGCAATGTTTCTCAACCTGTGGGTCATGACCCCTTGGGGATTGTCAAGCCACCCTTTTCACAGGGGTCACCTAAGACCATTGGAAAACACAGATATTTACGTAATGATTCATAACAGTGGCAAAATTAGTTATGAAGTAGCAACGAAAATAACGTTATGGTTGGGTCACCACAACGTGAGGAGCTGTAAAAGGGTCGAAGCATTAAGAACCACTGCTCTAGTCCAGATACTTCAGTGAGCTAAGAGATCTCTCTGCTATCTGGTGCAACAGACCTTACATTTGATACAGAAAAGAATGCCAGGCCAGGGCTAGGTCCATGATGGCATGTGCGGTTTTTTGTTTTTTAACAAATGTCTGGAATCAATTTCCATTAAAAAAAAAAAAAACCAACAACAAAAACCACCCAAAAAACTAGGAGTGGTGGTCCTGCAGCCCCTGCTCACAGGTGGAAGAGATGGTGGGATCAGAATTTAAGGTCATTCTTGGCTATATATAAAGCTCAAAGCTAGCTTAGGGTAGTGAGACCTGTCTTAAGAACAAGAAAAATACGTTAGCCCTATTAGTTTAGACAGCTGAGCTCTGAGACACATCCCTTAATTTCCACAAATAAAAACCTCTACCTTTGCCTGGTAGCTCACACCTGTCATTTTAGCAGTAGGGAAGCTGAGGCAGGAGGATTGCTGAAATTTGAGGAAAAGCCTGGGCTGCACAGTGAACCCCTGGGCTGAGAATAGCACTGAGTACTTGTGTTCCATCCCCAGCATTGCTTCATGGGAATAAAGCATGCCTGTCATCCCACGCAGGCAGAAAGAGCAGCAGTTTAAAGTCATCCCTGCTACATAGTGAGTTCGAGACCAGCCTAGGTTACACAAGACCCTGTCCCAAGAAAAACAAAGTAAAAAAAGAAACCCGGTCTCAAAAAGCGAGAGTAGAAGAAAATCTGAACTCCTGGGGTAGACCGGACCTTAGGGGTCCCCCAGACCCAGTCGTAAGCCGGGTTTCTGGAACTCGGCCCGCCCTCACTCGCCATCACCAATACGCGCGCGTTAGTATGGCCGCGCGCTTACCACGGCAGCTCGTAGTGGCCGGCGCCGCCCGCGGTCTTGCTGGGGACAGGCGAGGGCTCCGGTGCCCCAGTCTCGGCCGCGCCACAGCCGCTCTCCTGCACCTCCATTCCAGCGCCCGCCGTTCCCGCCACCAGAGGCTCCGCCCCGTGACGTTTCCACGGAAGTCTCGACCCTGGTTTCCGGGCAACGCAGGGAGGGGAGCGGAAGTGGGAGTGAGAGAGGCTGGTTCTTCCCGCGCCTGCGCAGAGAATGCTGCATCGCCACGCACTGGCCGCTAGAGGCCGCTGTTGCTGCAGGAGACCGCGTTTGAGGGGGCGAGAAAAGAGAGGATGGATGGTGTGATGAAGGAGGATGTCTCCAGGAAATGACATTTGTGTCATCTTATCATATTTTAACTAATTGTATTCTATTTAGTTTCGTTTCATTTTCACTTTTTTGATTTCTTGAAACTTGAGTATTATTATTCTGTAGTCCAGCCTGACCTCAAACTAGCAGCCATCTTCCTGCCTCAGCTTCCCAGGCGGTAGGATTACTTTCTTTTAGTATTATTACATACATGCGAGTGTTTTGCTTGCACGCATGTATGTGCACCCCATGCATGCCTCGTGTAGGCACAGAGGAGAGTGTTGGATCCCCTGGAGCTGGAGTAAAACTCTTGTGAGCTGTCACGTAGGTGCTGGGAATCAAATCCAGGTTTGTTTGTTTGTTTTGTTTTGTTTTTTGATACAGGGTTTCTCTGTGTAGCCCTAGCTGTTCTGGAACTCGGGAGGCAGAGGCAGGTGGATTTCTGTGAGTTTGAGGCCAGCCTGGTCTACAGAAAGAGTTCCGGTACAGCTAGGGCTACACAGAGAATCTGTCTCAAAAACAAAACAAACAAACAAACAAAACACACACACACACACAAAAAAAAACCAGACTATAACTAGTTCCTCTGGTCTCTGTGAGTAACTAGACCCTTGTAAACACAAGCTCATACACATATTTAAAAAAAAAAACCTTCCTTATGTGTCTATGTCTGTGTGACTATATGCCACCCATGTGCTGGTACCCATAGAGACAAGAAGGGAGCATCAGATGCCTTACAATCGGGGTTAGAGGCACTTGTGACCCGGCCAGTGTGGGCACTGGGGCCTGACCTCAGGTCCTCTGAGGGAAGCAACTGTTCTCATCTGATCCATCTCTATAGCCCAATATTGATAAATTTTCATTATGGGGACTGGGGCTCACTATGTAGCTCTGTCTGGCCTGGAACTCACTGAGACCTCGGCAGGCTTAAACTCACATTGGTTCAATTGTCCCGCCTCCTGATGCTGGAATAAAAAGTCACCACACTCCCCACTGTCAGCTGGCCTCAAACTCACTGAGATCCACCTGCCTCTGCCTCCCGAGTGCTGGGATAAAAGCGTGCACCACCAATGCCCAGTCCGTATTATTTTTGTGAGTTCGAGGCCATCCTGGTCTACAGAGCTAGTTCCAGGACAGGTTCCAAAACAATAAAAAGAAACCCTGCCTCTAAAAGCTGGGGGAAGCTGGGCGTTGGTGGCACAAGCCTTTAATCCCAGCGTTCTGGAGGCAGAGGCAGGTGGATCTCTGTGAGTTCGAGACCAGCCTGGACTACAAGAGCTAGTTCCAGGACAGGACAGCCTCCAAAGCCACAGAGAAACCCTGTCTCGAAAAACCAAAAAAGAAAAAGAAAAAAAAAAAAAAAAAAAAAAAAGAAAGAAAAAGAAAAAAGAAAGAAAGAAAGAAAGAAAGAAAAAAGAAACCTGGGGGGAAAATAAAAACAACAACAAAAAGGAAGCAAAGAGAAACTGGGGAATACATCTTAATATCAGCCTCTGGCTTCTACAATAGCTTGCATAGATGAGTGGACCCACACACACACGTGTGTAACACACAAATTAAATTTCAAGTAAGTGAATAAAAACTGAACAAGTAGGTATTGGGAGGTATTCGGAGCCTGGAGAGAGGCTCGGGGGTTGAAGGCACCTGCCGCTCTTACAGAGGACCTGAGTTTGGTGTATAGCACCTGCGCCAGGCTGTTCACAACCGTTTGTAACTCCAGCTCCAGAGGATCCAACACCCTCTTCTGGACTCTGAGGGCACCTGCACTAACATGCACATCTCAACGCACAGACAACACGAACACACATAATGAAAAATAATAAAAGCAAATATATTTTTAAAAGATACTTTCTAGGCCCAGGCTGGGTGGCACAGTTCTTTAACTCCAACACTTGGGAGCAGAAGCACCTGGATCTTTATGAATTCAAGGCCAGCCAGAACTTTATATAGTGAGACCCCCATCACAAAAATTCAAAAAAATAAAGTAAAAACTACAGATACTTCCTGGCCAGGCATGGTGGCATACACTTAGTGTTAGGTCAGCCTAACACTAAGGAGACAGAGGCAGGAGGATAATGAGTTCTAGAGCAGAGAGGGAGACACTACCTCAACAAAACAACAACAAAAAAATTGACGGGGGACCACATACCTCAGCACTTGGGAGATGGAGGCCAGCCTGAGATGCATGAGAGCTTGTCTTAGAGAAATAACAGGGTGGGTTCAACCACCAGTACTGGTGGGGGGGAATCCCCCAAAGTGGCATTTTTTCAAGCTTTGAAGCTGGTGATTTCCAAGTGGGCTTGCCCTACCATTAGCAAACTCAACAGACTGCTCATTTACATATGAACTTGTCTGTCTGTCTAGGCACATTCCACCAAGCGCCTCTGCTAAGCACAAAGGTTTTCATTTGAACTCTTTAGTAGAGCATTAACAGTTTTGAACTGCTTGCCTTGCTTTTTGTTATTGTTGTGGTTGAGACAGAGTCTGTCTATGTAGCCCTGGCTGACCTGGACACTCTGTGTACTCCAGACTGACCTGGACTCACTATGTAGACCAGGCTGGATTTGAACTCACAGCCCTTCCCCCTGCCTCTGGAATGCTGAGGTTAAAGTCTGCACCACCACTCCTGGCCATGATTTGCCTTCTTGCTTCCTCTTTAATAATAATAATAAATCCAGGAGAGAACTTTCCCAGATGGGCAGAAAGGACAAATTTTATGTCCCAGGATGTGGGGTGACCTTTAAGACCTCAGCTGTGGGTGGTCTGTTGGCCTCTGTACTGCACAGGCTGATCATGAGCTCTTGGATGTCTTTACTTTGTGTCTGTTGACTTTCCTCCTGTCCTCCGTGAGCATGTCTCCACTGACTCTGCTGTGACCACTTCATCTGCTGAACAACAAGGGACCTGGGCATCCAGCTCGGATGGATAAGGTGTGTCTCATGTATCCCTCTGCAAATGATCGATGAGAGACAGGAATGCTCTCTCTCTCTCTCTCCAGGGTCTTATATAGCCCAAGTTGGCCTCAAACCCCCTGTGTCAGCTAGCTTGGCCTCGAACTTCTTTTTTATTTTTATTTTTCCAGTTTTGCACTTCTGATCCTCCTCCTCTACCTCTGGGATGACAGACATGGACCACACCCAGTTGATGCACCCCTCTCTCCAGCCCCTACCTTTCAGTTTGTAAGTTTGTACTTCTTCACTCAGAATTTTGCTTCTAGAGACTCCTCTCACAGAATGTTTGCATGAGGGTTGGTAGAGTGGCTAAGTGGGTAAAGGTACTTGCCAACAAGCCCAAAGGACCCAAGTTCAATCCTCAGGACTCACATAGTTGGAAGGAGAGAATTGACTCCTGAAAGCTGTCCTCTGACCCACAGCATGCTATGGTATGCATAAACGGGGACACACACACACTAAAATGAAAATAAATGCTTGCATAGATGCACACAGATATATGTGTTAGAATGGTCATTAAAATGGCTCGGGGAGGAAGAGAAAACAGAATAAGTAGTAGAATGTGTAGAGAAATGATGATATTCATAATATATAGTCACTAAAAACTGAAAATCATCAGTCTACCTATACTGACAGGGAAAGGTCTCACATCACTCCCTAAAAACAAGGTCACAGAGGGACTAGGAGAGTGGCTCTGAGGTAAAGCTCCTGCCTAGAATCCCCCAGTAAGGGGCTGGGGTGTGGCTCAGAGACATTTGCCTAGAATCCCAGACTGACCTCAGAGTCACTATGTAATTTAGGATGGCCTTGCTTCTTGCTCACATGTGCCAGTATTACAAGTGTGTAGCACTACACACACACACACACACACACACACGCGCGCACACACACACGCACACACACACCTTTTAATATTTATTTTTATTTTTGTGTCTGTGTCTGCATATGGTCTGACTGGAGCTCTGTACCTGTGGGGTAGGGGCAGGCCTTCGGATGACAGAAGAGGAAATCTATCCACTGGAGCTAGAGTTGCAGACAGTTAGGAAATGAGAGCTAAACTTGGGTCCTCTACAAATGCTGCAAGTATCCTTAACCCTGAGCCAGCTCTCTAGCTCTCTCTCTCTCTCTCTTTTTCTTAAGACTTATTTTATTATTTTAAAATGTGCCCGTGTGTGTGTATGCGCGCGCATATGTGTGTGTATGTATGGTTGCCTGTGGAGGCCAAAGGCTTTGGATCTCGTGGAGCTGGAATTTCATGCAGCTGTGAGTTGACACATGTGCTGGCAATAGAACTCAAGACCTTTGCAAGAGTGCTACATGCTCTTACCACTGGCCCATCTCTCCAGACTCCCAGCCCTTTTTAAAGTCATGCTGGGTACCAAACACAGAGCTTCTTGCATCCTTGGCTAACCCTGTAATCCTAGAGCCACACCCCCGATACCGAGGCCTATATTTCTTGTCTATAGTCTCTCTAATCCCAGGAATCTCTGTGTGTGGGCTTCATTATCTGAAGAATTCACAGTGAGCCCTTTGGCAAAGGAGTCCTGGCCTGCAGAGGCATGTGCGCACACAGGGACGCATAGACTCACCACCTTCTGTGCTGCCCTGAGGGTGTGCATTCCAAGAAGACTGTGTCTGACAGGAAGTAATGTTTTCCTCATACCTAGCTTGTTAGGTGCAGGGTGTAAGCTGTAAACCTTAGCTACTCTTCCAGATCCCAAACAGACTTTCAATTTTGGTGCCTTTTTCTTTTTTCTTTTTTGCAAGTAGGTCTTACTATGTAGTCTGAGTTGGCTTCAAAATTGTGACCCTCCTGCCTCCATGTCCTGAGTGGTAGATAGTTTGACAGAATGCCAGGCAACCCTCTTGGGTGCATGATGGAGCAAACAGGCTAAGGGCTGGGCTCAAAGGGAAGAAAACATTAATACAAAGGACTTATAGCCCACACTGAAGTATCAGCTACTCAAGGGGCTAAGACAGGAGGGCAGCAAGTTCAAAGCCAGCCTGGTCACCTTAGCCAGGTCCAGCTCGAAACTCAAAGGTGAGAGCTGGTGGGATGGATCAGTGGGTGGCACTTGCCACCAAGCCTGAAGCTTGGAGTTTGATCCCATGGCCCCATATGGTGGAGGGGAGAAGTGATCCCCACTGCCATGGTTCGGTGTGTGGATTTAGCCCTGGGGTACAGCTCTTCTTGCCTGCCCTCCTCCAGAGAGGGGTTGGGGCATGGCTCAGCATTCGAGTGTTTGTCTAAATGAAGCCTCAAGCTTGATCCTCAAACAACAAAACACAAACATACTCACTTATGGCTGGGCTTGTAGTTAAATGAGCCTGGCCATTAACCAAGATTTGTTGCCTGTCTGCCTGTCCCTTTTCAAAGGTTATTGGAAACCTCAAAAGTTCTGTTCAGGAATTGGTTGTCTTTTCGTTTCGTTTTGTTTTTTTCAGGCAGGGTTTCTCTGTATTGCTTTTGAGCCTGTCCTAGAAATCGATCTGTAGACGAGGCTGGACTCGAACTCACAGAGATCTGCCGGCCTCTGCCTCCAGAGTGCTGGGATTAAAGGTGTGTGCCACCAATGCCCGGCCAGGAATTGGTTTTCAGTTCTCCCTTTTCTGCAGTGTATGATACCAGAGATTGAGCCAAGGACTTGTGCTAGGCCAGTGCTCTACTACTAAGTGTATCCCAATTTCCTTTTCTTTGTATTTTTCATTTTATATGTGCATTTTGCCCACATGTATGTCTGTGTACCACATGAATGCAGAGCTCTGGGAAACCAGAAGAGGGCTTTGGGTCCCCTGGAACTGAAATTACAGATGGGTGTGAGCCATCATGTGGGTGCTGGGAGCCAGCCTCTGTCCTTTATTTTTATTTCATGGCAGGGTCTCATTAAGTTGCCATTGGCTCTCAACCTTCCTAATGCTGCAAACCATGAATACAGTTCCTCATGCTTTCGTGAACCCCCCAACCTTAAAATTGTTTTGTTGTTACTTCATAGCTGTAATTCTGCTACTGTTTGAATTGTAAATATCTGATATGAGGGATATCTGATATTTGACCTTCAAAGGGGTCTCAACCCACAGGTGGAGAACTGCTGGGTGGCCAGACAGCCAGGCAGCCAGGCTGGTGAGACTAAAAAGGAAAAGAAATCAGCGACTGAAGAAAAGGTTAAGCAGATACAGCACACCCTGCTCTTGCAGAGGACCAGAGTCCACCCACACCCACATGGTGGCTCACAGCCATCTTAACTGTTGTTCCCGGGGATCTGGCTCTCACTTCTGGCTCCCACAGGCACCAGGCATCTATGTGGTACACACACAGGCATGCAGGTAAAAGATTTGTACCAATTAAAAAAAAAAAAAAAAAAAAAAAAAAAAAAAAGACAATGACAAGGCCAGAGAGGTGGCTCAGCAGGGAAAGGCATTTGCCACCAAGAATAATGATGTGAATTCAGTCCCCAGAGCTCACACAATGGAAAGAGAGAACCAACTCCTGCGAGTTGTACTTTGATGTCCACACTCCTGCTGTAGTTCTCTCTCTGTCTCTGTCTCTCTCTCTCTCACACACACACAGTTTGAAAGTTTTTAAAAATGATGCATTGCTGGGAGGAATACTGCTCAGTAGGGAGAGTGTTTGCCTAACATACTTGGATCCCTGGTTTTCATGCCCACGGGCGCAAAAAGCCTACCCGTGGTGATAGGTGCCTGTAATCTCAGTACTGGGTCGATGGGGACAGAAGGATCAGGAGTGTATGGTCATCCTCAGCTACATAGTGTTTTCAGAGCCATCCAGGATGACATGAGACCCCGTCTCAGAAATTAAAGTCAGATCCTTCTTCAAAATGGAGGTGTCCCAAGGCAGAAACAATGGCTGTACTACAGAGGCTGAGGCTGAAGGATGCCTGCCGAGACCAGGCAAGCCTGGGCTACAAAGTGAGACTATCTCAGGTCAACAGCAAAGACAAACAACAAAACCCAAGTCACAGAGTGGTATAAGGTGTTAAATAGCATAACAAATAGAGATGGGGTTGTAGCTCAGTGGGCTGAGTGTCTGCCTAGCACCCACAAACCCAGAGTTCAATCCTTAGCACTGTATAAACAGGGTGCGGAGCTGACTGTAATCCCAAGACTCAGGAGATGGAGATAGGGGCATCGGAAGTTCAAAGCCATCCTACACTTATGGGGACTTGGGGTCCAGCCTGGGTTACATGAGACCCTGCCTAAAAATAGTGTCAGCTTCCTGTGAAGCCTGGGCCATGGGTGGCTGTGGGTGACCCTCCCCTTCTTGTTCCCTGCAGCTAGCATACTGTGGTGGGGTGGACCGTATACCAGGACCTGTATACCAGGATGCTCAGACCATGGACTTCCCTTCTTTGATCATTTCCCATTTCTTTTCAAAGTGACATCTGGGATGAGTCGATTTTGGATGCTGATGCAGAAAGCCCAAAGCCACATTGTGACCTACTTACTGGTTGTGTCTAGGAATGTCTCTGGAGGAGACTTAAGAGAGAGGTGACTCGGTTTTTCAAGATGGGGTTTCTCAGTGTAACAGCTGTTCAATGTCCTGGAACTTGTTTTGTAGACAAGACTGACCTGGCACTCACAGAGATCCATCTGCTTCTGCCTCTTGAGTGCTGGGATTAAAGGCGTGGGAGATGGTCCTCTACATGTCCCAGGCCACCGGTGTTCCAAAGGAAGCCTCCCACCAGGCCAAGTTAACCTCAGAGAGGCAAACTCAGTAAAGCTGAGAACATAGATGTGGACTTGATGATTTGGTAGGCATCACTGCCGGCTCAGGGAGAGACCTTGGGGACTGTGTCCAGTTCCCACAGCTGACACAGGGAACAGACAGGATTCTGGATAAAGACATTCCACCTGGCCAGGTTGTTAGGTGCCATCAGGTGAGGCATGGTGGCCAATACTGTAATTCCAGCACTTGGTGTATGGAGGTAGAAGAACTAACTATATTGTGAGTTCCAGGACAGCCTGGACTACTTAGAACCTAGGAAAAAGGAAAGGGGAAAAAAAAGGAGGGGGGCACAGTTCCGTGTTAGAGCGTTCTTTTCTTGCCTAGAATACCCGCGCACACGCACGCACGCGCGCGCACACACACACACACTCACTCACACACACATCCCACACTCACACACACACACACACACACACACACACACACACACACACATCCCACACTCACAAAAGGAAGCTACTGAAGGGTGGGAACAAGAACAGTTGAGACTCCAAATCAGCTGCGGGAGGGAAATGGAGGAGCCCAGGGGGTTAGGACAGAATGCAAGGGAGGGTTCAACAGTATCCCAGTATCCCGGAGTTCACTTCAAGGACACTGGAATCGTAAACCTGAGCTCCAGCTCTGAGCACCCCAACACTGAACACCAGTACCTCAGTCCCCCACCCGCAACCTGTAACACAGGAGGAGGTGGGCGGGTCCCCAAGTAAGCATTGTCTCAGCGTCCCAGCTTTGGACAGCCCCTGCTCAGATATCACTGCTCCTTCAACTGCCCGCAAATATTTACATCCTGTTTATGCCAAGGCCTCCCAGGGCCTCAATTTTCATGAATAAAATATGAGTTTCTAGGCTAAGCTTAGAAGGGAAGAAACCCAGGCCAGCCAGCTGGTAAGGACCAGAGGTGGTTTAATCTTTTGGTTGCTGTTGCCTCCCGTGTGGGATTTCGAGGGACTTTACACTTGTGGTCAAGGAGACCAGAGGCAGGAGATTTTTGTGGCATTTTCTGTATTTCTTGGCCATTTCCTGGAATTAGACGACCAAGCTTTGTTCACAGGCCTGTTTCCAGAGAAACACAAAACTTTCTTGTTTTCTTTTTCTTTAATTTGTTTTCTTATTTATTTATTTACTTGTATGTTTTCCAAAACTTGTGTTTCTTTGGCTGTACTAGAACTCTCTCTGTAGACCAGTCTGGCCTCGAACTCAAAGAGATCTGCCTGCCTCTGCCTCCCAAGTGCTGGGATCAAAGTTGTGGGCTACCACTAACATGGGTGTCAGGTCCCCTGGAACAGGAGTTACAGACAGTTGTGAACTGTCTTGTGGGTGCTGGGAATTGAACCGGGTCCTTGGGAGGAGCAATCAGTGTCCTTAACCACTGAGTTATCTTTCCAGCCCCTTCCTGTTCTTTTAAAGACTTTTTTTTTTTTTTTGGATTGAGTGTCATGTAGTCCAAGCTGACCTGGAACTCAGTTCTAAAAATGACCTTGAACTTAAAATCCTCCTGCCTCATCTCTGGTATGAGATTATAACCATGCACCCCTGTTCCCAGTTCTGGGGTGCCGGCATGGAACCCAGGGCTTCCTACCTCCTACACAAGCACACTACCCACTGAGCTAATTTTGTTTATTAATACTTTTAATGTGTGTGTTTAATGTGTGTGTTTTGCCCTGATGTCTGTGTGTGTACCCTTGAAGGCCAAAATAGGGTGTGGGATCCCCTGGAACCGGAGTTACAGGAGGTTATGAGCCACCATGTGGGTGTTGGGAACCATAGTCTGGTTGTCTGGAGATGAACCAGTGCTCTCATTGGGGGCCCAGCTCTCTAAGCCTCTGCTTTTGTTTTTATTGATACAGTTTCACTGTCCAGCCTGCCTCTGCCTCCCAAGTCCTGGGACTAAAGATGTCAACCACTGTGCCTGGCAGGCCTGGTTTATGTTAGAGATAGGGTCTCAGTGTAGCCTAGTCTTGAGGCAGTCCTCCTGCCTCAGCTCCCCAAGTGCTGAGATTACAAATTGAACACATACACACAGAGATTTTAGGACTAAGAGGAGTGTGTGTGTGTGTGTGTGTGTGTTTGTTTGTGTGTGTGTGTGTGTGTGTGTGTGTGTGTGTGATGTGAGTGCAGGCACCCATAAAGGGCATTGTAGAGAGGCATTGTAGAGAATAGAAGAGGGAGTTGTATGCCCTTGAGCCGGAATTATAGGCAGTTGTGAGCTGCCAGACCTGGGTGCTGGGAACTCAATTCAGGTCCTCTGCAAGTGCAACAAATGCTCTGAACTGCGGAGTCATCCCTCCATCCCTGATTTTAACTTTAATTTTGGTCCAAATAAAAGTATTCCAGACTTCCCTCATTTTCAAAGTGACCTCACGGAGTAGATATATGAAACATTTTGTTTTTGTTCTATGGGAAAGGAAATTACTATTTAGAAACATTATTGGAATTGGTAGGCCTTGTGGCTAATGCCTATAATCCCAGCACTGGAGAGTTTGAGGTTTGCAGTTCCAAGATAATCTGGGTTACAGAAAGAATTCCAGGCCAGCCTTGGCTACAAATTGTGACTCTGACTCAAATTTTGTTTTGTTTTGCTCTTTGAGACAGGGTTTCTCTGTGTAACAGCCTTGGCTGTCCTGGAGCTCACAGTGTAGACAAGGCCTGACTCAAATTAAAAAAAAAAAAAAAAAAATTGATGGGAAACAAAACAGGAAGTTCCCAGCTTTAAAAGGACCATCTGGGAATGTGCTAGAATCTGGCCTGCTGTGGCCCAGGGTTTGCCCCCACCCCCACCCCTACCCCCTTGGTGTCACGTGTGTTTGTGTGTGTGTGTGTGTGTGTGTGTGTGTGTGTGTGTGTGTGTGTGTTCTGGGCTTAGGGGAGGAGGGAGGGCTAGGGACTATTGGAAGCCCTGCCTTCAGTCCTTCAGTGTCCTGAGGGCTGTGGTCTAAACAGGGAGGAGGTAAAGATGGTGCACAGGGGTGTGGGGTCGGGGTGGGGATGGGGAGGTGGGGGATGAGGAAAAGCGGGGTCAGCATGGAACTCGCCTGGGAAGACTAAGAGGAAGTAGCTGTCAGGACTGGGGTGATGAATCAATTGTGAGTGTTGCTCCATAAAGAGCTGGAGCCTGCCTAGTTCCAGCTGTGTGGGCTCCTGGAATGTGTAGTCACTCTCCCAGGGAGTCCTGCCTGGCCAGAGCCTCACTTCCGCTCTCTGATACTAATTTGTCCCTGGCAGTCCTGGCTCTGGGAGAGCAATGGTCACTGCATCCCTGAAGCCTCCTGCCATCATCTCCTACACAGACACCATCTTGATTGCCAGATTGACAAATCTAGACTCACCCAGAGAGGGCTCTGGGGTTGCCTTCGAGGGAGTTTCTAGACTGAATTAATGGGGGAAGGAAGGCTCACATCGAGTGTGAGCACCATCACAGAATCATGGGATGAGGACCTGAACTGAATGAAGAGGAGAAAGTGAACCATGTACCAGCGTTTGTCTCTCTTTGCTTCCCAACTGCCCGGGGAATGGGACCAGGACTCATTTTCCTGCAGCTGTAATTTTCGTACCATGATGGGCTGTATGCCCTCAAGCAGAACCAAGATAAACCCTTCCCCACTTAAGGTTTGCCGTTGTTGTTGTTTGTTATTTTAACTAACACATCCTCCTTTGTCTTTTGTTGCTTTCTAAGAGTCACACCAAATCCATGCAGTGGTTTGAAAGAAATTAGCCCCAAAGGGATGGCACTGTTAGGGGTGGCACCTATTGGAGGAAGCGTGTCACTGTGGAGGGAGGCTTTAGGTCTCATATGCTCAAGTCACGCCCAGTGAGGCAGACCACTTCCTGTTGCCTTGAGTAAAGATGTAGGACTCTCAGCTCCTTCTCCATGATGAAAATGGACTAAACCTCTGAAAATGTAAGCCACCCCTATTAAATGTCTTCCTTTATAAGAGTTGCCATGGTCAGGGTGTCTCTTCACAGTTATAGAGCCCTAACTAAGACATGCCATATTTCCTTAAGAAAAAACATACCTAGGGATAGTTAATAAATTAAGCACTGTAGAGATTAACAATAAAATAGAAACACTGGTACCGTGGCAGTGGGTCTGATAACAGATACCCACAGAATGACTAACAGGAATTTCACTGGCAAGTGATAAACACTCTGAGTGAGGAAGGGCTCTTAAGCTTGTAGTCCACTGACTTTTGAGACCTGGATTTTCCTAGCATCTAAGTACACCCCATCACTGGCTACTCCAGTCTTTCCTTTATTGGTCTTAAGCTGTCTGTGCACTCTCTCTCTCTCTCTCTCTCTCTGGAACAGAGATTGGATTCCCCGCTTCAAATGCATCAGTTTGTGTACTGAGAGTGTTATCCCCTCCCACCCTACCTCAGTACACAAGTGCTACAGTATGGTCCCTGTCTCAGAGCAAGACTGTGCAAATAATTGGTGGGTAGTTGGGATGTGTCACCAATCTGAGTGGACACCTAGCTTTTTATCTTCCCTGGAGGCCAAGGTTTCAGAGACTTTAGCTAGCAATCCATTTGATAACTGAGGTACCTAACAGGGTTGTTTGTGTATAAAGTGTAGATGCCCTGCACATCAATCAGTATACTAAGAAGGCTATTAGTTAATTAGACTTAACAGGAGGGTAGGTTATACACCATGGAAACACTCAACAAAGAGATAATTCCCAACCTAAGTAAGATGGGGGACTGTGAACGATTCCATCATGACACTTAAAATGGCACAGAAATTTACATTTATGAATTGCTGTAGGGTGTGTGTGTGTGTCTCTGTGTGTTGTGTGTGTGTGTTAAGGAGAGAGACAGAGACTGAGAATCTCACTACATGGCTCAAGTTGGCCTCCAGCTTTCACGTTTCCTGTTTCTGACTACTAAATCCTGAGATTGCATGCCTGTAATTTCTAGAAGTTTCCATTTCAACGCTTTGGGACTAAGGTGGTTGACTGTAGGTAACTGAAACTTCAGCAGGTGGAACTCAGGTTGTGGGCTGTGGAAGGGGTAGAGGTGTACGGACCATTGAGGATGGGGTGTGTGGGTGTGTAAAGGTACTTATAGCTTACCAGGTTGCAAGTATGTGAAAAGTTCTAAAAAAGAAAAAGGTTGTCTTGCTCTGCTGCCCCAGATCCCTGTTGGGGGAGGTGCTGCCATGCCCCTGTTTGGCACAGAGGGAGACTAAACCATGCAGGGGGGGATGGGCTGTGGCTTAAGTCACACAGAGGATGGGGGTGTTAACACACTTCCTACATGAGGCTAGGAAGGCAGAGTTTAGGATGGGAGGCTCACAGCCCAAGCCTGGTTGGAGGGCAGGAGAGAGAGGCAGAGGTTTTGGGAGAGCCACCATAAAAGAGGCTTCCTGGGAAAACAAGATTCATCACCATTTTTTTTCAGTCCTGACGGCTCCTGCTGAGGCCTCATGACCAGCACACCAGCAGTGCCCTCTGTGTCCCCTTGGTCACAGCAGCCTGTCCCTCCACAGAGCAGCTGGAAGGCAAATCTGAATTTGAACTCCGGTCTGTGATGTTTTTTTGGAGAAGAACCCTTGACCATGCTGGCAGTGAGCACACATTTTCTTTTTCTTTCTTTTGGGACAGGGTTTCTCTGTCCATCCCTGACTGTCTTGGAACACACTCTGTAGACCAGGCTGGCCTTGAACCCACAGAGATCTGCTGGCCTCTGCCTCCTCAGTGCTGGGACTAAAGGCACCTGCCACCCCACCCAGCCTCCTGCCTCTGCATTCTAACAATACCCTGACAATGAAACACCAGAAAGTAAGCTGGGTTCAGGCAGGATGACAAATGCCTTTAGTCCCAGCACTTAGATCTCTGTGAGTTCCAGGCCAGCCCGCTCTACAGAGTGAGTTCCGGGACAGCCACAGCTGTTACACAGAGAGAAACCCTTGAAAAACCAACCTAAAAAAAGAAAAAAAAAAGTTTGGGAGGAAAGGGTTTATTCGGCTTATACTTCCATATCATAGTTCATCTCTAAGGAAGTCAGGGCAGGAACTCAAACAGGGCAGGAACCTGGAGGCAGGAGCTGATGTAGAGATCATGGAGGATGCTGCTTACTGGCTTGCTCCCCATGACTTGCTCAACCTGCTTTCTTATAGAACCCAGGACCACCTGCCCATGGATGGAACTACCCAAAAGGGACTGGGCTCTCTCCCATTGATCACTAATTAAGAAAATGCTCTACAGCTGTATCTTATGGAGGCATTTTCTCAACTATGTTCCCCCATTTCAGATAACTCTAGTATGTATCAAGTTGACATAAGACCAGCCACCACAGTAGCCCATATCAGATGGCCAGATTAGGTTTCCTTGCATTTCAAGACCATCAGCTAGGAGCCCTTAGTTTCCTATTTCATAAAAAGAGGACCTTGGATATAGTTGTTCCTAGGACTTAGCCTATTCCCAACATGCTGTCTTTTTTCTTTTTCTAGAGTGGTGTGGTTGGAACCCAAGGCTTTGTACATGCTAGATAAGTGCTCTACAGCTGAGCCACACCTTAAGTTCCTCACTGGAGGATTCTGCAACTCAGGCAAGGCCTTGCCTCCCAGATGCCGGGATTGCAGGTGTTGGCCACCACACTCCTCTCAAAAACAAAAACTGCTTTCCTATAATTCATACAATATGAAATCAGTTTCAGTTTTCTGTTTGTTATCCAAAGGCAATATGTCAGCCAGGTGTGGTGACTCATACTTGCAATCCCAGTAACTGCAGAAGCTGAGGCTGGAGGTTTACTGAGACTTCAAAACTAACCTGGACTACTTGGAAAGACTGTCTAAAAGAAAATAAACCAAAAATGGCTCAGTATGGTGCCAGCCTGTAATCCTAGCACTCAGGAGGCAGAGGCAGGAGGATCAGGAATTCAGGCAGCCTTGACTACATAGAGAGTTCTGAGCCAGCCTAAGTTACATGAGACCCTCTCACAAAAATGTAAAAATAAAATAAAGGGCTGGAGGCATAGCTCAGTGGTTAAGAGTACTTGCTGCTCTTGCAAAGGACTCAGATTTGGTTCCCAGCACAGTAGCATACATTCAGACACATATATGCACATAAATAACTAATTAAAAGCTGTAAGGACTTTGTTTCCAAGACAACAGCAGCTTGAATAGGAGCTCTCACTGTAGATGGAAGTTTCTCTTCCACTCCATCCTGTAGCTGTTCAGTCCCAAATAATCATCACATAGAGGCTTCTGTTAATTATAAACTGCTTGGTCAATGGCTCAGGCTTCCTATTGGCTCTCTCTCTTTTGGTTTTTTTTCAAGACAGGGTTTCTCAGTATTACTTTGGAGCCTGTTTTGGAACTCACTCTACAGACCAGACTGACCTCCAACTCACAGAGATCTGCTTACCTCTGCCTCCCAAGTGCTGGAATTAAAGGTATGTGCCACTAACACCTGGCTGGCTAGCTTTCTCTTAATTATTAACCCATATCTATTAATCTGTGTATCTCCATGTGGTCTTGGCTTACTCATGATGCCCGGGTCTCTTGTTTCCTTGGCAGCTACGTGGCATCTCATTGACTCTGCCTACTACCTTTCCTGCCTGGCTAAATCCTGTCTGTCCATTGGCCGAAATGGCTTTATTCATCAACCAATAAGAGAAACATATTCACGGCATACAGAAGGACATCCTCCATCACCTTACTTTCATTAAGTTTTTATAGGAATAAAGCAAAGAAAGTCATAAGCCAAAACACTTCTTTTATCGTTAAGGATTTATTTTTTATTTTATGCATTTGAGTGTTTGCCTGCATATATGTATGTTCACCAAGTGCCTTCCTGGTGCCCACAGACACCAGAAGAGGGCGTAAGATTCCTCTGGGACTGGAGTTACAAGCAGCTGTGAGCCATCACGTGGGTGCTGGAACTAAACCTGGTTCCTCTGCAAGAACAGCAAGTGGTTTTTGTTGTTGTTGTTCTTGTTTTCTGAGACAGTGTTTCTCTGTGTAGCCCTGGCTGTCCTGGAACTCTGTGTAGCCATGGCTGTAGACCATGCTGACTTCCAGATCCACCTGCCCCTGCCTCCCGACATTAAGTGCTCTTAACTGCATAGTGATCTGTCCAACTCCAATACATTTTTGTTTCAATTACGTCAGTGGAAACATCAGAGTGACAGAATACAGCAAAGCTGGGAATCCTCTCCTAATGGTTTCAAATGCTATCTGAAATCACCCTGTGCTTTTGGGTTGAGCAAGCCAGTTGCCAGTTAAGCTAATATATCTTAAAACCACCTCACCTGATAGTCACAAGAATGTTAGATCAGGTAGAGAGGGAGGAAAGGAATGGCAAAAAAAAAAAAAAAAAAAAAAAAAAAAAAAAAAAGGAGGCCTAAGGATAGCCCAAGGTAAATTTTAATTAATCTTTGGCCTGCAACATTCCCTCCTCACCACAAACCTAGAAGGTTCTAAAGAGTTGATCAGCCTAGCAGAAGGTTCAGGGTGAGATGCTTGGAAACTTCTGGTCCTGTTGACTCTTTGAATTGCCTTTTAGAAGGAAGGAGTGGGGAGGGCCATTGGACCCTTACCTGAGATTCCAGCCATTCCTTCCACAGAACTATGCTCTAATTATGTATAGCCTGGAGGTGTTGTCTAAGGACATGTTAGAGTATATAAACTGGGGAGAATTAACTGAAGAAGTTCAGTCCATGTGGCCATGTGGAAGCCATCATCCATGCTGGACAAAGCCATTCTGGGGCAGCTGCTTTGCGATCACCCATGCTCCATAGGTAAGCCCAAAACACTAACTGCTTCCCCCAAGGACGCCTTTGATGGAATCATACTTTGGTTGGTCATTGGGATATTCTTTTTTTTAGATTTATGTGTATGAAAGTTTTGTATGTATGTACATCTATGTACCAAATGCATGTGGGAAACGAACCTGGGTCCTTTGCAAGAACAAGTTCTTGCTCTTACCCACTGAACCAACTTTCCAGCCCTGCCATTGGGATCTTATGAAAAGTGAGGAGATGTTGTTTATGTCTCCCTAGGGAAACGATTCTTTTTGTTTTGCTATGTTTGAGACAAGGTCTCACTATGTAGTCCAACAGGCTTGGAGCTCGCTATGTAGACCAGGCTAGCCTCAAAGTCATAGAACTCTGCCTGCCTCTGCCTTTGCCTCCTAAGTGCTGGGATTTAAACACATGGGCCACTATGCCTGGCAATAATTCTTGCAATGAAGAGGGACCATGGTCACCACTGTCAGCCATGGCCATGCCATCTTGAATTTTTTTCTCCATTTTGGTGAATTAATAATAGTATCCAAAACTACATTAATGAGTGTTAATCCAGGCTTGTTCTCCTAGATTCCTCTCAGTACCTCTGCAACGAACAGAATAACTGGTCATAAGAGATGTTTATGACCACCTGACATTCTGGTTTTTTGTTGTTGTTTTTTTTTTAAACCAGGGTCTCACTGTGCATCCTTGAATCTGGAGCTCACTAGATAGAGCCAACTGGCCTGGAACTCACAGAGCGCTACTGTATGCTTCTGCCTCCCAAGTGTAGGGGTTAAAGGTGTGTGCCACCCTTTACTCTTTCTCCTTACTAGTCAACACTGCACTCCCGGCATCGGAAGCTTTTGGTTCCCATCCCTTCCTCCGACCCCCATCCCTCCATAACTATCTCTACTCTGTAATCAGGAGCACTCTGGCTTTCCCATCTAGAGACCTCGGCTGTAGAAGTTGCTTATTTCCTCTGACCTAAGGTGGCTCCTACAGGGAGTTGGGGTTAGGGCATCTGATATTAGAAGCTTCAAAGACTGGAAACTGACTCTCACACCTCTCAGATCCCAACCCATTCTGTGCCTGCCACTTTGCCCCTGCGGCCCATGTGAGGAGAAAAGACACCCCAAAACAGATTGCATTTAGCTCTAGCTGCCCAGAGCTCTCTTCTTTCTATATCAGGTCCCAGTAATCGATTTGAGCCTGGACTCCAGCTTGGCAAGCTCTCCGGGATTGATTGCTACTGACTGGGATCAGGGGTGATTGCCCCCATCCATCACCCTCAGTGGATCCTAGGTAATCTGTGATTGTATCTTGTTTGATGGATGGTGGGGGCTGATTATTCAGTTTCACCAGAATTGTCTGGACCCCAACATGAGTTCCCTCCCCCTCCTAAGGGAGAGGAGGACATGCCTATGAAATCTAAGCAACCCAGACCAGTACCGCAGACTGTTTGGGCATTCCTTTCCCCATTCCTTCCTGGTCACTCCTGGTTGCCCAATTCCTCTCTTGGGAGGTGGCATTCTAGGTGAGTTCTATGACACCTCTGTCATTCGTTCACAAAGCCTCTGCAGGGCAGCCTCCTTCCTGTTCCTTTGTCCCCCAGACTCAACCCTTCCTGAGGACTCCCTTAGCATTGTCCTATTCTTACACCCCCCCCATTCATCCTCAGATCAGGGCGACTTCCCCCACCATTGCTGTCCGATATGCTCCTAATTTAAGAAGGACCTTTCTACTGGGCCATGGTGGCGCACACCTTTAATCCTGGCTCTTGGGAGGCAGAGGCAGTCAGATCTCTGCGAGTTTGAGGCCAGCCTGGTCTATAGACCGAGTTCCAAGTCAGCCAAAGATACACAGAGAAATCCTGTTTTGAGAAACTAAAAAGCAAAATAAAACACCTTTCTGCCTTTATTCTTTAGGCTCAGTACCCACTCACTCCAAAGGAACCCAATTTGTGATTATCAGACTCCGGAAAGCCTCTATTTTACACTCCATTAACTTCCCATAGCATCCCATCCTGACAGTCCAAATGCCAGATGTCTCCTACTGCCCAGTCCAAGACTTATGCCTAATTAGTCCTAATTAGTAACTCCTGTCCACCCAATGGTCCCCAGACCTTGTCCTGACTTTCAAAGCCTCAGCCTCACTCTGAGCATCTTCAAATGACCCATCTGTACCACTCTTCTGGCTGACCAGGGATGCTGAGTGTCCACCTCTAAGGCTCAGGTAGCCTCTTCCCAAGTCACATATCTTGGTTTCCTTGTACTCTCCTCTCCCTATGGGGTTCCCCAAAGCTGCAAAGCTCTAAACAGGGGTAGCCATCTCCCCACCCCTCCCCAAGCTAAATGAAACCTTCTTCCTTTTTGGGCCTAGCAGGTTACTTTTGTATCTAAATCGCCATCTTTGGGGTCTTAGTAAGCCAGGCTCTCACAGAGTCTCTGGACCCCCACAACCTCCTCTCAAGAGCCTCTGGATCCCCAGAACTTACTCAGCTCATTCTCTATGCTCAGAGACTTCTCCTGCCTCCGGGCATCCAGACCCCCCCCAACCTCTCTTTGTACCCTCACCCTTAACTCAGCCCTAGGTCTCCTCGGCCAGTGTCATGAAGACTATCTATATAAGTGGTTAGACTTGGTGATCTAGGGCTAGCCTTCTTCCTTGAAAACCCTTGGGGCACCCCCCTTTTAACAACATTATACCCATCTATTACTGTCTCCCACTCCCACAATCTCCTTGAGCTGCCCCCTCTCTCTCTTACATTTAACAGATATATACACTGTTGCTTGTCTGTTTTATTTAATCTGTTTTTGGTTTTCTGAGGCAGCATTTCTCTGTGTAGCCCTGGCTGCCTTGGAACTTGCCCTGTAGACCACACTGGCCTTGAATTCAGAGATCCACCTGCTTCTGCTTCCTGAGTGCTGGGATTAAAGGCAAACACCCCTGCCCCTGCTTACTACACAGTTTTGTATACAAAACCCTTTAAACACCTTTGAATGCTGTAAAGCTTTTAATCCACCCACTTTTCTCCCTGTAGACAGAGGACCCCCATTCTTTCTCTGATCCGCCTGGCTCCTTGCTACTTTCTAACCCTAACCCTAATCCTAATATCCTATTGCTGAGGCCCCCTAACTGGCATATTGATGGGCACTCTTTAAGGCTGTACCATTGACCACCTTAAAGCCCCCGCCCCCAACATCACCTCAAGGCAGGCAGAGGCCATCACCCTTACAGGGCCCTGACACAGGCACATAATCAAAAGGTTGGTGTCTACACTGAGTCCAAATACACACACCACACCCTCCATTCTCCTGCCTTCATTTGGCAAAAGAGGGACTCTCTTATGTCACAAGAGACACCTATAATTAATTGCAAATTAATCTACAAACTCAACCAGGCCACCATCAGTGGAAATCCACAGTAGCTACAAGGTAGCCCAAGGCCACGCTCAGAGGTTGTGACAGAAGCCAAGGTGAAGGAAATCTGTCACTGGCTACATCTAAGTTCAAAACTGACTCCAGGCCCTGCTTCTAAGGCTTCTAACCCTCCTGGGGACCCTCCCCTGTTTGTGTCTCTGTTCTCACAGATCTGACTTCCATAAGTAAAACCGGCCCAACCTGGAGATTCCCTGACTTCAGTCACTCCTACACTAAGTGGCAGACGGACTGGACGTAAGAATTCTCAGGACCACGTCCCTGTGCCCTCCACCACCGCCAGCCACCCGCGAAGAGCCATGATGCGCCCTTGGGTTCTCTGTCTCCTCCTCTTTTCTCACTCCTCTGCCCATTCTGAGAGCTGGATGCCCCTCATAAACCTCACTCACCGCTTACTCAAGGACACTAACTCCTCCTTCTCTTCCAACTGCTGGGTCTGTTTGTCCATCCAAACCCAGCGCTCTCTAGCCGTCCCAGCCCCACTAACGGCTTGGACAGACTCACCCATGAAACTTCATATCGCATACTCCACCCGGACCCTCTCCGGCCCTTATCCTATTTCTGACCTCGAGAGACGCCTCCAGAATTTCCAACCACTAACTGCATATTACTCATTTGTCAATCCTGACCGACGGGCCATTGCCCTTCTTCAGCTTACTAGCTTAACAGGCATACTTCCGATACTTTCTCGAATCACCTCTGCGAGATATACTAATGACCACATCTATGAATCCACCCAGCGGCCCATATGGGGGCCACTCTCTTCCCAGACCCTCCTCTCCTCCCAGGCTCCTCTCTGTATATCCCGTTTCTTCAAGAATTCAAAATATGCCACCTTCGTGGGTAACCTCTCTGCTTCTCTTTGCAACTACACCTTTCGTCTTTCCCCCTCTGCCAAACACCGATCCATAGATCTGTCCACCAGCTATGCATTTGCCGAACTAATGACCATGCCAGGCTCTAAGTGGAGAAATCCCTTACGATTTTCAGGACCCCCTTCCCTAATCTCAGGGCAGCCTTACTACTCTTGCCTGGTAGATGACATCCATTGTCACACCTACCCAACCACGCCCTGGAGGCAGTGTCCTTCCTTCCCATCTAGCACCTGCTATAATCTTACTCTATTTGAACCAGACAACATAACTCACCCCATCACCCTGTCTGTGGACACCACATACTTCAAGATTAAACTCCAGGGACATAAAGATCCCTATCCACTCTTTCAGTACCAGCCCCTCATGGGGGCAGCCCTCTCTGGACAATATTCAGTCTGGGAATATGAACCCACTGTCCAGGAAAATGGGTTTATCACACCAAACATCTTCTCACATCTTCTCTCCTTAACATATTCCTTTTGTCTCAACTCCTCTGGAGTCTTCTTCCTCTGCGGGAGCTCGACTTACGTCTGTCTCCCGGCCAATTGGTCGGGTGTCTGTACCCTTGTCTTCCAATACCCAGACATTGAACTCCTTCCCAGTAACCAAACCGTAACTGTCCCCCTTTTCGCTACAATTCCCTCCTCGGTCCCCACTTCTCGCCAGAAGAGAGCCCTTCACCTCCTCCCTCTTCTTGTGGGCCTGGGCGTTACTTCAGCTCTCGGGTTAAGCATCGCTGGCATCACCACCTCAACCATCTATTTCCAACAGCTTTCGAAGGCTCTCTCGGACAGCCTAGACGAAATAGCCACCTCCGTTATCACCCTCCAAGACCAAATAGACTCGTTAGCGGGTGTCGTTCTCCAAAATCGTAGAGCTCTGGACCTCATCACCGCGGAGAAAGGGGGTACCTGCCTCTTCCTCCAGGAAGAGTGCTGCTTCTATGTAAACCAGTCTGGAGTAGTCCGGGATGCAGCAAGGAAACTTCGAGAAAGAGCATCCGAACTCCGCCCGAGCTCCAGCTCTTGGATCCAGGGGCTGGGGCTGGGATACTGGCTGCCCTCCTGGTTGACTTCCTTCATAGGACCCATTCTCTTTATCCTCTTTCTGCTCATTTTCGGACCTTGTCTTCTTAATTGCTTGACTCATTTTGTATCCCAGCGAATGAGTTCTTTCATTCAGAACACTACCAAAGGGCACGTGGACAAGATCCTTCTGCTCCGAGATTCCCAGTACAAGAGACTTCCCCAGCAGCCTCCTGAGGAGGATGCCATCTAGCAGAAAGAGGCTACCTGGCCCCTCTATCTACCAATCTGTAGAAATAAGATCAATGTTGGTCACAACCACACCATTTTGAAACTCTTCTCCCTTTTGTTTAAACGGTGGCAGTTTCCCCCAAACCATAGCAATCAGCATTCTAGGCTTATTTTTCTAGATGCCTGACAGCCCTTGTACCCCTTGGGGATGTTTGCCATCACCCAGCAATCTTCAGTCACTGCTCACGACTCTTCCTCTTTGACTCTTTTCCTTTTCTACTCTTTAATCACTCCTGGCAACAGAGGCTTTTGAGCCCCACCTTCACCCCACCCCAACTCTCTATCTTCCCCTAGTCTGTAAGTGGAGACCTCCTTTCCCACGGCTTTTCTCAGATTAAACCCGTCCTGTTGCAGAAGTTGCTCATTTCCTTGTTTGTCTTTCCTTCCATGAACCTTTCAGCCACCACCGCCCTGGGGGCTTCTGAACCAGGGTAACTTGTTTGGATGCTGGCTCCCCAGTTCTGGGGACAAGGATCAGCCTTGAATATATTCTGCCTCCTGTTGCCGCCAAAGGAACAAAACTGAGACTTTTCTAGAGAGCTAAGTTCACATGATTTACAAGGAACTCTTATTCCCAAAGCAGGCGGTGGTCCTACCTCATGCCACATGTCCTTTCTGTTAGTGGGAGTGTCAGTTCCCGCACTAGCCGGGCAGCCAGCAGGCCTCAGCTGCTGGGGCCTTTACGGCACACCTGCTACCAGGTGCCTTTCCATCATCAGCTATGCAACAAGAGCACCCCTAAAAGGGCCACTATCACAGTCCCCTCTCTTGCTTGTCTTGCCTCTCGTCTCTCTCTTGCCTGTCCTATCTGTCTGCCTCTCTTGTGTCCTCACTCCAGGACAACCTTTGGCTCTTTCACCCCCCCCCCCAATAAACCTTTTACACTAACTGGACGCTCTGTAGGAACCCTTTTGCTGTGTTTCTGTCCTTTCAGGGACTATGTTCTCTACAGGCTCAGGTGTTTGAATATGGAGTCCCCCATTGGCAGTGCTGTTGGGAGATTTAGGGGGTGTGGCCTTGTTGGAAGAGGTGTGCTTTTTGAGGTGAGCTTTGAGAATATAAAGAGCCAGGCCACTTTGAGTTTACTATCTCTGCCTTGTGTTAAGATGTAAGCCTTCAGTTTCTGCTATGTCTACTATTTGTGGCATACCCCCCCACACACACACTCCCATCCCATGACAGACCACTCCGTTATAGTTAGACAAATAATCCCTCCCTTCTATAAGATGCCTTGCTCATGAACTTTTATCACAGCAATAGAAGAACAATAAAGAGGGTGCCCACATGGGTATTTTATCCAACATGTATGAAATGTAGTTCAAGCTAGACCTGAACTCACAGTGATGCTCCTGCCTCAGCTTCTTGAGTACTAGGACCACAGGAATGCATCAGTCACCACACTCAGCTCTAACATTGTTTTTTAGTCAAAATCACAAACTGGTGACATTTCACCGTCTCCAGAGCTGTGTTTTGGGAGGAAATAGAAGGATCTTAATGGTGTGAATTCCCAGAAGGGCTCAACATTCTCAAGAGAGATGTCCCCTTACAGGGCTGGAGAAATTAGGTCCGTGGTTAAGAGTGCTTGCTTCTCTGAGTTCGGTTCCCAGCAACTAAGATTAAGTAGCTACAGCTGCCTGCAACTTGGGCTCCAGGGGATCCTGCTCTCTTTTCTGACTCAAGGGAAACTGCACCCAGGTGCACACACATACACATAATTT
This sequence comes from Phodopus roborovskii, assembly GCF_943737965.1. Classification (NCBI taxonomy): domain Eukaryota; kingdom Metazoa; phylum Chordata; class Mammalia; order Rodentia; family Cricetidae; genus Phodopus; species Phodopus roborovskii. Next base: position 9,471,362 of record NW_026126598.1, on the reverse strand, counting down.
AAAAAAAAATCTTTAAACAGTTGACCCCTCAGGCTTGGTACTGTTGAAAGGACAGGGCTGGAGGAAGACCACAGCATAGAGACCCGTCCCTAGGCAAAGAGCTCAGGGAACACTGGGTGTGACAGCGTGCCTGTCATCCCAGCACTAGGGAGGCACAGGCTGCAGAGTTTGAAGTCAGCCTGGGCTATAGAAATGAGACCTTACCTCAAAAAAGCTCAGTCTATTCAGTTTTATTTACAGAAGGAGGTCTCTCAGGAAATCCGGAAGGCTGCAAGGAAAAGCTCCCAGGAGCCCAGCGCCCGTCAGCGGGTAGCAGAGCCCTGCTTTCTTCTCACGATGCCAACTTCCCTTCCCCTGTCAGTTGTACCAACCGGAGGCATAGATGTTCGGCTTCCTCCATGGCAGGAAGAATCCGGAACCAGCCGAGTCCACGTGTCTGGAAGCAGCCCGGTGTTGGCCAGATCCACCGACGTCTCCATGGCGACGCCACACCCACCGATGCTGAGGGCTCAGCTGCAACGCCAGGCTACCTCAGATCCAATGGACAGAGTCAATGAGCCTCATTCAAGCCAGAGTCTCCGTACAGTGGAGTTTGAACTTTAAGTTTCTTTAATGCCTATTGAGAGGAGGAGCCAGAAGGGGAGTGAGGGTGGTGGAGTAAAAACAGAAAACTCCCAGGACTACCCCAACCCCACCCGGAGCCTAGTATAGCTGGAGCACACAGGGTTAATGACATGCTGTATCCACAGTGTTAAATGGGGTTCAAGGACACGAGTTTTCTCATGTTAATCCAAATACCTTGAAAACAGCTTCTAATTTTGGTTGAGAGGTCTTACTATGTAGTCCTTGCTGTCCTGAAACTCACTATGTAGACCAGGCTGGCCTTGAACTTAGAGAGATCCTCCTGCCTCTGCCTCTCAAGGGATGGGATAAAAGACCTGTGCCACTATGCCCAGCTTTAATTAAATAGCAATTCACAGACTGGAAAATATTCCATTAAAGAGCTGGAGGTGATAGCTATACAGGGATGGCTCAGTGCTTAACAGTGCTTGCTGTTCTTGCAGAATACCTGAGTTTTGTTCCCAGCACCTACATCGAGAGGATGGGTCCTAATGATCAATTACCCATAACTCCAGGTCCAGGGCAATTCCTAACCTTCCTTTGGTCTTGGCAGGTGCCCCCACTCAAGCGCACATACCTACACAAAAGCACATGCATATCCATAATTAAAATAATATCAGCCATGCCAGACTTGGTGGTGCGTGCCTTTAATCTGAGCATTTGGAATACAGTCTGATGTTGTGAGTTCGAGGCCAGACTGGTCCACATAGTGGGTTCCAGGACAGACAGGCTAAATAGTGACACTATTTCAAAAAAATAAAATTAAAAAAGGCATTCGGGGGCTGGAGAGATGGCTTAATGGTTAAGAGCACTGGCTGCTCTTCCAGAGGTCCTGAGTTCAATTCCCAGCACCCACATGGTGGCTCATGGCCATCTGTAATGAGATCTGGTGCCCTCTTTTGGCCTGCAGGCAGACATGCATGCAGAACACTGTATAGGTAATAAATAAATAAATCTTAAAAAAAAAAGTAACAGTTGCTTAAAAAAAAAAAAAAAAAAAGGCATGCGGGTGTGTGTGGAGGGTGGAAGGGAACCCAATGCCAAAGCATTTGCTTAGTTAGCATGCCAGCAGTCCTGGATCCCACCCCTGTCTTCCATATACACAAAATATTAAAATTATGGGCTGGGAGCAGACATGACAGCACATGCCTGGAATCCCAGCATTGGAGAGTCAGAGGCAAGTGGATTTGGAGTACTATATCATTGTGCATTACAGAGAGACTTTAAAGCCAGCCTGGGTAACTTGGTGAGACTCTGTTTCAAAAATAAAGAAAAAGAGGGGCTGGGGGTGTAGCTTATGGGTAGAACAGTGGCCTAGAATCCCCCATTGAAACCAGGGGTGCAGCTAAGATATAGAGTACCTGCCAGAAATCCTCCAGTAACATAAGGGTTTGTCTTTTTCTCACCTAACACCAGCTTGCCAACAGCCAGGGCCAAAGATGCATCTCTTCAGTCAGTCACCCTTTGAGGCACTGCCCATGAGCTGCCAGATGGGGCTTTGGAGCTGACTGCGGTAGCCTGAGGCAGGGGTTCAGCCAGTATGTTCTCCTGGGGGCATGTCAGTTGGGGGTTCCTTCTGTTCACTTTCTGAGTGCACGAACAGGATGCTCAGGTACCTCACATGAAGACATGTGACCTGAACAAATCCCTGTCCCTTTCCCTCTTGAGAAGGGTCTCATGTAGCCTGGGCTGTCCTCCAACTCATTATGTAGACAAAGCTGGCCTTGAACTCACAATCTTTCTTCCTCCACCCCTACTGGGATTACATTATGTCATTACACAGTTTTATGCAGTGTTGGGGATTAAATTGAGGGCTCTGTGTGTAAATTGAACATTCTGTCAACTGCTCTACATCTCCCAGCTCCTGTTTCTTTTCCTTTTTTATTATATGTTAAATTGTGTGTATACATGCATGCATATGTGAGTTACAGGCTTTTGTAAGCTACCTAATGTGGGTGCTGGGAATTGAACTCAAGTCCTCTGCAGTATATGTTCTTTAACCATGTTATCTGAGAGGTGGTACTAATTTTCCTTCTTTTTGAGACAAGGTCTCACTGTGTAGCCCTGACTGTCCTGGAACTCTCTATGTAGACCAGGCTGGCCTTGAACTAATACAGATCTGTCTCAGTGTCTCAAGGGCTGAGATTAAAGACAAGTGCTACCATGCCCAGCTAATTGGTTTTTTTTTGTTTGTTTGTTTTGTTTTTTTGTTTTTTGTTTTTTGTTTTTTGTTTTTTTTTCCCTTTTGGTGGAGATGGAACCAAGAGCCTCATTAATGCTAAGCAAATACTCTACCATTGAGCCACACCCCAGCCCATCACTGGAAGATTCTAAGCAGATGTTCTTTTACTGAACCAGGACCCAACTCAGGAGGTAGATTCTTTCCATTCTGCCATGATTTAGGTCCTATTTCAACATTGAAGCTGTCCACCTTGCTACATAGAACTTGTTCTTTCCTAAACAGCCCACTCTCTACCTTGTATCCCCTCCAGTCATGAGAGGTTAGCCCCTTCTTTTCACCTGAGCTCTCTTGGCTGCCTCAGGGCTGGCCCAGTGCTGACACCATTACAAGACCACTCTTGTTCTGTTGAATTGCAGCACCCTGCCTCCTTTAAAGATGGGGAAACTAAGATAAAGAGGATAAAGTACCACCACACCAGGCTGAGTGAGATCTTAGGGGGTTTTGTTTGTTTTGAAACAGGCTTTCACTAAATAGTTCAGCTAACAAGACCCCCCCCCCCCAGCCCACCTCACCCCCGCGCCCAGTCAGCCTGCCGAATGCCAGATGGTACTGGAGTGCCTTCAGGAGACACACCTGAAGAGTCACTTCAGTTGCAATGTCCCCCTCGCCTGGCCTATTTCAACAGTCCCTAAGTCAACTCTTCCGTGAAGCCTTCCAGCCCCGCCCTCTTGAATTCTCTGTCTCCTAATATGGAACATTCACACAATCCATGCATGGCTGAAACAGAAAATGGAACACACATATGTGCCTAGAGCTGAAGCGCTGGTGGATGACTCTATTTCCAAGGGTCAAGATGGGGAAGACGGGGTTCCAAAGACTTCTTTGCCCGCCCGCTCCCCAGTTTCTGAGCGACACGAATGCTGGAGAACCGTGAGACCACGACTTCTGGGACCGCCCCCAACGCCACTCCCCGCCCCCGTCCCCCCCCCCAACCCCAGTCGCTCGGGGCCCCACCTTCCTGCGCCTGCCGCTACGCCGGCCCCTTTTGTTCGCTCTCCGGCCGCTGAGCTCTCCTGGCGCTCGGCTTCTCTCGGCTGGACTCGGCTCACCTTGGCAGGGCTCCACCGGGCTCGGCTCCGCTCCGTTCGGCTCCTCTCGCCTCCGCCCCGTTCGGCTCGGCTCCTGTCGACTCGGCTCCTCCTGGCTCGGCTCGGCTCCGCCTCGGGGCGCGCAGGCAGAAGCCCGGCTTACTGGATCGGCCCCTCCCTCTATCCTCTTCTGGCCGTAGATCGTGTGCGAGGCCCGGACTCGGAGCACGGAGACCAGGTTTGAGTAGCGGCGTGCGGAGAAGGGCGCAGCATCCTCGTTTCCGGGACGCGCGGACCCAAAGGAGGCGAAGGGGTGTCTGGTCCTGGTCGCTGCTGGAGCTCCAAGGTAGGCGCAGCTCTGGGGACGCGCGCTATGGGGGCGCGCGGGCAACAAAGGACGCAGAGTCGCGGGGGGCGGCGGCACCCTAGCCTGGGAAGAAAAGGGGGCTACTATCACCGAGGCATTGTCGCTGCGTGGGCAGGGATAGCGGGCCGGGGCCGCCGTTGGTGGGCGTGGGCGGGATGAACCCCAACTTCCTCAACCCGGAGGGCGCGCTGCTCGGGTTGGGGGGCGCCCCTGGATTGCACGCCCGGATGGTGCGCACTTCCACAGACTGGGGATCGGGTGTATTTGTTGGGGTCCTCTTTCCAAGAGCAGGTTCAGACAGCTGGACGAGCTGCTGAGAGCTCCTGGGGGAGGCTCTCAGGCTCTCGGGGGTGCGCAGCCTGGTGGGCGCGGCCATCAGTCCTCATCTCCAGACCTGGCATCTGGGATGAAACACCGAGGCCCCCGCCCTGCCACCTGGGGTCGCCTGATTCGTGCCCTTAGCAAAACTTGATTGGAGAGTCTGGCTTGAAATGAGAAGGTAGGGTAAGGGGGAGGCCCAGGCACGGTGCCTTTCCGCAGGGGTGCCCCTCCAAGCTGGCGCTGCTGGCTGGTGAGGCAGCAGATTTTTTTTCCCTCCCCCTAGGGAGGGGCAGTGGCGACGCAGGATGCAGGGCTGAGCCTCCAGGGCCAGCCCGCGTGGACTCTTCTGGCGGGGCCTGTGTGTTTGTCTCGGACACACAGGGCTTTGCCACGCGCGTGCCTCCTCTACAGCTTGGCCCAAGCCTGGAAAGGTCGTTGCAGAGGGACACCTTAGGGGTAGGGGAGTCACAGCACAGGAATGCACCCAGTCTCTGAGATTCCACTCCTGTCTCCTGGGCGGGCGGGGTTCGGGGGATGGTAGAACTAGGGAAGGAATTGGCCTTAATCTTGAAAGGTGCCCAGACAGAGGATGGTGGGGGTGGGGCTGGCCTAGGGCTGTGCCCTGAGGAGGAGGTAGAGAGCACCACGTGGGGCTGAATTACCTGTGCTGCAAGCCAGAGGTCTCCTACCCATCAGTTGTAAAAGTAAACAATGAACCCTTCATTCATAAGGGCTGTCACCTGGATTGGCACCACCTCGGGCTGGCAGGTACACAGAACCGCAACGGCTCTGCCCGGCCCATCTCAGCCTGATGCCCAGAAGCTGGGGTCACGGATGTGACACAGCTGGAGGGTGGGACAGACCCCGAAGGGTGGTTGAGCCCAGTGCCCTACCCAAGGGTGCTTTTTAAGGAGATGGCTCCCACAAACGCTTCTAGACAGAAGACGTTCCAGTTTAGATGGGCAGAGAAAGATTTAGGTTACTGGGGCGTGAAGTTCAAGGCAGACCCTGTTTGCTAGTTCTCTTCCTGCATACAGTAGGTGCCCACTTAGCACAGGACACATGGATCTCAGCAGTGCCCACATTCCCAGCCAGAGACACATCCTGAGGAGCAGAGGTTGCTGTGCACTTGGGTGATTGAGAGTTCAGATGCTGGAGTTTGATATGTGTTCAAATCCTTGCTCTGCTACTTGCATAGCTATGGGGCTTTAGACAAGGTCATATACCTCTCTCTCCATTCCTTCCATCAGTAAAACAGGGGTACTTAGGGCATTTGCCTCTTAGGGCTTCTGAGAAAATCATGTACCCTAGGACAGAGGGTTTTTTTGTTTTTTTTTTTGTTTGTTTGTTTTGTTTTGTTTTTTTGTTTTTTTTTTTTTTGTGATTTTACTTATTTATATATTTAGTAGCTTGGGGAATTGAACTTAGGACTTCATGCATTCTCTGGCTGAGCCATGCCCCTATCCTCTTACTCTGAGAGTCTAAGCAAATGCTTCAAATATCAAGTCCTGCCCTTAGCTCCTCACTGGGGGATTCTAGACAGGTGCTCTACCACTGAGCCACACTCCAGCCCCTCACTGGGGGATTCTAGGCAGATGCTCTACAATTGAACCACACTCCATGAGATTCTAGATAAGAGCTCCACCACTGAGCTACATTCCCAGTTGAAGAAGGGGTATTTCTTGCTACAGGAAGTGACCCTCAGCCTGGGGCAGAAGACTTCTCCCCTGCTCTGGTTGCCCTCTACCTTCACACAGCTTAGCCTTTTAGACCTGCCCCAGGGCCTGCTCTTTTCTATCTCCCTTCATCCAGCTTTCTGCTTTCCTTCATTGATGGTAAAGCATTGTAAAATCCTCTCATCCCTAAGTTTTTCTTGTTACCACCTGGGAGACAGACTCTGTGATTGCCAGTCTTCTCTCTGGTTCTGCAACTGCACAACTTTTCCCAAAGAGGGACCTTTGTACAGGTCTTCTTATTCTGGGCCAGGAATATTTGGTTCTGCTCCCCCACCCCCTTTTGAGTTCAGGTCTCACTGTGTAGCCCAGACTGGCCCGAACTCATAGATGTTTGCCTGCCTCTGCTTGCTGAGTGCTGGGACTAACAGCATGCACCGCCATGCCCAGTGGTTCTGCCCTTTGTATGTACATGCATTCATTTGTTGGTTTTTGCATTATTTTGAAGATCTCTTTTTGTCTTTATTTATGGGACCGTATGCTGTGGGTGTGCAGGTCCAGCACAGAGGCCAGGATAGAGTTTGGGATTCCCTGGAGCTGGAGTTACAGCAGTTGTGAGCTGCCCAATGTGGGTCCTCCGAAACAGCGGTAAAAGCTCCCAACCCCTGAGCCATCTCTTTAGCCCCTGCTTTGTTTATTGGAGACAAAGTCTCATCTGTCCCAGGCTTGCCTTAGATTTATAGAGTCCCGGCCTTGAATTTTTGCTCCTCCTGCCTACAACTCCCCAGCAGCTGGGGTGACAGGTGTGCCACCCTCCAGGGTTATATGGTGTTGGGGATAGACTCAGGGCTCATCCATGTTAGGCCAGCACTTCACCAAACGAGGCACAACCCCAGCTCTGCTTTTGTGTTTTCATTTTGGTTATTATCCTTTTCTTTTTAAGACAAGGTCTCATGTACTTCAGGCTGGCCTCAGAGTTAATATGTGGCTGGTCTTTTACCAGTGGATGACAGGTATGCACCACCGTGTGCTTTGTCCATGCATTGTGTGTCTGAGGGGCGCACCGTCTTCTGTAAAGACAGTTTACCCTGCTCCCAGATCTGCTTCTCCAAAGCATAATTACAGTTGTGCTGACACCTCCACTCCTCTTGTTCAGTACAAAGTCTAAGCACTATCTGGCTTTTGGAGCCCATATAATTGTCTGGGCCTTGCCTTGTATGGAACTGGCTCTCCTCTGAATCTCTGTCTCTGTCTTGTCTGTCTGTATCTCTTTTCTTTCCTCTCTCTCTCTCTCTCTCTCTCTCTCTCTCTCTCTCTCTCTCGATGGCCAGACTTCACATACCTCCACTGAGGTCACCTCAGTTCTCTTTATTAGCTGAAGTAATAGGCATGGCTTTTTGAACCCAGCTGTTATAGAAGGGACACAGAGTTGAAAGAGGGTTCCCTTTGATGCCCATTGTTGGGAGTTTTTGTTGTTTTGAGACAGAATCTCATGTAGCACAATTTTGCTGCATCCTGAGGCTAGCCTGCATCAAGAGGCTAGCCTGATTGTCTTTTCCAAGCAAGTCCTGGGGTTACAGGTGTGTAACACCATGGCTGGTGTGGTGTGTGTGTGTGTGTGTGTGTGTGTGTGTGTGTGTGTGTGAATTCTGTCTTCCTCAATCACTGTCCATTTTATGTTTTATTTATTTTGTGTTCATGTGGTTATGGGTGGGTATGTATATGCATGGCTACATATGGAGGTCAGAGGACAATTTGCCCTGATCAGGTCTTTCAGTCTGCCATGTGGATCCCAGGGGTTAAAGTCAGGTCGTCGGTCTTGGTAGCAAACCCCTTTACCCACTGAGCCATCTTGCTGGCCCTTCACCCTATTTTTGAGACAGGGCATCATACTTAACCTGGCCCTCACTGACTCAGTAAGGCCGGCTAACCATCTAGCCCCACGGTCCTCCTGTCCTCCCAAGTGCTGCAGTCACAGGCACAAGCTGCTCTTTGACATGGATGCTGGGGATTGGAGCTCCGGTCCTCATGTTTGTGTGGCAAACAATTTGCTGAGGGAACCACCTCCATAGCCCCACTGTGTCTGGCTTCTCTTGAGAAAGTTTTGTCCCGGGGATCACAGCCTCATTCGGTTAAGTAAAGGGAGACCTCAGCCACATTTGTCTGTTGTGTATTTATTTGTGTGCTTGTGTTTGTGTGCACGCATGTGCGTGCTTATGTGCACTCCCACATACTATGGTATGCCTGTGGAGGTCACAGAACAGCTTTGGAAAGTTGTTTCCCTTTCTACCAGGTGGGTGCTGGGGATCGAACTGAATTCATCAGACCTGGAAGCCAGTACTCTCCCCTCTGAGCCATCTCACTGTCCTGCCAACTGCAAAAGGACATTTCAGAGTAGGAGAATGAAACTTAGAAGAATTACAGGGGCCAGGGCCACCCTAGCCCCTGGAGGGTGCAGCCGGCCGGCAGCCCAGCTCCTCTTGTTTCTCTCTGGATGTTGGTTTCATTTTCTCTACCCTTAAATTAACCTGGCCTCTCTGCCTCATCTTTTCCTTGACTCATGAGTATGGCCTGGCCCAGTGTGACCGTTCCAAATGCTGGTTTCAGCTCCTGTTTATAGGCTTCTCCTGGTGGTATCCCCCTTAGTCCTGGGTTGCCAGAGAGACCGAATGAGGGGGCTATCCCATCTGCTCAGCTGGTGGTAGACTGGGGCTGGGAATAGCTGGTATAGTCTGTCAGTCAAGTTTTTTGGTGCATGAAGGGGTGTGTGTGTGTGTGTGTGTGTGTGTGTGTGTGTGTGTGTGCGTGCATGCATGTGTCTGTGTGTGTGTGTCTGGAGAACTGGGGGAGGGCATGGCTGTGCATAGGAGCTGGTGGCAATGATTGGGGAGGCAGAGTGGTGGACAGTTTTCACTGTGTGTCACCAGGTACTGTGTGGTGTTCCAGTCCACAGCACTGTGACTTAGGTAAACCTTCTCAGCCTTGGCCCAGGAGGAGGGGACGCCCTCTCCTCCTGAGAGCTGGATACTGGAGGTGGGTCCAGCTGCAGCACCCATTGTGTTCCGAGGCCCTAGAGCCTCCGTTGATCCCATCTGCCTGGTCTTCACAGTGAGACACGAACTGTAAGGGTTGCCTTCCAGAGTGCTGAGAAAGGCTAATGTCTTTCAGAGCAGGAGGCTGAAGAAGCCATAAATACAGGGCTTGCCCTGGTCTCTGCCCTACAGCCTTGCAAGATAGGTGTGAGCTTGGCAGCTGACCCACACTTCTTGCACCCCACTAGAGGATTCTAGTTGGGCACTCACCACAGTTTCATGTCCCCCACCTCTCTCGGGGGAATAGTAGGAGGGTGCTCTGCCAGCAAAATGCACCTCCAGCCCAGATGATAATCGTTGGATTTTTTTTTTCTTCTTATATGTGTATGAATGTTTTGCCTGCGTGCCTATCTGTGCACCAGGTTCATGAAGTGCCTGTGGAGGCCAGAAGATGGCATCAGATTCCCTGAAACTGGAGTTAACAATTGTGAGGCGCCATGTGGGTACTGTGAATTGAACCCAGGACTTCTGGAAGAGCAGCCAGTGCTCTTAACCACTGAGCAACCTCTCCAGAACCACATCCTTAAAGACAAACAAACAAACAAACAAACACAAATAACAACAAGGTCCCATGTCACCCAGGTTGGTCTCAACCTCTCTATGTAGTGGAGGATGACCTTGAACTCCTGATCCCCCTACCAATTGCAGGCATTTACCTGTGTGTAAGGCCAAGCCCATGTGGTCCTGAGGATGGAACCTAGGACTTTTTGTGTGCATTAAACCAGGTCTCTACCAACTGAGCCACATCCCCACCTCCCAAAGTTCTTTAATGAAGTCTTTAAGCGTGGGGTTTTGAGCTTTGTGCTCGGCGCTGTCCTCGGTCCTGAGACGCACACAGTGAATAAGATTTGCACACACTCTCCCCACCCCTCTGCTCCCTGTGAGAAGTGGGAGAGGGCATTTCAGGCACCGAGTACCACTTTGCAGAAAGCCTGGACATGAATAAGACAGTACATGTGTGTGGTGGGTGCTTGGCATGCAGCCTCCATTGGTAGCTAGGGTGAGGCTGCCTTTTTGGAAACAACAGTAGATAATACTGACTTGGTACCTTGCTGGTGGTGACTGAGCTTATCTCCGGGAGTCACTGTATTCTGTTCTTTTCTCTCTTCCATCCTCTTCTCCTTAGTACCAGTGGGCTTTAGTATCAGATGTGTGGGTAGTACTCTTGAATGTTTTACTGCCAAGTTTCTCTTTCTCCTGGCTGTCCCATCCTTCCTGCATGGCCTCCCCTTGTCTGGCTGAAGTCTCTCTTGCTGTTCCAGAGCCAGACTCCATCATCAGTTGTCTCTTCTTCCTGTCCTTTGCCTGTTCAGGATGTTGCCAGAATGGGAGAGGATGCTGGGGTGTTGGCACAAAGGCCTGCTGCGGGGAAGCGGGGTACAGTAGAAGATACTCATTCCATACAGTGCCACCTTAGGCCAGACTCTGACCCTGCCTGCCTCATCCTACCCTCGGGAAGTCAGTGTTGGGAGAGACACACACTAACTACATAGATCCATAAGACAGGCTCACTCGTTTACAGCTGGGGCCATCTGATGGTACCTAGAACCCAGGGAATTTCCTAGGATTTAGTCATCCAGCCCTTTCCTGTAATCCCAGTTAGACAAATATACAGAGAGATTTTAGGACGAAGAGGAGTGTGTGTATGTGTGTATGTGTATGTGTGTGTGTGTGTGTGAGAGAGAGAGGTGTACATGTTTGTGCAGATGTGTGAATATGTGTGGGGACCAGAGTAGAGCCTTAGATATCTCTTTCCACCTTTTAATTTTTTTCATTTATATTTTATCTATGAGTGCTCTGCATGTACACCTGCATAGCAGAAAAGAGCATCAGATTCTATTATAGATGGCTGTGAGCCACCATGTGATTGCTAGGAATTGAACTCTGTGTCTCTGGAAGAGCAGCCAGGGCTCTTAACTATGGAGCCATCTCTCCAGCCCCACCTTATCTATCTATCTGTCTATTTTCTGAGACACAGTTTCTTTGTGTAACATCCCGAGTTGTCCTGAAACTCTCTCTGTAGACCAGTCTGGCCTCAAACTCACAGAGACCCACCTACCTCTGCCTCCTGAGTGCTGGGATTAAAGGTGTATGCTACCATGCCTGGCTCTCTGCCTTTTTTTTTTTTTTAATGCATTATTATATTGGGGGGGGGCTAAAGAGTTGTATCAGCTCTGGCTGCTCTTGCTGGCGACCCAAGTTTGATTCCCAGCACCAACATAGTGGTTCATAACCATCCATTACTCCATGATCTAACACCCTCTTCTGACATCTGTGGGCATCAGACACATGTGGTACACATACATACATATGGATAAGATTCATGTGAAATAAAATGAATTAAGTTGTTTGCTATTATTCTATTTCTTTGCTTTTTTCTTTCCTTTTCTTTCTTTCTTTTTTCTTTTTTTTTTTTTTTTTTGGACAGTCTGACTATGTAGCCTTAGCTGGCCTCTCTGTCATGGAGAGAGAGAGAGAGTGTGTGTGTGTATTGGTGCTCTTGGAGGCCAAAAAGAGACCATCAGATCCCTAGAGCTGCAGTTAAGTTACAGGTTGTTGTGAAGTGCCAAGTGTGGGTTCTGGGAGCTGAACTCAAGTCCTCTGGAAGAACAGCAAGTGCTTTTAACTGCTGAGGCATCTCTCCAGCCCAGTTTTAACAATTTAAAAAAATTGTTATTTTCTGTGTGTGTAATGTTGCATAATGTGTGTATGTGTAGGCAATTATGTATGGTGTATGTGTGTGATCATGCATAGTGTGTGTGTGATCATGCATAGTGTGTGTTGTATGTTTATGTGGGCAATCATGCATGGTGTATGTTGTGTGTGTGTGCAATCATGCCTGGTGTGTGTTGTGTGTGTGATCATGCATAGTGTGTGTATGTATGTGTGTGCAATCATGCATGGTGTGTGTTATGTGTGTGTGCAATCATGTGTGTTGTGTGTTGTGTGTGTGCAATCATGCATGGTGTGTGGTGTGTGTGTGCAATCATACGTGGTACATGTTGTGTGTGTGTGTGTGTGTGTGTGTGTGTGTGTGTGTGTGCGTACACACAGGTATCATTATGCATCTTTGGAGGTCAGAGAATGCTCTTTGGAGTTGGTTTTCTCCTTCCACCTTTGTTTGCATGGGTTCTGGGAACTGAACTCAGGTAACCAGGTTTGCATAGCAAATGCCTTTATCCCCTCAGTCTTCCCACTGGCCTGTCAGGTGGTTTAAAACAACAACAACAACAACAAAAACTGTTTTGTACTGACTATAACCTTACATACAAAAGCCCACATGGTACTTCATGCCTGTAATGCCATCACTCAGGAGGTGGAGGCAGGAGGATCAGAAGTTCAAACAATGAGTTTGAAGCCAGATCTGGCTGTAAGAAACACTGTCTCAAAACAAACAAAAACAACAACAAAACACAAACCCCAAAGTTGTGCCAGGTGTGATGGCCCATGCCTTTTATCCTAGCACTGGGAAGGAAGAAGCAGACAGCCTGATCTACATGAGTTCCAGGACAAGCCAGGGATACATAAAGAGACCTGTCTAACAAAAAGAAAGGAACAGCATTGGCGGTTGACTGTGGGGGCCCGGTCTTCCCTGCTCGCTCTCCCAGCTTCATCCACTCCCCTCCCTGAAGTCACATCTCTGTTGTGTCTGGTTGCCCCCCACTCTGCTTTCATACTCTCTCCCAGAGCCTCGCTCTTGTCTCTGCCACCATCGTCACTCTCCACGTGGTGCTCTGGCTCTTGGCACTCTCAAGGAGGCCCAAGACCCCAGTCAGGGTCCTCACCCCCATAATTTGCACATACCTGCCATGGACTTGCTAGTATTAACACAGCCATGCAAGTATTGGGCCCGGCTGTTCCCCGCATCCTGTGCCTGATGGCCCTGGGGACCAGGGGGAGGGAGGAGGGTGGAGATGAGGGCCCAGGCAGATGGACGCCTCTCTCTGGTTCTCCTAGGCCTGAGGCCCAGCTGGTTTGAAGTCTGGAAGTTGGCAAGACTCACTGGGAGGGACCGTCCCAGCCTTGCCCTCCGTTTGTCTGCAGCCAGCCGGGAGGTCATGGACTCCGGTGACCTCTCAGTGACCCACAGCAACTTGCCATGTTCCCTGACCCTCAGCCAGATGTAATCAGAATGGTGTCCTGGGCCTGTAATCTTAGCACTGGGGTGGAGTGGGGGGAAGAGGCAGGGAGATGGAAAGTTTGGGAACAGCCTGGGCTATATATCAAATACCAAAAGAAGGGGGCTTTAAGCTGCTTCCACAGGTAAAAGGGGGCTTGCTGCCAAGCTCAGTCACCTGGGTTTGATCCCCAGAGCTTTCTTGTGGAAGGAGATAAATGAACACCCTCCCTGTTTGTCACCCTTCACATGTGAACATGCATGAACACCCCCTACCCATAAATATTTAAAAACTGAAAGAGAGGAGGGTGGGCTTGGCTAACCTCATTAGTAGCATCCTTCTGAGGAACTATCTCCAGGCAGAAGCGCCCAATGAATGAGCCAGGGCCAGGGGCTTAGCTGGAATTCTGGGCCGGGGTGCCTGTGTCCTGGTGCCCTTCGTCCTGCCCAGGGACCGCATTTTTGCCGGGGAGTTGGGCTTTCCATTGTTCCACTTGGCACCGTCCCCTCTCTAGGACACCACCAATTCACTGGGTCAGCATCCTGGGCCTCGTTTCCTCTGCTGGAGCTGTGGCCGGTCACCCCCAGGCAGCTGAAATGGAAACCCTGAAACAGAGCTCCAGTTTCTTTCCAGGAAATAGCAGTTGAGGGCAGCACAGTGGGGCCTGATGCTCCAGTTGGACCTGAGTTCCCAGACAGCGCTCCTCAGCACGGAGCCATGGGAGAGTTGGGACATGGCACTTGGCGGCTGTGTCGAGTACCTGGGCTACTCCTGGGGTTACATCTTCCTAACTCAGACATCACACCCCACACCCTGCCAGGACAGCCATACTTAGACCCCAGCTTTGTTTGCTTCTTTTTTTTTTTTTTTTTTTTTGGTTTTTTGAGACAGGGTCTTTCGTCTTTCTGTGGCTTTGGAGCCTGTCCTGGAACTAGCTCTTGTAGACCAGGCTGGTCTCGAACTCACAGAGATCTGCCTGCCTCCGCCTCCTGAGTGCTGGAATTAAAGGCATGCACCACCACCGCCCGGCTTTTCTTTTCTTTTTTGGAGACAGGATTTTTCTGTGTAGCCCTGGCTGCCCTGGAACTCACTCTATAGACCAGGCTGGCATCAAACTCATAGAGGTCTGCCTGCCCCTGCCTTCCCAGTGTTGGAATTGAAAGTGTGCATTACTGAACTGGTTTATAATTTTATAATTGTTTTTGTAGCACAGGCTGGCTTCAAACTCACTATGTGGCTGAGGTTAACCCTGAACTTCTGACCCTCCTGCCACCCCCCCCCCCAGATTTTGGGATTACAGGTGTGCATAACCACCTGGTTTATGCAGTGCAGGGGATCAAACTCAGAGCTTCATGCACTTTACCCACCCAGCTTGGTTATTTTTTATTTTATTTTAATTTTATTATATTTTAGTGTGTGTGTGCACACGCGCTAGGCCATTTTGCCTACCTGGAACTCCAAATCTTCCTTCCTCCTCCACCTCTTTTGTGCTGGGATCACTGTGCTGACCACGCCTGCTACCTATATCCCATTGTACAGGTGATAACCCTGGGACTGTCACCTGGCTTCATGTCCCAAGGCCTTTGGAGTGAGACTGGGTTTAGGCCTCAGGCTGCACAAGACCTTACTTCATGGCCTCCACCATTGGCTGTACTGTGGCCAGAGGCCCTGTTACCATGTCACAGCTTTCCCAAGTTCCACCCTCCCCCCCACCCCCCCTACCAGTTTTCTGTCTCAGAGCAGGGCTGAGTCACTGAGGGCCAGCTCAGCCCTTTGCCTCCTCTCCTCTTCCTGCTACCAATCTCCCCTCCCCCTCCCCCTTCCGGTCCCCTCCAGTCCCCTGGCTGGGATAGTTGGGACTGGCTGAATGCCGGCTTGGTTCCTTTCTGCCAGCTCCATGCTCTCTTTTGTTAGTTGAAGCAAGCAGGCACTGTCTCTTGAGGTCAGGGTCTTGGAAATATTGTTTTAGGGCAGGGCCACCAGGCTGGGAGCTAGGGAAGATCTAGCCTGCCCTGGGGGCTGTTTCAGCCTAGCCGCTCCACTGTGACATTGATGGAAACCATGAAGTTGAGTTTATCTTTCTAGCTCCTGCCTCTGTAAATGTATTCTTTCTTTAAAAAAAAAAAAAAAGATGTATTATACTTTATTTTTGTGTGTGGCCACATGTATGTTGCAGAGTTGGTCTCTCTTGGGACCTGGGGATTGAACTGGGGTCCTCAGGCTTGGCAGCAGGCACCTTTACTGCTGAACACTCTCTAGCATCTGTTCTTTCCTTTTCTTTTCTTCTCCTTTTTTCCTTCTTCCTTCCCCCTCTTTACTAATGGCCTCCGTTTCTCTCTACCCCTCCCCTCCCTCCAGTTCCGTGTGTGTGTGTGTGTGTGTGTGTGTGTATGTGTGCGTGCCTGTGTGTGTGCCTGTGTGCCTGTGTGTGTGTGTGTATGGTCCCAGTGCACATGTAAGCACCTGTGTGTGGAGGTCAGGGATCAACTCTGAATGTCGTTTCTTCTTTGTTTCTTGAGACAGGCCTGGGATCACCAAGAAGGCTAAGTTGGCTGGCCTGGGAACCCACCTATCTCTGCCTTCCCAGGATTGGTGTTACATGCATGTATCACTGTTAGTCACTGTCCTATTGCTGTGAAGAGTCACCATGGCCAGGACGACCCTACAAAAGAAAACATTTAACTAGGGGCTTGCTAGCAGTTCCAGAGCTTTGACTTCTTATCAGCATGGTGCGTGCAGGCTTGGTACTGGAGAAGTAGCTAAGAGCAACACCCTGACCCACAGAGACAGAGAGACAACACACGCAGGGACTGGGCCTGGTGTGGGCTTTTGAAACCTCAAAGCCCGCCCCACAGTGACACGCTTCCTCTAATGAGGCCACACCTCCTTAACCCTTCTCAAGTAGTGTTATTCCCAGGAGACTAAACATTCAAATATATGATGAGCCTGTGGAGGCCATTATTATTCACACCACCACAGTCATCATGCCTGACTCTTTACTATGAGTTCTGGGGATTGAACTCGGGGCCCCAAGCACTGTACCAACTGAGCCATTTCTCCAGCCCCCTTTTCTTTTGCCGAGATAGGCTCTCACTACACAACCTAGGCTGGTCTAAAGCTCCATCCTCCTGCCTCTGCTCCTACATGCTGTGATAACAGGTGTGGCCCCTCACACCCAGCTGTTTCTGAACTTTTCTCAGCTGTAATATTCTACTTATTAAATGCCCACTATTTACTCAGCAGACTTGGGAATAGCCAGCCACATCTGTGCAAGGTGTGCTGTACAATAGATATGCATAGTAGGTGCAGTATGGCACACAGTAGTTTTGCTGGGATCATCAAGAATGGTAGGGAAATTAAGGGAGCCTCCTTTGAGAAGATGGTTGCAGGGGCCCGGGGCTTGGAAGGCCTTCATTCTTGCTGCGGGGCTGTTGGGGTGCCCTCAGGTAGGGTTTCCCGTCGTGGGATTCGGGTCTAACACTTTGACAGGTGGTTTCTCGCAGAGGAGAAACTGAGGTCTCTGATTTGAGGTTTCTCAAGGCTCCCAGGAGGTCAGAGTGCAGACAGAGAAGGGCAGCCGACTCTCCTAGGCTCACCACGTATTTCCAGGGCCAGTGGTCCCAAGAGGCTACCTGGAAGAATGCTATTGTTGGGCCAACTTTCTTCTGGGTGAGGTGCAACTTGTGGAGAAAAATTTCAAGAGCCCATTTTGAGGATGTAGTCCTGTAATTTAGTTATTCAGAGCTTGAGGCAGGAGGATAATAAGCTCAAGGCCAGCCTGAGCAACTCAGACTATCTCACATAAAAAGTGGAAAGAGGGCAAGAGCATATAGCTCAGCAATGAAACATTTTCCTACAGTCCCTCCCACACACTCCAGTGAAGAGCTGGGGTGTGACTCAGAGGAAGAGCACCTGCCTAGAATCCCCCAGTGAGGTGCTGGGGTGTGGCTCAATGGTAGAGCACCTGCCTAGAATCCCCCAGTGAGGTGCTGGGGTGTGACTCAGTGGTAGAGCACCTGCCTAGAATCCTCCAGGGAGGGGCTGGGGTGTGGCTCAGTGGTAGAGCACTTGAACAGCATGTGAATGACCTCGGGTTAATACCTACATAACAAAACAACAAGCAAGCAATTGCAACACCCATCAGCTGTTGAACGCATGACTGAGAGACATTCTGAGATGCCCAAGCTTTTCTGTGAAGAGAATTTTGTATGGATTTCTATATTAGTGCTATCCCCTACTCTCTCTCTCTCTCTCTCTCTCTCTCTCTGTGTGTGTGTGTGTGTGTGTTTCCTTCTCTTCCTTTTTTGTCCCCCTTCCGTCTGCTCTTTGTTGGCTTTTTTTGATTCAGGGCCTTGCTCTGTATCCCAGGGTGACTTCACACTTGGAGCAATCCTCCTGCCTCAGCCTCCCAAGTGCTGGGATTAAAGGAGTGAACTGGCAGCTCATTTCTTTCCTTTTAGATCTTTTCTGGTACATGTGGTGTTGCCCTTCAGATAGGTGTAGGCCACGTGAACAAGTGTGATTGATGGAGGGAAGAACCCTGCTCTGCCTTCCGTGGTGGCCTGGCTCACCAGCTAACTGGCCCACATCCAGGCGGCCCCAAAGCAAGGGTCATCTCTGTCTACAATGGCCCAGTGTAGCAGAGCTTAGTGATGCACACTGGTAATCACAACACTCCGGAGACTGGATTAGGGTTAGCAGATCCAATCTAGGATATGCAGTGAGACACCCTGTCAGAAATAACGAATCAAAGGAGGACAGTGCCCGTGAAGTTCACATAGAGTCCTGAGTTCCATTCCTGGGTCTGAGTAAATCAGGCGTGGTGGCTTGCATCTGTAACTCCCACCCAAAGGAGATAGAAACAGGAGCTCACTGTCTTTCTCTACTGTATAATGAGTTTGAGGCCAGCCTGGGCTACAGCGATACCCTATCTCAAACGAAACAGAGAGGACATGTTGCCATCCTTTGGTGAGACTTTGTCAGTTTCAGGACCACTGGGACCAGCCGAGTTCCCGTGTCCTAGTGAAGGCATTATGACTCTATCCCTCTCGTGTTCTGTCCACAGGTGACCAAGGATGGCAGAGAGGATGTGACCGCCATCTACCTTTGTCCGCCCTCCTAGTGGCGCCACCATGCAGAAGCCCAGTGGCCTGAAGCCCCCTGGCCGAGGGGGCAAGCACTCCAGTCCTGTGGGCAGGCCGTCCATCGGATCAGCTTCGTCCTCTGCGGTGGCATCAGCCAGTGGCTCCAAGGAAGGTCTGTGGGGCCAAGAGTGAGAAGGGGGCTGCAGCATGGGGACTTTTCCTGAGGACACAAGAGCAAAGCTGTATCCCACTCAGATAGAGGACATCAGCAACGGGCCAAAATAAGGATTCCACCAAAGTCCATGATGAGCCAGTGCATTTATTGGGGTTACTTACAGCAGTGTGGGTAACTCAGAGATAACTGTGCCACTTACAGGGCTCAGAAATTCATCGTGTAGCTCAGGCTGGAGTACCAGTGTGCTTATGTGGTGCTGGGGTGGAACCCAGGGCTTTGTGCATGGTGGACAAGCTCTCTACCCATTGAGCCACAGCCATAGCTCCAACAGCAAAATTTGAAGCCACAAGGGATCTCTTAGTTTCTTTTGCTGTTGCTGTGATAAAGTACCCTGGCAGGACTTTAGGGAGAGGGTTGGTGTTGTTTCACAGTTCAAGGAGTCCATCATGGTGGGGAAATCTAGGTGATGGGAATTTGAAATCCGTTGGTCACATCTCGCCCATAATCAAGAAACAGAGGTGTGTACATGTCACTGGATTCCCTCACTGCTCAGGGAATAGTCCCAGCCATTATTAAAATGAGTCTTCCTATAGCAGGTAACAGATTGAGGTAATCCCCACAGGCATGCCCAGAGGCATGTCTCCCGGAGATTCTAGAGTCTGTCAAGTTGACAGTTAACATTCACCATATCCTAGACAGTATACTAGAGTTAGGAATAGTTTGGTTGGTTTTTGAGACAAGGTCTCAGTCGTACAGCTCAAGCTGGCCTTGAATTCATGGTCTTACTGCCTCATCCTTCAGTGAAGTGCTGGGATGATGGGTGAGAGCCACCACACCCAGCTGTTGATTTGACCGTCTGTATCTTTGCAGTGGAAATAGTGATTGTTTCTTCCTTTTCTCTTTGATGCGTTAATACTCAGTGAGAAACGTCTCCACACAGCCCCTACTCACTGTACACTCCACTCAGCATTGTAGGCCTCTGGCCATCTCATTGGTTTGTCTCAGAGGTTTGGAGATAACGAGTTAGAAGTGCAATGCAGCGCAGTTCCCCCTCCAAGATGGCAGATTCCCTCATACTCCGTGGGAGGCATTCCAGAGGAAGCTAGGAGGGTGCACACCTTCAATCCCAGTACTCGGCAAGTAGATCTCTGGAGCTAAAACTTTCTCCCCAAGTTGCTTTTTGTCAGTGTATTTTATCACAGAAATAGGCATGTCACTAGGACACTCGATACCGACCTCCATGCGTGCACACCGTGCCCGTGCACATACAATATGAATATGTACATACACAAAGACAACATCTGTGGAAAGGAGTGGGAACTGAGGTTAGGGAGGGATCAGAGATGAAGGGCAAGGGTTCAGGTGTCTTTGTAACATGGGGAGATCTGTACAGGGTGTGGCCTAGGGGACCCCAAGTATATTAGCTCCACTGTGAGCATAGACTGTCCAGGTTGATGGGAGGACCAAGCCAGTGAGCAAATGAACAATCATACAGGTAAAGGATTCGTGCTCACTGCCTGTCATGGAGAGGCCACAGGGCCTCTGACAGTACTCCAGAGTCATTTCTTAGGAGGAGCTTGAGGGTGCTGAGTATTGGTAGGGTTGAAAAACTGCTTTGTTGGGCTAGTGAGCTCAGTCCCTGGACCCATATGGTACAAGAGAGAAATGATCCTGCAAGATGTCTTCCAACGGCTATGGCACACACCCCAACCCCCATCCCGGTGTTTGAACGCAACCGACATCATACATACATACATATAGCAACAAAGAATCCTGGGAGCTGGTAAGATGGCTCAGTGGTTAAGAGCCCTTGTTCTTGCCGCTTTTGCAGAGAACCCAGGCTCGGCTCCTAACATTTACTTGGTGGCTCACAAGCATCTGTAACCCTAGTTCCAGAGGATCTAATGCCATCTTCTGGTCCTGCACTTGCATATACGTGGTGCACGTACTTAATGCAATAGAGCACTCATATACATGAGATAAAAATAAATAAATATTTAAAAGATTAAGTACAAAGAAACAAGATTAGCCACAGTCTCCCAGCAGGCTGAGCTTACTCCAGCAGTGGTGGTTGTATGGGAGTGAGTAGTTTGGGGAAGTGTACCAGCCAGCCTGGCCCTAGGCCAGGACATGACCTTCAGGGAGAAAGGCCCATTGTCTCTTCTGGGTTCTTTCTTCATTGGCTCTCCTCATCAAGTGAGGCCCCAATTTCTTTTTTTCCAAGTGTCTGGGATTTAATCCAGAGCTTCACACATGCCTAGCCAGTGTTCCTCCACTGAGCCACGCTCCCAGCCTCTCACAGGGGTGGGAGGACTTCTAGGCAGGTGCTCCACCACTGAGCCACACCCTGAGTCTCTCACTGGGGGATTCTAGGCAGGTGCTCTACCACTGAGCCACACCCCGAGTCTCTCACTGGGGGATTCTAGGCAGGAGCTCTACCACTGAGCCACACCCCAGCCCCTCATTGGGGGATTCTAGGCAGGTGCTCTACCACTGAACCACACCCCAACTCTCTCACTGAAGGATTTTAGGCAAAGACAGTACCATACTTTGGGGTCAATGCCAAGAGCCTCGGTAACAAGTGCTAGGGAATAAAGTTAGGGAAAACAGTCCCCATTGCTACTGGCCCTTTAAGTTCCCAGATACCCATGGGACTGGCCATCTGCTCTCTAAAGTGGTGGAGGTGCCAGGCATGGTGGTACATATCTATAATCCCAGCACTCAGACTGAAGCATGTGAGATGAGGGCTAGCCTGAGCTAAATAAGAGACCCTGTCTCAAAAAAAAGTAAACAAACATTGTCTGGAAATTTAGCTTAGTTGGTAGGGTATTGACCCAGCATTCACATGGCTCTGGGTTCCATCTCCAGCACAACATAAACCAGATGTGGTGTACATCTGTCACCCAGTCTGTGGGAAATAGGGGAAGGATTAAGAGTTAAAGGTTATGCTCGAGGCTAGCTCAGGACATATGAGAACCTGTGTCAAAACATATATCAGTCAACAACACAAAGCATCGAGGAAACCGGGAATCTGTGGGGGACACCCAAGATGACTTGAGAGAGCCATGCGCGAATTGGCGCCTGCCTTGGGAAGCAAGGCTGTGGCTCCCTCCCAAGGCATGATGTCAGCTTTGGGCAGAGAGGGTCTGGCACGGGAAACAGCCTGGATGAATGCCATGTGCAGCAGAGGAGGTCTGTATTGGTACCCAGAAGCATGACACAGTATGCAGCAGGGTCCCAGGGAGGAGACTTCAAGGGCAGATATCACCCTGGGATGCAAGTATAGGTGGTTTGAAAGGTGAGCAGATATGGAGCTAAGCAGAGGAGTGTGGATAGGAAGGAGCACCCTGGAGGATGTGCTGGGAGGATTTGTCAGTGGGACCCAGGATAATGGTAGCATCTGTCCTGGGTTGTGACCAGGAGAAAAGGGTTTAAGACTCCAGGCACCTACTGGATGTGGCCTCCAACTCTGTTCTACACTGGGAAGGAAGATTCTATTTGGGTTGCATAAGGTAGTCGTTCTCTGGAGTCTCCTTTTAGTCGTGTGTGTGTGTGTGTGTGTGTGTGTGTGTGTGTGTGTGTGTGTGTACACACGAGAATCCAGGTGTGCACAGCGCAACGCAGAGGTCAGAGGACTGCTTGGGTGTTCATGTAACTTCGGTAGTGAGGGTCTCTCTCTCTCTCTCTCTCTCTCTCTCTCGCTTTTGGAGATAGGCACTTACTGTGTAGTCCTAGCTGGCCTAGAACTCACAGGAGACGGGGTCTCTTATCTACCTGTTGACACCAGGTTAGCCCATGAGCTTCCAGGGATTTTCATGCCTCCATTGCTCATGGTGATGTCCAGGCTCTGAGAGTACAGAGGTGCATGACATGTCCAGCTTTACATGGGTCCTGGGGATTTGAACTCAGGCCCTCATACATGCGTAGCAGATGCTTTACCACTGAACCATCTCCCCAGCCTCTGGAGTCTCTTCCTAATGCAATGCCTAAGAAGTCCCTTCTGGCCCTTGGAAGTTTTGCTGGGAATCTGGGACTTGGTATTGCTAAGCAGAGAATATGGGTCACAGACAACCAATGTGCTTCTATTGTTTAGGCAGGTTATGTTTGTCACTCACCTTGTCACATTTGAATAACCCAGTGAGATAGTTCATCCTACCACTGAGCAATACCCCAGCCCCTCAATGGGGCTTTCTGGGCAAGCACTCTATCAGTGAGCTACATCTGAGCTTGTCAAATAGATGTTTGCTTATTTTAGATATGGTTTTCTAGTATTTATTTTATATGTGTTTTATATGTGTGGGCATGCATGCCACAGCAGGTGTGTGGAGGTCAGATGGTAGCCTGTGAGATTTGGTTCTCTCGTTCCACTGTGTAGGTCCCAGGGATTGACCTTAGGTTGTCGAACATGGCGGCAAGTGCGTCTAACTAAGCCCTGAGCCACCTCACTGACCCCCCTCTTGTTTTTTGGATAGTTTCCCTATGTAATCCAGGCTGGCTGTCTTCCTGCTTCACCCTCCTGGGGACCGAGGTATAGGTTTGCTCCTCCACTCCCTCCCTGCCCATCACTTGAGTGCCTCATCTGAGATGTTGTTTGAATCACTGGAGGACCAGGCCTCTCCGTTTCCCTTAACCACTTTCAATCAGCCAAGGTCAAGAACATTCTTCAAGGCTGGCCCCTCCACTCCCTCCCCTGACCACATCCTAAACTTTTTAATGGTGTCAGGATGGGGAAGCCAAGATGAGCTTTTCTGGGGCTGTGTGGCAGGGGGCAGGGCTGCCTTCTAACACTCCTGACGTTCTGTCCACTATCGATCTGGGAGGCGGGGACCAAGGCCAGCGCCTGCCTGCCTGCCTGCCTGCCGGACCCTATGGTCAGTGCCTGAAGCTTCTCCATGGGGAGCTGGCTCTGCTCATTTCAGGGTAAGAAGCCTATCACATCCCCACCCCCACCCAGGTTCCCCAGCTGTTTGCAGGCCCTGAGTAGGAGGGACAGAGGGGGCTCATGCTGAGCACTCTTGGACCCAGAGTAAGCGGATGGAGGATGCCTTCAGGGAATCAGGGTACAGAGGCAGCTTTAGCTTTGCTGGCTAGGTGCCACAGGGTGGGGGCGTTCAATCTGCAGAGGGCTCTTCTGCTGCAGGAGGGACAGACTCAGCCTTCCTTGAGCTCCATATGCGTGGGAACTGTCCGAAGGCTGATTGAAGGGGGATGTCATTCTGGAGAGGTTCGTTAACCCTTCCTTCATGACCTGTGCCTTTGAGAGCCCCTGGGGAGAGGGAGGGGCTTGGCACAGAAGACCTGCTAGGGACTTCAGGCCATGTATGTCATGTATGTATTTTTCTTTGGCAGGGCTGGGGGGTAGGGTGGGGAGGGGGAGGAACCCCTTAGGATGGACAGTCTGTCTAGAGGCGGGTTGGTGTATATCCAGCTCCCAAAACTGAAGTCCAGTAACCCAGCGGGTAGATTGTGCAAACTAAGAAAGCACAGCACCAAGGAGTTGGAGGAGGGGGAGAGATGTTAAATGGGAGGGAGGCTTTCAGTGGCTGCTGTGTGAGGGGTTGTTGGGAGCTGGCACAGGCAGGCCTCCTTAGGGGCCACCAAGAAGAAATTGCTGTATCCATGGCAGAGTGACTCACCTTACCTGCAGTAGTATTTCTCACTGCCAGATTGCAGGTTCAGCAGCATGTCGTAGATGCGCCTTATTCATAACCCCTCTCGTGTGGACATGGTACTTGTTCATTGTCATATTAAGGGCGCTGAGAAGTCCCGCAGGGAAAGCACCCTTAACCTGTGTAAGGTGTTCCTTATTTGAGCTTAGAAGGTAATTTTATTATCCCACTTCGTAGCATCCTGTTACTAGAGCTGTGTCCCATGGAACATTTAGAGACCTAGCATAGGAGACTTTTCTTCCATCCAAGACCATCAGGGCAGAAGCCAAGTTCATCCCAGAGTTTATAGGCCTGGTAAGGCCTGTGTGCACATGCATGCTGGGGTGCATCTTCACATGTGGGTGTGCCTATATAGGCCCAGGGTTGCCATGGCATTCTTCATCTTGCTTTCACATTGTTCTCTGAGGCAGGGTCTCTCAATCAAACTCCAAGCTCATCAATATGGCCATTCTCACGCCCATCCTCCACCAGGTTGCTGTGTCCCCACCTTCTAGGCTAGAATGACGTGCTGGAATGACGTGGGGCCACTTGGTATTTATGGTTCTGGAATCCAGACTCAGGTCTTTGGGCTTGTGTAGAGCAAGCACATAACCACTAAACCATCTAAACCATCTCCTGGCTTTTTTTTTTTTTTTTTTTTTTTTTTTTTTTTTTTAATCTTTGTGTATATGTGGGGTTTTTTATGTTGTTGTTGTTTTGTTTTTGTCTTGTGTGGTTTTGTGTGTGTGTGTGTGTGTGTTTTAAAGACAGGGTCTCTTGTAGCCCAGGCTGGCCTTGAACTCACTATATATTATATATAATCAGAGATCACCCCGGACTGCTTACCCTCTTGCTTTTACTTCCAAAGTGCTGTGATGACAGGCCTGGGCCATCACACCAAGTTCCTGTGGTGCTGGAAGTGGGTTTCATGTATGCACTGTACCCGTGGAACTATGTTCCGAGCCCGGTAAAGCCCCTTTCCGAAGAGGGAGGTCGTGCCATGAACAAAACAAAGTTAAAATGAGGGAGGTGAGGGCTGTGCTGGCTTTTTAAAAACTTGATATTACATGTTTTAAAATATTAAATTATGTGTCTGTTCTCTCTCTCTCTCTCTCTCTCTCTCTCTCTCTCTGTGTGTGTGTGTGTGTGTGTGTGTGTGTATTGTATGAGGGTATGTGCACATGAGTGCAGGTGTCCACGGACTGCAGCAGAGGGCATCAGATCCTCTGGAGCTGGAGTTTGGGGCAGTTGTGAGCCACACAGTGTGGGGGCTGGTAACCTAACTTGGCTGCTCTGCCAGGTCAGGAGGTGCCCTTAGCCACTGAGCCATCCCTCCAGCACCTTAAGTCAGATATGTATTTGTGTGTGCATGTTCTCTCTCTCTCTCTGTCTCTCTGTCTCTCTCTCTCTCTCCATGGAATGCTTACGGAGGGAGGACCAAAGAACAACTCAGATGGTTC
The DNA here is from genome assembly GCF_943737965.1 of Phodopus roborovskii. Taxonomy (NCBI): domain Eukaryota; kingdom Metazoa; phylum Chordata; class Mammalia; order Rodentia; family Cricetidae; genus Phodopus; species Phodopus roborovskii. Next base: position 9,445,533 of record NW_026126598.1, on the reverse strand, counting down.
ACTTCTCCCCTCCACCATTTTAGTCCTGAGATCAAGTTTCAGTCAGTCTTGGCATCGAGTACCTTTACCCACTGGCCCTGTGCTGGCCTTTTGACAGAGCAGACAGGGAAGGTTTCCTCTCCAAAGCTCTGAGGAGCCCAGTAACCTGAGGCAAGAGATTATGGAAGCCTCATTCAGGTTGAGCATCCCTTCCCTCTGGTACCCCAGAGCTTTCTCCTTCCTTCATTACGCTCAGCTGGCCGAATTATAATGTCCTTTCTTCTTGTGTGTCCCTCCAATCCCTTGCTGGCCCTCATTTGTCCTCCCCTATGGCCTCCTTGTGACCACAGGGTTGGCCAATAGTAGTTGCTCATTAAACTGGAGTTTCTCCTGGCTGAGTCTTGGCAGGTAAGGGAAAGCCCATCGGGGTTGGGCAAATAGTTCACACTGTAAAGATCTTGCCTTGCAGAATGCAAGGTCCTGAGTTCAAGCCCCAAAACCTACGAAAAAAAAAGAAAAAAAAAAACCAGATTGGGGCTGGGCTGGGCCTCTGTTGGTCAAGCATGTAGGAAGCTGTGGATTTTATACGTAACATCACAGAAACAAGGCATGGTGGTACATGTCTAATCACAGCACTTTAGAGGTAGAGACAGAAAAAGATCAGAAGTTCAAGGTCATCCTTCCCTCCATAGCAAATTCCAGACTAGCTGAGGTTAGGAGACACTTAAAAAAAAGTAAGGCGAGGAGGTACACATGAGCTATAATCCCAGCGCTGTCCGCAGTACTTGGCAAGCCCAATGGGAGGTGTGTCTCAGAAAAGGTAAGGAAGGGGCTGGGGACGGCTCTGTGCTTCAGGCACTTGCTGCTTTTCAGAGCTCAGATCCCAGCACCCACAGCTATGTGTTTAACTCCAGGGATTTTACATCCTCTTCTGGCCTCTGCTGGCTCCTGCACACACGGTACATGCATGTGTGGACTGCATGCGTGACTGCGTGCGCACGTATACACACACACACACACACACACACACACACACACACGGAGGTTGGGGGATAACATGCTTGTCCTCTGTCCAAGACAAGGCAGGTCTCGAATCCTCTTTATGCCATCTGGGTCCCCACACCGAGCCCTACACCTGCTGTTGAACCAGACTCCCAGCTGTTTTCCTCCTTAGTTTAGCCTTAATCCTTTGCCTTGAAGCTCTACTTGGAACTTTTTTGAGACAGGGTCTCACTATGTAGTTCTGATTAGCCTGAAACTCAGTGTGTAGACCCAGCTGGCCTTAAATTGTTAGAAATCTACCTGCCTCCTGTGTTCTGAGATTAAAGATTAAACCACCCTTGGTTTAGTTTGAACTTGAAACCTGCAATAAAAACAACAACAAAATTCAAGACAGGTTCTCATGTAGCCCAGGCAGGCTAGCTTCAGACTCTGTGTATAGCTGGGAATGACCCGCAGCTTTTGATCATTCATCCTGCCCCCCCTGAAGTGCTGGGTCACCACACCCAGCCACTCAAAGTAAATTCTATTGTGCCTTTCTCATGAAGGGAGCCCCTGTCCAGGAAAGGACTAAATCATTTGTGTGAGGTTTAGTTTGTATCACCGACACCTGGCTGAGAATCTTATTAAATTACCTGGTCTAACCTTGACCTCTGTCAGTAGCTCAGGCTGGCTTCAGAAGTTCTCCTCCTTCAGCCTCCTGCTTCTGGAATGGCAGATGGGCACAACCAGATGTGGGCTACTGTGTGCAATGGTGAGGACCTGGGAGGCAGCATTAGGTCTAGGCTCCACCCTTGTGAGGGTGTGGGCCAAGAGAACCATCCATGTGCCAAATGTCTTGTTTTGGTTTTTGGTTTTGTGGGGTTTTCCTCCCTAAGACAGGGTTTCTCTGTGTAGCCCTGGCTGTCCTGGAACTCACTCCATAGACCAAGCAGGCCTTGAACTCAGAGATCCTCCTGCCTCTACCTGCTGAGTGCTGGGATCCAAGGCATACAACTCCACCGCCTGGCCTATGTGACAGATCTTAAGGGCACTCTCTACCCACACCATGTGTCCTGGCATAGATTGTCAGTACCAATAGACGTGGTGACCTCATGCTTAAAATCTTGGGGAAGATAAGACAGGTGGATTGCTGTAAATTGAGGGCTGGATTTCCCTGTTTGGTGAACTCAAGGCCAGCCAACGCTATGTAGTTTGACTCTGAAAAACAAAACAAAACAATACAAAAAACAAAAACAAAAAAACCCCAGAAAGGCCCTGGAAATGTGGTCTGGAAGGCTTGAACTCTAGCCTCAGCATCCCATAAATCAGGCATGGTGGTATACATCTGTAATCCTAGCACTCATGAGGTAGAGGCTGGAAGATCAAGGCTATCATATGCTATCAAGGGAATTTGAGGCCAGTCTGAGTTACATGAGAGCATCTCAAAAAATTAAAATAAAAATCAGAGCCCAACAGCACTCTGGATCTGGATATATATATATCTTACCTAGTTGTCTCTTGGGGAAACTGAGACACCAATTTAGGGAGGGGGGTTAGCCAAGGCTGGCCAGTGTGTTCCAAATCTGAGGATAGGGTGCTATGTTGGGGCATCCTATGTTCTCCCATCCTCCAGGCAGCCAAACTCTCCCTGCTTGTCTTTGTGGGGAATTTGAAAAGGGTTTGGTCCCTGTGAGGCAGGGGCAGCTGGAAGAACCAAGCAGGGGATGGCTAAAAGAGGAAAAATAAATCAAAGAAACTCGGCTGGGATCACAGGCTTGTGACCTGAATTATAGCAGCTGTTGAAGCAATTGGTTGGAGGACCTGTGACCCTTGGGAGAGGCAGGGGTCAGAAGAGATTATCCGAGGGTCCTGTGGGCTGGGACAGCTGAGGGTAGGGACAGCTGAGCTGGTAGCTTTTTTCTAAGAATAGCCACACTGGGTCCCCGAGACCCCGGCTAGAACCCCTTCTTGTGTTTTAAGCAGAATGACAGGTAAGGTGGGTTGGTCACCTCTAAGGGCCTTACAGAGTTATGCCCTATAACTGCGTAGGCCTGCCAAGACACTTTACAGAACTGTTTTGCATCCATTTATTATGGAAGGGACTGGTGGCATTCGTACCATGGTATACATCTGGAGGTCATTGGAGGTCAAAGGACAACTTATAGGAAAGTTCTTTCCAGCATGTGGGTTCCAGGGATTGAATTCAGGTCATCAGGCTTGGTGGCAACCTCTTTACCCACTGAGCCATCTCACCAATCCAACTTTTGCTTTGTTGTTTTGTTTGCTTTTTGAGGTCCTGAGGAGGGAACCCCAGCCTCATGCAAGTGCTCTAACCTGTCAGCCACACTCCCAACCCCTCCAGTATGTCCCTGAGAAATTCAAACATTGGCTACCCCTGGGTGGGAGCCAGAAGAATGAGAAAATACTCTTGAGTTACCCACTGTCCAGAAGGAATAATCCTCACACCTCAGATTCCCCATCAGATAACTGACGCCCTCCAGCTCTGGCTGGCAGTCCCCCAGTTCCCAGGCTAGCCCTAACTGCTGCCTCTTAACTCATCCACAGGGTCTCCCCTGCACAAGCAGGCATCGGGTCCCTCCTCGGCTGGAGCCACCAACGCCGTCTCTGAGAAGCCAGGTCCAAAGGCGGCTGAAGTGGGTGATGACTTCCTGGGGGACTTTGTGGTGGGCGAAAGGGTGTGGGTGAATGGTGTGAAGCCAGGCGTGGTGCAGTACCTGGGCGAAACACAGTTTGCACCAGGCCAGTGGGCCGGCGTGGTCTTGGACGACCCTGTAGGCAAGAATGATGGCGCTGTGGGTGGTGTCCGCTACTTTGAGTGCCCGGCTCTACAGGGCATCTTCACACGGCCCTCCAAGCTGACCCGCCAGCCCACAGCTGAGGGCTCAGGCAGTGATGCCCACTCGGTGGAATCTCTCACTGCCCAGAACTTGTCCTTACATTCTGGTACCGCCACGCCCCCGCTCACCAGCCGAGTCATCCCCCTGCGGGAGAGTGTTCTTAACAGCTCCGTGAAGACGGGCAATGAGTCTGGTTCCAACCTCTCCGACAGTGGTTCTGTGAAGCGTGGTGACAAGGACCTCCACCTGGGAGACCGTGTGCTGGTAAGTGTGGGTAGTTCCTGGCTGGACGAACCACCTCTCTGTCTTCTACCCCTCACCCCCTCGTGCATAAGCTGGACCCCAGAGGCCGAGCAGAGAAGGGACTCGAAGGGAACTTGAACAAGGTCCAGACTGAGGCCACATTCCGAATTGGTACCACATAGAACAGCAGTGGAGAAGACGTAGACCCTGGAGCCCGTTGCTGTGTGACCCTGGGCATATGTATAAACCTTTCTGAGTCTCAGTTCCCATCTGTGTCTGTAGGAGAGGAAAGATGGGTTTAAGCATGTGACTTGGGGAGGGTTCAGCTCCATTGCTTTGGGTCAGGAGGGAAACATCGTGGCTGAAGGCATGGCGGGAGAAAGCTGGTAACCTTGTGGTAGCTAGAAAGAGTGAGGGGAGGGAGGGGTGCAAGCCTGAGTGCACAGCTTAGGGAGACATCAGAACACCCAAAGTGACTACTTTGTCTGAGCAGGCCCCACCTCCAAACGGCCCATCCCGCTATGAACTCGTCGTCGGTTAACGTGGATGCCCTCATGATCAGTCGCTTCTCAGTAGTCCCCTAGCTGGGGACTGAGCCTTTAACACTTGAGCTTGTCTTGCGTGTGGGGGTAGGATGACGTTTACATCTAGTCCAGTTCTTACCTTGTTTTGTTTTTTCCAGACAGGGTTTCTCTGTGTAACAGTCCTGGCCATCCTGGAACTCACTCTGTACACCAGGCTGGCCTCGAACTCACAGAGATCTGCCTGCCTCTGCTTCCCAAGTGCTGGGATTAAAGGCGTGTGCCACCACCGCCCTGCTCTTCTTTTCTTTTAGACAGGGCCCTGCCATGTAGCCCTGGCTGACCTGGAACTTTCTCTGCAGACCAGGCTGGTCTTGCTCAGACACCAAGCCCAGCCATAATACTTTTTACAAAATGGGAATCTCTGCTGGGGCAGTAGCTCAGTTGGGCCAGTGCTTGTCTGCCAAGCACAGCTCCCAGGGGTTGATCCCCAGGACCCCATGAAACAACACACTGGCACACACCTGTCATCTCAGCACTTGGGAGCTGGAGGCAGGAGGATCAGAGTTTTAGGAGAACCTTAGGTTGAGACTGGAGGACAAGATGAGCACTTCTGTCCTGCAGACCAAGGACCTCAATTCTCTCCAGCACCCCCCTACTTCACCCTCCTGAGACTGGCAACCGATATGGCAGTCTCCATGGTAGAGACTTCCAGAACTTTCCGTGGGGAAGATGGTCAGTCATCTGAGAAATTGGAGAAGGCACTTCAGACAACCACTGAATATAGGGTCATGAATATTCATATCACTACAGATATTCTCTGGGAGACAAATATGTGTTCATGAATATTCATGTGTTCATGAATATTCATCAGGGCAAAAAGGCTCTGGGGGGAGTGAAAAATATGGTTACTGAAATAAGAAAATGCCCAGACGTGTTAGAAGATTAAGAGAAGTTAGGAGTGGTGAGGCATGTCTGTAACCCCAGCATTATAGGGAGAGAGGCAGGATGGATGATGACTCTGAGGCTTCAAAATGAGATTCAGTCCAACCTGGGCCTCAGAACAAGGTTCTGTCTGGACAACACACAAAGGGCTGGGGCCATACAGTTAGTGAACACTGTACAAGTACGAGGACCTAAATTTAACCCCCAGAACCTGCTTGTGGAGGTTCCTGCTTGTATCCCATATCCGGGCAGGTGATACAGGAGGCTCCCTGGGGCTTGCGGACTGGCAGCCGAGCTAAACCTGTCAGCTCCAGGTTCAGTGGGAGATCCTGTCTCACAGACTAAGGTGGAGGGTTATTAGGACGTACCTGATGTTGACCTCTGGTCTGAATGCACATACATACAAAGAGAAGATCACACACGCGCGCGCACACACACACACACACACACACACACACACACACACACACGGAACCCTGCCATTTTCAGTAAAATAAATGGAACTGGAGGTGATGTGAAATAAATAATAAAATAAATGGAGCTAAGGTCCAGTGAAAATAACACAAATACAAGGAAAAAGTTCTTGTTTTCCAAGCAGAGTAGATGACAGTCACTCAAAATAGCATATGTTCACTTTCTCTCATACACACACATGCTCAGCACTCACACACACATTTAGAATGATACCACTAGCTTGCTGTTTATCTTAGGATGGCCTTGAACTCCTGTTCCTCCTGCCTCCACCTCATGAGTGATGGGATTACAGGTGTGCACATCTAACAGAGCTGGAGTTGAATTCCAGAGCCTCCTGCCTGCTAGCGGAGCAATCTCCCAGCTGAACTGCATCCCCAGAGCTCTAATGTATTTATCACAAACAATGGAGGGGCCTTCAAAAACTACATATTAAAAAAAACCATGAATATGTCAGGGAGTAGAAACAGTAGTTCCCTGATGTGAACAGTGCACATTGCAGACATATGGACACTGCACACACGATCACATTGTACCCCATTTGTAAGTACAGCTATTGTCAGTTAAAAAAAAAATGAGGATTGCTGAAGTGCGGACTATTCTTATGTGTCAGTTAAAAATACATTAAAAGTTTAAAACAGAAGTTGCAGCAGAAGCCTGCTATTTAGAGAGATGGGCACGATTACGGAACCATTCCACTGAAAGAGGAAATGGTGTTTATTTTGAGAGGAGAAGCTTCTGGGCTTTGAAAGGTGGCCTGCAGCAAGCAGTTCTGATGGCCGTGTGAGACCATCAGAAAACCCAGATATTTACATTATGACTAAATTCAGTATGAAATAGCAATGAAAATGATTCTATAGTTGGGGTCACCACAAGGTGAGGAACTGTATTAAAGGGCTGCAGCATTAGGGAGGTTGGGAACCACTGGTACACTGGTTAGTGGTTTGGTTTGGTTTGGTTTTGTACTGGTTAGTTTTAACTGTCACAACCTAGAAGCAACTGAGTTGGGAGTCTCCAATGAGGAATTATGCGGGTCACACTGGCATATGCTCATGTCTGGAAAGGGAGTGGTCTTGATTGTGAAGTGATGTTGGAAGACCAAGCCCACTGTGGGTGGCACCATTCCCTAGGCAACAGATCCTGAACAGTATGAGAACAGAGAAAGCTAGCCGAGTGTAACAAGCAAGCAAAGGACTCCTGCATTTGCTCTTGTGGATATGATGTTTTAATTTCCTGCCTTGACTTCTCCACAGTTTTAGGCTATAACCTGGAATTGTGAGCTAAATAAATCCTTTCCTCCCCTCAGTTGCTTTCTGTCAGGGTGTTCAATCACAGCAACAGAAAGGAAATTAGAAGCCAGGTGGTGGTGTCACACCCCTTTAATCCCAACACTCAGGAGGCAGAGACTGGCAGATCTCGGTGGGTTTGAGGCCAGCCTGGTTTACAGGCTCCAAAACAATACAGAGAAACCCTGTCTCAAAAAACAAAACAAACAAAAATAGAGCTATATACTTTTTTTTTTTTTTAGCTTTATTTTAAGGTGTGTGTGTATATACATATGTACATGTCAGAGCACTGCTTGGAAATCAATTTTCTCTGTCTACTGAGGGTTCCAGGGATTGAACTCAGGTTATAAGTCTTGCAAGGCTTTTTGCCTGCTGAGTCATCTCACCAGCCCTACTTTTAATTTTCCTGTAGTGTTGGAATGGAACCTAGGGCCTCATGCATGCTAGATAAACTCTTTACCACTGAGCCACACCCCAGCCCCTCATTGGAGGATTCTAAGTGGGTACTGTACCACTGGTCCATGCCCCTAACCCCTTACTGGGGTATCCTAGGCAGGGACTTTACTACCCCATTCCTGAAAACTGCCTTTGTATTTTTACTGAGAGCATTTCCCAAGGCTGTAGCATCAAGTGGATGCTACGTACATACAGCATTTAATTAGCACAAAAGTTCTTTTGGTAGATGAAGATGCTGAGTTTCGAAGAGGTTCTGTAACTTGCCCAAGCTCATGCAACTTGCAGCAGAATTTGAGTTCAGATTTTTGTGTCGCTCCAAGCCTGTGTCCTTCCACGTGACTGCTGGAACCTGTGTTCCTCCCAGCTGTCCGTGGGTACCTCCTCTTTCTCATCTGCCCTTTGCCAGGCTCAACCTGTGTCCCCTGCATCCTCTGGACCTGCCTCTCTCCATGTGCCAACAGGTTGGTGGGACGAAGACCGGCGTGGTACGGTATGTTGGGGAGACGGACTTTGCCAAAGGCGAGTGGTGTGGCGTGGAGCTGGATGAGCCCCTTGGGAAGAACGATGGGGCCGTGGCAGGCACCAGGTACGATGGGCTCTCCTGATGATTGTCAGAAGGGCTGAGGGTAGGGTGGCAGAGGAATCATGGCCACGGTGTCCTGCCTCTTATATTCTCCCCTCCTCCTTTTTTGAAACAGTACTGTGCAGCGTAGGCTTCTGATTCACTATGTAGCAGAGGCTGGCCTTGAACCCATACCCTATGGCACCTCTCCTCCAGGGTTTTCCTTCTCTCTGCAAGGGGCCCCTGGGGATAGAGAGCTGGTTTGGGAGGTAGGCCAACTGAAGATGCAGCTGGGATATCCTAGTAGTTTTTGTAGGATCTTGGAGTATACAGTCCCGGAGGTCCCTTCTTAATGTTGCTGCTTCTACTGTGTGATGGACAGCAGGTTTCTTAACCTGCTCATAGCTGTAAATTCTTGGCAGTCCCATCCTCCTAATCCCCTCCCTCCACCTCTCAAGTGCTGGGATTGCAGGTGTGCACCACCGTGTCTGACTCCTGCACCTGGAGGACTCTCACCTTGGGATGTGGCTGGCAGGGCCTGAAGAGACACCTGTATCTTTGGGGCCCTGGTATGGAGTAGGAAGCTGGGGAGACCCCTAGTAATGATGGTATCACCATTGCTCTGTCATGCTCCCCAGGTACTTCCAGTGCCCACCCAAGTTCGGTCTCTTTGCGCCCATCCACAAGGTCATTCGAATTGGCTTCCCGTCTACCAGTCCAGCCAAGGCCAAGAAGACCAAACGTATGGCTATGGGTGTCTCAGCCTTGACCCATAGCCCCAGCAGTTCTTCTATCAGCTCTGTCAGCTCTGTGGCCTCTTCTGTTGGTGGCCGGCCCAGCCGTAGTGGCCTGGTAAGGGTAGGATTGGGGAGTTGGAGAACTCTGATGTTAAGGGTGAAGGTAGGGTCAAGTGTCCTATTCTATCCCCAGCTTGCTCTGATTCCCTTAGTTGGGGTCGGGGGTGTGGGAATGCGCTCTCTTCATAAGAAAAATTGACCCATTTATATGCTTTGTTGTTGTGTTGGTCACATTCCCTGAGTAAACAGTGCTGGGTAGATACAGGCTAGGAGTTCCAAAAGACTGTCTCAGGGACCCTAGGTGATGAGAGAAGAGGAGGCCACTCAGGGTTTGGGCAGAAGGACTTCAATATAGCTTGGTCTAGAATTGGAGCTGGCCAAGGTGAGGTACCCGTGTTGGAAGCTGACTCTCAGACATCGTGTTGAGTCAGCAGCAAGTGAGTTTAGGGCATCTTAGGTCTCTGGCAGAGAAGCACATTCTGTGTTTGTTACGTGAGGCCAGTGAGAGTAAGCTGGGCTACACCATCACCAGTATGTTGAATCCTGCCCACGCCCACTCTCTCCAGCTCACAGAGACCTCTTCACGTTACGCCCGGAAGATCTCGGGCACGACAGCTCTGCAGGAGGCGTTGAAAGAGAAACAGCAGCATATTGAGCAGCTGCTGGCTGAGCGTGACTTGGAGAGGGCAGAAGTAGCTAAGGCCACCAGCCATATCTGTGAGGTGGAGAAGGAGATCGCCCTGCTGAAGGCACAGCATGAACAGGTGGGTGGCTGACAGGCTCCAGGGTGTGCGGAACACCTTTTCCCAAAGGGCTGCAGAAGCTACAGGTGGTCATTCAAGCTGGAAGCCTAGAGCACACTGTGCAACCTAGAGCCAGCTCAACAGTGTGGAAAGTGTCTCTCCTAGTGAGCTCGATTGGTTTGGGCCTCTTAGCAGGCAGCTTGTCTTGTCTGAGAGCTTCCCCACACCCCCACACTTGTATAAGCTTAAGGGGAAGGGCCGTGGTGAGTTTCGTCAGTTTCAGGGACTTCCTGAAGCTATTGAGTTGTTTTATTTCCTGAGTTTTCACAAACTTCTCTACAAGATGGACTGTTTGACTTCCCTTTAGAGCATCCTGCATTTTAACAGACTTCCCTCCAAGTTAGGATTCCCTCAAGGGACCCATCTTGGAGGGAGGCCCACAACTACTTCTCAGCCTTTTGGCCATGATCAGGCGCAGCACCGGCTTTTAAACCTGTGCTTCCTGCTTTTAGTTTTCCAGCGCCAGCGTTTTCTAGGTCAGAGGAGACTGACTTTTCTGGTTTTGTCATCGTTTTAGACAGTCTCCCTTTGTAGCCCAGGCTGGCTTGGAGCTCACCCTGTTACCCAGAGTAGCCTCAAACTTTGCATTCCTGCCTCCTCCTCTCAAGTGCTGGGATTACAGGTGTGAACCAGCGTTCCTGGCCCAGTTTTTCTCTCTCTGTTTTGTTTTTGTTTTTCAAGACAGGATTTCTCTAACTGTACTGGAATTCGATCTGTAGACCAAGTTGGCCTTGAACTCAGAGATCCACCTGCCTTTGCCTCCTGATTGATGGGATTAAAGGCGTGCACCACCACTGGCTGACCAATTTTTCTCTTTTTCTAAAAACTTTTGTTTGTTTTGTGAGAGAGGACTGACTATGTGTGCCATGTGTGCATGTGAAGATCAGAGGACATTCTCTCCGTCCATCATGTAGACACCATGGATCGAACTCTGGTCATCAGGCTTGGTGCCTGTACCACTGGGCCATTTCCGCCCCCCCCCCACAACTTCAGTGATAGTTGAGGTAGTGGGGCTGAGGTGTAAATAGCTTAGTGTGTATAGCTTAGTGTGTAAATAGCTTAGTGTGTATAGTGTGTTAGCTTGTCTCGTGTGTATAGGCCTTAGGTTCAATCCTCAGCATATCACACACACACACACACACACACACACACACACACGAATTGCCATTTATTAAAATTAACCATGCTGTGTCTAGATTCATAACTGAGATGCTTATCTCTGGGGTAGGACTGCTCACGTTTCAGATATTGCTTTGTGTGGCACACACATCTGTGGGGTGTATTTCAGAGAGTCCCCTAAGCCTAGGGTTTATTGTTACCTACTCTGTCCTTTTTTCCCCCGGTGTTTGTATGAATATATGTTTGAAATACTAGAGAGCCAGCCTTAGGGTTTATACATGCTAGGTTATGTTCCACCTCGGAGCCAAATTTCCCAGCCTTCTGCTTACTGTATAGCACAGGTTAGCCAAACTCAAGCTCTTCCCCTCCCCAAGTACCGCGATTACAGGGCTGGCCGCCACACCATACGACGCTTGTCTGTCATCTGAGGTCCTATTCTGGGCCCCTATGCCTATTTGTGAGCTACCTTGTCCTTCCCCGGGTGCTGGCGGCAGAGCGGGGGCTTGGATTAATATAGTCACATCAGGGTTGAGATGGAGTTAAGTTGTAGAGTACTTGCTAGAGTCCCCAGTGAGGGATTGGGGGTGTGGCTTAGCATTAGAGCATTTGCCTAGCATAGCATATACAAGGCTCAGTATCAAAACAAAACAAACAGAAATAACTATCATAAAGTCAACCTCATATATATGCTCAGAGGGGCCTAGCATGCACACACACACACACACACACACACACACACACACACCATGGGGCATCTGCTTCTTTACCCTGCTGGGTCTCCTCTCTTCCTGTCCGGTTCACTATCCCTGCCTGGCTGGGGCCAGCAGGGAACAAGGGCCTCTTCTCCTACACCTGCCCTGCATCTGTACTGTCCCCACAAGAAGGCTGGAATTGACTTGACCGTGTCTGGGCCTTGCTCTGGGCCAGTATGTTGCAGAAGCTGAGGAGAAGCTGCAGCGGGCACGGTTGCTGGTGGAGAACGTGAGGAAAGAGAAAGTGGACCTGTCCAATCAGCTGGAGGAGGAGAGGAGGTATGTGTCGGGCACCTGCTAGGCCAGAGTGTGTCATTTCAGAGCCCAATCAAGGAGAGGCGGGGAGGGAGAGAAGAGGGGAGAGTTGCGAATGGCAGCATAGACCTGTCTGTAATCCTAGCACTTGGAAGCTGAAGTAGGTGGATCAGTAGTTCAGCCTAGCCTGGGCTACCTGGGCAGCCTAGCACAATAGCCTTCAAACAAAAAACAAACAAACAAAAAAATGTGGTTGGGGATAACTCAGTTGGTAGAGCGTCTGTCTGGCATACATAAAGCCTTGGGTTTGATTCCCAGCACCACATAAACTGGGAGCTGTGTTATATGCTTGTAATCTTAATGTTCAGAAGGTAAAAGAAGGAAGAATGGGAGTTCAGGCTCCTGATCAGCTGTGTAGTGAATTTGGGACCAGCCTGGGCTACATAAGACTCTGTCTCAGAAAGAGAGGGTTGTATGTATGTATGTGTAATTTTTTTTTTTACAGCAAGGACTTGGACCAGGTACAGTGGCTTATATTTATAAGCCCAGCACTAAGGAGACTGAGGCAGGAGGATTGCTGACAGTTTGGGGATAGCCTGGGCTATATATAGCAGTGCCAGCTAGAGCAACATAGCAAGATGTTATCTAAACCCCTCTGAAGAAGGAGCTGGAGCTCACTGAGAGGATGGCTGTTGAGCCTGTTTAAGACTCAGTTTAATCCCTAGGCAGGGATTGTACCCTTGGGTTCTTTTTTTAAAATATTTAAAGCCAGGTTGTGGTGGCACACGCCCTTTAAATCCAGCACCAGGAAGCAGAGGCAGGTGGATCTCTGAGAGTTTGAGGCCAGCCTTGTCTACAAAGTGAGTTCCAGGATAGCCAGGGCTGTTACAGAGAAATCCTGTCTTTAAAAAAAATATATATATATATATATGTGTGTGTGTGTGTGTGCATGTGCACGCGCGTGTGCAAACATACATGCGTGCACGTGTGTGTATGTGTATGTGTATGCATGCATATGTGAACATCAGAAAACTCCCTGTGGGCATCAGTTCCTTTCACTGTGTGAGTCCTGGGGAATCAAACTCGGGTCGTCAGGCTTTGTGGCAAGCACCTTTACTCACTGAGCCATCTTGCTGACCCTTATATCAGTTTTTGAGACTGCAGGAGTTCCCCAACTCCTGGTTCCCTAGAAAAAGTCCTTAACCAGGGTCAGGGACAGGAGCACTCTGATGCAGACTCATGGACCCATGGAAAGATACAGGCATTTGTCCATCGGCCCCAACCAGAGATGCAGGACCTGTCTTATTTATTCCTGGGTCTCCTGCTGGGATACAGGGCTGGTCCTGTTACCTCTTTCCCAAAAGATGACAGTTTCTGTATGGCCCTTCCTTCCCCCATGCTGGCAGCAGCCCCCAGTCTTGACACCCCCATTTGCATCTGTGTTGGGCATTCAGCCGAGTCCTACAGTTACTGTCTCACTAGGGGAAAATGAGGGTTTATTTATATCTGTGTGAGATGGTAGTCTGGGCCCACACATCTGGTTCCCATGGTGATGCATCTCATGCCAGAAAACAAAAAAACAAAAAACAGTCTTTTAAGGCATCATTGAGGTGGGGGCTGGCAGATGGCTCAGTTGGTAATGTGCCTGCTGCGAAAGGACCTGAATTCAGATCCCAAGCTATAAGACAGGCATGATCACACATGTTTTTAACCCCTGCATTGGCTGTGCAAACACCTGCAGATCCCCAGAGCTCCCTGGCCAGCTTCAGTGAGAGACCCTGCTTCAAAATCTGAGCCAGGCACCTTGGGATGCGCGGGGTGGGGGGGATGGGTAGAGGCAGGTGAGTTCAAAGTGAGCCTAGTCTACATAGAGAGTTCTAGGCTATGCAGGGCTATATAGTCTCAGAAAAACCAGACAACAGTAATAACAATGGTAAGAGCCTCTAATAACAATAAGAATGTGGAGAGTGATAGAGAACTTCACCCTGATGGAGTTCTGGGCAGGGGACAGGAGGTAGCTCAGCGGATAAAAGTGCTTTCATCACAAACATGAGGACCTGAGTTCAAATCCCCAGCACCCATGTAAAGCTGGGTGTGGCCACTTGTACCTGTAACCCTGGTATGGGACACATGGGGCAGAACCACGAGGATCATTGGGGCTTTCTGGCTGCCAGTCTAGCTTCAGGTTCAATGGGAGTAAGACAGACAGTGACAGCAGGACATCCAATGTCCTCTTCTGGCCTCTGGGCTAATGTACACACACATATATATACACCAAACGGTGGCCTGCCTCTTCATCACACACACACACACACACACACACACACACACACACACACACACGTCATCATCATCAACTGAAACAACAACAAACCATGGCTTCCTACCCTCACATATGTAAACTGTACAAGCTCAAACATACCTTTTAAATTCAAGATAAGACATCATGGGGGCTGTGTTCATCAAGGGCCTGGGCACAGGGCCCGGCATCGTGTAGCATTGCTTTATGACCTCGGGTTTACTGTCAGCTGTCGGCAAGCCGTTTGTGACGGCAGTATGAGATAGTGCTGTGTCCCTGTCCTGTGCGTGTTTGGCATGTGTATGCGTGAGCATGTGTTCCTGAAGGGAGCCCCCGACTCCTGCCTGCAATGGGGTCCTGGGGGAGCTTCTGCATCAGTGGGCAGCCCAGGAAATGCATGCTGGGACCTCAGCTCTCAACTTTGAGGAGAGTGGAGTTAGCAAACAGGAAGCCCCCTGGCCTCCCTCACCCTCTTTGCTGAGACAGGGCCACATGACACAATATGACACAGTGTGACCACTGAAGAGTCACGGTCCTGATGTGCTGTTTTTAGACAACATCTCACTATGTAGCTCAGGCTGGCCTCCAACCTCCAGCCCTCCTGCCTTGACCTCCCAGGGCTGTGCACCAACACACCTGCCTCAGACTATTGTCCTCTATTTTCCACGGACGTCCTGAGAGGAAGGAGGCTTGTATTCAGTACAGTAGGCTTCCAGAAGGTTCTTCCCCTCCTCAACTGCAGGATTCTGGGTAGTCCCTGGCTATGTGAGAACAGACCCTTTTGAAGTTTAAGCTTGGTCCCTGAGATCTTCTGATGCCTCCATCTTCATAGCTGGCCTAGTGCTCATCCACTTGCCTTTATGCATTCACATGCATGTGTGCGCGTGCCTGTGTGTGTGTGTGTGTGTGTGTGTGTGTGTGTGTGCATGTGTGTGTATGTGAGATAGAGAAAGGGCTGGGGCTGTGGATGGACCTGGGGACCTCCCAAATGTGTTAAGCAACAGCTCTACCACTGAGCCACACTCCAGCCCCTCACTGAGGGATTCTAGGCAGGGGCTCTACCACTGACCATATCCTTGGTTGTCAAAGTCCACCTCTGCTTCTTTTCCTGCCCACAGGAAGGTGGAGGACCTGCAGTTCCGAGTGGAAGAAGAATCCATCACCAAAGGAGACTTGGAGGTAAAGGGTGCAGTCCTTCCCTGCTCGTTTGGCACTATGGGCACAGTCCTTGTTATGGGCAATGGTCTTGGCATCCAGGCAGCAAGCCTAGACCTTCTTGGGGAGGCTTGGATGACTCAACAGAAAAATGGGGAAGAGTCAAAGAAGGCCCCTTCCTCAGGACATCTGTATTAGAAACGGGTATGGTTGTGTTCCAGGAATCCAGGAAACACTGTATTGTTGGTTGAAAGTAGAGTTGGGACAGACTGAGGACACTGACATTTTAGACACTGACATTTTAGATCTTTGACTAACAACATAGGCACCAAACTAAGAACAACAGAGACACAGGCCTGGCATGAAGGAACAGTTGGGATCACAGACTTTACAGATGGCAAAACCAGGGCTCACTGGCTAAAACTGGGGCTCACTGGCTGAAACCGGGGCTCACTGGCTGAAACTGAGGCTCACTGGCTAAAACTGGGGCTCACTGACTAAAACTGGGGTTCACTGGCTAAAACTGGGGCTCACTGGCTAACACTGGGGCTCACTGACTAAAACCGGGGTTCACTGGCTGAAACCGGGGCTCACTGGCTGAAACCAGGGCTCACTGGCTAAAATTGGGGCTCACTGGCTGGAGCTGTACCTCAGTGCTTGCCTAGTCCTCATGAGCTCTCGCTTCCATCTCCAGTACCACATAAACCAGGCGTGGTGGCACAAGCCTGTTAACCACAGCACCAGGGAGGTGGAAGAAGGAGATTGAGTCCAAGGTCATCCTCAGCTATCTAGTGAGTTTAAGGCTAGCCCAGGCTACATGAAACAAACAAACAAAGGACCAGAGCTCAAGAAGGTAGAGACTGTCCCAATGATGTAACCAACTAGCAAATGTGGGCACCAGAGACAGTGATTATTGGATCCTGGTCCAGCCTGTACCTTCTCCATTTTGCCTCCTGTATACATGGTGTAGACACAGCCAGGATCGTCCCTAGTCAGTAAACACACTATGCTGAGTCAGGGGTCATCTTTTCCTGGCCCTAAGGCCTGTAGGAGACCTCTGGAATTGGGAAGCCACCCTTGGCCACTTTTCCTGTTGTGTCTGTTGATGTTCCCACGGAAAGGAAAGAGATAGAACTCCTGGAGTGGCCAAGCGGGACAGCGAGCTAAACTCTGCCTGCCATGTTTCTGGCCTGTCTGGCCTCTGGAGGACACTTCCCTTTGGCAGCCCTCAGCTTCCTCCACTGTAAAATGGAACAGTTGAAGCCCATTACAGGTTGTCAGGCCTGAGTGTCCGTCCCTGTGGGACCCAGTGGTCTACATTTGTGACTAATTCCCAAGTCCCTGAAGAACATTAAAAGTCCCAGCCATAGGACATTTCTCAGTTCAGCTCAAGATTGGTCTGGGCTTGGTGGTACCCTAGCTTTCTAGGGTGGCTGAAGGAAGGTGATTGCAAGTTCAGGGCTACATACCACGTCCAAATCAGCCTGCACTTCTCAGCAAGACCCTATCAAGAGGAAAGTCAGAAGGGAGCTGGAGATATTGCTCAGTCAGCAGAATGTTTGTTTAGCTTGTGTGAAGTCTGGGGTTCAAATCTCAGCATGATAGCGCATGCCAGCAGTCCTAGTATAGGGAGGTAGAGGCCAGAGAATAACATTAAAGTCATCTTTTTCTACATGGCAAATGCAAGGAGGCTAGTCTTGTCTACGTATGGAGTTCTAAGCCAGGCAGGACTACATGGTAAGACCCCCATCTTTAAAACAAACAAAACAAAACAAAAAAACTGGACATGGCAACACACACCTGTAATCCCAGACCTCAGGAAGTAGAAGCAGGAGGATCAAGAGTTCAGGGCCAGCCTCAGTTATGCTGTGGATCTGAAGGCAGCCTGTGACAAATGGAAAATGAGATCCTGAAAGAAAGGACAGGAGGGAGGGGAGGGGAGAAGAAGGGAAGGAAAGGAAAAAAGACAAGGCCAGCGTTCTTACCCAGCCTGAAGCCATTGTGATTTGTGTTTTTGTTACAGCCAAAGGGATAGGACAGGTGGTT
Source organism: Phodopus roborovskii (assembly GCF_943737965.1). NCBI lineage: Eukaryota > Metazoa > Chordata > Mammalia > Rodentia > Cricetidae > Phodopus > Phodopus roborovskii. Next base: position 9,428,005 of record NW_026126598.1, on the reverse strand, counting down.
GGGCTGGCTGATCTGATGGGCAGCAGCCCCCCTGCAGAGGACAGATGGGTGGGCTTGTGGGGAGGTGGGGGCAGCCAGAGCTGAGCCCCTTCCACCTGCTTCCATCCACAGAGGCTTAGGCGCTGAATGATTACAGGGAGATGCGCACGTGCACGCCATCCAGGGCCCGCAGTTCAAGGAGCTGGAGCCTGGGTAGTGCCAGGTGCTCACAGACCCTTAGTGACTCCGGGTCAGCTTGTCTGTCTGCCGCCTGTCTGTCTGTGTCTCTTACTACATCTGCTCCCTGTTCCAGCCTGCCAGACATTACCACCCAGTTATCCCCTGGAGAGAATCTGGTAGGTTCCGGGCCTGCCAGTTGGCTGGTGCAAGCATTCAGGAAGGAGGACAGGACAAACAGCCACACCGCAAGTTTAGCGGGCTGTCACATCCTGTCTCGATTTTATTTTATTTTATTTTCATTCTAAAGACTAAATTGTGACCATCTTCAGAGCAACCAGAACGTGAACCATGCTAAAGTCCAATTTATCCCCACTCACTCTCGGCTTAGTTTAGGTTTTTTTGAGACTGCCCAAGTTGGTCTGGAACTCAGAATTGTCCTGCCTCAGCCTGCAAGCATCAGGGTTGCAGGCTTGTAGCCATGCTGTTTTCCCCACCCATCTTAAAAGACAAACCAAGAGGCTATAGAGATGGCTCAGTGGTTAAAAGCACTCACTACACTTCCAGGGTTCAGTTCCCAGATGACTCACAACCTCCTGTTTGTCCAGCTCCAAGGGTTGTAGCACCCTCTTCTGACCTCCATGGGGACCTGCACATAACCCGTGGACACAAACACATATAGCACATTTTTAAAATCAAAACTAGCTGGATGGTGGTGGTGAACACCTTTAATCCCCAGTACTCGGGAGGCGGAGTTCAAGGCCAGCCTGGTCTACAGAGTGAGTTCCAGGACAGCCATGACTGTTATTCAGAGAAACTCTGCCTGGAAAAAACAAAAACAAACAAAAATGTCAAAACTAGCATCACAGAGGTGGCTCAGTGGTTAACAGCACTTGCTGTTATTGCAGAGGACCTAAGTTCAATTCCCAGCACCCACATGGTGACTCACAGCCATCTACAATGCAACTCCAGTTCCAGGAGATCTGATACCTTCTGGCCTCAAAGGGCACTGCACATACATGGTATTATACATACACAAGATATGTACTGGCTCAGCAGTAGAGACCCACATTGGGGAGCCTGGGAACGTAACTCAGGAGAAGAGCATCTGCATAGAACCCCCTAGTTAGGGGCCATGGTGAGAATAATCAGCAGAGAGCCCGAGGAGTTTGGATCCCTAGCACTCTCCTTAGAAACCGGCCTGTGCATGTCTGGCCCTGTTGCTGAGGAGAAAGGATCCCTGGAAACCAGCTGGTTGGCTTAGCCAATGAGCCTCAGTTTCAGTGAGAGACCCTTCTCCAAAAGCAGGGTGGGGAGATGGGTTAAGGCCTGGTACCCACCTCTGGTCTCCACATGCACGTGAACACACAGGCATACATACCCACACACACAGTCAACACTGAAAACCTGAACCCAGTCCTAAACAGAACCCCCCGTGGGCCAGGTTGTCACCCCATCCTCTACTGTCTTCATGGCTAAACTCGTCATTGCTTGTTAGGCCTTCCTCTCTCTCCTCTGCTGAGTATTAGTATTAGGTATTAGGTTCCAGTCTTTCTGTCTCCATGACTGGCCACTTCTTCCTGGCATCTGAATATTATCCCCAGTGTCTAAGCCCCGCCCACCCCTTCAGACTTGCTGTAAATCTGAATATTATCCCCAGTGTCTAAGCCCCGCCCACCCCTTCAGACTTGCTGTAAGATTGTGTTGTGTTGTGTGAGGGGGGTGGAGGATGTTGCTTTAATTTGTGTTTCCTCCCCTAAGGGTGAGTGGCACCCTCTACACTCTTCCAAGACGAACCTGGTTTCCAGTCTGGTCTCCTAGGAGTACCCCAGGGTGCATGTCCTCCCCACCTCCCTGCTTACTTGCAAATATCCATCACAGGCCATCCAAATGCCAACTGTGTGCCACCCAGAGAATGTCATGCTTTGTTCTCAAATGAAACGGGCGTTGTAAAGAGGGGACAAAAGTGCCCTTGTATTGAACAGAGACCAGGCGTCCTCTGCAGAGCCTGGGGAAGGGTGAGGAGGGGGAGCAATGTCCACTAAGCAAGGCAGGAAGGGCAGTGATGTTAGCCCAGTCCCCACCCAGGAGGTCTGCCCAGGAGAATCAAGATGGCCTAAGTTGAATTAGGCAGGGATGGTGGCACATACCTGTCATCCCAGCACCAGGGAGGCTGAGGCAGAAGGATTGCAGGTTCAAGGGCATCCTGGATTACATACTGAGTTCCAGACCAAACTGGACATAGTACAGTCTTTATGCTTGGAAAGTGGGAGTTAGCATTGGTAACATAGTAAGCCCTGTCTCCAAAACAAAACAAAGAACCCTAAACCAAACAAAGTCAAGATGACTTGGAAAACCCTGTCCTGTTGGTTTTTTCCCCTTGAATTCAGGCCCAGGTGTCCTGAAGTCCCGGGCTCATTCATTCATTCATCCTGCGTGCAGGGTGCTATAGCGCTATAGCTAAGGCTTCAAACTGGAAATGAGGCATATGCCCTCGTGTAAACCCAGCACTTGGTAGGCTGAATAGCAAAACCTTGGTTCAAAAGACCAAAAAAATAAAACAGGTGTCCCAGCACGCAGGAGGCAGAGGTGTGTGTGAGCTCAAGGCCTATAGAGGGTATTCAGGGCCATCCAGAGCTCTATAATGACCCAAAAAAAAAAAAAAAAAAAAAAAAGGCTGGCCAAATGGCCAGGTAAAAGTACTTGCTGCCAAACCTGACAACCTGAGTTTGATCCCTGGGACCCACATGGTGGAAGGCGAGAACTGACTCCTGCAAGTTGACTTCTAATTGCCCTCATGTGCATAGTGGCGTGTGTGTGTGTGTGTGTGTGTGTGTGTGTGTGTGTGTGCGCGCGCGCGCGCGCGCACACACACACAGGGAAAAAACTGTAATTAGCAAAAAAGAAAGAAAAGGCTGGGCATGTTGGCACACTTCTTTGATCCCAGCACTCAGGAGGCAAAGGCAGGGGAATCTCTGTGAGTTTGAGGCCAGCCTGGTCTACAGAGTGAGTTCCAGGACAGCTGGGACTGTCATAGAGAAATCCCGCCTCAAACAAAGCAAAAGAAAACCCTTAAAGAAGTCCACAGGCTCCCAGGGTGGCGGCAAGAAAGAGCAAGGCTTGACAGCAATGAAGGAAGCTGGGTAGCCATTGCCCCTGACGCTGGCAAGAGCTGGTTCCCACAGCCTCCTCTGCCTTGAGTATGAGGGGAGGGCAACCGGCCCCCCACGCACCCCACTTCTGAGATCTCTCTGTCTTCCCCAAGTGACTCCGGCTCATTGATCTATTTCCACAATCTTGTTCACTGAAGATGACGCCTCCTCTCTTTCTCTCTTTCTCTTTTTCTTTCTCATTCCCTTTCTTTCTTTCTCCGGCTTCCTGTTCCCCATGCCCTCTTCCCCACACCCCTGCCTTCCTTGTCCACCCTGCCATCCCTCCCCCCCCCCTGGGTGGAGCAGACCCAGACCCAGCTGGAGCACGCGCGCATTGGGGAGTTGGAGCAGAGCCTGCTATTGGAGAAGGCGCAGGCCGAGCGGCTGCTTAGAGAATTAGCGGATAACAGGGTAAACTGCGCCCGCCACTGCCACCCACCGCGCCTGCCACCACCACACCTGGCCAGCACCGTGGCCCCTCGAGACCCCCCTTTGCCTTTTCTCATTTCCTCGGCCATCTTGATGGCTGCTTAGAATTTCTGGGAGGGAAGTTGAGTTTTTGAGTCAGGCCCCCTGTGGCCAAGTGGTGCTCTTTGGGAAGAGGGTGTCCATCCTCTGGGATTGTTGCCAGGTCCATGGCTTCTTGAGCTGAGGCAATTCTTTGAGACCTTCCCCCTTGCCTCCTTCCTGTCCATTGCCACAGAGAAGCCTCCCGGGAGTGGTCTTGGTGGTCTTGGGTGGACACAGGCTTCCTTGTCCATACTGCTGAGGACAGAGAATGGGAACACTGATCCAGGGTGCTGTAACCTCGAGGGTCTTAGGGTGTAGCAGAGGACCAACGTGGAGGATTTTTATATGTTGGGATATCCCCAAAGGAGGAGACTACATAAGTCTACAACATAGCCATGTAATACGGCAGGGAACCCCTGAGGAGCTGCATTTGGGGGAATGGTCCAGTCAGTGCGAGGGTGTTTCTGTGTTCCATACTCCAGGCCCAGCTGGCCCCTCTACACCTGTTGTACATGTACTGTACATATGTCCAGATGGCTGGCCAGCCCAGCTATCTCTGCTGGGAGGAGTTTAATCAGGCAGCAAACATTGATCAGGAAAACCACCCTGCAGACAGATGGGAAGCTTGAGACAGATCTCAGTTTCTGCATGGTGGCCACAGCGCTGTGCAGAGCATGTAGGTGTCAGGAGACACATGGGTCTGTGTGCACACTGGCCATTGCCTGGTGATCGTACGCACTGTGTGTGCCAGAGTGCTGTGTGCAGGAAACTCACTAGATCAGGTTAGCACCCTCTAGACAGGCTCCTCCAGAGTGCAAGTCAGGAAAAGTTTATCCAGGTGGGCATGGTGGCGCATACCTGTAATCCCAGCACTTGGAAAGCGGAGTCAGGAGGATTGCTGAGATAGGCCTTAGCTTCTAGAAAATTCTAAACTCAAACTTCTGCACCAAAGGGTTTTAAGTCACCTGAGCAACATGGACACTGTGGTTCACTCCATCATTTGGGGCACAATAGGATCCCGGAGGAAAGCCAGTACCTAGTGAGGGATAGGCACCTTCCTGTCATCTGACTGCCCCCCATCAGGGCTGGCGTATGCCCTGCACTCAGCCTCAGCCACTGACCTGTCTCCCTTTCTTTCACAATAGCTGACCTCTGTGGCCGAGAAGTCCCGGGTGCTGCAGCTAGAAGAGGAGTTGAGCCTGCGGCGAGGTGAGATCGAAGAGCTGCAGCAGTGTCTCCTCCAGTCAGGCCCACCACCCCAGGACCACCCGGAGGCCGCTGAGACCCTGCGGCTTCGAGAGCGGCTGCTGTCGGCTAGCAAGGAGCATCAGCGGGGCAGCACCCTGCTCCAGGACAAGTACGAGAAGATGCTGAAGACCTACCAGGCCGAGGTGGAAAAGCTCCGGGCGGCCAATGAGAAGTACGCGCAGGAGGTGGCAGACCTCAAGGCCAAGGTTCAGCAGGCCACTAGCGAGAACATGGGACTCATGGACAACTGGAAATCCAAGCTGGACTCGCTGGCCTCTGACCACCAGAAGTCCCTGGAGGACCTGAAAGCCACGCTGAACTCTGGCCCAGGCGCTCAGCAGAAGGAGATCGGAGAGCTGAAGGCACTGGTGGAGGGTATCAAGATGGAGCACCAGCTGGAGTTAGGCAACCTGCAGGCCAAGCACGACTTGGAGACGGCCATGCACGGGAAGGAGAAGGAGGGCCTGCGGCAGAAGCTGCAAGAGGCCCAGGAGGAGTTGGCGGGGCTGCAGCAGCAGTGGAGGGCACAGCTGGAGGAGCAGGCCAGCCAGCACCGGCTGCAGCTCCAAGAAGCACAGGACCAGTGTCGGGACGCCCAGCTGCGTGTGCAGGAGCTGGAGGGACTGGATGTGGAGTACCGTGGCCAGGCTCAGGCCATAGAATTCCTCAAAGAGCAGATCTCGCTAGCCGAAAAGAAGATGTTGGATTATGAGATGCTGCAGCGGGCTGAAGCCCAGAGCAGGCAGGAGGCAGAGCGGCTGCGGGAAAAGCTTCTGGTGGCTGAGAATAGACTCCAGGCCGTCGAGTCCCTGTGCTCAGCCCAGCACAGCCACGTAGGCCGCACTCTGCTCCTGTGGGACTCGGCTGGGGAGGGCCCGGGAGGGTGTGTGGCCCTGTGTGCCAGGTGGGGAGCATTTCCCTTGTGCTTGGAGCTAGCTGAAAGAATCCCAGAGGGGGTCCTTCCATCTCTCTCACAGCCATGGTGATCATTGAGTGGTCTGAGCTGACCCTGCTGGTCCTTCATAGACAGGCTTTGAGAGCCATTGAGGCACCATTTTGCCATCTCCTGAACCCTGATTGCCTTAGACAGTTAAAGATTGCAAGTTCAAGGCCAGGCTCAGTAACTTGTGAGATTCTGTGTCAGGGGTAAAATTTTTAAAAATGGGCGGAGGGTGTGGCTCAGTGGCAGAGCACCTGCATGGCTCAGTGATAGAACATTAGCCTAGCATAAGTCCTCACTTATGTCCTGAGTCCCATCCGCAGTATGACAAAACAAACACACATGTCCAGTGTCTCCTGTTGCTGTTCTGGTACCCAGTACTCAGGTGCCACTCACTAAGTGGACATACATGCAGAAGGAAGCTCTATCCCTCCCAGGCCCTTGTCTCATCAAACACCTACCCAGGGACCCAAAGATGACTCTTTTGCTTCTAGAAAAGCCACAGCCACCGTGACCCATTTTGTTCCAAATCTAGAAATGCCCAGCTGCCTCGTTCTTGCTCTAGCTTTGAGGGAGCCCTGCATTGGTCCATTTCAGGATTTATTGTGTTTAATCGTGTATGGGTATGCACATGTTGAGTAGCAACGCCCACAGAGGACCAGAGGCTTCAGATCCCCAGGAGCTGGAGTTCTGTTAGCAGTGAGCCACCTGATTTGGGTGCTGGGAGCCGCACTCAGGTCCTCTGCAAGTGTGGTAACACTCTTACCTGCTGGTCCGTGTCTCCAGCCTCCAGTAACTCCTTTAAAACAAAGTTACAAGGGGCCAGCTAGTGGCTAACTTCTTAAACCACGCATAGTCTCTGCAGTGCGCTGTCTAGGGAATCAGTTGTCTGTAGCCTTTCTCCCAGGAAGAGACATTTCTTATTTGTTTGTCTGAGGTAGGGTCTCAGGCTGGCCTCAAACTCACTCTGGTAGCTGAGGGTAACCCTAAATTTCTGATCCTCTTGCCTTTACCTCTCAAGTGCTAAGATGACAGATGTGAGCCATGATGTTCCACCTTGCTGCTATGTATGTGTGTGTGTGTGCGCGCGTGCATACATGTTCGCACATACACGTTTGTGTCTGGGATGCATATGTGTGGAGGCCAGAGGTTAACCTTGGGTACCATCTACTTTGTGTTCTTTTGACACATTTAACCTGAGATAGGCTAGGCTGGCTGTCATCCCACCCAGCACTGTCTGGCCTCTGCTTCCCAGTGGGGGACTGAAGGTGTATACCACCACACTTGGCTTTGCCCAGTTTTTTTTATGTGGTTCTGCGACCCAATTTCAAACCCTATTGTTTTAAAGGCAAGGGCTTTACCAACTGAGTCATCTGCTCAGGTTGTAAATTTTTCTTTTTCAATCACCTTTTTCTTCCTTGGCTCCTGGGTTTACTATTAAATAAGTATTGGGAAGAATGCAGTTCAGTTTAGGGAAGAACTCACTTTAGGGATGTCCTTAGAAGAGCTGGCTCTAGGCTCTGCTGTATACGTTCATTGCTTGTTTTCTGATTGGGGCATCAAGACTGGTGTCCTGGAAAGGACTGGAAAAATTCCCAAGGCGGACACCAGTTTTGATGGGCGTTGGTGGTGCACACCTTTAATCCCAGCACTCAGGAGGCAGAGGCAGGCAGATCTCTGTGTGTTTGAGGCCAGCCAGGTCTACAGAGCCAGTTTCAGGACTAGCAATATAGAGAAACCCTGTCTCAAAAAAACAAAACACACACACACACACACACACACACACACACAGAGAGAGAGAGAGAGAGAGAGAGAGACCGATTTAATATAATAAACATTTTTTTAACCAAGGAAATATCCATACCAGACATGGTGACCCAATGACATAATTCCAGCCACTGAGGAGGCTAAAGTAGGAGGCTAACAAGCTTGAGGCTACAGAGTGAGCTGAAAGCCGGTTTATGCAACCTAATGAGTCAACAGTGAAAATGAAAAATTAAAAAGGGTTTGGGCTGTGGCTCATCTGTAAAGAACCTGCTTAGAGTTCCCAGCGAGGGGTTGGAGCATGGCTTAGTTAAAGCACCTGCCTAATATGGAAAATGTCCAAAGTCCATCCCCTGTTCCTTACTCCCCAAAATACTGGTTCCTGGGCTGCTGGGGAATCCTTTGAGGGAGCTGGAAGCCAACCTGGGATTCTCTTTTCTAAGGAGAGTCCAAATGTGTCTGCGCCACCTGCTGGAATATGGAGTCCCTGCATCCCTAAGGTCCCTTCTCACAAGTTGAGGTATTAGAGCTGGCCTGGGTAGGGTGGGAAGTATGTCCCCTTACAGGACTGTCCTTTCAGGTGATCGAGCCCAATGACCTTTCTGAGGAGAAGATCCGGATGAAGGAGACTGTGGAGGGTGAGTAGCCTCGGGTAGGAGTTGGGGAGTCCAGGCTATGTGGATGTCCCCTTGGAGCTGAGTCACGAGGTCTGTCATCAGCTCCTCATTGTGTCACTTGCCATGTGCAGTCGTCACCCCGACAGGACAGGGTTAGGGCCTGTGAGGTGGCTCTGTGGGTAAAGACACTGGCTGCCAAGCCTGAGGAGCTAAATTCTATTCCCTGGCTGGCACATGATTGGCAGGAGAGAATTGACTTTTGCATTGTAAACAATTAAAAGCTGAAGGACCTCTGTCTGTTAGAGAGATGGGGAACTAGAGGACGTATGCTAAAATTGTGAATCATAGTTGCTTTGTTCTGCAAGTGGTGAACAGTTTTGTTCTTTTTTTTTTTTTTTTTTTTTTTTAAGGTTTATTTATTTACTATGCATACAGCATTCTGCCTGCATGTATCCCTGCACACCAGAAGAGGGCACCAGATCTCATTACAGTGAGTCACCATGTGGGTGCTGGGAATTGAACTCAGGACCTCTAGAAGAGCAGCCAGTGCTCTTAACTTTTGAACTGTCTCTCCAGCCCCTGGTGAACAGTTCTTATCTTTGAGGCTGTTCCAGAAAATCTAGAAAACAGGGTGTGAAGTAAGATGGGATTGCAAATGGCAGAAACCCCTCTGTCTACTGTTGGCTCTTATAACTTGTTTGGTTTTTATTTTACCTTATTTTTGTTAATTAGCTATAAACTAACCAGGCACGGTGGCAGGAGCTTATAATTCCAGCACTAGGGAGGCTGAGGCAAGATTGCCATGAGTTCAAGGCTATCCTAGGGTACATATGCAGACCGTCTTAAACAATGTGATGGGGCTGGAGAGATGGCTCAGAGGTTAAGAGCACTGGCTGCTCTTCTAGAGGTCCTGAGTTCAATTCTCAGCAGCCACATGGTGGCTCACTGTAATGAGATCTGGTGCCTCCTTCTGGTGTGCAGGCAGACATGCAGGCAGAATACTATAGACATAAATAAATCTTTAAAAAATAATTATGTGAGTTGGGCTTCCCACGAGATCAAGGATAGCCTGTGCTACATATCAAGATGCTATTTCAAGAAAAGTTGGTATATGTTGGGGCTGAGGATGTGGCTTGGTGGAGTGCTTGTCTGGCAACACATAAAACTGGGCATGGTGGTGCATGTCTGTGATCCTTTGGAAGTGGAAACAGGAGCAGAAGTTCAAGGTTAGCCTCAGCTATGTAATATGTTTGCGTACAGCCTGGGCTGTGTGAAAGAGATAGGTGATAAACTAATTAACTTGAGAACTATCCATACGCTTCGATGCATCTTCCTGGTGGGTTTGGGAAGCAGTCCAACACAGGATCATCTTGGTACTTCTGCAGCCGCCATCTTTATTTCACTCTTTTGCTTAAGGAAACCAAGGAGGTGGAGATTCATGTTCCCTAAGCCACACAGTGTTGGGTCATCTTCCTGTGAATGGGTGACTCGGACAAAGAGAAAAGATCTTTGACTCTAGAGGCTGAGCGTGACCCCTTTTAGGACTCCCCCAAGAGGGTCACCATTGCCCTCACTGTTAACCCTCAGGTGTTCATGATCCCTGTCTTCTTTTTCTTGTAGGCCTGCAGGAAAAACTGAACAAGAGGGACAAAGAGGTGACAGCCTTGACATCCCAGATGGACATGCTCAGGGCCCAAGTAAGTGGTAAGTCTCCCTCGCTGGGGCAGCTGTAGGGGGTTGGTGGAGGCTGGCTCAGTGGCTCTGTAGGTCCAGCTCGGCTGGTCGATCTCCTGGGCTCTGCTGAGTGATTGGTTATGTGGAAACGATGGCTTCCTCCCCCCCCCCTCCCCAGAGCTGACTGAGTACATGCCCCTAGATCCCACCAAGTTTTCTCCATGGCCGTTTTGAAGACTTGAGTTTCTCACATGCCTCTTCCGTGCAGCCCCTTAGTCCCCGGGAGAGATAGGATGGTCTGTAAGAAGCCTGGCATGGTGTTGCACACCTTTAATCCCAGCACTCAGGAGGCAGAGGCAGGAGGATCAGGAAGTTCAAGTCTGTGTTGAAATTTTGGGGCCAGCCTGGGCTATATAAGACAGTCTTAAAAGAAATAGAACATAGAATCTGAGCCACAGCCAAAAGTAAAGTACACGGGGGGGGGGGGGTCAGGAGTATGGAATTGGTGACTGTGGGACTCCCTGGTTCAACGTGCCCTTGGCCCTGCTCCAGGAAACTTGCACACACACACTCACTCACACTCTCCTGGGAGACGGTCCCCTCCCCCACCCCCTTTCTTCCAGCCCTGGTTACATTTACCTGGCCTCACAGATCTTGAGAAAGGTCAGTGGGCTGTAGACTCTCCAGGCCCAAAGTGAAGACTTAACTTCAGCCTTTTCCATGTCTGAATAACAGTGTGAAAAACAGTCATGGTAGGCTGGGCGTTGGTGGTACATGCCTTTAATCCCAGCACTTGGAAGGCAGAGGCAGGTGGTTGGTCTACAAGAGCTAGTTCCAGGACAGCCTCCAAAGCCACAGAGAAATCCTGTCTCAAAAAAAAAAAAAAAAAAAAAAAAAAAATAGCCATGGTGACCTGCCTTGCATCCCTATCCTATAAAGCCAGGAATGCTGGCTCTATATAGAGCTGGGCACAATCCATCACTGAAGGAAGTGAGGGCAGAAACTCAAGCAGGAGCTTGAAGTAGAAACCACAGGAAAGTTGCTCTCTGGCTTGGTAGATGTCTTATGTGTTGTTGACTTTGTGGTGCTGCCCACAGTGGGCTGGGCCACCTGTCTAGGGAATGGTGCTGCCCTCAGTGGGCTGGGTCACCTGTCTAGGGAATGGTGCTGCCCTCAGTGGGCTGGGTCACCTGTCTAGGGAATGGTGCTGCCCTCAGTGGGCTGGGCCCACTTGCAGCACTTAACAACCAGAACAATACACATCCACAGACCCACAGAACAACCCATTAAAGACAGTTACTGAATCGCAGTCCTCTTTCCAGTCTGCTGTAGGCGGTGTCCAGTTGACAGTCAATACTAACTTGGACATTACCTTTTTCATTTTCTTTTTTGAGGCGGGGTCTAATGTAACCACAGCGGGTCCTGAATTCCCACCATAGCTGAGGATGACTTTGAACTTCTACTCCTCCCTCTGCCTCCCAAGTTCTGGAATGATAAGTGTACATTTCCATGGCTGGTTTAAATAGTGCTGGGGATGGAACCCAGGGTGGCATGCATGCTAGACCTTGACTCTTCTTATTGCTGTTGTTTGGGACAGGGTCTCTCTAGCCTAGGCTGTCCTGAAACTCACTATGTAACCACTATGGCTTTGAATTCACACTGATCCTCCTGACTCCACCTCCTCAGTGATGGAATATAAACCTGTGCACAATGCTTGGCGTCGCCTGCCTCTTAGGGTGACGTTACTATTGACTCCCCACCCAGGCTGGACCAGCCTCTTATTGGAGTTTGAGTTGAGGTGTTGGGGGGTGTCTCCTGAAACCCAGGTTGTCCTAGAACTGTCCTTGAATTCCTAATCCTCCTGCTTCTGCCCCTGAAGTACTTGCATCACAGGTCTGTTTAGTATCCTTCCAGTTTAGGCAGTGCTGGGAATTGAACCCAAGGCCTCTGATGTTCTGGGGCCAGCACTCTACCCACTGAGCCACACCCTCAGTTCTCATTTGTGTTTGAACACTCCCCTTTCTTTGTGGCTTCCCCCAGCCCTGGAGAACAAGTGCAAATCGGGAGAGAAGAAGATGGACTCAATCCTGAAGGAAAAGAGGCGTCTAGAGGCAGAGCTAGAGGCTGTGTCTCGGAAGACCCATGATGCCTCGGGCCAGCTGGTACACATTAGCCAAGAGTTGCTACAGAAGGAGCGGTGAGTGGTTCAGGGCTCAGCTCCAGGAGGCTGCAAAGGCCCCTTCCTTCCTCCCTCCCTCCCTTCCTTCCTTCCTTCCTTCCTTCCTTTCTTCCTCCCTTCCTTCCTCCCTCCCTTCCTCCCTCCCTCCCTTCCTCCCTCCCTTCCTTCCTTCCTCCCTCCCTCCCTCCCTTCCTTCCTCCCTCCCTCCCTCCCTCCCTTCCTTCCTTCCTCCCTCCCTCCCTCCCTTCCTTCCTTCCTTCCTCTCTTCCTCCCTCCCTTCCTCCCTTCCTCCCTTCCTCCCTCCCTTCCTCCCTCCCTTCCTTCCTCTCTTCCTCCCTCCCTTCCTTCCTTCATTTCTCCCTCCCTCCCTCCCTTCCTTCCTTCCTTCCTCTCTTCCTTCCTTCCTCCCTTCCTTCCTCCCTCCCTCCCTTCCTCCCTCCCTTCCTCCCTTCCTCCCTCCCTCCCTCCCTTCCTTCCTTCCTTCCTTCCTTCCTTTCTTCCTCCCTTCCTTCCTCCCTCCCTTCCTCCCTCCCTCCCTTCCTCCCTCCCTTCCTTCCTTCCTCCCTCCCTCCCTCCCTTCCTTCCTCCCTCCCTCCCTCCCTCCCTTCCTTCCTTCCTCCCTCCCTCCCTCCCTTCCTTCCTTCCTTCCTCTCTTCCTCCCTCCCTTCCTCCCTTCCTCCCTTCCTCCCTCCCTTCCTCCCTCCCTTCCTTCCTCTCTTCCTCCCTCCCTTCCTTCCTTCATTTCTCCCTCCCTCCCTCCCTTCCTTCCTTCCTTCCTCTCTTCCTTCCTTCCTCCCTTCCTTCCTCCCTCCCTCCCTTCCTCCCTCCCTTCCTCCCTTCCTCCCTCCCTTCCTTCCTTCCTTCCTTCCTTCCTCCTTTCCTCCCTCCCTCCCTTCCTCCCTCCCTTCCTCCCTCCCTCCCTCCCTTCCTTCCTCCCTCCCTCCCTTCTTCCCTCCCTCCCTTCCTTCATTTCTCCCTCCCTCCCTTCATTCCTCCCTTCTCTCCTTCCTCCTGTTTTTTTGTTTTGGTTTTTCAAGATAGGGTTTCTCTGTGTAACCCTGACTGTCCTAGAACTCACTCTAGACCAGGCTGGCCTCAAACTCATAGAGATCCTTTTTTGTGTATATGAGTGTTTTGCCTGCATGTATATCTGTGTACCCTGTGTGTGCCTGGTGGTCACGGAGGTCAGAGGAAGACATCATATCCCTGGGAAATTGAGCTACATTTGGTTGTTAGCTGACACATTTGTGCTAGGAATGGAACTCGGCTCTCCTGCAAGAGCAGTAAGTGCTGTAACCACTGATCCATCTCTCCAGCCCCCTCAGAGTCCCTTACACAGCTCTACAAGCAGCGCTTCTGATAAAGATGAGTGCCACCCCGTCATGGTCCTGTGGATGTCTTTCCACTTGTAAAAACAATTACGTTTTCTCAGGGAACTTCTGTGGGTTTTTTTTTTTTTTTTTTTTTTTCTTTTTAAGGGTTTGCTTATTTATGATTTCAGGCTTGCGTGCCTGAATGAGAGCATCATGTGTATGCAGGTACCCTGTGGAAGCTGGAAGAGGGAACATCAGATCCCCTGGATCTGGGCTTAAAGATGGGACTGAGAATCAAACTGAGGTCCTCTGAACGAGCAGCCAGGTTCTTAACCACAGAGCCATTTCTCAGGGCAGCCCCAGCTTTTGTTTTTTTCCAGATAGGGTCTCTCTGCATACCCCAGGCTTGTGTTGAACCCCCTAGTCCTCCTCAGCTTCCCATGCGTTAGGATTATAGGGGTGAGCCCAGCTCATCTAATATAAATAGCAAAATGTTTTTCAGGCTTTTTATTTTACTTTATTTTTGCTTTGTTTCCATTTCTTTAAATTTGATTGCATTTAATATATTTATTTATTTTATTTGCCTGTGGGAGGTTGTGTGTGTCACGCAATGTGTGTGAAGGCCAGAAGACCACTAGACAGGAGTCAGCTCTCTCCTTCCACTATATGGGTCCCAGGGTTTGAACTCAGGTCCTCAGATTTGGCGGCAAGTGCCTTCCCACAGAGCCATCTTACCAGCCCTCCTAAGACTTTTAAATACTTTTCCCACTTTTATTTCTAACCCCAGACTGGTAGCCCAGCACAATGCTGCGTGCCTGTGATCCCATCATTTAAGAGATTACGGTGGGGCCGAGGGATATGTGGCCCCATTGGTAGAGATGCTGGTATGCACGATATCCCCAATTCCGTGGACAACACCATGTACACCAGGCTCAATAAATGCCCTGTGACTAATCATCAACTTGGGAGAGGAAGGCAAGAAGGTCAGGAATTCACAAGGAGACTTAGAGGCCAGCCCAGGCTACATGAAACCCTGTCTCAAAACAAAACAAACAGAAAATCTTTAAAAAAAAAAAAAAAAAATCTGAGACTGGGGAGATGGCTGCTCTTCCAGACGATCCCAGTTTGATTCCCAGCACCTACATGGTGGCTCACAAACATCTATACCTCCAGTTCCACGGGGATCTTCTGGCCCCTGGGAACACACATCCATGAAGAACAAACACCCTTACACAAAAAATGTACAACAAAAATAAGCAAGTTTTTAAAAAACAAACAAATGAAACTCTTAAGAACAGCCAAGTCCTCTTGATCATCCTGCATCCAAAGGCTTTCCTCATGGGTGTGGCAGACTGGCCACATCCTTCCTGCTGGTCTCTGGCGCACCATTGATGGCGCCCCCTGGTGGTAGTGGGCCTCCAGGCACACGGCTCATACTACATTGCGGGGGGGTGCAAGCTGATACCCTGGTTCTATGACTATCTACTCACGCCAGGAGTCTGAATGAGCTGCGGGTGTTGCTGTTAGAAGCCAATCGCCACTCCCCAGGGCCTGAGAGAGACCTGAGCCGTGAGGTGCACAAGGCAGAATGGAGGATAAAGGAACAAAAACTGAAGGATGACATCCGGGGCCTGCGCGAAAAGCTGACGGGGCTGGTATGTGGCGGCAAAGGATGGGGGCAGGGTAAAGGGTTCTATGCTATCCTGCTGCCAGGCCAAGGAGACCAGTGACCTCCCAGAGTCACAGAGGGGGCTGAAAATCCAGTCCTCAAATATGTAGCAGTTAGGGAGAGTATACTCCAGGAGTCCCTTTTTAGACATCATAACTAGAGATGCCCCTACACCAACACACACACAGCCTGGTCTCTTCACAGCCAAAAGTGCACAAATCAGTTATATGTGGTGGGTAAAAAAATAAATAAATCCATGCAGGGAGGTAACCCATTAGAAACCAGGATCTGGTTCAGTGATGTGTGTGGTTGCATGCCAAGAGACTAAAGTTGCCATGGGTGGGGATGGAGGCAGGTGGTGACATTGGTGGCACAGGACAAAGCTGGTCCCACCCCTTCCCTTTTTAATTGGCATTTGCAGCAAGCCTGATGCCCCCAGCCGTCTCTGGCTTATGGATTGGGTCGACCTGAGGGGATGGGCCTTTTACCTGTGCACTTTGGATTATGGGGGTTAGAGGTGTTGTTTCTGGCCCTGGAGGAATCCACAGGCTGGAGAGCAAGGCAGAACAATAAAGGACATTTGGGGAACTAGAGATACGGTTCAGTTGGTGGTGTGCTTGAATGAAGTCCTGGGTTCTGTTCTCAGCACCTTATATAACCAAATGTAGTGACCTATACCTACAATCCCAGCACTGGGAAGGAAGTGTTTACGGCTACATAGCAAGTTCTGTGCCAGCCTGGACTACGGGAGACCTTGTTGCAGAAAACAATGAGCTCCTAAAGTAAATGGGATCCATCTAGTTTCGTACCTGGTCCTAGGTGTGGCAGTTAACGGGCCCAGCTGCCCTGCCAACGTTCTAGTCCAATGTTTAGCCTGGTTAGATGCCAGCACACACATGCACCCCAGGGTACGTGGGGCCCGTGTGGCTCTGTGACACAGGAGGAAGCAGGGTCCGGTGCTGGTGGGCTTTCCAAAGCCCTGGGGCTCCCAGGAAGAGCACAGTGAAAAGCAGGAAGCCATATGAAAAGCATGGGTCGTGGAGCCATGCATGGTGCGGTGTGCATAGATGCTCAGAGCTTGGCCTGACATCCTAGGTTGGATGGAGAGGAGGCTGGGACAGCCAGGTGCATCTTGGGATGCGTTGGTGGGAGGGCAGAGTGGAGTGAGTGAACACTGACCATCCTAAATCATTGTGGGGACACAGGAGACCCTTGTAAGGGTCTGGGGACAGATGGGAGGGGCATCGTATGGACTTGAGAGTGAGAGAGGAATACTGATGTCAGTTGACTCTGTGGCTTAGTTGGGAGCGAAGGACTCAGGTAAGACTGCGGAGGGAGGGTTTCGAATCTAGGGCTTGGAGAAGTTGTAAGGGGAAGTCTGGGGGAGGGGGACCATGTAAAGCCCAGAGGGGAGGTGGGGCCTGAGGAGTTTCCAGCTAGTACCCACACAGGCAGGTCCCATGCCCACACCTCCACCCTTCCAGGACAAGGAGAAGTCGCTGTCGGAGCAGAGACGCTACTCCCTCATTGACCCATCTTCAGCGCCCGAGCTGCTAAGACTACAGCACCAGTTGGTGAGCACGGAGGATGCCCTGCGGGACGCGCTGGACCAAGCCCAGCAGGTGGAGAGGCTGGTAGAGGCTCTTAGGGGCTGCTCAGACAGGACTCCGGTGAGTGCGCGGGGCTGCAGCCTCAGGGACACCCCATCAAGGGGAGGGTGGCCAAGTCCAGAAACCTCAGCCCCAAACGGGAGGCAACTCCATCCTGGGGACCCCAGTCTGACAGAGGAGAGTGGCCCAACACTGGACACCTCCCGCCCCCTCCTCCCCAAGTCTGAAGGACAAGACGGTGGCCTCATTTTAAGAACTCAAATCTGAAAAAGGAAGCAAGCAAAAGCTGCTTGGTTCTGAGCCTGGCTGGTCTCATTGGGAACTCCACTCCCTCTTGTGGTTACACGTGGAACTGCATCCTGGCCGCCTGCTCAGCAGCTCCCTCCCACTTCCCATCCTTTGCTCCCTCACAGACCATCAACAATTCTGGTTCTGCCAATGGTATCCACCAGCCAGACAAGGCCCACAAACAGGAGGTAAGCGCGCCAGCGGTCTCTCTAGGCCACCGAGCCTCTAAGAAAACCCTTGGAAGTCACCAAGGAACAAGAATGCTCTGTTTGTGTGTGTCCTGTAACAGTGGGGTTGCTTGCTTAGGAAGATTCTAGTACTAGTCTGTCCCATCCAGGAATGGTCCTGCTTTTCTTTGTTTCTGAGAATGGAACCCAGGGCCTTAGCATTGACCATATCCCCAGACCCTCACTTGAGGGATTCTAGGCAAGTACTGTACTGCTGAGCCACACACCAGGCCTTGGTTTTGGGAGGCCCAGTTTCCCATCTTTCCCCCAGCATCCACCCAAATTATTGCAAGCACCCATGATGGACTTAGCACCTGGTCTAGCAAGTATCTTAGCACCTTAGCGCACACAAGTAGCCGTGTGGCCCAGGCAGGTGAGGCTGGAGTGAAGGCAAACTCAGCTTGTTCCTTGACCTTCCAGCTATTCTGCATTTAACAAGGGTTGGGCTTGGGAACAAGGACTTTGAAGGCTGTCCCTAGCCAGGACAGCTGGTTGGGTTGGGGTGGCAGAGTAGCCGCCACTCTGGGAACTGTTGTTTAGACCACATGAGGGTTTGTTTTCTAGCAACATTGTAAGAAATATGGTCACCATAACTTCCAGATGGAAACTGAAGTTTGCAATCTGCTTCTTATTTTTTCTTTCCTTTTTGTTTTTTGTTTGTTTGCTTTGTTTTGTTTTTTTTGAGACAGGGTTTCTCTGTGTAGCCTTGGCTATCTCGGAACTCACTTTGTAGACCAGCCTGGCCTCAGACTCTCACAGAACCCCCCTGCCTCTGCCTCCAGAGTGCTGGGACTAACGGCATGCACCGCCACCGCCCAGCTTGCTTCTTTTTTCTTCAGATCCATCCTCCAGAAAGATTCTTGGGTCTCCATATAGAATCCAGGCTTTTCCTGCCACAGGGCCTTGACACATGCTGTTCTGTCTACCCAGCATGCTCTCTTCCTTTGGTCCCTCCCTCATTTCCCCATTCATCTTTCAAGACTGTTGACGATCAAACCCTTGTTCTCTCTAGGACAAACACTGACCCCAAGGAACGCCATGGACCGGCCCCATTCACACCAGAGCCCTGCCAGGCTTCCTAGCGGCTTCGCCTCCAGGCAGGAGCCAGAACTGTCCCTTTGGAGATGAGACTGTTTGTATTGTCTGCACAGCTGTGGACAATTCCCACCTGAACCCCCTGCCGGACCAGGAGGCTCCCACAGAGTGCGGTACAGCTGGGACTGGCCCCGGAGAACCTCTCTTGTCCCAAGGCGCTTCTGGAATGTGCAGAGGCTGAAGTGATCCAGCCAGGCCTCCCTTGGCTATAGCAGGCTGTTCGGAGCTTGTCTGGGCACCCGGGTACTTGCCTGCCTCCCTTTCCTGCTGGTGTCCCCAGGCCCCTTGCAGGCCTCTAAGGGGTGGAGCAGGGTCCTGCTTGGACACACACACACACACAGACACACATACACACACACACACACACACACACACACTGAGAAGGGCTTCAGTCTTCAGAAACTAGGGAGGGTATTCTTGACCCCACTCGAGAGCCTCTTATACATTGGTACACGGTCTCTCGGGCCTCTTAGCCAGGGAAGGTTTGGAGGTGACAGACCCCTTCCTCAACAACAAGCTAGTGTGCATACTCACCTCCCACCTGCTGCCTGGAAAGAATCGTACAGACAGCTACAGTATTAGGTGAGCACGCAAACCCATTCTTCCTCCCATCTTGACCTTGAGCCAGGCCTGGCTTAGGGCGTGGAGCTGGGCAAGAACAGGTACAAAACTCTCTAAACAAAGCGTTCCTATGGTGTTTTGCTGGGGGAGAGAAATTGAACTGGTTCTCTTTATTTCTGGGAACCCCCTGACATGTTACCGCAAAGACCCCAGCAGCCCACGGAGGCCCCTGCTCCTATCTTCCCAGGACGGGACCATAGTGGGTGACAGGTATGGTTAAGTCATAAGGATGGCCTAGGTGGCCTCTTGGAGCACCACCCATCACCGGCAGGTGGCGCTCACGCTCTCGCCCTTAGGAGTTGAATTAACCTCTCTACCCTCCTTTCTGCTTCCTGTTGGCTTTTGGGTAGCACTCGCCTTTAACAACAGCAGCCTAGAGCCTAGAATTGATGTCATAGTGGCCTAACTGCAGAGCCAAATATTGCTCTTTCCAGCACAATCGGGCAGCTCACGGATTAGGAACTAACAGCCAAAGGCTCCCACAGTAGGGACCAGAAGGGGCTGAGCCCCACCCTGGATTGGGCTTGCACCTGGTAGGTGTGCAAGAAGCCATTTCCCCACAAGCACTGGCCTTTGCAGGCCCCCTTAGCCTACCTGGTGTGGCCACCCAGCTGTGGCTCAGCCATTATCCCCCCCCCCCAGTGGAATTGTGGAAGTGTGGCAAGTCCATGTTCGGACAATAAAGCTTGTGACTGAGGTACAGGACTCCTGCTGTGGCCTGCTTCTGTCTTGGACATCCTGGGGAGAGGAGTGGGTCCTAACTTTGCTCTCAACTGCAGGCTAAGGCTAATTTCTACTCAGGGAAGGGGAAGTGAGCGGGGAAATTCGCACACACTCATACACAGGCACACGTGCGTGTGCACATACACAAGCATATTTTTAAAGTCTGCAGGTGTCATAGATTTCTATTGCTGTAGTAAAAGTCTGTGAGCAGCTTGGGAAGAAAGGGGCTTATTTCAGCTTACAGTTCCACATCACAGTTCACAGGGACTCGAGCAGGGCAGGAACCCAGAGACAGGAACTGGAGCAGAAGCCGTGAAGCGGTGCTTGCTGCCGTGGTTTGCTCAGCCTGCTTTCTTATGCATGCCAAGATTACCTGCCCAGGAGTGGCGCTGTCCCCAGTAAGCTAAGTGTTCCCGTATCATTCCTTAAGAAAATGTCCACAGACTTACCTACAGGCCAATCCGGTGGGGCCATTGTCTCATCTGAGGTCCTGTCCTCGTTACTTGTCCATTGTTGTGACAGCGCTGTGACCAAGGTGACTTACGGAATAAAGCATTTAATGAGGCCTACGGTTTCAGAATGCACATCTATGGCTGTCATAGGGAGCGTGGTGGCAGGTAGCAGGCAGGCATAGAACAACAGAACTGAGCATGGGCATTGGAAACCTCAAAGCCCACCCCCAGGGCACCTCTTCAACAAGGCCACACCTCCTAATCCTTCCAGAAAGATTTCACCAACTGGGGACCAAATATTCAAACATGAGCCTATGGGAGCCACTTACATTCAAAGCACCACATCCCATTCCGTGGCCCCCATAGGCTTGTGCCCAGATCGTAATGCAAAGTACACTCGGTCAGCTTCAAACGTTCCTGTAATTCTTCTGTCTCAACACAGTCCCAAAGGCTCTCCTGAGACCTCAAGGCAACATCTTAATTGTAAGCTCCTGTAAAACTAAATTACATACTTCTGTAAGTGGTGGGGGGCAGAGAAACTACCAAACCTTATCTCTCCATGTGTGGGAAGATTTCTGGGCTGGAGAGATGACTCAGTGGGTAAGTACTCTTCCAGAGGACCCAGGTTCAATTCCCAACACCCCCATGGCAGCTCACAACTGTCTGTGACCCCAGTTCCAGGGGACCTGACACCCTCACACAGACAGACATTCAGACCAGACCAATTATGTAAAAGTAAATCTTAAAAAAAAAAATAAAAGCCAGGTGGTGTAGTGAGATAGGCCTTCTGTAGCACTGACCACGCCCATTGGGGGTGGAGCCATGGGCGGAAGTGACCTGTGGAAGGAGGTCGGAGGGGGCCAGGAAAGGCGCTCTCTTGCTGGCGTGACTCGGACAGGAGAGGATCGGGTTGAATTTCCTGGTGTTCATCTGTCTAGGTTGTAAGTTATTTCTCCCTGAATAAACATCTATTCGGCCTATTTGTTTATCCTGATCCTTATTTACCGCAATAAGGTGGTGGTGCACACCTTTAATCCCAGCACTCAGGAGGCAGAGGCAGGTGGATCTCTGAGTTAAAGACTGGCCTGGCCTACAGACCTAGTTCCAAGACAGCTAGGTCTGTTACAGAGAGACCCTGACTCAAAAAAACAAAATATGTATGTACATATGTATATTGGGGATCAAACTGACAGGACTATGTCTTGCGGCGGGGGCAGAGAGACGAGCAAACTGGTGGAAAATCGAGAAGATTTTGTATGACAGCTGGCGGGGATCTGAATTAACACAGGCTGTGTGACTCACCAGGAGCTAGGTGTCCTTCCTGAGGTAACTGGCATCTTGGTGGAAGGTTATGGAAGGTTCCCGGAGGATTAAAGGTAGTTCCTGGTAAACAGAAACCCGCCTTTAAGTTTGCTTTCTGGATTACAGCCCTAATGCGTTAGAGTGACCACTAATAACCATGGCAGAATCCTTATTAGGCTGCCTTGAAATCTCTTGACAACAGAGTTAATCCAAAACTCTTCATTTCCATCTCAAACGCAGTCTCAGCGCAAGGGCAGAAAGCAGTCATGTTCTTTGCCAGAATATCACAAGGATGATTTTCTCACCCAGTGGCTAATGTTCCCCCTGAGGCCCCTTGAGCAGGACCTCCCTGGCCCACAGCTCTCAGCAGTACTGTTTTTCCTGTTCCTCCCAGGGTGGCTCACTAAGCCCAGTTACAGCATTCAGTGCTCTCCTAGTGCAAAGTCCCAAGCAGGGACCAGGCTGAGCTGAGGCCCCAGGGCCATCAGGAGTGCTGCGTATTGGTCCTTTACACATGTACTGGGTATCACATGACAAGAAGGTGTGGCAGCCACTCTATGGGCTCCGGGTGAGAGGGCTATACCCCTTCATCGGTGTGTCTGAGCGCAAGTTCTTGGGCCTTATTTTCCTCTTTTTCTTTCTTTTATTCGTTTCTTTTTTTGTTTTGTTTTGTTTTTATTTGTTTGTTTTTTGTTTTTTTGAGACAGGTGTTGCTTTTTGAAACAGGGTTTCTCTGAGTAGCCTTGGCTGTCCTGGAATTCACTCTGTAGACCAAGCTGGCCTTGAACTCATGTAGATCTGTCTGCCTCTGCCTGCCAAGTGCTGGGACTAAAGGTGTGTGCCACCACGTCCAGCTCTTATTAGATTTTTATATTCTTGGTTGTGAGCCTAGTCTTTAATGGCTGAGCCATCTCTCCAGCCCCTAATAAATATTTTAAAGCATCCATATGCTCCTACAGTCCTTGTTCATCCTGAAGGATGGCACCCTAATTAAATTAATTTTAATTTTTAAAATTTTATTTATTTATTTATTTTGCTTTTTGAGGCAGGGTCCTGGAACTCACTGTGTAGATCGGGCTGGCTGGGAACTCATAGAGATCATCCTGCCTCCACCTTCTGAGTGCTGGGACTAAGGGTTTGCCCCCTCACACTCAGTTACTTGGTTTTCTACTCCCGGGAATAAGTCACTTGCTAGTGTGTGCTCCGTGGCTGGTGCTGGATGGATGATGGTAGCTGCAGATCCATTCAGGAGCAGTCATCCTCTGGCCCCAAAGTGGATTCAAATGGTGGCAAACAAACCTCAGGGCCGGGGGGGGGGGGGGGAAGTAAAAAAAAAAAAAAGCAGTTTTACCCAGTGTGGAGTAACCGACATCAGGGTCCAGCCTGTTGTCAGCTCTAGCTTGCACAGTAAAACCAGGCTGGGTGGAATGAAGGGGGGAGAGGAAGAGAAAGAGGAGGAAGGAGGAGGAAGAGGATGAGATGGAAGAGGGAGAGAGGGAGGAGGAGGTTGGGGAGGAAGAGAAGGAGGGGACGGGAAATAAGGAGAGAGAAGAGATTAGAGATGGGAAGGATGAATGGGCAGAAGAGAAAGGAAAATGCGAAGGAGAAAGGAGGGGAGTGAAGAGGACAAACAAGGAGGAAAATGAAACATATACAAGGTAGGTATAGACATAAACAAGACTTAGAAATAGTCTAAGTCTTGCATGCAATGCACAGAACTGCCACAAGGTGTCTCCCTCAGCTCTTGCACCTTCTGGTCCAGCCCCATCTCTACAGGGCACAGAAGGCTTTAGGACCTGCCTGGCAAGCCAGCACCGGAAGGGATAACGTAGGTGTCTCCGCTCCTGGCCCTAGAGTTCCCTGTCCTCAGGAGTCACCAGGCTTTGTTCAGACCCCTATATGGGCATCCATCTTCCATCCCAGCAACAGAAGCTGGCTAGAAAGGGGTCACTTGTTCTGTCTCCGGGGCTCCTTCAGGTAGGACTTGATGCTCCTGGGCTGACCCCCTCCCTAAACCCCTGTTCCTTGTCTAGCAAATCTCCGAGGGTGACTCAAAATGTCTTCATTAGGGTCCTTGCTGAATCAAGACAGCATAGTTCTAGACTGTCCTCTGGAACCCTGGGCAAGGCTTTCCATTCTTTCTCTTATGTGATGGACTTGCTGCCCCCCATTCTGTCCTCAGAATCACCCTCAGAACGCTCTCCCTGGCTCAGCAGCTGCCCTTCCCTCTGCCCCACTGGAACTACTCTGCCCTGGATTTCCCAGGCTCTTCGGGTACCAGGAACATTTTCCTATGTCCCCGCTCAGTCCACACACTGCACCCTCCGCTTTCTGTTCTTCTCTCCTTGTCAAAGCTCCAGTTGTCAAGGTGACACACCAGGAAGAGGGAACCACAGCTTTGGAATTGCCTCTGCCAGACTGTCCTGTGATCCTGCCTTGGGGGCCGTTTGTTTACTCGCTGGTTGATGTTGGGGGGCTCAGCCCACTGTGGGAAGTACCATTCCTAGGCAGCTGAACCTGGTAATACATGAAAGGTAGCTGAGCAAGCCAGGAGAAGGAAGCCAGTAAGCAGCAGCATCCCTCCAGGCTCTCCGATTCAATTCTGGTCTTGAGCTCCTGCCCCAGCCTCCCTCCATGATGAACTGTAACCTATAAGCCAAATAAATTCCCCATCCCCAATTTGGTTTGGTCAATGTTTTATTACAGCAACAGAAAGCAAATTAGGACCCCCTTCATCCTGTCCTAGCCTCTTTCAGTGCCCACTCTGGCCTGGTCCTCAGTTTCTAGCTCAAGCCTCACACACTTACATGGACACACACACCTACACACATGGACATCCACTGACACAATATATGTGAACACATATACTCATAATTAACCACACATTAAATACTCGTGCAAGTGTATATATTGATACCTACACATACATACAGTCATGCACACAGTACCACACACACATGCATATAATTATCCACATATGCACACATGTATCTAGATTTACATGTATATTACATATACATGTATTGTGATGGCTATTCTTTTGTTTTTGTGTTTTGTGTTTTTGGTTTGGTTTTTCAAGACAGGGTTTCTCTGTATTGCTTTGGAGCCTGTCCTGGAACTAGCTCTGAAGACCAGGCTGGACTTGAACTCACAGAGCTCCACCTGCCTCTGCCTCCCAGGTGCTGGGACTAACGGCATATGCCACCAATGCCCAGCTTGTGATGGCTATTCTTGATTGTCAACTTGAATATATATGGAATTAACTAAATCCCCCAAAATCTGTACATCTGTAAGGGATTTCTGCTTAATTTGAAATAGGAAAAGACATACCTTTAATCTGGATTTTGTTTGTTTGTTTTGTTTTCCAGACAGGGTTTCCCTGTATAACAGCTCTCTGGCTGTCCTAGAACTCACTCTGTAGACCAGGTTGTCCTCAAACTCAGAGATTCCCCTGCCTCTGCCTCCCCAGTGTTGAGATTAGAGGTGTGTGCCACCTTGTCCTGACCTTTCTAATCCCCATTCTTTGTTGTTCTAAGATCTCTTTCTTAGCCAGGTGGTAGTGGTGCACATCTTTGATCCCAGCAATCAAGAGGCAGAGGCAGCTGATTCTGTGAGTTTGAGATCAGCCTGGTCTACAGAGCAAATTGTTGAACAGTCAGGACTACACAGAGAGATCCTGTCTAAAAACAAAACAAAACTAAACAAACAAAATCTTTATTTTTATGTTTAAGTATTTAAGTAATTTGTCTGTGTGCGTATGTGCATGAGCGTGCGCGTGCACTGCATATATTCTTGGTGTCTACAGAGGCAAGAAGGTGCTAGATCCCTGGAACTGGAGTTCCAGGCAGCTGTAAGCCACCATGAGGGTTCTGGGGACTGGACCCTCTTCTTCTGCAAGAGCAGTAAGTGCTTTTAATCACTGTGCTATCTCTCTAGCTCTGATTTTATTCTATTTTCTTGTTTCTTAAATTATGTGTGTACTTGTGTGTCTCTCTCTGTGTGTGTATGTGTGTGTACTAATGAGTGTCAGTGCCTGGGGAAGCCAGGGAGATCAGAACCCCTGGAGGTAGAATTACAAGTAGTTCTGAGTGGCCCAACATGGGTGCTGGGTATTTTTTTTTTTTTTTTTTTTTTTTTTTTTTGTCTGTTTGTTTTGTTTTTCAAGACAGGGTTTCTCTGTAGCGTTGGAGGCTGTCCTGGAACTAGCGCCTGTAGACCAGGCTGGTCTCAAACTCACAGAGATCCGTATGCCTCTGCCTCCAGAGTGCTGGGATTAAAGGGGTGTGCCACCACCTCCTAGCCAGTGTGTGCTCTTAACCACTGAACCATTTCCAGCTGCAGGTTTTATTTTATTTGTATTTTATGTGTATGCCACATGTATGTGGTTGCCTACAGAGGCCAGAAGAGGGCACCAGATCCCATAGAGCTGGAGTTATAGGCGACTAAGCTGCCTGGTAAGGATGTTGGAAACAGCTTACATCCTTTGCAAGAGCAGCACACACTGTTAACCACTGAGCCATCTGTCCAGTGCCCTGCTCTTTGTTTTTCAATTAAAAAACAAAACTCTCAGCTTTTAATCCCACAGCTTTAGTCCCAGCACTTGGGAGGAAGGGGCAGTCTGATCTCTGTGAGTTTGAGGCCAGCCTGGTCTACATAGCAAGTTTCAGGACAGCCGAGGCTACACAGGTACCTGGTCTTGAAAAACAAACAACAACAACAACAACAACAAAAAAAAAAGTAGAACAAGCATCACACTCATTTTTGTGTACAACAGGACAGCCGGACACAGATCTGCCTTGCAGAGTGGCTGTACGGAGCCAATTAGCACAAGTGTGGTTTCACGAGCCAATCCCAATCACATTTGTGTGGTGCAAACATCAACACTTAGAATCTTCTGCCCTGGTTGTTGTCTGGAACCCAGCACCTCGGGGTTGACTCTAGTTATAGGATTGAGTACTATGTCACAGACTTCTTCCTAACACCAAGTTCAGGTCCACAGGGTGTGCCTGTGACAACCCACCACCTTCGAGCCTGCCTCCACTCAGCCCAGTGCCAGTCCATGTTCACTAAAGAAGTGTCAGATCTGAGTTTGTCTGTTGTCTGTCCATCTGTCTGTCTGTCTCTGTTTCTCTGTCTCTCTTGCTGTTTCACTGTTCTCCTTTGGTTGGTTGGTTTTGGGGTCTGGGGATATTGTGGGGGTTTTGTGTGTGTGTGTGTGTTATTGTTGTTGTTGGTTTTTTTGTTTTGTTTTGTTTGTTTTTTATTTTGAGACAGAGTCTCCCTCTTCCTGAAGCTGGCCTCAGCTCCAAGAGTAACCAAAAGTAACCTGAAATTCTTGATCCTCCTGCCTCTACCTCCCAAGTGCTGAGATTACAGGTGTGTGCCATCACACCTGGCTTCTCTGTCCATTCTTTTGTAGAATCTTTCAGCTTTGGGCTGGAAGCTTTCTTCCTTTGAGACAGGATTTCTTTTTCTCAGCCCTCATACCTTTTTAAGCTTCTATCATGTTTAGAAAACAAACTTGCCAATCCCCCCAACCCCCACCCCACCCTCCAGGCTGACTCCCCCAAGACTTCGCCTCCTGGGTGGCCTCCTGCATCCAATTAGACCTTGCCTGAATCTTTAATGCTGATAGTTTTTTAAAAAATCTTTTAATCCAGGCTTCAGGCTTTGATCTCCTATCTTCTGGAATCATCTTCATCTGTCACTTAATTTTATCGTTGTTTTAAATCTCTCCACTTTTATCTGGCAAGAGTAACTTTCAAGCCCCTCTTCCTGGCTTCTAATTTTAATTCTGTGTGTGCTGATTGGGACTCAGACTTCAACCCTCTCCTTTGAGGTTTCTACTCTTCATCTCCTTGGCAATTCTCTTGTTCTTTCATCTGAACTGCTTTTTGCTATGTAAAGAAAATTCCTGGGACCACGACTGTAGCTCAGTAGGTAGAGCATTTGCCTAACATGTACAAAGCCCCGGGTTGCCTCCCCAGTACTGCACACACAGGGTAGTGTATATATCCCTGTAATGTGTGGAGGCAGGAGGGTTGGAAATTCAAGGTTGTCTTCAGCTCCCTGGTGAGTTGGAGGTCAGTCTAGGCAACACTAACTTCTTTCCTAAAACAACAAATCTAAACATTTTGTTGGAGATAATTCACATACCTCACACATTCATCAATCAGAAGCATATAATTCAAAGGGTTTTATTTTAAATCTCAAGTTGCACGCTTATCACCTTGATTCTGGAACATTCTTGTCACCCCTAAAAGAAATTCCACAAACTTTAGCCAGCACTCAGCAATAGCCCATCTAGCCCAGGAGTAGTGGTATGTTCCCAGACAAATGATTGCCTTTCATCTTTGGGAATAAGATCTGCTGAACATTCCCACTGTCAATCAGTTACGGAAGAGTTCAGGGCCTGGGTGTGGTGGAGCTTGCCTATAACCCCAGCATGAAGGAGGATCGTGAGTTTGAGGCCAGGCAGGGATGGCAAGACCCTGTCTCAAAAATAAATAAAAATGGGGGACTGGGGAGATGTTTTAGTCAGTAATGTGCTTTTTCTGCTAGCATCGGGACCTGAGGTCACTCTCCAGTACCCACAGAAAAAAATTCAGGCATGACGGTATGCACTTATAATCCCATTGCTGGTGAGGTGGAGACCAGGAGATTTGGGGACAATTGATGGTCAACAGGCAAGCTCCTGTCTCCAAAAGTAAGGTGGAGAGTGATCAAGATAGAGACCTGATAACAAACCTCTGGCCTCCACATGAATGTACACACACATGCAATTATGTGTACAGTGCACACACATGAATATATCCATATACCACACATACACTAAATGATAAAGCAAACAAAATCTTCAGGCAAATTTGTAGGTTTAGTATAATGCAACATAGCTGCAATCCCAACATTTGGTAGGTGGGGACTGGAAGGTCAGTAGTTCAAAGGTCAGGAGATATTATTTTAAGGTGTGTGACTTTTGTTTATGCTGCATTTGTTTAACTCTGTGAAGCTGTGATTCGTTGCCTGTCTAACACACCTGATGGTCTAATAAAGAGCTGAACGGCCAATAGTGAGGCAGGAGCAAGGGTAAGCGGGGCTGGCACAAGGATAAATAGAAGGAGAGAGGAAGAAGAGAGCTACAAGAAAACAAGAGGAGGACTTCAGGGGCCACCCACCCAGCCACCTACCCACCCACCCAGCCACCTACCCACCCACCCAGCCACCCACCCAGCCACCCACCCAGCCACCTACCCACCCACCCAGCCACCTACCCAGCCACCCACCCAGCCACCCACCCACCCAGCCACCCACCCAGCCACCCAGCCATCCACCCACCCAGCCACCCACCCACCCACCCAGCCACCCACCCACCCAGCCAGCCACAGAGTAAGAAGGGAAGCAAAATATACAGATGTAAGAGAGATAAAAGCTCAGAGGGAAAAGTAGACCAGTTAATTCAAGTTAAGAAAATCTGGCTACAAACAAGCGAAGCTAAAGCCAGACACACACAACTAATAATAAGCCTCTGTGACTTACTTGGAAGCTGGGTGGCAGAGCCAAAAAGCCAAGAGTAAAACATCACACTACACAGCAGTTCAAGGCTAGTATGAGCAACATAGTTTCAGGCCAGTCTAGACTACCTGAGACTCTGTTTCAAAAATACAAAATAATAAACAAAAATAAAAAGCAAAATCGTGGGCAAACTGAAAAACAAGATAAAATGAAGGCTGGGGAGTTGCCTCCGTAGCTGAAGCACTTACCATATAAGTGAACAGATGGGAACTCAGATCCCCATAACCCACATAAATGCTGGGTTGGTATGGAGGCTCACCTGTAATTCCAGTCTTAGACGTCGGAGACAGAGGGTTCACAGAGCCATCTGCCTCTTGAGGGTAGTCCTATTGATGAAGTCAGGGTTCGACTAGAGACCCTGCCTCAAAGAAAAACACAGAAGAGTGGTCAAGGAAGATTGCAAACATTGGCCTCCAGCACCCATATGCAGGCACACACGGGTCCATACTCACGCACATTCAGACCTGCACGTGTGCATCCCACACAAACGTCAATATAAAAAGAAAAAGAAGCCAGGCAGTGGCACCACACGCCTTTAGTACCAGTACTCCGGAGCCAGAGGCAGGCAGATTTCTGTAGGTTTGAGGCCGTCGAGTTCCAGGACAGCCAGGGCTACACAGAGAAACCCTGTCTCAAACAAATAAACAAATATAAAAAGAAATCAAGTAAAATTTAAAATCAGAACAAACAAAATTACATGTGACTACCTCTGTAATCTCATTTCCTTGATCCTTTTATTTTTTTAAGTTGTAGACAGGGTTTCACTATGTAGCCCTAGCAGGCCTGGAAATCTCTATGTAGACTAGGTTGGCCTTGAACTCACAGAGATCTGCCTGCCTCAGCCTCCCAAGTGCTGGGATTGAAGGTAAACACCACCACGGTTAGCTTTTTGAGACAGGATCTTACTCCATTACCCAGGCTGATCTCAAGCCAGGTGTGACATCCTTCTCAGCTACCTGAGCGTTGTTGGAAAGTCTGAACCACCCATGCCTGGGTAAGTGGGGTTTTTTTTTAAATTATAATAATGTAAATCCCTAAGTTAATTTTACAGTGTTAGCCATCAAGGTCTTGAGCTATCATGATCTTTAGTAAATTTGTTCTAAAACACCTTATATTTTGTTTTGGACTAGTCAAATCACGGTGCAAGGACAATTAGCTGTCCATATGGGAAAAGAGTGAAAATAGATTCCCACCTCCCACATAAGTAAGAGCCAGACCCAGATCAAATAACTATGCGTGAAAAGAAAAGTTGTAAACTTTCACAACAAAATGTAGAACAGGGAAATGTACGTGACTAGAAAAAACAAACGCTGTGGTTCAAACTGTCTCTTTACAAAAATCTCTCCCTCTAATCATATATAGTATACAGATACTTAATATATAATATAATAGATTCGATAGATATGTAGATATATAGACGTTTGGTTTTTGACACGGGGTTTCTCTGTGTAGCCCTGGCTGTCCTGGAACTCACTCTGCAGACCAGGCTGGCCTGGAACTTACAGAGGTTCTGCTTCTGCCTCCTGAATGCTGGGATTACACGTGTGTGGCACCACACCCTGCAGAATTTCTCTATATTTTCATTTATATGCATTGGTGTGTGTCTCTTGTCTGTATGTGCACCACGTCACACAGGTGTCTATGGAGGCCAATGAGGGTGTCAGATGCCCTGGAGCTGGGGTTTACAGTGGTTGTGAACTGCCTGATATGGGTGTAGGACAGGAACGAGGTCCTCTGCCAAAGCAGCAAGTGCTAACCCCTAAATCATCCTTCCAGTCCCTCAGTCTCTTATTGAGCATCATTTATCAGGAGCCCAGCCAGTAATATGCTAGTCTTGCAGGAAAAGGGGCCTACACTTAACCCCCAGAGCCTGTGTAAACAACTGGGCATGGTGGAGTATACTTGTTGTAATCCCAGTGTTAGGGAGGTCAAGGCAGCCTTTGGACCTTTAGTTTCAGGTTGGTGAGAAAGCCTGTATCAAAAAAACAAAGACAGGAGACAGAGAGGTGACTCAGTGGGTAAGGGTATTCACCACCTAGCCTTATGACCAGAGTTTGATCTCAGAACCATATGGCTGAAGAAAAGAGCCAATGCATTGTTGTCTGACTATGGTATGGTGTACACACACACAGTGGGGAGTATTGTTGGTGTCGTCAACCTAACTTCACATAGAGTTAACTAAAACTCAAAATGGAGAACATGCCTGTAGGGGATTTCTGCTTAATCTGAGGTGGGAAGATCACTTCTAATCCGGGTCTTTGAAGCATGGAGACACATCTTTAATCCAGATCTAATCTGGTCCAAGCCTTCTACTAAAAGCCTATGTAAGGACATGGAAGAAGGAAGCTCTTGCTCTTTGCCTGCTTGCTCTGGCCTTGCTAACAAGTCTATTTCTTCACTGGCATTGGGGCCCACTTCTTTGGGATTCCAGTGGACACTGAAGACTAAGACTGGCTGAGACATCCAGCCTCATGAACTGAACAAATGCTGGGTTCTTGGACTTTCTGTTCATAGCCAGCCATTGTTGGATTAGCTAGACAGCAGCCTGCAAGTCATTCTAATAAATCCTGTGTGTGTGTGTGTAGAGAGAGAGATTCATTCTGAAAGTTCTGTTAATCTAGAGAACCCTGACTGAGAGAGAGGGAAGGAGAGAGAGAGAGAAGGCCTCTATCTGTCCTACCTTATTTGTATATTTTTTTCAAGCTGAGGTCACCTCAAAGTCCAAAGTGAAAGGTGTCCTCCAGCCATCACATTTATGTTCTAGGTGACATTATGAAGAACGTAAGAAAAGGAATGTTCCAGAATTCCTATAGATATTCTGTCACATTTCACTGGCCAGGTGTCAGTCTTCTGACCACACCTATTTGGAGATCATACTGTAATCCCAGCACTTGGGAGGTTGAGGCAGGAGGATCAAGAGTATTTTTTTTTAATTGAGATATGTAAGTAGTTTCATATCAATAAACAAACAGCTCAAGAAGGGTAGGCCAAGCCTGTTATCCCAGCTACCTACAAGACCGAGGCAGAGAATAGATAGTTCAATACTAGTATGAACCTCAAAAAATAATAAGAAAAAAGGGCTAAGGGATATAATTTAGCAGCAAAGCACCTGCCTAGAATCTCCCAGTGAGAGCTGGGGTATGTTCCAACATCTGTAAGGCCCTGGGTTCAATCTGCAATACGATGTTAAAATAAAGAGAATTTGCATCCTGTTTTAGTATATCTGAGAGGCAGAAATCCCATTGACCCTGAGGGATGCTGGGTAACTGAAGAACAAAGAGGAAGTCTACACTCAAGGCCCTACGTGTATTTCAAAACAGGCATTTGGGGTTAGCTAGTTCTGTGTGCGCAGATCCCTGCCAGGCCACTGGAAGCACCAGAGAACAGAAGGTAGAGAGAGAAGGTGTTCCTTCTGGGCTCTTGACAAAGTCACAGACATGCGCAGAAAAGCAGAGCATCCTGGGAGGAGATAGTCCCTTGTCTGATAGGATGAGGAGTGAAGGAACTCGGAGAAAATGGCAATCTAGAAGATCCCTGTAAGTAGCAGATTGGAACTGAGACCTGGAAGGTAGGAAGGGTTTCCTTATAGCCCAGGCTTACCCACTTAAAAAAAAACTGTGTGTGTGTGTGTGTGTGTGTGTGTGTGTGTGTGTGTGTGTGTGTGTGTGCGTGCGCACAGTTGCCAGAGGAGGACAGAAGAGGGCATCAGATCTCCTGTAGCCAAAGTAACAGGCAGTTTTATGTGGGTGATGAGTTCGAAACTTGGATCCTCTACAAGAGCTGCAAGCACTCTTAACCACTGAGCCATCCCTCCAGCCCATTCACTCACTTTCCCTTTCGTTGTATTCCCCAGGGCTTGATATGGGACACAGTTTAATTCCACCACGGAAGCCCCAAATAAGCTCTGGATGCCCCTCCTACCCCGACCTCACTTTTCTCATCCGTGCAATGGTTCCCTTATATCCGTCCCTACTTTTTAAATTTTTGTGTTTTGCTTTTTATTTTTGAGACAGGGTCTCTACATAACCCTGGCTGTCCTGGAACTTATTCTGTAGACCAAGCTGTCCCTCAGCTCAGAGATCTGCCTGCCTCTGCCTCCTGAGTGCTGGGATTAAAGGCGTGTGCCACCTTCCCTTATAAAGGAATGAGAAGAGAAGAGACCCTGGGAGATTTCTAAATCCCAGAACTTGTAAAAAACCTTAGTGTGAATTCACAGGGGGAAACTGAAACCCAAAGCCCTAAGAGGCTCACACATGAGGATGCAATCGTCCCTACCTGGGTCAAATTTTGGAACAAAAGGACCATGTTCCTTGCTTGCTGAGCCTGTTCCTCCAAGAGTGAGGGGCCCCACTGGAGGAGGGGTATCTGCTGCCTTCTTTGGCACCTCGCAAATGTTAATTGGGGAAATTATGCAAAGATGAGAGATGCTCATTTGCATGTTAATGAGGTGGCTATATTAAAAATAGCAGGAGGAAGAAGTTAAGTTTGGGATTGAAGCGAGTCTGCCAGAGATTCCGAGGAAGAGCCAGGCTCCTGGGATCATGAGGTGGAGGTATAACCTGGCCTGATTGGACAAGAACCCACAGCTCTAATAGCTTAGGATCACAGTGCAGCCTTGCCCCCTCAAGCCCCTGGAGGACAACCCTTTCACACACTGGACAAAGATTTTAGAAGTCACTTCTGACTATGTCTCTCTTCTGCATGTAACCTGCTGAGTCTCCCTGTTGCCCTCAGGATACCTGGTCCATATTCGTCTTTTTTGACACTCCCAGCAATATCACCCTCCAGCTGCTCACCCAGCTTCATCATGAACCTTCCCATAGAGACATTCCAGGGGCCTGGAACAGTGTGGAGCTGGTAACCTCAGAATGGAAACCAGGGCATGCCTTACACTGGGGAAGGGGTTTTGCTTTTGTTAACACAGGAGAAGAAAAGCTATGGATACCATCAAAATTCTAAGGATTGGATTTGGACAGGAAAAACCTCTTAGAAGAGATTATAGTTCTTCAAGCAGCAAGGCCATTTAGTCTAAACTAACCTATAAAACTAACAAATGCTTTTTATTTGATCAGATATAACTTACC
This sequence comes from Phodopus roborovskii, assembly GCF_943737965.1. NCBI lineage: Eukaryota > Metazoa > Chordata > Mammalia > Rodentia > Cricetidae > Phodopus > Phodopus roborovskii. Next base: position 9,393,809 of record NW_026126598.1, on the reverse strand, counting down.
AAAAGAGAACATCCCCAGAATTAGGGTTGGGGGAGGGTTCTGTTTCTGTCTTTTCAGAAGAATAAAGGCATACAGCTAAAGAATCCGAGGACCACTGTCCAAATGAGACATCTAAAGAAGGATACATCATCCAGAAAAAAAAAATGTCCCAAGAAAAAGTAAATTGGCTTATTGGCATATCACATTTCCAATAGGATAAAATTTCATAAATCTTCCCAAATGTTTGTCTCTACTGTTCTCTACAGACATGTAATGCAAATGGTCTTTTTGTAGTCCCAGTCCAATTAAAGATTAAAGCTGGCTTTAGAGTTGGAGTGTGGCTCTCTCCTCTCTAAACCCAGGCACGCTTGTTAAAGTAAAATCCAAAAATCTCTGTCTCATGTCAGAAGAGCCACCTAATATGGGACAGAAGAAAAACCAAAATTAAGGGACTATTTTATTGCCAGTAATTTCATAATCCTTTGGTTTTATTTTAACTCTTTAACAACTTTTCTTAGGTATAAATATTATCTCAAGATTTATAACACACACACACACACACATATATATATATATATATATATTTTCAACCTTCCTGTACATGATTTCATGTTTGAGTCTCTATCAGTTTTCTGCAGTGAACCATGACCATGCCTAACAGTGACCTTTGAAGTCTCCAAAAGGAGAATGGGCCCCACAAAGAGGATTCCACCAGGACTGTGATCACACAAGTTAGAACAGAAAGTGAATTAGGTACAACTTTTTGAACTCATCACAATAGGGTAGATACAGAGTATTTTCTCTGAATTTGTCAGTTGATAGTGAACTAGACATTGTTGGCATATTTACTGTCTATATATCATATATAGTTATTGTACTTATTGTATATAGTTTTTCTTATATTAGTTATAACCTTTTTTATTTTACACACAAAAAAGGGGAGATGTGATATTTTGTTTATGCTATAACAAATAAGCTTTCCTGAAGATCAGAGTACAGAACTAAGCCACTAATTAGCCATAGAGGCCAGGCAGTGGTGGCACACACCTTTAATCCCAGCATTTTGGAGAGAGAGGTAGACAGACCTATGTGAGTTCAAGGCTGTCCTGGGTACACAAGATTGAATCTGTCTAAAAGAGAAACGGGGTTCACACAAAGGTGGTTCCAGCACTTGGGATCACATGCCTTTAATCCCAGCACTAGGGAGGTGGAGACAGGAATTGATATGGCTGTGGGGAGAGACAGGAGCTCACTGCAGTCTGAGGATTCAGTCTGAGATGCAGTCTGAGGATTCTTAGGGACAGGATCGCTTCTTTGGTCTGAGCATTGGTAGAGGTAAGAACTCTAGTGACTGGCTACTTTGCTTCTCTGATCCTTCAGCTTTCACCCCCTGATAGCTGACTTTTTTGAGACCAATTTGAATTCATGCATGGAACAACTGAAATGGTCTTTTACACTGAGACAGCTACACAGTCCCTCAAGTACCAGGACATAGGTGCTCTCTTTGGTCTCTGGGGCTAGCTGATCTATTACTTATTTATTTATTTTGAGACAGGGTTTCTCTATGTATCCTTGGTTGTCCTGGAAATCACTCTGTAGACCAGGCAGGCCTTAAACTCAGATGTCTGCCTGCCTCTGCCTTCCAAATGCTGGGATTAAAGATGTGCACCGTGTACCACTGCTGCCTGGGTGGCTAGCTTGTTTTTTAAAAATGTATATATTTAATATTTGTGTAAATGTGCTTGAGTGTATGTACCATGAGCAAGGAAGCATGCAGGAGCTTGTGGAGGTCAAAAGAGGAGGTTGGATACCTTGGAGCTGGAGTGCCAGGCAGTGGTGAGCCACCCAATGTGGATGCTGGGAACCAAACTCAGGTCCTCTGCAAGAGCAATGCATGCTCTAACTGCTGAGCCGTCTCCCCAGCCCTGTCAAGTCGCTGCTTTTATGGGTATTGACACAGGGTCCCATATAGCGAGGTTAGCCTTCAACTCACTGTGTAGCTGAGGATGACATTGAACTTCTGATCTGTCTGCCTCCACCTCCTGAATACTGGGGTTAGAGGTGTGTGCAACCATGCTAAATCTATACAGTGCTGGGAATGGAACCTAAGGACTCCTAAGTGCCAGCCAAGTACTTTAGCCATTGAGCCACATCCCTACCCTTTATTCTCACTTGCTTTTGTCTCCAGGAGTCACTCAGGGGTTTAGTGGGGTCTCTGGTTAACTCTTTGGTACTATGGAGAATACTCCAGGGTCTATGACAGCACAGGAATCAGGCTGTGTCTCTGTGTCCCAGTCAGGTGTCCTACCATGAAGAGATGGTCAAACCAAGCATGGGAGAAGACTCTGGGTCCCTGGTCCCATCCAGCCACTCCTTAAGAACAGCTCGGAGAAGGGAGGAGGCATAAAAGGAGGCTGATTATAAATTAGAAAGTAAAATGTGTACAGGTCTTCACTGATTCCCATAAACACCCATTGAGGGTATCAGTCACTGGACCTGGTGATTTACAGGGTTCGGTTTACTCAGACAGGGGAGAACCTATGAGACCCTAGACTTGGGACCAGGAGGGCCTGTGGAGGGGCTTCAGGCAGTTCCAGGCACCTTGGGAGGAGGAAGATGATGGCCACAAAAGCACATTACCCTCCCAAGAAGCCTCTCACACTTCATGATCTACTTTTCCATGGCTTACGTCATCGAGCTCCTAATAGCCTTGTGAGAAAGGTCCTATTTTAATCCCTCTTATGACCAGGAGCACAGGGAGGCTTTGTACCTCTGTTGGGTCACACAGCCAACGGATAGCATCAGTTCTGGGTTGTACGTGCTTTTAGTTGATTTTTGTTCATAGTAGAGAGTCTGGCCATCCTCCTGCATTGGCTTTTACAAGTTTAGGATTACAGGCTTGCAACACCATGCCTGGTTTTGGTTTATTTTATTTATTTTGTTGTTGTTGATTTTTCAAGACAGGGTTTCTCTGTGTAGCTTTGTAGATCAGGCTGGCCTTGAACTCACAGAGATCTACCAGCCTCTGCCTCCCGAGTTCTGGGTTTAAAGGCGTGGGCCACCACTTCCCGGCCTACCTGTACTCTTTTTGATGTTATTTTATTGTGACTGGGTCTCATGTACCTCGGGTTAATGTCAAACTTGCTGTGTAGCTGAGGATGGCTCCTGACCCTCCTGCCTACACCTTCTGAGTGCTGGGATTAGAGGTCTGTGCTACCACGCTTCATTTATAACCAACTCCCCCCCCCACACACACCCCCGTTTTTGTTTTTGTTTTTGGTTGTTTTTAAATTGAGACAGGGCCTCTTATAGCTCAGGCTGTCTCAAATTTGGCTTTGTTTCTAATGATGACCCTGAATTTCATCCCTTGAGTGCTGGGGTTATAGGCATGCCCCACCATGCCTGGTTTATGCCATGCTGGGAATACAGAATGCAGAGCTTCATGCGTTCTAGACAAGCGCTCTGCCAACCTGAACCAAATTCCCAGCTCATGGCTGCTTTCTGCTTCCTCCACACCATTCTAAGGAGGGAAAGGGAGAAGGAGCCCTGCCCCTTTCTGCCTCTGTGCCTTCTCCCTTTGCTTAATCATCTTCCCCAAAACCTCTGCAGCTCGGCTGGCCCGACACGCCTCCTCGTCCTCACCGGCCCTGAAGGCAGTCGACCTGGGTCCTCAGTAGAATTAAAATAGACCTGACCTAAATTCAAGAACAATGCAGGCACTGAAACACGGCTGCATCAGCCTGGGGAGGAGAAGAAAAGACACTTGAAGATTAACTTTCAGAGGATCCTGGATCTCCAGGCTGACCCAGGCCTACAACACTGACTGTTCCTAAGTCATCCTTAAGTGGGGCAGGAACTGTAGCTCAGTTGGGAGAGCACCTGTCTAGTATGTGTGAGGTCCCGGGTTCCATTCCTAGCACTGTCCCAGATCCTCAATAAGATTCAAAGGATGATGAACATGGTAGCATGGACCTTTAATCGCAGCACTGTGGAGACAGAGTCAGATAGATGGTCTACATAGTGAGTTCCAGAAGAGCCAGGGCTACTTAGGGAGAGCTTAGCTCCTAAGAGTCCTCAAACGGTCTCACTGAACAATAAATCCAAATAAAGTGTAGAGTTGAATTGCAAAAAAAAAAAAAAAAAAAAAAAAAAAAAAAAGGCATTTTAAGGACTCCAGCAGCTCCTTGGGCTCCTCACTATGGCTGCTACTTCCTTGGGGCTACCCCCAGTCAGGCTTACCAGGGAAAAACCTGGTTACTACAGGGATGAGAAACTTAGGCTGTGGAGGATTTAGTAAACCTAGGATTTATTCCCGACCATCCAAGGCATAACTGGCCTAGAGCCCATATAATTGTCAGGTTGTGGCAGGTTGGCGAATGCTGCCTGGAGCCTCCATCCCCTTTCTACTCGGGTTTGACATGTCTCCCCACCATATGGCAGACTCATACTCTGGTATTATATGCTGGGACAGACTCAATGTTCTGGATAATAGTGGAACATGTCCTGGACGGCTCGGTAGAGTCACTGGTCCTAGAGATGAGTTCCAGAAGAGCCAGGGCTACTTAGGGAGAGCTTAGCTCCTAAGAGTCCTCAAACGGTCTCACAGATGGTACCCACAGATGTGCTTCAGGCAGGTAGGGCTCTGTCACTTAGGGGAGTCTCTCTGAGCTTAACGTCCCCAGATGTAAGATGAGGATGTTGCTCCGTGTGGTGGTTGGTATATGTCTGTCCTTAGAAAGCTAATGCAGGAGGATTGACTGGTATTCAAGGCCAGCCTGGGACTCTGTCTCAACAAACAAACAAACATACAAACTCGGGGCTGGAGACAAGGTGCATGGAGAGAAGAGCACCTGCTGCTCTTGCAGAGAACCTAAGTTTGGCTCCCAGCACCTATATTCAGTGGCTCACAAGTACCTCGAAGTCCAGCCTGGCGGGATTTGACACCCTGTTCTGACCTTCAGGGGCACAAATGACACACATAAAAAAATTAAGCAAACAAACCAATCAACCCTGCAGCTTCTCTGGAGCTTGTAGAGGGTTCTGGTTGGGAGAAGGCGCCAGGACATACCTCTCCTGCCCCCCACCCCCCAGAGGCACTCCCATCCCCCTGCTGTCCCTCAAGCTCCGGGAAGCAGGGGCCTCATGCTTGGCTCTATCACAATATTTACCAACAGCATTGCAATTGAGCCAGACGGCTTGGCAATTATAATCACGTTATCATTATTGCTGATAATTTTGATCATAAGCATAAATTATAAACAGGAGCAGGGCCCAGCGGGTGGGGCACTGCACCTCTAGGAGGGAGTATGGGGCAGCCTCTCCCACCCTATTCCTCTCCTGGCCACAAGGCTGTGGATGTCTCCTTTCTGAGGCCTGACCGAGGGATGCTGGTGACCCCAGGTGGCTTTTCCAGCCAGGGTCCCTGGGCTGTCCTGACTGTCTCCTGCGAAGCCCCACTCTGCTGCACACAAACTATTAAGGTGCAATTACGGAGGAGCCGGGCGCTCCAAATTGATCTCTCAGTAACGCCACAGCTGCAACCATGGAGACGGCCGAGTCAATTACATGCCTGGCTCTGTTCTTCAAAGATTCCAGCGGAGGAGAGGCAACGGAGGCGGGTGGCAGGGAGTGGAGAGAGGCAGAGAGGGAGCCAGGGCTAAGGAGATACCCAGGGATGGAGGAAGACAGAACTGGAGAAATTATGTAGTTCCAGAGACACCCCAAGAGAGGTAGAGACTTTGAGACAGAGAGATCTTGAGATGGAGAGAAGCTACCAGTGCGGGGTAGCTGAGAGACACCGGGATAAGCAAACAAGACAGTGTTCGCCGCAGTCCCAGCACTGGGAATGCAGAAGCAGGAGGATCACTAGTTGGGGGCCAGCCTGGGATGCATAGCAATTTGAATGCCAGCCTAAGCTACATAGAAATAGACCCTGCTTCAACAACAACAACAAAAATAGAGGAGCTGTGGGAGGCTGTTTAAAAAGACAGAGTCTGGGGATAGAGATATGGTGCAGCCGTTAAAAGCACAGGTTACTCTTGCTGAGGATCTGAGTTTGGTTCCCAGCACCCATGTTGGGTAGGTACTTATACACACACACACACACACACACACACACACACACACACACACACACACACATTAAAGAAAGATCTCAACACTCTGGAGGTGGAGACAGGAAGATCAAAAGTTTTAGGTAAGGCTGGGGGAGTGGTACACACCTTTAATCCCAGTACTTGGGAGGCAGAGGTAGGCAGATCTCCATGAGTTCAAGGCCAGCCTGGAATACATAAAACCCTGTCTCAAAAAAAAAAAAAAAAAAAAAAAAAAACCCAAAAAACCAAAACCAAACAAACAAAAACCCAAAAAAAGACCCCAATATTTCCATACCATTAATATATTAATATTACTTTCATTCTGGTTTTTCAAGACAGGGTTTCTCTGTGTAACAGCCCTGCCTGTCCTGTAGACCAGGCTGGCCTCAAACTCACAGAGATCCACCTGCTTCTGCCTCCTGAGTGCTGGGACTAAAGATGAGCGCCATCACCACCCAGTGAGAATTACATTCTTTTTTTTTAATGTATTTATTTTTATTTAATGTGCATTGGTGTTTTGCCTACATGGAAGTCTGTGTGAGGGTCATGGAGTTACAGACAGTTGTGAGCTGCCATGTGGGTGCTGGGAATTGAACCCAGATCTTGTAACCACTGAGCCATCTCTCCAGCCCCAGAGAGTTCTATTCTTTAAAATGGAAAGGGCAGTTAACTCCAGAAGATTTAAGTATTTTTTTTAATTTGAATTAATTTATTTTGTGTTTTGTTTTCCATGTATGGATGTTTTGCCTGCATTTATGTCTGTGAAATCAGAAGAGAATCCACAGGAACTGGAGTTATAGATGGTTGTGAACTGTCACATATGGTTCCTCTGCAAGAGCTCTTAACCACTGAGCCATCTCTCCACCTCTTCCAGTTTGTTTATTTATGCTATAAAGGATGGACTCTAGGTCCGTGCTGGGGATGTGCTCTGCAGGGAGTATGCCACTCCCAGCCTTTCACTGGGGGATTCTAACCAGGAGCACTACTACTGAGCCACACCCCAGCCCCTCACTGGGGGATTCTAGGCAGGTGCTCCACCACTGAGCCACACCCCAGCCCCTCACTGGGGGATTCTAGGCAGGTGCTCCACCACTAGTCCTCAAATGGCAGGAGTTAGGCATATATTCTACTATTAAGTTACATTCTGAGCCCATCTCATATTCATATTTATTTTTTATAAAGTATGTTTATGAGACAGGGCCCCTGCATCTCAGGTTGGCTTTGACTCACTATATATCTAAGAATAACCCAGAATTCTTAGTCTCCTGCTTCCTCTACTTCCCAAGTGCTAGGATTTCAGAAGTGTGCCACAATGAGTGGTTTTGTGGTGCTGAGGATGAACTCAGGACTTTGTTTATCCTAGGCAAGTCCTTCAGCTACTGAGCCACATCCTAGCTCTTATTGTGTGTGTGTGTGCTATTGAGATAGTATAGCTAGATAGTTTATGCAGGTTTTGAACTCACAGCCTTCCTCTTGCTCTCTCAACTTCTGGCATTGCAAACATTTGCCAACAGGCTTGACTGAGCTGCTTCTTCTCCTCCTCCTCCTCCTTCTTCTTTTAAATCCCACAAACATTTTTACATGCATTATTTATTTAGAGGTCGGGGGACAAGTCACGGAGCACTTGTGGGGGCCCGAGGGGGACATATAGGAACTGGCCCTCTCCTTCCACTATGTGGGGCCTGGAGCCCTCACTCACTCATCAGTCTTATCGATAGGTACCTTGATCTGCCAGGCCATCTCTCCAGCCCTTAAGATTTCATTTTTGAAAAGTATAAACAGTAATTATCAGATGAACTCCCGATCCTGAAGATACCAGGAAAGCCATGGTAGTGGCAAAAAGGAAAGGCAGAGATCTGAAGAGTCCAGAGGTGGGCCTCTACTGCTCACTCCCGGCTGTGTCCTGTGGCTTCCAAACCTGTGAGCCCTCGGGTTCCCTGCTCTCACCTTTGACCCACTTTGTGGGCTCATCCAAAGCAATCTAGCTTTGGGCTTCTCAGATGGGTTACCCTTTCACTTGTCTGTCCCCACTCCACCCTGGCTACCTAACTCCATGAAGCAAGGAACAGAGAGAGGTGGTCTAAAATGGCATACACAGAAATCATGCTGGCTTGATGGAGGCCAGAGATCCAGGCCTCAGGGAGGTTAGAGACCAAGTCTAGTGGAAAGCCGTCCCTGGTGACCAGCAGGGAGAGAACAGATCTTGTCATAGGAGCTCATGGGGCAACAGGGAAACAGGGTATCCCAACACACTCACATTCACAACCAGCCAGTTGAAAGTGGGATATGGCTCAGTTAATAGATGCTGTGTGGAGTGTGCACAAAGCCCTGGGTTCTGTCCAAAAACCAGGCTATCTCAGGTCCCAGGAGGATCGTGAAGGAGAATGAATCATCCTCAGGCTAGCCTGGGATACATGAAATCCAGTCCCCCAAAAGTGGTCTGTTTTATCTCTGTTTCATATGTAATGCTCAGGAAGGCCCAGAGTGTCTGACTGACTTGGCCTAGGGTACACAGCATCAGTAGATTGGTAAATCCATATTGAACCAGATTGTGGTGGTGCACACCTTTAATCCCAGCACGCAAGAGACAGAGACAGGTGGATCTCTGAGTTCAAGGCCAGCCTGGCCTACAGAGCTAGTTCCAGGACAGCCGGGGCTGTGCAGAGAAACCCTGTCTCAAAAGAAAAGAAAAGAAAAATCTGTATCACATGTGACTGAATGGAATCTGGGACATAGCAGGGCAAGGTTTCTGTTTTTACCAACTGTTCCCTTCTGTCTGCCTGGAAATGGACAGTGTATGGCTGGTTGGTTAGCCTTTCTGGGAAGCAGTGGAAATCCAGAGGCTGTAAGAGAGACTTTGTACCCACCCCCTACTTCTGTCCCTACTGCTGTGTCCAAGGGTCTTCCTCCCCAGTAGGTCTTATCTATATATAGGGCCCTAAGATCAAGGACTTAGGGTTGGAGAACTATTTGTTCTAGAAACTGTCAGTGGCAGCAGGGACTAAGACAAGATTCCATTTTGTCACTTCCCCAGTAGCCTGCAAAATTCCTTTACTTTTTTTTTTCCCCCAAGACAGGGTTTCTCTGTGTAGCCCTGGCTGTCCTGGAACTGGCCTCCAATTCAGAGATCCTGCCTCTTTTGCCTCGCCTCCCAAGTGCTGAGATCAAAGCATGTGCCACCACTGCCTGGCTAGTTCCTTTAATCTTTTATGGACCTCAACTCAGGTAAAACCGGATCTTGGTTTAAGGAAGAAAAGAATTTGATGATGAGCCAGTGTGAAGAGGTTTTGGAGTTTATTAAAAAAGAAAGAAGCTGGGTGTGGTGGCACACACTTTTAATCTCAGCACTCAGGAGGTAGAGGCAGGTGATCTCTGTGAGTCTGTGAGTTTGAAGCCAGCCTAGTTTACATAGCGAGTCCTAGGCTAGTCAGGGTTACATAGACCCTGAGCCTCCAAAAAAGTATTTGTTTGGGGAAGTAATAACACAAACACAAGAGTCTGGTGTGGGCTTCTCATAGTTCTCATAGAAGTCATACTAAGTGTCATAGGAGTTGCTAAGCAACATTTTCCCCTCTTAATTTTTTTTACATTCATTTATTTATTTATGTGGGGGCATTTATATTTGCTACTTGGAGGTCAGAGGACAAACAGGTAGGGCTGGGGAGTCAAACTCTGGTCACGAGGCTTGGTGTCTAGTGCCTTTATCTACTAAGCTATCTGGTCACCTAATCCCCTTTAGACAATGGGGATTATAAAATGGGGACCTTGGACAGGATGACAACTTGATAAGGTAAAGCCAGGGGCCACGGGGGTCACACAAGGGCTTTCTCGAGAGACTAATAGAGAATTAGAGGTTTTGAACTGGAAAGAGAGAAGGGCCTCGAGCAAGTGTTGACTGTGTTGGAGTTGTAGATGATCAGTTGGAAAGAGGCTTCTACTAGATTCCAGAGAGCTTCTCTCCATTCCCATACCCTCTTAATATGTATGTGTTTATGTGTGTATTCATGATATGTTACACATGTATGCATGTGTATATAGGCCAGAAGTAAGTGTTAAATGTCTTTATTGTTTTCTACCCAGTTAGTATGTGTGTATGCACACATGTGTTCATGTACACATTCATGTGTGAGAGTGTGACAAGCCTTCCTTTCTGGCTTGTTGGAGAGAGGGTTTCTTCTCCCACTTGTACTTTGTTTGGCTGATTGGTTTTGTTTTGAGACAATGTCTCAATTATATAGCTATGGGGAAATCCCTGTGTAGACCAGGCTGGCCCTGAACTCACAGAGATCCACCTGCCTCTGTCTCCTGAGTGCTGGTATTAAATGCGTGTGCCCCCACTGCCTAGCAAGTTTTGTTTTGGTTTTGGTTTTGTCTTGTTTGACTTTAAATTTAAACTTAAAATTTATTTAAAAATTTTTAAATTATGTATGTGTGGGAGGGTGGGAGGGTATGTACATTTGAATGCAGTTGCTGGTGGATGCTAGATGTCATTGTATTCCTGGAGCTAAAGCTGAGAGATCCCTAGAGTGGCTGCCAAGAACTGAACTCAGGTCCTCCATAAGAGCAGTAGGTGTTTTTTATATTATTATTAAGATTTATTTATTTATTATGTATACAATGTTCTGACTGCATATATGTTTGCAAGCCAGAAGAGGGTGCCAGATCTCATTACAGATTGTTGTGAGATACCCATGGTTGCTGGGAATTGAAGTCAGGACCTCTGGAAGAACAGCCAGTGCTCTTAACCAATGAACCATCTCTCCAGTCCAAGTAGTATGTATTCTTAACTGCAGAGTCATCCCTAGGTTGTAGAAACTCAAATCTTTGTGTGGGTGGTGGTGGTGAGCGCCTTTAATCCCAGTACTGGGAAGGTAAAGGCAGGCAGATCTCTTGAGTTTGAGGTCAGCCTGGTCTACAAAGCTACATAGAGAAACCTAGTCTCCAAAAACAAAACAACAACAAAAATCGTCATGCATGTAAAACAAAACCTAACCAAAACAACTAAGCTTTTATTTCAGACCCTTTCCCTTCCTTTTCTTTTTCCTTTTCTTTTCTTTTCTTTTTTTTGGACAGGGTTTCTCTGTGTAGCCTTGGCTATCCTAGAACTCAATTGGTAGACCAGGCTGGTCTTGATGAGCTCACCGAGATCTGTCTGTCTCTGCTTCCCAAGTGCTGGGACTAAATCTATGGGCCACCACACCCAGCCCCTTTTATTTTAAGACATTCTCACCGTGTAGCCAGGGGTAGCTTTAAACGTTTTAATTTACATTTATTTATTTACTTATTTTGGCACATGTGTGGAGGGCAGAGGGCAACTTCATGGAGTCTGTTCTCTTCTCCCACCACATGAGACCTGGGGATTAAACCAAAGCCACCTGGTTTGGTAGCAAGTGCCTTTTCCCACTTGGCCATCTTGCCAACCAACAATTTTTCAATCCTCCTGCCTCAGTCTCTGAGTAGCTAGGCTAGTAGGCATGTCTCCCATACCCAACAGGCATAGATCTTACATGTAACAAGACTTTCATTTAGCAGAGGATTAACAGCCTTTCTCAGCATTATCCACTGTGGGAGTCAGGCGGTGATTGGCCGAGAGGCTGTGGGAAGAGAGAAGTGGGAACTCAGACAGGGAACTACCTTGCCCTGGGTCACTTGGGTAGAAACTGGAAGAACCAGGATTTGAACTCACACACTCAGCTGCCAGACCCTTGACATTTGCCCTGACTTTGGTGTCAAACCAGGGCAGGCACCAGGCAAGTGGGTCAGAGGGGCCATTTGGGCAGCCTTAAGGCATCCTTAGGTCCCCAGGGGCCCATCACCTATGGCCTCATTCCAGATCCCTGGTGCTCTGCCAAACCCCCTCTGTGGGCAAGAGGGCCCTTCTGGCCCCTCCTTGGCCTGCTGAGGGGAGGAGCTCCCTGAGAGAGGCTTGTTAGATTGTCCCCAGAGATGGTAAGCTTAATTGCCACTAAGGTCTGGGCCTGATGTGTTTGTAGGAGGAGGCCTGGAAGGAGACCAGCTAGGCACTGTTAGGATCTCGTACATATTTGTTTGTTTTTATGACAGGGTCTCGTGTAGCCCAGGATGGCCTCAGACTCATTACGCTGTTTAGGATGACCTTGAGCTCCCCATGCTCCTGTTGCCTCACCTGCTGGTTTTATGTGGAGCTGAAGGTCAACCCCAGGGCTTCAAGCATGCTAGATAATCATTCTACTTACCAAACTATATTCCTAACTCAGTATGTGTGTGAGTGTGTGTGTCAGTCAGTGTGTGTGTGAGTGTGTGTGTGTATGTGTGCCAGCGTATGTGCCAGTGTGTGTGTGAGTATGTGTGCCAGTGTGTGTCAGTGTGTGTGTGTGCCAGTGTGCGTGTGTGTGAGTGTATGTGTGTGTGTGCCAGTGTGCGTGTGCCAGTGTGTGTCAGTGTGTGTGTGTCAGTGTGTGTGCCAGTGTGCGTGTGTGTGAGTGTATGTGTGTGTGTGCCAGTGTGCGTGTGCCAGTGTGCGTGTGCCAGTGTGTGTCAGTGTGTGTGTGTGTGTTTTGACTTTTTCATACAGGATCTCATAGCCGGGTGGATTTCAAACTCTAAGCAATCCTCTTGCTTCAGACTCTCAGGCCCTAAGATTATAAATGTGAGCCACTAAGCCTAGTTCTTTAAAAAAAAAAAATTTTTTTTTTTTTAATTTTGAAATGGGGATTCTGTATTGCCAGACTGGCCTGGAATTTCCTATGATACCTAGTCTGTGGTGAGTTTACAATCCCCCTGCCTCAGCCTCCTGAGTGCTGAGACTGTACACATGTTCTGCCATGTCTTGACTCTGTTAATCTTTGCCTTACAGAACCTGGGGCAGCACCTCCCTGGGTGGCTTGGGGACTAGTCTGATACTCTGCTGCACTTACCCCCAGCAAAGGCCTGGTCAGGGACTCGGGGGACCTCCTGGTTACCCATTGCTGGGTTGATTTTGGACATATGGTTTTGGGGGGTTAGGGGGGAATTCACCTCCTTGATTTAGTAGCATATATATGGTCAGATGTAAGGTAAAATAAAAGCCTGGGTCCTAAAATTTTGTGTGGTAATGCTCACTTGTAATCCCAGTATTCCAGAAGTACAGGCCGGAGAAGCAGGATTTCAAGGCCAGCGTGGCATGTGAAACTCTGTCTTAAGACTACAACAATAAGGGCTTTAGGATGCAGCCGTGTTAAGTAGAGTGGTTGGTTGCCAGTGGCCTTGCACGCAGAAAGCTCTGGGTTTTGGAGTCCTCCCTGGTCTAGGTGCAAGATTGTTATCCCAGCACTTGAGAGATGGAGCCCGGAGGGTCAGGTGTTCAAGGCTACCCTCAGTTTTAGGTCCCGTGTGTTCAGGACCCGAATCAGTTTTACAGCAGCCTGAGCTTTGGGAGATCCTGAGATAAATATAAATAAATAAAAAGGCCTGGGTCAGGCCATCCAAGATGGAAACCTGGGGTCCCTCCCTTCCCGACCTTGGTCACTTCGGGATAACAGTGACCAGCAGGGCAAACTACCCAGGGCTCCTCCAAGCGTCCTCTGAGTGACCTTGATGTATCCTGATCTCCCTGGGGAGGGGGTTCTAATCCGCGGCTGGGGGACTCTCGAGGCCCTAAGGTTGTGAGTCCTCCCCCACGGTGGCACGGGGCGGGCCGTGCGGGCTAATCCCGTATGTAAATGACAGCCAATGGAGGGTGGTGTTGCGCGGGGCTGGGATTAGGGCCGGGGCGAATGGCTGGCAATCTTACTGGGATTACAGAACAAAGAGAGAACCTCCCAGAGCCCGGGCTCGGCTTCGCGCTCGCTCCGCGCCCCGCCCTCCGCCGCAGCCCGCGCCGGGGGTGGGGGCCCCGCGCAGCCCCCGGCCGGCCGCCCGCACCGCGTCCGCCCTCCTTCCCTCCCTCCCTCCACTGATCCCGTCCCCCATTCCCGGATTATTAACTCAGCAACCAGAGGCGACTGGATTCACCGAGTCCTGGCCACCGGGCCGGGGCCGGGGCGCCCGGAGCGCTTGGGGATCCTGCAAGGTAAAAAAGGAGAAAGTTTGACTGGGGGGGTGGGGTGGGAGTGGGGGATGGGGTGGAGAATGATGGAGAGGGGGTGCTCAGGAGCTTGCCTTGGCCTTGAGCCCCTATTTTGCACACCCGCCCCCCCTCTTTCAGTGTGTTGTGTGCATGGGAGGTCCCTTCCCTCCCCTCCCCCTCCAGGTGTCTCAATTCTAAGGCCCGCCTTTTGGGGTGTGTGTGCACGTGATCGGGATTATAATTCGAGTTTGGAGGGGGATGGGTTGGGATGGTCAGCTTCTTCCCTCCGGATACCTGCTGGAATCGGGAAAGCCGTCACCCCTCTTACCCTCACATTCCCTGGAGGTGGAGAGAGAGGCGCCCCACTGGCCTGGAGCCCAGCAGGCCCGGATACAGTTGGGCGAATGAGGTCAGTGGTGCTGCCCTGCCGTGGGAGGTTGGTGGAGGGGGCATCGGAAAGAGGCTTTAAGGACCTCCTCCCCCCTTTTCCCTCTTCTGTCTCCCTAAGCGCAAACTGAGTCCGCACACTGCCCCAGAGCGGTGGTTTCTTTTAGGGGGTCATTCTGTAAAGGGGCTGGCTTGCATGGTAGGAGCCGGACCTTTTTGGTTGGTTGGGGGTGACGGCAGAGACTTAGGGTGGCAGTTAAGAGGGGCACAGAGGCTGCCAAGGAACAAGTTGGGGGATCCTCGACTGTGGGTGGTCTCTGAGTTCTTGAAGAGGAGGGGGAGGGGCCAAAGGGTGCTTCGCGGCTCCCCATCCGGAGTCTCTAGACGAAGTGATCGTGACCGTTGTGACACCCAGCCTTGCAGCAGGGCTGGAGCTGGGAGTGCAACCTTTCCCTGGCCTAGGCCCCAGGGAAAGCTGCGGGAATGTGGCTCTTAAAGTTCTTCTGCCCTGTCAGGCGGCTAGTGGAGCTCCAGCTTTGCCAACTGGTCTGGTGACCCGGCATCCCGGGAGTAGATTTGAGGTGGCAGTTCCTGGGTCCCCATCCTGGTGAAGTGAAGGAACTCAGGAGCTGGGCTCACCTATGGAGTGTGTATCTGGAATGTAGGGTGTGATGGCTGGGCTGCCACAGCCTTTCAGAGGAGTGGGGACTCACAAGGGGCTCCTCTTACTGCTCGGAGTGCAGAGCAGCGTCCGGGGTGCTCAGTGGTCAGTGCTCTGTGTTCCTGTGTTGTGGCCGTCCTGTCTCTGGCCTTGGGAGGTGCCTTGATCGGTTCATTTATTTTAGCAGCGTCATTCCCAGAGGGAAAGGGCACCGGCATCGATTATTTATTCTATTTGGAGCAAGAGGAAGTGGTAGGAGGCTGGTGGCTGGCAGCTGGGAGGGGGTTGGGTAGTGGGGCATCAAAATGGGGTGCTCATACTGTCCAGTATCTTGACATCATAAGTCACCTGTTTAGGGCTTCTGGAATGTGTGATCGACTTTGGCCTCTTTAGAGAAGCTATCGGCAGACCTAGAAACGGCCTAGCATGGAGGTAGGGGGATGTTGGAACCCCCTAGCTTGTTTCTGTGTTGTAGAAAGCTAATGCTGTATCTCATTCTATAGCCAGCTCTGAGGGTGACCTAGAAATTGCCAGTTCCAACTCTGAAGGTCCCAGTGGATACCAGACAGGGAAACAAGAAAGGATTGGATCTATGCAGTTAGTCCTCCTTGTCTGGTCATTGGAAACAAGAGTTTGGTCTTGGGGACAGCTTCTCGAGGGGTACGCCTAAGTTACTAAGTGATTTGTTGTCTGGGGGGGTCGTTTATTTACATACTAATGACAATTTTGTTATCATGTAAGGCAGGCTCCCAAGAGCCCAGCCAGCCCCTGACACGAGGCAGTCTAGTGCCTGGTACTTGGAAATAGTCTGAAAGACAGACGTAATGATAGAGGTCTCGGAGGCAGCTGCTCAATTACTACATGTGCAAAGATCAGGGCGTGCACAGTTGGGTAATAGCTGGGTTGTTGGGGACCCGAGCTGAGTTTCTCTGGTGGGAAGGCTTGGGGTATTCATCATATCTTTAGTGTGACCTCGGGACCACAGACAGCATTTCCTGGCTGCCTGGACCCTGGTTTTTCTCGCTTTAGCCCACCTGCAACACCCTGGAAGCACTCAGGCGATTCTTCTGTGGGCCTGGCTAAGGGAGGGTGTGTAATCCTGCTAGAATTTTCCTCTTTACCTTCACACTTCAAGACTTGCCTAGTTATACTTTGTCCCCAGAGCCTACCACATCTGTGTTTCCATACTATCCTGGCTTTCTTCTGTCTCCATATTGCCTGGCTGTTCAAGTGTGTCCCTTTGATTACACTAGATGTAAGTGGGGATGGAATCTTACTGTTCACTTGTTGAGTGACTACATGTTGGAATGAATGAATGATGAATGAATGAAACCCTCTGTTAATTGGCTCTGTGTATATGTACGGATGCACTCATGATGCGAAGCATTGGGTTAATTAGGTAGTTACTTTATAGCTCAGGCTGACCTGTAACTCAGGACAGTTCTCCTGCCTCAGTCTCCCAAATGCTGGGTGGGATTACAGCTATGAGCCACCTCATAGTAGCCCTAGTGTCCTTCCAGGACATCTTCCATTCCTGGTTCCCAAGGGAAACCCTGTCAAGTTATCCCAACCTATGTGTTCCTCCAAACACAAGCCTGACACTGTACTCCCCAGTCTGATCCTTCCTGATGCTTCTGTGTGTGTGGTGTGTGTGTGTGTGTGTGTGTGTGTGTGTGTGTGTGGCAAGCAGCCAGTGACACAAGCCAGGTTCTTTGGGACAAGCCATCTGCCTGGGGCCTGCAGAAACCTTGACAGACACTTGAAAAGCAAGCTTTGTGGGGATTCATTCAGAAGCCCCAGGGATCAGAGCAGGATCCTGGCTGAGGGCTCAGACCTCACACTGAGTTGGTGTTTATTTTAATTAATTAATTAAAGGCAGGGTCTCACTATGTAGCCCAGGTTGTCTCTTGCACTCATGATCCTCCTGCCTCAGCCCTCCCAAGTGCTAGGATTGCAGGCAAGTGCCACCACACTTGGCCTGAACTCAGGTGGCATAAAGGCATTTCTGGATGAAGAGAAATGGAGACATGGGACTCTTCAGGGAATAGAGAAGTCCCAGCAGAGACTTTCAGCCGAGGAGGGCCAGAGAAGGATGAATTCTGGCCTCAGGAGTGGAATAGCATGGAGGAGCTGGTCAGCACATATGTCTCTGGTCTAACAACACTGATTGTTGCTGGGGAAATAGGTAAAGTGCTTGGCACCTAATCATGGTAATGTACGTTCAGTTCTAACATCCGTGTAAAAAGCCAGGCATGGTTGTCCACACTTGTCCTTCTAGTACTGGGGACAAGGAGACGAATGGACCCCTGGAGCTTGCTGGCCAGCCCACCTAGCCTATTTGGGGATCGTCAGGTCCTAGCAATAGGCCTGGTCTTAAAAAAACAAAGCAGGCTGGGTGGTGGCAGTGCGTGCCTTTAGTCCCAGCACTCAGGAGGCAGAGGCAGGTGGATCTCTGTGAGTTCAAGACCAGCCTGGTCTACAAGAGCTAGTTCCAGGACAGGCTCCAAAGCCACAGAGAAACCCTGTGTCAACAACAACAAAAAACAAACAAACAAAAAACCCAAAGCAAAAGGTGGTGGTGCAGGCACTTGGGGAGGTGGAGGCAGGTGGGTGAATCTCTGTGAGTTCGAGGCCTGCCAGGTGTATATACATAATGAGTTCCAGGCTAACTGGGTACATATTGAGATCCTGTCTCAAAAACAAACAAAAACAAGGTGGATTGTGCCTCCAGAGGCACAGCCCCTGAGGCCTCTGGTCTCTACATGCACACACACACACACACACACACACACACACACACACACACACACAAATGTTGTAGGATATTTGATCACACTGTGAACCCCGAGATTTCATGATATACTGGAAAAACCTGTTTCTAGTCGTGGTGTGGCTCAGCCCTCGCACACACCTTTAATCCAAGCTTTCTGCTTGACTGTTGTAAACAGGATTAAGTCAACCATAGGTCAAGAGGCAGAGCAAGCAACCAGCTGACAGGAAGTGAGCATAGGATTATTAAGAAAACACAATAGAGAGTAAGGAGTCAGGAGGACAGATATAGAGATGCACAGGAAGTAGAAGGGAGGGACGTTGATATTGAGACACTTGTTTCAGATGGCGGGAGAAAGGAGAGGCTTCTGGGTCGTCGAGGGAAGAGAAAGGTCGCTGGGTGCTTTTTCTGCCTCTCTGAGCTAGCAGGCTTTCACCCCAGCATCTGGCTCCTGAATCTTTACTGTTAAAATGGAATGATTTAAGATTTTGTTGAAGACAGTCCAATACTAAATAAATAACAGAAAGTTAATGTGATGCTGGGAGGTAGTGGCACACGCCTGCCTTTGATCTCAGCACTCGGGAAGCAGAGGCAAGCAGATCTCTGTGAGTTCAAGGCCAGCCTGATCTACTGTGTGAGTTCCAAGACAGCCCCCAAAGCTACAGGGAAACCCTGACTGGAAAAACAAAGCAAAAAGAAAGAAAGGAAGAAAGGGAAGGAGGAAGGAAGCTAGGAAGCTAACACGGCTCTGACTCTACCTCCCCATGGGCATACTCTCATGGCTGGCTTGAAGTCTTTCTTTTAGCCTTCCTGTTTTGATGCTCACTGAGGCTCAGCAGCTTATTGAGGGTGCACAGGGTGATGGGAAGCTGGGGAGGCTGGATTATTCTTGCAGTTCACCCCCTGCCTTGCCCTGTGACCCATGAGGAACCTTTGCCCCTACACCTACCTTGGGCCATTGTTCTAGAAGGACCTAACTTGACACTATCTGTGATTGGGTGCTCTGTCAATTCTAGACACAATGTCCCAGGTGACAGTTGTGGACAGGAAGAGGCTCCGAGTGCCAACTCAGGGGAGATGAGGTTTTCTTCTGTGCATGGACTTTATCCACCTCTGGGTGTGGGATGACTCATGGAGTGTTTCGGACAGGGAGTGTAGGACTTTCTTTCCAGACACCTTTCTTCTTGACCCTGAGTGGAGCCTGGCTGATCCCGAGCTATTTGCAGGTTTGCCTGTCTCCCTCCTTCAGGACCACCTGCTGCTAAAGTCTAGTTGTAGCTAATAAAAAGAAGGACAGCTGGTTAAATTTGGACTGCAGATAAGTAAGAGATGATGCAGTTCAACTGAGAACTACTGTTCATTTATAGAGCACCCTGAACTGGAGATCTTGGGACTTATCTGCTAGCCCTATAGGGGCTGTAGGGGGTTGAAGGTATGGGGGTGGAGAAGGGAGGGACTTGGGATCAGGGCTCAACTTATGGCTCCAGGGACAGAGCAACTTTTTCTGTGTGTGATTGTGTGTGTGTGTGTGTGTGTGTGTGTGTGTGTAGGCCAGAGGTTAGACTTGAATATTTTGTTTCTTAGGAACTGTCTGCCTTGTTTTATTTTTAATTGTGTGCATGCACACGCACACACAGGCATGTGTTGGCACGTGGAAACCAGAGGTGACTGATCTCCTGGGACAGGAGTTATGGGTGCTTATGAGCCACCTGACATTGGTGCTGGGAGCCAAACTGGGGTCCTCTGCAAGGACAGTACATGCTTTTAGCCACTGAGCCGTTTCTCCAGCCCCGCCACCTTGAGTTTTGAGACAAGGTCTCTCATTGGCCTAGAGCTTGCCCTGTAAGCTTGGCAGACTGTCCAGTGACCCTCAGGGATCTGCTTATTTCTGCCTCCCCAGTGCTGGGATCACAATCGCTATCACGCCCAACTTTAATTATTATTGTGTGTGTGTGTCATGTGTGCCAAGGTTCAGAGGATAATTTTCAGGAATTGGTTCTGTCCCTTCCACCATGTGGGTCCTATGGACTGAATTCAGGTCTGACAGGTTTGGTGGTAAGCAAACTGACACTTTGCTTTTCTCTCTTGAGTTCTGGGTTTTGAATATGGGTCCTCGTGTTTGTGTTGCAAGCACTTTTACCAACTAAGCCATCTGCCCAGCCTTTCTTTTAGCTTTATTTATTTATTTATCTATCTACTTATTTATTTGGTTTTTGGAGACAGGGTTTCTCTATGTAGTTTTGGAGCTTGTCCTGGAACTCGCTCTGTAGACCATGCTGGCCTCGAACTCACAGAGATCTGCCTGCTTCTGCTACCCAAGTGCTGGGATTAAAGGCAAGCGCCACCACTACCCAACTCTTTTAGATTTTCCTTTTTTAAGTTTTATTTTTATGTGCATTGGTATTTTGCCTGCTTGTATGTCTGTGTGAGGGTGTCAGGTCCCTTGTAAGCTGCCATGTAGGTACTGGGAATTGAACCTGAGTCCTGTGGTAGAGCAGCCAGTGTTCTAAACCCCTGAGCCATTTCTCCAGCCCCTCTTCTTTTAATTAAAAAAATAGAATTTAATATAAAATATTTATTTGGTGTGTCTATTTGTCTGTGCACAAATGCATGTGTTCATGCCATGGGATGCATGCAGAGGTCAGAGAAGAGTCGCTCTGTGTGTGTGTGTGTGTGTGTGTGTGTGTACCACAGCATGCCTGTTGAGATCAGAGGACAGGAGTCAGCTCCCTCCTCCCACCATGTGGGTCATGGGATTGAATTTGGTTGAACATCAGCCTGCTAATGCTTTACCCTGAGTCATCCCACCTGGTATCTTTAACTTCTTTTTGTTTGTTTCTTTGAGACAGAGTTTCTCTGTGTAACAGCTCTGGCTGTCTTGACACTTAATCTGTAGACCAGGTTGGCCTGGAACTCAGGGAGATCCTTCTGCCTCTGTCTCCCTAGTGCTGAGATGAAAGGCGTGTGCCACCACCATTCAGCTTGTCTTTAACTTCTTTAGTGTAGTTTGCTGTTTACATCACTGGGGCCGTTCCCTTCTCCAGAGAGGTCTGGGTGACATGAAGATTTAGGGCTTTCAGATCCCAAGTATGAGAACCTCTTGTTTTGGGGTTTATTTTTGGGAGGCAGAGGCAGCTGGATCTCTGTGAGTTCGAGGCCAGCCTAGTCTGCTGAGTGAGCTCCAGGACAGGCAGAACTGTTACACAGAGAAACCCTGCCCCCAAAACAAAGCAAAACAAAATATGTAAAGCCAAAACTGAGCACTAGGAGATGGTTTCTCTGCTGTCCCCATTATAGTGTCAAGGTGGGGAGTCTTGTTGTTTGTTTGGTTTTTTTGAGACAGGGTTTCTCTGTATAACTTTGGAGCCTGTTCTGAAACTAGCTTTGTAGACCAGGCTGGCCTCGAACTCAGTGAGATCCACCGGCCTCTGCCTCCCAAATGCTGGGATTAAAGGCATGTGCCACCACCTCCCAGCTTTTTTTTTTTTTTTTTTTTTTTAAGGTGGGGAGTCTGCATCTCTTCCTGTGAGGGTCACAGGCTGGGGAGAAGAGCTGCTTCCTTCCTCGGGGAACTTGAAACGAGCACATGTGTTTTGGCCCATTTACTGTGGCTATAAGAGAATACTGCAGGCTGGGTAAGAGTTCATGGGTGGAGATTTCTTTAGTTTATGGTTCTTAGCATACAAGATTAAGGGGCCCACACCTGGCAAGAGTTTGTTTTGTTTTGGTTTTTTTGAGACAGGATATGTATGTATCATTGTTTAGCTTTGTCTAGCCTGGAACTTGCTATGTAGACCAGGCTAGCATTGAACTCACAGAGCTCTGTTCATCTCTGCCTCCTCCCAAGTGCTAAGATTCACCCCACCCCACTATGAGGGCCTCCATGATGGGTGAGGGCACTCTGATGCTGGTGTGAGGTGTTGCATGGTGATACCAAAGAGTGCTAGCTTGAGTCTCTCTCCGTTTTTGAAAAAGGTTTTATTTACTAATTATTATCATTTTATTTTATGTGTGTGAATGTTTTGTACTCATGTTTTCTCTGTACTAACTGCATGCCTAGTGCCTAGGGAGTTCAGAAGAGGGAGTCAGATCCCCTGGAACTGGAGTTTCAGGCAGTCTCAAGCCATCGTGTATGTGCTGGGAATTGAACCCTGGTTCTCTGCAAGGTCTAGGGCAAGGTCTGAGCCTTCTTTCTAACCCCAAGATTTCATTTTTGTGTATATGTGTTTGCGTGAGTGTGGGTTTGTGCAGTGTGGAGGTCGGAAGAGGGCATCAGATCCCTTGGAACTGGCGTTATAGGTGTGAGCTGCCGGATGAGGGTACTGGGAAATAAACTCAGGTCCTTTGCAAGAGCAGTTAAGTGCTTTTAACTACTGTTGGTTGTCTTTCCAGCCCCTCCTAGCCGTGACATCATGGTGGCTTCATCCTTATGACATCGTCTAACTCAGTGTCCTCATTTAGGTCCCATCTCTTACCGCCCCCCAACTTTTTTTCGAGGCAGCCCTGGCTGTCCTGGAACTTGTTCTTTGACCAGGATGGCCTGGAACTGCCTGGACAGTTTGCTTCTTATAAAATACCGGTGAGATGGCTCAGTGGTTAGAGACACTATTATCACTGTATGAGCCTGACAACCTGAATTTAAACCTTAGAACCTGCATGGTGGAAGAAAAGAGTTCTCCTTTGACCTCCATATATGTGCCACGGTACATGTATGCCCAGCATATACATTATACACAAGCATGTATACATACCCCAATAATGACAGTAAAATGCATTTAAAACGTAGGTAGTGCTTTTGATCTTTTTGTTGGCAGAACAACCCTGAGAGGGGGTTGGGCTGCGTGTGGTGGCATTGACCTGTAATCCCAGCATTTGGAAGACTGAGACAGGAGGATTACGAGTTTGAGACCAAGCCTGGACTACATATTCAGACTGTCTGAAAAATACAACAGCCCTTTGGGATTGTGGCTGGGGAGATGGTCCAGCTGTTAAAAGCGCTTGCTGCTCTTGCAGAGGACCCAGGTCTGGGTCTCCGTCAACTCACAAACACCCTAGTCCCAGGTCTCTGGTGCCCTTTTCTGGCTTCCTTGGACTCCTGCACACATGTGGTACACATAAACTCATGCTAGCACATACACATAAAAGTAATAAATGCATGTTAAACAAAATGAAAATGAGGGGACTTTATTTTTCCATCCATCCATCAGCCATTCCACCAGCCAATGGGAAATGTGCGGGGTACTTGTCCTCAGTGGTAATCTGTAGATAGCGCCTATGAGAGTCTGCCACCAGTCATGGCTGCGAATATTCTGGCTGGCTGGCTGGGGGACAGCTGGTGACAAGCCTTACTATCACAGGTCTTTTTTTGGCATACATGCCAACATGATCCCACCCTTACCAGAGCAAGGGACAGTCCTTCAGTCCCTTTGTCAGGTCATCAGCCCCCGTCCCTGACAGTTCTGTCTCTGATCATAACGTTTCTAGAGCGTCGCATAGCTGGGATGGCAGAGTATGTGGCCTTGGAGACTGGCTTCCACTCAGTACTGCCCTTGGTGTGTTGTGAACCAGGGATGCATCCTCTTTGGTCTCTTCTCACCTGCATTGGCCTTGCATTTTCTAGGCAGGCACTTTGCTGCTGACTCACATCCCAGTGCCTCCCTGGGGGATTCTAGGCAAGTACTCCATTGCTGAGCCATGCCTCCTGCGCCTCCCTGGGGGATTCTAGGCAAGTACTCCATTGCTGAGCCATGCCTCCTGCGCCTCCCTGGGGGATTCTAGGCAAGTACTCCATTGCTGAGCCATGCCTCCTGCGCCTCCCTGGGGGATTCTAGGTAGGCCATGTACAACTCAACTAAATCCATAATCTCTCTATTTGAGACAAGGTCTCTCTGTGCAGCCCAGGTTAGCCTAGGACTCATTTTGCAAAATAGGTTTCAAACTCTGAGCTGGTCCTGCATCAGTCTCCCAAGTTCTGGGATTATAGGTGGTCCACGTCAGGCCAGGTTCCTGTCAGTCACTTGGATAGGACACGGTGTTGTGGTTGTGCCACACACCACACATACACACACATCTCCAGCGATAATATCTCAGGGGCAATCCAGACATTCCCAAAGAATTTATGTGCTCAATTTGGAACTAGCCAAAATGGGGGGCCCTCTTTCCCCTTTGTACAGGAGCACCTTCTGTGCCCGCTTTGAGAGAGCTGACCCGAGGCCAGGAATGCACCCACCTCTGGTCTCAGGAGCTGGAATTTCATCCGGCGTTTCTGGTGACTCACACAGTGAGCCCCTGCGATGAAATTACACCTTCCTGCCGCTGCCCTTGGGGCCTCTGGTCCTGGATCCTTCGCTGCCCAGGTGGGCTGTGGAACAGTTCATGCTGTAGGCCCCTGAGAGCTAGGGTTGGGATGGTGCCAGGCAGGGGTGCCGTCTGCTGAGTGATGTGTCCATTTCTTATGTTCCCTTGCTCCAGGAGTCAGATGGGAGTTGGGGGTCCCCTGTTATGTGTCAGCAGCTGTGGCTGCTTTGCTTGGTGTGGAAATTCCAAGTTGCTTTTGTGTGTAGAGAAGCAGGATGAGAAGGCCATGTGGCTCTCACAGTCCCGACTTATGTGAGACAGAACAGGTTGTATTACCGTGTGTGTGTGTCTGTCTGTCTGTCCTACCACTGTGTGGATTCTGGGGGTCAAACTCAGATTGTCAGATGTGGTGGCAAGTGTCCTTACCCGCTAAACCATTTTGCTTACCCTTTTAGGTGTTTTGGTTTTTTTTTTTTTTTTTTTTTTTTTTTTTGAGACAGGGTTTCTCTGTGTAACAGGCCTGACTGTCCTGGAACTTGCTCCTTGCTCTATAGACCAGACTGCCCTTGAACTCACAGAGATACATGTGCCTCTGCCTCCCGAGTGCTGGGATTAAAGATGTGCATCACCAGCACCTGGCCCTCCTTTTGAGTTTTTTTTAGTTGACATCTTACTATATGGCTCAGGTTGGTCTTGAACTCTTGTTTCTTCTGCCTCCACTTTCTGAAGCTGGGGGTCACAGGTGTACACTACCACTTCTGGCTCAGATAAGGTTTTTTTTTTTTTTTTTTTTTTTTTGTGGGTTTTGTTTCTTCTCATGTCCTTCCCTCCCTCCCTCCCTCCCTCCATCCCTTCCTTCCCTCCCTGTATTGTGGCTACAACCCAGAACCTCACACATGCTAGGCAAGCTTTCTACAATTAAGCTACAACCCCAGACATGAGCTTGGAGGTTTTAAAACTTGTGTGTGTGTGTGTGTGTGTGTGTGTGTGTGTGTGTTTTTATCCTAGCCTTCCCCTGAGAAATTTTGTCAACCTCAGCACCCCACCCCCACCCCATGGTTTCCCTACATCCCTCCCATGTCTGCTGAAGTCCATAAGGTTGGACCTTTGGGGTCAGCACTCATTGAGAGACTCTGGGAAACTCTGGGCCAGTAGCTGGTGCATGTGGGACCTGGGATACACTCAGGTGGTCATCAGTCAAACAGGACCCCTGCCAGCCCACCCACCTCCAGGGTGGTCCTGGCAGCTTCTGGGGGGTTCTTGTGGTGACTGGGCCAGGTTGGTCTCTTGTGTTTATCTAGGAGCTGGTTTTTCAGGAATAGCTGCTTCTAGCAGCAAGGCCCAGGCTGGGGGTGAGTGGGGCCCTACAAGGGAGGTGACTCCCCTCTTCCCCCATGCGCCCTGGCTTCCAGGTGCCGACACAGCACCCGCCCTGCTCCTAGGCAGGTGGGCAAACCACATCCTCCTCTTTGATCCAGGTCCATTGCCCGCCCACCCTGGGCCAGCCACAGCCTGAAACTGCTCGCAGCACCTCCAAGCTGAAATATTCTTTGGTCTTCCTGAGTCAGAGGCCATGGCACCGCCTGGGGCATCCCCAGCTCACAGTGGAGTGTTTTGAAGCTGGGCAGGAGTGGGTTCAAGTTCCAGCTTGACCACTGACCTGCTGGGTAGCCTCAGGCAAGTGACTTCACCACTCTCAGCATCATGGGAATAAAGAAGAACCTTAGGGGGAAAATATTTCTTGTGTGTATGTGTGTGCTATGGTACGCATATGGACTCCATTTGGGGGTCAGTTCTCTCCTTCCACCATGAGGATCCCAGGGATTGAACTTGGGCCATCAGGCTCGGTGGCTAGTGCCTTTACCTGCTCAGCCTCCGCACCCCCCTATTTATTTATTTATTTAGTGTTTTGAGACAGGGTTTCTCTGTGTAGCTTTGGAGCCTGTCCTGGAACTCACTCTGTAGACCAGGCTGACCTCGAACTCACATAAATCTGCCTGCCTCTGCCTCCCAAATGCTGGGATTAAAGGCCTGCTTCACCATGCCTGGCTATAAAGAATGTTTTTGTATTACTGGTCTATTTCCTGGGCCCAATTACTGCTTGCAGGTCTCAGCTTGGAAGACCTTTTTAGTGGCTGGTGTCCTTGATCTTCTCTGCTTCTCCAAGCTTGTGTTATGAGTCCCTCCTCTGAGTCCTGCCGCCCGAGCCTTGAGGCCCAGCCACAAATGAGAGACTTGCTCTTCTATTTGTCATGTTCTGGGACAGAGTCATCAGTTGCCAGCAAAATCAGGCTGGACAGAACTAGTCCAGTACAGTCAGCTGGCTCCCTGAGCACCAGGACATACTTGTAAAAGGGACATAGATGGCAGCTGTGGATCACACGTTGAATGCAAGCCTGCACAACTCAAGGGAGACCCTGTGTCAGAATAGAAAGTAAGCCAGGTATGGTGGCACGCATGCTGGCTAGAGCATGATCTAAAACACCCAGGGGAGAAAAAGAAACCGGATCACGTGAATCCTGGTAGATAGAGCACTGGGTTTTGCTCGTCAGAACTCCTAGTCTCTACTTGAACCTCAGAGAACATTGTTTACAAGTTTGCTAGCTGGGAGCCTAACAACCAAGACAAAGCTTCCTCCAGGAAGAACCTTGGCTCATGGAGAAGATGGGGTGCCTCAGGTGTTGCCCCATCCTAGGATGGATGCATGCAGTCCCAGACATGCAGGTTGTGAGCTTTATTCTGTTTGACCTTAAACTCAGGATCCTCCCCTGCCTTGGTCCCTCTAATGGAGGAATCATGGGCATGAGTCACACACCCAGCTGCCTGGGGTTTATTCTGGTGTAGGTGTTGTGTCTCCAGTTGATGGGCTATATCTATCCTCTTAAGGTTCCCAGGAGCTCTGAAGACTTCTGAGCTTAGGTAGGAGGATCAAAGGTGGGCAGGGCAGCAAGTCAGGGGCAGAAGCATGGCTCAGCTGTAGAGCACCTGCCTAGAATCCCCCAGTGAGGGGTTGGGGGTGTGGCTCAGCTGTAGAGCACCTGCCTAGAATCCCCCAGTGAGGGGCTCCGGTTGTCGCTCAGCTTTAAGACACTTGACTAGCGTTCAGGAGGTCTTGAGTTGAATCCCGGGAGTTTGGGAGGGCTTTGAGAGTAAGCCTAAAGCAGCCTTGCATGGTGGTACACACCTGCAGTGCCAGCACTCCAGAGACTGAGCAGGAAGCTAACAGGTCCCAGCGATAGCTGTGCCTTTCAGAACTCAGCCATGTGGCCTTAGAGCCCAGGTTCCTGGGGAGCACTTGTTTGGAAGTCAGTGGATCCTTCCTTCATGAATGCTCCTCCATAGTTACCTTTTCCAAACTTAGGGTTTCACCCCAGCTGGCTCTGTTCCTAGTTTTTCATCCCCAAATTGCCATCCAGTAACTGAAACTAGCATTTCTGATCATCTGCTAGTCCCCCATCCTGTTCCCACATTCCTGACTCTTTGGTTAAGTGCTGATGAGACTTTGGGCCAACTGTGTAAATCTCAGCTTTTCAGGCTGGAGGGGGTGTGGCTCAGTGGTAGAGCACCTGCCTTGAACCTCTCAGGGAGGGGCTGGCGGTGTGGCTCAGCTGGGAGAGTGCTTGTACACCATGCACGAGGTCCTGGGTTCGCTCAGTAGTATCATATAACTTGGTTTTGATGATGCACACCTGCAACCCCAGCAATTGGGAGATGAAGACTGGAAAAATCAAGGTCAACCTTGGTTACATAGGGAGTTTGAGATCAGCCTAGGCTACATGAGACTCTGTCTTCAAAAGATTAAATAAAAATTAAGCTCTTCTTTTCCATCCTAGGAGTTGTAGCCAGCTCACAAGGCGTGGGTTTCTGTCCAGTTAATCAGGCATACACAGCTAGATGAAGGTAGGCTATTGTAGGTCTGAGACTGGCAGTCTAGGGCTGTGATGGTTTCCATGAAGAGAATCTTCTTGGATGATTCAGCCTAGGGGTTGGAGTGACAGTAGCTGGGACGGGAGCTGGAGAGCGTTGAGGCAGGGGTTAGGCAGGACATGGGTGGGTGGTTGGGGCAACTGGAATGACTATAGAGAATGTTGTGAAATGGATCCGGATAGTGGAAGAGATCAGAGTGAGGGAGAAGGAGTTGTCCTTCCAGCTGCAGCTGAGGCCAAGAGAGCCCTCAGATAACTAACTCATAGTTTAACTTCTGTTTGTAGATAGGGAAACTGAGGTTGCGGTGGTAGGTGCGGACCGGACGTAGGTGCGGACCAGACAGTGCTCAGATTCTCATTGGAATTGAGTGTCCTGATAAGCCCAGAACAGCCATTCCTGGGGCTCTGCTCTGACCCCATTGGTTCAGAGGGTAGAAGGGCAGGCGGCAGTGGGAGGGGCAGCCGGCTCAGAAGGGAGAGTTCTCACCCGCCCCACCCCCAAGCCAGCGCCCAGGGTTAGATCATCCCTGAGCCTTTGGCTGGTTTCCATTCAGCCTTCATTTCCCGACATGAAAGGACCTGATGCCCCTCCACCTCCTAGATCTTCTCAGAAGGCGTGTTTACGTCTGGCAAGGGGGTCTCCAGAGACACCATCCTGGGCCTCCCACCACAGCCTCGCCCGCCCGTGGGGCTGGCACCGCCTCAACTCTGGCTTCTCTGCATTGTATCCGGCCGTCCATCCTGTTCTGGGATAAATATGTTGGTATGCCGATGTGGAGAAGCATGCATCTGCCGCTGGCAGCCGGGTGCCCTGGGCTCCCAGCTGAATGATATGGGCTTGCATGTCCCACTCTGCTCCCCCTGTGTGGGGTGTCAGAGCGATGGGGTGGGGGGTGGCGGGGCAGAACTTGGTAATCTCACAGTTGCTCAGTAACCGGTGCTCAGGGTTACCTAGACTGTTACCAGACGGTGTCCACGTGGCCTCCGTGAGGCATGTAGTCCTCACCTTCTCCAGAGCTGTTGATACCCTTTTGCTATGAGGCAGCTGAGGCAAGGCGAGGACTATGCCTCTGAGCCACACCCCAGTCCCTCACTGGGGGATTCTGGGAAGGTGCCCTACCACTGTACCACACTCCCAGCCCGCCCCCCTCCCTGGAGGATTCTAGGCAAGAGCTCTACCACTGAATCACAACCTAGCCCCAAGTTGTGGGATTTTTAGACAGCTTCTCTATAGCTGAGCCATGCCCCTGGCCCCTCACTGGGGGATTCTAGACAATTGTTAGTGTTTGCAGGAGGGTTTTATAGGCCAATGCCGGCATTCAGATACAACCATTTGAGTTGAGGATGGATTGCCTGTATTATGATGACCCTGTAAAGTTATCTTGCCTAGACATGGGGCTGCAATTCTATTGATAGGATGCTTGCCTTATACTGAGGAAACCTGGATTCCATCCCCTGAGTGTAAGCCTGGTGTGGTATCATACACCCAGCCTTGGGAAGGGGGAAGCAGGAGGATCAGGAGTTAAAGTCATCTTTAGCTGCTCAGTGCAAGTTGGGAGGCCAACCTGCGCTACTTGGGACCCTGTTTTAAACAAGCAAGTAAAGTTAATTGACTCAGCGCCCTCAACACGTGTCTCCGTTTGTTGACGTGTGCATACAACACGGGAATTGGCCAACAGTCCTTCTCTCCCAGTGTTTTGTGGTTCTTCCTTGACGCGTGACTGCTTACAGAGTACCCGTTGTATGCCAGGCACTGTCGTTGGGCCCTTCTGTCAGCAGTGGACAGAACAAAAAGGGTGGTTGGCAGGGCTACCATCTCCCTCCACATCAAGCTTTTTGGATCTGACCACCTCACTCGCTACCTTCCCACCAGATGGAACATGCCAGAAACTGGCCATAGGGTGGGGATCTTTTGTTGGCCTTTGAGATGGCCATCTGGGTTTCTAACCAATGTCTGGGCCTGTGGAAAGGCAGTGGAGTCTGGCTGTCACACAGCACGTGGCTCTTCAATTCTGCGTGTATGAAGGGTTGGGAGGCCTGATCCTAGACCTGAAGTAGTTTGTGTGTCCATCCAACCCTGCTTTCCTTTCTAAAGAAGGAAGCTATTGGGGCCCATTCTGTGTTTCTCTCTTACCAGCCTCTACCTTCCACTCCATCTGCCTTTCAGTCCCCCACCTTGGTGCCTTTTCTGAGTGTTGATCTCCCTCCCCGCTAGGGTATCAGTGGCCAGTCTTCCTCAACCTCCCTAATTCCACCTTCTCTGGTGTCTCTGTTGCTTGCTCTTCTACCTTTTGTCATCCACTTGTGATCTTCACTGTCCCCCACCTGTCTCTCAGACCCTGTCTCTCCAGTCCGGGTCTCCAGCCCCACCACCCCTTAACCTACACTGGCCTTGGGCATCCTTCACCCTGAGAGGCTCAGCTCCTTCCCTTCCTGCCTTCCTCCTTTCCCAGGGTATCGGCATCCAAGTGAAGATCTGAATTGGATGTCTGGGATTAGTCTCCACGTCTGCCCCCAAATCACTGCTTCGGTATGATTCTCCTGTCTGCTGCAGCCTTGGCATAATCCCCACTTCTCAAACTCCAGCCTTGACCCCAGGGGCAGTTTTACATCTGCCGTAACCGTCACCCTTTGGTCACCGCACCTGCTTTCAGCCCTTCTACATACGACTCCTGTTTGCTTGAATGCCTTTGGTCCCGGGGCCTTAAGGCCCATCTTGGTGTCTTCACCCACCACCTCCTGCTCCTCCCCTCACCACGGCAACCCTGGTCCCCACCTCACCCACTTGCCCAGCTTCTAGTCAAGGCCACTGTCCTGCTTTACCCTGACCGCGACACGTGGGCGGCCCAGGCTGGCGGCTGGGTTTCCTGGGCAGCCAGTCATTTGGCAAGCCTTCAAAGTCTGCTCAGCTCTGTGGCCTGGGAGGTGGGTACTTTGGGCAGGGGTGGGGCAGGCGTCCCCCTTGATGACTGCATTGCTGAGGTCAGCTCTGGCATCGGCTCCTTTGGGGAACCACTCCCCCCCCCATTGCCTCCCATCATTTTATTCTTCCAGCTTGTCACTAATTTTGTCTTTTGAGGGTTCTTGTTTGTTTTGATTTTTGTTTTATGTTTGAGGTAGCTCAGGCTGGCTTCAAGCAGGCCCAGTTTATGTATTGCTGGTGATTGAGCCCGGGGCTTTGTGCAGGCTGGGAAGTGTTCTGCCAGCTGAGCTATGCTCCATATCTCTGCCTCAGATAGCCGTGTAGTCATAGTAAAAGGGACAAATAGCTGGGTGGTGGTGCTCGCCTTTAATCCCAGGCAGACGGATCTCTATGAGTTTGAGCCCAGTCTGGTCTACTGAGTGAGTTAGTTTCAGGACAGCCTTCAAAGCTACGGAGGAGCCTGGCCCAGAAAAAAAGGAGGGGGGGAGAGGGCAAATGTTGCTGGTGTAAACCTGTAATCCCAGGATTGGGGAGACTGAGGCAGGAAAATCAGGGGTTCAAAGTCATCCTCGGCTGACATAGTGAGTTTGTGGCCAGCTTGGACTACGTGAGACCTTATAACTGGGATTCAGCTGGTAGAGCTCTTGCCCTGGCTCCCATCTTTAGCTCTACATAAATTGGTATGTTGACCACACATGACTGTACCCTACATTGGTGGGGGTTGAAGTGGGAAGACCAGGATTTAGGGTAATCTTTAGCTACCTCTAGAATTAGAGGCCAGCCTGGGCCGATTGAGACCCTGTCTCAAAAAACCAGAAACAAATAAACAAAAAGCAAAACAAAATCTGGTTTTAATCCCCGTCGTCAATTTTCTTGTCATCTAGAGGTTTCTTCCCAGCTTGAAGCCCAAGCACTCTAGGGTGTGGGGTGTGTGTGTGTGTGTGTGTGTGTGTGTGACTTCACAGAGGCTGTGGCTGTGGGAAGTCCTGTGTCTGGGCACCTGTATGTGTCCTCTCTGCTGGGCCAGGGGCTTGTCCAATCCCCCAGCCAGAGGCTGCCCTGTGGGGAACCCGCCCCAGGAGAGGCCCCTGCTGCCTGGAGATTAGTCTCCAAGGCCACAGTGCCAGTTGCCATAGGCACTCAGGTCCCAGATAGTGCTGTGATTTCTCATCCTGGTCACGCAGGCGGCTGCCAGTGTCGCCTGCCAGGAGCCAGGCTTTAAATAACTGGCGGAAACCTGACCCTCCAAAGAAATTGTCTACCAAGGCCTGGCCTACCCTCCTCGGGGCAGGCTCAGGGCAGTGGTAACCCTCCTGCTGTCACCAGGGCCCCTCCCGGGGGCTTGGAACAATATGACAGAGGGAATCTAAGTACACAGAAGGGGACTGGGGTCCCAGCCCTGAGACGCTAACCCCTGCACTATGTAGCCCACACCCCCATAACTCTGGACTTCTGAGGAAGAAAGGCTTCTAATAGCCAGACCTCAAACATGTCCCTGTCTCTCATCTCTACTACTCTAGTGTTACTAGAAAGTAGCATGAATCCTGGACCGGAAACCTGGTTCCTGCTCCCATGCCTTGGCCTTCCCTGGGGCCCCCTTTCCTGTCCCGAGGGTAAGGCAGCACTGTTGGGTGTTTGTTTGTTTTTAATTCTTAAATATTTACTTTAACATATTTTAAAATTACTTTTATCTATTTTTGCATGTGTGTGTATATATGTGGAGGTCAAAGGGCAACTTTCAGGAGTGGGTTCTCTTCCTTCTACCATGTCAGCCTGGGGATTTAACCCATGTCAACGGGTTTTAGAGGCAAGTACCTTTACCAGTTGAGCCCTATTGAAGTGCCTGCCTTTGCTTCCCAAGGTAATAAAGTAACACCTTATTTATGTCATCTATGAAACAGAACAGCAAAAAGAAAATGCCAGGTGCCGTGGTACATGCTTGTGATCCACCATTTGGGAGGTGGACACGGGAAGATCGGGTCATCAGTCAGAGACCATCCCTGGTTATAGGAGACCCAGCCAGGGTGGAGCTCAGAAGGTGGAGTGCTCACACATAGCTAAAAGCCTTCCTTGGGTTCCAATCCTAGCACCACGTAAACTGGTCATGAGGACACAAGGCTGCAACCCTAGTGCTTGGATCAGAAGGATGAGAGTTCAAGGTCATCCTTTAGCTACTTAGTGAGTTTGAGGGTGGCCCCAGCTACATGAGGTTCTGTCTCACAGGGGTGGGAGGTGGGGGGGGGGGAGAAAAACCTGGGTAGGGTATGGTGGCACGTGCCTGGCGTCCTAGCTACCGAGCAGATAGAAGACAAGTTCAAGATTAGCTTAGATGACTTAACAAGGTCCTGTCTAAAATTAAAATAAAATAAAAATGGAAAACATTATTATAAGTGATGACCATAACTATATGTGTGTGTGTGTGTGTGTGTGTGTGTGTGTGTGT
The DNA here is from genome assembly GCF_943737965.1 of Phodopus roborovskii. Classification (NCBI taxonomy): domain Eukaryota; kingdom Metazoa; phylum Chordata; class Mammalia; order Rodentia; family Cricetidae; genus Phodopus; species Phodopus roborovskii. Next base: position 9,360,302 of record NW_026126598.1, on the reverse strand, counting down.
GTGTGTATGTATTTGTTTTGTTTTGTTGTTTTTTCTGAGACGATTTCTCTGTGTAGTTCTGGCTATCCTGGACCAGGCTGGCTTCAGACTCACAGAGATCCACTTGTGTCTGCCTCCTGAGGGGTGGGATTAAAGGCCTGGGCCGCCCAGCAAAATAACAAATGATATTTTTTCTTTTTACAAACCAGCCCCGTTTTACCAGCTCCCTGGTTGCCTGCTGTCCCAGCCCGCCACCCTTTGGATACCCATTTGACTATTCCTTCTTTTCATGTGTGTTATGTGGTGTCTGTGCACGTATATACACTTGTTCACATGTGTGGGTGCACACATGAGCGGAGGCCCAAGTTGATGTTGGAAACCTTTCTTCATTTCTCTTCGACCTTGTTCATCGAGGCAGAGTCTGTCAGCCAAACCCAGAGCTCAATGCTATGGCTTAGTCTTTATAACTTTGCTCTGTGGACCCCTTCCCTTGTCTCTGCCTTCTATAGCTGGAATTTCAGGTGGGCCACCATGCCCCTCGGATTTTACATGGGTTCTTGGGATCCCAACTCTGGTCCTCTGGCTAGTATAGCAAGCCCTGTGACCACTGAGCCATCTCCCTAAACATTTAATTTAAAACAAAAACCCTCCAAAGTGATGCATATGTTTGTATGCGTACATGTGCACATCCTCCAGTGTCGTCCTCTCCATTTTGTTTTGAGGCAGGGTCTCTGTTGTCTTATGCTGCGTTCTCCAGGCTAGCTGTCCCATAGTTTCCAAGGATTCTCTTGTCTCTTCTGCCTGTCTCTTCACTGACTTGCTGGGATTACAGACAGACATGCTACTGCGTGCGTGCGCACGCCTTTTTCATGTCTTCTCAGCTTGTGTGGCAAAGAACTTTAACCCACTGAGCCATCTCCTCATTCTCTAAGACACGGTCTCTCACTGGCCCAGGACCCATCAGCTCAGCTAGGCTGGCTGTCCAGTGAGCCCTAGGCATCCATCTGTCTCTGCCTCCTCAACACTCAGGCACCGCCACACCTAGCTTGTTTTCTTGTGGGTGCTGGAGATGACACACAGATCCTTGTATGGCAAGTACTCTGTCAGCTGAGCCATCTTGCCATCTCCCTCACTGTCTGACTCTGGATGCCAGGGTTTGACCTGGCTTTGAACTCTGCATAGCGTGAACTTTCGCACCTGGAATCTTTCTTCATCATTTCGACATCCAGCCCTGATGTTGCGTGAGGCGGAGGTTGGGCTGCCTATCTGATGTGTTTTCCAGTAGACGGGGCTCCAGGGAATAAACGAGGAGGAGTTGCCGAAATCACAATCTCGAAGGTTTGTTTCTCAATGACCTCGCCTGCTTGAATATAAAAGGACATCTCTGTGCGTGCTGGGGGAAACCTGTGATCCCAGTCCTTGGGATGCTGAGGCCACTAGATTGTAAATTCAAGGTGAAGTCTGGGCTACATATTGAGACCCTGCCTCAAAAATCTGTAGGCCATGGGGTTGGTTAGATGGCTCAAGAGAGTATAGGTGTATGCCACTAAGCCTAATGAGCTGAGTTTGATCCATGTGGTGGAAGGAGACATTTACTCCTGAAAGTTGTCCTGTGACCTCCACATCCTTGGTGTAGCAACCCCCTCCCCCAGGAGACTGATAAATGTAAAAGCAAAATTCAAAAGCAACCATAGCCTGAAGTAGGAATTGGCATAAGGTGGAGGCTAGCCTGGGCTACGTAGGGAGATAGTGTCTCAAAAGTGTTATAGATGTAGTTCAGTGGTAGACATGTGCCTAGAGTCCCCCAGTGCACACTGGCCCGTTACAAACAGGTCCTGGGTTCTTTCTTCACTGGCAAAGGGAAACAGATATTCCAGAATTTGCATTTGCAAGTGCCATAAGAGAGAGTGGCTCATGAGAGAGACTGTGGAGTCTTGGTGTGACCCTGGGTAAGGATGCAGAGGTCTTGTGACATTATCTGTCCCGTTTGGACCTTCATGTAGGTGGTTGGGTGAGGGGCCCATCTGGCCCTGAGCAGAAGGACATTGTGCAAACATGCATAGTGCTGAAAGATGGTTTTCTTTCTTTCTAAAAAAAATATATATATATATATTTTAGTTGTTTTTTAGAGAGTGAGCCAGAGAAAGGCAGAGATAGAGAGACAGAGAGTGACAGAGGTCAGAAGACAACCTCCAGGAGTCCATTCTCTCCTGCCACATGAGGTCATCAGGCTTAGTGGCCATTACTCACTGAGCCATCTCACTGGCCCCAGAGGTGGTTCCCCTCCTCCCCTCCCCCCTTCCTTTTTGGAGATAGGGAGTGCTGTTGTCCACACTGCCCTAGAATTCCCTGTGTCGTGAGAATGACCTTGAACTCCCGATCATCCTCCCTCTGCCTCCTGAGTGCTGGAATTGCCAGCTTGCAGCAGCACACTTGGATAAGAGGTGTTTTTCCAAATCGGTTGAAATTCTTTCACATCTTATTTACCAGCTTGGCTCACTAAGGAGAGGAAATGTGAGCTATTGTGACCTTGGCCATGTTTTTCCTGAGCTAGACTACATATAAATGCCAGGCTCTCCTAGGGGCAGAGACCATTTTTTGTGCTTATTTTAATTTTTAATTTTATTTTAGTTGTGTGTGTGTGTCAGTGTGCGTGCGTGTCTGTGTGTGTGCGCCATGCATGTGTTTAGAAGCCAGAGGACAACTTGGGAGAGTCAGTTCCTACCACGTGGGTCTCTGGGATCAAATACGAATCGTTAGGTTTGGTCTGTTGTACCTTCACCAACTAAGCCGTATCACGAGTGCTGGTTGGTTGATTTTACAAGGCCTTTCACTGTGTATCTTAGGCTGGTCCAGAGCTCATGATCCTCCATCCTCCACTTCCTGAGTGCTGGGATGACAAGTGTGTGTCACCTGAGAGATCCTCTTTAGAAGGCTTGGGTAAATGGGTCCTTCAGAAATAGAAGTTGATGTCAATGGGGGGATGATCCTGTCTGCCCAACATGAGCTACTCCCCCCAGAACATCAGGGCTTCCTCGGACTGCAGGAGTACCTGCAGCTCCAATAATTCCAATAATGTGTGAACCTCAGGAGCCAGAAATCCTGGACTCAGCTTGGGGAGACAGAGGGTGTGGGTCTCTCCAGACCCAGATGTTGGCCATGAGATGTATTTAAGAGGTATTTGCAGCTGAGAGTGCACATAAGTGTTCAAGATCTTATCTCCGTTGCGTTCCTCAGTTGTAGTCATAGGGCTGTCCTTACCTTATGGGACTGAAATGCTGAAGCCAGGCGTGGTGGTTGCACACCTTTGCGCCTCCCTTGGGAAGCTGAGGCTGGTGGAACCGGAGTTCAGGGGCAGCCTAGGAGACTAGTGAGACTTTATCCCTCCCCTGGCCATACCATACTGGACAGCTAAGCAGGGTCGGACCTGGTTAGTTCTTGAATGAGAGACTCTATCTAAAAAGATATCTTTGTATACATGCACAGGAGGCCAGGAGAGGGTGTCAGATGCCGTGGACCCGGGGGTATAGGTGTCTGTGAGTCATCCAACATGGCCACTGGGAACTGAATCAGGGTCCACTGTAAGAACAAGTATCATAGCTGCTGAGCCCTCTCTCCAGCTCCCCTCACCTTGTTTTTTTAGAGACAGAAACTAGTACTAGGACCTGGGACTCACCATTGAGTCTAGAGTAGATGGCCAGTGAGCCCCAGAGATGTACCTATTTCTGCCTCCCCTGTGCTGAGACAGGCAACCACCAACCCCAGCCTCTTACGGGGATGCTATGACATGAACTCCGGTCTGTACGCTTGTTCAGCAAACACTTTACCTACTAACCCATCACCCCATCCCTCCAAAAAGATCTTAAATGATAAACCAGACAAGGACCAGCAAGATGGCTCAGTGGGTAAAGACTTGCCATCAAACCTGACAACCTAATTTGATCCCTAAAATCCATCTGGTGGAAGGAGAGCTTGAGTGGACTGAAGGTTGTCCTCTGGCCCCCATGGGTGCACACACCATGGCATGTTTGTGTGTATGCACAAATAAATGCAATAAGAAAAATATTTTTTTTCCCAAAATAAACCAAATGGGCTGGATGTGCTGGCGTTAAAGAAAAAGGAGAAAGCGAGCTGAGTAGCAACAGCGTCCATCTCTCTCTATTTCCCAACCACAGATGCTATGTGACTAGCTGCCCCATGCTCCAGCCGCCACGATGAACTGTACTCCTCCAAGCTGTATTCAAACGAACCCTTCCTTCACTTGCTTCTTGTATGGTATTTTAATTAACTAATTTTCTGAAGCATGCTCTCACTATGTAGCCCTGGCTGCCTTGGAACTCCTACTGTAGACAAGTCTGGCTTTGAAGTCAGAGATCCATGTGCTCCTGCTTCTTGAGTGCTGGGATTAAATTTGTGAGCCACCACACCCAGCTTGTCTGTCTGGTATTTTATCAAAGCCAGAAACATAGTACGATGTCTGAGCCATCATGATCTAACCAATGATCTAACCACTACCAGTGGGGAACCATGGCTTCAAAACATGAGGTTGCCTCAGATTCAAACTATAACAGGTGTTTGTGTGTGTGTGTGTGTGTGTGTGTGTGTGTGTGTGTGTGTGTGTGTGTGTGTGTGTGTGTTGGGAGGGGTGGGAATTGCTATGTAGTCCAAGCTAGGCTGAAATTCTTAGTCTAAAGTAGGACTTGCTGCCCAAGATGACCTGGAGTTTGCAGCAATCCTTGTGCTTCAGTTTCTTGAGCACTGGGATAACAAGTGTTGGCCACAATGCCTTGAGACACTGTCCATGTCCATTCTTAAAAAGTGTTTATTTTAATTTGCATGTATTTTGCCTGCACATATATGTGTATACCACTTGTGTACCTGGTGGCTTCAGAGGTCAAAAGAAGGTATCAGACCCCTTAGAACTTGAATTATAGGTGGTTATGAGCCACCACCATGTGGATGCTGGGAACTGAACCCAGGTCCTCTGTAAGAGCATCAAGTGCTCTTAATCATTGAGCCATCTATCCATCCATCCATCCTGGTTACCTAGCTTGTTTCCCCTTTTAGGCTTGTGTGAAAAGGGCTGCAGTGAATAGAGGTGTGTTAGTCTCTTTGAGACTGTTGTTAGCTTACTGTAATATCAGGAAGTGTCTTAAGCCCGGTGTAGACCCAAGAAGATGCCTATCAACCCTTTATCTGGTGCTTGGAGTCTGAGCATGTTGCTGGATGTCCACAGATAGGGATCTGTGCTTTGTGTACACTGTGGAACCTAGTACCCTGAAGACCTGTACTGCTCACGTCTTAAATTGTCAAGGGAAGCTCACAAAACAGGCTTCAAGCTCTCTGGCTTCCAACCAGAAATGGATTGTCTGTCCACTGTGAAATGAACCAGGAGACAAACTTGTGCTGGGATTCAAATTCAGAAGCTTATGAATACTAGGCAAGCATTCTCCCACCAAGCCTAGCAACCTTCCTAATTTTTTAAATTTAATGATCCAAGGCAGCATCTCCCTTTGTAGCCCAGGTTTATCTAGAACTTGCTTGTAGCTGAGGATAACCTTGAATTCCTTCCTCCCACCATCACAGGGTTTCTCTGTAACAGTCCTGGTTGTCCTGGAACTTGATTTGTAGACCAGGAAGGCCTGGAACTCACAGAGATGTTTCTTCCTCTTCCTCTCAAGGGCTGGGATTAAAGTTGAGGACTGCCGCCGCCGCCACTACCACCTGGTAACCTTGAACTTTTTGGTCCTCCTGCGTCCACCCTGAATGAGGCTAAATTTTAGGCAATGTGCCACCACATCTGGTTTAGGGGGTGCTGAGGATGGAACCTGGTGTGTTGCACATAGGCACTCCATACATGGTACCCTGGACCCCCCTGTGCCCTATCCCCCAGCCTCCAGGCATTGCTGATTGTAAGATCAACTCAGGCAATACAGCCTGGAATCAGGCCTGGACAGGAGAGAGGCAGACTGTGAACTGCAAGATTCTCCCAGCTATGGGTGGAGCACAGACAGGAATGCAGGGCCCTGGGCAATTCCATCCCCTCTGGGCAGCCCATAGGACAGGAAATAGAGACTGTGGGTTGCTGGTAGGAAACGGCATTCTTCCCCCAGCCGGGATGGTAGACACTGCCTTTTGTTTGTTCTCTCGGCCTTCTTTTTGGAGAAACAGAAGCATATGGTGGCGGCTGGTGCGGAGGCAGTGTTTGGGTGGCTTGTGTGCTTGACTTTGCCTTTTGCGTGCCTGCCTGGGAGTTTTCTTCCCTGCATTGCCTCCCAACGTCTGCTCAGCTGGTGCATGGGACAGTGACACTGAGTCAGAGAACTTTTCCCGGGATCCAGAAAAATCTAGATCTCCCCAGTGGCTCTTGTGGGGTTTCCAACGGGGAAGAGATAAGAATTTGCAGAATTCTGAGCTGCTGGGATTTCTGTGTATCTATCCTGGGGCCTGAGCATGTGGAGTGGTCCTGCTGAGGAGGGATGGGAACAGTGCAGGAGCCTCTAGGATGGTCCTGAGGCTGCAGCTAGAAGGATAAGCCAAACTCTTGAGACCACAAGCATCTCAGATTTGGGATTTCCTGGGATTTTGGAATATTCGTGTCTAATCATGAAATACCGTGGGGATAGGACCTGTGTCTGAACAAGAAATTGGTTCCTGTTGCACCTCTACCTTCTGTACATAGCCTAAAGGTAATTTGATTTTATTTTAAATTTGATTCTTATTACTTTTCATTATGTGTTTGTGTATGTGTGGGCATTTGCCCATGTGTGCAGGTGCCTTGGTAAGTCAGAGGCTTAGGTGGTTGTGAGCCATCCAGTGTGGGCCCTGGGAACTGAACTTGGGTCCTTTGGAAGAATAGTATCTTCTCTTAATCACTGAGCTACCTCTCCAGGCCTGTGATTTAAAGGCAAATCTGTTTCCTTTTATTACATTTGTACTTATTTCAGGGTGGGGGAAGGGGCAAGCATGTGCCATGGATAGCTTGCAGGAGGTGATTCTCACCTTCCGTCATGAAGGTCCCAAGGATTGAACTCTGGTTGGCAGAAATGGTGGCGGGTGCTTTTACGTGCTGAGCCATCTGGATGGCCTGTAATTTGATTTTAAAACATTTTGTTTATTTATATTTGGGTGTTTCTCAGACAGGCTCTAATGTAGTCTATAGTAGCCCTGAACATGTTAGGTATCTATGGTTTTGAAGAGTGTGTGTGTGTGTGTATGTGTGTGTGTGTGTGTGTGTGTGTGTGTGTGTGTGTAGCATCCCCAGTTGCTTCTCCCCCTTATAGTTTTGAGACAGGATCTCTCACTGAACCTGGAGCTTGCTGTTTTTTTTTTTTTACTTGTTTGGGTGGACAGTGACCCTCCTGGGATGTGCCAGTCTCTGCCTGCCAGAACTGGGGTTATATGTGATGTTGCCTGGCTTTTATTATGGATGTGGGCATTAAAACTCAGACCTTATATTTGCACAGCCTGCAATTTATCCACTGAGCTATCTCCCCAGGCCCCTGGTTTTGAACTCTTGCTTTTCTTGAGTGCTATAAATATTGTAGTATTCCACTCCACTCAGCCTGATTGATTGGTTGGTTGGGTTGATATTTTTGAGACAGAAATCTTACATAGCCTGGGCTGGCATTGATTCTTGCTGTGTAACCAAGGCTGGCCTTGAACTACTGATTTTCCTGTTTCTGCCTCCTAAGTGCTGGATAAGTGGTAGGTCCAACTATTCCCAGCAATTCTTTGTTTGTTTGCTTAGAGTCAGGGTCTTGTTATGTAGCCATGTAGTCTAGAACTCACTTTGTAGACCAAGCTGACTTCAAGCCTAGGGTGATTTGTAGCAAGAATAATAAAAATCCAGAGACAGATATTGGGGTTCAAGCTGAAGATAAGAAAAGCAAAGCAGCCAACCACTAGAGTTCTTAGCTTTACCAAGGCTTGGGGCCAAAAGGGCCAATACTGTCCTCAGCATGACTGCAGACTGAATAGATAGTGCCCCTATCCCCACCCACTTATATTTCTCTCTAGTGCTGGGATTAAAGGTGCGCACCACCACCACCCAGCTTCTGTGGCTAACAAGAGTGGCTGCTGGGATTAAAGGTGTGTACCACCTCTGCCTAGACTCTCTGGCTGACTAGTGTAGCTATCTTTGCACTCTGGTCTTCAAGTAAGCTTTATTTGTTGGATCATAAACAAAATATCATGGTAGTAATCTTCAAGCCTCTACCTTTGAAGGCTAAGATGCCGTGGCCATCTTGAAGCTCATTTTGAATGATTCTTTTCCCATGCCTCCATAGTATTACAGGAGGTCAGGGGTGGAATTTTCCTCTTGTGGCATCCTGTCAGCACTCAGAGTTTTGGATTACAGAGCACTTTAGTTTTCGGGTTTTCAGATTCTGGAGGCTCTACCTGTAAACATGGTATCTCCAGGCTACCGACTCTGTATCATCACCCTTGTGGAGGCCACAGTTCAAACTCATTGCTTTCACAGGGCTGGCTCCAGGGAGATTCACTTCTTGCCCTCTCTAACCTTCGGTGGTGGTGACCTGCCTTGGCTTGGGGCCATGTGTTAGTCAGTTGTCTGATACTGTGACAAAAAATTGAGAAACTATTTAAATTGAGGACAGATTTATTTTGACTGACGGTTTCTAAGGTTTCAAGTCCATGGTCAGCTGGCTCTGATTTGGATCTGAGGTGAGGCAGAGCCTTGTGGTCCAGGGAACATGAGGTGGGGATGGTGGGGATGGAGGAGGGCGGGGCGGCTGCTTTTCTTATGTCATCCAGGAACAGCGAAGGGGGTGGGAGTTGCAAGGAGGAGAGAAAGAGAGAGGGAAAGGAAAGAAACAAGGTCCACCCATCAAATCCAGTCCCCAGGGACCCATTCCCTCCAACTAAGTCCCACCTCCTACTAGCCGGGTGACTGCTCAGTGAGTCATCATGTACTTCGAGCATGACCCAATCACTCTTCAATAGTATCACTGGCTAGGGACCAAGCCTCCAACTGACAGGCTTTTGGGAAGACACATCACCTCTAAGTCGTAAAACTATGTCATTTCTTCAGAGCTATCCACCCCCCCCCCCCCCCGAGAAAGGGACTTACTGTATAACTCTTTGTGTCCTGGAACTCACTGTGTAGACCAAGTTGGCCTCAAACTCACAGAGATCTGTCCGCTTCTGTCTCCTGAGTGCTGAGATTAAAGGAGTTGAATGTCACTATGCCTGGTTTGCAAAAGGTATTAGTGCCCATGAGACATGTACCTGGGTTTAGCTAATCCAGCTCTTGGGAAAGAGCCAGAGCCTCTGAGATTTCCGCTCCCTCCCTCCCTTTTGCTGGCCAGTGCAGACAGCAGAGTGAGCCCCGGGGCCATCTGCCCAGGCTGTATTTCTTTGGGTATCTCTGTTCTGAGGCTCCACCCTCTCCCCAATCTCTGTGCAGTACTCTCGAGTCTCAGGTCTTCCTTCTGTTGTGTCTTCCTCCACTACTCACCTTGAGACAGGGTCTCTCACTGGATCAGAAATCAGAAGCTGGCCATTTTGTCTAGGCATGCTGACCAGCAAGCGCTTGGGACCCATCTGTCTTACTCTCTAATGCTGGTGTCACAGGCATGTATAGCCTTGCTCAGCTTAAAAATAAATAAATTAAAAAATATATGTATGTATGTATGTATATGTATACAGCGTTCTGTCTGCATGTATGTTTACAGGCCCAAAGTGGACACTAGATCTCATTACAGGTGGTTGTGAGCCATCATGTGGCTGGTGGGAATTGAACTCAGGACCTCTGGAAGAGCAGTCAGTGCTCTTAACTCCATCTCTCCAGTCCCTCCCATGTTCAGCTCTTTATGTAGGTGATGGGGATTTGAACTCTGCTCCTCATCCTTACATAGTGGGTGTTGTTACTCACTGAGCCATTGCCCCAGCTCTGCAAGTTGCTATGTGGCCAAAGGTAACCATGATCCTGCTATTTTCAGCTGTCAGTTCTGGGATTATAGGCATGTTTATGTAAGCTTGGGATCGAACCCAGAGCTCCATGCATGTTAGAAAAGCACTGTACCAACTGAGCCACATGCCACCTTTTTTTTTATTATTATTTTTATTTTGATACTGACGCATGGATGACCTTGAATTCCCAGTAGTCTTCCTGTCTTCACCTCCTGAGTGCTGTAGGTTACAGGTATAGGTTTGGATCACCACGAACTGCTTCCAAGTTGCAACTTTATTTATTTTTTAATTTTAATTAAAATTTATTTATATCATTTTCCTTCTTCCAACCCTCTCAGATCCTCTCCCCCCAGTGCCCTCATCACACCTTCTCAAATTCATGGCCACTTTTCCTTTGATTGTTATTGTCGCATATGTTTATATATAAATGTATAAATAGAATTCACGGCAACTTTTTTGTTGTCAATGTCACAAAACATGCAAATACACTCCTATTGTTTGAATGTATATGATTTCAGGGCTGACCACTTAGGCATCCCAGGATTGGTTATCTCTGTATTTTGACCAGGTGTGAGGTGTTTGTTTGTTTTTTGCCTTTTTGTATTGGTCTCCAATTCTTTCTTTTAATTAAAAGCAAAAATTCCTGCATATGTCTGTATCTGTGCCAGTATCAATGTCACATGTGTGGAGGTGCCTGTGTTGGCCAAAAGAGGGTGTTGCATCCCCTGGAGCTGGAGTTACAGGCAGTTGTAAACTGCTTGACATGGGTGTTGGGAGTCTTCTGGAAAGCAGCAAGCCCTCTTAACTGCTGAACCATCTCTCTGGCCCTCCAAGTTGCACCTTTCATCTGGAGCTCCAGGCAGTGCCTTTCTGCTTACAACCTTCGAACCCCTGACTCCCGCTTGAACATGTATCTTATTAGTTCATTAAATGTGTGTTGAGTACCCAGGAAAAGGCAGACAAGGATCTGAGCCATGGGAATTCGGTTAACATGACTGACACAGCTGTTAGCCTCAAGGAATTTACCTTCAAGGTCAAGAAATCTAACAGGAAACATGTAAAGGGTCATTTCAGATCACAGTTGGTTCTGTAGAGAAAATAGAGCTGGACATAGTACCTGGGAAGTGGAGGCAGGAAGATCAGGAATTCAAGGTCATCCTAGGCTCATTCAGCTTATAGTCCAGCTCGGGCTCAATGACTACATCACAAAACAAAACAGCCGGGTGGTGAAGGGGCACACCTTTAACTCCAGCAATCAGGAGGCGGCAAAGGCAGTCGCATTTCTGTGAGTTCAAGGCCAGCCTGGTCTACAGAGTGAGTTCCAGGACAGCCAGTGATGCACAGAGAAACCTGTTTGGATAAAACAAAACCCCTAGTAAAATAAACGGGAAGATGGGGTTGTGAGAGCACGGTTGAGCTTTCTTGGCTATCAAGGTGTGCCCGAGGGAGTGAGTGAGTGAACAGGTAGCAAGTGGGCGACCTAGGCTTGGAGACCCATGCAGAAGGAAGAGGGCAGATGAGCCCAGTTCCCACAGTGCCTGCCTTGATGACGAGGGCGCTGGATTTTTTTCTTTATATTTTTTGTATAGGCGTGCTCGTGTGTGTGTGCACTCACTCATGCTTGCAATGCCACTTCATGTGTGTGGAGATTGGAGGACAACATGTTGGAGTCAGTTTTCTCGTTCTACTATTTTGAGCCCTGGAGAGTCAACTCAGATTGTCAGGCTTGGTGGCAAGCACATCCACCACCAACAGAGCCATCTTTCTTGTCCTGCTTTTTTGAGATACAGTCTCACTGTGTAGCCAGGGGTAACCTGGAAGTCACAGTCCTCTCGCCTTATAGGCATAAGCCACCACACTGGGCTTTCACACCTCCTCTGCAGTTCTACTGTAATTGCTTTGGGCTGGGACCTCTCTTCTCCTGGTCCCCTCCCCTCCCCTGGGGACTTAACTGCTTGTTATACTTGTTGTTCCGTGTTTTCCATCCCTTAACACTAAGTACAAATCATTTTTTTAACTTTAACCTGCCTTATTTATTGATTAAAAATCAATTTTTACTTAGGGTTCTGAGTGTGTGTTCGTGTGCATGCTCACACCATGGTTCATGTATATGGAGGTCAGAGGACAACTTAGAGAGTTTGGTTGTCTCCTTCCACCATGCATATCTAGGGGATCAAACTTGGCAGGTTTGGTGGCAGGTGCCTTTACCACTGAGTCATCTCGCCAGCCCTTTTTTCCCCTTTCATTTGGCCCTGCTTTTACTAACGAACCCATTTACACTCATGTGCTCCTAGCATACCTGGGCCTGGGGCTTTTGTTGGTTTCTACCCTGCACAGGCAGCTTCCCAAGTGCCTCACCTGGACTCCCTTGGAGACAGAGGGGCCTCTAAGTCCAGCTGCTAGGTCCAGGATTTAGGATAGCCCACAGCTCGGCTCCCTTCTGTCTCCTTAGTCCTCTGGCTCAGAGTCCCTGGTTCTAAGTAGATTAGGACCTTGGCCAGAAGGAGTCAGGGCAGTCTGGAGCGAGCTGGAGGTCAAGAGTGCCAACTACTGCTGCTTGCCTGGCCCTGATTTGATTTGGGTCTGGGCAGCTGGGAGGCTGGCAACCCAGAATTTTTCTGGGAATGGCCCAAGGGCTCAAAGGAGCAGCTGGCAGTGATGGCTGTAGGTCTGGCTGTGTAGGAACCCTCAGGCTCCCAGGCAGGCAGGCCTCTTGGCTAGGGACTTGAGAATGAGTACAGTTATACAGTACATTCTCCCCATTTCCCCAGCAGGGTGACATAGGGCCACCGAACGGCCAAGACAGAACCACCTGCAGCCTCTTAGTGCATCCTATCCATGGCCTGCCTGTCTCCTATATCCTTGAGTGACCAGTCTGATGTATATTCTATGTCTTGCTTTTTTTTTGTGTGTTGTTGTTTGAGGCAGATTTTCTCTGTCTAAAAGCTCTGGAGTTCTGGCTGTCCTGGAACTTGATTTATAGACCAGGCTAGAAATGAACTCACAGGTATCCACCTGCCTCTGCCTCCTGAGTGCTGGGATTAAAGGTGTACACCATTATACCTGGTTATTTTTATTTCCTTTGTTACTTGTTTTGAGATAGAGTCTCATGCAGCCAGTCTGGTCTCAGACTCACCCTGTAGCCAATGATGTCTTTGAATTCCTGGTCATCCTCTGTTTCCTGTATGCTTGGAATTATAGGTGTGCACCACCTGGCTTGGCTTATTGATTGATTAGTAACTTATTTTTGTGGTTCTGGCAATGGAATTCAGGGCTTTGAACTTGCTAGGCAGATGTGCTGATATATAAGTATGCTCCCTAGACCCTCATGGGGGGGTGGTTCTAGGCAGGTGCTCTACCACTGAGCCATGCCCCAGCCCCTCACTGGGGGATTCTAGGCAGGTGCTCCACCACTGAGCCACGCCCCAGCCCCTCACTGGGGGATTCTAGGCAGGTGCTCTACCACTGAGCCACACCCCAGCCCCTCACTGGAGGATTCTAGGCAGGTGCTCTACTGCTGAGCCATATACACAGCCCTCTTAAAATCTTTTGATGTTGTTATTGGAGATAGAATTTTACTATGTTTCCCAGGATGGCTTGAACTCCGTAGCTTAGGCCATCCTTGAACTTGAGGTGCTCCTGCTTCAGTCATCTGAGTAGCTGAGATAACTGGATGAGCCAGTAGGCCCTGTTACAACCATTTAATTTTTCCTGCACTTCTACTAATTTATTCTGGTGTATGTACATGTATGTGTGTGCACATGCCACCACATGCCTGTAGAGGTGAGAGGACGGACTTGCAAGCTTCGGTTCTCTTCTTCTACCATGTGGGACCCAGGGCATCCACTCAGGTCCTTAGTAAGTGCCCTTTCTCCCACAGCCGTTTCACTGGCCTTCGAAATCCAGTTTGGTTTTTTTGTTTTTTTGTTTTTTTGTTTTTTTTTTTTTTTGGTTTTTGTTTTGTTTTGTTTCTTGTAGTCCAGAGCTATTCTGTTCTCTATTCTGTTTTAATGGTCCAGTGTTTCCTGTTGCATTCTCTTGCCCACATATGACACCTGCTGCTGTCTTGAGCTTCCCACCAGACTGCAGCCAGGTTTGAGGGTGGGATGTATGTCTGGGATGCTATACCTGGCCCATTAAACACATGGGACAGTGAATTGGGTCCTGGGGGGGGGGGTCAGCCATGGTGGGCAGACACAGTTTGGCCCTTGCAGAGCCTGCAGTCTGGAAGTCAGTTGTGGTGGCAGTAGACATCCAAGGCTTGGTGCCCTTTTAGGCTGTAGACCTGGAGAGAGCCCTGTCGCCTGGCTTTTCCCTACCCCACCCAGGGAGCCTGTAGAAGCTTTGTTGACAGGTGGCAGACAGGTGGCAAACAGGGTGTGGACTCTACAGATCTATCCATGGCTGACACACCCAGCCAGGAGCCTTAGAGAACCCTAGGAACAAGCCCAGAGAGTGCCCTGCCCTTGCTTCTGCCCCTGCTCTTTTCTCTTGGGCTAGTGAGGCAGAAAGTGAGGACCGCAAGCCCCCCTTCCCATTCCTAGGGACAGACATCCACCAGACATCAGCAGCCTTGTCTTTGGGTTTAGGGTTGAGCAAGGCAAGGAGGCCTTTAAAGGACAAGGTGGATGGGGCCCCGGTAAGTTGGGACAAAGTCCTTTCCTGGGGAATTCCTAGTTTGAGGAAGTGCCTGTGCCCTGTTATGGCCATCTGCACCTGCTCCAAGTCCCTGTCCCACATCCAGGAAGCAGACTCAGGCTTCAGGGCAGTGGCCTTGATCTGGGAACTTGTGACCAAGTCCAGAGGTGTGTACAGAGCTGTAGAGGGCAATGCCCAGTCTCGCTATGGAAGAGGCGGTCAGTGCCCTTCTGCCAGGGTTGGTTGTAGGGATGTGGGCACAGGCCAGCAATCCCAGTCAGTACTTGACAGGTGAGAAAGGAAGGAAGATCAGGAACTGAAACAGCCCAGGCTACAAAGTAAGGAAGGCCTTGTTCAACATGTGTGGGCAGTAGGGAGCCACGGAGGGTGTGTGAGCCGGAGAGGGCTGTGACTGGAGTTACACACATGGAAAACATTGGCAGTTAAGACTTCCCTGGAAGATTAATATTGTGGTATTTGTCTCGCTTCAGTTGTGGATTGAATACCTGGAGGATTGTTCCTTGGGGCACAGCCCTCAGCTATGTTGCTGTTGTGTCTTTGGTTTTTCGAGATAGGGTCTCTCTGGGTAGTTCTGACTGTCCTGGAACTTGCTCTGTATAGACCAGGCTGTCTTTGAACCCATGGAGCTCTGCCTACCTCTTCCTCCTGAGTGCTGGGGCTAAAGGCGTGAGCCACCACTGCCCAGCTTGTTGTGTGTCTCTTTATGGAGAGA
Organism: Phodopus roborovskii; assembly: GCF_943737965.1. NCBI lineage: Eukaryota > Metazoa > Chordata > Mammalia > Rodentia > Cricetidae > Phodopus > Phodopus roborovskii. Next base: position 9,345,019 of record NW_026126598.1, on the reverse strand, counting down.
CATGAGTAAACGTCTGCCCTAGAAGGGCACTCGCAACAGACTGAAGAAAGAATTCCACCCGAGGTTAGCTTGGTGAATGAATGAGTGAGTTTTGGTAACTTACAGAAGTTTGGGTGTCTACATTATTGCTGTGAGGAGAGACACGGCCAGGACAGTTTGCAGGGGAAAAAAGCATTTTGATCGAGGGCTTGCTTACAGTTTTAGAGGCTTGGTTATCATGACAGGAAGCAGATAGGCATGGCCCTGGAATGGTAGCTGAGAGCTTTACATCCTCATGCATAGGCAGCATCAGAGCCCACCTCCAGTGACACACTTCCTGCAGTAAGGCCACACCCACTCCAACAAGACCACACCTCCAATCCTTCTCAAACAGTTCTCTAACTGCGGATAAAGCATTCAGACATTCGAGCCGGTGGGAACCATTCTCATTCAAACCACCATAATGGATACGGGGTTACTGGGGATGACTCATTAAAAAGCCCACCTCAGCATGGCTGAGGCCACTCACAAAAAGTTGCCTCTCTGGAACTCTGTATGAGCTTCAGACAGCTCAATAGAAGGGTGCCCTGTTTCCCTGCTCCACCCCCTCATACACAATTACTGTCTGCACTTAGAAACTTTGGAAGGGGCCTTGGGAACCTCACGACTTTCTGAGCTTCCTGAGGTTTGTGAGCTTCTGAGTTTCCTGGGTCTTGTAAGCTTCCTGAGTTTCCTGAACTTCCTGAGCCTTATGAGTTTCCTGAGTTATGTATGTCGTTTTGTTCTTGAGTTTCAAGAACCTTCCTCTGGGAGACAATGTTTAAATTCTCCGAAAATGTTCCAAATGGGAGGAAGTAGTTATACATTATTTACTTAGATTTCTGCTTGTTTTTGTAGTAGCTGCTGTCTCCTGGTCTGTGAAGGCTCAACTCTGTGTCTAACCTTTTAGGCCATGGAATGCTGGGAAGGAAGTCTCGTTGACACCCTGTCCCACTTATGAAGTCCAGGTGACCCTGGGAGCCAGGTGTGCTAATGTGTCTGCTACCCACTGTGTCCTCACTGTTTTCTCTAGGTGACCATGGCCTTGCTGGGGAAGCACTGTGACATCCCCACCAACGGCTGCGGGTCTGAGCGCTGGAACACCACCTTCGCCCGCAAAGACGAACTCATCAACAGCCTGGTGTCTGCCTTAGACTCAATGGTGAGTGTCTGCCCGGGTGGGAAGAGGGCCCGAGATCAAGATGGGGGACTGCTGAGAGGTTACATCCATCTCTGAGGTGTGGAGAGATAGCTCAAGTGGTAAAGTGGCGGTATTGACCCATGCCTTTAATCCTAGCGCTCAGAAGGCAGAGACCGGCAGATCTCTGTGAGTTCAAGGCCATCCTAGTCTACTGAGCGAGTTCTAGGACAGCCTCCAAAGCCACAGAGAAATCCTGTCAAGAAAAACTAAAAAACTGAAAAAACAACAACACAAAAAGCCAGGCCTGGCATACACTCATAATCCCAGTGTCAAGGAGGCCTACTAGGCAAGCTCCAAGTCAGCAAATGACCCTGCCGTAAACACAAGTAAACAAATAAACAAGCAATATGAATGGTGTCTGAGAAACAACAGTTAAGGTTGTCCTCTGGCCTCCACACACATGCAAACTTTTGTATAGATACCAAGATGCGTATGTATGTATTTATGTATGTTCGTTACACACATGTGCCTGGAATCCCACACTCAGGAGGTTGCAAACAGGAAAGATCTTGATTTCCAGACCACCCTGGGCTAGAGTGAAACCCTGAAAGGTTATGACTGAGCTCACTGATAAAGCAAGAGTTTAACATGGAATAATAGGCTCTGGGTTCAAATCCCAGCACCACACACACAAAGCAGTCAAAAACAAAACGTAGGTCTGCTTGGCATCAATTAGCATTTTACAAAGATAAAATGGAAACTCAGAGAAGGTAGCATCTTGCTTGAGGTCACACAGCGTGATCCAATACAGAGTCACTGGTCTCCTAAGCATAGGGACCTCCTTTCTAGGTTGTTCTTGTTGTGGGCTACTCAAGCTCATATGTAGGCCTGAAGTGGGAGATGCCCTCAGATGTAAGCTGGGTGCTAGCTCTTTCTCTACAGTGACCACTACGTGTGTCCTGAACCTCACTAACCTGTCAGCGGTGGTGGGTATGAATGATGTGCCCTGAGGGACAGTGCCACCAGCCACATGTAGTTATTTGCATTTTGTTGTTTTGAGTCAGTCTCTCACGCCATAGGCGGTCCCTAAACTTAGTCCTGCCCAGGGACTCCTGCTTGGCTAAGGCTGGCACAAGAGGTGGGATTGTGGTCCCAAGAGGTTGAAGAACTTGCCCCAGGGTCACAGAGCACAGAACTTTGTAGGTGGGGTTTTCTGTCCCACCAGTCAGCTTTGTCCTGTCAGCCAGTTCCCAAATCTCCACACAGAGACTTATTATAAGGAAATGTTTGGCCAATAGCTTAGGCTTGTTACTAACTAGCTCTTACAATTTAAATTAATCCATAACCCTTATATACACTTTGCTATGTGGCAGTGCCTTTCTTTTTTTTTCTTTTCTTTCCTTTTCTTTCTTTCTTTCTTTTTGCTTTGTTTTTGTTTTTTGGGTAGCTTTGGAGCCTGTCCTGGAACTCGGTAGACCAGGCTGGCCTTGAACTCAGAGATCCGCCTGCCTCTGCCTCCCGAGTGCTGGGATTAAAGATGTGCGCCACCACCCAGCAGTACCTTTTTTCAGCACAGCATGTTCATCTCCTGCTTCCTCTGTATCAGGCTGGCGACTCTGCCCTTCTTCCCAGCACTCTCTCAGTCCCTCTCTCCCACTTAGACTCTTCCTGTCTGGCTATTGGCCAGTTGGCTCTTCATTAAATCAATGAGAGCAACACACCTTCACAGTGTACAAAAGGATTATTCCACAGCAGAAGTATTTCAAGTGCTAGTTGGCACAAAGACCACAGGGTTTTGCTTTCAAGGATTTTCATACTGTGGCCTTGGTTATAACTTGGGGTCACAAAAGTAAGCCAGTTTGGGTGTAGCAACCTAGAATTCTGCGAGGGTGGTGTGGGTGTGCAGGTGTTGTATGCATGCATGTAGAGGCCACAACTCAGCTGTGGATTTCATTCTTCAGGTACCATTACTTTGTTTTTATTATATTTCATCTTATTTCTTGGCTTGTTTGTTTGGAACAGGATCTCACTCTATAGTTCAGGATGACCTGAACTTACTATGTAGCGCAGGCTGGCCTCAGACTCATGGCAGTTCTCCTGTCTCAGCCTCCCTGCGTGCTGAGATTATAGATGTGAGCCAGCACACCCAGCTAAGCCTACAGCACCTAGTACTTCCAAGCAGTCTCCCATCCAAGTACTAACCAGGCTTGACCCTGCTTAGCTTCTGAGATTAGTGGGATGGCTGGAGATCATCTTATTTTAGTTTTGAGGCAGGATCTCACACTGGCCTGAACTCATCACATAGATTAGTTGGCTAGAAAGCCCTCCTGTCTCTATTTCCCTAGTGCTGGGATTGCTAGTGTGTGTGTGTGTGTGTGTGTGTGTGTGTGTGTGTATTTTTTACATGTGATTGCACCTGGAGCACAACAGGAACAATCTAGAAGGGAAGCTGTCCATGCTTAGGAGACCAATGACTCTACTTGGTCCTGTTGTAATGTATGGAGGCCAGAGATTGACCTCCTGTGTCTTCCTCCATTGCTGTCTTATATGTTGAGTACAAGACATTGCACCTTGCCTTGCCCATTCAGCAGGTTAGCCAGCCAGCTCCCAGGATCCCCTGCCTGCACTTCGCAATTGATGGGGAGATAGGAGAACTGCCACAGCCACCCATCGTTTATATAGGTGCTGGGGGTCCAAACTCTGGTCCCTATGATTCTGCCGAAAATGCTTTGCCCACTAACAGTCCCCCAGCCTCATCCCCATCTTCACTCCCAGCCCCTTCCTCATGAGTGCTGGGAATCGAACTCAGGTCTTTGCGCTTGGAAGACAAGCAGTTTCCCCATGGAGCCATCTTGATAACCCTGCTTGTAGAGATCCTTTCCCTATAATCATAATATTGAAAATCTACTGCCACGTTTTCCAGGGCTGCGTGGTGCCCATTTTTACTGTGTAGAGAGGGCTGCCAAAATGGGCTGGAGGGCTCATCTCTCATCAATAGCTTCATCTCTGTAGCCAGAGCTAGCCTCACACTCGCCATCATCCTGTCTCAGCCTCCTGAGTGGTGGGTTCCAGGCTGGTCCTGATTTAGCTCACACACCTCCCTCTTTCCCCACAGTGCTCTGCTCTCTCTAAGCTGAACACAGAGGTGGCCTGCGTGGCGGTACACAATGAGAGCGTCTTCGTGATGGGCACCGAGAAGGGAAGGGTGTTTTTGAACACGCGGAAGGAGCTACAGTCAGACTTCCTCAGGTTCTGCCGTGAGTACCCCACATTCTCCATGCCCAGGGCCCTGCTGTTTGTAAAGGACATGGGTCCTGGCCTGTCTCTGTGTCCCCTGCTTTGTCCAGTCAACAGAGCCTGTTGGAAGGATGATCTAGACACAACTTTGTTCCAGATGAAGCCTGTTAGGACTGTCCAGCAACTCTTATCACTGAACCCTACCGATAGACACATCCAAGTGTCCATTCTTAGAGGGGAACACTGAGACCCAGTGCAGTCACCTGATTCCACTCTATTTTTTAATGGTGCTGAGGATGGAACCTGGACCCTCATGCCTAATTAAGCAAAGATCACTGCTACTGGGCCATACCCTCAGCTATCAGTCTGTCTGTCTTTTGTTTTTAAAGATATATTCTGTTTATATTGTGTGGGCATGTGCATGCTGTGGCTTGCATATAGGCATCAGAAGAATCGGTGGGGTCAGTTTTCTTTCCCATCATGTGGGTCCTAGGAATTGAACTCAGATCTTCAGCTTGGCCAAAATCTTCTTTATCTGCTAAGCCACCTGGCTGGCCCCTTGTTGTTTTAAGACTGGTTTTCCTGTAGCTCAGGCTAGCCTTGAATTCCTGATTCTCTGGCCTCTACCTGCCCAAGAGGGAAGGTACTCACTACCCTTTTTGTAGGATGAGGGTGTAGAACTCAGGGTTTCATGCATGTTGGGCGAGTTCTGCCAACCGAGGCACATTCCCAGCTCCAGGTTATCTCCCTCTCTGTCCTTTTTTTTTTTTTTTTTTTTTTTTTTTTTTTAATTTTTGTTGCTTTGGAGCTTGTCATGGAACTCACTCTGTAGACCAGGCTGGCCTCGAACTCACAGAGATCCGCCTGCCTCTGCCTCCAGAGTGCTGGGACTAAAGCCATGCGTCACCAACACTGGGCCATATGTCTCTTGACTGAGTATATTTCAGGATAGGGACTAGTGTTGCCCAGCTAAGATAGTAAGCATGTGTGAGCGTGTGACACTTGACTATGCTAGGTCACTTATTCTGACCTCCGCCTTGTGGGGCGACAGATATTTTTTGTTGTTTGTTTTGGGGTAAGAAGTGCTTAGTATGCATGGGCTGTGGGTGATGGATCATTCTTGGTCAGGGTGGCCTACCCCCTCCGGTGGGTAGTTTAGCAGGAGTGCTTTACCTAGAATCTTAAAGCCCTAGGTACCATCCCGAGCAACGTCAAACTCAAACAGTGCTTCATGCTGGGCCATTACCTTTCCCAGAGGGTCATGAAAATGTCACAGTGATGTGCAGATGAGAAACTGAGGCACGATGGGCATGTTCCCCTCCCCCACAGACTTAGGCCAGGATGGAAGAAGGTGTGTGTATTAGTTGGGGTTTTCCAGAGTAACAGAACTTACAAGGGGGGAGGGTTTTTCTTTCTCTCTCTCTCTCTCTCTCACAGAGTTTATTAGAGTAGCTTCAGAAAGTCCAATAGTTGAGAAGAATCCACTGGGCAGCATATGCCTTTAATCCCAGCATTGGGGAGGCAGAAGCAGGTCGATCTCTGTGAGTGAGAGACCAGCCTAGTCTACAGAGTGACCAAAGCTACAGAGAGAAACCCTGCCTTGAAACACCAAACCAACCAACCAAACAAACAAAAAATATCCAGTAATTGTTAAGTCCACGAGGGTGCCTCAGGGTCTTCAGTATTCACCAGAACCCTGAAGAAGGAGGCTCTAACGCCAGTGAAGGAGTAAACTTGCTAGCAAGAGTGAGAGGGGCAGGCATAGAGCACCAGCGGCCTCCTCTGACATTTATATAGGCTGCCAGCAGGAGGCGTGACCAAGATTAAAGGAGGCGCTTCCCACCTCAGAGATCTGTATTAAAGGTTTATCTTCCCATCTCAAAGATCCGATTAGAAGTGGTGGGTCTTTCTACTTCAAGTGGTTTAATTAAGAAAAAAAAAAATCCCTCACAAGTGTGCCCAGTCTTTTGGTTTTAGTTAATGCCGAATGTAGTCAATTTGACAGCCGTCTTAGTCTGTGTTCTGTTGCTCCACAACCACGGCAACTCCCATAAAGGAAAACATTTCATAGGGGCTGGCTTACAGTTTCAGGGGAAGCATGGCGGCATGCAGGTAGACTTGCAGCTGGAGCAGTAGCTGAGAGCCCTACATCCAGGTCTACAGTCACCCCTAGTGATGCACTTCCTCCAGCAGAGCCACACCTCCTAATCCTTTCCAATAGAGCCAATCTCTAGTACCAAGCATTCAAATCTAAGAGCCTATAGGGGTCACCACAAAAACCAAGAATGGCCACCACATCTACTGTGGTTCCTGGCCAGGACTGGCATGCTCAGAGCCTTGCTCTTTTTCCCACATCCCTTCAAAGTCAGTGAGATAGATGGAGAGTAGGGACCAGTGAGGTTGAGGAGGAGGCCAGGGGTCTCTGTGGACATCCAGGTATAGGCTGTTGATGGTTTTATTAGTAGTGTTCATGGTCTCCTGGGCTGTATCCCTAGGATTAGCCATCCCAGATTAATCTAACACTCCATGTTGAATTAGTGGGGTAGATAGCTGGAGCTTCTAGCTGTTTTCCTTGGGGCCCAAGACTCCACCTACCTTGTACTGTCTCTAAGGTTGGGTGGAGCTGGGCTCAAGTAATGGGTGTAGTGGGGTCCTGCAGCCCCTCCCAGCCTCCTGGGAACAGCATGCAGTATTTTTCACAGTCAGAAAGAGAGAGTATCTATTTTTAGCACTCAGAATCTACATGTTTTATTTCAAGCTTGGATGGTTTCCAAGGAGAGGCAACTCTAAACTGGAAGGGACCAGAAGACCCTGCTCATCCCCTGTTCATCCTGTTAAGTTGTAGCTTCAGGCAGGACTTTAATCCCAGAGGCAGGTGGATCTCTGTGAATTCAAGCTCACCCTGACCTGAATAAGAGAAAGAATATTTCATAAAGATCCCCTAACAGCCCCCCCACACACACACACAAACACACAACAGCTCAAGGTGGAAAGGGTTTATATAGCTGACGATTCTAGGTTGCAGTCTTATTTCAGAGGCAGCAACTCAAGCAGCTAGTCATATTATGCTCAAGAGCAGGGAGCTGTTTGCTCTCATCTAGCTTTCTCCTGTTTCATATAGCTCAGAATCCCATTGCCTAGAGAGTGATGCTGCCCACAGTGGGCTGGGTCAGTTAACAATTAAGACGATGCCCGTAGGCATCAATTGATTAGGTTGAGAACTTTCCTAATGCTGTGCCCCTTTAACACAGTTCCTCATGTTGTGGTGACCCCCAACCATGAAATTATCTTCATTGCTACTTCATCATAGCTGTAATTTTGCTACTGCTATGAATTGTACTGTAAATAGCAATGTTTTCCAATGGTCTTAGACAAGCCTTGTGAAAGGGTCATTTGACCCCCTCCCAAAGGTGTAGTGCGCTATGCCGATCGGGTGTCCGCACTAAGTTCGGCATCAATGGTGATACAGCCGCACCAGCCCCAAATAACACAAAGGGGTCATGGCCCACAGGTTGAGAACCACTAATCTAGATAATTCATTGGCGCCATCCTTCTCGGATTGTGACAAACTGACATTAAAAACTAACAATCGCTGTATCTCTGTTGTTTTCCATGTGAGCGGAGCAGAAAACTAGGGCTTAGGTGGGTTGAAAGGGAGTGGGTTAGTATGAATATAGAGTGGGGTGCGTGAATCCGAGATGTTCGTGGAGTCCCAGTTCTGAGCCCGACTCAATGGGCTTCTTTGAGGGATCAAAAAATGAGGCTCGGAGAGGGAAAGGACAACCCTGAGGTCAGCCAGCAAGTGTGTAGCCAGATTGAGACCTGCAGCCTTTCCTGGCTCTCAGCAGGGTGTTCATTCATTCATTCATTCATTCATTCATTCATCATTCATTCAAACATTCTGGGGCTTAACACCAATCTATGGCTCGTGTGATCTTGTCCCACAGGGGGACCCCTATGGAAGGATCCAGAAGCAGGACACCCTAAAAAGGTGCAGCGCTGCGAGGGTGGTGGCCGGAGCATCCCGCGGTCCTCTCTGGAGCAGTGCTCGGATGTGTACCTGCTGCAGAAGATGGTAGAGGAAGTGTTTGATGTTCTTTATAGTAAGATCCTTCCTCATTCCATTCCGGAAAGGGGCGGGTGGGAGACCAGCCTACCCACACCTGCCTTGTCTAGTTCAGTCCCTTCCAGATCATCCCTGTTCGCCTCAGATCAGCCAAGCCCCGCCCACCTCACCTAGCCTTGCCCATCATTCCAGCCACACTCCTGACCCTGTTTAGACCCACCCACCTCAGCCCATCCTCACTCCACCCAGCTCCATCCAACTCCACTCCATCCTGCCTAGCCCTGCCCACTGGTGTCTGACCCAGCCTCTCCTCCTGCCCAAAGCCACTATATCCAGGTCAGCCCAGCCATGCCTCCCAGTGTAACCACACCCACCTTGACCCTGCCTCATCCAGCCTTTACTTCAATCCCAGCCCCACCTGCTCTGCCAGTCTCGGCCCAGTCTTAACTGTTTGAGCTCTGCCCACCCCACCTCGGCCATTACCCAGCCCTGCTCAGCCCTATTCATCCACGTCTGTCCCGACCTTTCCTGCCAAATCCAATTTAGACCCACCAGTTCTGCCACACCCTGCCCGCCAACCTCAGCCTAACCCTGCCCAGCCACCACGTCAGCCCCTGGTTTAGCCCCACCCACTTCTGTCCCGCTGTGTGTTCATTGTGTCTCGCCCAGCTACACTCCACCAATACCAACCAAACTCCACGCTGCTTAGCCCTACTTAGCCTACCCCTGCTCAGCTGTGTGCCCCACCTACCTTAGCCCAGCCACGTCATCCCAGCCTCACCCAGCCATATTCTAATCCCACTTGCTCTGCCCATCTCAACCCAGCTCTGCCTACTCCGGCTAAATTATCTATCTAGCCCTGCTTAGCTTTGCCCTATCCACTTTAGCCCAGTTCCACCTAGCCCGACCCCACCCAGTGTAGTTGGCCAGCAAGGCCCTACCCAGGTCAGCCCTGCCCTTACCCCACCAGCCCCCTGCCTAGCCCTGCCCAGCTCTACCCAGTTGACCCTACCTACTTCGTCCCAGTCCCTCATGGTCTAGCCCTTCCCCATCTCACCCAGTAGAGCAGCACCTGCTTCTGCACTGTAGGCCCCCTGAGCAAAACAAGACCCCAAGACCCTTAGCCCTTTTCCAGGCTCCCAGGAATGAGTATCCCTATCCAGCCACCTTTCCTGGACAGCTACCTCTTAGTACCTCCCCACCCCATAGCCTTCCAGTAGACCACTCCCTTCTGCCTCCTGGTTATTCTGGCACCAAGACTATCTTCCCATAAGACAAGCCAGAGGTTAAAATTCAGCCTATCATCACTGGCAAAGTTCAGTCTAACAGTGTGGCATAAGGGCCTTCCTGTTTCCGCTCTCCAGCCTTCTGACATACACAGTACGGCTCTATCTACAGGCTGGTGCTGTTCATTCTATACCGCTTCTATAGCAATGAGGGACCCGGAGCCCCTCTCCAACAGGGAGTCACCTCACATTGCCTGGCTCCCAATGTGTCTGGCCAAGCCCCACCAGTACTGAGCCTCACTGTTTACTCCTTGACAGGTGAGGCTATGGGCAGGGCAAGTGTGGTACCTTTGCCCTATGAGAGGCTGCTCAGGGAGCCGGGGCTGCTGGCTGTGCAGGGACTGCCCGAAGGCCTGGCCTTCCGGAGGCCAGCTGAGTATGACCCCAAGGCGCTCATGGCCATTTTGGAGCACAGCCACCGAATACGGTTTAAGCTCAGGAGGTGAGTAAGCCCCTGTCCTAGTTTCATTTCCTTTTGCTGTGTTAAAAATACCAACAAAAGCCCATTAAGGGAGAAAGGGCTCACTTGGCTCACAATCCCAAGCTACAGTCTACTACTGTAGGGAGGTCAAGTCACCAGGAATTTGAAGCAGCTAGTCACATTACATCCACAGTCGAGAGCCAAAAGCAATGAATTCAGGCAAGCATGCCAGCATTCATCTTGCTTGGTCTACTCTTAGACAGCCCAGAATCCCTTGCCTAGAGAATAATGACACCCACAGTGGGCTGGGCCTTCCTACCTCAGTATAATCAAGATAGTCTCCCTACAGACATGCCCACGGGCTAGCCTGGTCTAAATCTGTCTTCGAGACTCTCTTCCCATGTGATGGTAGACAATGTCAAGTTAAAGCTCTCAGGTTGCAGTGACACACAGCTTAATGTCAGCATTTGTGACGGAGAGGTAGATGGATGTCTGAGTTTGAGGCCACCCTGGCAGATTCCAGGCCAGCCAGGACTATGTGGCAGATTTCAAGCCATAGTAAGTTTGTCTCTGCACCCTCCACCCCCCCCACACACTTGAAAAAAAAAAAAAAAAGACAAATCTGTCACATCTCCTACCCAGCCAGAGAGCAGAAAGCTGGAGGGAAAAGCTTTGGGCTTTGGGGAGGAATTAAAGCTAAGACCCAGTCACACAGTGTGATTTGAGTCAGGGCCTGGCTACGGGAGTCTCCCAAGGGACTTCCGTATCACTGTGTCCAGAAGAATTCTGGCTTAAGGAAGAGTCATACCAAAGGCTATGCCTCCGCACAGGTCAGGGGCAAATGATGGTGTGTAGAGTTGAGATTGTCATGTAGGGATCCATGACTCTAATGCCAGCACTTTTGGGAAGTGGATGTAAGAAGATCAAAGGTTCAAGGTTATCCTCAACTACATAGTAAGTTTGAGATGACCTTGGGTATGTGCGACCTTGTCTCAAAAACATGAATTGGCTTTAAAAGACTTGAGCCTCATTTACCTTGGATGTGAGCTTGGGCTGTGAATGAGATTTGTAAAAGACTAATGAGAGGTGAGGTCAAGGCTGGGCCAAGGTGGATACCATGGGGCCAGCATAGCTGGTGACTTCATGTGGCAAATAGCTGCTAAATCTTCCCCAGCAATGCATGAGCAGGTATGAGGAGGGACAGCTGGGATGGGAAGGAACCAGGTAGAGGAGGGGATTGGTGGCTTGGAGAACTGAGGCAGCTTGGTGCAGGCCTGGGTCTTCCAGTGGTTGCCACCACCTGGTATCGAGTGCATTATGCCGGTGCCACCACCAGGCTTGCTTCCCTACCTAGAATGTAGGGCGTGGCTCCCATCCCACCCCATTGGAATACCTGTAGTAACCCAGGTCTGTTATATCCCGTAGAGTGTGTTACATGGGCTGTGAAGGGAGAGATTGACAGACAAGAGTAGGTATTCAGTCACTATCTCCTCTCCTTCACCCAGGCCTCCGGATGATAGTGGACGGGACTCAAAGGCTCTAGTGGAGATGAACGGCATCTCCCTGCTACCCAAGGGGTCCAGAGACTGCAGTCTGCATGGCCAGGCCTCCAAGGTCACTCCCCAGGACCTGCCCCCCACCGCCACCCCATCCTCCATGGCCAACTTCCTGTACACCGCATCGATGCCCAACCACACCATCCGGGAACTCAAGCAGGAGGCGCCCACCTGCCCGTTGACCCCCAGCGACCTGAGCTTGGGCTGGCCTGTGCCTGAGCCCCAGGTTCCCAGTGCCCAAGATTTCTCCGACTGCTGTGGTAATGCTGTAGTGAGAACCTGCACGTCTGGGTGGTTGCCTCTAGGGAGGAGGCATTTCTGGGCATGGGTGGGTGTTGCCCATTCTATTCTGTTGAGACCCAATTAAACTGGGGCCTCCACTTGACCTTCTGAACAGACCTTGGATGGAACCCAGAGGCATCTTCACCCCCCAGGAGGCTGGGAAGAGGGTAAATAACCTAATCAGGGATGATGAGATGGACCGGCTGGTAAGGCGCTTGCCAACATGCTTAATGACCTCAGTTCAATCTCTAAGACTAATGCAGTAGGAGGAGAATATTGGATGCCACTAGTTGTCCTCTGACCTCCACACATGCACTCTTGTATGCATGCATGTGTGTCTACACACCCGCAAGAGATGAATGTGATTGACAAAAAGGGATAAAATGATCAGCTCATATGCATTTAATGAGCACCTACTACATTCCCTGCTTGGATTCAAGATCTAGGGGCCTTAAGAGAAGGAGCTTCAGAGTATGAAAATGTGGGCTCTATCCCAGCTGTGTGTGCCAGGGCAAGTCTCAACCTCACTGAGTCTCAGTTTCCTTGTTTGTAAAATGGAATGTAAAAAGGAAATATCTTATCCCTTATCTAAGATACTTGGCATGAAGATTCCTAAAGCAGCCAGACAGTGGTGGCTCACACCTTTAATCCCAGCACTTGGGAGGCAGAGGCAAGCCAGCCTCTGTGAATTCTGGGTTCATCCTGGTCTACAAAGCATTTCCCCGACAGGCAGAGCTGTTCCACAGAGAAAGCCTGTCCTGGACAAGATAAACAAACAAAAAAAGATTCCTAAAGTAGATATTTCAGACTTGGGTGTTGGAGGACAAGGCTGAGTTGATCAAGCACTTGCCTAGCTAACAGCATTTGTCATCAAGCTCAATGACCTCAGTTAAATTCCTGGTTACTTACATAGTAAGAGAGACCTGCCTCCTATGAGTTGTCCTTTCATCTTTATAAATAAATGAATAAATGTAATTAAAAGAACGAGAAAAGAAAGGTGAGCCTAACAACTTGCTCTCACGGTGCCTGCCGGAAACAGAGCAACTGAGACCTGTAGTTAGAGGTCTGGCCGGGAACCTTGTGATCTTGGGGCTCAGTTCTAGTTTCTCTGAGGCATGTGGGACCCCTCCAAAATGCATGCCTCTCTTTCCCCCTTGTTCAGGACAGAAGCCTGCAGGACCTGCTGGTCCTCTCATCCAGAATGTCCATGCTTCCAAGCGCATCCTCTTCTCCATCGTCCATGACAAGTCAGGTAGGCCGGCTCCCTTGACAGTGACCTGGCCAGAGTGATTTTCTGTGATGAAAATGGGGTCCATTAGATATTGGTGAGAAAGGAGATGAACAGTTTTCCCCAAGGGCCTGGGAGTCAAACCTGGGAATAATAGCCATGGAGGTCACAAATATCCCCAAACTAGAGCTTTAAAAAAATGTTTGTTACCCACATAATTTCTATGTGTGTATTAGTTACTTTTCTTTTTGCTATGTGATAAGATAGTCGACAAAAGCAACTTAAGGGAGAAAGACTCGGTTGTAGCTCATAGTTTGAGGGCTTACAGTCAGTCCATCAAGGTACAGAAGACACAGTGATAGGAGCTTGAGGCGGCTGGTCACACAGAGACTGGGAAGAGATGAATGCTGGCGTTTAGCTTGGTTTCTTCTTTTTTGTATGATCTGGAATCTTAGCTTTGGAATGGTACTGCCCACAGTTAGACAACTTCCCAACTTAGACAACACACCCCCGAGGGTCGTTTCCATAGTGATTCTGAATCCTGTCAAGTTGCCAAGCAAACCTGATTCAGATTATCACAGCAGAGGAGGACGCAGGTTGTGGTGTAGGGTCTCTCACAAACTTATAGGCATGGTGTCAGTCAGGCTGTAGTCTAATCTGAAGGCTTGACTGAAACAAGAGACTTCAGTTCTAAATCATCTGGGCTGGTTTACTTACATCAGGTCAGCTGAGCAGACTCACAACATGGCGGCTCACGTTCTCAGACTTGGTGGTCAGAGACAGAGAGAGGAGGAAGCCTGGTTTTTTTGTTTTGTTTTCCATAACCTCACTTCAGAAATGACCATTTCTGGCCCATTCTATGTAGAAGAAACCCAGAATGTTCCAGCCAGTGCTCAGAGGGGGAAAAGTTCTACTCCTCCTCATGAGAGAAGAAATATCAAAAAAGTTAGGTGTGTGCCTTTAATTCAGCATTCAGGAAGCAGAGGCTGGAGGATCTCTGTGAGTGGCCAGCCTGGTTCACATAGAAAGTACCAGAGGAAAAAAGAAAAGAAAGTACAAGGCCTGCCAGAGATACCTAATGAAACCCCGCCTCAAAAAAAAAAAAAAAAAAAAAAAAAGTAAAGAAAGAAAAAAGGAGTCATGTATGGGTAGGTCCCAGCACTTAGGAACTGAGACAGGATGCTCTCCTTTGAGGCTAACCTGGGCTCACATAGTTTTTTAGTTCCGGTGAGGGCCACGTGGTGTGTCTCAGCACTAGAGCACCTGCCTAGAATTTCTCAGTGAGGGGTTGAGAGCTTAGCTGGACAATAGATTGTTCCTCTGCCATGTACAGGGTCCTAGGTCCCAGTACTAGTACTGCCTAATACCCGAGGCACAGTGACACATTCCTGTCATCCAGTCTAGCCTGGTCTACATAGTAAGACCCTCCTTCCTCAAGAGATGTGACTTTCCCAGGCTTTTGCCTGCCTGAGGTAGTGTGGTGTGGGGAGGGGCAGATCTGAGCCCACACGACTCTATGGAAAATGCAGAGGGGACAACGTCTGAGCGCCCTAAATTACATAGGGGCTGAGGTGACAATGGGCGGGAGGGCTGTGTGCTTTAGAATGGCAGCCTAGGCTCTCGGAGGAGAGTAGCAGGAGCTGGGGACTCTGACAGGAGGTGGCCCCCGCTTTGGGGAGCAGCCCTCACTGGGCCTTCTGTGTTTTGATAGAGAAGTGGGACGTCTTCATCAAGGAGATGGAGGACATCAACACATTGCGGGAGTGCGTGCAGATCCTGTTTAACAGCAGATACGGTGAGTGGGCGGTGCAGCCCACCGGGTGAGCATCTCATTATGTGTGGCAGTCGCTGTGTTCCCCAACACAACAGCATGAGCCATATGCTGGCGCCCTCGCAGCGTCAGTGAGGGTGGCATCCGGCGTGGGCTCTCCCGTTAGGGGAGAGGGTGGTTGTGTCAATATTTGCCTTGCAGATTCTTTGTGGGGGTGGGATGATGGCAGATCCCCAGACCTTGAGCCACCTGTGGGAAGATGGGCAGGGGGACATGTCGCTCTCTGTTGGCTTGTTGTACTGCTCCCATGACCCCATGCTACTTTTGTTGTGTGTGCGTGCATATATGTGTGTAGTTGCACATATGTGTGTTGAGGCCAGAGGACAAGCTCAGTTTTCATTTTTAGGCATTATCCACCTTGTGCTGTGTGCTGTGGCTGAGACAGTCTCAGGTAGCCCAGGTCAGCACTGGAATTGCTATGTAAATGAGAGTGGCCTTGAACTTTTGATCCTCCCTCTAATCCTGAGTTCTAGGCTCCAGTTGTGCACCCCACGTCCAGTATTCCGTGGTGCTGGGGATGGAACCCAGGGTTCCATAAAAAGTTATCCCAGCTGGAGAGGTACTAAGTGAGGCCTTATCTTTTAAAAAGAGTTATGACTGGGCAGTGATGACACACACCTTTGATCCCAACACTTGCGGGTGTGGGGTGGGGTGGGGGGGTGTGGTGGTGGTGGTGGTGGCCAGCCTTGGCTACAGAGTGAATTCCAGGACAGCCAGGGCTATATAAAGAAAACCTGTCTGGAAAAAATTCAAAAAACAAAACAAAATGTTATTAAATTTGTGTGTGTGCACGCGTGCGTGCGCATATTCCACAGTGCAAGTGTAGAGGTCAAAAAAATAGCTTGGAACTCACTAAATAGGTATTGAGGCTGGCTATGAGCCTCAGGGCCCCATATGTTTCCTTATCTCCGGTGTTGGGGGTTTCAAGTGCAAGCTACACTCCTGGCCTTCCTCTCCCCCTCCCCCCCCCACTAGTTCTGGGCATCAAAATTGGATCTGTATGTTTGTAAGGCAAGCACTTAACCACCTGAGCTAAGACTTTTTAATTATATACAATTGGATGCGTGCAGGTCATAGGACAGCTTTTGGGATTTGATTGTCCTTATCCATCATTTAGGTACTGGGGATTGAACTCAGATTGTCAGGTTTGGTGTTAAGTGCCTGTACTTGGTGAGCTACCTTCACTCACTAGCCCTTGTCTTTTCTGTGTGTTTTTGTTGTCTTGGGTGTATGAATGCTTTGTTTGTTTATTTGGAGACAGGGTTTCTCTGTGTAGCCCTGGCTATCTTGGAACTCGTTCCGTATGTAGGTCAGACTGGCCTTGAACTCACAGAGATCCAACTGCCTCCTGAGTATGTGAGTGTTTCATTTTTATTTGTGTCTGTCCGTGTGTGTGTGTGTGTGTGTGTGTGTGTGTGTGTGTGTGTGCGCGCGCGCGCACGCACGTGTACGCGTGCGTGCGTGCGTGTGTGTAGGCTGGAGTGTGCAGTGGCACACATATGTACAGAGGACACACGTTAGAAGTTGATTCTCTCCTTCTACCATACGGATTGCGTGGGTCAAATTCAGGTTGCTGGGCATGACAATAAACTGCCTTTACCCACCAAACCATCTCTCCTCCCCTCTTATATTTTTGAAGATGGGCTCTTTTACTCTATAGCCAAGACTAGCCTTGAAATTACTATTTAGGCCAAGTTGCCTCTTGGCCTAATACTGGATCAACTTACCTTCCCTACTCCCTCCCTTCCTTTCTTTCTTTCTTTCTGTTTGGTTTTTGTCCTGGAACTCATTCTATAGTTCAGGCTGCCAGATTGTCCTGGAACTCACAGAAATCTGCCTGCCTCTGCTTCAAGAGTGCTGGGATTAAAGGTGTGTGCCACCACCACCACTGTCCAGCTTTCTTTCTTGTTTATATTTATTTTGAGACAAGGTCTCATTTCACCTAGGCTGCCTTTGAACTCCCTGTGTAGCCAAAGATGACCTTGAATTTCTGATCCTCCTGCCTCCTGCCTCCTGAATGTTCTCTTGCAGGAATGCACCACCATACCCTGTTTATCCAATGCCAGGGGTGAAATTCAGGGCTTTGTGTGTGTTAGGGGAACTCTCCCAGCAGAGCCACAATCCACCACCTTTATTTATTTTTATTTTATTTTAGACAAGGTTTTGCTCTATAGTCCAGGCTGGATTTGAGCTGACAGCAATCCTCCTGCCTTCATCCCTACATTGCTAGGATTCCCAAGTATACACCACCTTCTGGCTTTCCGCCTTTGTCTGCAGAGGCAGGGGGATTTCTGTGAGTTCAAGACCAGCCTGGTCTATAAGAGCGAGTCCCAGGACAGGCTCCAAAGCTACAGAGAAACCCTGTCTTGAACCCCACACCACCCCACCCCCAAAAAAAAAGAAGAAAAAGGAAAACCTGGTGCAGATTGACTTAACCTAGATCAGACTTCGAGAAGTCTAATGCCAGACTATTCATTGCCAGCACTTGTTTTATTTTTTCCAGTTGTGAGCTGCCCTGTGGGTGCTGGGAATTGAACCTGGGTCCTCTGGAAGAATAGTCAGTACTCTGAGTCATCTCTCCAGTTTTGGTTTTGGTTTCCACAAAGGGTTTCTCTGTTTAATAGCCCTGGCTGTCCTGTCAGTGGTGGTTCAAACCTTTGATCCCAGCATTCAGGAGACAGAGGCAGGAGGGTCTCTGTAAATTCGAGGCCAGTCTGCTCTACAGAGTGAGTTCCAGGACAGCCAGGGTTGTTACACGGAGAAACTCTGTTTTGGGGGCTGGGGAGGAACAGAGAGAGCGGACTTGGTATATCCCAGCATTCTTGAAGTGAAGACAAAAGGATTTAAGAATTGCAGGCCCACCTGCGTTATAAAGAGAGACCCTGTCAGAAAAATGAAAGGAGATTGAGAATGTGGCTTAGTGGGTACAGTGCTTACCTAGGGTGTGTGGAGCCAGGGTCCCATACCCTGGAGCATATAAACCAGGCACAGTATGCACACCTATAATCCCAGCCCTTGGGAGATGGAGGCAGGAGGATTGTGAATTCAAAGAGACCCCCATCTCAGGAAAAAATAGTCCCTTGAGGCTGACATTACCTAGTCATGAGTTTACGTGAACTCCAAAAAGCGATTGGCCAAACACTGATGGCAGGCAGGGCAGACTCCCCAGACAGGAGGCAGATGTGGGGAAGAAATGATTTGACAGCTGTGGAGATTTCAGAGGTTTAACTTGACAACGAGCTAAGTGTGACTTCACAGTGTAGAGCTGGCTGCCAGCGCTGCCACCAGACAGACCTGGGTCAACAAGAAAACAATGTGCTCCTCCTGAAGGACCTGGACTATCCTGCCCAGCCCTGACTTGGCCAGTGGTGGCTGGAGGTCAGCTCTGAGCTACAAGAACCCAACCCTGAGGAGAACAGGGAAAGCCCAGAACAAGGAACAGTTTTCCCCCAAGAAAACAAGCAATGGTTAGTGCTTGACAAGCCCAGCCCTTGGGAGACAGAGGCAGGAGGATTGCTGTGAATCTGGGGAATGTAACAAGACCCTGTCTCAAGTAGATGCAGGGAAGCAGGGAGGAAGATGGCTCAGCTGGTAAAGAAAGGCTCTTACAGCCAAGCCTCACACCCTGAGTTCGATCCCAGGAGCCCACCTGAGGAAAGGATAGAACTGACTTCCTCGAGTTGTCCTTGAACCTCCATACTCAAGCAATGCCTCCCAATAAATAAGTGGTAAACTTTTTTAAATGTACAAAAAAAGAAAAAAAAAAAAAAAAAAAAAAAGGGACTCTGGGCCAGGGACGTGGTGATGCACCCTTTTAATTAAAGCTAGCACTCAGGAGGCAGAGGTAGGTGGATCTCTGTGAGTTTGAGGTCAGCCTCTTCTACCAAGCGAGTTCCAAGGTAGCCAGAGCTACACAGAGAAACCCTCTCTTGAAAAGTTCAAGGAAAAAAAAAAAAAAGACTCTGGTCAAAGTGGCACTGTTCCTTAATGCCAGTATTTGGGAAGCAGAAGCAGACAGGCCTGTGAATTTGAGGCCAGCTTGGTCTACATAAAGTCAGCCAGGGCTACATAGTGAGACTTTGTCTCAAAAGGTAAAACAAAGAGAAAGAAAGGTGACAGGTTGCTTCTGCTACCCCACAGCCCATGCAGTGGGAAGAGACTGTGTGTGGCCTGGGTTCTGGCCCACGGTCTCCCATGGTTTGTCTCCTGCACTCATCCTTGTTCTTGCCCTTCCAGCGGAAGCCCTGGGCCTGGACCACATGGTCCCTGTCCCCTATAGGAAGATTGCCTGTGACCCCGAAGCTGTGGAAATTGTGGGCATCCCGGACAAGATCCCCTTCAAGCGACCTTGTACTTATGGGGTGCCCAAGCTGAAGCGGATTCTGGAGGAACGACACAGCATTCACTTCATAATCAAGAGGTGTGCATTGCCTTGGTTCCTGTGAAAGAACACCTCACTAGGATCCCCCAGTGAGGGGCTGGGGTGTGGCTCAGTGGTAGAGCAGTTGCCCAGTGTGTGAGACAGTGAACTTTTCTGTCCTCAGAGCCATAAAAGCAAAAAGAGCAGCAGATTCTAGAACTCAGGACTTTGGGACCCTATTCCATCTAGTGTGTCCTCCAGCCCAGACGTCCTATGAGAGCATCTGCCCTTTTTCCTCTGCCTGCAAATCTCTAAAAATGATGTGGAAGCCCTTTAGTCTGACCCTACTCTCCCCCCCCCCCAGCTCAGTACTTTATAAATAATGGTCCCCTGTTAATTCTTCAGCTGCTGGGTCAGTGAGTGGGACTGAGAAGGGAGGCCGGGCCCAGACAGGAAGTCATCAGCTCCCACTGCATGCTCTCTGGCTGCTTCAGACCTTGTGGTCTCCAGATGTGTGTGAGCTCCCAGAGCTCCAGGAACAGCAGGGAAGCCACAGTCTCTCAGAAGAAGAACAGGAAGTCACGTTCCGACTTCATGCCCTGGACCTTAACCTAGACACCCAACTCAGTCTACTCTGAGTTGATTTTTCTCCCCCTGAGTCAAGGTCTCACTATGTATCTCTTACTGTCCTGGAACTTATTCTGCATAGATCAGGCTGGCCTCAAACTCACAGAGATCTACCTGTCTCCGCCCTCAAAAGTGCTGGGATTAAAAGCATGCGCCACTGTTCCTGGCTAGTTCGTTGTTGTCGTTTTTGCTGTTTGTGTTTTTAAAGGCAGGATCCCATGTACTGTGAGCAAGTTCATTTAGACTGATCATGGAAAATGATAGGTTTCGTGACACTCCACACAGGCACTTTCCCCATAGCCACCGTGCAGTTCCAGCTCCGCCTCCTGCCCTAGTTTCTTCCTGCTGCTGTGATGAACACAGTAACCGAAAGCAGCGTCACTGAGGAAAAAGCGTTGATTTCCTGTTTCAGGCCACAGTCCACCATTGAGGAAAGCCAGAGCAGGAACCACAGAGGAATGCTGCTCACTAACTCGGGGCTGTGGCTCACCCCTGCCGAGGCTCCGCTAGCTCTCTTACACAACTCAGGATCACCCGCCCAGGGAATGGTGCCGCCCACAGTGGACCAGGCCCTCATGTGCCAGTTTACACAATCCCTCACAGAAACATCCACAGGCCAGTCTGATGCTGGCAGCTCCTCTACTTTGTATCCAAGAGACAATAGAAAACTAACCAGTGCACGTGTGATGCCAACCCTGAACCCCTGATCTCCTTTCTCTTGGGAACATCTTTGCCTTGCATGGCCATGTCGATAATAACTGTTATTGTTAGTCTTTTTTAAGATGAGTTCATAATACATAGCCCATGGCCTCGACCTCAAGATCCTCCTGCGTTAGCCTCCCAAATGTTGGCATTACAGGCAGACGCCTCCATTCATGGCCTGAGCTCCAGTTGCTTTATCTTGGTCCTTGACCATCCCTGGTCTCCGGCTTCTTATTCTCTAATTGGTCCATCAGGGATCTGACCCTGTTACAAGGTTCAAGGGCTCCTTAGGTCCCATGAGTGGAAGCCCCTGTCTGTGAGCACATCACTACAAGGAACTTGCTTCTAACTATCTACAGGACACCCTAGTTTCTGCCCTTGCTTGGGGCCGCTGCTTTCTGGGAACACCCTTGAAGAATCCCTCAGGTCACCTTCCTTAGCTGTGATCTGTTATTTGCTCCAACTTGCTTTTTGCCAAGCCTGGCTCTTAGTGAGACACAGGTACAACAGGCTTTGATGAGCAGGTCTAGGGGTGGTGATATGGCTCAGTGGGTAGCGTGCCTGCCTGTCCATCACAAAGCTCTGGCAGCTTCCATACCCAGCAGTACAAACAGGGCGTGGTGTTACTGGCCTGTAATTCCATCACATAGAAGGTGGAAGCAAAAGGGTCAGGATCTCAGGGTCATCCTTGGCTACATAGGGAGTCTGAGGCCAGCCTGGGCTACACGAGACCTTGTCTTTAAAAAAAAAAAAATAAAAAACAGAACAACAAAAAATCCTGTACAGGTCTTTCATGGCCAGAGTGACAATGAGACCTGAGCTTGAGTTGTTCAGGTTCCCTCTGTATTCGTTACTTTTACTTGATGCTATAATAAAACATCTAATGAAAGCAACTCAAGGGAGGAAAGGGTTACTTGGGCTCACAGTTTAAGGGTTCACAGTCCGTCAGGGTGGGAAAATTGGCAGCAGGACCATGAGATGGTTGGTCACAGTGCATCCTCAATCAGGAAGTGAAGAGATGAACGCTGATGTCCAACGTCTTTCTTCTTTTGATTTGGTCCAGGACCCCAGCCCATGGGATGTGGGGTTTTCCTCTTCAGTTAAGTAGTTTAGAAACTCCCTCACAGACATGACCAGAGGTTTGTTTCTGGTGATTACAAGTCCCATCAGGTTGGCATCACTCCCCATCACTCCCCAACTCTTGCCCGTGGGTGTGGCCAGCCCTGTGCCCTAGTTCATGGCTCTGAGAACCGCACTGGTGAGCTCTGTGGCCGTCTCTGACAGGAGCAGCCTGCACTGTACTCATGTTCTCTTTCCTCTCTTCCCAGGATGTTTGATGAACGCATTTTCACAGGTAAGTGGGTACCGTCGGGTGGTCTGTTCTGGAGTGGGTGTCTCCTCAAACTAAACCGTTTCCCTTGAATCCCCTTTGGCATCTTGGGATTATATGTGGTCTCTAGGCTGCCAATGGCCGACAGACTGGAACCTTGTAACGTTAAAGTCTCCTTGGAGGAAATAGTAATACCATTTGCTAAACGTAGAGCCAGCTGCCCTTCGGAACTACCTTGGTCTTTGTTTTCGTTAGTGTGTCTGTCTGTCTGTCCACCCGTCTATCCGTGTGGAGACCAGAAGTCAAGTTGGTCCTTGAACTATTTTCCACAGTCACTCTCCACCATAACTCCTTTTGGAGACAGCTTGCTCAATGATTGAGTCATTGCCTGCCTTGTCTGGGTTTATGGGCATACGGTCCTGCGTCTGGCTTTTATGTGGGTGCTGGGTCTCCAAATTCAGGTTTCCATGCCTGCGTGGCAGGCACTTTGCTTATAGATCAGTCTTTCCAGTCCCTGAGCTACCTTGTTTTATTCATTTTATCTTCTTTTATTCGACACCCCCCCCCCATTATTTATCTCTTTCTCATCGTCTCACCATACAGCCCAGCCTGGCCTCTATGCAACCCAGGCTAGCCTTAGATTCAGGATCTGTCTGCCTCTGTCTCTTAGAGTCCTGAGATTGCAGGCATGTGCCACCACCCTTATCAGTTTCAGCCATTCTACAGACATGGGTCTGGTCCCACTGGGGAAGTGGGGGGGGTGACATTTCTCTTAGATGCTGTGGCCCCAAAGCTTCAGTCACCTAACCCTTGGGGCATTGATGTAGCTGAGTCCTATTAACAGCTCTGCTAACTGGCAGCTTTGAAACCTTGTGCATTGTCTCGGGCCTCAGTTTCCCCATCTGTGACATGGAGACAATAAGACGAACTAGCTGGCTAGGTGGTGGTGGCACATGTCTTTACTCCTAGGCACAGGCAGATGGATCTCACACAGAGAGTTCCAGGACTGTCAGAGCCATACAGAGAAACCCTGTCTTGAAAAACTAAAAAAGAAAAAAAAGAAAAAAAAAATAAAGAAGAGGATCTAGCTGCCTGCTAATTTCTGGTTTTATTAAAGGAGAGAATGGTCCCGTGGGACAAATGGGTACAAGTTGGGGCTTGGCCTTTCTCCTGAGGCTCTTACATTATCATGTCCTGGCAGAGGGTGAGGAGAATGTTCCAGAATGAGAGCAGGGTATAGACAGATGAATAGGCTGTTTCACACACAGCCCCCAAAGAAGAGATCAGAAGCAGACTCCCCCCTCCCGGAAGTGCCTCTAGGAATGTCCTGTAGAAGCCACTACCTGGTGTCTATCGCCAACAAGAAAGGCCCTATCATTGAGAGTTCACAAGATAGGGTCATAGTTCAAGGTGGCTTCAAACTCATGACAGCCAACCTTAGGCTCCTGAATGTTGGGAATATGGGCATGTGCCACTACATCTGGCTGAAGAGCTGCCATCTTAAACCTAATTCTTCTCACAGGGAACAAGTTTACCAAAGACCCCATGAAGCTGGAGCCAGCCAGCCCACCTGAAGACACTTCCACAGAGGTCTGTAGGGACACTATGCTGGACCTGGCTGGGACTGCTTGGTAAGGCCCCTTCTCTGCTCTGGGTTAGGCCTGTGATCTGCACAGTTTAGGAAGAGCTAACTGGTTCCCATCACCCCACTTGGACTCCACACTTAGATACCACACAAGGACTCTGTGTGTAGCGGGCTCTGAATCATAGAGATATACCCGCCTCTGCTTCCTTAGTGATGTGGTTAAAGGCATGCTCCCTCATACCTGGTCTTGATTTTGTTTTGTTTGAGACAGGGTTTATCTGTGTAGCCTTGGTTGTCTTGAAACTTACTTTGTAGACCAGGCTGGCCTTGAACTCCCAAAGATCCACTTGCCTCTGCCTCCCGAGTGCTGGGATTAAAGGCATGTGCCACCATGCCTAGTTTAAGACTATTTTTATCTTATATGCATATCTGTGTGCTTGAATGTATCTATACACACCACGTGTGTATGGAGAGCATTGTGTACACTAAGTAGAGCTGGTTATAGATGGTTGTGAGCCGCCCATGTGCATGCTGGGAACGGCACTTGATTCCTCTGCACGGACAGCAGGCCCTCTTAACTTCTGAGCCAGCTCTCCAGCCCTGGCTTGGTTTTCTCAGACTTTTACAGAGTCTTGATCTCCCAGCGATCCTCCTGTGTGTGTGCTTCTCTCAAGTACTGAGGTCACAAATGGGCTCTGCAACACTCAGATTTGGGGGAGGGGTGGTGTCTGAAGTGTGGGCTGAGCCAGGCTGGGCAGAGTGACTCAGGACAAGGTTGACACTGGCTCATTTCCCCACCTTCCTTTCTCAGGTCAGACAAGAGCAGTGTCTCTGAAGACTGCGGGCCAGGTGAGGAGTGGTGTGTCTCCCTTGTATGTGGTATTCTGTGGGAGGGTGGCTAGCTGACAAAGTGCCTAGCAGTTTCCTGCTGACAGCCATGGGGAGACCTGCCCAGGCTGTGAGCCCTCAGTACTCAGGATAGTTCTCTTCCCTTGGCCATCCCCAAAGCTTCACAAGTAGAGCATGCTGGGAACCCTCTGGAGAGGGAAGGGGAGTAGAAACCAAATCCTAGCATCACCACTGTCTACCTTTGTATCTGTGGACAAGCAACCCCATCGTCACTCCTGGGGGCCTTAAACTCTTTACATTAGCGATGCCAGGTTTGGCCTGAGTTTCTCCAAGGGTTCAAAATGACTCTTCCTAGTTGTTCACTATCAGTTCACAGACATGAGAATGTTCTGGAAAGACTTGCCTCTGTGTGGGCATGCCTGTGCCCCTGTTTGACGGGATCACTCTTGTCTCTTTGCAGGAACCTCAGGAGAGCTAGGAATGTTGAGGCCCATCAAAATTGAGCCAGAGGAGCTGGACATCATTCAGGTTACTGTCCCAGGTAAGAGACAAACATCGAAGGACTGTTGGTGCTCCTGTTCCTAGACAGACAGGTTGGCAGAAGCTGTGCTGCTCTGCTGCCCTGGACCTATTCCATCAGGCCATTGTGCCTGGGCTGATCCCCCCCCCCCCATGTTTGAGATATAGCCTGGAGTCTTCTATGTGCTGAGGAATTGCTCCACCACTGAGCCACACATTTGCCCCTCACTGGGGGATTCTAGGCAGGTGCTCTACGACTGAGCCACACCCCTTTTCACTTTTTATTTTGAGACAAGGTTTCACTGAGTTGACTGACCCAGCCCTGACCCACTCAGTAGCCCCTAAACTCTAAGTTCTGCTTGCTTCACCCTCCCCAGAGCTGAGGTCATCAAATCACAGGCGGTACCACATCTGGCTGCATGGGTTTCTTTACAATCTTGGTCTGTAGCCCTGCTTGGCCTGTTGGCTCCTCTGAGGGACCCTGATGAGCAGGACATGTAAAGGGCACGATCATCATTTGGAGTTTCCCTTTAGATCCTTCACCAACTTCTGAGGAGATGGCCGACTCGCTACCTGGACACCTGCCCTCGGAGGATTCTGGTTACGGGATGGAAATACCGGCTGGTAAGAGGTGGGCTGGGGCTGGCCATCCCGGGGGCCTACCTCCCTGGGCAGCTACAGGGAGAGCAGGTGGGTTGGGAGGCCCCCAAGTTTTTCTTGAAGTTGTGTGCCTTTGCTAGAGAAGAATCAACACAAGCGCCATGCCGTCCCTATGTGCAACTTGATAAGCTGCTTTCAGGGATGAGACCTCAGTCTACGCATCAGCGCATTGGTTGGGCTTGAAGCCTAGTAGCAGATTGCTAATGTAGGATGTTTGAGGGCTTGGGTTCCATGCCTAGCACTGCAGGGGGTGAAGACCTCAACAAGTAACTCCCTCCCCCCAAAAGCCTGGTGTGGTGGAGCATTAATCCCAGCCTAAGAGGTGGGGGGATAGAGGCTGGAGGATCAGAAGTTCAAGGTTATCCTTGGCTGCATGGCAAGTTCTAGGCTACCTTAGGCTATGTGAAACCAAAAATGTGGGCTAAAGATGGCTTGGTGCTAAAAACACTTGCTGTGTAAGCCTGATGTCCTGAGTTCGATCCCTGGGGCTCACAGGGTATAATGAGAGACAACTGCAAGTTGTCCTGTGACCTCCATGTGTCTACTGTGGCATGCATATGCCCTCCTCACACACAAACATACACACACACACACACACACACACACACACACACATGCATGCACGCACGCACACATAGTATAACCAGACAGTGTCAGCACGCACTTTTAATCCCAGTGCTCAGGAGGCAGAAGCAGGTGCATTTCTGTGGGTTTGAGGCCAGCCTGATCTACAAAGTCCCAGGTTAGCCAGAGCTGTTACACAGAGAAATCCTGTCCTCAAAACTTAAGAAAATATGCTTTTTCAGAGGACAGATGAGGGCATCAGATTCTCTGGAGCTGGAGTTGTGAGCACCTGATACGGATGCTGGGAACTGAGCTCAGGTCCTCTGTAAGGACAGTAATGTCTTTTAACTACTGAGCCATCTCCCCAGACCCAAGACAGTTCTTTGTGTTTTACTTGTATCTTATACAGATAGTCTAAAGGTATGCTGTATATCAAACATAAGACCTGGCACATCCCAGGCAAGCTCTCCCCAGCTGAGCTGCATCCCCAGCCGTGTGTGTGTGTGTGTGTGTGTGTGTGTGTGTGTGTGTGTGTGTGTACGTGCACGCGCACGTGTGTTTCTTCCTTTGCATATTCTGAGATAGGATCCCTCTAAGTTGTGTAGCCCCTCTTGAGCTGGTTGAGTAATACAGACCTGCCTCAAACTCCCAAGCCGCTTGCCTCAGCCTCCCGCGTTGCTAGGATGAAAAGAAGTGTTCTTGTTTGATCACAGATATTGACAAAAAAGAGAAAACAATGTAACGGAGGAAGGGTTTATATGGTTCACAAATCCCAGTTGTGTGGAAGTCACGATGATGGGACTTGAAGCCGCTCGTCACATCAATTGATCTCTAGTCAAGAGCAGAGAGAATGGATGCATACTCTCTGCTCCTTTTGCTTTCTCTTATTCCTTTACCATTCAGAACCCAGACCCAGGGAATGGGACCCCTCCCTTTAATCTTCCCACACTACTAACATAACCGATACAGTCCTCATTGACATGTCCACGGGCCAATCTGATTTAGACAACCCCTTATTAGACTGTCTTGCCAGGCAATTCAAAATACCAAAAAATGGAGGCTGGAAAGATGGCTTGGCAGGTAAAAGCACTTTTCAACAGTTAAAACTAACCATTACTGCTGGGGTGCATCTCCACAGAGTTTGAGACAGGATCTTGCTACATGGCTCAGGCTGTCCTGCAACCCAATCTTCCTGCCTCAGCTTCCCTGTGCTAGGATTATACCACAATGCCCAGCCGTGTGTGTGTGTGTGTGTGTGTGTGTGTGTGTTGCACATGTGTGCACACTTGAGAGTGTGCATATTTGTGTTATGCATTTTGTAAATTTTGTTTTGTTTTTTGAGACAGGTTTTCTCTGTGGGATGGTCCTGGCTTCCTGGAACTTGATTTGTAGACCAGGCTGTCCTGGAACTCATTGTCTCTGCCTCCCAAGTGCTGGGATTAACTGTGTATGCCACCACCGCCCAGTTTGTAAATGTATTTAATTTATTTTTTGGTGCTGAGAATGGAACCCGGGGGCCAATAGCAGAGCATGCTAGGAAAGTGCACTATTGCTGAGCTGTGCTCCGGGCCTTTGGTTTGTTTTTTCTTTGTTTGTTTGTTTGTTTGGTTGGTTGGTATTTGTTTTTGTTTTTTTGAGACATAGCCTCTCTGTTTCCCTCAGGCCTCAAAACTCACAATCCTCCAGTCTCAGAGTCTGATTTTCTAAAATCACAGGTGTGAGTCTCTGTATACTGGTGTGTTAATCTGTGATGTCACACCAGGAGGACGGGACATCCTCCTGTCCTTCCCTATCTTCCTTAGTGTCTAGAATAGAGTGGCTGGGGGCCGGCCCCTGGAGGGACTCCATACAGCATGATTGTTGCTTTCTATTTGAATGGCATGGATTGTCCCATCCATTCCCATCTGGGGGGTGTTCTACTCTGCCTCAGAGTTGAGGCTGCCTAGCCTAGTTTTCATCCTTGGAACAGTGTGGGGTCCAGGAGAAGACAAACATGGTTTATTGTTTTGTTTTGTTTGGTTTGGTTTAGTTTTTTTTTGGGGGGGGGGGGGAGGGAGACTGGGTTTCTCTATGTAGCCCTGGCTGTCCTGAAATTTACTCTGTAGACCAGGCTAGACTCAAACTCACAGACATCTGTCTGCCTCCTGAGTACTGGGATTAAAGTCATGTGCCGCCACCACCTGGCGATTTTTGTCTTTCAAGACAGGGTTTCTCTGTATAACTGCTGTCCTGGAACTAACGCTATAAACCAAACTGGCCTTGAACTCACAGAGATCTGCCTGCCTCCCAAGTGCTGTGATTAAAGGCTTATACCACTCCTGCCCAGCATGAACATGATTTTTTTTAAAGATTTATTTATTGTGTATAGTGTTCTGCTTGCATATATACTTGCAAACCAGAAAAGGACACCAGATCTCATTACAGATGATTGTGAGCCACCATGTGATTGCTGGGACTTGAACTCAGGACCTCTGGAAGAGCAGTCAGTGCTCTTAACCACTGAGCCATCTCTCCAGCCCCCGAACATAATTTCTTAACATCCTGTTTTCTCCTAGACAAAGGCCCCAGTGAGGAGCCGTGGCAGGAAGAGAAGCCACCAGAAGGTAAAACCCTGATTGTCTCCCATGATTCCCTCTCCATGTTCACTCCACCCCTATGAGAGATTCCTCCTCCACTCCATCATCTCCCTCCAACAACCTGTGTTTGTCCTGGGAGTCCTGTGTGAACTGTACCAGGTGGTAGAAAGTTCTAGACTGTGCTGTAGACATGGTACCTGTAAAGTATTGGGAAATATTTGTTGCGCTCCCTGGTGGCAGTGTCTGCAAATTGCAGGCTTACTTTGCACCCACTAACTAGTTAGGTCACTTAGTGAGCTGATCTAAAAGTGGTGCTATCCACAACAACCACAGAACCTTCTAGAGCTCCACTGTGGCACATTTCACAGTCAAGTATGCAAAATCCAGGAATTACGGGCTTGGGTAGAGCTGCCATTTCCTTGTTCTTTCCAAAGTCTCAGAGGTAATTCCCGGTACCTCTGGAGCTGGGGGTGTGAGTTAAGGACAGGGAAGTCCCTGCACTGAGGAAGCTCAGCACACTGCCTTTGTCTTCCAGAAAGCCCTGGTGATGTGATCCGGCCCTTGCGGAAGCAGGTGGAGATGCTGTTCAACACGAAATATGGTGAGTAGGGACAGGGATAGGCCTCCAGGACAGAGGCAAAGGGACCCATATTCAGGATGGGAACACTTGTCACCCATGACAACAGCCTCTAGCAGAGTATCCTACCCTGCTGGCCTGTTGGTCCACATTCTTCCTCCAGATCATTCCCCGGCTCATGTGCTTTCAGTTAGTATCAGCCACGGAGGGCCTCGTGGAAGCTCCAGGCTTTCCTGGGAACTCACAGCAAGAACGAGCTTTCTCTGGAATCCAGAAAAGCTGTGTGTGTGTGTGTGTGTGTGTGTGTGTGTGTGTGTGTGTGTGTGTGTGTGTGTGTGTGACTCAATGGTACAGTGTGTTTTCTTAGGATCCACCAGTGATGGGGCCAGGGGCATGGCCCAGTGGTAGAGAGTTTCTACAAAGGATCTTCCAGTGAGATGTAGCTCAGTGGTAGAGCCCCTGCCTAGAATCCCCCCCACCCAGTGATGGGGTAGGTGATACCCTGGGTTCCACCCACAGCCTTCCACTAAAACAACAGAGTCCATGAAAGAGAGATTGAAGAACCCTGCCTCTCTCTAGCTCCTTGAGTTTGCCAGGTGTTGGCTTCTCACACTGTCTCATCCTTCCTCAGTTCTTGTATCCTAAGACCCATTTTACAAATGAGGAAATATGGAGCCTGCTGCAGTGATGAGGCTAGCTTAGAGCACCAGGCTACTCGGGGGCAGAGAGTTCAGATGAGACTAGTCATAGATCTGGCGTGCCATGGGGCTTTCTGAAGGTGGCGGGGTGGGGAGTGAGGTGGAGATGAGGGACCCATAGTCATTTCCCAACGGTACTCCGTTTTCTGGGCTATGAAGGCTTACATTCCCAGGATGTGTACATGAGGACAAGTCGCCTTCCCTGGGGACTCTCACCCTACCTACAGGCTAGGTGTGCTTTTCTCCTCTCTGTCAAGTTCACAGGGTTCTAATAAGTGCTGTCTCCAAAGCCCTGTGGTCCCTGCAACCCCTGCAGAGGGATGGGGACTGGTTGGGGCTCCAGGTGGCCTTACAGCAGCCGTGTCTTTACAGCCAAAGCCATTGGTACCTCAGAGCCAGTCAAGGTGCCCTACTCCAAGTTCCTGATGCATCCCGAGGAGCTGTTCGTACTGGGGCTGCCTGAAGGCATCTCTCTTCGCAGGCCCAACTGCTTTGGGATTGCCAAGCTTCGGAAGATTCTGGAGGCTAGCAACAGCATCCAGTTTGTCATCAAGAGGTAAGGGCTGAGCCTGGTGTGGTGGCAGGTTCCAGGCTAGCCAAATCTACCTAGTGAGGTGCTGTCTCGAAAGTGAAGAGTGGAGGCTTGAGGGGGGAGGGGGATGAAAGAAATGGGAAAAAAAGTGAAATAAGGGCTGGCCAGACCCATGAAGGGAACAGTCAGAGTTGCCCAGTGCCAGACACTGCACCATATTGGCACCTTCCTTTTGTTCAGATTGCAAAGTCTTTTTTTTTTTTAATTAATTTTTTGTTGCTGTTGTTTTGTTTCAGTTTTTTGAGACAGGTTTTCTTTGTCCTTGCTTTCCTGAAATTCTCTTTGTAGACCAGTCTGGCCTTGAAGTCACAGAAATCTCCCTTCCTCTGTCTCCTGAACTCTGGGATTAAGGCATGTGCCATTGTTTTTATTTTAGTGTATTTGAGTTTGTTGTTTGTGGGGTTTCTTTTTTGGGTTTTCTGAAGCAGGATTTCTCTGGAGCCTGTCCTGGAACTCACTTTGTAGACCAAGCTGGCCTTGAACTCACAGAGATCTGCCTGCTTCTGCCTCCCAAATGCTGGGATTAAAGTTGTGTGCTGCTACCACCTGGCTTGTGGTCTCTTTGTTTTGTTTTTAACCAGGATCTCACTTTCTAGCTCAGGCTACTCTAGAACTCACTGTATAGCCCAGGCTGACCCAAGTAATCTTCCTGCCTCAGTCTCCCAAGTGCTCTGGACTTATAGATGCAAGGCGCCGTGCCCCGCTGATTTTAAAGTAAATTTAGGACTGGGTGTGATAACTACATAGCAGCACTCGGGAGGCCAAGGCAAGAAGATATAAACCAATGGCTCGCCACCTTTCTAGCACTGCGACCTCTTAGTGCAGTTCCTCATGTTGTGGTGACCGCCAACCATAAAGTTATTTACATGCTACTTCATAACCATAATGTTACTACTGTTATGAATCATCATGTAAATATTTGTGTTTTCCAATGGTCTTAGGTGACCCCTGTGAAAGAGTAGTTTTACTCAGTCACACACACACACACTCTCAAGGGGGTCTCCATCCACAGGGTGAGAACCACTGATGTAGATTTTGGACTGTATCCCAGTACTTCATCTCAATAAAAACAAGAGAAGAGAAACTCTTTAGAGGTGCCTCTGGCAGTGAAGTGTATACTGTGAAAACTAGAGGACCCGCGTTCAATCCCCAGGACCCAAGTTGTACCCCCCACAAAAAAAAAAAGAACCAGACAAGGTGTTTTGAACCTGTAGCCCCCCGATGCTGAGTAAGAAGTGGTGGGAAGATCCCTGCGTTACTGGCCAGCTAGTGTGGACAAATATGTGGGCTACAGATTCAGGGAAAGACCCTGTCTCAAAGCATAACATGGAGCAGCTGGAGACGGCATAGTGGCTAAGAAGGCTTGCTAGTCTTGAGGGGACTCGAGCCTGGTTTCCAGGATCCTGGTTGGGCAGCTTATGTAACTCCAGCTTCAATGGTTTTATGCACACGCACGCACGCACTCACGCATGCACAGTAGAGAACAATAAAGGAAGATAGCAGTTGTTGCCCCCTGGCCTCTACGTATACAAACACACATATCCTTTCCCTGGCAGTCATTCACCCTCAACATGGAGGCTGTGTGTTTCAAATGCCAGGTAGTAGGGATTGGATGGTGTCAAGTCCTGGGCATCAGCCAGCCCAGGACTTGGGAGGAACCTCAGAGCTCAGAGCTGTTGACAGCTCCCGTCAACCAGGATGATTGTTGCCCCCGTGTGGCAAGGACCTTCCAGCTATGTGGCTAGGAAAGCCCATTGCACAGATCTGTAGACTGAACAACCCTAAGAGGGTTGGACAAACCTCATTGATGGCACTGGCTATGTCTTCTAGACCCGAACTGCTCACTGATGGTGTCAAAGAACCTGTTGTGGATACTCAAGGTACCTGGGCATGGGCACAGGTGGGTGTGGGAGGGCACCACATCTCTGCCATTGCCCCTCCTGATGCCCCTGTCCTATCCCCTACCCTAGGCATTTCCCCACTGCCCCTGTCGGGTTTGCCCCCTCGATGCCACCTGAGACCCCAGGTGCTCCCTCCTCACCTGCCTTCTCTCCCCACCCCACCCCCAGAGAGGGACTCCTGGGACCGTCTTGTGGATGAGACCCCGAAGAGACAGGGCCTTCAAGGTAAGTTTAGACCTGTGTAAATTTAGGCACTCCAGGGTTGTGACCTCGAGTGGCTTTAGAGTGGGAGTCACAGTGGAAGTGGGAAGAGGCTGGCCCCCACCCGTGGGCTCTGGGGTACTAGACTGGCCTGGTGTGCCTGAGTTAGAGTCTGGCTGTCAGTAGGGGGACACGTAAGCACATCACACCAGAGCTAGCTTCTCTATCTAGGTAGTAGCCGCCTGCCTTTCTGTAGTCATTCATCAACCCAGCTCTTGCTGCTTTGAAATTGAAGGAGTGAATGGTGGCTATGGAGAGCCAGGAAAGCAGGTAGAAAGACAAGCAGCAAGATATAGGGAACTGTCAAAGGAGGGCTTGCAGCTGGACCGAGGGGAGACCCCTCCAGTGTGAGGCCAGCCAGCATCCCTGCTATCAGGATGCAGCTGAAAATCTACCCCATCCTATGCGTGCACAGCTTAGAAGACTAATGGGCATGGCTGGTGTGAGTCCCAGGGTGACTGTCACCAGGTGGCCCCTTCATGGTCACTGTATCTCTGAGGAGTTCAGAAAGGCAGCAGTAGCCAGCGCTGGCGTTAGGAGCCCTCACAGAGGACCAGCTGCTGGTCACCTCAGCGCCTCAATGTTCTCCCAGGCAGCTGGAGCAGTGAGGGCAATTTGTGTTTTTTTACCTCACCCTATGTAGATCCCTATGTCCAAGCCCTTAGCGGACTGAGAATGTCACCAGAACTGCATTTGACACAACAGAGGTCATTTCCTTCTCCCACTGCTATCCATACCCATTCTCTCCTAAAGCCAGGACAGGGTGTACCCTCCCTGAGGTCAAAGGTGCAGTCCTGATGTGCTGGTACATGGAGGTTCTTAACACTACCTCAGAATGGTGGCCTTTGCCTAGAGACCTCCCCACCCTGTGAGGAGCTGGTGGCATGGCTCAGTGGTAGAACACCTGCCTAGGATCCCCCAGTGAGGGGCTGGGGTGTGGCTCAGTGGTAGAGCACCTGCCTAGGATCCCCCAGTGAGGGGCTGGGGTGTGGCTCAGTGGTAGAGCACCTGCCTAGGATCCCCCAGTGAGGGGCTGGGGTGTGGCTCAGAGGTAGAGCACCTGCCTAGAATCCCCCAGTGAGGGGCTGGGGTGTGGCTCAGTGGTAGAGCACCTGCCTAGGATCCCCCAGTGAGGGGCTGGGGTGTGGCTCAGTGGTAGAGCACCTGCCTAGAATCCCCCAGTGAGGGGCTGGGGTGTGGCTCAGTAGTAGAGCACTTTCCTAGAATCCTCCAGTGAGGGACTGATAGTATGCCTCAATAGTAGAGTATTTCTGGGCTCACCACCAAGTAATAAACAGCCCCCCGGGCGGACACTCCCGTTTCCAGTCCTCTGTTTCCCCCTGAGCTTTCTGAAGCCCTTGTTCCAGCTCCTGCCCAGCTGAGGACACAGAAACCCCCGCTCCCTAGTGTCTCACTTGTAGGCTTATTTATTAGTTTGTTGGCTTTCAAATGTCAACAATTAACTTAATTTCATCTCATTGCTGTTGTGGAAACAGTGTGAGTCCTTCCCGGAAAAACAACAAAACAAAATGCACACACTGAGTCTCGTGGAGATTGGTTTTGAAGGACTCTGAGGAGCCCACTCCAAAGATCTGCTAATTGCCAGAGAAGGAGTTGGCTGTAATTAGGAAATCGTTTTCCTGTAAAAGTCACCAAGTGCCTTTTAATGTAACAGCCTCTGTCCGTAATTGTACTCACTTTGCAGAAAATTACGACACCAGACTCTCGCGGATTGACATCGCCAACACACTTAGGGAGCAAGTCCAAGACCTGTTTAACAAGAAATACGGTGAGTTACGGGCAGGGGTCAGGTAGAGGGAGAAGTGGGCAGCTTCCTGCCTGTGGCCACCTTCACATTTGGCAAAGGGATTGGTCTATAGTGTAGGTATTATTTCTCTCTCCTTTTTTCTTAAACAATAAATTTGTTTATTTATTGTGTATATGGCTATGTATGTGGTTGCGCACACATACCCCAGCACAAACATGGCAATCAGACTCTCGGTAGTTGGCTGTTTTGTTCTACCATGTGGGTTTCTGGAAATCAAACTTAATCTGCCAGGTTTGGTGGCAGCTACCCGTGCACACCAGCTCTTACCTATTTCTTGAGTGTCTACTACATGCCAAGCACTGGGGACACAGTGTAAGATGTGTTGGTGATGCACACCTGCGACCTCATCACTTGGGAAGTTGCAGCAGAAGGGCTGCTGTAAATTGCATGCCAGCAGGGACTACACAATACAGTTTTTGTTAGAGACAGAGAGTATGTGAGTGCTCGCTGGTAAGCTGGCTTACAGGGCAGTCGGCTGCCAAGCCTGACGACCAGAGTTTGATTTCCCGGAACCCACATAAGGACAGGAGAGAACCATGGATATGTGCACACATGTGCTCATCCATATACACACACAAATAAAATGTGATTCAAAGCTCCTCTTTTAATAGGGACTGGGGCGTGTCTGAGTTGGTAGATGACTTGCTGGGCATGTGTGAAGCCCTGGGTTCCGGCCATGGCACCACATGATCTGGTGTGATGGTGGCATACCTGTCACCCCAGCATTCGGATTCGGGAGGCAGAGGCAGGAGGATCAGAAGTTTGAGGTCATCCTTAGCTATGTAGCATGTTGGAAAGTCAGTCTTGAGTTACAGGAGACTCTTCTCAAAAGAACAAGAAGACCAAACAAACAAAAACTTTAAAAAGAGATGTTAGATATGGAGAAACCCTCTCTTGGGAAACTAAAAAGAAAAGACTTCTTATAACGAGAAGGGCCCAGGAGGTGGTGGCACTCGTCTTTAATCCTAGCACTTGGAAGGCAGAGGCTGGTGGATCTCCGAGGCCTGCCTGGTCTACCTAGGGAGTCCCGAGCCAGCCAAGACTACATAATAAGATTCTGTCTCAAAAGAAATTAAGGGAGAGAAAGAAGGGAAGGGTCCGGAGGCCAGGTAGACAATAGTCCCTAGTGTCTAGCTTTGTCTGTTTTCCTTGCTGCTGGGTAGAGCATGCCCATTCGTTCTGTGTGGGTCCTGACTCTGAATCGGAGTACCACAGTCTGGAGAAAAGCGGATGTTTCGGGGTTCCCATCCTAGAGGCAGGTGTGCAGTATCGGCTAGTCTGAGAAATATTTTTTTATATATATTTTTTCATTTTATTTTTAAAGATTTATTTTTTTATTATGTATACAGAGACTGCAGGCCAGAAGAGGGCACCAGAACTCATTGCAGGTTGTGAGCCACCATGTGGTTGCTGGGAATTGAACTCAGGACCTCTGGAAGAGCAGTCACTGCTCTTAACCCCTAAGCCATCTCTCCAACCCCGAGTCTGAGAAATATTAATCGCCGCCCTGGCCAGCACCTGGAACCACACATTCCTGCTCTGTACTCAAAGCCCACCCAGCATAGATTTACACCAGAAACTACCTGCACAGTATACATACTAATCTCTAGTTCTATTCATGTACACCTTTTCCAGCAGTGGTCCTCAACCTGTGGGGGGGGGGGTTGTCCCATATCAGACATTTGTATTGATATTCATAACAGTAGCAAAATTAACAGTTATGAAGTCGTGTTTCAGTTTACTGTTGCTGCGAAGACACGCCATGACCACAGCAGCTCTTACAAAGGAAACATTTGAGGTGGCTCACTTACAGTTTCAGACGTTCAGTGCATTATGATCAGGAAGGGGAGCATGGCAGCATATAGGAAGATTTGGTGCTGGGGCTGAGAGTCCTACATCTCGACTCAGAGGCAACAGGAAGTCGACTGACTGTCCTACTCAGGGAAGCTTGAGAAAAAGACCTCAAAGCCCGCCCCCTTGGTGACACACTTCCTCCAACAAGGCCACACCTCCTAACCTTTGGGGGTCATTGCCTTTCAATCCACCACAAGTAGCAATGAAGTGATTTATGATTGGGGGTCACCACAACAAGAGGAATTATATTAAAGAGTCGTGGCTTTAGGAAGGTTGAGAACCACTGTTCTACAGTCTTCCACAAAGGGCCCTGTGTTTCCTGGAGGAGACACTCCCATACTTACGCTGCACACCCTGTTCCGCTGCTTTCCCTTACCTGGCACAACTGTCCTTCCGTATCCAGGTGAAGCCTTGGGCATCAAATACCCAGTGCAGGTGCCCTACAAGCGAATCAAGAGCAACCCCGGTTCGGTCCTCATCGAGGGCCTGCCTCCTGGGATCCCATTCCGCAAACCCTGCACCTTTGGCTCCCAGAACCTGGAACGGATCCTCGCTGTGGCCGACAAGATCAAGTTCACAGTCACCAGGTACTTGATGAGCAAGGGCAAGAGTTGAGACTGCACTGGCTGGGACTGGGAGCCCGCTCCAGAAATTCCCGCAATAGGGGAGCGGGCTTGGTTAAGGTTACTATTGCTGTGAAGAGACACCATGACCACGGCAACTCTTACGAAGAAGACATTTAATTGGGGTGGCCCATTTACAGTTTCAGGGGTTCGGTCCATTATCATCATGGAGGGGAGCATGGCAGCATGCAGGTTCTAGAGAGGAGCCTAAGAGTCCTTCATCTTGCAGGCAACAGGAAGTCAACCGAAATGTCAAGGGAAGCTTAAGCAAAAGATCTCAAGGCCTGCCTCCACAGTGACATTTCCTCCGATCAGGCCACACCTACTCCAACAAGGCCACACCTCCTAACAGTGCCACTCCCTATGAGATTACAGGGGCCATTTTCTTTCAAACCACCACAGGGTATTAGAGCGGAACTGCAGGCCTGACAGGGATCAGGAGTTTCCACACAGTGACTGACCACCCTTCTAACTGTGCCCCTCAGCAGGCCTGTGGGCATACCCAGCCCCCTGAGAAAGCAAAAATTCCATGTACACACCTGGCCTGGGCATCTTATTGAAATGTGGATCCTGAGCTTGGGAGCTTGTTTAGTGGGGAAGTGTTTACTGAGCAAGCTCCAGGACCAGGTTTGGATCCTTAGCATCCATGTAAAAATGTGGGCAGACTGCCATGCACCTGTAACCCCAGCACTGGCTGATTAGGAAGAGAGATGAGAAGGTTCCAGAGGCCTGCTTGCTAGCCAGTCTAGCCAGGTGGGAAACCTTCGCTTTAAAAAAAAAAAGGATGTAGAATTATTAAAGGAGACACTTGAAGTTACCCTCTGGCATGCACACACACACACACAGGTAAAAAAGTTCCAGGTTATCCTTGACTACAACAATGGGAGTTCAAGGCTAGCCTGGACTACAAGAGATCCTCTCTGAAAGAATCAGGCAGTAAATGCTAATGTGTGGGTGGGCCCTGGGATGTGTTACTAATTCCTTGGCAAGCTAGTGTCATCGAGTACCTGGTGGTAGTCTTGTTGCCTGTGACTTTTCCCTAAAACCTCGCTTCTGTTTCCCTTCCAGGCCATTCCAAGGACTCATCCCAAAGCCTGGTAAGTTGTATTTTGTGTGTTTGGGAGGCACTTGGTGTTGGGGTTTTGCACAGTTCGGGG
The DNA here is from genome assembly GCF_943737965.1 of Phodopus roborovskii. Lineage (NCBI taxonomy): Eukaryota > Metazoa > Chordata > Mammalia > Rodentia > Cricetidae > Phodopus > Phodopus roborovskii. The sequence goes on along the minus strand of NW_026126598.1, from coordinate 9,306,690 downwards.
GGCTCCAAACCAAGTCCACCATGGGCACAACTGCCTGGCTCAAGGAGTGGGACCTGGGGTACCGAGCTGCTCTTCCCACAATTCCCTGTTTGTCTGCCCCACTGTGGGCAGACAACAGGTGGAGAAAGCCTGCTGGTGCCCCGGTCCTAGGGCAGAAAGATACCATGGGAGCTGCAGTCAGGATTGCAGCTGCGTCAGAGTCCCCGTGACCTCTAATCTAATGGGCCTGGCTAGCCCAGTGTATGGAGGAAATCGGTAGCAAATGTATGAGTGTGGTCCACAGGATGCAGGGGGATTGATGTGAGGGGTGGGGGAGCTGGGACGATAACATAGTCTATAAAATAGTGGCTGTGCAAACGCGAGGACCTGAGTTTGATCCCAGGGACCCACAAATGCTGCTTATAGTAGCACACACTTGTAATCCCCATGCCAGGGAGGTGGAGAAGGGCAAATTGCTGAGGCTCGCTGACCAGTCTGCCTGGTCTATTGAGGAAGCTCCAGGCCAGTGAGAGACTAGCTCAAACGAAAAAGGCTGAGCATAGTGGTGCAACCTTTAACCCCAGCAGCCAGGAGGCAGAGGCAGGTGCAGGTGGATCTCTGAGTTTGAGGTTTGCCCACTCTACAGAGCCAGGACTACACAGAGAGACCCTGTCTCAAAAAAAAAAAAAAAAAAAAAAAAAAAGCAAACAAAAAGAAAGGCATGCCCATGGATTTCCTAGTGGACTGGGGTGTGGCTCAGTGGGAGAACACCTGCCTAGAATCCCCCAGTGATGGGCTGGGCCAAGGGTAAGTCAAGCCTGCTAGGATTATGTGTACTTTACCACAAAACAAAAAAGCCTCTGACCCTGTCTACACCCTCTGCAGCAGTGCACTGGGTAGACTGTAGATCATGTGCCCATGATGGAAACAGCCCTGGGTGTGGCCAGAGGCTGAGCCAGAGCTGGCAGTCAGCCCAAGAGGGAAATGAGTACTTCCTTAGGAAGAGAGCTGGGGACTTGTGAACACAGAGGGCTGCCTGCCCACCAATGAAAGACCCAGAAAGCCCCTTCCTTGGATCTGATGCTGGCCCAGCCCCATTCTGCCTGGTCCTATAGCAAGCTCCCACCCTCACACCACCTCCCACCCCGACTCCCGAGTTCATTTGTGAATGCAGGCCTCTTGGCTCCAGGCTGATAGCTTGTCAGACCCTAGCCAATGGTCAGCCCTGACACAAGTGACTGCCTGTTGTCTCTGAATGGTGCTGCTCCTGTCCCCATAGAAACGCATTGAGCATATCTGCCAGCCAACCCACAGTAGCTCCTCCCCCATCTCCCTCTGCCCTCCATACCCTGCTTGTTTGGGGGACAGAGTCTTGATATGTATCCTAGACTGTCCTCAAACTTGTGATCCTCCTGCCTCAGCCTACATGCAGAATGTTCAGATCATAGCTGTGTGCCACCACTCAGGGGCTGTTAACTTCTCACAGAAGGAAACAGACTCAAGAGAGGTTAAGAAATTTTCTCAAAGTCACAGAGCATTTCCAGAGCCTGACTTAACCCACTTTTTGCAGGATCCGGGGTTGAACTTGCCCTCTACCCTCATCCACTGTTCTAATAAATCTCTGAACCTGTTGAGTGTCTTTTTGTCGCCCCCTCATGGCCACTCTGTGCAATAACATGGGTTCTGTCAACAATCCCCCCCCCCCGTTTTTTTTTTTTTTTTTTTTTTTTTTCCCAGACAGGGTTTCTCTGTGTAGCTTTGGAGCCTGTCCTGGAACTCGATCTGTAGACCAGGCTGGCCTCGAACTCATAGAGATCTGCCTGCCTCTGCCTCCTGAGTGCTGGAATCAAAGGCGTGCGGCATCAACAATCTTTTAAAACTCCCAGTTTAAAACTGGTTTACTTGTTGGGGTTTGTTTTTTGGTTTGGTTTTAGGATTTTGAGTGTATATGTGTGTCGTATGTATAAGGTGTGTATGTATGTAGTGTGTGTTTAGTGTGTTTATATAGAGTGTGTATAGTGTGTATGTATGTACAGTGTGTATGTATACATACTCAGGCCTTAGAGGCAAGTGTCTACCTACTGAGTTGTATGGCTGGCCCCAGATCCTGCTTTTTTTTTTTTTAATGTTTCCAAGTTAAGCACTTACCCACTGAGCTATCTCCCCAGCCCTGACGTTTCGTTTCTTGGATGTTGCTGCTGCTGTTATTTTATTTATTTTATGTGTTTAGCTGTTTTCCCTGCACCGTGTGTATGCCCAGTGTCTGTGCAGGACAGGGAACTGGAGCTGTAGATAGTTGTGAACCACTGTGTAGGTGCTGGGAACCAAACCCTGGTCCTTTGCAAGAGCAGCATCACCGTCAGCTGCTGAGCCAGCTCTCTAGCCCTGCCCCCCCCCCCATGCCAGTTTGTGTTTTGAGGCAGTGTCTCATATAGACCAGGCCAACCTGGAACTTGACGTTTAGCTGAGAATTGTCTTAAACCTAGGACTCCTGCCTCCACATCATAGTGCTGGGATTACAGAGGTTCACCACTCCGGCAGGCTGGTCCACCCTTGTCTGAAGGCTTTTGTTGTTGTGATAAACACCGTGATCAAGAACACCTTAGGGTAGGGAAGAAAGGGTTTATTTCGGCTTATATCTCACAGTGTCTCCGAGGGAAGTCATCGCAGGAAGCTGGAGGCAGGAGCTGATGCAGAGACCATGGAGGGACGCTGCTCACTGGCTTGCTCCCCATGGCTTGCTCGCCTTGCTTTCTTATACACCCCACACCATGCCCAGGGGTGGTCCCACCCACAATGGGTCTGGGTCCTCCAGCATCAATCACTAATTAAGGAAATATACTGCAGACTTGCTTAAAGACAATCTGACGGAAGGAAGCATTATCTTATATGAGTTTAGTTTTTGTCAAGCAAGGAAAGGTGCTGGGAGCAAATGCTGTCCCTTCTGTGTAGAGAATGGTCCCCCAGCTGGGGAGCAGCTAGCGGTCCCTATGGGGAAGCACTGTTGGGGTATAATCCCAGAGGACTCACTGGAACAGTGAGGGTCACCAAGGTTAATGAGCATCGTAGAAGAAAAGAAGATGGGCCTATACACGCATGTGAACAGAAAGAGGAAGATGGGCCTAAAATGCATGTGAACAGAAAGAGGAAGATGCACCTAAACATGCATGTGAACAGTGTGCACAGTTGAAGTCCTCCAAATGGCCACACATTGGTTTCCACAAGTCCACACAGTGGCCATGTTCTGGTGGAGCCTTTCTCTCCAGTGGCGAGCCACTCACATGTTCAGGTTAGGGTGTAGCCTGGGGAGCTAACATTTTCCAGGTTGGGGTAAGGAGACAGCTGTGAACTCAGCCTTCCCACTCGGAGGTTTGTTTTGTTGTTTGAAACAGAGTGTCCCAGCTATCCCAGGCTGGCCTTGAACTTGCTGGACAGCAAGGATGATCCAGCTTCCACGATACTTCCAAAATGCTCCAATGCTGTTTTTTCGTACAGTACTGGAGATGCAGCCAAGGGTTTCATGCACGTTGGCAAGCACTCTGCCAATAGAGTTCCATCCCTAGCCAGCTGTCTGCCTGCCTGTCTTTGACAGTGTCTCATTACGTAGTCCAGGCTAGCCTTGGATTTGTAATCCTCCTCCTCTTCTTCCTTCCAAGTAGCTAGGATTACAGGTCCATGCCTGTAATTTGTGTGTGATTTGGGTTTTATTTTCAGGCATCAAAGTTTTGTTTCTCAAATGATGTAGCTTTGCATTGTTTTTTTTTGTTGTTGTTGTTGTTGCCATGGTGCCAGCTTCCACCTGGGGCAGGTATACTGCAGAAGGTAAAGCTGGAGCTGAGGGCTAGGAAGGTCTACAGAGGCCTGAGCCCAGGTGATGGGCCCAGAGGGAGATGAATTAAGATCTAGAAGGGGATGGGGTGACGGGTGAGGAAGGTGGTGGAAAAGCTGGAAGATGAAGGTGACGCTTGCCTAAAAGCCTAATTCTTCAGATCTATCGGGGGTGGGGGCTTTGGACGTAGTGAACTCCCTGTCACTAGAGGCTTTCAAGCTGCGGTTAGGTAGTCAGTCACTTACCAGAGAGAATATTCCCTCCAGGGTTTGCTGCACAGGAGGATGGCGAGAGCTGTTCCCGTGTCACAGTACCTGACAGGCCCTACTTCCCTTTGCTTCCAAACAGCCTGTCACTTCCTCTGTAGGGTGTCATGATAGATACCTGTCATCCCCCCACCTGGGAGGAGTTCAAGGCCAGTTTCCGTTACATAGGAAGTTTGAGGCTAGCCTGGGCTATAAGAAACCTTGCCTTAAAAGTGAATAAGGACTTGAGATATGACTCAGAAGTTAAGAGGGTTTGCTGCTTTTCCAGAAGGCCCAACCCGAGGTCACGTCTTAGCAGTTACATTGGGCGGCTCACGGTTGCCTGTAACTCCAGAGCCAGAGGGTCCAGTGCCCTAGCCACCACAGATACCCACAGACACTTGGTGCACATGCATGTGCACACGCATATGTACATCGTCATTGTTGTTTCTTCTGACCCCAGGCGCACTGGGGTCCCCACAGGCAAAGCAGAGCTGCCCACTTCCTGTGTGACTCCAGCAAACCAGTGTCCTTATCTATAAAACAGCAAGGATTGGCAGGCCCGTGGTGGTGCAGGACTATGATCCCAGCACTCGGGAGGCAGAGGCAGGCAGATCTCTCTGAGTTCCCAGCCTGGTCTACAGATCCAGTTCCAGGACAGCCAGGGCTACAGAGAGAAACCCTGTCTTGGGAAACAAAGCAAAAAGCCAAAAAACTAGGAAGGGTTGTCTTCTCTCTACCCTGAAGCCCAAAGCCAAGGCTGTCTCAGAGGCTCAGAAGGGGCTGGGTCTGCAGCCTGGGTTAGGCCTGGTGAGCTTTTGTGTGCTGGATCCCTGCTGCCCAGAAACCTGAGCGCCCCAGAGAGCTGGATCCAAATTCTCAGCAGTCCCAGTTTAATCTGGGACACCCCACACTAGACTTCCCAGTTCAGGTTCAGTTTCCAGAAATTGCATGTCAGATTAAGCCCCACCCCACCCCCGTGAGAATTTATTCCAACCACTCAGAGAATAAGAGGAGGGAAAAAATTTAAACTAATAATAGCGTCCTCCCAAAGAGAAACCAGCCCAGAACAGAAATCTCTTGTGGCTTTATGTAGGTTTGAGCTATCACCTCGATTCTTAGGCTCTCTCTCATCTCTAAGTTACTTTCCGGCCAGGATCCCACCCCCACCCTCCCATCCCTCCTTCCATAGTCTGGCCTAGAGACTGTGAGATCCACAGAGATCCCTCAGAGATCCACCTGCCTCTGCCTCCCAAGTGCCACGACCAGCTCGACCCACTTACTATTCCCTAAGCGAGTTTATTGGTTAATCTTTTCTAACATGGGTGTGTCACTGAGGAAAGTAGACAGACAGACCATTTCTCCAGCTTCATCTGAGGCCCAGTTTGAGAGGTTCAGCTGACAGGAAGAGGCTTGCCACACACAGGAGGTAACAGGCCCTGTTGATGTTGCTAAGCCCTTCTCAGTGCAATCTACTGTCACCTTAAAACTAAGCAGAGTGTCAGGGAGAAGGGGACCTGAGATAGGCCTGGGGACTAGTCTGGGGTTGGTGTTGACAAGCAGGGAGCAAGGGGGGGGCAGTCCCTTTTGCCCTTTTAGGGACTTTGTTCGCCATTACTGTGCTGGGACATTAGATAATGTTAACTTATGGCCTGTGATCCTAGATGAGTTAGTTTACTCTGTAATCTTGGATAAGTTAGCTCGCTGTGTGTGATCCTAGATGAGTTAACTTACTCTGTGATGTTGGATAAGTTAACTAACTTACTCTCTGTGGTGTTGGATAAGCCCCCTTACAATCTACAATTCCCGGTAGGTTGGCTCACTGTCATTTCTTCAGAGCCCCCTCTGCCCAGACTTCTGCATTCCATTCCCCGAGGCTGGGGCATAGTTTCCTGGCTCCATTCCTCTCTAGCCCCCTTCCTACCCTTCCAGCTCTATCTCGGTCTTGAGAGCTAAAATAATACTGTCCTTTCTCAGTATCCAATGATGCCACAATTCCAGTGCCAGCCACGCTTCCTCCGTGTCATTATCGAGGCTACTCTCTATTAATACGGCTGCAGTAACGACTGCGTTACTGTCTTCCTGGGAGGCGCTGACCTCTGCCAGGGTGGGGCAGGGAGGCCCTGTGCTTCTTCCTTTATTCCTGGAGGAACCATGGAGCCACAGGGTGTGGTCTGGGAGACCCTGACAGTCTGGACCTGTGGAAACTCAACCAGAGCCACTGTGACTCACTCTGCTCCTAGATGGTAAAGATCTCAAGTCCTGCACCCCTTGTGTGTTTGGGAAGGAACTTCTGTGTTCCGGAACTTTCTATAAGATTCCAGAAACCCTGATGTACATGTATGAAGCAGAGGGGCTAAGAGGGTTGACTCATTCAGTGAATCAGCAAACCCACAGAGTAAAGGACTGGTATGGTGGCATCCACTTATAGTCCCAGCTATGGGGAGCAGACAAGTAGGTCCCTGGTGTCCAGCCCATCCAACTTGGCCAGTTCCAAATGTGAGATGCAGACGCGAGTCATGAGGAAGGGTTCCATGGGCATAAAGGCACAAATGCAAACACACAAAAATTAACTTCTAAAACCACCAATGTCAATAAAAACAGCCAATACTTTTATTTGAGTTGGTTTTTACATCAGCCTGGCGTGGCTACCAGCCACATTAGTGGTCTTTGAGCTTCATTAGACAATAAGGGTGGAGCGTGGGTCAGCTTGTTTATTAAACCAATCATGGTGACGTATGTTCATATAGTATACAGAAGGGTTATTCATAGCACATTGTTGTTGTTAGCCCTTGTAGGTGGGTGTGGGTGCTTGCACCTCTGAATATGTGGAGGTCCGAGGACCACTGTGGGAGTCGGTTCTCTCTTCCTAATATGTCGGCCCTGAGTGTCCCATCACTCCCGTTTCTGGGGCTGTGACTGCTATCCCCTACACTGTTAGCTGCTCTATGCCTGGCTTGTATGGGGTTGCTGCTTGGGAAATTCCAGTGGGTGGGAGGATGAGTGGGTATGTGGATGGATGGATGGATGGATGGATGGATGGATGGATGGATGGGAGGTGAGTGGGTGGGTGTGTGGATGGAATGATGGGAGGTGAGTGGATGGATATACTTATGAGACCAGAGCAGTGGAGAAGGTGGTATCTAGAGAGACTGCCCAGCAGGCCACGGTCACAGCACATGGGAGAAGCGTGTGCCAGTCCTGTAGTCCGATTGTCTCCCCACAGATGAGGATGATGCCAACAGGCTCGGCGAGAAGGTGATCCTCCGAGAGCAGGTGAAGGAGCTCTTCAATGAGAAATACGGTCAGTGCCTGCAGATGGCCGGGGTGGGGCTACGGGGCAGCTTGCACACCCACAGTGACTGATAGAATATGTGTTAGTTACTGTGACAAAATACCCAACTTAAGGAAGGGTTTCTTTTGGGTCACAGATTAAACCTAGTCCATAGGACAATGGTGTGAGGCAATTGGTCTTGTCTGCAGTTGGGGAAAAAGAGAGATGAATCCAGGTGCCCAGCTCACTTTGTCCATTTTAATTCAGTTCTGGAATCCCAGTCTCCCACATTTAGAGTGGGACTTCCCACGTTAGTTAACCCAATCTAGAAACTTCCTCACACACAGACGTGCCCAGAGGTATGTCTTCTAAGTAATTTTAGAACCTGTAGATGATCAATATGAATTCTCATAACGTGTATGGATAATGTCCCTGGGGTGGGATGGCTGTCGAGTTGGGCTCTCAGTCATGATGCCTTCCCTACAGTGTTTTACCTTCTGACATGGGGGCATCTTTCTCTGGTTGTGCTCTCTAGGTGAGGCCCTGGGACTGAATCGGCCTGTGTTGGTCCCTTACAAACTGATCCGGGACAGCCCGGATGCTGTGGAGGTAAAAGGCCTCCCGGATGACATCCCCTTCCGGAACCCCAACACCTATGACATCCATAGGCTGGAGAAGATCCTGAAGGCCAGAGAGAATGTACGGATGGTTATCATCAACCAGCTCCAGTGAGTGCTATGTGTTAGACAGTAGAGCAAGGGGTGTGGGAGAGAAGAAGGTACAGCCCTGGACCAGGACAAGATCAGCAGGCTCAGCCAGAGAATCCTGAGTCAGAAAACAAAATCAAGTCCAATTTTTGTCTGTTTTGAGACAGAGGTTCATTTAGCCCAGGCCTGGAACACACTGTGTAGTTGAGGCTAACCTTGAACTCCTAGTATTCCTACCTTCACCTCCTAAGTGCTGGAATTACAGGCATGAGCCACTCTGCCCAGCCCACAATTCATAATTTCTTAAATATCCTCTCTGTACTTGTGACGTTCAGAACAGTGGTTGCTCTCTCAGAGGACCCAGGGTTGATTCTCAGCATCCACATGGTAGCTCACAACCATCCCTAACTCTATTTCCAGGGGATCCGATGCCTTCCTCTGACTTCCTCAGGCACTGTGCACAGACATGATACACATACACACATGCTCACAGAAACTCATACAAAGTGTGGGGTAGGCGCTGTGGAGATGATGCAGTTGGTACAAAGTGCTGGTCATACAAGCATGAAACCTGAGTCCAGATCCCCAGAACCCACGATGTGCACCTGTAATCCCCCACTGCAGACAAAAAGCAAGAGGATTCCTGGGGTACACTAGCCATTCAGGCTAGCCAAATCAGTGAGCTTCAGGGTCAATGAAAGATATAAAAATATAACATGGAGACTAGAATATGAGGGGTTAAAGGTCAACAGGTAAAAAAAATATTGGTTGCATAAATCATGAGAGCTGGAGCTTGGGTTCCAGTGCCCACATAACAGGTGTGGCTACTTGTGCATGCCTGTGGCCCCACGAGCAAGGTCAAAAGAGAATGGAGTTTGCTGAGAAAACGCTAGTGCCAGCTTCAAAGAGAGACTGTGCCTCAGAGGAATAGCTGGAGATGGTAAAGAAAGACACCCAAGTGCCCTCTCCTCTGGCTTGCTCCTGTGCACACAGGCTTGCACACCTGTATGTACACGTGTACATAAATAAATAAATGGTTCTGTAGAATAAAAATAGCATGGAAGGTAACTGAAAAAGATACCCAACATTAACCTGTGCCCTTCACATGCGTGCATACTATATCACACATACACGCATGTACGCCCCGCATGCACGTGCACACAGTGGTCCCGGCGAGGTGGCTCGGCAGGTAAAGGTGCTTGCCACCAAGCCTGACGACCTAAGTAAGGTTTCCTGGGACTCCCATCATAAAAGGAGTGGACTGACTCCCACAAGTTGTCCTCTGACCTCTACTGAACACACTTGGGTACAAATATACTCGAAATCAATAAATGTAATAAAAAAAATTTAAACAAAAAGAGAAAACAATGTTTGAGGGACAATGGTGTGCTATTTATTCCTATAATCCCAGTAGAAGAGAGGAAGAAGGAAGAGGATGGACCAGCCTGGGCTACATAGTGAGGCTCTGTCTCGAAAGGAAGAGTTTGAGGGGTTTTATCCTCTGAACACTTGAGCCTGTTTTTGGTTGGAGCATATGCATGGTGGAAGGTGCTGCTCACCTCATGAGAGCCAGGGAGCAGGGAGAGAAAGAGAGGAGGAAGCAATGGTATGAGGATCCCCTGGGGACATGACCACAATGACCTGTCCCTCCCACTAGGCTCCACCTCTTAAAGGGCCAATGTACCAGGTTGCCAACCATACACTTAACACATGCACCTTTGGGCAACACTTAGGGTGTAAAACTATAGTATGAGCTGACCTGGCTGTAGCCACAACAGCTGCATCTCAGCTGTGGAGGGTAAGTGTCCATGTCCCAGGGAGCGGGTAAGGAGAGGAAACCACCTAACTGTGGCCTTTCTTCTCTTTTTCAGACCTTTTGCAGAAGTCTGCAATGATGCCAAGGTGCCAGGTGAGTCAGAGGCAGGAGAGGCCAGCCTTCTGCCTTGTGGGGACCAGTCTGTTGCCTTCAAAAACAAACAAACAAAAAACATAAGTAGGCACAGGCCTTGGGATGGTTTGGTGGATAAAGGTGCTTGCCGCTAAACCTGACGACCTGAGTTCAAATCCCTAGAACCCACATGATGGAGAAACCGAGCCAACTCCTACAAGTTGTTCCCTGACCTCCATTCATGTGCCACATACACGTACATAAATAAATGTTTCTAAAAAGAAAAATAGGCTTGGGTGTGGATCGGTCAGGACAGTATGCACAAAGTCCGGTTATAATTTCCCTAACACATAATCAGGTATAGTGGCACACGCCTTTAATCCTGGTACTTGGGAGGTGGAGGCAGGAGGATCAGGGGTCAGGCCAGCTTCAGCTACACAGTGACTTGGAGGCCAGCCTAGGCTCCTCGAGACCCTGTCTCAACAAACCCAGACACTTTGGTAGGAAGTGGAAAGAGGAGCTCAGGGGTTTTGAAGGTCTTGGGGTGATAGCCATACTAAAGATGGAATGATCTGGGCGAGCTGGAGCCCTGTATTGAGCCTGTTACAGAGGTGGGTGAGGGCATTTTTTTTTTTTTTTTTTTTTTAATCAGCAAAGCAGGTAGGTGAATAGGAGCCAGAAGTGGGACTGTGGCCCTTAGACCTGCTTGGGGAATAAGGGTAGACAGGTGAGCCTCAGCTGCTGGGCAGGTGGAGCGTCACAGAGCCTAGGATGCTATAGAAGGATGTGGCTTCGGCACAGAGGTTCAGCACCTGCCTAGAATCCCCCAGTAAGGACCTAGGAGTATGGGTCACATACAAAGCCCTGGGTTCTATTCCCAGGACATTTGTGGTGGTGGTGGTGTGTGTTTGGGGGGGATCAAACAGTAAAATTCTAAAAGCAAGGGCTTTCTCCAGGGAGTTCAGGAGGCCGACACAGAAGGGCCCCCAGCATCCGGCCTCAGCAACTGTTTCTTCCACCAGCCAAAGACATTCCCAAGCGCAAGAGAAAGCGGGTCTCGGAAGGCAACTCGGTCTCCTCCTCTTCCTCTTCTTCATCCTCGTCCTCTAACCCAGAGTCTGTGGCGTCCACCAACCAGATCTCCCTCGTGGTAAAGTCACGCAGACCTGAACCACACCCTAATTCTGTGTGGCCTTTGCCCCTCCCTCGGGCAGGGCCGCCCGCAGCACCAGGAACTGGGAGGCACTGGGCTCTAAGAGGGACTCAGCCAACCTCAGAGGTGCAGGCGCATGCGCTTGTTTTGCCCACAAGATAGACTGAGGGTTTCTGTGCAATCAGCGCAGTGCTTGAAGTGTGGGTGTCACCAGCGATGTGTGTAAATGAGGACAGCGGGAGCCAGAGGGTAGACGGTCACATGACAGAACTCTACCTCCGTCATCTGTCAGCCAGTTTGGCTCTTGCCTGATTCAGAGGAAAACCTATGTAAAGAACTGGGTGTGGTGGCATATGCCTGCAGTCCCATAAGTTCAAGGCCAGCTTGGGCTATATGAGAGTCTGTCTCAAAGGAAACTGCTAAACAGGGCTGGGGGTGGGGCTCAGTCAGCAAGGAGCCCCGGGTTATGTTCCCAGCATCACGTAAACTGGACGTGGTGGCACACACCTGTAACCCCAGCACTGAAGAGGTAGAGGCAGGAGGATCAGAAGTTCAAGGTCAGCCTCAGTACATGAGAGGCTAGCCTGGGTTACATGAGACTGCCTCAACAGGAAGGAATGGAGGGAAGAAGGGAAGGAAGACTGGTTTTGGGATTTCTAGACCCTTTGTGTATCCTTCAGCCCCTTTCTGGTACTCTGCAAAGCCCAGAGTTTGCTTTTTTTTTTTTTTTTTTTTTCTCTCTCCTGCCTTTGTTTTTGTCATTGAGTACCCCTTTTGCCCGGAGAGGTGGGACAGTCTATGAGGTGAAGCTGGGCATATGGTGTTTACTGCGCCTGCTCACTCAGCTCTCCCTGGTGTCTAATCCATGTGTTGAACCCCTGGAACACAGGTGGGGGACAGTCACACCTGTGTGACCTCGGAGAGGTCAATAGCTGCATAAGTAACATTTGAGTTTGCCCTCAAAGAAAGCTAGTTATTCTGGGGGTTCCTTCTTGTCATCTGGAGTCCTAACCTGGTCCCTCTGTCCCCTCTCTCTAGCAGTGGCCAGTGTACATGGTGGACTATTCCGGACTAAACGTGCAGCTTCCAGGTCCCCTTGATTATTAGACCTCAGAGCCGAATCAGGACCTCAACTCAGAAAGACTAAAGGAAATGTAATTTATGTACAAAGTATATTCGGATATGTATCGATGCCTTTTAGTTTTTCCAATGATTTTTACACTATATTCCTGCCGCCAAGGCCTTTTTAAATAAGTAAAAGAAAGAAAAAGAAAAAGGTGTTAACTTTATTTATTTTTTTCCTCTGGTTATGTGTACATTTTTGGTGGTGCGGCCCGGGCACCCACCCAGGAACTGAGTGAGGCAAAACGCCAGCCAGCTCAGGTGCCGAGATTACATACTCTGGAGTCTCAAGTGTCTGGGGACAGAACTTACTTTCTTTACTGCCAAAGGATTTGGGGCCACAGGAGGAGGCATGGAGTGTTTGCCTAGCCTTCACAAAGCCATCCTGCCGCTGTATCCCTAGATGTGGTGGTGTACACCTATAACCGGAGCACTCAGGAATTGGGAACAGGAAGATCAGGAGTTCCCATTTGGGGCTGGAGAGGTGACTTGGTGAGGGAGGGGGTGGTGGGATCCCTGGAGTTTGCTAACCCGCTAGCCTAACTGGATTAGTGAGCTCTAGGGTCAGAGAAGAGCCCTGTCTTCAAAAATAAGATGAAAAGGGCTAGCAAGATGGCTAAGTGGATAAAGGCTCTTGCTGCCAAGCCTGACAACCTGGGTTCAATCCCAGGGACCACAGGAAGGAAGGAGAAAACTGATTCCTGCACATTACCCTCTGACCTCTGCATATATGCTGTCACGTGAACACACACACACACACACACACACACACCAAGTGTGTTTCATAAGTTACATTTATTTAAATATGTATATCCCGAAGTAATTGAGCAGACATCCAGTGTTGTCCACCAGCCTCCAAACATATGTGTAAGCATATCTGTATACATGTTCCACACATTCAAATGTATGTGCGTGCGCACAAATACATACATGTCATATACATTACAAGATTCAAGGCCAGCTTGCACTACATCAAATCATATGTTTGGGTTTTGGGGGGGGGGTGTTTTCTTGAGGCAGGGTTTCTCTGTGTGGCCCTGGAACTCAATATGTAGATCAGGCTGCCCTTGAACTCAGAGATCCACCTGCCTCTGCCTCCTGAGTGCTAGGATTAAAGGTGTAGACCACCACCACTGCCTGGCACAACAAATGCTCTTAACAGCTGAGCCATCTTTCCAACCCTAAAATTAAAGGCACACACCACCACTACCTGACATTTTTTTACTTGCTTTAAAAAAACAAAAAGACTCTAGAAAGAATGATACCATATTGTCTTTATTTTCACAATAGTAAATGCTGATTATACTGGCATTCTTGACCATCTGCCTCTTCAAGAGCTTTGAATCATACGCACAGACATACACATGTGCATGCACACACACACACACACAATACACATACCACATGCACACACAGGCATCCTTTCTCTTCCTGTGTTCCTTTCATGTTCTTGCCTGAACATTACATGGTGGTCACTGGAAAGAAGAGGACATGATGCCTCCAGGACCTGGCTCTAATGCTGCAGTCAGAATCAGCCCTCTGCCTGCACATACGACAGACCAGCCTAGATGTTTCTGCCAGGGCTGTGCGTCCCAGCTGGGAGAAAGGCCTTGTCCTAGACATCTGGATCAGCTTTCTCCTGGAAAAATACTAAAAACTACAAAGTTAGCATTCCCCTGTTGACTGTCCATCTCTCTGCTGTCATCCAACCCCCAGTACACACACAGCTGGCCTCCTTTTCCACATCTCAAAGATAGAATGGGGAGTGGGGAGCAACAGAAGACACTCACTCTCTTCTCCACTCACACTCGTCTCTGTCTGACTCCTCTACTTTTTTGTTTGGGGTTTTTTGGGTTTTTTTTTTTAAGTTGTTGTTGGGGTTTTTTTGGGGGGGGTGTTTGTTTGTTTGTTTTGTAGCCTTGTGTGGCCCAGACTGGCCTCAACTTCTTACAAGGCTAAAGATGACCTTAAACTTGAAGTCTTCCTGTGGGTACCTCCCAATGCTGGGATCACAGGCATTCACTGCCACACTGTTCCACCTGGTCCTGCAGCCCTTTAGTCCCAAATAAACACACAGAGGCTCGTATGAATTATAAACTGTTTGGCCAATGGCTCAGGCTTCTTATTGGCTAGCTCTCTCTTAATTATTAACACATTTCTATTAATCTATGTGTCTCCACATGGTCTTGGCTTACAGAAGAATGCCCAGGCATCCTAACTTCCTGGTGGCTACATTGTGTCTCCTGGAGACTCACTGGGTTCCTTCCTCTTTCCAGCCTTCTCCTAGTCCTGTAGCCCCTTCTACACTTCCTGCCTGGCTACCTTCTGCCTGTCCATTGGCCAAAACAGCTTTATTCATCAACCAATAAGAGAAACACATATTCAGAGCATATAGAAGGACATCAGCCCTCTTTCTCTTCAAGGCCCAAAACTCCATCATGGGCCACCATCCCTTCATGGGCCACCTCTTCAAATGGAGATGGCCGACTCTGTGGTATACCTATAACCCCTGCTTAGAAGGCTGAGGCAGGAGGATCTGGAGTTGAAGACCAGACCAAAAGGCACATTCGCCACGAAAGTCTGATGAGTTTGAGTTGAGACCCTGTCTCAAACTACAAAATCAAGCAAATATGATAGCACATACCTGTGGCCCAGCATTTGGGAAATGATGTAAGAGGGTCCGTTCAAAGGCATTCTCCTTTACATAGCAAATTAGGAGGCTGGACTACATAAAACCCCTTCCTTAAAAAACAAAACCACAACCTGAGCCTGGTGAATCTCTAGAGGCCAGCCTGGTCTACATAGGGAGTTCCACAGCAGCCAGGGCTACACAGAGAAACCCTCTACTGGAAGAAAAACATAACAAAAATCTTAGGGCTGGCTAAGCCCAGCCGGTAGGAATGTGTCCTGATTTTACAGAGGTGCCAAACTTAATTCCCAGCACCCACAACCACCTATAACTCTAGCTCAGAAGTGAATGGCCTTTACATGTCAACACACATATGCATAGTTTAGAGGAATAAAAATAAATCTTTGTCGGCTTTGTTTGTCATTGCAAGACAGGGTTTACCTGTGTAGCCTTGGCAGTCCTTGAACTAACCCTGTAGACCAGGCTTGCCTCAAACTCCCAGGATTAAAGGCATGTGACACCACTCTCTGGACAAGTTGTTGTTTTGTTTTGTTTTACTTTTTAATGTAAAAAACAAAAAAACAAACCCTTAAACAACTCCAGGCAGGCAAAAATCTCTGGGAGTTTGAGGCCAGACTGAGCTACATAGTGAGTCTGAGGCCTGCCAAGACTACATAGTGATACCTTGTCTCAAATAAAACCCTTAGATCAGGCTTCACCCACAGACCACCCACCCACCACCACCGCTCCAGGAGGGACTCAGTGGTGGGGGACCTACATAACACATGAAGCCTGGCTTTCATCCCCCACATTTCAAAATGGAGAACAGCCCTCAGAATGTTTCTCCCTCTTGCACTAAGCGCTAACTTCTTGGCACACTCGTTCAGCATTCCCCTCCCCCAGTCTTCTAGCTCAGCCTCACAAGCCATCCTTTATGCACGGCTGGAACCCGGCTTTGGTCTAGATATGCCCTTGGGTACCTGGCGCCCTTATTCTGGGAGCAGCCACTGGCGCCTGTCTGGTCTAGACCCGCCCCCACCGTGGCCCAAGGCAACCAGATCAGAGCCCACTGTTGGATGGGGCCCCTAGATGGGGCTGGCACTGGGAAACCAGATCCGAAGGCGGTAAGCAATACAAAGCCGCACATTCCCTCAGCAGATCCCTAGAATTCAGTGGGCCTGGCCTGTGGAGACCCTGTCTCAAAACAAAACGGGGCTGGAAGGATGTAGCTCAGGCAGTACAGCGCTTGCCTAGCATGCAGCAGGCCCTGGATTCCATCCTAGCGCTGCATAAAACTGGGCACAGTGGGGTGGGACGTGTCTGTAACCCCAATACTGAGAAGGCAGAAGGATCAAGAGTAGGAAAACAGTTTGGGCTGCATGAGACCCTCTCTCAAAGTCCAAAATTAAGAAAATATAATAATGACACCCACCAAAAACGTTAACTAAGGGTACCCCTCCAAAGCAATCTTTTGTTGTTGTAGTCTGAGACAGGGTCTTCTTGGGTTACTCAGGCTGGTCTCAAACTCATTATGGTGCAGACAGAACTTTTGATCCTCTTGCTTTCTACCTCCCAAGTGCTGGGATTACAGGTGTGCCAGCACACCTGACTTCGTCTAAGAATTTGCCTGTTTCCCCTGTCCTGGTCTCATGTCTGAGCCCCACCCCACTTCCTGGGTCCCGAACTTTAGGAGCTGTGGTCAGGCCTGCCCCTTGCTTCCTGTGCTCCTGGATCCCCGCCCCACCCCGGGAACACCTTCCTGGATGTCTGCAGAGGCTTCCAGATGCTATTTATGCAAGCACTCAAGAATCTGAGCGCCAGCCACACTTTGCAAAGTGATTTGATTCAACGCGCTCATTCTTTAATTAAACTTCATTTAACCGCCATCTGTCTCCGTTCAAAATGGCTTCGTGTTTTGAAACTGGAAATGAGAATTGTTGTTGAGTTTTGTAAACACCCCCCCAAAAAAGAAAAATCATAAAACACTTTCCAAAGTAATAAATGAGGGATTCGAATTGCTGCAGTGCATTTCAAACGTTCTAATTGCCTGGGGATGTGTGCTGGTGGGTGTCTAATCATCCTATATACAAATTCTTTGTATAAAGATCTCGTATCAATGAAAAGATCGAGATTATAGAAAATGCTAGAATTACATCTGACTGAAAACAGTAATAAAGCAATCATCAGGCAGAAACAAGGCCAGGGTGTGACAGGAGGGAAGAAACTGAGTCGAGATTGCCCACACCCGCCCTTCAAACCACACCTGCTCCCCTGGGGTGGCCACTCTAGCTGCCCAGCTGCATCCCCAGGTACTAGGCAAATGAGGGTGGGCCTGTGTTCTTGGGGGCGGAACTTCCCAACAGTTGCAACTGTAAAATGTCTCTCTTTGTCTCTGTGTTTCTGTCCCTACCCCCTCTCTCTGTATTTCTCTGTCTCTGTCTTAGCTCTATCTCCCTCACACACACACACACACACACACACACACACACACACACACACACACACACATTCCCTAGCCCAGTGTTGTAGAAGGCTGTCCTCTGAACATAACAGCAGACATCTTTACCAGGGTAGCTTCAACTACTTACAAGTCATCTCCAAGATGATGGAATTGATTGGTTACAAGGACTGCCAATACTCATTCACACAAGGAGGGAGTGATGAGAATCCTGGACTCCTTGATTGATCTCAGACACTCCCTCCTGCACCTCCCAGACAGCTGTACATAATTCTGCCCTGATTGCTTGTGGCCCTTACGGTCTTGGGAATTGCCGGGAGACCTCGGAAAGCTAACTGAAGCCAGGACTCTGTGCAGTAGAGATTGTCATCTTCTCCATCTATGCTGGGGTGAGACTTCAGTATCGGGGCTGCTTTGCCTGCTCCCCACTCCTGTCAGTAACCCTGGTCATGCTATGTTGGTGATCCCAGTAAACTCATTGGCTCCACACATGGGACTTGGGTTAGAATGATACTTGTCCATGCTGCACAATGAGTTTCCACAACACCTCATTTTTATGACCCCTCTGCCTCAGCCTCCTGAGTTGCTGGGATTAAAGACCTGTGCCACCTCCTACATACGAAGTCAAAGCTTCCTTAATGTCTACTGAGTCCCAGGTAGTCGGGCTGTTGTTGTATTCCCTACTTATTGCTACAAGACCCCACACAAGCAACTTAGGAGAAGATCTCTTTTGGCTCACAGTTTAAAGGTGCACCCCATCATGGAGGGGAAGGCATGATGGGAGGAGCCTAAAGTAGCTGGTCTTGTGGCATCCACAGTCACTCAGAGATGGATGCTGGTGCTCAACTCAATTCCTAATACAGTCCAAGACTCCAGACTATGGGATGGTGCCACCCACGTTAGAGTAGGTCTTCCCACCTCAGCTAACCCAAGCAGATAGGCATGTATCCCATTAAACTGATGAGATTAACCATGGTACTTGCCTTCTAACTGGGTCGAGTAATGGGGGAAAAAATAAACAGGGTAGGAGCCCCCTATTTTATTTTTAATTTTTGTTTCATGGGTGTGGGTGGTTTTACCTGCATGTATATCTGTGTACCACGTACATGCCTAGTGCATGTGAAAACCAGAAGAGAGCATCTGATCCCCTGGAACTGGAGTCCTAGGCAGTTGTGAGCTGCCATGTGGGTGCTGGGAATTGAACCCAGGTCCTCTGGATTAGGAACACGTACTCTTGACTGCTGATCCATCTATCCACCACCCCCTTTAAATATGTATTTATTTTTATTTGTTAATTAACGAAATTAATTAATATTGTATGTGTATGAGTGTCTTTACCTGCATGTATGTCTGTGCACTTCGTGTGTTTCTGGGGCCGGAAGAGGGCGCCAGATCCCCTGGAATTGGAGTTACAGACCTTAGTGAGCTGCAGTGTGGGTGCTTAGTACCAAACCTGGATCCTCCGAAGGAGCAGCAGCTGCTCTTCACAGTCCCCTGATAGCCACCCCCACCACCTTTTAAAGTATCCATGGCATGACTCAGTGTCTTCAGCAGCAGTATAAAAGAGTGATCATTGGGCCAGGTGGTGGTGGCACATGCCGTTAGTCCCAGCACTCAGGAAACAGAGGCAGGTGGATCTCTGTAAGTTCAAGGCCAGCCTGGTCTATAAGGCTACACAGAGCCTTGGGTATCTGTCTCAAATACCCAAAAAGAAAACGAACAAACAAAAAGGGTGATCATTGCCGCTGGGGATGTGGCACGGTTGGTAAAGTGTTTGCCTAGCTGCACAAACAGCTGGCCTCCACCTCCAGCATCTCACAAGCCAGGTGTTTGGTGAGTGCCTGGAATCCCGGAAAGGGGGATGGGACAAGAGGATCAGAAGTTCTGGGCCAGCCTGGTCTCCTAAGCAAGTGTGGAGTGGTTTGGGATACAAGGGAGTCTGTTTCAAAATTAGAAAAGAAGGCTGGGGGAGGGCTGGGCGGTGGTGGCAGCATATGTCTTTAGTCCTGGCACTTGGGAGGCAGGGGTAGAGACAGGGAGATCTCTATGAGTTTGAGGCCAGCCTGGTCTACATAGTGAGTTCTTGGGCAGCCAGGTTACACAGAGAAACCCTGTCTGGAAAACATAAACAAACACACAACACCCTCCCCCCAAAAAAGAGAAAAGAAAACAGTAACAGGGAGATGGCTTCATGGATACAGGCTTGTAACGCAAGCCGGAGGACCCAAGTTTGGATCTCCAGCACCCATGTAAAAGTGGGGCGGGCAAGGTAGCCCTCCTGTAGGCCAAATACCTGGGAGGCAGAGCTCAATCATCTCTGGGGTAAGCCAGCTAGCTAGATTAGTCAGAATTGGCAAACTCCGGCTTCAGCAAGAGTCTTTGCCTAGGTAAATAAAGTAAGGAGAGATGGAGGAAGACTCCATTCATCAACTTCAGACTTCCATAAACACACATGTAAATGCATGTCACCCTCTACACACACATACACACACAGTAGTGTTGAAGTATTAGTTTAAGATGTGTTACATTTGTTTATTCCGTGAAATATTTGTTTAAAGATGCAAAGATGTGTTGCACTCTTTCAAGGCACATCTGTTTAACTCTGTAAAGCTGTGTCACTTTGCAGGTCTAGAACCCTTGATTGGCCTAATAAAGAGCTGAGTGGCCAATAGTGAGGCAGAAGAGGGATAGGCGGGGCTGCCAGGCAGAGAGGATAAATAGGAGGAGAAATCTAGGCTCCAGAGAGAAGAGCAAGGTTGGAGTTAAGGAGGACAGGAGGAAGTCGGGCCATCTGCCCAGCCAGCCACGGAGTAAGAAGAAAAGGAAAGAAATACAAAATAAAGGTAAGAAGCCCAGAGGCAAAATGTAGTTAAAGAGAAATGGGATAATTTAAATTAGAAAAACTTGGCTAGAAATAAGCCAAGATAAGGCTTATTCATAAGTAAGAATAAGTCTCTGTGGGAGGCGGTGGTGCACGCCTTTAGTCCCAGCACTTGGGAGGCAGAGGCAGGTGGATCTCTATGAGTTCAAGGCCAGCCTGGTCTACAGAGTGAGTTACAGGACAGCCAAGGCTACAAAGAAAAACTCTGTCTCAAAAGACAAACAAACCAAAAACACACACACACACACACACACACACACACACACACACACAACAGCAACAACAAAGAATAAGTCTGGGTGGCAGGCCTCCAAAGAGGAGGGAGAAAAAAAAACCCAACTACACAGCAGCTTTAGAGTACCCCTTTATCTCTGATGACAATACCACCCACCACCCGGTAGAGAAGCGCCAACAGCAGCGCCACCTGTTGGCAGCCTGAGGCAGGCACAGGACAGGAGGTAGATGCAAGGCTCTAGTAAAGGATTCCCTATGGGAAAGTGGAAGCAAGGGCCTGGAGAGATGGCTCAGAGATTAAGAGCACTTTTTGTAGAGGACTTGAATTCAATTCTCAGTCCTTAGATACCATCTCCAGGGAACCCAACATCATCTTCTGCCCTCCTACAACACCTGCACACATGTATACATGCACAGTCGGACATGTACACATGAATGAAATTAATTCTTAATAAAGAAAGAGGAGGCAAAATTCTGCCTCTCTGGATGGTGGAGATCTGCTGACAGGTCTGCATCTCCCACAAGCCCACTGCTTACCAGCTCAGGGATGAAGCAGTCTTAGCCCCACCCAGGGCTTGGACCAAGGCATCCATCCCTACGGAGCTGCTAGAGCTTCAGGGAGTGACACATGACTACCATCCCACCACCAGAAAGGTAGAAGCAGGCGATCAGGGATGAAAGGCCAGCCTCTGGTACATATGAAGTTTGAGGCCAGCCTAGGCTACTTGAGACCTATCTTAAAAAACAAAACAAAAATAAATAAAACAAGGACTTCAATACCGGCCTATGCCACCAGGCCTGGCTAACAAGTCATTCTTGGTAGGAATTATAATCCATGCAATGTATCTGGGACATAATTATTTGAACTTGGCATGGTAGTACATGACTATAACCCCAGAACTCTGTGAAGTAAGAGGCAGGTAGATCTCTGTGAGTTTAAGGCCATTCAAGACTACATGGTAAGATATGACCTTGGCTTGAAAACAAAAGCTGGGCATTAGTGGCGAATGCCGTTAATCCCAGCATTTGAGAGGCAGAGGCAGAGTCTACAGAGTGAGTTGCAGGACAGCCAGGGCTACACAAAGGAACCTTGTGTCAACTCTCCCCTGAAAAAACTTTTAGATTAAAAATAGTGAAATGGAACCAGGCCTTGGTGGCACACTCCTTAAATCCCAGCACTCAGGAGGCAGAGGCAGGCAGGATCTCTGTGAGTTCAAGACCAGCCTGGTCTACAAGAGCTTGTTCCAGGACAGCCTCCAAAGCCACAGAGAAACCCTGTCTAAAAAAAAAAAAAAATAGTGAAAATAAAGGTGCTTGCTCCAGATCTTGGTGATACTCTGATTTGATCCCTGGGACCCACATGGTGGAGAGAAGTGACTCATGCATATTTTCCTCTGATGTCCACACACACACACACACACACACACACACACACACACACACACACGTGCGTGTGCACCCTCACTTGAACATGCAAGCATTTGTAAACACACACTTCTAACAAATAATTTCATGGTTTTGTTTGTTTGTTTTTTAAGATTTATTTACTGTGTACAATATTCTGTCTGCATGTTTGTCTGCTTGCCAGAAGAGGGCACCAGATCTCATTACAGATGGTTGTGAGACACGGTATGGTACCTGGGAATTGAACCCAGAACCTCTGGAAGAGCAGTCAGTGCTCTTAACCTTTGAGCCATCTCTCCAGCCCCTAACAAATAATTTCAATAAGGAGGTTGAGAATGAAGAAGAAGAGGAAGCCCCCCCCCAACCTCTGAATGGTGAGGGAAAGAGGCAGAAGAAAGGTGCCAGATAGAAGTCTGAACAATGTCTCCTCTTGGTCACCCAGAACCTCACTTGGTCTCTAAAGATTGCCTGATACCTTGCCTCTGCAGCTTCAAAGTGCCATGCCCTGTGCCCTGCCCCGGCCGATGAGAAGCAGTTCAGGCTCCTGCTGTGAGATGCTGAGTGACAGCTGAGGAAGCCACTCAGACAGGAAAGAGCTGGCTGTAGAAGAAGAAATAGAAACAGGGGTGCTGGAATGTGGGAGGATATTGTCACCCCAGGCCCAGGCTGCCAAGCAGCCCACATGTGGGGGGGGGGCTGCCAAGATGGCTCTCAAGAGCCAAGATCTGTTGACTGAAGATAGAAGCCAAGGGTGTCATCAGTTACTGTTAGTGTGGTGTACATGTCTGTGGATGTGTGTGGGTGGGGGTGTGTTCAAGTGTGCGGGAGTGGAGGTCAGAGGTCATTCTTTGCTGTCCTTCCTCAGGAGCCATCTATCTTGTTAGGTTTTCTTTTTAGATTTATATTTTCTATGTATCTGTGCACTCACGTGTGTGTGTGCCCATGTTCCTGAATATGTGCTGTGAGCCATCTGGTGTGGCTTCTGGGAACTCTGGTCCTCTGCAAGAGCAGCAAGTCTTTCTCTTTTCTGTCTTTCTTTCCTTTCTTTCTTTTTTTTTTTTTTTTTTTTTTTTGTTTTTTGTTTTTTTTGTTTTGTTTTGTTTTTGGAGACAGGGTTTCTCTGTATTGCTTAGGAGCCTGTCCTGGAACTCATTCTGTAGACCAGGCTGGCCTTGAACTCACAGAGATGCACCTGCCCCTGCCTCCCAAGTGCTGGGATTAAAGGTGCGGGCCACCAATGCCCAGCCTTGTTTTAGTTTTTGATCAGGGTGTCTTAGTGACCTGGGGCTGGCCAAGTAAGCTAGGCTCACTGGTCAAGGAGTCCCAGCAACACTACTGCCTTCACCTCCCATCACTGGAATTACAAACACTGTCACCGACCTTGCTTTTGACATTGGTGCTGGGGATCAAAATCAGGTCCTTAAGATTTCAAGACATCACTGTACTGAACTGAGCCACCTCCCAGCCCTTCCCCCCACCCTTTCTTCTCTTCCCTCCCCTCCTCTCCCTCTCTCCCCCTTCTCCCCTCTCTCTCTGAGGCATAGTCTCACTATGTAGCTTTGGCTGTCCTGGAACTCACTGTATAACCCCGGCTGGCCTTGAACACATGCAGTCCTGGTCTCAGTTTCCTGGGACTCAGGTGTGTGCCCCTGTGCTGGCCAGGTCATCTATCAAAGTGTCAAAGTCCTTGTGGGTTTTGTTTATTTTTAATTAAAAAAAATATTTGTGGCTGGGTGTGGTGGCACACAGCTTTAATCCCAGCACTTCAGGAACAGAGGCAAGAGGATCTCTGTGTGTTCAAGGTCAGCCTGGTCTACAGTGAATCCTGTCTTGAAAAAATACTTTGTGGAGCTGGAGAGAGGGCACAACAGTTAAGAACGCTCACTGTTCTTACTGAATACCCAGGTTTGGTTCCCATATCTACACCATAACTCCAGTTCCAAGGGATCTAATATTCTCTCCAAGGAAGACATCTAACCGCTGAGGTGTCTACTGTGGTGGTTGGAATCAGAGATATCTGTCACTAAGAAAGCTCATGAGCCCGAAGTAGGAGTTTATACAGAACCTCCATAAGATGGCAGCAATTCTCCACAAACCTGTGAAAAGAGATCTTACTTCAACTTTGCCTGCCTTGAAGTAAAGTCTATAATTTTAAAATATTGAAATTGGACCAGGCTTGGTGGTGCATGTCTGTAATACCGGCACTTCAGAGGTAGAGGGTCTGAAGTTTAAAACCAGCCTGGGCTACATGAAATCCTGGGTCTAAAGAATACACACGCACCCATGCACGCACGCACACACACATATGCTGTCAAGATGGCTAGGTGGGTAAGTGTGCTTGCTGCCAAGCCTCATGAGCTAGGTAGATCTAGGACCCACATGGTGGAAGAAAAGAACCAGCTCCCGTGGGTTGTCTTCAGACCTCCACCTTGGCAGACCTCCACCTTGGCACACATGGGCCTCCCACATACATACAAATACATAAATAGATTTAAAAAAAAAAAAGGAAGGAGCATGGTTAAGGAAGACATGGGCTGAGTGGTAGTGGCACATGCCTTTAATCCTACCACTCAGGAGGCAGAAGCAGGTGGATCTCTGTGAGTGAGTTAGAAGCCAACCTGCTCTATAGAGCTAGTTCCAGGACACAGGCTCATACAGAGTAAAGCCCTGTCTCAAAAAAACAAACAACACCAGGTGGACCTCTGTGAGTTCGAAGCCAGCCTGGTCTACAGAGCGAGCTCCAGGACAGGCTCCAAAGCAATACAGAGAAACCCTGTCACCAAAAACCAAACAAACAAACAAAAAATCACAAAAACAAAGAAAGACATGGTACATTGAGCAGTGGCTCTCACGGCACGCACACACATGGGCGGCTCTCACAGCACACACATGGGTGGCTCTCACAGCACACACATGGGCAGCTCTCACAGCACACACACATGGGTGACTCTCACAGCTCCCATGCAGCACACACTCATATACATGCATGCATACAGCACAAATCCCTGAGTTCAAAGCCAACCTGGTCTACAGAGTGAGTTCCAGGACATCCAAGGCCACACAGAGAGGAAACCCTGTCTTGAAAAAAGAGTGAGAAAGAGAAGGAAATAGCTTCATTTGTGCATTTGTGTGAATGCATGTGTGCATGCCTGTGTGGGCACACAAGTACCATGGCATGTGTTTGTAGGTCGGAGGACTACCTGTTGGGGTCAGTTTTCTCCTTCTGAAATGTGAGCCATCAGGTTTTGTGGCAAGCACGCTTAATACACTGAGCTATCTTTTTTGTTTGTTTGTTTGTTTATTGAGTCTGGGCCTCACTGAATCTGGCATTTTCATTTTATGAATGTATGTATGTATGTATGTATGTATGTATGTATGTATGTATGTATGTATTACACAGGGTGCCTGAAGGCCAGAAGAGGGCACAGATGGTTGTGAGCCACTATGTAGTGGCTGGGAATTAAACTAAGGACCTCTGGAAGAACAGTCAGTGCTCTTAACCTCTGAACCATCTCTCCAGCCCCTTCTTTCTTTCTCTCTCTCTCTCTCTCTTTCTTTCTTTCTTTTTTTTTTTTTTTTGTTTTTGTTTTTGTTTTTGTTTTGGTTTGGTTTTTCAAGACAGGGTTTCTCTGGCTGTGCTGGAACTCACTATGTAGCCCAGGTTGGCTTCAAACTCAGATATCCACCTGTCTCTGCCTCCAAGTGCTTGGATTAAAGGTGTGCACTACCTGGCTTTCCCAGATTATTTCTAAGTTAAAATTCAATTCCCGACACAATTACTGGAGAACAGTATTTGTTGCCCTGTTGAATAAAACGAAGCAAGCTGTTGAGTGATTTTTATCAAGGGGAAGTGTTTCATGCTTTGGAATGGATAGAGTTTGTCCTGTTTTCCTTTCTCAGGCATGCTGCCCTGTTTGTTTCTTTTCTTTTCCTCCATCCCTCCTTACCTCTCTCCCTCCCTTACCTCCCTCCCTTCTTCCTTCCCTGTATCTTTCTTTCTTTCTTGTGTTGCTTTGGTTTTTGTTTGTTTGTTTGTTTTTTGGGTTTTTTTCCCCAGGACAGGGATTTTCTGTATAGTCCTGGCTGTCCTGGAGCTCACTCTGCACTCCAGGCTGACCTCCTCAAACTCACAGAGATCCACCTGCCTCTGCCTCTGGAGTGCTGGGATTAAAGGCATGCACCATTACTGCCTGGCCTCTTTTTCTTTCTAAATTAATTTATGTGTCAGCTGAAATTTATTATTTAGCATGTGTGTATTTTTACAAATGCACTTGGGTGTCATTGTGTCTGTGTATGTCATGTCACATACACATGGATGTCAGAGCTAGTTCTCTGCCTTCCACTGTGCGGGTTCCAGGGGCTCAACCCTTGGTCACCAGGCTTGGTAACAAACACCTTTTCCCCACTGAGCTCTCTCCTGCTCTTGAGTCTATGTTCTCCAGATTGATACTAGTCTCAGTTTACACTGGGAGGAAACCAATCAACAAATGGCCAGCCTTACCAGACTGTGACAGAGAACAAAATACAGAATGGGCGGTCCTGACACAAGAGAAGGACTTCTTCAGCCTGGGAGCCCAGGGCTGGGAAGATTGAGCATCTGAGGGTCTGTCCGGTGTCTGTCCGTCCTCTGAGCTTCCTGACTAGTTAATGTTGTCACCTGAACTCTCTAAGTGGTTTTGTTTGTGACAAGTTCTCCTAGAGCCTGGAATGACTTTGAACTTCTGTCCCTCCTACATCCATCTCCTAAGCACTGGGATGACAGACTTGTACAACAAAGCCCACTTGTTCTATAATGTGTGTGTGCGCGCGCGCGCGCACGTGCGCAAGCATGTGTGTGTGGAGTGAATTGCAAGTGTGGAGGTCAGTTTCTTCCTATGGTGGGATCTAAGGCTCAAACTCATATTCTCAGGCTTTTATGGCTAGCACATTCACTGGATGAGCCATCTCACATGTTTTGGATTGCTGTTTGCAATCTTATTACACTGTAGACCAGGCTAGTCTAGAACTCACTGTGTAACCCAGACTGGCCTTAAACATCTGCAATCCTCCTGCCTCAACCACCTGACTATTAGTTTTCATTAAGATTCCATAGTAGCACCGGGCAATGGTGGCACATGTCTTTAAAATCAACACTCAGGAGGCAGAGGCAGGCAGACCTCTGTGAGTTCAAGGCCAGCCTGGTCTATAGTGAGTTCCAGGACAGGCTCCAAAGCTACAGAGAAACCTTGTCTTGGAAGAAAAAAAAAAAAAAAAGGACTCCATAGTAGTTTTAATCCCAGCATTTTGGAGGCAAGAGGCAGGGAGATCTCTGTGAGTTCAAGGCTAGTCTAGTCTACTGCTAAGCTACGATTAGAAATCCTATCTTGAAAAACCAAAAAGATTCCATAGCAAATTTACATTTTTTAAAAAAAATTACGTTTATTTATTGGGGGAAGGTACATATTCACTGGTGTGAGATCAGAGGACAACCTGCAGGAGTCCTTCTCTTGTTCCACCATGTGGGTTGTGGGCCTTGAACTCTGGTCCTCGGCCTTGGCTGCTAGCACTTTTACCAGATGAACCATCTCACTGGCCCCATAGCAGCACTTTAACCTCCCTCTTTGCAGAATGACTCAGCATTGAAGGTGGTTTGCTGGTGACCTATAATTTGCTAGATCTTTAATTTAATATAATGATGGTGCTCCTGAGATTCGTGCCTCTC
Source organism: Phodopus roborovskii (assembly GCF_943737965.1). Lineage (NCBI taxonomy): Eukaryota > Metazoa > Chordata > Mammalia > Rodentia > Cricetidae > Phodopus > Phodopus roborovskii. Next base: position 9,279,186 of record NW_026126598.1, on the reverse strand, counting down.
TGACGGAAGACAAGGCAGTGGCTCCTCAAGTATGTGGCTGCTTTTCTCCCATGTCCCTTTGGTGTCTCTTCCTGAAATAGGATTACATTACATTACACTAATGAACTAAAACAATTATTATTGTTTTGTTTTCTAGACAGGGTTTCTCTGTATTGCTTTGGAGCCTGTCCCGGAACTCGCTCTGTAGACCAGGCTGGCCTGGAACTGAACTCACAGAGATCCACCTGCCTCTGCCTCCCGAGTGCTGGAGGCCCTTTGACTGCCAGACCATTTACTGCTCTTACAGAGGGCCTCGGTTTTGTTTCTTGCACCTACATGACTGTTCACAGTCATCTGTAACTCTAGTTCCAGGGAATCTGATGCCCTCTTCTGGTCCCTGAGGACATCAGGCATGCATGTGGTGCACAGACATACATGCAAGCAAACATTCTTATATATTTTGAAAAAATAAAAATAAACGCAAATAGGGCAGGTAGGGCCTTGCTGCCAAGACTGACTGGAATTACATCCCTAGCACTTAAATGCTAGAAAGAGAGAGCTAACTCCTGAAAATCCCCCCCCACACACGTAGATACACACAAAGTCGCACACTCCTACACACTTATACACTCACACAGACACACACTCACACAATGTAATTTTCAAAAATCAAAATAAATAAAATAAAAGCCTCTCTGTTTGAACTGGTGTGTACCCACAGAGAGGTTTCTCACAACACAAGCTGAAACCGGACACGAAACCAGACATAAAAGAACACAGCCAGCAGGGAGTCGGGGTGGGGCTTAGTAGTGTGCTTGCCCAGCACACACCGGCTTGAGGTTCATCCCCCAGTGCTCCACAACAAAACAAAGAAAGCCCAGCATTTCGGAGATCAAAACCCCAGTGCAGGTGTGGGAGGAGGCCCCGGGGCTCAGTGCTGGGGCCTGGGAAACTCACAAAGAAGATTCTGGTTCTGCCGGTTTACCTAAGAGGGGTTTGTCTCAGCTGGCCTCTCTAATGCTATCCTCGCCTTCCATGCCAAGTTGGCAAAGGGTCAACAAAGGTTAAAGCTGGAAGGAACCAGAAAGCCGGTGCCCTTGAGAACATCAACAGAAGCCAGCTAAAAGTTCTATACACATTCCATGTTGGACCACTATGGTTTTTGTTTGTTTTGTTCTGTTTTTTGGTTTTCTGAGACAGGATTTCTTTCTTTTTTCTTTTTGTTTTTCCTGGAGAAAGGGTTTTTCTGTGAAAAAGTCCTGGTTGTCCTGGAACTCCCTCTGTAGACCAGGCTGGCCTGAAACACACAGAGGTCGGCCTGTGCTGTCTCCCAAATTCTAGATTTAAAGGCCTGTGCTACCACTGCCCAGCTAAGACAAGGTTTCTTTGTGTAGCTTTGGCTGGCGTGAAACTCACTCTGTAGACCAGGCTGGCCTTGCACACACAGAGATTGGCCTGACTGCCTCCTGAGCGCTGGGTTTAAAGGCATGCACCACCAGGCTAGGTCCTCTTCTTTTGTTTCTTTGAAGATAGGATCTCATGTAGAGAACTCAAACTTGCTACATAGCCAGAGATGAACTTGAATGTCTGAGCCTGGTGTTACAGGCAAGTGCTACCACATCTTGTTTTTGCAGTGCTGGGATTTGAACTCAGTAATTCTTCTAAGGTAGGTGAGTACTCTACCAACTACGCTATATGCCCAGCCCCCAGTGTGTTCTTGTTCTAGACATTTGAAAAAAAAATTTTTTTAACCCAAAAGTGAACCACTCAAGGAATGTCTGTCTGAAAAGAACAAAACAAAACAAAGCAGGGATACCAAGGAACAGTGATATGATGGCTGAGTAGGCTAAGTCACTTGTTGCCAAGCCTAAAGATCTGAATTCAATCCCTGGACTCACACAGTGGCAGGAAAGAACCCCTCCAAGTTGTCCTCTGACCTCCACACACAAGTTGTGGCATGTGTATGCCCACACATATTAAATAAATAAACATGGTAATAAAAAAAAACACCACCTAACCATTTCACCCTCCTTTAAAACTAAAGTCAGACAGGTGAGTGAGTGAGGTAGCTTGCTGTCCATTTTATTCTTTCTGAGACAAGATTTTATGGTGAAGCTCAGGCTGGTCTCCAACATGCACCAATCTTCCCTTCCTGGGCTGGTGCCCTCCATGCCTGACTACTGACTCTCAAATCTTACATCATCTGTGTCCAGAACCCCCAAAGGCACCCGATGTTCCTAGTACCCTGAACCCCCATTTGCCTTGGGTCCCAGGAATAGCAAAACCTCACTGAGATCGACTCTGGGATGAAATCACCCCCATGAAGAAGCAGTCACCTTGTGGGAACAGGCTTGTCCCCTCAAGCAATAGAGACATCTTCACAAATCTTGCAGAATGAGAGCTGGGGTGACACTCATGCAGACCTCACCTGGCCCGTGACTGCTTCATTAAACCTAGCTTTCTCAACACCAACCCCTGCTCTTTCTCTGTTTAAACCTAAAGCTCATGTCAGTACCCCAGAAATGGATTTGGGTACCACTGGCCCCTTGTCTCTACTTTCCAATATGGAACTGCTTTTCTCTGATTGTCACAGTTTTTCCTCCTCCTCTTCCTCCTTCGTTTTCCTCTATATTTTTTCCTTTATTTTGTGTATACGTGAGAACCATAGTGCTTATGTAGAGGTCAGAGGACAACACGCAGGAATTGCTTCTCTCCTAGCAGGGATAGAACACGAGCTATACATCTTGATGGCAAGCACCTTTACTCAATGAACCAACTTGATAGCTCTTTGAGACTGGGTTTCCTGTAGCCCAGGCTAGCCTAGAACTTATGGCTGAGGATGGCCCTTAATTTTTTTTTTTAATATTTATTTAGCTAGGTTGTGGTGCATGCCTTTCATCCCAGCATTTGGTAGGCAGACGAGGCAGATCTCTGAGTTTGAGGCCAGTTTGGTCTATAGAGAGAGTTCCAGGACAGCAAGGGCTACACAGAGAAACCCTGTCTCAAAAAAGAAAACAAAAATCAAAAAAAGATTTATTTTATTTACTGTGCATTGGTGTTTTTTCTGCGTGTGTTTCTGTAACAGTCCTGGAACTGGAGTTATAGACAGTTGTGAGCTGCCATGTCAGTGCTGGGAATTGAACCCGAGTCCTTTGGGAGAGCAGCAAATGCCCGATGCTTGATTTATGGAGAGACAGGTTTTCTCTGTAGCTTTTGACCTCTGGAAGACCAGTTAGTGTTCTTAACCACAGAGCCATCTCTCCAGCCCCTCCAGGTACATTCTTATGCTCTGTAAACCTAGGTCCTGGGTGGATATCATGGGCTGGCTACCCTGCTAGTGGCAGAGCCAGCATGGGGACCAGTGTAAGTCGTCAACCTGGGCTTCTTGGGCTGCTAAGGGACACCTGCAACTGGGGCCTGGCCTGAGGCTTCTTTAAGAACTGTTCCTGATTTCTTAAGGTTTATTTATTTATCTATTATCTATAAGGTTCTTATTTATCTATTATGTGTACAGTGTTCTGCCTGCAGGCCAGGAGAAGGCACCAGATCTCATTAGGGATGGTTGTGAGCCACCATGTGGTTGCTGGGAATTGAACTCAGGACCTCTGGAAGAGCAGTCAGTGCTCTTAACCTCTGAGCCATCTCTCCATCCCCTGTCCCTGATTTTTATATCATTCTTGTTTGTTTGGTTTTGTTTTCCAGACAGAGTTTCTCTGTACAACAGTCCTGGTTGTCCTGGAACTTGCTTTGTAGTCCAGGCTGTCCTCAAACTCACTGAGATCCTCCTGCTTCTGCTTCCCAAGTGCTGGGATTAAAGGCATGTGCCAGCACCATATCATTCTTACAGTGGGACAACAGGAATAGGTGGGAAACCTCAGGCATGTCACTCTTCCCGCTTCCCTTTGCCTTCCTTGCTATGTAATTGTTCTGGATAATTTGATTCAATAAACCAGGGCTGGAGTTGGTAGAGTACTTAGCTAGCATGCAGGAAACCTTGGGTTCAAGTACCAGCACTGCATAAACCTGGTGGTGCATGCCTATAACCCTAACACCAAGGGTACAGAGGCAAGAGGATCAGAAATTCATAGTCATCCAAGGTTACACAGCAAGTTTGAGGGCAGGGTGGGCTATGTGAGACTCTGTGAATTGCTAATTGTCCACTTGATGGAATCTAGGGTTACCTGGGAAATGAGTCTCTGGGCATGCCTGTAGGGCTTCGCCTTGATTATATTAAAGGGTCTCACTGTGTAACCCAGTCTGAGCTTGGAACTCTCACTATGAACTCACCTGCCTGTGCCTCTGGACCTCTGTGATTAATTCACACATTGCCACAAGGAAAGATCCCTTTTATCTGTGGGCAGGGCCATTCCCTGGGCAGTAGACCCTGGGTTGTAAAAGTAGAGCAAGACGGCTGAGTAGCAACATCAGTCTCTCTCTGTTTCCTGGTTGTAGATGGGCTGTAAGCCCTGCTTCAGGATTCTGATATCATGACTTCCCACACCACAACAGACTGTATCTTGAACAGTGAGCCAAGATGAATTATCTCTCCCTCAACTTTCTTTTTTGTCAGCTTGTTTGTTTGACCTGCAACTTGCTAAGTGAGCCCAGTCGGCCTTAAATTCACAGAGATCTAACTGCCTTTGCCTCTAAAATGCTGGGATGAAAAATATATGATGCTGTAGGGCAGTGTGGAACAAACCTTCAACCCCAGAACTCAGGAGGCTAGCTAGATCTCTGAGTTCGAGGCCAGTCTGGTCTACAGAGGGAGTTTCAGGACAGCTGGACTTTTACATAGAGAAACCCTGTGTAAAAAAAAAAAAAAAAAAAAAAAAAAAAAAACCAGAAAAAAATGACTCTTATCAGAGTATTTTATCTCAGCCATGGGGAAAGAAAGTAAGAGTCTATGTCAAAACAAAGTACCATTCAATTCAATAATCAATTTTACATCATAGAAGCTTGTGAACTGCTATGTTCTCAGTAGCTTAGCCATCTTTGTTGACCCATCTTCTTCCTTACGGTGACAGCCTTCTCCAAGCCCTTGTTCTCTAAGATGATTCAAATTACCCCCAATTCAAAGGATATAAACCCCCCTAGGTCTCTAGGGAGTTGGGGCCACACCTGCTGAGTTTTCCTGGGACCACTGGCATTTTGTGTGCTGTTGGATGATCCACAGGGGACCAGCAGGGGTTGTGGTGGTTTGGATTGATCTCTACATATATATCAGTGTGTCTGTGCACAATCATGTCTGTGCATGAGCTGGAGATGGAGTTATAGACCATCAGGAACTGCACAAGTGGGCGCTGGGAGCTGAACCTCTATCTTCTGCAAGGACAGCAAGTGCTCTTAACTGTAGAACATCTCTCTAGCCTCCATGAATAATCACCTTCTCCATGCCCCCCTCCCAAGACAGGGTTTCTCTGTGTAGCCCTGGCAGTCCTAGAACTTGCTTTGTAGACCAGGCTGGCCTCAAACTCAGAGATCCACCTGCCTGCCTCTGCCTCCCAAGTTCTGGGATTAAAGGTGTGTGCCACCATGCCTGACAATTTATTTGTTTTAATTTCATATCCATTTGTGTTTTTATCTGCTTGTCTGTCTGTCTATGTAAGGGTGTTAGATCTCCTAGAACTGGAGTTACAGACAGCCATGAGCTGCCAATTGAACCTGGGTCCTCTGGAGGAACAGCCAGTGCTCTTAACTGCTAAGCCATCTCTCCAGCTCTCCAGTGTTTTGATTTGTTTTTTTCCTTTTAAGGTACATACATGGTGCCTGAGGATCCAGAAGAGGGCACCAGACCTCTTGAAACTGGAGTCATAGATGTTTGTGACTCTCCATGTGGGTGCTGGAAACCAACTCCAGTCCTCCAGTGCTCTTAACCTTCCAAAGTTTGCCAGTTTAAAAAAAGTTAAGAACAGCTGAGCGAGTGTGGTAGTGTATACTTTTAATCCCAGTACTTGGGGGACAGAGACAAGCGGATCTCTACAAGTTAGAGGCTAGCCTGACCTACATAGCAAGCTCCATACCAGCCAGGGCTACATTGTGAGACAGTGCTGGTGAGTTTTGTCAACATGACACAAACATAGACATTACTGAGAAGAGGGAATCCCAGTTGAGGAATTGCCTTTAGCAGGGTGCCTATAGGCAAGTCTATGAGCATTTTCTTGACTATTGATTGGTGTGGGAGGGCCTGGCTCCTGAGGGAAATGCCACCTCTAAGCAGTTGCTTATAGGTGGTATAAGAAAGCAGGCTGAGCTGGGCAGTAGTGGCGCTCGCCTTTAATCCCAGCACTTGGGAGGCAGAGGCAGGTAGATCTCTGTGATTGGAGGCCAGCCTGGTCTACAGAGCTAGTTCAAGGACAGACAGGGCTGTTATACAGAGAAACCCTGTCTCAAAACATGAACTCCCCCACAAAAAAAAAAAAAAAAAAAAAAAAAAAAAAAAAAAAAGAAGAAAGAAAGGAAGAAAGAAAAGTAGGGTGAGCAAGCCTTGGGGAGCAAACCAGTAAGCAGTGTTCCTCAATGGACTCAGCTTCAGTTCCTGCCTCCAGATTCTTGCTTTGAGTTCCTATCCTGACTTCTCTCTCTCCATGATGAACTGTGATCAAAATGTGTAAGCCAAATACCCTTTCCTTCCAAACTGCTTTCGGTCATGATCTTTATTATAGCAATAGGACATACACTAAGACAGAGACATTAACTGGGGGGGGGGGAGGCAGCTTGGTTGGGCCTCTCTGAGTGGGTGATGTAATACTGCCTGGAAATGGAGGCTGGAATGACAGGCATCCTGACCAGCGTGTCTGCCACACACTTCTTGGCTGGCACTGAAGGACCATTGTGATCCAGGCCAGAGTCATTCCCCAGCCTGACCTGCACCTGGTCCTAGAGGGGGGGAAATTCATAGTGACTTTAGAGTCATGGCTATAGCCAGCACCAGCTAACTACTTGCCGTTTCCCCTGTGAGCTGTGCACTGTGGCGCTTCCTATAACCACATAGGCTCTAATCTGTGTGTGCGTGCATGTGTTCGGCATGAGTGTGTGTATACATGTGCATTTCATTATGTGAATGCATATGGAAGCCAAAGGCTGGTGACAGGTGTCTTCCTCAATTGCAATTGCATCTTCTCTATTTTTTGTCTGTTTTGTTTTTGAGACAGGGTCTTCCTATGTATCCCTGGACATCCTGGAACTAGTTACATAGACCAGGCTGTTCTCAAACTTAGAGATATTTGCCTGTCTTTCCCTTCTGAGTGCTGGGATTAAAGCTGTGCAGCACCATACCCAAATTCACCTTAAAATTTTACTTGTTGGGGCTAGGCAGTGGTAGCACATACCTTTAACTCCAGTGCTGGGGAAGCAGAAGGAGGCAGATCTGTGTGAGTTCGAGGCCAGCCTAGTTATAGAGCAAGGGCAGGCTCCAAAGCTACAACAGAGAAACCCTGTTTTTTGTGGAAAAAAATTTTTTTTTTTAAATTTATGGTGTGTGTTTGTGTGTGTGATGTATGTATAGACATACTTGCTATGGTGCACAGAGCCAGCTTCAAGGTTGGTTCTTTCTTTTCATCTTTATGTAGGTCCTGGAGATCTAACTCTGGTTGCCAGAGCTTGCATAACCAGAACTTCTACCCACTGAGCCATCTTACCAGCCCACTATCATATTTATATGTATTATTATTTTGTAAAGGAGTCATGGAACCTGGAGATTGCCAGAGAGCCCCAGGGAGCCCCAGGGATCCACACACAGGTTATTCTTTTTCATTGCTTTGCAGCTCCTGCCCCACCTTCTTTAATGGTCAGTTGTAAGGCACCCATCGCGGCTTGTCTCAAGCTGAGTGTGGCGCTCTGTGCCTGTATTCCCAGCATTTGTAATGCAGTTAAGATGATGCTGAATTCCTGGACAGCATGGGTTGTTTAGTTCTCTCTGTCTACCATGTGGGTCCCAGGGTGGAACTCAAGTTGTCAGACTTGATGGCAAGTGCCTTTACTCACTGAGTCATCCTGTTGGTCCAGCCTAGATAACTTAGGAAGACACTGAAGAAAAAAAAAAAAAAAAAAAAAAAAAAAAAAAAAGAGAAAAACATTAATCCCAGTACTCAGGAGGCAGATGTCTGAATTCCAGGCCAGCCTGATCTACATAGTGAGTTTCAGGACAGCCAGGACCACACAGAGAAAGCCTGTCTCAAAAAAAAAAAAAAAAACCAAAAAAAAACAAAAACCAAACAAAACCCCAAATGAACTAAAATGTACCTTTACTAATCCCTGGGCCCTGTATTCTTTTCTTCTGTTTTTTTGTTTGTTTGTTTGGTTGGTTGGTTTTTTTGTTTCGTTTTGTTTTGTTTTTGGTGGCGAGGACATATGTGTGTAGTGTATGTGTGCAGCATGTGAGGTGTCTGTGCCCATGTGGGTGAGGACATCAGAGAGTACACGAGGTTTCCTGCTTACCATTCTCTACCATGTTTGCAGAGACAGGCTTTCTTGCTGAATTTGGATCGAGGCTGGCAGCCAGCACGCCCCAGAGTTCCTCTGGTCTTCACCCTTCACCCACAATATTAAAAGCATTCACAAGGCCACATCCAGCTTTTTTGTTTGTTTGAGACAGGTCTCTGTATAGCCTTGGCTGTCCTAGAAATCACCCTGTAGACCAGGCTGGTCTCGAACTCACAGAGATCCACCTGCTTCTGCCTCCCAAGTGCTGGGGTTAAAAGCGGATACCACCACCAACCAGCATGCCCAACTTTCCACGAGGGTTCTGGGGGTTTGAACTCAGGTCTTCATTCTTGCATGGCAAGGGCTGTTACCCCCACTTGGTTTTCTCCCAGCCCCTCCCACTTCTTCCCTTTGTCAGGGCCTTCCAATGCAGCCCAGCCAGTCTCAAATTTTATCCTGCCTTGGCCTTCTAAGTGCTTAGATTACAGGCCCTCGCCACCACAGCTGGCTTATCTGTGAAATATGAGTACAGCCCATCTGAAATGAGGCCAGCTATAGATGGAAGAAGGGAGTGTGGCTACCAAATTCATTAAATCAGCGGAATCAGTGAGCTTTAAGACAGGGCCACATGTCCCAGGTTGACCTTGAACTGGTTTTGCAGCCACAGATGATTTTGAATTTTGACCCTCCTGCCTCCACTTCCTGAGTTCAGGGAATAAAGGCGTACATCTCCACTCCCTGTTGATGTGGTGCTAAGGGTGGGACCCCAGGACCTCACTGATGCTAGGCGACACTCTACCAATGGAGTTACATTCGCAGCCCTGTCAGCTGGATCTTTCAAGACAGGGTCTCTTGGTGTACCAGCTCAGACTGACCTGACACTCACTGTGTAGCCCTGGCTGTCCTGGAACTCGCTCTGCAGACCAGGCTGGCCTCGAACTCAGAGATCTTCCTGTCTCTGCTTCCCAAGTGCTAGGATTAAACATGTGTGTCACCAAGCTAGGTGTGGTGACACATGCCTTTAATATCAGCACTCAGGAAGCAAAGGCAAACAGATCTCCTTTAGTTTGGGGCCAGCCTGGTCTACAGAGTGAGTTCCAGGACAGCCAGGGCTACATAGAGAAACCCTGTCTCAAAACAACAACAAACAAGCAAAATATGTGTACCACCACCGACCCCCTGCTTTCCTTCTGATTTTTCACCATTGTAAGTGCTGGATTACAGGCATGCTCAGTGTCTTCCTTGGGCTCAACCTCTGCTCCCACCCACATCCCCATCTCAGCCTCCTGAGTCGACAGGACATAGATGCACCTTCCTGTACTTTGGGTTTTTATTAAAAAATAAAACAAAACAAAACAACAGACTTATGGGCTGAAGAGATGGCTCAATAGTTACTAACACTGGTTGCTCTTCCAGAGGACCCAGGTTAAATTCCTAGCACCCACATGGTGGCTCACAACCATCTGTGACTCTAGCTCTAGGAGATCCAACATACTCTTCAAGCTTCTGCAGGCACCAGACACACACATATATATACATACAGACAAAACATTTATATATGTAAGATAAATAAATATAAAAATTTAGGGGGTTTTCTGAGATAAGGTTTCTCTATATAATAGTCCTGGCTGTCCTGGAACTCACTCTGTAGACCAGGCTGACCTCGAACTCACAGAGATCCACCTGCCTTTGCCTCTGAGTGCTGGGATTAAAGGTGTGACCACCACTGACTGGGAATAAATATAAATTTTAAAAAATCAGATATGTGTTGAACATCATAGCACACACATCTAATTCCAACACTGAGGAGATCTTGGCAGTAGGAAATTCAAGTCAAGGTCAGCATGACCTACACAATAAGCCCCTACCTCAAAAGAGGTCAAGCCTGAACCCCTCTAAGAGGCAAAGCAGGTGTTCCAATCCAAGGCTAACATGGTATACATAGTAAGCCAATGCTCCCAGTTCCTGGAATATTCACCATCAGGATGTAGCTATCAGAGGCAGATGGTGCAGCTTCACCGGCACCATGATTGCCAAGTGTGCATAAAACCCTGGTTATCTCCTGTATAAACGGGGTGGTATTCCACATTGATAATGCTGGCACTTTCATCTTAGAGGCAGGAGGATCAAAGTTCAAAGCAAAAAAAAAAAAAAAAGTCTTCAGCTACATGGTGACTTGGTGAGGGTCAGCATGGGCTGCAAGAAACCTGTCTCAAAAACAAAACAATGACTGGTAGCTCCCAGAATGGCTCATTAAGTACAGGCACTTACTGTCGAGCCTAAAGCCTGGAATTTGATCCCTAGACCCCTAAAAGTTCTCCTTTGGCTCTGACACACTTGCCATGATACACATGTACCCACTGACAGTCATACAAATAAACAAATGTATTTATGGGCCGGAGAGATGGCTCAGTGGTTAAGAGTATTAGCTGCTCTTCCAGAGGGGCCTGGGTTCAATTCCTAGCACCCACACAGCAGCTCACAACTGTGTGTAACTCCAGTTCCAGGGGATCTGACACCCTCACATAGACAGACATGCATTCAAACAAAATGCCAATGCAGAACATAAAAACAAAGCAAAACAAAAAACCCACCACAAGCTGGTGAGCTTGTTTATCTCAGTGGTTCTCAACCTTCCCAATGCTTTGACCTTTAATACCTCATGTTGTGGCGACCCCCCTCACCTCACCATAAAATTATTTTGTTGGTATTTCATAACTATAATCTTGCTAGTGTTATGAATCATAATGCAAATATCTGACTTATGCCAGGCGGTAGTGACACATGCCTTTAATCCCAGCACTCGGGAGGCAGAGGCAGGTGGATCTCTGTGAGTTTGAGGCCAGCCTAGTCTACATAGCGAGTTCCAGAACAGCTTCCAAAGCCACAGAGAAAACCTTAGTACTCATGTATTTTTTTTTTTTTTTTTAAACAGGCTCAATGTGGTGACATGTGTCTGTATCCCAGCACACTCCAATTGCAAGGCTGGAGGCATAGACAAGAATGACCCAGAAGTTCTCAACAAGACTAGAGCAGGAAGCCTTGCAAAAACGAGAGAGACGCTGCCTCAAAGGTGAAAGGAGAGCTCATTCCGCAAAGTTGACTTCTGACCTCCACACATGCACCACAGGGTGCATGAAAGCCTCCCCCCCATACCAGGAAGTAAAAAAAAAAAAAAAAAAAAAAAAAAAATGAAAAGGAATCTCAGAAATGACTCAACACGTAAGAGAATTTGCTGCCAAGACTGACAAGCTGGGTTTTAGCCCCAAGAACCACATTGCCGGAGGAGAGAAACAACCTAGGCAAGTAGTTGTCCTCTGACCTCCACACACGTGCACACGCGCACACACACACACACACACACACATACACACACACACACTAAATGTAAAAAAATTAGTATGTGGGGGCTGGGAAGATGGCTTAGTAGTTGCTGCTCTGTCGTCTTAGGGTTCTATTGCCATGAGAAGACACCATGACCACAGTAACTCTTATAAAGAAAACATTTAATTGAGGTGCTCACGTACACTTTCAGAGGTTCAGTCCATCATCCTCATGACTGGGGGAATGGTAGTATTCAGACAGACGTGGTGCTGGAGCTGAGACTGCTACATCTTGCAGGCAACAGGAAGTTGACTGATTGTCACACTGTGTGAAGCTTTAGAAGAGACTTCAAAGCCCGCCCCCACAGTGACACACTTCCTTCAGCAAGACTGGACCTACTGCAAACAGTGCCACCCCTTTGGGAGCCATTTTCTTTCCAATCACCACACCTATTATAAAGTAGCCCCGTTCCCAGCACTCCAGATGGCTCACAGTTGTAACTCCAGCTCCAAGGGTATCTGATGCCTTCTTCTGGACTCCATGGGCACTTACACACACACACACATAACCAACATAACAAATAACTTGTTGTTTGTTTTTTGAGACAGGGTCTCTCTGTGTGATGGTTCTAGCTGTCCTTGAACTCACAGAGACCTGCCTGCCTCTGCCTCCCAAGTGCTGGGACTAAAATTGCCATCACCTCCTGGCAATTTTGTTTTTTATTTTTAAGACAGGATGTCTTCTTGTTCTCTAGTTTCCACCTATGCAGGAGAGAGATTACAAGCATGTACCAACAAGCCAGGCTAAAACTCCTAAAATGGAACATTTACCAAATAGGAGTCATGATGGGGGATGTCCTTTTGTATATGTTTCTCTAATTGGTTGGTGAATAAGACACTGTTGGGCCAGTGGCCAATGAGGCAGTCAGATAGGTAAGGCTAGGAGAAATCTGGGAAAGGTAGGCAAAAGAGCCTGCCAGAGTCAGTCTCCATGTGGTAGCCAAAGGAGTAAGAGGTCCAGACCTTTCTCCAGTAAGATAAGACCACGTGGAAATACTTAGATCAATAGAAATGGGTTAAGAATTAAGACAGAGCTAGCCAATAAGAAGCCCTAGTCACTGGTCAACAGTTTCATAATTAATACAGCATCTGTGTGTTTATTTGGGGCTCAAGGGCAACAGGACCTGCTGGGCCAGAAACATTCATCTTACAGAGACATAATAGCTTCAGGTATCTGGGATATGGTGAGCAGGAAATCACCTGCTAAACTCAAAGGTATCATCTAGTTATCTTACTTAGCTGTAGGGTTGATGGAGCCTAAAAGTATGTTAAGCTTTGAGATACACCCTGGACTTTATCTACTAGAATTTAGGTCAAATAGGAAAGTTCAGGTAACTGGCCCAAGATTAATGGCCTAGATATAGCCCAAGATAATTCTAGCTGCAGACCAACCACACTCCATTTCTACCACACTGTACAGCAGTCCCCAGTATCTCTAGACAGCTATATCTCCCTTAGAGATCCCGTTCATATTGCCCAGAGCTACACAGAGAATCCTTGTCTCATAAAAAGAAAACAAAAAAAGAAAAGAAACTTTCAATGTTATTTTAGGTGTTATTGGTGCTTTGATGCATGTACGCGTACCACATGGATGCTCAAGGGGGCCAGATGTTGCATTTCCTGGAACTGGAGTTACAGAGGGTTGTCAGTTGCCACATGGATGTTGGAGATCAATCCAGGTCGTCTTAACTTATGAGCCATCTCCCCAGCTCTGACAAATGGCTTTTTAAGTATGTATAGTCCTTAAAATTCTTTTAGTAGTAAAGGAAAAAAAAAAAAAAAAACCTAAGCAAATAAATGAATACGAGCTATACCTTATTGTAATTATCAGTAATGTAGCCATGATCTAAATTGCACTTCCGGTTCTCACGTGTCTTTGTGTGAATGGTTTAATTTTGTTCATTGCAAAGCACTAGGGTACTTAGGGTACTTAAGCCCCTTTTGCCTTGGCTGGAGAGATGGCTCAGTAGGTAATGTGATTTCTCTCCAAGTATAAGGACCTGAGTTTGATTCACAGAACCTATGTAAAAAAACAAACCAAAACAAAACAAAAACACAAAAAAACCTGGGTATGATAATATTTACTTGTAATCCCAGTGTTGGGGAGGCAGAGCCAGGCAGATCCCTGGGGCGCAATGGTCAGCCAGTCAGCCAGCCAAGTCTTGTTAGTGAGTTCCAGACTAATGCAAGACTGGTGTGGTGGTACATGTTTTTTTTTTGTTTGTTTGTTTGTGTAGCCCTTGGTTTCTGTCCTGGAACTCCATCTATCGGCCAGGTTGGCATCGAACTCAGAGATCCACCTGCCTCTGCCTCTGAGTGCTGGGAGCAAAGACATGCTGGCGGCACACTTGGGAGGCAGAGGCAGACAGAACAAAAGAACAAACAAACAAGGTGGATGTAGTAGCATCTTGTCTAGCCAGTGAGTTTGTAGTGGTGGCCACACCCTTTGGGTGTGGTTTCAGGTGCGGCTGTGACCCATTATAGGTAGAGGAGAGACTGGCTCTTGCTCTGTTGGGCTGTGGAGAACATTGGAAGATCAGAGAATGCATCTTCTGGAGCAGGAAGATCGTGGCGGTTATTTACTCTTATCTGTGTGTTTCCCTAATAAATACCTATTTATCATTTATCTTGGGTCTGGTGGACTCATTGGAACACTGTCTTCAGGTGGATGTCACCTCTTTTGACTTCCAAAGGCACCAGGCACACATGTGACACACATGCAAGCAAAACACTCATACACATAAATGAAATCTAAATTTTTATAGATTCTTAATTGTGTTTCTAATTATGTACATGTTTGTGTCTGCATATCAGTATGTGTAGGCGAGCTTTTTATCAGGACTGCCGGCTAGCTCCCAAATAATCACGTAGAGACTTAATTATAAATGCTTGTCTGATAATTTTAGGCTGGTTACTAAATAGTTCTCTTTTTTTAATTTGATTTTTTCCAGGCAGGGTTTTTTTTTTTTTTTTTTTTTTTTTTTTGTATAGCTTTGTAGACTAGGCTGCCCTTGGACTCACAGAGATCCTGTCTGCCTCTGCCTCCCAAATGCTGGGACTAAAGGTGTGTGCCACCGCTGCTTGGCTACTAACTAGTTCTTACAACTTAAATTAACCTGTATTTCTCATCTATGCTCTACCATATGGTGATACCTTTTTTTCAACATGGCATATTCATCTTGCTTCTCTCCAAATCTCCTGGCAACTCCACACCCTTGTTTTTGTCTACAGGTCCCACCTAACCTTTCCCTGCCTAAGCTATTGGCCAGTCAGCTCTTTGTTAACCAATAAGATAATACATAGCTGCAGTGTACAAAAAGACTGTTCCAATGCAGATATGTACACATGTGAGTGTGGGTACCCAAGAAGGCCAGAAAAGGGGGTTGGATCCCCTGTAGCTGGAGTTACACACAGTTGTAAGCAGCCTGATGACAGTGCTGGGAAAAACTCAGATCTGGAAGGGCTGCATGTGATCTTAACTTCGGAGCAAACTTTTGAGCCCTCTCGTTTTATAAAAATGTTTTGTTTTTTGTAACTTATTAAGCCATCTTGGAGGCTTAATTTTACATTTTATTTGCATGTGAATGTGTGTGTGTGTGTGAGAGAGAGAGAGAGAGAGAGAGAGAGAGAGGCAGGCAGGCAGGCAGAGATTGAGTGTATGGTGTAGATCAGAGAACAACCTTTGGGAGTTGGCTCCCTCTTCTACCATGTGTGTTGTAGGGTTCAAAGTCATGTTGTCAGGTTTGGTGCAAGTGCTTTTACCCACAGACCATCTTACCAGTCCTTTCCATGTTTTTAAACCTTGCTTATAAATTGGGTGTGTATCTGATGCTCTTCTGCAATCTTGGCAGTCCAAGGTCATCATTGGCTACCTAGGCTAGCCTAGACTTTGTGTGTCCCTACTATATATATATATATATATATATATATATATATATATATATTTTTTTTTTTTTTTTTTTTTTTTTTTTTCGGAGCTGAGGACCGAACCCAGGGCCTTGCGCTTGCTAGGCAAGCGCTCTACCACTGAGCTAAATCCCCAACCCCTTTATTTATATTTTTTATGTGCATTGGTGTTTTTGTCTACACATATGTCTGTGTGAGGCTGCTGCATCCCCCAGAATAGACAGTAATAGACAGTTGTGAGCTGCCATGTAGGTGCCTGGAATAGAAGAACAACCATTGTTCTTAACCTCTGAGCCATCTCTTCCAGCTCATGTATGTCCCTATCTTAAAACCAAAATCTTCTGTTCCATTTAAAGTAGCTTGAGGACATCTCTAGGGCTTGTAACCACTCTGGATATGAGTCATTCCTATGTCCAGGACATCCAGCCTGGGAGTGACACCTGCCCTCTGGTCATACAGTAATTGTCTCCCTTATCAGATCTAGGCTTGAAGTCTTGTGTTTTCCAGTGGTTGCATTCAAGGAATGCTAATTTTCCTAGAAAATGGCCTTAAGTTCAAGTGTACATATGCTGTATCTTCTTGTTCTCTTGTCTAAGATAAAGGGTGTTAAGAGTACTCATTAAGACCAGGGTGCAATGGTGAATGCTTTAATCCCAGCGCTAGGGAAGCAGAGGCAGGCAGATCTCTGTGAGTTCAAGGCCAGCCTGGTCTATAGGCCAGCCAGGACTTCACAGAGGAAACCCTGTCT
Organism: Phodopus roborovskii; assembly: GCF_943737965.1. NCBI lineage: Eukaryota > Metazoa > Chordata > Mammalia > Rodentia > Cricetidae > Phodopus > Phodopus roborovskii. Next base: position 9,262,749 of record NW_026126598.1, on the reverse strand, counting down.
TGAAAAAAAAAATTACTGATTCTGGCTTTTCTTTTCTTTTTACTTTTTTTTTTTTTTTGCACATGTATGTGTATGAGGTACGCATAGCTGTGTGTGTATGTGTGTTCATATATGTGTGTATGCATGTTACCCATACTGGCCAGAGGTAACACCAAGAGTTGTTGCTTGTTCAGCAGCTTATATATTGAGACAGGCTCTCCCAATTGAACCTAGAGCTTGCCAATATGGAAAGTCAGCCAGTTTGCAAAAGGACTCCTATTCAAGAGATCCACCTGTCTCTTTCTGCCTCCCGAGTGCTGGGAGATTAAAGGATGTGCTGCCAACACCCAGTTGGAAAGCTTTTTCTTTCCTTTTCCTCTGGAACTCCAGCTATAGATCAGGCTGGCCTCAAACTCACAGAGATCTGCTTGCCTCTGCCTCCTGAGTGCTGGGATTAAAGGCGTGTGCCACCACAGCCCGGCTGAAAGTCTTTAAGTGAAAAATTTCAAGTTAATTGAAAAGATGAGTACATACCTGGGATCCTAAACACTCAGGAGACATAAGCGAGGAGAATGGAATGATTAAAGCCTTTCTGGGCTATGACATTGAGTTGAAGAAAAGCCTGGGCAATTTAGTAAGACCCTACCTCAAAAGAATACGCAAATAATGGGCTGAGGAAATAGTTCAGTGGTGGATTGCTTTGCCTAGCCTGCTGGAGCCCCTGGGTTCAATTTCTATCTCTAAAGCTGAGAAAGGAAAAAGAAAAACATCTAAGATCTACAACAAGGAGTCCTTTCTTTATTAAACTGTGAAGGAAAATATCTTCAGTATGCAAAGATTATAGTCAAGATATTTTTATAAACCTTTGATGTCAGCTCCTGGAAGCAGAGGCAGGCAGATCTATGTGAGTTCAAGACCAGTCTGGTCTACAGAGTGAGTTCTAGGATAGCAGAAGCTACACAGAGAAACCCTATCTGGAAAAATGAGGTGGGTGAGAGGAGAAAAAGATATTTGTATAATGGAGATGAAAAGGGTTTCAACTGTGGGAGTTGAAAACATGAACAGAAAACTTGTTTGGATTGTAGGCAACTGTGACTTGTCGAGATGCGCTAAATTATCTACTGAGATTTCAGACCTGGCATTGTTATGCCTACCCGATAATCCCAGTCCTCAGAGGCTGATGAATAAGGGTGGGAAGTTTGAGGCCAGCTTGGGCTACAGAGTGAGACCCATTTCAAAGCCAAAACAAAACAATAGCATCCAACAAATCTTCTGAAAGGACTGAGCATGTGTAAGAGACCATTTACTGCAGTAAGAGATGGTTACATAGGAACGAGTTTGGACTGGAAAATATAAGAGTTAATGGAGAGGCACTGCCTGCTCATGAAGGAGCTTGAAAACATTTCCAGCAGTGGAAAAGGCTGGCTGAAGATCAAGGATGCCACCCAAAATCAGTCTTTCCCTGTCAAGAAAGTGGGCAGAAGGGTGTGGATAACTTTAGTGTTTTGAGTAATGTTCACATAGATGCTATGATAGTATACTCTTACAAATGGTTTGTCATGAAGAGTACCATTATTATTTAATGCAAGGTCTCCTGCACCCCTGGCTGGTTTCTGATTCTCTGTGTAATAGGGGATGATGTTGAATTTCTTATCTTCCTGTCTCCAAGGGCTGGGATTATGGATATGTCCCACCATATCTGGTTCATGTAGTGCTGAGGGTATGGGTTTGTGCATGCTAGGCAATTACTGAACCAACTAAGCTACATTTTGCCCCTAAATCTTCAATTTTACTGCAGTTTATTTATTGGTTTTTTGAGATAGGGTTTCTTTGTAGTTTTGGAGCCTGTTCTGGCACTCCTTGCCTTGAACTCACAGAGATCTGCCTGCCTCTGCCTGCTGAGTGCTGGGATTAAAGGAGAGTGCCACCACCAGCCAGTATTACTTATTTTTAATCGTATGTGCCCAACTGAAAAAGCAATTTTGGCCGGTTGGTGGTGGCACACAACTTTAATCCCAGCACTCAGCAGGCAGATTTCTGAAAATCGAGGCCAGCTTGGTTACTAGAATAGCCTCCAAAGCTACACAGAGAAAACATGCCTCCAAAAGCCACACACACACAGCAACTTTGTAATGCTTCCTTTCTTTGTTGGTTGTTTTGAGACAGGGTCTTACCATGTAGCCCTGGCAGACCTAAATTCCCCACTTGGACCAGTCTGACTTCTAACTTGTGTGTCTATCCTTCTGCCTCTACTGCCCGAGTGCTGGAATTTCAGGTGTTCATAGCCACAGCCTGTTGAACTATTGTCCTAAACATGTATAGGAAAAAATAGTATGTAAGTTTGGACTGATTTAATTTCAGGCATGGATCTCAGAACAAAGTCCCCCCTCCCCTCCCGGCAACGGAGCCTTGCCTTCTGTTTCAAAGTTTGGAATTTGGTTACAATATTCCAAAGATCGATGAAATCCAAGTGCATAGAGAAAGTTGTTCTTTTGACAACTTAATGAATAGCTCTGGACAGACTCGACAAAGTTGAGTCAGTCACAATCGGATTAGGCAAGGAAACGAAGGGTGTAAATATTGTTAGGGGGAAATCGTAAAAAAAATGTAGGCGGCTTCTGTAATCAGATTGCTTCCCAGGGATCCTTAAAGACTTTGTGGAGTGCAAAGAAATCCAACATGGAGATTCTAGATGAGGCTTTGTGGGTGCGGTTTCATGCAAGAAAGTCGACCGGGAACGCCAATCCTTGAACCCGAATTCAAAGGCAGGGTTTTGGAACTACATCAAAAGACTGGTTTGCACGGAAAGTTTTCCAGCAAGCGACAAAGAGGCTGGGAGGCTGGAAAAAGCCTTGTGGCCACCTACCGAGAAGCAGCGGATGGGGGAGGGCGCCCGAATATTCGGCTGGCGTAGGGGGTGGGCAGAAAAAACAAAAAACCAAACGACAAACACCACAAATTCACTCAACTTAGTGCTCTGCATTAACGAGTTCTTCAGACACGGGCTTTTTAAACTTTTGAATTTAACTTAGACGAACAGTTAGTTGTTATTCTCTAAAGTCATTGATCTTATCAAATAGTTGAGAAGTAAAAATAAATATAAGAGACGGAGGAGGGGCTTTAAGTTAAATCTCTTTGTAGTTGTGGGAACAATCGGGGTTTTTCCAGTTTTTTTTTTTTTTTCTCATTGTAGAGGTGTGCGAAGACTCGAGAGAAATAGAAACCACGAGTTACCCACCCCCTCCCATCCGTTGCCTGTCCCAAGTTAGGGCAAGTTCGTTCTGTTTGCTTCTAAGGCCAGATTTGAAAACATTGAGTTCTTTGTGTACCGGAGCTGGGGGACTTCCCTCTGCAAAACAGGCGACAGTCCAGCCCCGGGGCTCCCCGGGTCTTTGCAATGTCCCCAACTTTGCAATTTGCAAGGGAATGTAGGTTGCAAAGAGTTATTTAAGTGGAAGTTGTGGCCTGCAGCAGAAGCAAGGTGGGGAGGACACACGCACGATCTAGGTCTCCCGTTTCTTTCCACCCCACTCCCCTCCCCCATCCGGACGGCCGCGCAGGCCCCAGGTGCAGCCATGTTCTCGCTCCCACCACCCGCGCTCCTCCATTGACAGTCCTAGCCGGAGAGGGCCGGGCACCGCGGCGCTTCGGTTCGGCCTAAAGGGGGGCGGTGGGGAGAGAATCTGGGTTCATCGCGCAAGGCTGTCTGGGAGTTATAGTTCGGGGTACCCACCCGTCGTGTAGGTAAGCGCCAGTCTAGAACTACAACTCCCGGTGGGCGGTGCTGCTCGTGCGCACGCGCAGCGGCACCTTCGAGGAACAAAAAAAAAAAAAAAAAGAAAAAGAAAAAAAAAAAGGGGGAAAAAAGGAGGAGGAGGAGGAGGGTGAGAGAGAAGCTCGGAGAGCAGAGAAAAGGGGGCACCGGCGGCCCCCCCGCTCCCCTGCACGCGCTCGCCTGCCGCGGTCACCCCCGGGCTTCGTCCCTCTTTCCCCCCGCGTGAGGCGATCCGAGCGAGGAGCGAGGCCCCGCCGGGGGCGGCCATGCGGCGGTGACAGGAGCACGGCCGAGACGCACGGGCCCCCCTCGCCCTCTCACCTCCACCCCGTTCGCCAGCTCGCCTCAGCCGAGGCCCCTCCGGCCTACACCCGCTTGCTGTCCGCATCCCCCCCTCCCCGACCCTCCCCGGCTGCACTTCGGGTGAGTCCCTGTCGCCTTAGGATGTCCCCTCCGCCGTCCCCTCCAGCCTCGGGGTGCCATGGCGAACGGGGGCGTCTTTATTCGACACTCTGCCCCCGTCGGGTGCGTGTGCACCGACGGTGGGGCGTGAGAGTTGGGGTCGCTTGGCGCGTTGTGAGTGACGATGGGACAACTCCGGGGTGAGGAAGCGGACGCGCTGTGAGCCCCCTCCCCCCCCGCACCCCAAAGTCCGCTCTGCTTGGGGGCCTTGGCAGCGGACGCGACGCGGCTTTGGGGGGGATGGGGCGGCCGAGGTGGGGGCAGACGACAGTTGCACGCGCGCACCCGCGGTGCGTGGGGGAGGGCTCGCGGCGCTCTGCGCGTGCGCATATTGTATACATAAGCGCGTGTGCGTGGTGGTCCGGGGAGGAGGGGGGGTGGTCTCGCGCGAGCAGCCCCCCCCCCGCGCGTGACCGAGCGGACCCTCGCGGGGCCGCGCAGCCTTCTCCTTCGCTCTGATTGGCCGAGCCGGCTTTCCGGGGGCGCGCTCCCTGTCGCGTGGGGCCCCCTCCTGAGCCCCGTGGGGTCGGGTTCGGTGTATGTGTGCACGCGCGTGTATGTGTGTGTGTATATGTGTGTGTGTGTGTGTGTGTGTACGTGTGTGTATCTGGGGCTCGCGGCTCTTAGGGCAGCAGCACAGCGCGCGATTGGCCGGCGGGCACGACGGAGGCGGGGCATGGGTGCCCTGGTAACTGCGGCGGGGGCCCTGGCAGGGGGGCGGGAGCTGCTGGGCTCTGTAGCCAGCGCCAGGACCCGCCCTGGCCGCCCGGCGCTCCGCCCTGCTTCCAGGTGGAGGCCAGCCTTGTGGGCTTTGTCCGGAGCTGTTGGCTTGCGGATACCGCGGGGCCACTTTTTTTTTGGGGGGGGGGTAGGGAGGAGGAGATGGAAATAAGCACAATGACCGGAAGGAAGACTTTAGCCTTGAGGCTATGGAAATAATCATTCTGGCTTGGGCAAGTACCCAGACGTCGGGGTTTAAGAGAAGGGATGGAAAAAAGTTTACTCCTGCACCTCCATTTTTTTCTCTTTTCAAGTTTCTGCCTTTTATTGGGGGTGCGGAAAACTTCAGTATGTATCCCTGGTTGGTCTGGAACGCATAGAGATCAGCCTGCTTCGGCCTCGCAGGTGCTGAGGTTAAATAAAGGATCGATGCAACCACGTCCTGCCCAAGTGTTTTGCTTATTAATTTTTAAGTAAGGTATTTTGTAGCTCATGTTAGAACTCGCCTTGTAGTCTTGAGCTTCTCATCCTCCTGTCTTCACCTTGTGAGTGCTGGGATCACAGGTCTAGCTCACAAGTTTTGCCCGTTAGTACATCCCGGTGCCTCACGGCTTTGTGCATCTTGGCTGCTGAGAGTGCAGATCTGAGATGGTGCTGGTGGACTGCCCGCTGTGTTTGGGAACAGGAGGTGAAGTGTGAGGGCATTGCATCTTGGCTGCTTGTGTGCAATGGCTGGCTCAGCCTGCCTGGTTGTCTCTGGGTGTTTCCAGGGCAAAGGGGAAGCCAGTTTGCAAATAAGGCCGGGGGGGGGGGGAGTGCAGGTACGGTACCCAAAAAGCACCTGGTTTCGGATGTGGAATGGCTGATATTTCCTACAGCAGGTCTTACTTCCTTTTTTGAGTCTGTTGCCTCTGGGCTCCTTTGTTGCCTTAGTCTCTGGATCTTGCCTCACACCCTGGAGGCACAGAAAACTTTCTCACTCATCTGTGGTCATTTCTGTAAGGCCTTTTATGTTGTGGGGCAAGGAGTTGTTTTGTTTTTTTACTCTGTTAAAATGTGGATTACTTTCTCTCGTCCTTGGGCTGGGGCATGCTAATACCTATATTTTGGGGGATGAAACATAGCACATGCCTTATGCAGGCACTCTTACTATTGAGCAAAGCCACCAGCTCCTTGAGGATGGGCTGGCATTCTACCACTATGTCACACTGCACCCCTGTTTTACTTTTTGAAATAGACTCACTAAATTGTCCCGGTTGGCTTTGAATTACCTCTGTAGCCCAGGTCATCTTTAAACTTGGTAATTCTCCGGTCTCAACTGCTTGAATAGCTGGGATGATGGACCTAGGGGATTAGGTTTTTGTCTTTGTCCCTTATTTATTTATTTTTGAATTTATATACTTAATTTACATCTTCGCTTTGGTTTCCTTTTCCTCCCCTCCCCCAGCCCCCTATTCTCCTCTCCACCTTCTACCTCCCTTCACTCCCCCATTTCTGTTCAGGAAGGGCAGGTCTCCCATGGAAATCAACAAAACACAGCAAGTCAAACTGACTCCCCATGTATTAAGGCTGGGAAAGCCGACCCAATGTGAGCAGTGTCCCTTTGCTCTTAGGTCCCAGTCTCCATGCTCTCTGCCAAGTGTATGGTGCCATAGCAGCTGTATTTGAACATGTTTTCAGAGGCAGGTGCACTCCTTAAACACTTCATGAAATTTGGTTTGTAGACAAGTCCAATTATAGAGAAGTCAGGTACTTTCCCTCTGTAAGCATGGGCCATGTGGCTTTTCACCTGGGAGCTACTGTTTCTCTATTCCATGTCTTTCCATGAGAAAGACTGATGATGTCTTTCCAGAGGCTGTGGTTCTTGGCCATGTCTCTAATTGTGGAGTAGTCTTCCTGCCTCAGCGCTCCAAGAGCTTAGATTATAGCCATATGTCACAATAACTTGTTTAAACAGGATCCACCTGGGGCAGTGGTGACACATGCCTGTAATCCCAGCTCTTGGGAGGCAGAGACAGGCGGATCTCTGTGAATTCTAAGACAGCCAGGGCTGTTAAGCACAGAGAAACCCAACCAACCAACAAACAAAAAGGTTCTAAATGAAAATAAACGGAACTGTTTATTCTAGATTGCTTGGAAGACTGGTTGAGAATTTTTGTAAAACTTTTTTTTTTTTTTTTTTTTTTTTACAATTTATTTATGTGCATTAGTGTTTGGCCTGCATAGTGTGTATCTACTTGAGGATGCCAGATCTTGGAGTTACAGACAGTTGTTAGCTGCCATTTGGGTGCTGGGTCCTCTGGAAGGGCAGTCCGTGCTCTTAACTGCTGAGCCGTCTCTCCAGCCCTGGTTGAGAATTTTTTTTTTAAAGTAAATCATAATTATAAAACTCACAGTTTGAACAGTGGCTGTGGGTTCACGTGCTGAGTTAAATTTGAAATCTAAAGTAACCCTGACAGATACTCACTCTAATTTGTTACTTCAGTCATGGCAGTTTTCCACGTGCCTCCCTTCTCCCTCCCCTTCCATTCACAGTGTTGAGGGACAAACCTCAGGCAGCTCTCATAGACATTTATTACTGTGACTTCCCCGAGGTGTGCTGGAAGAAAGCACCCCATGCCCGCACTGAGTAAGGATGGGCTTGCAGGCCAGAGTGTGCGCTTGCTCTGTGACACACAGAGGCTGTCTTTGGGACTTGTTACTCCCCAGCTTTCCTCTCTGCCCTTAGCGGGCATAGAACCCGTTCTGTCCATAGAACCCACCAGTACAACTCTCCCAATGTTTCCTTTGTCCCTGCAGCTCCTGCCTGTTTCTGCCCTACCCGTCTGCTCATCACCACTTTGGCCAGTGAAAAAGTCAGTATTTGGCCAAGCTAGAGGTCATTGGACGACGTGGAGGGTTTTCTTGATTGTGACCTGCTTAAAAACAATATAGGCTGGGTGTGGTAGCTCAGCCCTTCAGTGCCAGCACCCTCTCAGGGGCCCAGCCTGGTCTATATATCAAGTTCCAGGAGAGCCGAGGCCACATAGTGAGACCCTGTCTTCAAACCAAACCAAAAAATAGAATGGCTGGCTATGGAGTTCCCGAGTAGGGCACAGCTGAGCAGGAAGGCTGAGAATTTTATTGTACTCTCTCTTCCTCAACTAGAACTTTATATACCTCTGCTTATACATTATAGATGTGACACATACACACACATATATGCATACACACATAAACACCCACAAACAGACCAAAGACATATATAGTGCTCGAGGGTCTAACCCGGGGCCTGCTTTTACCACTAAGGTGCATCTGTTATTTGGGTCTTTTGAAGCAGTGGTGGTTTCTCTGTAGTGCTGGCGGTCCTGGAAGTCCCCCTGTAGACTGGCCTTGAAGTCAGAGACCCTGCCTCCCTAGCAATGGGACTGAAGGTTGTGTGCCACCATGCCCAGCTATTTGTTTTGTTTGAATGTTTCCTTTGGGAGGAATTTGCATGGATCTGGGCAAATCTCCTCCTACCATAGAAGCACCATGTAAGAATGGTTGGCTCCTTCGTGAAGAAGCTCCAGTGCTAATCATCTAAGTGCTCACACATGCTGAGCCCGAGCAGAGTGTCAACCCGAACTCCTAGCCCCAAATTTACCAGTGCTTTCTTTTTGTTGTTTCCACCTTTTCTCACTCGACTATTTATATTCATGTAAATATATAAAATTAGATTCAACCACACATTTAACAAATCATTTTCATAGGTAAAAGGATTGGCTCAGTTGTTAAGATGCTTGCCAGGCAAGCATACGGTCTGGGGCTAGCTCTTCAGCACCCACATAAGAAAGTCAGCTGCAGCAGTGCCAGTCTGTGATCCTGCTGCTGGGGAGGAAAGGACAGCAGCATCCCTGGGGCTGGCTGCATATCCACTCTAGCTGAGCCTGTGAATTCCAGGTTCAGGGAAAGACTGCCTCCGAAACAGGCTGAGCTCTAGAGGACAGCTCTGGCTTCTGCATGCTGACAGACATCCACCACACACTCAGAAAGATGCAGTGACACTAAGGTAAGGCTTAAAACTTCAGCCTCCACATTTACTGACGATACCATTTGGCAGAGTGCATTCACAGCAAGAAATGTTTGTGTTGGTTAAGTATGCATCTAAACATCTAAAGCCAGCATTTACAGAATAGCAGTGTGGGGCTGAGGAGATGGCTCAGCAGTTAAGAGTTCTTCCGGAGGTGCTGCTCCTGTTCCCAGCACCCATGCTGGGCAGCTCACAGCCTGGAACTCTAGCTCTGGGTTGTCTGAAACCCTCCTCTGGCCTCTTCAGTCACCTGAATCCTGTCTCTGCCCCACGTAGACATTCATTTACTCATAAATAAAAATAGATCACCCTTCCCCCTGACAGGGTTTCTCTGTGTAACAGCCTTGGCTGTCTGGGAACTCATTCTGTAGACCAGGCTGGCCTCGAACTCTGAGATCCACCTGTCTCTGCCTCCCAAGTGCTGGGGTTAAAGGTGTGCGCCACCACTTCCCAGCATAAAGATAAATCTTAAAAAATAAGAAATTCAGCTATGTCTCTAAAGAACTATGTAAGATACATGGTAAGCATAAAAACTAAAATAAAGCAGAAGAGATGAAAATAAATATACCATTATGCACAAATATACTACTAGTCATAGAAAAGCTAAAATGACTACTAACTCACATAATAAGACTTTGGAAAAAGGTGTGTTTAGGCACACAAGAGGCATAATCATGATCAAAGATCAGTTCAGAAGGAAGATTATGTCACTTTAAAATAGTACCCGGTGACAAATCACCAAACTGCATGGGTCCTCCGGGAGAGCAGAAAGTGTACTTAGCTGCTGAGTCATCTCTCCAGCCCCTGCATTTTATTTTTATTTTATTTTTTTGTGGTCCTGGGGATCGAGCCTAGGGTTGTGTGCTGGGCAGCGGCTCTACCACTGAGCTGCATTTCTTGATCTTGGGCAAAACAAGTCCCTGGTTTATAACTTTTTAAAAATAGGCATTTGGAATAAGGTGAGCAAATCATGGTGCATGTGAAAGCACTGATTCATTCTGATGTTGTCCTAGTTATTCTGCTTCATCGAAAATAGGCTATTTTATTTAGTGCAGTGGTAATTAAAGCAGCTGGCTGGGAACTGAGCCACTTTTAATTTATTGGGTTTAGGTTTGGAGTTTGTTTATAGGTGTGCAACTAAACAGGCATAAAATGGACTTTAGGTAGATATACATCAGCCTCCTTTAGAACTGTTTAATTTAGTGGGCGTTTTTTAGTAAATCGTTTTTTACGTACAAAGTACTTAGCCACTTTCTCCTAACAGCTATGTAGGGTGTGGGTGCATACATAGGCTATTGCTGTATTCTAGGCTACAAAAAGTTCACCTGGATGCAGTTCTTCAAATGCAGGCGATTTTACTGTGTAGAGTAAGGTCAGAGGACCTTACTAGCAGGCTCCTGTTGTTCAGAATGCTGGACTGTGGGGTTGAGGAGTTAGATGGTGGTACAGTTCTTCTTGTGTGAGCATGAGGGCCTGAATTGGATCCTGGAACGGTGTTAAAAAGATCCGCAGGTGGTGTGTGCTTATAATCCTAGAGCTGGGAAATGGAGCAGGTGGATTCCTGGGCCTTCCTGGCCAGGCAGCCTCATCTATAAACTCCAGGCCAACGGAGATATCTCCGTCTCAAAAAACAAATTGGTCACCTAAAGAACAATACAGGAAATTGACCGCTGGCTCCACACCTGTGCTCATGTGTGTGGGATGCACACAGGGTTTGAGTTGGGGGTGGGTGTTGATTTTCTTCTCTTTCTCTTGATTTTTTGAGACAAGGTCTCATGTAGCCCAGATTCCAGTCAAACTTGCTATAGCTGAGGATGGCCTTGAACGCTTGAACCTCTGGCCTCACCTCCTAATTGCTGGGATTACAGATGTATGCCACTACACCTAGCAGTGGGCATCTTCTTGAATGCTTCTTCTAGATAATAGAATTTCCCCTTTGGATCCTGTTAGAGCTTCATTAGATGCTGTGCTTAATGGCTCTCGTCTTACTTTGGTCTTTGAAGCAGAGATAACTTCAATTTTCTACTCTTCACACCATTTTGCCTGAGAATCTTTATGAGACCCATGTATAGATTTAAGTAGATATACAAATCAAACCTTTGCTAATAATAAATCATGAATATATTTTAAGCAATTTTTGGTGTTCATAAAATTTTGCTTTTTTATCAACGATGATACCTGCTGTGTGTAGTGGTGTATACCTTTAATCTAATCCCAGCACTTCTGAAACTGAGGCAGGCAGATCTCTGAGTTTGAGTTTGGTCTACAAGGTGACTTCCAGGCCAATCCTGGCTATCAAATGAGACTTTGTCTTAGCTCCCTGTCACACTTCCCCCTTAAAAAAGGGGGTGGGTGGGTTCTGGATTTAAGCAGCCTAGCTGCCCAGGGTTGCATTGCCTCTAGTGTTGGCTGGGGTACCTTGCATTTCTCTGCAGTTCTTGAGAGGTTTGTAAGACAGGTTCTCACTTTTGTCTAGGCTAAGGAATCACTTTGTAGCTGTTCAAATACTCACTGCCACCTACCGCTTTAGCATTCCCAAGTTTCCACAGTGCCTTTTGAATTCTGGCTTCTGTTCTGTCTTCCTTCCTTCCTTCCTTCCTTCCTTCCTTCCTTCCTTCCTTCCTTCCTTCCTTCCTTCTTTCCTGTGACAGGGTCTCATGCAGCCCAGTGGATAGAGCCTCATACATAGATGAGGAATTTCTGATTCTCTTTCTCAAGAGCTGGTATTACAGGCATGTACTACCCCTCACAGTTTATAGGATTGGGGAGGATCATACCCAGGGCCTCCCTTAAAGCTTTCTATTGACCATAGTGTGTGGGGCCTGAAAGGTCCTGGAAAACTGGTGTCTGGTCTGTTAGGTGAGTCTGGATTCCTCTTGCAAGAGTTCTGGGCTGTAGCCTGATGGCAGAGCACCTGCCTTTCACTGTGGGACTTCCAGGGGCGATTCCTAGCACTGCGAAGCAAAACAGAAGCAGGTAGCTCCTGACAAATTAACCTTTGCTTTTCCTTTCTAGGGTGCTGGGGATGGAACCCAGGGCTTCTGTGTCACCAAGCCTAAGTGCTGTGTCACCAAGCCACATCGTATCCCTACTGCTGTCCTTAGTCTACAAGGAAAAGTGTGCTTACCAATTGTATCAAGCAGATGTCAGCCTTTTATAATAAACATCATGAGTACAAGATAAACCAATAACATCAATAAATTACCTTAAACACATATAAAAATACAAACTGAAAAACACACTTTTAATAAAAATTGCTAAATGGACATAGATCAAATGAAAATATGTTTCTAAACTGCATCAAGTGTTGGCGTTTGGGGTTATGAAGAGCATGAGCTTTTGGGTCAGTGCATGGTAACTGTAGACAGAACAAGGGGTGGGTGTCTACCACATGCCCTTGTTGTTACAGGGAGGAAGGCTTGGCAATCTGAGTGGTTGCTAGAGTATAATATTTCATGATTTGAGGCCCAGCACACTGCTGTGTGACTGAACTTGTTAGGACATCAAGAGACTTGACTGTTAATGTTTTTATTTAGGCATCATTTTTACAACAAAGTGAATGACATTTTAGAAGATGGATTCTAACCTTTTTGAGTATTAACCACTTTGAAATATCTTTTATAAAAATTAAGTTTTAGGGCCAGAGAAATGGCTCAGTGGTTAAGAGCACCAGCTGCTTTTCCAGAGGCCTCAGAACCTCAGCATCTACATGGAAGCTCTTGGCTGTCTGTAACTCCAGCTTCAGGGGATCTGACACCAAGAAAAAAAATTGAGAGTTTCTTGAAGTTGAAGATCCTATTTTAGTTTTTCCTTATAAATAAATGATAAAGTTATTCAAGTTTATTTTTGTCTCTTTTAGCCTTTTTTTTTTTGTTGTGAGTTTTAGCTATTTAAATGACTTGATAAAAATTTGAAGTTTATTATATATCTATTTGAGGCAGGGTCTCTCTATGTAGCCCTGGCTATGCAGACCAGGCTGGTCTCAGAATCATAGAGATACGACCACCTGAGGGATGAGAGGCGCGCCCCGCCAGTGCCTGGTTCCAAGGGCTCTCGCTCTTAACCCTGGAGCCGAGTCTACTTCCCATCTGTTCTTTTCTTTCTTTTGGTTTTTTGAGACAGTGGTTCTCTGTGTAGCTTTGGAGGCTGTCCTGAAATTAACTCTTGTAGATCAGACAGTTCTCAGACTCACAGAGATCTATCTGCCTGCCTCTGCCTCCCAAGTTCTGGGATTAAAGGTGAGTGCCACCACTCCCCAGCCATCTGTTTCTCTTAAAATGGTGATAATGTGTGAAAATCTTCAAAAGTTCTTTTCCTTTGGCCCACTATAAAAATTCCCCTTTAGCTTTTGGTCCTACTGATATTAACACCAACAATCAATAAAAGTAAAAATATAGTCAGAAAAAAAAAAACTCATGGAAGTAATTACTGGCTTGTTTTGAGGTGCAGCAGATCAGAACTCTGAGGCACAGCACAGATGAACCTGATCCCTGATACTGATCTCTAGCAGGAAACAGAAGAAGCTCTGAGAGAATGGTTGGTGTCTGTTTTCAGAGATTAGAGAAGGCACCTCATTTACTAGACAGTAGCCATCTGGGGCTGTGAGGCAGCAACAGCACAAAGAAATGGTAGCAGGGAAGTAAAGAGGGAATGAAACAATTGATAATTGGAAACACAGGGCAGGAGAATCAACGGCATAGAAGAGGGCGCTGTGGCAGGAGCCCCTCATTACTCCCGTTTGGGTTGGTCGGGTGGGAAAAGCCAGGTAGTTTCCAGCATGCTTGGCCTGGAGTAGTAGGGTGTGGGCTCCAATAGGGCTGGAAGGGGATCCTCCCTGTGTCCAGTGCTTGCTTAGCTGCCCTGGCCTCTGATCCTAGTCCCCGGCTTGTGTTCACATAACTTCTGTGTGCTTTAACAATGGCCCCAAAGCTCAAGAGTACTGCACTGATAGTCTGGATATGCCTGAGGAGCTGCCAGGGGCCTCCATTAAGCAATTAGGTGAAAGTCTGGACTACAGTAAGAGCAGATCTTGCATCTGACAGTTTAAGTGGTGAGGAGGAGAGGGAAATCAACACCATGTTTGTGGGTCTCTAGAACACTAATGTCATGGCCACAGTGTGAGACAGGTGCCTGGTACAGATGGAGAAGGGATTGAGCCTGTGGATGGAGGACACACCCTGGGTCCAGGTGCACAGCTGTGGTAGCAGGCCAGGTGCCTGTCACCCCAGTAAGGGCTGGCTGCACAGATTCTGCAGCAGGTTGTGACTACAGAACCCGAAAGCCACTGCAGAGGTGGCAGCTGAGACATTGGCTGTGTTTTGTGTACCATGGCAGAAGTTGGCCAAAGAGCAAGGATGCCACCCATCCCAGGCTCACCTTCATTTCCATGACTGTGGGCCCAAGGGTGAGTACATAGACTATCCCACTTGGCTGTCATCACAGTGCAGTTAGATAATTGCTGTCAGTCTCACTGTGCAGAGTTCACAATGAAACTTTGTCCTACGTGTGTGAGCAGGAACGAACCAGGATCTGCAGGGTTTTGCCCTGGCCCTGATGGTGATGATGAGGAAGAGGATGTCTTCTGTCAGCCTATCCTGCTTTGCCATCCCTTTCCCGTGATACTGCTGCTGGCTTTGCTGGGTGAGAATGTGTGATTTGCAGTTGACTGCTGCTGATTAAAACCCATCTTGGGTGATCCTATTGTGGCTAGCCACTGAAATTGACCTGTCCCAGGCTTCTCCTGACTAACATTGTTTTTGCCTTGAGGTCATAGTAGAAGCATTGTCAAGCTTGTTGCCTGAGGCTCTTGCTTGCGCCTTGGATGAGAATGGTGAAGACAGACAATATATTTTGTGTTCTTGGACCTAGCTGCTGTACATGGAATCCATGCAACCTTGAGATATTAACTAAAGTAATAAAACTCTACTTTTATACTTGAGTTGGCTTGAGTGGAGAGTTTGTAACCTCGAAATCTTAAGATCTGCCTATTAATTCATACTGTTATCTAGACAGTATAGTTACAGCTGGGCTAGAGAGTTGGCTCAGTGGTTAGGAATACTTGTTTTTCTAGAAGACCTGGGTTTGATTCCTAGTACCTACCTTTGGCTAACTGTCACTTCAGTCTAGGGGATTTGATACTCTTTTCTGACCTCTTTGGGAACATGATATACAAACATAGATACAGACAGCACTCATACACATAAAGTAATAGATTTAGGGAGGTAGAGACAGGTGGTTCTCTGAGTTTGAGGTTAGCCTGGTCTACAGAATAAGTTCTAGGGCAGCCAGGGTACACAAAGAAACCCTGTCTTGAAAAAAAGAAAGGACACTGGGCGTTGGTGGTACACAGCAGAGCTAGTTCCAGGACAGAGAAACCCTGTCTCAAAAAAACAAAAAACAAACAAACAAACAAACAAAAAAAAAAAACCAGAGAGAGAGAGAGAGAGAGAGAGGGGATACATACATCAAAGAATATGTAAGGCATAATGGGACTATTCATTCTTACTGAAAGCAACTGAGAATGTGCTGAAGTTATAAAAAAAATTTTTTTTTTAAACCTAAGAGGGCTGGAGAGATGGCTCAGTGATTAAAAGCACTGTCTGCTCTTTCTTACCCCCCCCCCTTTGATTTTTTGAGATGGGGTTTCTCTGTGTAGCTTTGGAGCCTATCCTGGAACTTGCTCTGTAGATGTAGACCAGGCTGGCTTTGAACTCAGAGAGATCTGCATGCCACTGCCTCCCGAGTGCTGGGATTAAAGGCTGGCACCACCATCACCCAGCTGCTTTGTCTGCTCTTGTAGAGAAACGAGGTTCAGTTCCATCACTCACGTGGTGATTCAGTCATCTGTAGCTCCATTTCTAGGGGATCTGATGCTCTCTTCTGACCTCTGTGGGCACCAGATGTGCATGTGATGCACATACATACATACAGACAAAATACTCATAACATAATAAAAGTCTTTAAAAAAAATTAAAAACCCAAGACATTGTGTGGAAGGGGGGTGCAGATTGGTGGAAGAGTGCACGAGACAAACATTCAAGGGAAATTAGAGTTCCAGTAGTAGAAATGGAAACTGCCTGCCATGCTCTTGTTGGAAAGCACTTTGGGGTAAGAAGTTCAGAAATCAGCACATGCATTGAATTGGCTGGTCAGCCAGGGCACCCTTCATGTGAGAGACAAGCGGTAAGGGTGATGGAGGACCCTTGTTTGTGGGTGGTCCAGAGACTTCAGCTGTGGTGATCCCAGGAGGAAACAGCTTCATTCTGACTTCAAATTATAGACAACTTTAAAAAGTTTAAGATAAGCTGGGCGATGGTGGCACATACCTTTAACCAGAGCAATCAAGAGGCAGAGGCATGCAGATCTCTGTGAGTTCAAGGCTAATCTGGTCTACAAAGCTACATGGAGAAATCCAGACTGGAAAAATCCCTCCCCCCCAAAAAAATTTTGTTTTTAAGATAATTGGCACATAAAGATAAAAATTAAATAAATACGTAAATATAGGAGATAGAGCAAGAACCACTAGAAACAGCAGAAACAAACTCTGCCCAGGCTTTAGTTACCAGAGACTTGTGAATATTCTTTTAGGTTAGGGGTAGGATTCTATAAATGTGACAAATAGTGTAATGGAGGGTAAGTTAGAAGAAACAGTTCAGCACAGAGAGGAAAGACTGAGCAATGGCAAGATGGTAAGAGACCTCGGGATAAAGTAATGACTAATGTATGGTGAAGCTGAGCCTTTTTGTTTAGAGATAGTCTCAGTATATGGCTCTGACTGGCCTCTGCCTCCTGAGATTGCTGTTCCAGGTGTGAGCTGAGTCTTTATGGTTGAAGGAAGGAGAATGAGGGAGAATGACAGACTCTGTAGTGGTAGCTTATTTTCCCCCAGCCAGACACTAGCCCATAATTAAGTCCTGTGAGTAACAAGCACAGAGTGAAAGGAAGTCTGCCCTAGACACAATGGTAACACCGTGGAGAGCAAAGACAAAACATCTTAGAGATATGCGAGGTTATGTGCATGGGGGCTATCTTTGAAGGACGCCACTGATGACTTTTCAGGCAGCAGTGGAAGGCAAAAAATGATGACTCCAAAAGAGACGAAAGGGTTGCAATGTGCAGAAAGGAAATGAGCATTAGACCAAGATTCCATTTCCGTGAAAGTGCCCCACAAGAAGGGAGAATTTTTAGCAGACAAAACTAGAATTTGCCACTGGAAGGAAATTCTGAAGGATTGATGTTAGGCAGGGGGAATATCTGAGACGCAAGAATGAGCAAAGTATAGCATAAGTAAATATGTGATTGTTTTACATAGATACTAGATCGTTTCAAACAAAAGTAATGCTGCATTAAAAAACTCAGAATTATGGGCTGGATAGAGAGATGGCTCAGTGATTAAGAGCACTGATTGCTGTTCTAGAGGACCCAGGTTTGATTTCTAGCACCCACGTGGGAGCTCACCAACGACTATAACTGTAGTTCCAGGGGATTTGACTTTGTCTTCTGGTTACCACAGGTATCAGGCACACATGTGGTACACATACATGCATACATACAGGTGAAACACTCACAAATAAAAGAATAAAATAAAACCACTCAGAATTGGGTCTGTAAGATGGCTCAGAAGGCAAAGGAAGGCATTTAACCACCAAGCCTGGTAACTTGAGTTGGATCCCTGGGATCTACCTGGTGGAAGGAGAAAACAGCTTGCTACAGTTTATCCTCTGACCCCTACATATCCACAGTGACACATCCCTACCCCTAAACTAAACAAACAAATAAATGTTAAAAAACAAACAAAAACCTCAGAACCAAACAATGAAGGCGTTAACATCACCCTAACATTTTCCAGAATTAAAAGAACAAGGTTTGGGGATGATTGGTAGTTGCTTAAGTGTTGGTTAAGTCTGGAGTAAATGTTCCTGCTGTCCATGATCATGTATCTGTTTGTTTCAGTGCTGAGAATTTTAAAAATGTTGCAATGGGGGCAGGAGATGTTTCTAGTGGTTAAGAGGGCTAATTGCTCTTGCAGAGAACCTTACTGGGTGACTCACACGTGCCAGTAACTCCCGTCTCAGGGGCTCACATGCCCTCTTAGACCCTTCAGGCACCCTAACAGGTGCAGATACATACACAAAGAAACTGTGTAACACACACACACACACACACACACACACACACTGTCTCTCCAAAGAAAAGAATCTGCCTGGTGATGGTGGTGCATGCCATTAATCCCAGCCCTTGGGAGGCAGAGGCAGGCAGATCTCTGAGTTCAGGGCCATCCTGATCTACAAAGAAAGTTCCAAGCTGTTAATGCTGAGAAACCCTGTCTTGGTGGGGGTGGGGAGGGGGGAGGGGAACACAATATTTAAAATGTGTTGAAATAGAAAGGTCAGGGTACTTTTACTAAGATGTTGAGAACTCCATGGCGTTCTTTGAGAATGTGGAGACGCATTAACCCCTGAGACAAGGTCACCACCCTGCAGTAGTTCCGAGCTCCATCCCCATGGTGCCTCTAGGGGCTATGAGAATAGAAATGCGTTTGTGTTCCATATAGCTCGGTCTCTTAGTCCAGTGAGACTTCTTGTGACAATGAAAACACACTGTATCCAAGTGCAGGTGGCTTTTCTGAGAAGTGGCTAGTGGTCCCGAGGAACTGAACTTTTAATTTTCTTTCATCTTAGTTTAAATATAACTGACTGCATGTGGCTGCTGAGGTTACCTCCCTGGGCTGTTTCTCTACTGCAGACTCTCTGCCTTGGGTGGTGGTCATCTCCCACCTCCTCGGGAGTGTGGGAGATGCACACACCCTGGGGAGCCAGACCGTCATGTGACCCCTCCAGCAGGTAGTAGAGATTTGATATGCTGTCCCTGTGTATTCTCACTTGAGTTCATTTTTCCCTTCTCTAGTGGTACTGGGATGGAGCCCAGGGGCTCAGAAAGGGTCAATGAAAGCTCAGCCTTTGTTTATAGAAGACACACCTGGCTACAGTCCTGGGCTCTGCAGTTTCTGGGGAAAGGTGGGAAGGGACACAATCAGCAGGTGAGGGGCTTTGTACATGGCCCCCACAGGAAGACTGCTTAGGAAATTGTCTCTTGGGGCAACAATGATCAGGCCAGTGAGGTACTGGAGCCCCTGACAAAGTGTTCCCTGTCCTCAAGCCCTGAACTGCTGCCCCAACCCCCCTAACACACAGTTAACTCAACAAGCCCTTTCCTTTCAAAGGTTCTGCACCCTCCTGAGTAGTTCCAATAATGAAATTAGCATGTGCTGGCTGGGACCTGTGGGTTGTTGATGGGGTGACATTTGTCTCCCATTAGACAAAAACTAAAACCATCTTTTTGAGAACTTCATGCTTGTTTTCCCTTGCGTATAGTATATTTTGATTATGTCTCCCTTTTCTTGTTGACACCATGTGTAGCACTGGCTGGCCTGGATCTCACAGGGTCTGCCTGCCTTTGCCTCTGGAGTGTTGGGATTAAAGGCTCTGTGGTTTCTTAAAGCACATCAAGGTGACTTTAGGGCAGTTTTTAATGACACGGGAGGCTTGAAGCCAGCAGTAGATAAAACATCATCCTAGTTTTTTGTTCTGCTTCCAGTTGGAGCCACGTGGCTTTGACAGAACCCTGCATGTATAAAATGAGAAGATCTTTTATTTGTTTGTTTATTTATTTTTTTCCCTTTCTGGGAATTTTAAAAAGTGAGCTTAATAATAATGAGCTTTCAGAAATAATGTCAGGATATTTTAAGTGAATATCAGCGATTATGGAAAAGTGATCATTTCACCTCTCTGTTCCATATTTATACAGGTTTACCCAAGAGAAAAGATTGCCCCATAGGCTTGCGTGTGTGCTGTTTGCTGGCCTATGACTCCATCGCCTGACTCAGTCTCTAGTCACCATGGGGGCCTTAGAGTTGTTTGTGTTTGTTTGTAAATGCGAGGTGGGGCTGGGTTGCTGTGGTTTTCAGTACAAAGCCCTTCTCCTAAGTGGGTTTAAGTGAGTACTTGGTGGTACCCGAGTCTGGTACAGCTGGTTGCTGAGGTCGAGACAGGTAAAGTCAGACCCAGCCTTTACTAGGATGGGGTAAGTCTTCGGTCTTCCTCCAGGAGTGAGGGAGGAGTCTCCTGCGCTCCTCTCAAAGCTGGACTGTGAGTGCTCCTCAGGAGCATTGTGCCCTTGTCGAGGGCATTCTCAGCAGTTCACAATGCCGTCACATGCATGGGGAAGATTTTAGAATAATTAAATATTTCAGTCATCCTTCCTTAAGTTCATCTTACGATAAAAATTGTTGCTTAAAATAGAATCTATTTAAGTTGAAAGGGATAATGCTAACAGGCATATGATTTGCATCCTATTTATAGGAAATCAATTTTAGGCCATTTGGTTTAAATTTTACCTCATTTATTGTCTTGTGTCTCCCCTACCACATGCTAATGGGGTATCCGTGTGGTGTCTTTTTGTTTTTGCTTCTAAATTAACATTGGCAAAATAGTATCATAAAAATTTCAGCCTTGGCTGTTCTCCAAGTGTCGGGTTCCCTGGTATTAACTATTCATATTGTGTGGGACCAAAGCTTCATAATGGCACCTGAGTTTTATTCCTTCCAGTCATGTCTCCCCTCTGCTCCCACTGCTCATCATTCTACCTTTTTTCTTGGGATATGATTCTTCTATGTCCTCTGTGGGACTAGAGTCATAGCGTTTGTCCTTTTGTGTGTGATTTATTTCACTTGCAGTACTCTCAAGGTTCATCAGTGTTGTAGCATGAATCGTGTCTGAGTTACTTTTCCACTGCCGTGAAAAGCACCGAGACAACTTATAAAAGAAAGCATTTAATTTGGGTCCACAGTTCCAGACTATGACTTTCATGACAGGGGACATGGCAGGCGGGCAGGAACGCACGGTGCTGGAGTGGTGTTTAGAATTCTCATCTGATCCGTAAACCCGAGGGAGTGATAGCCAGAGATTGAGCTAATTGGGAGTGGCTTGGGCTTTTGAAATCTCAAAACCTAACCCTAATGACACCTCCTCCAACAAGGCTACACCTCCTAACCCTTCTCAAACAGTTCCAGCAATTAGGGACCACCCATTCAAATATGCAAGCCTATGGGGCCCATTCTCGTTCAAACCATCACAAGTCAGAATCTCCTTCCTTTTTTTTTTTTTTTTTTTTTTTTTTTTTTGTGTTGAGGCAGGCCTTGAATTTACTATGTGTACAAGGATGACATTGACCTCCCTATCTTCCTGCCTCTGTCTCTTAGTGGTGGGACCGCAGCTGTGCACAAGTCCTGGGGATGAAACCCAGGCCCTCATGCATGCCAGGCAAGCACTTCAGCAACTAAGCCTCATCTCCAGCCCAGTATCCTTCTTTTAAGGATTGACTAATAGTCTACATAACTCATATTTCATTCATTCACACACTGGTAGCTTTGGAGTGTTGCCACTGAAGAATATACCATTATAGTCCCAAATGTGAATGGCTGAATTATGTAATTCTCTCTCTCTCTCCCTCTCTCCCCTCTCTCTTTGTTCTCCTCTCTTTTTCTTTTCTCTTTCTTTCTTCCTTCCTTCCTTCCTTTCTTTCTTTCTTTCTTTCTTTCTTTCTTTCTTTCTTTCTTTCTTTTTGTGGTTTTCTTGATGGTTTCTCTATGTGCCTTGGCTGATCTGGGGCTTGCTATGTAGACCAGGCTGGCCTTGAACTCCCAGAGATCCACCTGCCTCTGCATCCTGAGTGCTGGGATTAAAGGAGTGCCCCATCATTGCCCAGAAATTTCAAGGGTTCTTATCCTTCCCACATCTTTCTCTATGTTTTTTTGTTGTTTGAAATTTGGCTGAGCCTTCTTGGTGATACCGCAGTACCAAAACTATCTCTGAACTGAGTAATGTACTATGTTACAGGGGAGTTCTAGGTGCTACCCTGTGCCCTCCAGCCTGTTCCCTTCCTAGAGAGAAGCAGCCTCACCCAACCTTAGTACTGCCGCCTGCTTCTCCAGTCAGAGCACATAGAGGAGAGATAGAAGTTGCTTGCTTTCATGTGAATTGGATCATGAAGTGTGGCTGCTCTCCCTGAAGGACATGCCACTGGGTCTGGTTTAGTTGGGGTGTGATGCAAAGCTAATTTTATCGAAATGACACGCCATGGAAAGTTAAGCATCTGTATTGTGTGGAAAAGAAGATTCAGGGACACAATGTAGGTTGACGATGTTTATTCGGGGAGAAATCACTTACACCACAGATGACTGCTGTGGGTTCCTGCTCCAAGGATGCCCCTGGATGCTCTCTCCAACACGACCAGGAAGTAAGAGCGTGAGCTAGGGTCCAGGACCCCAGACCTAGCCCCCAAAGGTCATGTCTGCACCCAAAGGGCATGGTCAGTGCAACAGGTGTGGGGGTGGTGGTGGATATTGCACTACACATGTATCTTAAAGAAAAAAGAGATTGGGCAAGTAGGAAGTGATGTGACATGGGCTGTGGTGGATCTCTGGGAATGTGTGGAGAATTGGTTATGGTGGATTTCCCACATTCACTTTCTCGTGTTTTTCTCGTGCAGGAATCATGGCCCAAGTAGCGATGTCCACACTGCCTGCGGAAGATGAGGAGTCCTCAGAGAGCAGAATGGTGGTGACGTTCCTCATGTCTGCTCTGGAGTCCATGGTGAGATCCTGGTAGTTCTGCCAGTGTTTTGTTCATATTTGAATAGGGTTGGGCTTCTAGAGAAAATGCTTGTGTTTCTATGAAACAGACAAATAAATACAAACATACATACATTATGATTTTTATTGCAATGCTGGGGATTAAATCTAGGGCCTTGCCTGTGCTAGGCCAGCACTCTCCTGCTGAGCTGTATGTACCCCTAGGCCTCTTTACTTTTTGTGAGGCAGCTGATCTTACACTTTCTGATCATTTTGTCTCAGTTTCTCCAAAATGCTAGGATTATAGTAGGCAAGCACTGTACCAACTGAGCCATATCCTCCCACTCCAAGATTTGAACTTTCATAATTTGTTGCTATGTTTTAGTCATAATTTGTTGCAATGTTTTAGAACTTTATTGTGCTGGGACTCAAGTCCTGGCCCTCAGATTCTTAAAAAATACTTATCTCACTGGAGTAGCCTTGGGAAAGCCAATCTGAATCTGAGTAGAACCCCAGCATTTTGGAAAATGAGGCAGGAGGATCGTGTGTTTTAGCACAGTTTGGGCTGTATAATGAGTCCTGTCTCAGTATAGCAGGAAAAACTCCAAAAAAAGCAGAAAACTCAGAAGTGGACTTGCATAGTGTCCATCTTGAGTGGCTTTCAGAGCTCTTCTCGGGGCGGTGGTACTGTTCACCTAGCATCACTGTGTCACTGTGTCTAGAGACTCAGTCCTGCCCAGTGTAGTGGCAGCTGACACTTTGGCTCCTGCCCTCCTCCCTCAGGCCTTGAAAGTGCAGGTCTGCACATCTGTGCTTGTTTCTTGAGGAATCGAGCCTTAAACCTTCAAGTGTTCTCTGCTTTCATTCATCCTTGTTGTTTTGTTTTGGTTTTGAGACAGGGTTTCTCTGTGTAACAGCTCTCTCTGTTTTGTATGCTAGGCTGGCCTCTAACAATATTAAGGTGGTTTTAAGTGTTAGATTTTTAGATTAATCTAGAAAGAAATGGTGCTTTTAAAAGCTACATATAACTTTGGCTGTTTCTGTTTCAGTGTAAAGAGCTGGCCAAGTCCAAGGCTGAGGTGGCCTGCATCGCTGTGTATGAGACAGACGTGTTTGTTGTTGGAACTGAACGAGGACGTGCTTTTGTCAATACCAGAAAAGACTTCCAGAAAGACTTTGTAAAGTATTGTAAGTGCAGTGTTTTTGTCTTGTGGAGTTTGTGCATTTTAAGTAGAGCTTGTAAATTTTAAATATAATTATTTCTAGATAAGACATCTCTAACTTCTTAAGAATGAGTTATGCCAGAAAAAGAAGCCCTTCTGACGTGTTTGTAGGCGTGGGTCAAGACAAGTGCTGAAGTGCTTTGACGAGGGTGCTGGTTGCTGTAGGAGTGGACAAAGCTGAACAACTCTGGAAGACAAAAGACCAGGATGCAGAGATCAAGGCTGGGGGAAGCCTAAGGCTCCAGGCCTGTGAAGGGACAGACACAGGCTTAGGTTTTTTTTGTTTTTTGTTTTGTTTTTTTTTTTTGAAGTTATTTATTATGTATACAATATTCTGTCCTCAGGTATCCCTGCAGTGCCAGAAGAGGGCGCCAGATCTCATTACAGATGATTATGAGCCATCATATGGTTGTTGGGATTTGAACTCAGGACTTCTGGAAGACCAGCTTAGTGTTCTTAACTTCTGAGCCATCTCTGCAGCTTAGGGTTTTTAATTTTATTATTATTATTTTTTTGGTTTTGGTTTTTCAAGACAGGGTTTCTCTCTAGCTTTGGAGGCTGTCCTAGAACTCTCTCAGTAGACCAGGCCAGCCTTGAACTCACAGAGATCTGCCTGCTTCTGCCTCTGCCTCTGCCTCCCAAGTGCTGGAATTAAAGGTGTGCACCACCATTGATCAGCTCTGGCTTAGGTTTTTAATAGTGCTCCTTGGTCTTCCCTTACCCCTCCTGGTCCTGTTTAGACAACAACCTCCAAGCTTTCCCCGTTGTTTCTCTTCGGAGTCGTCTTCTAGGTACAAGAAACTGGCATCTCAAGGCCTCACCTACCTATGTTCCTCTAACCTCTTTCATTTCTCCTTCCCTGCTCTAGGGGGATGGGGTAATGACCTCCAGCTGCTTCATGGTAGAGTCTGTGGGGTGTGTAGGTCCAAGAGAAAGAGCACTTATATGTGGTGGCTCTTGGGGTAGATTCAGGTGTGGCAGCATTGTGGTGGGCAGTGTGTCTCAGTCTCCATCTTCAGCACCAACTGTAGAAGCAGAGGGAGTGGAGAAGAGAACACTAGAGGTTAGTTAGTACAGTGTAGCCTAGCTGGCAATTTCCCCTCACTAGTGGGTCTGTCTCTTTGGGCTGTAGGTAGATAGACACTGCAGTGTTGAACTGAGCTAAGGTCAGGATGTCCTATTATCTGAGTAACATTTTTCTTATCTAGAAGAAAATCATTAGAAATAGTTGCTTAAATAGTATCTCATGGATTTAAGCCGAATGCCCAGGGAGCGTGATTCCTTAAACCATTAAAGAAACATGCCAGCAGGTGGAGGGCTATAGAAATACCCTGTCCTGGAAAACAAAACAAGACATGCCAATTATTCTACTCTGTGGCTATACTGTTTTGGGTGATAGAGACAATACAGGTAGCCAGCATTAATCACATTTATATTTTTTTTTATTGTCAAGGTCTCTTGTGGATCTGGTCCAAAGAATCAATTGGACTAGAGAGGAACCTCTGTCTCCTTTAGCCTGCCTTTTAGTAGTTATTCTATGTATGTGAGGAAAGTCAAAGGCCTCGCTTGACCATGGCTTGGCTGTATTGACCTTCCTCTTTGTAGCCCGGACACTAGTTACAGCTCACCAGGTAGGGTCTCCATGATCTTTCTGAACAAGAGAGCAGATGACTTTCCTCATTTTTGTGTTTGTTTTTTCACACAGGGTTTCTCTGTGAATCTCTACCTGTCCTGGAACTCACTCTGTAGACCATGCTGGCCTCAAACTCAGAGATCTGCCTGCTTCTGCCTCCCGAGTGCTGAGATTAAAGGTGTGCATCACTAGGCCTGGCTGTGATTACCCACAACTTTAGGACATTTTGAGAGATACCCTAGTCCTGGAACCTATTTAGCTTTGGAAGGCAAGGGGAAAAGTAGTCTCCCTTTTGGTCCCTCTGACCACATCAATATAGCCTCTAAATATGGCTGTTGAACACTCAGAAGTAATTATACCAGTCTAGTTATTTCAATTTCAGTGAAATATTTAGGTAAAGCTTGGGCAAAAATGAAACAAACTTTGCTTCTGTAAGCTAGTCCTTGTAACTTACTGAGAATAGACCAATACCCTGCTGATTTAAGCAGAAGTTTGACATCAGTGTTTTGAACTTTGACTTTTTGTATACCGTATATAACTTGTTCAGACTCTTATAATTTGCTAGATTTCCCAGCTTTCTTTTTTGGAAAAGCTTCCAGCCATCTTGTGAGACAAATAACATTAACAGTGATCTGTCAGCAGGTCTAGCTGTGATGAAAGCCTGGCTGTGATGATCTTTTACAGGTTGCTACAGCAGACATCATGTCAGTTGTTTGGTTTGGAAGACAGTACCTTAATAAAGACATGTTGAACCCAAACTACAGAAATGATAAATTGTGGTAGCTGTGTGCTGTTATGCTATGTTCCCAGGCAAACCTTACAGAAAACACAGGCAGTCTGTATAAAATACATAGAGTGATCTGCCATAACCCTGCTTTAGGTTGTGAATGAATGTGAGTAACAGATACACAAAAGGCATTTGTTCCTCTGTAAACCTGAACCTAGTGGTTTACACTGTGAGTCCAATGACAACTGCCTGGACCCAAACCACCTGTCTGACCTCTTTATAGCCAGCATATATTTTTCCAGATAATTCTTGATAGCTATTGGGTCTTGCATTGGGAATGGGGGTTGATAAGCTTTCCTTTTTGAGTCTATTTTTTACAAGGGTCATGAGTGAGTGGCACCATCTTAGTTACTACATTTTTTTGTTTTTGTTTTATTTGTTTTGTTTTTGTTTTTTGCTGTGATGAAACACTGTGACTAAGGCAACTTGTATAAAGCATTTAATTGGGAGATTGCTTAGAGTTTCAGAGGGTTAGTTCATGGTCAACATGGTAGGGAGTATGGTAGCATGCATTGTAGCTGAGAGCTCACATCTGATCTGCAAGCTGCAGGCAGAGACAGACAAACTGATTGAGACAGGCTGTGAGACCAGTCTTGGGCCTGGCATGGACCAGGCATGGGCTTTTGCAACTTCAGAGCCCACCCCTAATGACACATCTCCTTCAATGTGGCTACACCTCCTAATCCTTTCCAGACAGTTCCACCAATTGGGGACCAAACATTCAATCACATGACCTTATGGGGGCCATTCTCATTCAAACTATCACAGATAGCAAACACCCACAATCAAAAGGAGGATCAAGTTCATATAAGTATCTGCCTTTACCTATGTCTAACCTGAGACCTGACTAGACTTGGGGTGACCAAGTGCTTGGAAGCCTATCACATCCTCTGTTGTCTTTAGGCTGTGGTAATGAGAAGGCCTTTTGGATATGGTGTGTCTAAACTGCAAGGGAAACATCCCATGGGATATTGGGTCCTTACCTCCTGTCAAAAGGTCTGAGGGTCCAGTTCTGCCCAGTGTGTGAGAAGGCAGCTGTGGGACAACCTTGGAAGAATCTTGGAACTAGTATCCCCCTTCTGCAGAGTGAGAGAAGAAACTCAGTCTTGAGTACGGGTTGCTCATTCCCTACCTATATCCTTTTGTCCATTTGGATGGGCATGCATGACCAGTCTGTCACGGGGAGCAGCTAGTATGATCTACTCTGTCCCAGGGAGAGGGCAGATTTAGTGGGATTACCATACCTACCCACCTAGGTCTCTGCCATCTCCTAGTTTCCTCCTTTAGTCTTTCTTAGGGGTCATATTATGGGTTTGTCTCTTGGCCGTGGAGACTCAGGTCCAGGCCTCTTTTAACTCTGTAGATACTCTTTTAACTGGTAGATACTTATGATCTACCAGTGCTCAAAACACTTGATTATGGCACACAAGCTCTGACAGGCATTGGAACACCCATTTATGAGTTTACTAAGCACATGCTGTGATAAGACATTTCTAGTGATCCGTAACAGCTAGATGCAGGAAGGGAGGCAGGTCGGCCCCAGGCAGTCAGCACGTTGTACACATGGCTCAGAGTATACTTGGGAAGCCCAGAATTAACCTGCCTTCAGAAATTCCCCAACTTAGTTCTCTGCAGAAACCCAGAGAGGGAACAACCAGGGCTCAATTGCAATCAGATCACAGCAAAACCAAAGTCAACCGTGTCCAGTGTCTGGGATTTGCTCACTGTCTTCTGGGCTCCAGAGGGCTTGGGCAGCTCTGTTTCTCTGGGATTGCCACCCCCAGCACACATAGTTTGGCTTCAGCCAGCTTCCCTCCAGTCCTCACCGGTAACACCGGTAACTCTCCTTGGTGATCACCTCACAGTCCTGGTATTTCCTGCAGCTTTGATGTCGTCAAAGTCAGCATCATGTTGGAAATTTACACATACCAAGTTCATCTGCCAGCATGGGTTGGCAGCTTTAATCCCATCTGACCCCGAGGAAGCATTTCCCAAAAGGTTTCACACAGCGTTGCTGGCCCTTCTTAACCAGTGTTAATTTCCCAGCTCCAGTAAAGCAAAGGTTTCCCTTGGTGGTGAATCCCAGCTGATTCTTTAGCTTTTGTTGACCAGAACTATAGATTCTTATGCTGTTATATCCCCCTGAGATAGGGTTTCTCTGTGTAGCCCTGGCTGTCCCGGTACTCACTCTATAGACCAAATTGACCTTAATCTCAAGAGATCTACCCACCTCTGCTTCCTGAGCAGTGGGATTACAGGTGTGCGTCACTATCGCGGTTAAATAAGGGTCAGGATAAACAAATAGGCCGAATAGATGTTTATTTAGGGAGAAATAACTTACAACCTAGACAGATGAACACCAGGAAATTCAACCCGATCCGCTCCTGTCCGAGTCACGCCAGCAAGAGAGCTTTTCCTGGCTCCACCCCCCCTTCCTTCCACAGGTCACTTCCGCCCATCACTCCACCCCCCAATGGGCGTGGTCAGTGCCACAGAAGGACTATCTCACTACAATTACCCTGTTAGTCTAAAGAAAAGATTTAGGCTTAATACAAAACTATATACAAAACAGTGAATTATTATTATATCTCATTGTATAGCCGTGAGGCCAAGGGTTCACAGTTACAGGTAGGGCCTGTAGCATAGAAAGTAGTCACGGAGGGTGAATTCTCAGCGGGAAGGGGTCTGAAGCTGTCTCTGGTGTGACAGAGGGTGACACCCTCTGATATCTCTTGGCCATTGTGACGAGGCCAAGGGCGGGCCTGGTGGTTGGTTTCAGAGGTGAAAGGACAGCGTTGGAAACTGCATCCAGATGCTGCACATCCCTTAGGAGGATCACTCCAGGTGCTCAGAACAGTGGCCTGACTTAAAGTCACCAGACTAACTAACCCCTTATTCTCGTCCTGAAAACAGGAAAGTGACAGCTTTTTACATTCGCAGCAGAAGTCTAAGGCTCGAGAGTCTAGGCTGGGCATTTTATAGGGTCCTGGGTCCGCCCTTTCCTCACTGCCCGCTTAGATGCCAGAGTGCTGGGATTATAGGAGCACTGGAGATTGAACCCACAGCTTCATGCATGATTGGCAAGCATCAACTGAGCTATGTTCTCAACCCTCTGTTTTCTTAGGACACAGTCTAGTGTGGCATCCCTGGCTAAATGTCAAATCCTTTTTTTTTTTTTTTTTATAAAGATTTATTTATTTTTATGTGTATGAGTATTCTTTTGCGTACCACATGCATGCAGCACTCACAAAAGTCGGAAGAGGGCATTGAAGTCCCTGAAACGGGTTTCAGAGGGTTTTAAGCTACCATATGAGTGCTGGGAATTCAACCTGTATCCTCAATCATCTTGCCTCAACCTCCCTAAGTGCTGGGATTACAGGAAAAAGCCACCACACCCAGCTAAGATTTTATTTTATTTTTAATTATCATTAGTCTCTAAAGTTTTGTTTTTAAAATTTTCTCTCATTCCTTTTCCCCTTGGATTTTTATAACAAATTACATTAGAATATAGTGCTTGGGCATGGTGGGTCATGCCTGTAAACCCAGCACTTAGAAGACTCAGACAAAGGGACTACTACTTAGAGTTCAAGACCCAGGGTGGCTATGTAGGCCACATTGAAGCAAAGCTAGGTGCTTTCGTGGTACCTTGTCTCAAATGGAGGGAGGGAGGCAGGAGGAAGGACGGCTGGAAGAAAAAGGCATAATACAAATACTCTTACTAAAGGCTAAGTAATGAGGTGGCTGTGCTGGCTAGTTTGTGTTAGTTTGATACTGACCAGTTTCCTAGGAAGAGGGAACCTTAACTGAGTAATTGCCCCCAGCTGATTGCCCTATGGTCATGTGTATAGGGGCATTTTCTTGATTGATGATTAATATGGGAGGGTCCAGCCCGCTGTGGGTGATGCCTCCCCTGAGCAGGTGGTTCTGGGTTGTATAAGAAAGCAGGCAGAGAGCCAGGCGGTGATGTCGCACGCCTTTACTCCCCAGCACTTGGGAGGCAGAGACAGGTGGATGTCTGTGAGTTCCAAGCCCAGCCTGGTCTACAGAGTAAATTCCAGGATGGGCTCCAAAGCTACAGAGAAACCCTGTGAAGACCCCCCCCCCAACAAACAAACAAAACAAAAAATAGCAGGCCACCAGAGAAGCTAGTGAGCAGTGCTCCTCCATGGCCACTGCTGTAAGCCAATAAATTTCCACAATGGTGTTCATTGCAGCAACACAGAAACAAACTGGGACAGTGGATATGAGCCTTTGCACCCCTGATTATTTTACAGGCGTTGAAGAAGAAGAAAAGGCCGCAGAGATGCACAAGATGAAATCTGCCACCCCAGCAAATCGGATGAGCGTGGATGCTGTAGAAATCGAAACACTCAGAAAAACGGTGGAGGATTATTTCTGTTTTTGCTATGGTAAAAGAACAACGCTCTAAAGTTTGAGAAAAGTGCATTACATGATGATATTTTCTTCTCTTTAAAAAAAAAATGTGTTTGCGTATACATGCGTGCATTTGTGGGTGTGAGAGCTTTCGTGTGAAGGTCTGGACAAGTTGGTGGAGTTTTTTCAATTTCTCCTTTATGTGGATTGGGGGATTGAACTCAGGTTTGTGCAACAGTTACCGACTATTCCACTGGGCAGCCTCCCTGGCCGCTAAGACACATTTTCTAAGTGGTGGATTTTGTAATTGTTTTGACATTCATATAATAAATTTTTATAAATTTGTGTAGATTAATTGGTGAATTTAAGAGATTAATAAGTCAAAAGAATTTAGACAACTATGTAACTTATTTTTACCATTATTGGGCTGGCATGGTGGCATGTGAGTGGACCTCTGAATTTCAGGCCAGTCTGATCTACAGGGTGAGAGCCTGTCTCAGAAGACAGAAAGGAAAAAAAGTCAGCTATAAATTTTATTGTTCTTAGTGTTTGTATATTCATGGGAGGGGTGTGTGCATGCCTGGCATGGTGTGCATGAGGAGGTCAGAGGACAGCTTTGGAGTCAGTTCGCCCCATTACGTGGTTCTGTGTTCAACAAGGCTTGCATGGCAAGGTCCTTTGCCCTTTGAGCCAGCGGTTGCACTGGCCTGAGAGTTGCTTGTTTTTGACGTCAGTGCTGGCCCTCCACTCTCTGTACTCCCACTCTGCATTAGTCCCATCATTTGCTACAGCAGATTGTACTGTCATCACTATAATTTAGGTCTAGGATTGAACCCAGAACCTCACTAAGAAATCATTTGACAACTGAGGTGCACTCCATCCTTAGCCTTATTTATTTATTTATTTTATTGTAAGACAGGGGCTCAATGATTCTCATGCTGGCTTTGAACTCTCTTCAGCTCAGGCAGGCTTTGAACTTTCTTTGATCCTCCTGCCTCAGTCTTCCACTTAGTTGGGCTTATAGAGACACCGTACTGGCTAGAGTGAGGCAGGGCCTGCATTTTGTGTTCTGGCAGAATGCCGCTTACTGGTTTTTGGTGAGCTCTTTTTATTTTGTTGTGTTGTTGTTTCTATTTCGTCAGACAGCGTTTTTCTGTGTTGCCCTGGCTGTCCTGGAACTCAGAGATTTGCCAGCTCCTGCTGGGATTAAAGGAGTGGTCCTCCAAGCTCTGCTTGTGATAAGCTCTTGATGAGTTACTTTGCTTTATGCGTGTCTGTGGAGAGGGAGGGGTATGTGTGTGCAGATGTGTACCTGGTGAGTGCATGTGGAGGTCACATGTCTTTGTCATCACGCTCTACCTTATATTTCTTTTAAAAGTTTTTTTTAAAAATATTTTTTGTGATTGTACACACCCGTGTGTCTATATCCATGCATCCCACAATGTATCTGTGCAGGGGTAAGAGGGTGAACAACTTGTAGACGTTGGTTTTCTATTTCTACCATGGGGTTCTGGGAATTTTGAGCTCAGGTCCTTGGGCTTGGCAGCAAGCCACTCCCATTTGCTGAGCTATCTTGTCAACATTCCTTTACTTTTAAACTTTTTCTATCTGTATGACTCGTTTTACCTCCGTATCTGTGTGTGTACCGTGTGTACCTGTTGTCTGCGGAGGCCAGAAGAGCATGCGTGATCCCTTGGAACTGGCCTATCGGTGGTGGGCAGCATATTGTGGAATATTAGTTTCAGATGTGTTACATTTATTTATGCTGTGGAATATTTGTTTAATGATGCAAAGATGTGTTGCATTCTTTTATGTTGCTTTTGTTTAACTCTGTAAAGCTGTGTGTTTGTCTGCCTAAAACACCTGATTGGTCCAGTGAAGAGCTGACCGGCCAATAGCTAGGCAGAAGAGGGATAGGCGGAGCTGCCAGGCAGAGAGAAATCTAGGCTGAAGAGAGAAGAGTGAGGAACAAGAAAGTGAAAAGGAGGGGAGGACAGCAGGGTCCCAGCCACCTAGCCACCCAGCCACCCAGCCACATAGCCGCCCAGCCACCCAGCCACATAGCCACATAGCCACATAGCCGCCCAGCCACCCAGCCACATAGCCGCCCAGCCACCCAGCCACATAGCCACATAGCCACCCAGCCACATAGCCGCCTAGCCACATAGCCACATAGCCGCCCAGCCACATAGCCGCCCAGCCACCCAGCCACATAGCCACCCAGCCACCCAGCCACATAGCCACCCAGCCACCCAGCCACATAGCCACCCACGGAGTAAGAAGAAAAGAAAGATAAATAGAGTAAAGAAAGGCAAAAAGCCGAGGCAAAACATAGTTAAAGAGAAACAGGATAATTTCAATTAGAAAAGCTTGCTAAAAACCAGTCAAGCTAAGGCTGGGAATTCATGAATAAGTCTGTATTTATTTGGGAGCTGGGAGGCTGGCCCCCAGAGTTAAAAAACAAAAGCACATCTACAGTGGCAGTGTGGGTGTTAGGAATCAAACTCCGGTCCTCTGGAAGTCCAGTGCTCCCGATGACTCCATCTTATTTATTTATTTTTGGTGTTTTGAGACAGGGTTTCTCTGTGTATAGCTCTGGCTGTCTTTCCTGGAACTCCCTTTGTAGAGCAGGCTGGCCTCAAACTCAGGAGATCTGCCTGCCCCTCCTGAGTGATGGGATTAAAGGCATTTCCTTTTTGAGGCAGGTCTTAGAGAATCTGGAGCTCACTGATTGCATGGACTGGGTAGCCGGTGAACCCCGTGATTCCTTTTATTCACCACTGGGATTATAATGAGCCTACCCTGCTCCACTTTTTTGTGGGTGCTGGAGATCCAAATTTGGGTCTTAATGGTTAAATGGCCATCACTTTACATACTGAGTTATCTTCCCAGCTGCAGTGATTCAGTTTTCAGTGGTGACCTGGAGTCATGATAATTCCATGTCTTCCTTCCACAGGGAAAGCTTTAGGCAAATCCACAGTGGTCCCTGTGCCATATGAGAAGATGCTGCGTGACCAGTCAGCTGTGGTGGTACAGGGTCTTCCCGAGGGCGTTGCCTTCAAGCACCCTGAACATTACGATCTTGCAACCTTGAAGTGGATTTTGGAGAACAAGGCAGGGATTTCATTCATCATTAAGAGGTAAGGTGCCTTATCCTGTGTTTCTCACAGTTTGTACAACCATTTTGACCGAATCTGTGGTTATTTAATCCAGATGTTATTTGTGTCACTGTGTATGCTAGTCTTGTGTTTTCATACATGGCTTCATGTTTTGTTTTCATGCAGACCTTTCCTTGAGCCGAAGAAACACCTCGGTGAGTAGTTCCCTTGTTTACACGTTAGCCTCCTGGATTCCTGATTCTTTTCTTCCATTTTCTTTGAGTCTGTCATGTAAAACATTCTTGTTTTTCTTTGAGACAGGGTTTCTCTGTGTAGCTTTGTAGACCAGGCTGGCCTTGAAATCACAGAGACCTACCTGCCCCTGCCTGCCGAGTACAGGGACTAAAGGTGTGTGACACCACCACCTACCTGGCTTGATATAAGACATTCTTGAGTCAGGGGTAGTAGACAACCTGTAGCAGCTTACTGACGTGAATACATGGGTCTGTGTGGTGTTTCGTGTGTCCATTAACCAGGTCTGTCTCCCTCTGCTAGATCCTGAGTGATGTATTTGCTTGACCTAGTGTCACTGGAAGGCGGAGCAGTGTGTGTTCATCTCTAATGTAGTATGGACACCTTTTGAGATTTGCTCATGTGTTAAGAGATGTCATGTCAATGGCTATCATTTGACTATGATCAAAATATAACATCCATGTGTCAGAGCAGCCCAGAGGAATTGAGGAAGATGACTGGAGGGTGATTATAGCAGGACTTCTCTAGGGTGATCTGGCCATTCCTCTTAATTAAGGCAGGAGACAGTGGTACCTTCAAGCCAGGTCTACTTGACATGCCAAGTTTTCTTTTGTGTGTTGTGTGTTTGTTTAAAGTTTTATTTTTATTTATGAGTGAGTGAGTGAGTGTGCGTGTGCGTGCGTGCGTGCGTGCGTGCGTGCGTGTGTGTGTGTGTGTGTGTGTGTGTGTGTGTGTGTGTCCATGGAGCCAAAAGAGCATCAGATTCCCTGGAGCTGGAGTTCTAGGCAGTTGTGTGAACTATCCATTGTGGCTGCTGAGAACTGAACTCAGGTCCACTGCAAGAGCAATATGCACTTTTAACCTCTGAAAGGAGTCTCTGGGCCCCTACTTGACATATTTTAAAAGTGATACTCAGTACCACAGGAGACCTTTCTCTTTTTTCTCTCTCTCTTTTTCTTCTTCTTCTTTTTTTTTTTTTTTTTTTGTTTTTTTGTTTTTTGTTTTTTGTTTTGTTTTCAAGATAGGGTTTCTCTGTATTGCTTTGGAGCCTGTCCTAGAGCTTGTTCTGTAGACCAGGCTGGCCTCAGAAGCCTGATCTTCCTGGTAGGTGTGTATAACCATTTGTAACCACATCTGACTTACAGATATTTTCTGTTAAATGAAAAAGAAGTTAATTTGATCAGCTTTATTAAGGTATAATTGACATACTTAACTTAATCTATTTTAATTGTAAACTAGATGATTTTTAGTAAATGTACAACCTAACCATTTGAAATCAGGGTTGGGGACACAGCTAGTGGCAGTCTTGCCTCAGGTGTGGGAGGCTGAGTTCAGTGTCCCACACTGGAAAAACAACAATAGGCTGCTGTTTTTTTAACAAATGTTTGTTATATATACATATACATATACATATACATATACATATACATATACATATACATAGTGTTCTGCCTGTACACCAGAATGCAGCACCAGGTCTTATTATAGATGCTTTTAAGCTACCATGTGGTTGCTGGGAATCAAACTCTGGAAGAATAGCCAGAGATTTTAACGTCTGATCTATCTCTCTAGCCCTTGTTTGGTTATTCTGAGCCAGAGTGGCCTCACAGCCATAGACTTCCAGCTTCTCTGGTGCCAGGATTGTGGGTGACACATGATGAGTTCAGTGTGTGTTCTTGATGAAACTCTTTGCTAGATAGGTAATGGACAAGTATTTTTTCCCGTTCTAGGAATTGTTTTCGTGCTTGCTTGATAGTATTGTTTTTTTGTTTGTTTTTAATTTTGTGTGTATGGATGCCTGCATGTTTGTCTCTGCACCACGTGGTGTCTGGTACCTGAGGAGGCCAGAAGAAGGCATCAGGTTCCCCGGGACTAGAGTTACCTCTGGTTTTTAAGTCAGTTCTTGTAGGAGCTGGGAATTGAAAATAGGATCTCAGGAAGAGCAACCAGTGCTCTTAACCACTCAACCATCTCTTCAGCACATTTGCGTGGTAGTTTCACTTTTTTGTATTTGTTTTTTCAAGACAGGGTTTCTCTATGTCACAGTCCTGGCTGTCCTGAAACTCCCTCTGTAGACCAGACTGGCTGTGAACTCACAGAGATCCACCTGCCTCTGCCTCCTGAGTGCTGGGATTAAAGGCATGCACCACCACCACCCCGCTAGTAGTTTTACCTTTCATGTGTTGGCACCATGCATACTTCTGTGTACTTATGAATTTGTTCAGATGCCAGAGTTAGTTGATGCTGGATTATGCCATCGTCCCTCTCAACCTTATGTTTGGGACACGGTCTCTGCTCACCGACTGACTGGTGAACTCTGGACTCTGCCTGCTTTACCGTCAGCTTCAGCTTCTTAAGAGGGTACAGGGAATCCCAACTTGGGTCTTCCATGCTTGTGTTACAGATCCTCAAGCTACTGAACCATCTCCTCAGTGCCTAGTTTTACATAAAAAAAGTTAAATTTATTTCATGGCAGGGAGGGCATATTTGCTATAGCACGAGGTAGAGGTCAGAGGGCATCTTGCAGGAGTTAGTTTTGTCCATCATATGAATTCTAGGGCCCAAATTTTGGTTGTCAGGCTTAGCAGCAAGTGCTGTCACCTGCTGGGCTGCCTCCCAGGGCCTAGTCTTAACATTTAGAGGAAATGGCTTTTCCTCTTTTGTCACTTGTGCTCTGGATGCCTTTCTTCCGACAAGCTGTTGTTTGGGTGGGGAGGTGATTGAGTGCACAGGCTTGCTCATCACTCATGCTGATATGCTGTGCTGCCAAAAAAAGGAAAACATCACCAGACCTTGAGGCATGGACATTTGCCTCGCAAGTATTACAGCTTTTTAGCTCCTGGATCCAGGTCTGCAGTCTTTGGTTTCCAGTGCTGCTGGGTGTGGGACCCAGCATGTCAGTGCCAGTCAAATACATGCTCTACGGAGCGACACCTCCCAGATCTACAGTCTATTTTGGGTTTGTATATCACAGAAAGTAAAGGCATAAATTTGTCTTTGCATCTGGGTCTCCAGTATTCCAGAAGCAATCAGTGAAGAGCGCACTCACACTCTCTTTCTGTGTTGTCCTGGTAACTTTGCTGGGAGTCAGCTGACCCAGACTCTATTTCTGTGTTTTCTTCACAGCAAATGTGTGAGTGGAGAAAGTATCCCTCTCCTTCCTGCCACAGTGTGCCTTTTGTTTCTTACTCTTTGGTCTGGTTAGGGTTAAGACTGAATACTAGTGTCTGTAGTAGATGTCACCTTGATTGATGTCCATGTTAGGAGAGAACCGTCTTGTCACCTCCATGTTCTCCATGTTAGGTGAATATTACTCTTTGACCATTAAGGGGGTAAAGCATCAGTGTGTGGGGGCCCTTTTTTAAAGACTGAAACAAAGCAGGGTTGTGGCATAGGCCTGTAATTCCAGCACTCAGGGAGCTAAAGCAGGAGGATAGAACGTTTGAGGCCAGCAGTGACTTCATAAAGAAAAATTCAGGGTGGGGATCTCTGTGAGTTCAAGGCCAGCCTGGTCTACAGAGGGAGTTCCAGGACAACCAGGACTATATAGAGAAACCTTGTCTTGAAGCAGCCTCCCCCCAAAAAAAAAACCCATAAAGAAAAATTCATAATATTTGTTATGTTAGAAGTTTAGATTATGGCCACAAAAGTGGCAGAAGCAGCTTGCAGGGCAGCAAGTAAAAGGTACATGCTGCTAGGCCTGATGACCTGAATGATATCCCTGGGACCCAGATAAATAAGCTGCATGTGTTGGAAGGTATTTGCAATGCCTTTGCTGTGAGATGGAAGGCAGAGGCGGGGAAATGCAGAATTGATAGCAAGCCCAATAGTCCTGAGTACACAGAGCAGCAGAGGAAAAATAGGAGGGAGACCCTGCCTTAGTGAGGCGCACTTTGACACAGGCTCATGTACATGCCCGGTGAGGGAGCAGGGGCGAAATGGCATGTACTGTGAATGATTTGGAGCTTGTGTCTGATGTGTTCATTGTGGTATGGTTGTGCCAGCTAAGAAGCATCCCTTACTCTTTGGGCTTTTGTTAGGAGTGATCATTAATTTCTGTGATCAGTCTTTTACTTAAAATAGTGGAAGTAGTCAATTAAATTGTCGTCCTCACAATCAAGCACGACACCTTGAGCATGTTAAGCACATGGTGTGTCAGTGACTTACATATCCAACCCCTATTTTTTTATTTTGTGTGTTGTGTGTATATGTGTTTGTCTCTGTGTAAGGGTCCACCTAGGTGTGTGTACACAGATGTGGAGGCCAGAGATTAACAAAAAAGTACTGTCCTCTATTGTGTTACACTTTAAATAAAGAATAATTGAATTTACTTATTTTGGGTGTGGGTCTGGGTACATTTGTACCACAGCGTGTGTAGGCCAGAGAGCCTTATTTATTTATTTATGTTTATCTGGAAGCTTATTTGTTTGTTTATTTATCTGGAAGCTTATTTAGAGACACTCTTGTTCTATAAAGATCCTCTGTCACAACCTCCTGGGCAACAGGAACTCACTCTGTAGACCAAGCTGGCCTGCCTCTGCCTCTGTAGTGCTGGGATTAAAGTCATGTGCTACCATGCCTGACTAAAATAAGTTTGTTTATTTTTTTACAAACCAAGTATCTAACTTATTTTCAGATATTGGGGTGGGGGGGTCTGGTTGTTTCTGATTTTTTTTTTTTTCTGACAGACATTTATATGGCATCTGATGAGCTTTAGCTCATGATCCTTCTGCCTTAGTCTCCTTAGTGTTGTGATTGCAGAAGTGCCATTATGCCCACCTAGGGACTTGACTGAATTTACAAATTAGTTCTTTGGGAGTTGGTCATGTGATTGATGTTAAGGAAGGGGAGGCAGGGAGATCATTGCTTGTTGTGCTCTGTAGAGTGAGTTCATGGCCAGCCTGGGCATCTTCATGGAATATGTACCAAAATGAGGTATAACCAGTAGAATGGTCTGAGCTCTATCCCAGGGACTCTCACAATGGAAGGAGAGAACCGGTTTTTGCATGTTGTCCTCTGACCTCCAAGCTGAGGTACATGCACACCACCTGCCTCTCAATATTCAAACACACCAGTAAATATATTTTTAGAAGTCAAGGAAGGGCTGGGCATGGTGGTGCACGCCTTCAATCCCATCACTCAGGAGGCAGACACAGGTGGATCTCGATGGGTTTAAAGCCAGCCTGGTCTACGTAGTAATTTCCAGACTAGCCAGAGTGACGTAGTGAGATCCTGTCTCAAAAACCAAACAAAAATGAAAGAAGGTAAACCATGGAGAAAGAGCTGGAGACAGAGTTATTGTGGTCCTGATAGGCAGAGCACTTGAGGAGACATAGGTTCAGTCCTCAGTACAGCTAAAACAAAACAAACGACATTTTACTTTCCCACATAAGGCCTTTTGCTCTGTAGACCTAGGCTGGCCTCCAACTCCCTGAGATTCTCCTGCCTCTGCCTCCCGACTGCTGGGATCAACGGCGTGTGCCACCACAGCTGACAGTCATTTTAATTGCAGTATAGTTTGACATTTGAAAATGGGCAGCTGATCATTAACTGTGAACACTTCCATCACATCTCACAAAAGCCCCCACACTGAGGTGGACCCACTGACCTTAAGTAGGGTCACATTTGCATCCGCATTCTTATTGTATGCCACTCAAGAAATGTTTTATTTCTGTATTCAGCTCACTGATGAAGTAAGTGTGTGTGTGTGTGTGTGTGTGTGTGTGTGATGAAAAGTGGATGAAGGAGCTTAGAGGCTGTCTGTGTTTGCATGTGTTCCAGCCCCACCTCAAATCCCCCACAAGCCAGGTCAGAGTAGTTTATGTCTTAGTCTGGCACTGTGTGAGGTGTGAGATTGTTCAGAGTTGAAGGCCAGCCCAGGTTACATAACCCTGGCTACAAATACAAAAACAGCAACAACCAAAGGAGTTGGATGTGGGCTTCATGGTGGGGCACACTTTTAATCCCGGCAATTGGGAGGCAGAAGCTGCTGGATCTCTTGAGTTTGCCCAGCCTGCTCTACAAATCAAGTTTTCAGGACAGCCAGGACTGTTACACAGAGGTACCCTGTCTCGGAAAGACAAAACAAAACAAACAAAAAAGTTGGGATATTGTTTGGGAATATTGAAACATTAACCATACTTGAAATGTTGTTAAACTTGAATGTCACTGGCTTTTGTTTGTAGGTGGCCGAGTGATGGCATCAGATACTGAGCGGACCATCCTGTCCCCCAGTGGAAGGTAAACCATCCCTCACCAGCATTGTAGTGCCACGTGCCCCAGAGTTGCCAAAATAGCCACACATCCAGAGTGCCCTGTGCAGTTGAACACTTGGTGGTAAAAATGCAAATCTCAGTTTTGAGAAAAAGGCTTACTTTCTAATAGCCCAGCATAGTCTCATATTGGAATGACCCTGCCTCAGGCTCCTAATTGCTGGCATTACAGGCGTGTGGCACCAGGAATATAGGTTTGACTCAGTAGTTGTGCGTGGTGGTACTTCTTGTGTAAGGCTGAACAGCAGGGAAGCTGTTGCCTACGGTGCTAGTGGCTCTCACAGTTGCATCCCATGATCCAAGTTTCTTCCTCCTTTCAGTTGTGGCCCCATCAAAGTGAAGACTGAACCCGCAGAAGATTCTGGTATGTACTAGTACTCTTAGAATTTATTATAAAAATAGAGTATTTCCCTTAGTTGAGGAGTTTCTATTTTGAGTTGCTAGTTATTGTGTTTTGTTATGCTGACCAGACTGGCCTCTTATAAGCCTCCTGCCTAGGCATGTGTTAATCTACCCAATTTCATTGTAGGAAGGGCCCCTGAAGATTCATTTACAATTAATAATTAATTTGTGCATGTGCCTGTATGTAAATATGGTATATTTGTTTGCATGGGTGGGAGGTTGTGTGCCTGTGCATGCTTCAAGGCCAGAAGAGGACATCCAGTGTCTCCTGTTCTAACGAGTACTTTGAGGCAGGGTCTCTGGGAACCCAGGCTGGCTGTCTTGGAAGCTCCGTCATCTTGTTATTGCCTCCTGTAGAGCTGAGGTTATAGGCATTGGCCGGTTTGGTTCATTTATCATGCCTGTTCTGAGATACTCTAAGCTCTGGTGCTTAGGATCAGGTAGAAAGTATTCCAGACTAGAGCTGTTTCTCTAGTTCCCTCACTGTGGTTTGAATTTGTAATTTCCTCATGGGAGATGAGGAGACAAGGCTGAACATTTCATTCATGTACTCATTAGCCATTCCTGTGTCGTCTTTGATTACATGTCTATTTAAATGCTGTTTTTTTTTTTATCTTTGTGTGTGTGTGTGTGTGTGTGAGAGAGAGAGAGAGAGAGAGAGAGAGAGAGAGAGAGAGAGAGAGTGTGTGTGTGAGAGAGAGAGAATGTGAGAGTTGGGGGGGGGGGAGACAGTTCATCCAGGCACATGTGTGCTGTGGTGTGTCTGTTGAGATCAGACACAACCTCAAGTGTTGGTCTGAGACATTTTGCTACTGCATAGGCCAGACTCTCTGACCTGTGAGTTTCCAGGGACTCTCTGCCTTCCATCTCACTTAAAGAGAGCTGGTGTTAGAGACACATACACTGTGTCCACCTTTATATGGTTCTGGGGATGCAAACTCTAGTGTTTATGCTGTGTGATTTACTAAGTGAGTTCCTCCCCCAGCTCCTGTTTGCTCTATTTTTAACCTGTGGTTATTGAGTTTTTCCCCCAGTTGTCAGAAGTTCTCCATAATTTTTTGGATACAAGTCAGAAATCTGGTCTTGCAGATGTTTCTTATATCCTATGCTTGGTCTTTTTATTTTCTTTTATGGTATCTTTGAATCTCAGAAAATAATAAATTTGTGGTTACTTTGTTTTCAAGATTGGGTTTCTTTTTGTTTTTTAGATTTTAAAACATGTTTTACTCTTTAGTTCTCCCTTCCTAACCACCACCCCCCCTTTTTTTTTTCTTTTTGGAGACAGGGTCTCTTTTTATGTAGCCCTGGTTGTCCTGGAACTCTTTATGTATACCAGGATGGCCTTGAACTCATAGAGAACTGCCTACCTCTTCCTCTCCATGTCATGAGATTAAAGGCATACTCTACCATGTCAGGTTTAATTCATTTAAATTTTTTCTTTTTGAGGTTATAATTACATTATTTCTTCTTTCCCTTTCCTCCACTATACCCTTCCATATACCTTGCCTTTCTCTCTTTCAAATTCAGGCCACATTGTCATTACACACTCATTCAGTCTCTCTCTCTCTCTCTCCCCTAAATATAATGTGCTCAGTCTGTGTAATGTATGTTTAACAGAGAAGACTGTTTCTTTCTGATCTCAGTATTCCGTAGTTGCCTGTAGTTCTTTGTATAGGGTTGAGGTCTCATGGGTGTTAAAATTTTTTTAAACTTAATTTTCAGAGTTAGCATTCAAGGTGGTGGGTTTCTCTGTAGCATTTTTTTTTAATAAAATAATTTTTAAACCTGGAATGGTGCTGTACATCTTTAATCCCAGCACTCAAGAGGCAGACAGCCTGGTCTACAGAGCAAGTTCTAGGACAGCCAGGGCTATACAGAGAAACCCTGTCTCAAAAGCAAAAAAAATTAATTTATCTATTTTGCTTAAAAAATTGTATAGGGGCTGGAGAGATGGCATAGTGGTTAAAACACTGGCTGCTTTTCCAGAGGACCCAGGTTCTATTCCCAGTACCCACATGGCAGCACATCTGTAACTCCAGTTCCAAGGCATCTAACACCCTCCCCACACAAAGATACACATGCAGTCAAAATGCCAATGCACATAAAATAAAAAGAAATAAAATTATATGTATATTTGTATGTCTGTGTGTATCTATGTGAATGTGAGCGCAGTGCGTATAGTGACCAGAAGAGGGCGTCAAAATTTCCTGGAGCTAGAGTTCCAGGCAGTTGTGAGTTGCTAGATGTAGGTTCTGTGCACTGAACCCCTGGACCTCTGGAAGAGCAGTGCACACGCTTAAACTCTGAGCCATCTCTCCAATCCTGTCACTGTGGCGTTTCGTACAGACACCATTACAGTTTTGTCAGCCCCTCTTCCTTAGTACCACTTCCTACCCTCCTGCCCTGTTTCCGTTTTACCAGCATTTAGAGACAGTATGGCTCTGTGGCTCTCACTGTCCATTCATCCTCCCTCAGCCTCCCATGTGCTGTAACTAAATGTCTGCCTCTCTGAACCAGACACAAGGTTTATTTTTATTTTCCTTTTTACCTAGAAGTCAGCAAAGCTTTGCAGTCAGGTTTCTTGTTAGGATTTCTAGTGTTAGCTCTTAGGGTTGGTCTGTGGGATGGTGAGATTGTCATCAGGCATGCTGGGAGGTAAGAGCATATATCACTCAGCTTGTATGGATGTTGAAGACCTTCCTGCTCTACTGAGGGACTTGAGTCTCCATCAGAGGTAGTGGAGTTTTACCTCCCTCTCCTTCCCCATCCAAGAGCAGCCATGTCCCTCTGGTACCCAGTGTCCTACAGTTTCCTTTGTCTGTTCTGATTGGACAAGATGAGGTATCTGTGTTTCTCTTCCTCACACCCTTTCCCATAGAGCTAATAGATTTTGACTGTGAAGTTTGTTCAGGTTGGTCAGTCGGTTGGGTCTGTCTGTCTGTCAGTTGCCGAAACCTTGACTTGGTTTGGGTTGCAGATGCTTTCCTTCAACACCTCCCTGATAAAGATTTGCCCTTCAAAGCCTTTAAATGTGTAAGGATTGAATGTACAGAGCCCTGGAATTGTGACCTACTGGAGACTGTCACTTGTTTTGTAGGCATTTCTCTGGAAATGGCCGCTGTGACAGTAAAGGAAGAGTCAGAAGATCCTGATTACTATCAGTATAACATTCAAGGTAACAACTGTTTAATGCAGTCTTTCTCCCCGACACTTGCTGGCGGCCTTTGGCTCTCAGAGCAAATCCCCTTCTTTGCCACAGTGCCTGTTCCTAGTTTCCATTGCAGTCAGGAGAATGAGAGAGCTCTGGTCTGCATCTGTGTTTTCACTCGTATGGTCAGTCTGGTTCATTGTAGCAGTATAAATGTGGCCTGGTAGCCGGCCCATGCTTGCATTCTCAGCACCCGGGAGGGAGGCTGAGGCCAGCCAGAGATGCACAGGGAGACAGGCCTGGCCTCAAACACAGGGAAATGCCAGTGGCTGCTTCAGGGTGTGCTTTGTGACTTTTTCACAAGGTTCTAGTTTGCACTTGTCTGGTAGACTTGATTTTTCTTTAAAAGTGATAAGCCTTATTGGATGTGGAGTAGGCTACAAATGCCCAGAATGGTTCATGGTGTTTTAAGTGTGCAAATATCTGTGTATGTGTTTTGCTGAGTTTCAGTGACAGTCATTTAAAAAAAAAAAAAAAGTGTTGGGGGAAGGGTGCTTGCATGTATGGAGGTAAAAGGTCAAGCTAGGAGTTGGTTCTTTGCTTACACTGTGTGGCTCCTGGGGATTGAACTTGGATCTTGAGGCTTGGTGGCAAGTGCCTTTCCTCTTAACCTATCTTTTGGGCTCCACATTTAATGTTGTCTGTAGTTAGTTTTGGACAGTTTTACTGACTATGATACAGGACATAAAGGTGAGAAAATCATGAGGATTATTTTTATGGTTTTAGAGGTAAAATGTTCAGAGTAGCTAGACTTGATTGCTAGTGTTTGTTCACGTGTACATAAAGGTAACAGGTAGACTGATCTTTTAAATAAAATACACCACCTGTAGTATTTCTTCCTTGTCATCACCACCACCCTCCCCCCATGGGCACACACACCCTTAACGCCCACACTCTGAAGGTAACATTTTATTTATTTGGTAATTTTTGA
This sequence comes from Phodopus roborovskii, assembly GCF_943737965.1. Classification (NCBI taxonomy): domain Eukaryota; kingdom Metazoa; phylum Chordata; class Mammalia; order Rodentia; family Cricetidae; genus Phodopus; species Phodopus roborovskii. The sequence continues at coordinate 9,217,952 of NW_026126598.1, read as the reverse complement.
AACCATCTCTATCTTGGTACTCATTAAATAGACCAGCCTGGTCTCAAACTTGCAAAGGTCCACCTGCTTCTGCCTCCTGAGTGCTGGGATTAAAAGTATATGCCCTCACTCCTGACCGTAATTATTTTTTATGCACTCGTACAGCATGAGAGTTTGCTTGGCTTGAGTCAGGGTGTCGAATATCTCAGGCTGTTCTTGAGCCCCTGTGTTGCTGAGGATGGCCTCTAACTTATGCTGGTCCTCTTGCCCCCTCCTGATTGTTTGGTTTGGCCATTTCTTGTTCTCATTGTTTCTTTAGTGCAGTTGAAGCATTTAAGCTACAAGTTCAGTTGGCCATTTCCCAGGTCAGTAGAGCAGTGCCTTCTGGGTATTTCCCTTTCTTTCTGCCTTTCTCTCTCTGTCTTCCTGTCTTCCACACTCCCCTTTTTGTGCTGGAGATTGAATTCAGAGCCTTGGGCTGCTGGGTGAGCAGGTGTTCTGCCCCTGAGCCACACCACAGCCACCCCATAGCCCTGCAGTGTCTCTCCTTGCTTGTACTATGTGTTGGTGTCTTTGTAAAATTCCCTATGTACTATTGCAGACTGTTACAACGCAGTGGTTCTCAACCTGTGGGTTCTGACCCCTTTGGGAATGAATGACCCTTTCTCAGGAGTCACCTAAGACCATCAGAAAACACATATATTTAGATTATGATTCATAACAGTTTTTGAAATTTTTGAAATAGCAATGAAAATAATTTTGTGTTTGGGGGTCACCACCGCATTAGGAACTGTATTAAAGGGCCAAAGCATTAAGACGGTCGAGAACCACTGATCTAGTGTTTTCTGTAGTGTATTTAGATAGTGTTTTGTGTTCATGTTTTCTTTTATTGTGGATATGTGGTTTTGCTATGAGCCCAGGTTCTCAGACTCAGGATTCTCCATACTCTCATGAGTGTTGTTACAGAGTGTGGTTAGTTGCTGTTTATTTCATTTCTGCTAAGAAGTAGCTGTTGAAAGTAGTGCTTTGCTTCTTTAAATTGATTGATTCTAAGATGCTTGTGTAGGGCTTTAGCTCAGTGGGTAGTATTCACCTAGTAAGCCAGAAGCCCTGCTTTCATCCCCAGCAGCAAGTGCGAAGTCAGAGGTCAGCCTGGGTGCCATGTAACTGTCTCCCATACAATGGAAACTTACCCATACTGTAAACTGTGTTGCCTAGATCTGTGTTTTTGTGGTGGCAGGAAACTACATTTTCCCTAGTGAATTAATTAACTTTCATTATGGCATCGTCATACATGTGTGTGTTGTGCTTGGACCATAGCCCTGTGACTCTGCTTTGTCCTTTACCCTTGGAGTACCCAAATCCTCTTCCTCTCTCCCAAGTAATCCCATTTTCCAAATACTGTTACTAATGGAAAAACTTGGTTAACTATGAAAAGGAGTCTGAACCAGAGAGTGCCTCCTGGTGTTTGTCGTGTATGCCTCTGTGGTGATTGACGGTTACTTACAGTAGTGCATTTTCTTCAGAAAGCCTGGGGGAGGTTAACAGTTTTACATTAATCCCTGTAATGGGAGAGCAAACACTAAGCAGGCGTGTGCAGTCAGTGTCAGCCTTTGCTGTAGCCAGCACTTCTCCGTTTGGACCACTCAGAGCCTCCATTGCAGACATGCCGTTACCATACCATCCCATGCTGTCAGTCATCCTCAGTTTCCTTGAACTGTGTACACATACCTTTACCTGAATACACTTTTTTCCCCATCAACCAAGACCATCCACTAACATTATTTTTTTTTTTTTTGCCTGTTTTTGTTTCTAAAAAGGCCATCATTCCATATACCTCACCCAGATGTGCACTAATATGACCAACATATGCTTTGAAATTCCTTTTGAAGCTTATCTTTGTATTCCAAAGCAGGCCCTTCTGAAACTGATGATGTTGATGAAAAGCTCCCCCTTTCGAAGGCTTTGCAAGGTATCGCCTTTCACTTCTGCTCTCCCACATCCTGTTCGTATTTACTGTTTCTTTATATTGGACAGACTGTTTTAATAATTATAACTATATTACTTTTCCGATTGGAAAAGGAAAAAATGTATTGGCCTTTTTTTTTTTTTTTAACATAAATGAACTTCACAAGCAAAATTTTTCAAAACCAATTTTCCCTTTTGTGAATCTAGTAATGAATCTCGAAATGGGTACATGACACACTTTCCTATTGAAGGTAAAGTACACTTTATACCTTTATCAGCATAGTCAGCAGTCAAGCTGTTACTGTTGGGTTAGCCGTATGAATAGTGCTAAGGCGTGGTAATGCTTAGCTTGGGAAGGATTGCAGACTATCACTTGTAAACCCCCGTGCTTAGTAAATGACTTCTTTGGGTAACTTTTGTGCTGTGTTTCCAGACTTGGTCATAGTCTCTTAGTGATGGCATTCCCTTTATCCCTTCTGGCTTTGATCTCATGAGCTTTGTTTTCTTTAGCATTACTCTATAATGTAAATATAATTATCTCTTTCATTTTCATAGATTTTAGTAGTATAGCGAGGACACATAGGGTCATAGTATGCATGAGCCGCCTCCCTAACATGCCCTCAGTATCTCGGCCATTCCTGTTGGACGGCTGGCCTCTTCTCCCTTCTCTCATGTTTTGGCTTCACATCTGTTTCTTTTGACTTTACACAGTCAGAGAATTTACAGCTCCATAAATGCAAAAGTTAAGGTAAAAAGGGAATAAGAGCCTGTGTAGAGGAAGCCCATGGTGCCTGTGGCTCACAGGTTGGCTTGCCGTTAAGCTTTGAGTTCTGGTGAGTTCCCACTGTAGAGCAAGTGGGAAGCATCCCGAGCCAGTCAGAGCATGACGGCACATGGCACTATAACTCAGAGACTTGGACCTAAACCGGTTACTGAGAGCTCTGAGGTCTCCAGTCAAGTGTCCCGATAACCTTGGTAACCCTTAGGCGTGCCCTGAGCATGGTTGCCAGGAGACTTGCCGCCCACCCCTCAAGGCTCCTGTGCTGGCAGGTATCTGTTTTCCCTTATGCACCACGGTGTTTCTCCTCTTTTCCTGTCCCCAGCTTAGACACTTAGAGATTGAGGATGCACTTGGGGGCAGCTGTGCACTGGATCCTCAGGGGCCGTTTGGTGTCCTGGCTGGTGGCTCTCGTGCTGCGCCTGGTCCTCTTGCTGTAGTAGGATGGCCTGCTCTTCCTGGCTGCCTGACCCAGCAGGTGGCTGGATGTATGCCCCATGTCCAGAAGCAGGCAGGTCATTTCCTGAACTAAAATGCTTTTAAAGTAAAAATAGTCTCCAAAAAATTTATGTACAACTTTGATTAAATTATGGGATTGTGTCCTATCATAGTAGAAAGGAAAAGCGGGAACATTCGACACACAATAAGACTTTGTTTTGTTTTGTTTTGTTTGATAAGTCTGTAGGCAAAGAAAGAATTTCTCTGATTTGGTGTTTTTGTTTGTGAGTTGTTGCCAGACAAGCATGGTACCTGGACTGTAATTGCTTCTTAGATCCCAGCATCCCTCGGCAATGCAGCATGTGGTGACAGTGACTAATACCAAATCCCCAGCCCTGCATAGTCTTGTTCTGGATGCTTGTATTTCAGCTTCCAAATAGCAGAGTTAAATATTTTGTCTGAGCTAGAAAACATTGTCTGAATTTATTACTGAGTTAAAAAAAACCTTCTTGTATATGTTTATTATGTGAAATTGTATGGTCACCTAGTTTTTCTTCTTTTACTGTTAGTTTTTTTTACTGGTTTAGTATATACTGTTCGTTTTCTTTTTAGGAAGCCATCATTCCTCAGAAGGCCACGAAGGAACTGAAGTGGAAGTCCCAGCGGAAGGTTAGGAAAGAAGGGACCTTGAATTTTACCATTTCTGTTGCACGTTCTTCGGAGATGAGATGGTGGTGTTTTGTGCCTTCACGGCCAGCACTGTCATTTTTTAGAGAGGAGCCATGTGGTGGCTTGCTCTGGGCTAACAGGCACCAGGCCTGGCTGTCAGGGTTAGTGAGGCTTTTGGCGAAGCCAAACAAGTGGTTTGTTTGGTTTCTTTTTAGCTTTCTTATGCCATGTTGAAAGTACATTGAGGAGAAAAAAAAAAAATCCAGTCCTTTATTTTATTAATTTAGTTAATTTATTATTTTTCAGTAGTTTAGAATTAAGATGATTCATGGTCGTATATTATTTAACTTTAAAACGTGCATATTTATCTTCCCCAGTTTGCTCATAGGGCAACAGATAACTTTGTGACTGAGAAGTTTTCTATCTTCTCACTGTTGCCGTACCCAGAGCTAGCTACGCCAGGTGTGGCTGCCACTCAGCTAGCCACTGATTGTTCCTTGGCACTCAGAGAACTGTTAATGGCCGGATGGCACAGCATTAGGGAGTGCCCCCTGCTGAGGGGTTGGAGTAGTTCATAGAGGGCTTGGAGCCCTCCAAGGACTTCATCTATTGTTTTAGAATCTGTGTTCCTCTCATTAATTGCTGTTTGCAGAACACAGGGCGAACTTACCCTGAAAGTTGGCATTTCTTGTATGTGTTGTTTCATTTTATTTAAAGAATCATGATCTGATCTTTTACCTTCTAGTGAAGGGGTGATCCTAGCAGAGACAAAGGCTGATCTATACACATTCAGTGGCAGAAGTAGACGTCTAGGAGGAATACATTTCTCTCAGAAATTTTGATGTTCTAGCCGGGTGTGGTAGCGCGCGCCTGTTATCCCAGCACTTGGGAGGCTGAGGCAGGAGGATCAATCATGAGTTTTAGGCCAGCCTGGGCTACATGTTGAGACCCTGTCTCAAAATAATAAAACAGAAAAAGAAAACCTTGAGCTAACTTGAGATGTTCTTCATAGGTGATTGTGTGGTGAGAGCCCTGTTGGGCTTGGAGAGGTAATGTGGACCTCTGTAGCAGGTCTAAGATTGGGGTGGGTGGTCCTGCTAATAACAACAGGCCTCTCTGCATAGGACCTGCATGGTTCATCCAACACCCCAGACTGCTTCACAGTTACACAGTCTGTCAGCACATACTAGGTCTCGGGAGACTTGTTTCTCGTGAAATTCTTCCTGATGTGTTAACAGCGGAGTGCACTGGGGCTCTGCTCTTTATTCCTGTACTAACAACTGACATCGTCTTTGGCAAATCAGTTAATCTCTCAACCTTTGCAAAATGAAAGGCAGCTAATGAAAATTCCCTGCGCTTCCAGCACTAACATTTCCTGTGTACGTACGTTTTGTATAGTAACCCAAATCCCAGTCGTAGAGTCAGCTGCAACTGTGCATGCACTTGTCACCGGCTTCCTCTTGATATGAAGGTCTCCTTTACAAAAAGTTGGCTGTGGTTTTATTTAACAGTATGAACCACTCGTAGGATTCCTGGAAGGAGAGAGGCCATAGGCCATAGTGTCCACACTAGGAAGCATGTTTTTATTTGGCATCCTCCAATTATAGCAAAGAGACAATTGTGAGTTTGCTGTAACCACATTCCTCCAAGAACATGGGTTCTTAAATCCACTGATGCAGGTAATTTTGTATTATCTTAATATTATCCAGTGCTTTTCTACATTTTGTTTCCTTTTATCCCTAGTTCTCATCAAGGGTCAAATCTTTTTAATGAAAATGAAATGAATTCAAATGCCAGTTGCATTTTATTGTAGGCTTCTTTGGGAGCACCAGACAGTAAGTGTTGGAGCATTTGGAACATGCTGAATAATGAATGTCATTTTAGAATTTTATTTTTTTCAAGATTCTACTCAACATGTCCCTTCAGAAACAAGTGAGGACCCTGAAGTTGAGGTGACTATTGAAGGTTAGTTGTTCAAGCCTTGACTTCAAGAGTTCACTTCTGGTCATGAGCATATGTGTCACACTGAGTATGCATCTCATCCATTCTGAAAGAACCTGGGGACAGAGCAGCCCACGCCCCAGCAGGGCTCCCCAGTGGCTCTGGGAGTACTGGGTGACAGATTTAAGCTGTGCAAACTAGACTTGGCCCAGAGGTAGACCAAACTATGCCATGTGTCAGTAGTAATTGGGGGCGGGGGCAGGGTGGGTGGGGGCGACGACATCCAAACCTAGATCCACCACTGACAGAGGCAGGTTCCAGGACCTTTTGGGTTATGACAGAAGAAATTTAAGAAAAGTTGGAGGTCCTAGTATCTCAGTCAGCAGAGGGGAGGAGAAGGCTGCCCAAGCTGGCCTCAAACTTTTAGGCTTCTGCCATCCTCCTGCCTCAGTTTCCCAAGTAGCTGAGACTATAGATATATGCCATCACACAGGGCAAGTCAGTAACTTTTAAAGCAAGTCCTTCCCAAAATACCACTTACTTGTCTTCTGAAAAGTTTGGAAGCAATGGGTACAAGTAAAATTTAATAAAATCTCCAGTAGCTAAGTTCCCTTGATACTATTTTATTTTATTTTATTTTATTTTTTGTTTTGAGATCAGATTTCACTGTGTATCCCTGCCTGGCCTGGGACTTACTATGTAGACCAGGCTCCCTTGTACTCCAGAGAGATCTGCTTGCCTCTGCTTCCTGAGTGTCGAGATTAAAGGCCTGTGTCTTTACGATTTTAAAATTTTTTTCTAGAGCAGTGTCTCGCTGTGAGGCCCTGGCTGCCCTGGAATGGCTTTGTAGGCCAGGATGATCTTGAAGTCTTAGAGATCTGCCTGCCTGTTAGCCAGTGCTGGGATTAAGGCGTGCACTGCCATCCGGCCTTTTCTTCCCTTGAATTCCGTTGTCTTCCAGTGCTCCTCTGTAAGTGCTCCTCACTGTAGTGCTTTCTTGTACAGCACTGGAAGCTAAGGGCTAAAGTTCTCCCCATCCACCCCTTCGTCTGGGGACAGTGGCAGGACATTGCTGATAAAAGTATTTGTACACACATGAGTATGTGTGGATATTTGTGTTTCTGCAAATGAGCAGATGCATTATGATACAAGTTTTTGTCACGTAGCTCATGCCCCCACCTCCCCAGCACCACACAATTGGCAGTTCATTTTTTCCTAACCACAGCATAACCGTTCTTGGTTTGGGAGCTTGGGTGTGCTCTGTCTCCCTCTCTGTCTCTCTTTGTGACCTGTCCTATTGTGTCTCCATTGTACTGAAGATGTGCGCTGGTTTGATAGCTTTCACGTGGTAGAAGAAATCTTTTCATACTTCATGTTTCAGTTTTGTAATTAATGCATAGATTTGTCTTCCTCATTAACATAATTTTATTAACCCGAAAGCTACTTTGAATTCTTTGTAGTCAATTAAAGAATTGAAAATTTGTCACCGTTAGTTAAAAGCCTGTGAGGTGGCTTAGCTGGTAAAGATACTTGTCACCAAGCCTAATAACCTCAGTTCAATCCCCAGGACGCACCTGCTACTCTCTGTATCCTAGTGAGGGATGCCCATACCCCTTCCTGCCCAAACACATACAGTAAATGAATAAATAAACTGTAAAACTTTTAAAGTGATTTTTTTTTTGGTATGTTGGTGTTTTGCCTGCACTTAGGTGTGTCTGAGAGTGTTGGATCACTTTGAGCTGGCTTTACAGACAGTTGTGAGCTGCCATGTGGGTGCTGGGAATTGAACCCTGGGTCCTCTGGAAGAGCAGCTAGTGCCCTTAACCCAAATTATAATTTTTTTAATTAAAAAACTAATTAGCTTCTAGAAAACTATAAGCATGTAAATGAGATAATAATCAACTTTGTCCTTTATATAAAAATAGGAAAAGTAGGTGCATCTTTGAATTATAGAAATAAAATTTTGGATAAGATGAAGAACCAAGCTGGATTTTGGGTTCTGTTTTTGTTTATTTGTTTTGAGACAAAGTCTCTTTGTGTAACCCTGATGTCCTGAAACTTGATATGTAGACCAGTAGATCAGGCTGGCCTCGAACTCACATAGATCCACTGGCCTCTGCCTCCCAAGTGCTGGTATTAATTAAAGCTGTGTACCACCATACCTGGCACCATGTTATTGTCTGTCTTGATTATTCACACGGTAAACCCTGCTGTGTATTATGACGAGAAAGACCTTTGCCTATTGTGAATGAAACCATTGTCAAAGGAAAAGCACAGGCTCCAGAGATGCCTGAGCACTTAGAGCGCTTGCTGCTCCTACCCAGGACCTGCATGTTGCCAACACTCCTGCATAGCTTCAGTTTCAAGGATCCAGTGTCTTCTTCTGCACTCCAAGGGCCCCAGACATGCATATGGTGCACATATGTTCAGAAGACAAACATAAAATAAAAATACTAAATCTTTAAAAAAAAAAAAAAAAAAAAAAAAAAAAGAGTAAAGGAAAAGCATGTCTAGAGAAGAAACCTGGTTTCTTTAGGGGTATGCTTCTATTTTGAAGAAAGGTTTAAGAAAAATGAACACTTGTGTTGCCTGGGGAGGACTGTTTCCCCTACTGTATCTTTCTACATTTTCCAAAGGATTTATAGATAAGAGAAGAATAAAGAGAAAGAAAAAAAAAGTACTTGCTTGACTGTGGTGGTCTACACCCTTAATCCTGGCATTCAGGGGCAAAGGCAGGAGGATCTCTGTGAGTTCGAGGCCAGCATGGTCTACAGAGCAAGTTCCAGGACAACCAGGGTTACACAGAGAAACAACAAAGTCTTGGTCACATTAAAAGTGTCTGACCCTGACACTTCCTTCGTCTGTGAGTGAAGGCTCTTGTTTGTGGTGATCCCTCTGTGGCTAGATAGCAGCTCACAGCTGATGTGTTTGGGAAGCTTTGGAGCTGTGTGACTATTCAGGCCTCACACAGTCTCATAAACACCATGCTTACAGCTGGGGCTTAGGTTGGATGCTGTTTCCTTTGTGATACGCAGAGAAGATGTAGGGCATGTGTAGTACACGGTGCTCTCAACACTGAGGATGCTGAGGGAAGACTGCATGGGGGAGGACCGAACTCAGCATGGTGTAGCCTGCTTTTGTGAAAGCTCTGTTTAGCTAATGAAGAGACCTCTCTGAAAAGCTGTTTCCTTGTCACAAAGCTGTCCTTCAGAGTTCTGCTCCCAAACCCAAGTCCTTCATGCACACCAAGTGAGGTGCTGCAGCCCAGCTTCTGACCTGACTTTGTCTCCGTTTCCTTGAAGTTGCTTTACAGTCAGCTTGTTTTCTGATTCATGGGTCTTCATGGATGAACTGTCTTGAACTTTTTTCCCGTTATGCTTTTTTTTAAGGCCATACAAATATTTGTGCATGCTTTTGGTCCATCTGGCCACTCACTGCCCATCACCACGATCATTACGGCAGAGCTGAGTGTGCCACTCACTTTCACCACTGTTATTCTGCTCCAATCTAGTAACTGCTGTCCTCCTACAGAGTGTATGCACCTCACCGCATGAGTGGCATCTCCACTGTTAGCCCTACTGAGCAACCACTTGATTATAAACAAATGAGAGCTGTGAGAGTTTGGACAGTGTTCTTTAGGGCTGTGGTGTCATTCGGAAGCTTAGGGTTGAAAGTCGATAGATGTCATGTTCCAGTGATGGTCTTTTTCTGTGAAATGAATGCTGAGGGTATTGGCTGCTATCTGTAATTGTAGCCTGCAATAGGGTATATGCTCATGTAGCCATTCCATGAGCAGAAGAGCCTTCCAGGTACCTGGTGATGCTTAGCCTGGAGCAGGAACAGCTCCCAACCTCCACATTGAGGCTGCAGGGCCACTGTGTGAAGCAGTGTTGGAAGGAGGCCCTATCTCAGGCAGAGCAGAGGGGGCCAGTGGGGCTGCTGTGCGTTTGTAGCACGTGACTAAGCCAGCATTTGCAGTGCTTTAAACAGATAGTGTATAACCAGGTAGGAACCGATGTAAAATTCCAAGTTATGGATTAGACCCAAAGGGAAAGGGGGGCCACACCTCCCAGCAGCCCCTGACTAGGACCTTTGTAAGCAGTTCATTTACTGCTGAGCCTGCTCCTCCAGCCATACCTTCATTTCCCACTGGAGAGTAAGATGTGATTGTTTTAAATATTTTGCATTTTTTGTTAGAGTTAATTGTATCAGGCCTTTTTTAATGTTCATATCCAATTAGATTATCTTCATAAAACATGTATCAGTATATATTGAATTCTGAAATGGATTTGACTGACTTAAGACTTCAATGAGGTGGTTTTGTTTGTTTGTTTGTTTGTTTTAGGCAGGCTCTCTCTACATAGCCCTGGCAGTCCTGGAACTCACTATGTTAACCAGGCTTGCCTTGCACTCAGACTGCCTGCCGATGCCTCCCGAGTGTGGAATTACACACAGCCTAAGAAGTGATCTCTTGACACAAGAAAATCTGCCTCCCTATTTTTCCACGGCCTCAGGTTGAAGCTGACCATCTTTTGAGAGGCCTAGTAGAAAGAGTGAAACCCAGAGTCTATCTTTAGTCTGATCCCCCAGTGTCCATCTGTTTTTCAGCGTCAAATCTCAGCCACTGGCTGGCCTCTCTGTTTCTTTTTTCTTTTTAAAAATGGGACAGTGTCTAATGCATCTGAGTCTGGCCTTGAACTCACTATGTAGCCTACTTTGAATTTCTGATCTGTTCTGTGCTGAGATTACAAGTGTGTGCCATGACACCTGGTTTTCCTCCCTGTTTTTGGAAGCCCAGACTGGCCTCAGTCTTGATATCCTCTGTCTCTCAAATGCTGAGATTCCAGCATTATGCCATCACACCTGGTTTCAACCTGCTTGACGTTTTTGTTTTGTTTGGGTTGGTTTGGTGGGGAGGCTGTCCTGGAACTCACAGTGTAGACCAGGCTGGATTAAAGGCTGACTTTTCCTTCTAAGTCTGTTTGAATAATAATTATACCTTAATTATCTTAATAATATTTTGCTGTATTTGAATGGTCATTTGTGAAAGCTATTGTCCTTGAGTAGTAATTACTTCTATTCTATACTTATTGATTGATTTTTGAGATAGGGTCACTTGTATTCCAGGCTGTTTGGTGTTTAGCTGAGGATGACCTTGAATTTCTGGTCTCACAGTTTATACTTTTCTTTTTACCTTTCTAAGATAGGTTCTCACTGTGTAGCCCTGGCTCACCTGGAACTCACTGAGATTCACCTGTCTCTGCCTCCCAAGTGCTGGGATTAAAGGTGTGCATCACCACTCCTGACAATCTATACTATGTCTTGAAAGATTCTATAGTTTACATTTGCAGCTTAGGTGTGGGACCAGAAGTTAATAGTGGCTGTTTTTCTTGGGCCAGGTGTCCTTGGCACTAGTGTCAGGTGCATTGAGAGATGGGATTTTATTTGAAGGGGTCCCCTCTGTGCCATTGAGATAAGCATGGAGTTCCTGAGTATGCTGACCCTTGTTTGCCCCATGCTCCCATCCTGCTGGGTATTTACACATGGCCTTCTGTCGATCGAGTCAACATCTCTGTCCCTTTCTTTCTGGAGACTGTGTTATTGAGAATATTTAAAGCTAGCTTGGTGGTGCTTTAGGAAGCTGAGGCAGGAGGATCCTCAGTCCAAAACCACCTTGTCTCAAGTAATAGCAACAACAAAAGGCTTGTGTGTGCTGTAATGGGAGAGAGCCCAATGCTATGGAATGATCTGACAGAAACAGATAATAAATTAAAAATCCCTATTTAATAAAAACCAAGTGCACTATTTGACATAGTCCCCTGTTCCCCCTCTCCCAACCACCCTGTTTAGGGCCATTGGAATCATTTACAGGCTTCCATTCGGGGCTCATCTTCCTTTTCTTGTATTGTTAGTAGTGGAAACTGCTGCCTCCATTAAAACCTTTTCTTCTCCGAACACTTTAAATCAAGCACAGCTGTGGTCATGGAAACTTGGAGGAGGGAGGACTGGTCAGAGGGGATGAGCAGCTGGCCTGCAGGGTGGGAGAGAGCTGGTGGTCATGTGGTCGTTCTCGTGAGTGCCCAGAGTTGTCCTCTCCACTCGCTGTCACTCTAGTAACTGGTTCCTGCAGTAATGAAGGTTTTCTTTCTCAAGATGATGATTACTCCCCACCCACCAAGAGGCCAAAGACCAGTGAGCCGCCCCCACCTCCACCTGTCCCCGAGCCTGCCAACGCTGGCAAGCGTAAAGTGAGGGAGTTCAACTTTGGTAAGTGACGGCTGGGAAGAGGGCTGAGAGGTGAGCAGTGGCCATTTGTGATGTGGGCGATGGGTCTGTGTGACGCTGTAAGCAGCTGGTGTCGATGCTGTGGTGTGGGCCACTGGTGCCCCATTACCCTGCAAGGCACTGAAACCTTCCTTTGCAAACTTGCCCCTCTTGGTGTTCACTTGCCCTGTTGCCCGCCTGCTCCTAGTTGTACCTCCAGTTGCCAGTGGGTTTTCCACTAAGGGACTGAGTCAGATATTAGAGGTGGTCTCATTTTGTGGTTCATATTTTGAAGGTCACTTGGAAATGGCTTTGTTCTAATCTTGTTGGGATAGACCCCCCCCCCTTTCAGGGATTTCCCTAGGCCAGTGCTCTACCAGTGTTGAATCCCACCCCTGTCCTGGTAAAGACATTTGAATCATCCATTTTGTTCTTGTAGCACCTACTGGTGCTACCTGGCTTTTGTGTGTATGTGAGTTTGTTGAACGTCATCAGCGTCGTGTGCCAGTTGCAGCTGCCTCCCTATGAAGCCTTGCTTCTCCTCAGCTGACATGCTTCAGGAGGTGCCCTGAGGACCCGTGCAGGCCTCTCTTTGCTGCTGCTTTCCAGGGCTTAATTGGACTGGTCTTTTCGGATCACCTATCTTGAGAAGTTTAAAAGTTCCAAAGGCAGTCTTTAGAATGTTCTAAAAATAAGTTTCAAATGTCCTTCAGCATCCAACTGCTGCTAAGAACCCAGAGAAAGGAAGGACCTTGGGGAAGTCAGGGAAAAGCCAGAACTGAAATGGGCTGATAGGCAGGTTGTGTGTTATGGTGGGTACCCAGTGCCAGGCTGCTCTCGTACTGAAAATAGCTTCCTCTCATTTTCAGAGAAATGGAACGCGCGCATCACTGACCTACGGAAGCAAGTTGAAGAGCTGTTTGAAAGAAAGTACGGTATGTCTACAGTCCTTTCATCTCATGGTTCAGATCAGCCAGGCAGGTCACCAGGAATTAGGCCTTCCTCACACACCTGTCTCTTATAGGGGCATATTAGAAACCTGAGCTTCTAGATCCCCATTACACAGACAGACACAATCACTTAGTGCTCTGTTTTTGGTGTGTGTGTATGTGTGTTGTTTGTTTGTTTTGAGGCAGACTCTCACTGTGTAGCCTTGATTGTCAGAATTCACCCTGAAGACCAGCTTGGCATCCAATTCACAGAGATCCACCTACCTCTACCTATAGAGTGGTGGGATTAAAGGCGTTTGCCACTATACCTGGCTCAGATACATATTCACACATTTACATTTTGTTCATCTTGACTCTTGGAAGCTATTTTTTTTATATTATTATTATATTTATTTATTTATTTATTTTTTGAGACAGGTTTTCTCTGTGTAGCTCTGGCTTTCCTATAACTCACTCTATAGACCAGTCTGGTCTTGAACTCAGAGATCCACCTGCCTCTGCCTCGTGAGTGCTGGGATTAAAGGTGTGTGCCACCACTTCCCAGGAACCTTTTTAGACAAAAAATATTAGCAGCGTCGGAGTATGTATTTTCTGTACCCACTATGTATCTGGTGCAGAGATGGTTGTGAGGGCCATGTGCATCCTGGAAACTGAACCTCTGCAAGAGCAGCAAATGCTGTTAACCCCTAAACCACCCCCTCAGCCCCCAACATATATTTTTTTTAAACTATGGCTGAGAAATGAAAGTCTAGAGTTACAATAAAATTAATTTTCTAAGTGCTGCATATTTTCCTTTATTTGCTTTATGATTCTCTTACTCTTCCTCCCACCTGTGTTTAGTCCTTAGTTTAATTCACCCATTTCAAAGCAGGAAACATAGACCCAGTCTGTGTAGGAGCAGTGAGGTACAGCAGACAGGTCATGGCTAGGCCAGGGTGTCATGTCTTCATGCTCCTGGCTTCCTCTTCTGAGTAGGCATGAGAGCTACAGGTGTGTCCTGAAGATCTGGTAAGACAGCAGTCCTTGTAGGATGCTGGCTAGAAGATGGTTCATGCTTGCTCTTTGTGTTTTCATATTATAATGAGCACTGTTCTGAGCTAGAGTAGTTCAGTATGACAACAGTTCCCTGACCCTGAGATCCTCAGCCATTTAATCCAAGGTCTCTGTTGAGACTGTAATTTATTGTATTGTTTTGTTTGCTTGAGACAGGGTCTTACCATGTAGAGCAGGCTGGCATAGAACTCACAGAGATCCCCCTGCCTCTTGAGTGGTGGAATCACCACCATGCCCACCAAGCTTCTTTTGGATATGTGTTCCAACTGCTATGAAATTATCATAACAATCTTTATATTTTATGAATTGAAAGCAACTTGGGGTGGTAATTGGTTGCGTAGGAGGAATTCTCACTGCGTTCTGTAGACTTGGTACTTGTGCTGGGGGATCAGTGAGTTCATACCGTCTGTCCATGTATGATATACTTGAAACTTTAATGCACTTGTGCATAGGACACCAGCTGACAGTGATGGACCTGGTGACCATGTCCTCCTGGCTGTGGACACTTCTATAACTGTTGCTTCATTTTACCCTTGGGTAAATAAATGGCTGTTATCATAAATTATGCAGATCAAGAATGTCTTCCTTCCTGTTACTTAGGAGAAATCCTTTTAGAAGTTTAGTCATAAATAAGAAGTGCTTATGTTCTAAAACCTCGGCAGTTCCATTTATAACATACGCACTAACCACTGTGGTTTTGGCTTAAACTTAGGAAGACAAAGCAGCATTGCATATTCAGTTGACATTATGTTGTGGAGTTTTCTCCAAGCCTTGTCTTGTAATAATGGTCCCTTTCTCTTTCTATCCTAAAGCTCAAGCTATAAAAGCCAAAGGTCCGGTGACGATCCCATACCCTCTTTTCCAGTCCCATGTTGAAGATCTTTATGTAGAAGGGCTTCCCGAGGGGATTCCTTTTAGAAGGCCATCGACATACGGCATTCCTCGACTTGAGAGGATATTGCTGGCCAAGGAGAGGATCCGTTTTGTGATTAAAAAGTAAGACTCTATCTGCACTTGTATGGGGTTCTTGTCTGTTTTGGTTGGTGCATTTTTTTTCTTTTTAATGCTGGCAAATAATCACAGGCTGTCTTTAAAAGCTGGAATGACTGTATATCTTTATGTTCCACCCTTCGTTTTTCGTGTGTGTTTGCATGTGTGTGTGCTAGTGTTAGAGTATGGCGGTAGATCATTCTCCCTCCTTATTCATTGGAGACAGGTCTCTCTCAGTCAAACTCAGGGTTCCAGATTCAGCTTGTCTGTTGAGCCTGTATCAATCACTCTAGGAATTATGCCTCTGCTATCTGAGGCTGGAATTACAAGTGGGCCATCTTCCCTACCTGACATTTGTTGAGTGCTGAGGATCTGAGCTCTGGTCCTCTTGCTTGCGGGGAAAGGATTTTACTGAGCCATCTTCCAAGCAGCCTGGCATCCACCTTGTAATGTGTGTGCACAAGGGTGTTGAGGTCAGCCTGGGGTTGGCTTTGAGTCATGGGCTCCTCCTGCCTACCCTGCAGTTGTCACTCTTCCTCACTATTCCCAGTGAGGAAGCAGTGACCACCTGTGTGTTGCTTTTAAGTCTAGAAAACTGAAAGCATTCATGTGAGCATAAGGACGAAAACTTAAAATAAGCAAAGCTGGGAGGAGGAATGAGAAGGGAAATGTTGGGCACTCATCACACTGATGAGGAAAGTGTAGCGAGGGTGGCTTCCTTCGCTGACTTGCTAAGCCGTGCAGTCCCCAGAGGAGGTGGTGCTAATGCCCCCCCTCCCCCCGTTTTTTACCTTTCTTTTTCTCTGCATGTGTGTGCGTGCACGCATGCGCGCGCGCGCACACACACACACACACACACACACACACACACACACACACACACAGGTACACATGGAGGTAGAGAGCGTCAGGAGTCAGGCTTCCTTCCACTGCGTGTGTTTTCATGATCAACCTCAGGTTGGCATGCTTGGCGGTACATGCTTACATGTACCTTGCTGACCCCACTTCCATATCTCTTGACTAAGATTACAGAGTAAAGTTTAAAGATGTAGGAGGGCATTTATCGTGCTGCAAATGGAGATGGAGGAAACCGCCTATATCCTTGCAACAATGTGCACACTTGGAAGGCATAGGTGGAGTGTCTCTAGGAAACTAAAATGTAGTAGCAAACATGAGAATGAGAGGGCCAGAGACTGTCAGTCTAGTAAGTGGGTTCTGAAAAAGTGTGCCAGGACGGGGAAAGGAAGTCAATGTATGTGTAGCATAGACCTTTAGTTTCTCCATTCAAGAGATAGTGGCAGGAGGATCTTTATGAGTTGGGAGCCATTCTAGTCTACATAGCGAACAAATTCCAGGCCAGCCAGGGCTACACCTTGTTTGAAAAAAAAAAAAAATGAGAAAAATGAAATAGTAAAAGTTGTGACAGTTGTTTTGCAAGATTGAAAAAAGTGCAATGGAGTCTTTGCTGTGGATGAGAAGTCACAGTTAACAGGGGTCAGTGTCACTTTCCACAGTACTGGACGGTGTAGGTGAGAGGTCACAGTTCACAGGGGGTTGGTGTCCTGAGTATCCAGAAAAAAACTTACCTGCTTTGCCTGTCTGTTCATATTAGCAGGCTCTCTACATCACAGCCCACCATCGTTCAGTGTTTTGTCCACTGACCCTGACCTAGCTTCCATTACTTCCTGATGCTCAGGTTGTTCGAAGAATCCTCCTGCTCTCCATTCCAGTAAAGAGCTCTGTGGGGCTGTGTGAAATTGGGATTATGTGTTTTATGTTTGAATGTTTGGAAAAATACTGCATATCTTTTGCCCTGCACATACATATGTTAAATATATGCAGAGCTTTAAAAAAAAAGTTTATAGTTGTATGGGAGACATATTTTTTTTAATATATTACAAAGCCCAAGGACTAAATTACTGTAAAATGTGTAAAATATCTGTAGCAGTGTCCCTCTTGAGCATCTTCTGAGACAGTTTGCACTTACTGCTCTGTAGAAGCCTTGTTTACTTAGGTCCAGCTGCGCTGGAGTGCAGTCACTCTTGACAATTGAGTGCTGTATGTATGCTGTTTGGCTCCTTGCTAGATACTGCCTGGCATGTTCTTACCGTTGAACTCTTTCCTTTTAGACACGAGCTTCTGAACTCTACCCGGGAAGACTTACAGCTTGATAAGCCAGCATCAGGAGGTGGGTCTCTAGCAGTGTGTGTGTGGGAATTTTGAGCACTCGGGGCAGTGTGGCCTCCTCTGTGGGTTATTATCCTCATAAAGAAATAGGCCTTTGACTAGCAACTCTGAGTCATTACAGAGCATGCATTTTAGGCCTCAAGTACCCCATAGAAGAATAATACTTCTGTTTATAACCACAGAAAATGGGTATATTGTGCCCTAAAGCCAGAGCTCTAAAAACGTCTCTGTTGTGAAAAACACTAACCAATACCGACTTGAGGAGGAGCAGGGTTATTTGGCCTACAGGTTACAGTCAGTCCATCACAGGGAAGCCAAGGCAGGAACTCAAATCAGGCAGCCAGAGGAAGGGACTGAAGCAGAGCCCATGGAGGAATGCAGCTTACTGGATTGCTTCTCTTGGCTTGCTCAGCTCCCCTTACACAGCCCAGACCCACTTGTCCAGGCATATGGCTCTTGCCTCTAATGAGCCAGGCCCTCTCACATCAATCAGCAGTCAAGATAATACCCTACGACGCCCCGTAGGCCGGTCTGAAGGAGATATTCTTTTACCTGAGCATGGTGGCACATGCCTTTAATTCCAGCATGGGAGGCAGAGGCAGGTGGCTCTCTGTGATTTCGAGGCCAGCTTGGTCTACAGAGCAAGTGAGCAAGTTCCAGGACAGCCAGGGAAAGGTGGGTTGGGGTGGGGAGTTCCTTCTACCAAGGTATATGTCAACAAAAGCTATGACACATACACAGATAGATAGATAGATAGTACATTTCTGGGTAGACCTGCATAGATGTATTCTACCTGGTGTGGTGGGTCATTAACAATTCCAGTACTT
The DNA here is from genome assembly GCF_943737965.1 of Phodopus roborovskii. NCBI lineage: Eukaryota > Metazoa > Chordata > Mammalia > Rodentia > Cricetidae > Phodopus > Phodopus roborovskii. Next base: position 9,199,908 of record NW_026126598.1, on the reverse strand, counting down.
GGGAGGTTAAATAGGCTGGTCTACTTGTCCAGCTGGGGCTAATGAGATACTGTCTCAGAAGTAAATTAGCTAAAAAATGTATTGTAAATTCTACATTTGTCAGTTGGGTAATGGGTCATCAATTCTAATAGACATAGAAAGGTTATCTTTTTAGAAATGGAGCCATATGTACAGTCATGCTGTCATGTGTTTTTTAAGGAAAGAGGTCATAGTTTGTGTTGTGTTCCTGTGGATGGAGTGGGAGTTAACCCTGTGAAGATTAATAAGTATTTCCCAAAGTTTTAGAGATAGCTTCTGTCAAAGAAAGATAGGGAGAAAAATTAATTAGGGTATTCTAACATTTAACAACCTAAGTAAGTAAAAGCTGTTAAGCTGAGGAAACCTACACTTCTCCCTCACAGTAAAGGAAGAGTGGTATGCACGGATCACTAAACTGAGAAAGATGGTAGACCAGCTTTTCTGCAAGAAATTTGGTAAGTAAGCTTTTCCCCCAAATTGAACACTACAGAGCAAATTTTTGGAAATGATACATGTGACTTTGTGTGACTTTGTGTGGGTTGAGTGGGTATCCCAAAGGCTTGAAGACGTTGTCAGATCTCCTAGAACTGGAGTTGCAGGCAGTTGTGAACCATCTAATTTGAATCCAGGACCTCTGGAAGAGCAGCAGGCTCTGAACTGCTGAGCCATCTCTCCAGCCCCAAATGATTTTTTTTGTTTGTTTGGTTTTTAAGAGTTGTTTCATTTTAGGAATGAATTGAGATGATTTGACTTAACCTAGTGTTTTTCCTATTGCTCTTGGTAAAAAATTAAGTATAAAAAGTTTTAAGATTATATAAAAGATAGCTGGGTGGCGATGGCTATGCCCTTAATCCCAGCACTTTGGAGCTGAGGCAGGCAGTTCTCTGAGTTTGAGAATACCAGGGATACACAGAGAAATCCTGTCTTGAGAAAACCAACCCCATCCTATCCTTCCCCCCCCCAAAAAAATACTATATAGAAGATCCTCAGGATTTTCTTTTTGCTTTTTTTGTGGGGGGTGGGGGACTGGGATGGATTTGGCCTTGAATACCCTAAGCAAGTGCTTTAACTCATACTGACAGTTATAAGGCAATTTCTTTAATGTGAGCCACACCCCAGCTCTGAATAATTGCTTAATACAGTTGCATTTATGCAGTAGCTATTTGACCATTTGGGTTCATTCTCTTGTCATTGTGTTGCTATGAAATGAGAAGGATATTAGGATATTAGGGCCAGGATATGCATCTGTCCACTGGCCTCCTAAAGAGTCACTATCATCATGTTTTATGTTATCTTGGTCTGTGATATTTATTTACTCTTATTTTTGTTGTTCTGAGACAAAGTCTCCCTATGCACATGGTATGTAGACCAGGCTGGCTGCAAACTCAGAGATCCACCTGCTTTTGCCTCTGAGTGCTAAGATTAGAGGCATAATTGACCATCCAGTTTCATGCGGCACTGGGAATGAAACCCAGAGCTTTGCATACTAGGCAAGCACTCTCCCACATTCTGGTGCTGTTTTTCTTTTGTGTTTTAGTGTTGTTTTGAGGCAACATGTAGCCTTTGCTGGCCTGGAATTTGCTCTGTATCCCAGTTTGGTTTTAGTCTTACACATTTGGACATATGTACTTGGCTTGTTAATATTGCGATGCCTTAAAAAGAAAGCTTATGTATAGGTATCTGCCTACACATGTGACTGTTCACCATTGAAAAGTCTGGTTTCCATTGAAACCAGAAGAGGTTTTGAATCCCCTGGACCTGGAGTTGCAGGTGGCTGTGAGCTGCCATGTGGGTGCTGGGAAGCTCACCCAGGTTTTCTGTGAAGGCAGCTGGTGCTCTTACCCACTGAACCATCTCTCCAGCCCCCCCAAATAACCTTTGTTTCTCACTGTCCTTGCATCAGGAACAAACCAAGTGTCTTTTTGGAAAGAGAGTTTTATTTTTTTCCACTACGCTGTGGTATAGTGGCTGGGTGGTAACTGAACACCATCTAGCAATGAGTTAGAGTTTGAGGCTTTCAGTTTCCCTGGCCTTCCACAGTGAGTTGGGCCTTAATGATATCTTCCTTCCATCTGAGTGTAAATCAGTTAGGGAATAGTAAAAAATCCTCCCTTTGTGTCCAATCAGTACTTTCCTGGACATTTAGCAATGCAGAGCAAGTGATAGCCATTGTTTATTGTTGGGCATGTCAACCTTATGACGCTGTGGTTTGTGTAGGAGAGACATGTGTTTCTGAGTGTCTGGTGTTGGCTGCTGTCAACTTTACCCAAGAAATGGCGAAGGAAGGAAGAGGAAGGGAAAGGAGAAGTGGCTGGTGGGAGATGGCTGGGCTTGGTCAAGCATAGCTAAGGAACCAGACGTGGCCTGGGATGTGGCTCTTGGTAAGGTGCTCGCATGGCATGCCTGAGGCCCTGGCTTTGAGCCCCAGTGCTATAAAGTAATCTTAGAAATCATTTAAAGAGAGAAAATAGGTTATTAAGAGGGTTGATGGTGATATGGTTCAGTTGGCAGGTAGAATGCTTGCTTAGTGTACATGGAACCCAGAATTTTATTCCAGTGACCACCACCCAAAAAAGAACTTTACTGGGCTCAGTGGGTGGCATTCTTGGTGTGTCTGGAAATGTGGCTGCTGGCAGCCGATAAAACATTGGCAGCCTTTGGTGCCCTGGGTAAGGTTCCTGCGGCAGGAGGGGACTGGAGCTCACTGAAGTCACTCAGGTGCCTTCCTCACTTTGACCAGCATCCACTTCCTGTTACTGGTGCCTGCACATTCCTGTGCACTCCTGCTCCCAGGAGGGGAGGTGACCAGCCCAGCCCTGCCCCATCTTGGGAGCACTAGGTCCTGTCAGGCAATGGGTGGGCAGGACTTCCTGGCCCTGGTGTGTGCCTTGTAGGAGGTTGCAGGCTAAGCAGGGGGTGGAGACTGGAAGATGATACAACATGGAGAGCTCACTGACCAGAAGGCAATGTCCTTGACCTCTGCCCTTTTCTTTTTCTTTCTTTCTTTTTCTCTCTATTGAGACAGGCTCTCACTGTGTACCCCAGACTGGCCTCGTAGCAATCTCTGTGCCTCTCTGAGTGCAGTGAAGGCCTTTGCCTTCCAGGCTCTACCTTTTGTCTTAACTGCTGTGAATTCAGACATGATTTCATTTCATAAAAAGCCTGTTAAAATTAGGTTTAGATTTTGTCTTATCTGGCAGGTATGACAGGTGTGGGTCTAAGCTGTAGCCATTTTTTGATCCTCTTGGGCACATTCCTTTTAATGCTGTGGTGGTCATGACCTGCTATGTGTTTATTTTTTTCTAACACTAAAGCCCTAATACGAAAGAAGGATTAAGACAGAATGAATTGGGAGATAGTTCAGTTGTTAAAGTGTTTCCCTCATAGGTATGAGGCGGCCCGGTCTTTGAACTCCAGAACCCATGGTAAAGAAAAGTGGGCATGATAATGCGTGCCTTTTAATCTCAGCAGTGGGGAGGTGCAGACAGGAGTGTCCCTGGAGCTCGCTGGCCGGGCAACCCAGCCTACTTGGAAGGTTTCAGGCTTGTCAGTAAGAGAGCAAGCCTGTCTCAAAGACACAGGTCGGCAGCCTCCAAGGAAATACACATATTGACCTTGGTTCGCTACATGTATGCACTGTGTGCACAAATGCAGACTCACACACTTGGACTGACCTTAAATGTAAAAGGGAAAGTCCATCCAAGATCAAAGAAACTCAGGCTTGTGTAAACCCTGGCTGCAAGATTATGCAGAGGTCACCTACAGGAGCCAGGTGCCATCTGTCTGGTGTCAGTTGTTGAATATTTCTTTTTAAAGCTGTTTGGATGTAGTTTCAGACTAGAGATTAGAAAATGCATTTAACCCTCTTCCCTCCCACACAGCCGAGCCCCCATCCTCAAACCCCCTCCCCCAGCTGCTCAGGCTACCTTGGAACTCCATCTCCCCCGGCCTCAGCCTCTGAGTTCTGGGGCTACAGGTTCACACCCATGGCTGGCTCTTTTTGTGTTTTAGTTGCATTTTTGGAGTTTTGCACTTGGGGGTTTTTGTTGTGTATGATTTCAGCCTGAATCTCCTGTCTTGCTCATTTTCTACAGCTGAGGCCTTGGGGAGCACTGAAGCCAAGGCTGTACCATACCAAAAATTTGAGGCTCATCCCAATGACCTCTATGTGGAAGGACTTCCAGAAAACATTCCTTTCCGAAGCCCCTCATGGTATGGAATCCCAAGACTGGAAAAAATCATCCAAGTGGGCAATCGGATTAAATTTGTTATCAAAAGGTAAGATGACTCTCTGTGGAACAGATTTTAAAAATTTTTGGGGGGTTGGGGGTGGCCAGGAGGTGGTGGTGCACACCTTTAATCCCAGCACTTGGCAGAGGCAGGTGGATCTCTGTGAGTTCAAGGCCAGCCTGGTGTACAGAGCAAGTTCTAGGACAGCTAGGACTACACAGAGAAACCCTGTCTTGAAAAACCAAAACAAGAAATTGTTTTCCCCCTGACATTTGAAGATGGGTGCTTTGGCCTGAGTGGTCCTTCCTGTATGTACTGTAAATGCATTGTTTCATTTATATGAGCTGATTGAGCAAGTGTTTCTCTAGTACAGTACTGAGGTCTACTGAATGGGGCCCAAACTTGGTACTAAAAAGTAATTGACAGACCTGTGTGGGAGTCTTGACACTGGCCCTGAATGCTCTGACCATTAATGTCACTAACACTTTCACAGGCCAGAACTCCTGACTCACAGTACAACCGAAGTGATTCAGCCACGGACAAACACGCCAGGTATGGTTGCCCAGAACTCACACGTCTGTCCGTCCGTCCATCCATCCGTCTTCCTTCCTTCCATTTATTTATTTTCGGTTTTTCAAGACAGGGTTTCTCTGTGTAGATCAGGCTGGCCTCAGACTCAGAGATCCACCTGGCTCCTTCCTTTTATTAAATAAATAGATAATATTTTTGAAAAAAAGTTTTCCATATTGATGGGAACTGAGCCCAATGCTTCATGTATTTGGCAAGAGCTATATCAATGATTGATGTCCCTAACACTTTTTCCTTTTCCCTCTAAGTTGCACAGACTAGCCTAGAACTCACTTTGTAGCGCAGGCTGGCATTGAGCCTGATTCTTCAGTATCAGAAGCCAAGCATGCCTGAGAAGTTCCTGAACACTTTATCCCTCCCTCCAGCTCTCACATTTCCGAACCTGTCTTCTCTGATGTTCCCTGTATCTTAAAGGGAGTGATACAGGTATCTGCTTGTCTCTAGAGCCTTAGGCCTTCATACAACATTGCACCCTGGCAGCTTGACCAAAGTAAGCTCTTTAGAAGTTTTTCATGATGGACTGTGGTGGCACTCAGGAGGCAGAGGCAGAATGAGTTCAAGGCCAGCCTGGTCTACAGAGCAGTTGCAGGAAGGCCAGGCCGATACAGAGAAACACTATCTGAAAAAGCAAACAAATTCCTTAGGTGATGTTTTCATGGTTATGGGCAATTGCAGGACTTTTGCCTCCCATTGGAGATGTGTATACCTCACCCAGGGGTCTCACAGCTGTGCTTGTGCCCTGCTCCCTGTGTGGCAGGCTACCCCGTTAGGCATGGCCACCTGTGTGTTAGATGCTTTGTTTGCTTTTTGTTTGAGACAGGAACCCTTTATAGCCTACTGTGGCTTCAGATATTTAGCAGTGCTCCCTCCTCATTCTCCTGAGTGCTCAGATGCTTGTATGGATTTGTGAGGCCCTCAGAGATGAGCACTGTGTGATGAGAACTCACCTAGCCGCACTAGCTGATAGCCACGGTTCCGTGTGGGATCTCCCAGCACCCTCCACAGTCCTCACCAGTGGCCAACCCGGTAGAGAAGTGAGGACAGCTGTGAGGACAGCTGCTCTAGTCCAGGTGGCAACAGCCGCGGCCCACCTGGAGGAGGAGTGGCAGAGTCCCTTTTGTGTGCCTCTTATGTCCTTACCTCTGTGTGCTTTGTGTCAGTGCTGTGAACAGCGAGCGTGATTGGTTACATTTGACTTTGCCTCTTTCCAGTCAAAGAAGATTGGAATGTCAGAATCACCAAGCTCCGAAAGCAAGTGGAAGAGATCTTTAATTTGAAATTTGGTAAGTGAGATACAGTGGTTATGTCTCACTTTACAGACAGTGGCTATGTTCCGAATGGATTTTAGAAGTCCCGTCTCTCTGCTTGTGTTTTCTCCTGTGTGTGTGTGTGTGGGGGGGTAGAGTTGGGGAGCCTCTCGAGCCACTGTGCTTCTCACCTGGACAACACGTGGCTTCATGGTTTGCTTAAGCTGGTTGGCAGTGTCCTGACCTGCTGTGATGAGACACTTCCCGAGACAGTTCCCGAGCTCAGTGCAGGTTTCCAGGGGGTTCTCCAGTCAGTCATGGAGAAGAAAGGATGATGGGAAACGCCAGCACTGTCTGCTGCATTGCACTGTAACATTGTTAGCTCTGTGCTTCTGGAGGCCTCAGCTTGGGCCTGGCCTCTGCAGATCAGTTTTCCTGGAACAATCGGGCTCACAGGACAGCACAGATATGTCATCAACCCCATGTTATTTCAGTGGCCGTAGTCACTTCTACCTTCGACATGGAGACCATTGGAGTCATAACCTGGCTGTTCTTTGCATTGAAAAATGTTTAAATGTCTCTTTGTTGGCTGGGCTGTGATGGCACACAGCTCTAATCCCAGCACTCAAGAGGCAGAGAGACAGGAGGATCTCTGTGAGTTCAAGGACAGCCAGAGCTACACAGAGAACCCGTGTGCCTCCCTCCCCCAAAAAGGTACTTTTTGTAAACTGAAGGAAGATGTGATAGTAAAGAGCATTGGCTGCTATTCCAGAGCATCTGGTTTGGGGGGCCCAGCACCCACAGGACAGCTCACAGCCTGCTGGAATTCTGATTCGAGGAGAACTGACTCCTGGCCTCCGTGATGACTCCAGGCATGTATGTGATGCACAGACATACACATAAAGTAAAATTATTTTTTAATGAAAAAGTGCTGTTTCTCCTGCTGTAGTCCTGGTTCTTGAGACACTTCAGCAGTTTGAGGCCAGCCTAGGCTTTTATACCAAGAACCTGCCCTAAGGAAACAAAACAAAAATACTGATGTTAAAAAGCATAATGGGGCAGGTGGTGGTGGTGTACACCTTTAATCCCAGCACACAGGAGACAGGCAGGCGATCTCTGGGAGTTTGAGGCCAGCCTGGTTTACAGAGTGAGCTCCAGTACAACCAGGGCTACACAGTGAAACCCTGACTGGAAAAACAAAGATATTTAATTCCAGATTTTTTTCAAATAATTAATGCCTGTAGTGGTCAGAAGAAGGTATCAGATGCCTGGAACTGGAGTCATGGATGGTTGTGAGCTACCATGTTTGTGCTGGGAAATTCCCAGGTCCTGTACAAGAGCATCAAGTGCTCTTAATAGCTTAACTATCTTTCCAGCGCTGACTTTTTTATTATTTACTTCCATGTCATCATCCTAAGCTAGGTTTGAATAGTGAGTCTCTGTGGCTGGATTGACAGGAAGTTAGCACAGCCTGGTTGATTCCAGACACAAACAGAAGAGTAGCTGTGTGAACTTTGTGCTCATGAATTGGCTCCTCTTTGTCTTTCAGCCCAAGCTCTGGGCCTTACAGAGGCAGTGAAGGTGCCCTATCCTGTGTTCGAATCGAATCCAGAGTTTCTGTATGTGGAAGGGCTGCCTGAAGGAATCCCCTTCCGAAGCCCCACCTGGTTTGGGATTCCACGCCTTGAGAGGATTGTCCGTGGGAGCAATAAGATCAAGTTTGTTGTTAAAAAGTAAGCTGCCTTTGCCCCCACAGCCATTTACCATGATCCCAGACTTGCTGTGCCTCTGTCTTTCTTCGAGCCCTTCATTCTTGGCCAGACCTCCTGTGTGGGGGAGAGCAGTGGCTCCTCCCACTACTCTGCAGAGCTTGGTGCCTCCTTCATTTCTGTCACATGTAGATTCAGAACACCAAGCTTTGCAGAACTTGAGATCGAACCCAGGGTCTTGCACAATCAAGGCTTTACTTTGAAGGCCCTTGCTCCTCATTGCTGAGCTGCGTCCCACATCCTCAGTGGATTCTAGGCAGTCACTGTTCTACTGACCCCTTCAGCTGAAGCCCAGGCTGTTTACCCCAGTTCCTTGGTGACAAGTCATTTAATTTTCTGCAGAGATTCAGTGGTTGAAGGAATTGATCTAGAGTTAATTTTCTATTTTTAAAGGAGTTATACAGTTGCAGAGCTGGCTGTCTTAGTCACTGGTCTACTGTGGCGAAGACACGCTATGACCAAGGCAACTCTTAGAAGAGAAAGCACTTAATTGGGGACTAGCTTACAGTTTCAGAGGATCAGTCTGTTATCGTAATGGTGGGAGCATGACGGCAGGTGTGGAAGACACAGTGCTGGGGAAAACAGCTGAGAGCTACATCCTGATCCCCAAGCACTCAGCCTGGTATGGGCTTTTGAAACCTCAACGCCCACCCTCAGTAACACCCTTCTTCCAGCAAAGGCCACTGCTTGGTGACTATGCATTCAAATATATGAGCCTATGGGGGCCATTCGTACTCAAACCACCACCTTCCACTCTTGGGTCCCCAAAGGGTTACAGCCATATCATAATGCAAAATCCAATTAGTCCAACTACAAAAGTCCCCATAGTCCATCACAGTCCCATACTGTTGAAAAGTCAACGTTCAAAGTCTCTTATGAGACTCATGGCAGTCTTTTTAACTGTAACCTGTAAAATCAAAAGGCAGATCACATACTCCCTGATGGGAGATGTCATTCTGTAAATATTTCTCATGCTGGTTAATGAATAAAGCACTGTTGGCCAATAGGAAAGGAAGATAGGAGGGGCTAGGAGACGAGGAGGAGAGAGGAAGGAGTAAGGAGGGGTCAAGATGGAGAGTCTGGAGAGAATAGAACCGCCAGCCGCTGGCAAGACCACGTGGAAATACATAGAAATGGGTTGTTAATTAACACAGAGCTAGCCAATAAGAAACAAGTAACAGGCCAACAGAATTATATCAAATACAGAGTCTCGGTGTGTTATTTGGGGCTGGCGTGGCGGCGGGACAAGACTAGGCGGCCGGAGGAAAAACCCTACTCCTTACAACTCTCGACATAGAAATGGCAGAGCGTACATTGCCATTCCAAAAAGGAGCGTAGTGAGGAAATACTGGACCAAAGCAAGACTGAGATCATCCGGCCCTTCTCCAAACTCTGCATTTCCATGTGTGATGTCAACGTGCTCTTCGGATCTCTAGTCCTTTCAGCTTTGTTGACTGCAGCGCACTTCCTTCTCGGGGCTGGTTCCACTTAGCGGTTCTCCTCGGCAGGTGTCCCATTGCTCTGGCATCTCCAGCATCTTGGGGCCTCCAGGACAATCATGGCCTCCTCTCTGGGCCTCCATTCAGGGCCACTTCTGACACACACCTGGCCTCCGCAGCTTTCCTTCACCATGGCAGGTGGTTCCAAAACCCCTTCTTCGTATTGGTGACTCTAAAAGTCAGAAGTTCGAGGCTAAAGCTGCCAAGTCCTCTGCTTGACGGGTTTGACCTTGCCCAGTCCAATTACAGTTTCATGTCAGCTTCTGTTTATGGTTGCTCGTGCTGCTTAAGCTTTTCGTTAATTCCTTTTCACAAGTTGGAAGCTGAGCTGGGTGGGGTCTTGCCCCGAAGTCACTGCCTCCTTTATTCCACTTAACATCAGACTTTTCTTTAAACTTTTCATCTCCTTGAGCACATAAGAGTTATTACTAACAACCACATGACACAGCCAATAAATAATACTAGGCTATCTGGAAATCTCCACTAATACCATTCATCCGAAATGCTTCACTTTAACCTAAGGCAGATTTTTAGGTCAGGACAAGGAGCAGCCACATTCTTTGCCAAAATTACTGATATTTTGCCCCTCTGGAACCTCTTGAGCTGGGCCCTCAGTTCAACTTGCCCTCAGTACTGCCTTCCCTGCCCCTACTAGTATGGCCTTAATTAAGCCTTGCTTAACTTGTTCAACCACTTTTTAGTCAGGAATTCACACTCCACCAACTAGCAGCATGGCCAGGCTTGTCACATCAGCACCACTTCCTGGTGCCACCTTCTGTTACTGTTCTAGTGCTGTGAATGACACCGTGATTGAGGCAGTTCTCTTAAGAGACACATTAGAGTAGGGGCTGGCTTACAGTGTCAGAGACTCGTTCCATTAGCAGCAGCAGCAAGGACAGCATGGCGCAGGCATGGCAGGCACAGTGCTGGCACATCCTGATCCGAAAACAGAGAACGAGCATGAGCGCCTGGTGTGGGCTTTTGAAACCTCAGTGCCGCCCTCCAGTGACACCTCCACCAGTATGGCCACACCTACTCCAACAATGCCATCTCTATTAATCCTTCTCAATTAGGGCCACTGCTTCAAATATATGAGCCCATAGGGGCCATTCTTACTCAAACCCCAGTGTTAACAGCACTGGCTTCTCTGCCTCCTGAGATCAATTTCCAGTACCCACATGGTAGCTCACAACTGTCTATGTCTGCAGTCCTGGGGATCCAACACCCTCTTTGACTTCCAGGGGAGCACATGGTGGACAGACAGACAGACATACAGGGAAAACACCAATACATACCTGTTTATTTTTTAGAAATAGTTCTGGCTGTTTGCTGTGTGTAGAGTGACTCACTGTATGTTCTTTCTAGGCCTGAGCTAGTTGTGTCCTACTTGCCTCCTGGGATGGCTAGCAAAGTCAACACTAAAGGTAAGAGGTAGCACCTCAGGTCATGAATACATTACTTTTCTTTGCTACTGTTCCTATGTCACCTGGGCCATACCCCATTGTCACCATGGGCCTTTGGGTTATTTCTTTGCTTTTAAGCTGTTTGACTTATTGCATCTCTTTCTTTCTTCTGTTTTCTGGCCATCTCAATGGAAGCTGATATTTGCATCCTCCTTTGTTCATGTGGAGGTTACATACACTTCCATTTAATGCATCAGGTTTCTTTGAAAGGAACCAAACTGTATGACCGTATTTAATACTCAGCTTTCACAGAGTACCTTCTGTGGCTTTTCACAAAGCTTGTAAAGGTAATCTTGCACCTTGCCTTCCAGCATTGCAGTCCCCAAAACGACCACGAAGCCCTGGGAGCAACTCTAAGGTTCCTGAGATCGAGGTCACTGTGGAAGGTGAGCTGTACCACATTTTCTCTTCACTCTTTACAGTTGTGTGGACTTGGTAACTTCTCTGCCTTTTATGTCTGAAAACACTTGATGGTAAAGTTAGGATTTTTTTTTATGGTTTTTCAAGACAAGAGTTTCTCTGTCACAGTCCCAGCTGTCCTGGAACTCACTTTGTAGACCAGGCTGGACTCGAACTCATTGAGATCTGCCTGCCTCTGCCTCCCAAGTGCTGGAAGTAAAGGCTTGGGCAACCACCACCCAGCACATATTTTTTTAATGCATGAGTGTGTGCGTGCATGTGTGTGTAGGTGTTCATTGTTACAGGCCATCTCAGATGTCACCCTCAGGAACACTGTTCATGTGCTTTTGATGAAATGCATTTATAGGTGGTTTGATTAGCAGCGTGCTTACTTATCTTCTCTTCCAGCCTCTGCTGTAGGGCTGTCAACTTTGGAAGTTCATAGTCTAAGATGACTGACACAGTAACAGGCAGTGGTCCTGAACCCTGAAACATTGTTTCCAAAGGAAACAACTACCTAGGGGGCACCTGGGCCTTTGATCCGTGTATGCTCTCAGTCATCCCTACGGTCATTTGCATAGAGCCCATTTTCTCAAAGAAAAGGTAAAAGGTTAAGTGTTAGTAAATAATGCAGCCTGGGTACCAGAGCAAACACCCCTGAGGAGCAGTGGCCCACAGGAAAAACAGACTTCTTTGCTGTTTTTAGAGAAGATCTGAGAAGGGTGACTTGTCCCCAGGAATCACTTGTAGAGTGCATGTGATGTTCCCTTTAGTCAAAAGACTTCACCTAGAAGCCAAGTCAAACCCAGGCCGAGCCCAGGTGACCTGAGCAACATCAGCAGTAAGGGATGGACGATGCTACATCAGCCTGAGGTTTCATCCTAAGGGTCTGGTTCACAGGGATGACACTGCCTTTGGTCTCCTTGAGGCAGGGACATGGGAGCCTCTTCCCCTGGATGACAGATGTGTTAAGTGAGTGCTGACATGCAAAGCCGCAGCCTGCTTGGGTGTTTTGTTCCCATTTGTGCTTGGTCTCAGGTGCCCTTTGACATCTGTTGCCAGGATCCTAGGGAAAACTGAGTTGCTGAGTTTAGGTTCAGGACGGGTAGGTGTGTAGGTGTGTGTGTGTGTGTGTGTTGTATTTTCTGGCACATGCTAACCAACAGTGAGCAAAGTGACTGTGGTTTGCCTTTGAATTTTCTCTAGGCCCCAACAACAACAGTCCTCAAACCTCCACTGTTCGAACTCCTACCCAGACCAATGGTTCAAATGTTCCCTTCAAGCCTCGAGGGAGAGAGTTTTCCTTTGGTAAATACATGTTATATTTTTCTTAATTTCAGCATTTCAAGTAAAGAATTAGTGTGCCGTGTCAGGAGGACAGTGGTTTTCCTTGGGTGAGTCAGTATGTGTCAGATATTAACATGCAGCAAAAGCTGGGCTGCCTGCCTGTGCTCTGGTGTGAGTCTTCCTGTAGGCCCTGTGCAGAGTGTGTACCCCAGCTGTGCCTGAGGCCTGCATGTGCCCAGAGCCATAGCTGGTATGTGGTAGACACTGTAACAGGCCAGGAGAGGTCCTTTGTCCTTCATTTCAGCATAGGTCAGAGTGTTGGTAATCCAATCTTAACAGTTTGGTATAGTTATGTGAGGATTGGAGGACAGGCAAGGCAGCCATATTTAAAACCTGTTCCTTATATAAAGACTTAGAATCATGTATGTATACATGATGTGAAAGGAGTAAAACTTTCTATGGGACATGGATGCATTAGTGGGCCAGGGGAAAGGGACAAGAGCTTATGCAGTGCACAGAGGTACTCTAAAATGTCCTCTGTCACAAAGTGACACAGTGCACGTGAAGGGAGCAGCCTGCTCTGCGTTCTCCTGTACTCTGTAAAGCCACAAAATAAATAGGAGGGGAGGTGAAGCCAGGGTTTGGGTGTGCTCCTTTAGTCCCAGCACTCGGAAGGCAGATAGTGAACAAAGAAACTACTCAGTCAGTGCAACGCTAAAGTAAGAAGTTCTTGCCCTTCCTCGGGGGACCCTTTGCTGACTGGTGGCTGCTCTCTACTCACAGAGGCCTGGAACGCCAAAATCACAGACCTGAAGCAGAAAGTGGAAAACCTTTTCAATGAAAAATGCGGTAGGTTTGTTCACAAGCATTGAGTGTGAAGTAGTTCTCTAATAATTGGTCTAATTTGCTGTTGAGATGTCTTTGGAAATGTGTGGGTGTCAGCCTTCCATTTCTACCCATTTTACTATCAAGAATTCCAAGAACACTTTCAAATTTGATCTTTCAAGTAAATAAGGATTTGTAGCTGCTGTTAGAATGTTGCAAATGGCTTTCCTAAGTTGTTCTACCAAATTGAGTGTGTCATGTGTTACAGGGGAAGCTCTTGGCCTTAAACAGGCTGTGAAAGTGCCATTTGCATTGTTTGAGTCCTTCCCAGAAGACTTCTATGTAGAAGGCTTACCTGAGGGAGTGCCCTTCCGAAGACCATCCACATTTGGCATTCCAAGACTGGAGAAGATACTCCGGAACAAGGCCAAGATAAAGTTCATCATTAAAAAGTGAGGATCTTCGGTGGAGAAGGCGTCCAGGGGCTGCCTTCACAGTGCGGTGTTCTGGGTTGAAATAGCTCTTCACAGGGCTAAGTTATTGGATGGAGAGACAGCTCAGTATTAAGAGTGCTTGAGGACCTGAATTCAGATGCCAGCTCTCTCAACAAGCTGGGGGGTGGGGGTGGGGAGCCTGTGACCATAGTGCTTGGAGGTTGGGCAGGGGCAGAAGGATTGTTGGAGCCTGCTGCCTGGGGTGGTGAATATGAGCTGCAGGTTCTAGGAGAGATCCTGTGTGAAAGAAATAAGAGTAATATAGGACACCTGAAGCCCCCCTCTGACCTCTGCACACACAGGCTTGTGCACCAGCACGCATGTGAACATGCCATGCAGCATGGGCCTTTTTGTTTGTTTGGAGGCAGGGAGGGAGTTACATACATGCTCTTCATGTGTGTACCCAGGCTGCAGGTGTGGGCGTTGCCTATTTCTGCTCTTGGGTCTCATGCTGATCTCAGTACGTGCTCTCCCCTTGGAAAGAGGATGGCAGCGACACTGGGGTGGCCAGAGAAGGTCCAACAGCAGTAGAGGCTGGTGTGATCGGTCTGCTTGGGCACAGGTTGCTTCCAAGTGTGGCACGTGGTTTGCCAAGCTGCAGGCCCCAGCACACTGCATCTTCCCTGTGTGCCTTGCTCTGGGTTAACCAGCCCATGCCTTTTTCCTCTTGCTTATAGACCTGAGATGTTCGAGACGGCCATCAAAGAGAGCACCTCTTCCAAAAGCCCTCCGAGTGAGTGTCCTCTGAGAGCAGCACATGGCAGCTTGGCTCTTGGGTTCTAGTCGTCAGTTCTAGAGCGGCAAACGCTGTGCACAGTGTTGCTCTGCAGAAAGATGGGGCCATCAGAAAGACTACCATCTTTAGTGTCTTACTGGAATACAGCCAGCATAGAAGTACCTGCCCTACTTTTGTCTAAACCCTAATCTTTTGTTTTTGCTTTCAGGGAAGATAAACTCATCACCCAGCGTTAATACTACTGCATCAGGCGTGGAAGACCTTAACATCATTCAGGTGACAATTCCAGGTATGATTTCTGCCTGCATCGTGGAGTCTTCTGGACTCCAGAATCCTTCAGGGACAGCTCTCATAGTGCAGTGTCTTGTGTGCTTCGCCAAAAGCCTGGCTGCACAGTGCCGGACCTAAATTCAGCCCTGCTCACTACACCATGTCTCTGTTCTTCAATAAGTCTGTGGGGGCTGGAGAGATGGCTCAGGGGTTAAGAGCATGGGCTGTTCCTGAAGACTTAGGTTTGATTTCCAGCATCTGCATGATGGCTCACAATTATTTATAACTACACTCCCATGGGACCTGACACTCTGTTGGCTGCTTTGGGCATTGGGCACACACATAGTGCACAGGCCAAACACCCATGCATATAAAAGAAATCTTTATAGCTAGGTGGTGATGGCACATACCTTTAATTTTAATCTCTTAAGTTTGAGGACAGCCAGAACTACTCAGGGAGATCCTGTCTTGAAAAAACTAAGATTTCTTTAATAAACAGTCTGTATGAAACAGCAAGGATGTTCGAGTTGTATCCTCTTAAATTGGTTTTAGAACATTTTTTATTTTTTCCTTTTTTTAAACTTTATGATTATTCTTTTTGTCTTGGTGATGTCATAATGTGGAAATACTCCCTCACACTCCTTTTTTTTTTTTTTTTTTTTTTAAAAAAGGACAGACTGTCTTAGAACTTGTTTTGCAGACCAGGCTGGTCTAAAACTCCCAAGTGGTGGGAATACAAGGCGTGCATCACCAACACCTATATAATTCTGGCTGGCTTGGAACTCAGAGATACACCTGTCTCTGCTTCTTGAACACTGGAGTTAAAGGTGTCCATTACCATGCCTGGCTTAAAAATCCTTTTTAAAAGGTGAAAGATGTATATGATCTGAAGAGAAACCGGAGCCCCATCCCCACAAGCTTTTCTACCACCCAGCAGTCATTAAAATCTAGCTCTGTCCACTTGTATCCCTCTCCTGTCTTCCCCATCCTGATATTCCAAAGACCCATACGTGCTGTCCACACACACCCCCGAGTCCCAGCGCTTTTCCCTGCACATGAGGCCTTTTTTTTATATATTTAGTTTGAAGCTGTTAAAAACTTAATTTTTAAAAAAAGAAGGCTGGAGAGATGGCTCAGTGGTTAAGAGCATTGCCTGCTTTTCCAAAAGTCCTGAGTTCAATTCCCAGCAACCACATGATGGCTCACAACCATCTGTAATGAGATCTGGTGCCTTCTTCTGGCCTTTAGGTATACAGACAAGCAGAATACACTCTACGTAATTAATAAACCTTTCTAGAAAACATATGTCAGTCCCATGCAAGTACACTCACTCTCATCTTTCCTCTTGTCTTAGATGATGACAATGAACGACTGTCCAAAGTTGAGAAGGCCAGGCAGCTGCGTGAGCAGGTCAATGACCTCTTCAGTCGGAAGTTTGGTAAGTGTTGTCTTTGGGAGTTCTGTGCTAAGAAAACATTAGATTTGGATGGCACACTTGACGACCAGGGTCAATATTTCATAAAACAGCACTTTAGTGATTGCTTTGAAGGTGACGGTCACACTGGGCCCTGTGCTGTTTGTCTTGCTGCAGGCGAAGCTATTGGGATGGGCTTCCCTGTGAAGGTTCCCTACAGGAAGATCACCATCAACCCCGGCTGTGTGGTGGTCGACGGCATGCCCCCTGGTGTGTCCTTCAAAGCCCCCAGTTACCTGGAGATCAGCTCCATGAGAAGGATCTTAGATTCTGCTGAGTTTATCAAGTTCACTGTCATTAGGTGAGAGCGCCCTGCTTAGTCTTTTCCCAGAGTACAATTGTGTGGAGTTGGCAGAGAAGCGGATGGGTAACGAGATGACAGGCACTGTTTTGTCAGGGCTGGAATCACCAGGCCAGTGTTGTGCTGAGCTGTCACACTCAGCTGCTGCTGACTGTTTTGGACAGTTCCACTGGATCCCTAGGTGGCTTGTCCTCAGATCCACAGAGATTCTCTTCCTTCCCAAGTTCCAGGATTACAGGTGTGGGCCCCCATGTATCAGCTGCTACAACGCAGCCCAGGCTGAACTTGACCTCTGTCTTCCTGCAGGGTTTCTAGATGTACACTGTGCCTTAAACTCTATTCTCCAGTGGTTGGTTTGAAACGGTCTCAGTATGTGTCCCTGGCTGTGTGTAGACCAGGCTGGCCTCCTCCTTCCAAACGCTGGGATTACAATTGTGTGTACCACCTGTCCAGCAGCTCTCCATTTCTCATGGCCTGTTTATCTTTTAAAATATGGTTACATCCAACTGCTGACATTTTATGGCTGCTTTCTCATGACAATGAAACACCAGTAACGGAGCCTATAAAACCTAAAGTAGCTGTTAATTACCACAAAATGTGGCTGTGGCCTTCCTGGCAGTCTGATGATAGACCTGTCATTCTGTCCTGACTGCTCCTTTGACACTCCCAGCCAGCCAGCTACCCCACCCCACCTCCCAGTGAGGAGCAGTTTTGTTTTCTTTCCACTTTAATGGAACCTTTTTTGGGGGTGGGGGGAAGTGGGGTTGGATGGTGTCTCACTATGTGACTGGTTTAGAACTCACTGTGTAGACCAGGATGGCCTTCAACACTCAAGAGACCGATTGTCTCCGCTTCTTATGGGCTGGGATGAAAGGCTTGTGTCACCATGCCTGGCCTGGTATGGCATTTTCTAGAGGTGAACTGCATATACTATACATATACTATATCGATAACTAGTCACATAAAACATATGTACACATTACATGTGACTAGTTATAAATAACTGACATATATTGTATATGATACATACTAACAGCACTACTGGAGTCATTGTTACAGATGTATTAGTCATTTCATATGCATCTTAATGTCTCTTCCATAGGGTTATAAAGTAGGACATAAGTGGCATAAATTAACCAAGTAAGCAAATGTTCTTATAAAATGAAAACATTACATTATACAATTCTTTTTTCTCTTTAGACCATTTCCAGGACTTGTGATTAATAATCGTGAGTATTTCATGAAGCTTTGTTTCTCAGGATTTGAATGCATGTGGGTGTGGGTGTGGGGGCGGTGCAACCTGCAAAATAACACATTATATCATCCATCCTTCAGTGCTCTGCCTATTTGTGAAATTGGTCATGTTGCTTGACTTCCCTCATCCTCACTTAGTCAGAAAATGGTAACTCAGGGGGAGGTTGGGTGGAGACCATTCTTAAAGGGCTCATTACAAGGAGGACTTCACTAGCTCTTGCCGCCTGAATAAAGCTCCATTATGCAGTCACAATGCTAAAGTTCAGGAGAGTTACAGGCCACAAAAGTGCTGGGCATGGTGGAGGAAAACCTGCAATTCCAGTGCTTGGGAGGCAGAAGCAGGAGGATCAGGCTAGAGTTCAAAACCAGCCTGAGCCACTGAGCCCCTGTCTCCAGGTGAAGAAGAGCTGATGATGGCTCTGCTGGCACAGCGTGCTGCACGGGCCCGGTGACCACTTCCACTGCCTGGACCCACATAGACGTAGAAAGAGATCAACTCCAGAGTTGTCCTGTGCCTTCACACACGTGTTGTGGCGTGCAAGCTCCCACAAAAATGGAAATTTTTACTTGTTGGATCTCCCTTGGAAATTTCAGTTCATCTTTTTTTTTTTTTTTTTTTTTTTTTTAAGACAGGAAGACAGAACTTACGTGTCTGTCATCCTGGCTGACCTGAAACTTACATAGACCAGGTTAGCCTTGACCTCGACGATCCATCTCCTGAGTCCCACATTAAAGGTGTATACCATCTCGACCTGCTCTCCTGTCTATAGGATTTTAATTAACATCATAGTTTGTATTTGGAACCCACTGTTCATAGATTCCTCTGTACGATACTCAGCTTTTTTTTTTTTTTTTTTTTAAAGATTGTTCTGCATGTGTCCCTGAAGGCCCGAAGAGGGCACAAGATCTCATTACAGATGGTTATGAACCACCATGTGGTTGCTGGGAATTGAACTCGGGACCTCTGGAAGAGCAGTCAGTGCTCTTAACTTCTGAGCCAGCTCTCAGCTTTATTCTTGTCCTTCTAGAGGACTCTGATTTGAGTTATGGTGGCATCTATTAGGACCACTAGCTGTTGCTTTTTGGGGGGCCCGGCACCCAGCTACCAAGTAAATCACGCATAGTCTTATTCTTTATGAATGCCCAGCCTTAGCTTGGCTTATTTCTAGCTGGCTTTTCTTATCTTAAATTACCCCATCTATCGTCTCTGGGCCTTTATCTTTATTTCTGTATACCTTTCTTTACTTCTTTCTGCATGGCTTGCTGTGTAGCTGGGTGCCTGGCCCCTGATGTCCTCCTCTCTGATCTTGCTCCTCCTTTTCTCCCAGATTTCTTCTATTCTGCCTAGCAGCCCCACATTTCCTTTCTCCTGCCTTGCTATTGGCCTTTCAGCTCTTTATTAGACTATTAGACTATCAGGTGTTTTAGGCAGGCAAAGTAACACAGCTTCACAGAGTTTTAAGCAAATGCAATGTAAAAGAATGTAGCACATCTTTGCATCTTTAAACAAATGTTCCAGAGCATAAACAGATGTAACACGCCTTAAAATATTCTACAATTAGTGTTCTTTTTTTCTTCCCCCTTTTCACTTATTTGTATGTGGGGTCCTGGGGTACTCAGATCTTGCCATTTCACATGCAGTGGTCAGAAAACAATTTGTGACAGTCATTTCTCTCATCTTACGTGGCCCAGAGTTTGAACTCAGGTTGTCAAGTTTGCAGCGGCACCCTACCTGCAGAGTTGTCCTGCCAGCTCTCCTCCATTCTTGTGCTGAGATGCACAGTTGAAACATGAGCATAGGAATGGTCAGATGTCACATGTGTCGGTAATTACGTCATCTAAACTGTCCCGTTTCGTTGCAGAGCTGGTTGATCAGAATGAGTCCGAAGGCCCTGTGATACAAGGTAAGAGACACATACCACCCTATTTCATGATTGCACCAAGCCCTGGTTCATACTGTACCCACTTAGTCACAGTGCACACCTGCACACACTCAAACACAGTTGGTTTCTTCCTTTCTTGCCATAACTAAAGGCCAGTAAACTTATGGAGACTTGGGCTCCTACCTGGTAACTGGACCACAGACCATGTAAACCCATGATCCCAGATCATTCGTGGTGTCACGATGCTCAAGTCCAGTGACCTAAAATAAAACATCAGCATGAGAAAGCTGCCTGTTGGTGTGTGCACACACACACATGGAGGCTTGGACTGCAGAGATGTCTCAATGGTTAAGAGCACTCACTGGTTGATCTTCAGAGGCAGCTGATTCAGCTCCCAGCACCTGGATTACAGCTGTTAATAATCCTAGCTCTAGGGCCTCTGAAGGCACAAGACCTGTCCATGGTACTGACAAAATAACCAAATAATTACACTAAAAAAAGTTGGCAGGCTATTTCCATCATTGGGGCTTTCTCCTTCCTTTTTCTCTTCCTCTCCTTCTAGGCTCTTTAAATAATTTAAAGCAACCTTTGAAAATTGTCCAAATGAGACTTGATGTGTTTCTCTTTAGAATCCGCTGAGGTGAGCCAGTTGGAAGTTCCAGCAACAGAAGGTAAGGGCTGTACAGCTCCCATTGTACAAGTCTGGAATGACTTTGGTGCTTAGACCAGCATGTTTATTTTGTGTTGTTTTTTTAATGTGTATGGGTGTTTTGCCTTCTTATTATCTGGAGACCATATGTATGCAGTACCCTAAGGAAGTCAGAAGGGGACATCTGACTCCCACCCCCTAGAAATAGAATGATTGTAAAGCTCTGCAAAGCTGTTGAGAATCAAACTCGGTCGCCTAGTGCTCTTTACTGCTGAACCATCTGTCTAGCCCCAAGCGGATAGACTTCTCCCTGTTCTGTGGAGACTCTTGGCAGGTTTACTCTGTTCTCCCTGTGTGGCTCTGCTGGCTAAATTCAAGATCCCTATAGCCTAGATGGGGCATGGCCATAAGCGCACACAGAGCAATGTGGAATCTGCTTGCAGATGAACACTTGGTTCCATAACAAAAACCCATTGGAGGATTCCAGGCAGATCGTAGGTTTGTGGAGCTTCCTTTACAGGCAAGCAGGGTTGCATCGGCAGTGTAGCTCATTGTCACCCTTTTCCTCCTCCCTTAGAAATTAAAGACTCTGATGGGAGCTCACAGATCAAGCAGGAGCCAGACCCCACGTGGTAGACTGCGTCTCCAAGGTAAGAGCCTCTCCCCAAGCGCCCTTCGTCCATACTTGCCTGCAAAAGCAGGTACCACTCCTGCTTTAGCAGAGTGCAGGTCAGCTGGGAGGTGCAGGCCAGAGTTTTTCTCACTTGAAGATGCAGAAGTACTGAGCTTGGGGACACAGGTAGAGGCAAGTATCTCTCTCATGTACTCCAGGCCAGCAGAGTGACATAATGTGGCCCTGTTTGGGGGTAGGAAGTGGGTGGTAATGTACAAGTATCCCCTTTAGAAGAGACATTTTGAATCTTTTGTTGCTGACTTGCACTGTGTGGCCCAGCCCCTGATAGGATTATCTGTAACCAGCCTGTCTTCTGCCATATGGCACATGGGGTTTGCCCAGTGTTGGAGTCTGCTCCAGCAAGTCAGCCGGGTTACCTGAGTAGGGGGTATGAAGATTTGGAAAAGAAACACAGGATAGGTTCGGGAGGACTGTCCATGCTTTTCAGCACATTGGACAGCCTTGAGTTTTAGACCCCTGCTTCTACACTTAGAGGCAAAGCAGAACAAAGAGCAGCATGCTCAGTTAACCAGCTCCCTGCACTGTCCTTGAATAGAGGGGCATCCAGGTTCACTATCATGTGAGTCCTGCTAGCAGCAAGCTGCTTCGTTCCCTGTCTCTGTGCCTTTTGTTAGCATCAGAAGCTTGTCTCAAGGAGACCAAAACAAGCAAGCTTGAACTCTAATGTCTTATAAGTCAGAATAGACTCCAGGTGGAAACTGAGTCACTGTGGGCCCCCACAGCCCAGCTCATGTTCTCTATGTGCCCTTCCCTGTCAGGCCACAGACCCATCTTTCACAACTGCATTTGAGCCTGGTACTTTTATCAGATATCAGTAGGGTGTGTGGCAAGATTTGTCTTGCTTCTGGCGTCCGGTTGACCTACTGCTTGCTTTTTTTTCTCCAGTTCAGCTTCCAGTGTGAGTGGGGGAGAAGAAGCTTTCGGACCCGCCCTGCCAGCTCTGTAATATACTTGTATAACAGAAATACCTTCTATACAAACCTTCTTTTCTACTTCTAGATAGAAATGTCTACTTTCTCAGCAGTTCTGTGAATTGAACTACACAGCGTGATGAGATGCGCGTGCCTGGCTGGTTTGGGAATGCACTAGAAGGATTTCACAGCAGTGCTGGAAAGAGACAGGGAATGGCAGGGACAACTCTTAGATTTTTATGCATTGGGCAGAGCCTTGGGCTGCGGTGCGTATTCCAGTCAGTGGAGATATTCCTACTGGGTATCTTGGCTTCCGCAGCGAAGAAAACCTCTGTGCTAGGCAGTGCTTTAGTTTTTCTATTGAAAATCATTTCTGTGATCTTGCACTCGGCTCTCCTTCCTGCCTGAGGGAGGGATGCTGTCTGTCCGTCTGACTAAGCCTTTGCCTAAGCTCCATCATGGTTCCTCTGTTTTCACTGTAATTAAAAGCAAGGCCAGCAGGCTCACCCGACGGCCAGTGATGAGCAGCGCAGCCAGTGTCTCCGCGTAGAGAGGACATTCTCAGAGCCTCTTTCACCCTTACTTTGCAGCAAGTAAATATCTGGGTGTACCCTGAAGGTCGGAGGTCAGGTATGCATGCTTTAACTGCTGGATGACTAAACCCTCCCCAGCTGGGCCCCACAGTGGCCTGGGGTGCTCTGGGGCACAGCTCTGGGTGGAGTCAGGCTGGGCTGTGGGTCTGCCTGGTTGGTTAGTCTCTAGCCACCTGTCTGGCCGAGGTGCCACTGTGGGGAGTGGGGCAGGCAAGCTCTTGTGCACCTCTGTGTCGTGTTCACACCCTCTGGGCCTGGAAGTGGAGTCTCACAGGTGATGCAGTTGTATAAAATTAACAGCTCTCTCTCAAGGTAGAGGATGGGATGGCACAGTTCTCAGTAGCAGCACCACGATGTTCACAATGGGAAATTATATCACACGGTAGCAGAGATAGGCATTTTTATGTGTTCCTTATATTTTACCTCAAATTGTAGATATAGGGTAATAAATAAAATCCATCCATGCCTTTCACGTGCTGTCTTCCTGAGTGTCTGGGGTGTGGTGTGTGGGCTGGTGGCAGGCAGTAGGGGACAGATGGGATGCTGTTGTCCCTAGTGTTTTTGAAGAAGTCACTGGTTTGTCCCAGAGCTGTACCCAGCCCCTACCCTGCTTGCCTGTGTTGAAGACAGAACTCTGAGGCAAAATCTACACCACATGGGGGCTGCGGGGATGGACGTTTCTTAGTCCCTGCACCTAGAAGCTATCTGCTGCCCAGAGCAAAGGAAGAACCAGAAGATGGTGCCCCCCACCCCAACTCAGGCTGCAGCCACCCAAGGGTGTGAGGGGGTGGCAGCTGTGCTGGCTCCCATGGTACTTAGTGTTCTCTGTACTTGCCTCATCCCTGGGGGCCAAAGAGGGGTGAATGCCAGCAGGGGTGTGGCAGCTGTCATGGTAACAAGAGATGCAGGAGCTCCAGCCAGGAGGGAGAGTCCTTGTTCCTTCTGAGATCCTTCAGACCGTTCTCTTTGGCCCTTAGTGGGTAGCACATGGTTGCAGGGCAGTGCTGCTCAGTGGATGCTACACACCGACAAGTAGGAGTGTCCCTGCAGTGAGCCTTGAAGCCAGCTGGAACTGCTGAAACTGGAGATCTTGGTGGCAGTAGTGAACAGTCAGATGAGAACTTGGAAGGCCCAAGTGGAGAAGGGCCCCGTGTGAACAGCAGTTGAACGTGGGTCAGTCAGTCCTGAGCGATGGGCGAGCGCCATTCTGAATAAAAAATCTAAAGAGAAAAAAGGAGCTGCTCATCTGGGGCAGCCAGGAAGCAGTGGGTGAGGCTGAGCTGATGCTTTCAGGGGCACACCCCTTTAGCAC
The DNA here is from genome assembly GCF_943737965.1 of Phodopus roborovskii. Classification (NCBI taxonomy): domain Eukaryota; kingdom Metazoa; phylum Chordata; class Mammalia; order Rodentia; family Cricetidae; genus Phodopus; species Phodopus roborovskii. The sequence continues at coordinate 9,176,012 of NW_026126598.1, read as the reverse complement.
CCACCCTCCCCCCAGACCCCTCCTCAGCTTCTGCCCTTCCAGTGGCTCCAAGGCTGAGGCCATCCTCTCACCGTGTGGACCTTTGGAGACACTACCTATGTCATAGCACACAACAGACTGTCCCCCTGGGCCAAACACACAGCTTGTTTACAAGTAGGTGGCATAACGGCGACCTGTGCCGGGGAGGCTGGTAGAGGATGAACACCGTGGTGATGGGAGTGGAGGTCCTGGTCACCAGTTCTCATGGCCTGGGATGCAGTCAGTCAGTGGAGTGCTGCTGACACATGCTAGGAAGCCTGGGTTCTGTTCCGGTAGTGCAGGGGCGGGCGGGGCGGGCGGGGCGGGGCTCCAGGTCTTTGAGCCTGGTTGCCCAGCTGCCCTGCTGTCTAGCCATCTGATCTCACACCTAGTGGGGTGGCCCCTCACCTGCCCCACCTACACTTGTGCACTGTGGTCTGGTTTTGAGGAAGGCCAAGTGCGGGAAGTTCAACTGACACAACGCCTGATTTGTAAGGTGTTTCCTGCCGCAGAGGGAACGAAAACAAGCCTTGTAGTTTTTAATTTAACTTGTACACCACTTCCAGGCAGCCGAAACTGCCCCAACTGTTGCGAATAAATTGTCTTCACTTGAAGGGCTTGATGGAGGCCAGCAGGTACAGCCACCCATGGTAGATGAGGCCATTTGATGCACTTAGTGATTGTAGGCGGGAGACCAAGACCCATTTCTGCCTCCTAAACAAAAAAACTCAGCAGGTGTTCAACGTTTCAAGTTGAAAGCCAGGTATAGCAGCTCAAGCCTGTCAGGAGACCATGGCAAAAGAATCAGGAGTTCAAGGCTAGTTGGCTACATACAGGAGACCCTCTCCAAAAAAAACCATGAAAGGGGCTGGAGAGATGGCTCAGTGGTTAAGAGGACCTGAGTTCAAGTCTCAGCATCCATGTAACAGCTCACAACTATAACTCCAGTTCCAGGGGACCCAGCACCCGTGGAAAAACACCAAAGCAGATAAAATAAACAGTGATAAGATTCTTTGACCTGAACTTGGGTGGAGAGGCCTGTGATTCCACCCCTCTGGGAGGCAGGGACAAAAGTCCAGTGGCCCACACTCGGGGCTCCAGGATATTGGAACCTTGTGCCTTGGTGACTTGCTGCATCCCACTGAGGAGTGGCTTCTGTCCTTCGGAGAGTCTGGTGGGCCCTTTGAGTACAGTGTGAGATGGTGTGCCCCACTCCTGACCCACACCCCATCTAAGTCACATTGTGAAGCCCACTCTATGCTGTGGGGAATTCTCTCCTTCCCGCCCAGAAGCCTCTCCTCTGTGGGTGACTGCCTGCATTCTCCTGGCTAGAAGAGCTGGGAATGCTTTTGCCTTGGATGAGCTTGCTCCTGGAGACAAGAGTCTGGGACACAGAGCCTCGACCAATATAAGAGAACTCACTTTACACACCTGGCCATAGCTTCCCAATTCATTCATTCATTTAATGTGTATGGGTGTTGTACACCTATGTGGATGTCTGCACTGAGCCTAGCTTCCAAAGCCAGAAGACATTTAATTCTGTGGAATTAGAGTATTCTGGGACTTGAACCCAGCTCCTCTGGAAAAGCAGTTAATGCTCTTAACCATGGTGCGTCTCTCCTATTCACCTGACAACACCTGTTCTACTTCACTACTTTAAGACTCAGGGCTAGTAGCCAGGCATTGGTGGTACATACCTTTAGTCCCAGCACTCGGGAGGCAGAGGCAGGTGGATCTCTGAGTTTGAAACCAGCCTGGTCTACAGAGCTAGTTCCAGGACAGCCTCCAAAGCTACGCAGAGAAACCCTGTCTTGAAAAACAAACAAAAAAGACTCAGGGCCAGGTGGCACAGGCAGGCCTTTAATTACAGCACTCTGAGAGGCAGATGCAGGCAGATGTGAGTTCGAGGCCAGCCTGGTCTACTAGCTGTTCCAGCTGGTCTGCTAGCTAGGTTTTTTTTACACAGAAAAATCCTGTCTCAGAATACCACCGCCACCCCAAGAGAAGAAACAACTCAGGGCTGACTGAGTTCAGTGCCTAGGACCCACATGGTGAAAGGAGACCACCAACTCCAAGTTTTCTTCCGACCTCCACAATAACTATCAGATGTACATGCTAATCCCCCACCCGACCCCTGTAAATATAAGAAAAAACCTGTTGGCTGGGGACATGGCTCAGTTGGTGGAATACTTGGCGAACATACACAACGCTGTGGGGTCCATCCCCACATAAACCAGGCATGGCTAGACCTTGCCTTTCTAAATGTTACCATCCTGGAGCACATGACCAGCACTTCTGGTGGCCATGGGGGTAAGAATAGACCTTGTCACAGAGCTCATGGGGTGACAGGGAAGCAGCAGGGTGGCCCAGTACAGTCACTTTTAGAAATAATGGGACGTGGCTCAATTGGTGGGGTGTCTGCCTAGTGTTCAAAAACCCCAGGTTCACTCATAAACCAGGTTATCCCAGTATTCAGGAGGTACATGCAAGAGTATCGTCCTTGGGCTAGCTGGGATACATGAAATCCAGCCACAGAGCCATCTATTAACTCCATTTTGTATGCAGTGTCCAGGAAAAGGGAATCTGACTTCACCCAGGGTACACAGTGTAGCTAGAACCCATTGGTAAGTCCATATCACCATGGGTGATGGCAGTGGCGCATGCCTTTAATCCTAGCACTCAGGAGGCAGATTGTCTGAGTTTGACAGTAGCCATGGCTACACAGAAACCCTATCTCAATGATAACCGCCCTGACTCCTGGCCTGAGCACTAACTCTCCACCACTTCCCCCAGTTCCGGCCACCTCTAACATAGTCCATGCTTGCTAATGACCAGCATTTGCCAGGCCTCACCCTTAACCTTATTTGCAGTCCACAAATGGCCAAGCCGCTTTTTAGATGGGGAAACTGGCTAAGGGAACTTGAGGAACATTGCCAAGGGACATACCAGAAGTTCCAGGTAGTCCTGTGGGTGGAGCTGCAGGGCACAATGCCCATAGCCTGGGTCTATTGGAGCCCTGAGAACATGGAACCCTGAGGGGGAGAAGGGAGTCCCCAATGTTGGAGCTGAGGGGTGTCCTGTTGAGGCCTCATGCTCCTCCCCCACCAACAGAGCCCATCTCTTCCCCCCATGTTGCTGAGATAAGTCTCCAAGTAGGCAAAGAGCTAGACAGCAGTGTTTCCGTGAGCCTGCTAGTACACATAGCCCTGCCCCACAGAGCCACAGGCCGAACCACAAAACCCTGTCCACCTTCCCCAGGGTCCTGGGGAAACCAAAGGCCACTGGTCACTCAGCAAGATGCAGCAGAAGGCTGGGCAATAGTGACACACACATATTTTATCCCAGCACTCAGGAAGCAGAGGCAGGTGGATCTCTGTGAGTTCCAGGCCAGCCTGGTCTATAGAGCGAGTGCCAGGACAGTAAGAGCTACACAGAGAAAACCAGTCTCGAAAAAACAAATAAAAATGAAAAAGCAGAACGGGCTTAGGTTAAACATGCCAAGAACAGTGGAAGGCAGTTTGTTTCAATCGGGGGAAAGCCCCATATTCCTTCTGATGGAAGGTCCCTAAGGTCACCTCCCTGTCCCCATCCCCAACAGCAAGCAAGTTTTTATGATGTTGTCTCTACCTAGACTTGGGGATTTCCTGCTTAAGGAAATGGCCAGCCTGGCCTCTGGTTTAAGGGAAGCCAAGTGGCAGAGGGCAGTGGACCCTGTCAAGACATAGACCAAACTCCTAAGGCCTCTGCCTGGCCCAATGGGAAAAGCTCTTGTCGAGCTTATGCCGGCTGACTCCCTGAAATCATACCCCCATTCATTCGTTTGTTCACTCATTCATTCACATCACTCCAAGGCCAATGATTAAAGGATATGGGCCTGAGGGGCTGAAGAGGCACAGCTCAGCATTTAAGAGAGCTTGCTGTTTCCCAGAGGGACTGAGTTCAGTTCCCAGCACCCTCCTGTAGGCTCCAGGTCCAGAGAACCTGGCACCCTTTCCTGGCCTCCACGGGCACTAGCATTCTAGTGGCATGCATTCACACCAAGATGCATAAGCAAAACTAAATCCTTAGCAGGGTTGGGAATGCACGCCTTTAATCCCAGCACTCAGGAGGCAGAGTCAGGTGGAGTTTAAGGCCAGCCTGGTCTACAAATCAAATTCTGGGAAAGCCAGGACTGTTACATAAAAAAAAAAAAAAAAAGCCTGTTTTAAACAAATAAAATAAATAATAAACCTTTATTAATGAACAATATGGGTCTGAGTTTAATTCCAGCTATAACCAGCTACGTATCTCTGTGCCTCAGTTCCCACATCTATGGGGGAAGTAACAGTCCCTACCACTCAAAAGACTGGTCATGAGATGTGACCTTAGGCATAGAACACATCCAAGTGCCAGGTGTGGTGGCGAGGCTGAAGCAGGGAGAGGCTAGCCTGAGCTACAGATACCTTGTCTCTAATCTGAGGCTGTAACTTTGTTAGCAGAGTACTCATCTATCACACAGAAGCCCTGGGTTCCAATCCCAGCCCACTTAAATTGGACATGATGTGCACACTTCTAATTCCAGCACTCAGGAGGCAGGAGGATCAGGTATTCAGGCATATCCTTAGCTAAGTAGTGTGTGAGGCCAGCTGGGGCTATGTGAAACGTCTCTAGAGGAAATACAGAAGGGCCGGACGCAGAACCTCTGACGGCTGACCCTCACCACGAACTTGACTGGATTCATAGTCACCATGGGAACACACCACTGGCTGTTTCCAGAAAACTTTAACTGAAGTTGAAGACCCACGCTGAATGTGGACAGCACCATCATCCCATGGTCTGGGGTCCCAGACTGAATAAAAAGGAGGAAGTGAACTGAGCACCAGCATCCATCTCTCTCTGCTTCCTGACTGCTGCAGATGCCCTGTGACCAGCTGCCTCACGCTCCTGCTGCCAAGCCTTACCCACCATGATGGACTGTACTAAAAAACCCATCCGTCCTTCCTTCAGTCGCTTTATCACAGCAATGGAAAAAGTAGTGGAGGATGGCTGCTCTAATGCCACCATGATGGCTAAATGGCTTTAGGCTGGAGAGATGGCTCAGGAGTTGGGAGCACTGGCTGCTTTTGTGGAAGACCTGGATTTGGTTCTCAGCATCCGCATGGCTGCTCAGAACATTTTACAACTCCCAGTCCTGGGAGGTTCAATGCAGAAGGCATGCTCATCGTGTACAAACATGCCTGAAATCACTCATACACTAAAATCTTTAAAACAGCCATGGCTTTATAATACAAAATAAGTAACGGTTAAGAGCACTGGCTATTCCACTGAAGGTCCTGAGTTCAATTCCCAGCAATCACATGGTGGCTCACAAAATAGTAACAACGTGCACTTTTCTATATATCTCCCAATCAGGTTAAAAAACATTGTTTCCCCCTCTAAAATGTCTTTTATCCATGACTTCCTTTGTTTATTTTCTCTATTTTGGGGGAGACAGGAAGTTTTGTGGTTTTGTTTTATCTTTAACACACTGTCTCTGTCCTTTACCCCACCCCACCCCGGCCTGTAGGTGTGTATGTGCCCATGGAAGTCAGAAAAGCGTGTCTAATCCTCTAGAATGGACAGTGTGTGTGAGCTCCCTATAGGAATCAGGAACAGCAGTGTACACTCAACCACTGAGCCATCTCATGAGGAGGTTTTGAACCTCGGACCTGGTCCATTTTAGGCACTCGCTTTTCAGCTTTTCAACTAAGCTACACTTCCCATCCTCAATTCACTTTAAAAAAAATGGGGGCTGGGAGATGGTAAAGGCATTAATCCTCAGGTCCCAGAGAAATGACTCCTGTAAATTGTCCTTTGACTGCCATACATGCATCCTGGTGCACATGACGTCTTCCTGTCCCTGCTGCCCCTGCCAAATAAATAAATGTAACTTCAAAAACATAAAAGCCCAAGAGGGTAGCAAACATTTGGTAACCCACCGCAATCAGGAGGGAGGAGGTGGCTGAAGGATCTGGAGTTCAAGTTGGAGGCCAACCCAGGCTCCAAGAGACCATCTTAAAACACCAAAAGATGAAATAAATATGAAATAATAGTTCACATACATTAAAATAAATCCCTTGTTATAACAAATACAACTGGCCCTGCTTATAGAGGTCATTACAAGGTCAAACACTAAAAAAAGAAATCACACTGCCTGTTTCTCATGCAAGGGGCCATGAGATAACAGGGTGAGGTCTCAGGAGGGCAGTGGGAAGGGTGGCTGTGTGTGGCCTCGGGCCACTGGACAGGCTCACTGTCTGCAGTTATGCAAGCACCCACAAGACAAGGAGGAAGTGCTAGGGACGTGATAGTTAGCCTGTCACAAGCTCCCCTTGGAACTTTCCGCAGCCTGCTGCCCCCCAGGCTCAGGTACACAGCAAGTCTGGTGTTTTTCCTGGACTTTCCAGACCACGCAGTCTGGGATAGAAATCAATGTGGCCCAGAGTTCAGTGGCCCAAGGGAGGAGCAGCATGTGAGGAGAACCGCCAGTGTGTTAGCCACTTGAATCTGCCACTTACCCTCAGCTGCTTATCATGGTGTAGCAATACGGGTCCCCACTTATCTGGAGACTGAAACAGCAAGATTTGAGAGTTCAAGGCTAGCCTGGGTAGCTTAGTCTCCAAATGACAAGAACGACTGGTGATGGGGTAGCTTCATCTCCAAATGGCAAGAAGTGTTGGCGATGTAACTCTGTAATAGAGCACTTTGCCTTGGAATCCCCCAGCCCCTAACCCCAGCCCACAGACCGGCTAGAACCTTGGCTCAGAGCCATCCTGCTTGTAACCCTGGAATCCCCAGATTGCATTACAAACCGGCCCTACCCACTTTTTTCCATTTCCAGCCAGAGTCATGACAAGGAGGTCCAGCATTGGCCAGCTGGGCTGCAGACAGAAGGCTGACTTCTGAAGGCCACCCATGACCTGCGACCCAGGTCACCTGGCAGTCTCTGGACCACCCAGTATGGAATGGGAGAGGCCAGACATGCCACCCCCAACCCCTGCCACTTTGAAAGCAGAGTCTCGCTATATATCTCTGGCTAGCTTGGAACCCACAGATCCTGCCCCTGCCACCACTGGGGAGACATCCCTGTGGACTCTGCCCTCCATCTACAAACAGAGTCCCTCCCTACTGAGAGCCACTGCCTTCAGGCCAGTGTCCGGGATCCAGGCTCACTCCAGGAAATCTGTCCAGCCAGCTTGGGGCGAGGCTCTGAAGTAGAGGCCTCCTGACGCAGAGCTTTTGGGTTTCTCCTCCATGGTATTGGTTCCATTGGAGTCTAGCTCCTCCAGTGCTGGGATCAAAGACACTCATCACCATGCCCTGCTCCTATCCCCTCTTCATCTCAAGTCCCCTTCCAAACAGCTGCCTGAGGAGGAGTCACACCCCAGGGGACAATTGTGGTCATGTGATGGCGTCTTATTCATGTGGGTGTTTGTGTGCCTATAGTCTATGTGTGTGTGTAAACATCGTTCATCAGGAGTCCCCTCAGTTTTTGAGACAGGGTCTATTACTGACTTAAAACTCACCTGGAAGACTGGACTGACTGTCCAATCATCCCAGAGTTCCTCCTGACTCTGCCTTCCCAGTGCTGGTATTCGTAGCACACACCAGGTTAGGGGGAGGGCTCCATGGCTTAAGAGTACTTACTTCTCTTGCAGAGATAAGGGTTCATTTCCCAGCACCCATGTCTGGTGGCTCACAACCACCTGTAACTCAGTCTCCAGGGGATCCAATGCCTCTGACCTCCACAGAAGCCTGCCTTCATGTATCACACATGCACGCCCACGTATTTAAAATAGAAGAAAACTTTGAAAGCATATGCTACCACCCAGCTTTTCTTTAACATAGGCCCTGGGGATAGAACTCAGGTTCCCTCTGGGTAGTGGTGGTATACCACACCCAGAGGCAGGCAGATCTCTTGAGTCTGAGACTAGCCTGCTGGTCTTTAGAGCAAGTTCCAGGACTACACAGAGAAACTCTGTCTCGAGAAAACAATAACAAGCAATAACAAGCCAGGCAATGGTGGCACACACCTTTAATCCCACCACTCGGGAGGCAGAGGCAGGTGGATCTGTGTGAGTTCGAGGCCAGACTGGTCTACAGAGCGAGTGAGTTCCAGGACAGGCTCCAGAAAAATACAGAGAAAGTCTGTCTTGAAAAACCAATTAAAAACAAAAAAGAACTCAGATCCCCAGGTTTGTATGCCAAGGACTTCACCAGCCAGCCATGTCCCCTGGGCTTTTAACTTTTAAAGACAGCCTCACATTGCCCAGCTGAAACTGGCCTGTAACTACTGATTCTTCTGCTGCCATCACAGTGTGTCACCTGCCTGGCCCGCTTGCCGGCTTGTGTGAGGTTATTTCCATGGCCTCACGCAAGGGGAAACATCTGAATAGAGACAGCGAGCTTGAAGAGAAACACACACAGAAGATGAAGATGGGAAAAGAGGGCAGGGTAGTGCAAAGGCCCTGTGTGGGAGCAGCAGCCTCACAACAGGTTTTCTATCCTTGCCTCCCCAACCACTCTGTGGGGCTCAAACAATCCCCAGAAAGTGAAAGACAGCAAGAGTGCCCTGGGCTCTTCCCACCCCCACCCCACAAGCAACAGAACTTCCGCTTTTGAGTGTATTTAAGGCTCAGCTCGGCCCAGGCTATAGGGAGAAGTGGTCCAGCCACTCACGCCCAGCCATGGGGGACACTTTCATTCGCCACATCGCCCTCCTGGGCTTCGAGAAGCGCTTCGTTCCCAGCCAACACTATGTGAGTAGCCTGAGTCCCCTGCAGGAGCCCACAGTGGGGACAGTGCTGTCATCCTGGTGCTACCAGAAGGCCACCTGGACCAGAGAAGAATATAAAGGGAAGGGGGACCAGGGAAGGATATGAGGGGGAGGGGGACCAGGGAAGGATATGAGGGGGAGGGGACCTTTAGGGCATGGGGTCTCTGGTCTTTGGGCCTCAGGCTTCTCTTGGGTGTCTGCAGAAGATTCTGCCATCCTGGACAGACACCCCTGTGCGTGTGTCCTTCTCAACTGCTTGGCTCACTGAGCCCCCATCCATGCTCATGAGCCACCACCCGGCGTCCAGTGTTTAGGACCAAGGCTCGCTCCTCCCTGGAAACCTCCCTGTCTAGTCAGCACAGGGAGAGGCCCTGCAGAGAGGGGAGCTGTTTGTCTCTCCCATGATGCTGGTCACATTAGAGGTTAGCGCCCCAGGAGGTGACATCACCAGGAGGGAGGAGAGTGGCCCCTTTGCCCTGGGGGAGGTGAGTTGGAACAATCTCTGCCCTTGGATCTATACACACCCGGGGCAAGAGACAAGCGCCACCCCATATTTGTGCAGAGCTTGCGTGGGACACTTACAGCAGCACTATGAGCTAAGTTCTCTCCCTTCTGCCCTCCTTCTCTAAAATAAATATTCTGAGTCATCCCAGACTTTGTAAGCCAAAGCCACAGAAAAAGAGCATTGCGGTCACTCTAGGTGTTTTCTTCATATCCTCCATTCCTTTCCCACTACAGACAATTTCAGGGGTATTTTTAGAGTCTCTCAATATAGCCTAGGATAGCCAGAACTCAAGGCAAACTTCCCACTTCATCTTCCAAATGCTGGGATTGCAGGCCTCTCTCTCTCTCCTGTGATAGCTGTCAAATTGCTCCATGAGACCTTGTCTTTGGTTTAAGATCCCCCTTTCCTGTTGCAGAAGTCAATTTGTTTCCTTCTCATGACTAGTATGAATTATTGCCTGAGTAGCTCAGACTGTGTTTGTCCTTATGTCATCCCAACAACCTGAAGACTTTTCACTAAGCCCCATAAATAAGGAAATAAATTATTTTTATTTTGTGTATTTCACCCATATATATGGGAAGTCAGGCATGTGCAGTGCCCTTGGAGGCCAGAAGAGGGCACCAGATCAACTGGAACTGGAGTACCAGATGGTTGTGAGCCCCAGTATGGGTGCTAGGCACCCTGTGGATATACTCAGTGCTGTCTTCCACTTTCCATCTTTCCGATGAGCCATCTATCCTTCCTAGTCCCCACTCTGTTCTTAAAGGTCCCTGCCTCTGTTTGCACAGTGGGGACAAATTTTCCCACCCCTGTCCTTTGAGAGAAGCCACATAGAAAGCACAGCTGGGGACTGGGACTGTGGCACTTGAGTAGCATACTCAAGGCCCTTGGTTCAAGCCCCTAAACCGGCAATACGAAAGTAAGCAAATATTGGCTGCTCCTTAAGAGGATCAGGGTCCAATTCCCTGCACCCATATGATGACTCACAGTCAGGTGTAACTCTCACCCCCGGGGATCTGATGCCCTCTTCTGGTCTCCAGAGACACTGCATGCATGTGGTGCATGGACATACATGCAGGCCCAACACCATATCCATTAAAAGAAAGAAAGAAAGAAAGAAGAAAGACAGGAAGAAAGGAGTTGAGATGATGAGATGACTCAGCAAGTAATAGACATGCTACCATGTCTGATGATCTGAGCTCACTCCTCAGAACCCTGGAGGTAGATGATGATGGACTCCCACAAGTTGTCTTTTCTGGCCTCCACATGCACCCATGCCATGCACATGTACACATACGTGTACGTCTATGTGTGTACACACACACACACCGAATAAATGTGAAAAGAATTTTCAAACACACCAGATGTTGACCATCTCCTGAAAGCTACAGTTAGCTACCCTGAGCCCACAAAGTTCACACCTATCTTATGACCCAGGCTACCCCCCAAGGACTGTCTCACAACAACCCTCCAGGCTTCCATCCAAGGCTAAGAGACAGCCCAGGGGTATAGCATGGTACTTGTGGGCGCTGAGTGGCCCTCCATGCGCTGATACCCCTCCAGGTGTACATGTTCCTGGTGAAGTGGCAGGATCTGTCGGAGAAGGTCGTCTACAGGAAATTCACGGAGATCTACGAGTTCCATGTGAGTGTTGGGGGGCACTCAGCTGCTGCTCTGCCTTTGTAGGCCCAAAGCTCAGCATGTTTCTGAAGAGGCCAGCCTGACCTACATACTGACTTCCAGGGGCAGCCAGGGCTACAAAGTGAGACTCCGTCTCAAAATAAATAAATGGCCGGGAGGTTGTGGCACATGTCCTTATTCCCAGCACTCAAGAGGCAGAGGCAGGGGGATCTCTGAGTTCGAGGCCAGCCTAGTCTGTAGCGTGAGTTCTAGTACAGCCAGGACTATTTGTTTTGGAAAAAATAAGCAAATGAGACAGGGACAGACAGACACACAGTATTTCATATGTAAATGCACTGGGGCAAGATCAGCCTGGAGTGTCCCCAGGTGGCACTATGAACAATGTAAACAAAATAAGAGATGGGAGAGATGCGTGTTAGACAGGAGGCAGCATGTGGGGGTGGGGACGGGCAATGGCTTCCCCTTCCAGTGTTTTTTGTTTTGTTTTTTGGTTTAGTATTTTTGAGACAGGGTTTCTCTGTGTAGGTTTGGAGCCTGTCCTGGAACTTGCTCTGTAGACCAGGCTGGTCTCAAACTCAGAGCTCCACCTGCCTCTGCTTCCCCAGTGCTGGGATTAGAGGCGTTCACCACCAACACCTGGCCCAGTGAGGGTTTGGAACAGCTCCAATGTAGATCTTTTGGAGTACCCCCCTTTTTTTCTCACGTACCTTAGGCTGGCCTCAAACTCGCTACACAGCTAAGGATGACTTTGAACTTTTGATCTTCCTGCCTCACTTCCTGAGTGCTGGGGTGACAGTACTGCACCCCTACACCCAGTTTATGCAATGCTCAGGGTGGGACCCAAGACTTCACCAGTGCTAGGTAAGCACTCTGCCTTGGACCCCAGCCCAGGTTTTCTTCCTCTATCTAGAAAATGCTAAAGGAGATGTTCCCCATCGAGGCTGGCGAGATCCACACAGAGAACAGAATCATTCCACACCTCCCGGGTGAGCACGACTAAGCCCCTCAGCGGGGACCCCTGGCCCAGGGCCCCTCCCCTGCTCTCCAAAACAACTTCCCACATACATTTGGACTTGACCTTGTGTGCATACTCATGGGTCTCTGGTGCCCCTACCCAGCACCCAGATGGTTTGATGGGCAGCGTGCTGCTGAGAGCCGCCAGGGCACGCTCACAGAGTACTTCAACACCCTCATGGGATTGCCCGTGAAGATCTCCCGCTGCCCACACCTGTTGGATTTCTTCAAAGTTCGGCCTGATGACCTGAAGCTGCCCACCAACAGCCAGTGAGTATTTACCTCCCTGAGGAGGGCTCAGGAGGACAACACACAGACGGTGGGGAGACCTAAGTTTAGAGAGGGCGAGGGACTGACCCACAGGCACAAAATGCTCAAAAACCTGGGACCTGGCCAACACTGCATCTACATGGGCTCATTACACCATGCTGGACGCCGTAAAGTCCCCCCGCTTCCCGCCAGAGAGCTGATGGGGGACCCTCCCAGGCCAAGCATCTCTGTCTAGCTGGTGGAGAAGGCCTTTGCCATCGCCCTAGGGTCTGCAGTAGGCTCTGCTTCCTCTGTCCCGGTTTCTAAGTCTGGCTGTGTAGACAACCCCTCACTCCTAAGCTCCCAGGGCTGGGCTAGTGGGTACCTTCTCTCTGCATTAACCATCTTTCCCTGGTTCCTTTCACCTTTGGGAAGTCCTCCTGCAGGTCTAACCTAAAGCCTTCCCTTCTGCAATGGGAGGCTGAGGGTCTGCTCCATATTGCCTGTTCTTTCTCCAGGGTGAAGAAGCCAGAGACATACCTGATGCCCAAAGACGCCAAGAGCGACGTAGCTGGTGAGAGGGCTGCATGTGCCCGGGGGTGGGAGGCGCCCAGCGATTGGCGGATCTATAATGAGTTCCAGTCCAATTTAATCTACATAGTGAGTTCCAGGCCAGAGCTACCCAGCGAGACCCTGTGTCAAAACAATGCATTCAAAGGCCACAGAAGGCAGTCTGGGAGCGTGCTAACCCCATCCATGGAGAACAGAGTTCCTAGCACCCTCCTTGTGTGAAAGGTGCTAGATGCTCAGTACATGCAGGACTGCCATTGTGAGCTCGGCCGGTTCACTCTGCAGTGTGGCCACTCCAACACGCCTGCAGCAGCTGTCCATGCTTTCCTCAGTGTCCCCCACAGGGCACTGTGTGCCAGGCTTTTCCTCTTAAGCCACCAACCAGCTCTCAAATCATAACACAGGGACTCGTTAGCTTTGAATGCTCGGCCTAGCTTAACCATGTTTCTGGCCAGCTCTTTTAACTTAACCCGTTTCTCTGTATCTACCTTTTGTCTTCGGACGTTTTACCTTTTCTTGCTTGCTGTCTCTATGGCTGGCTGGCTGGCTGGCTTCGGGCCCGGTGTGTTCCTCTTTCCTCCTTCTTGTTCTTCTTTCGATTCTCGAGCCTAGAGTTTTCCTATTCATTCTCTCTGCCTGCCAGCCCCACCTACCCTTTCTCTGCCCAGCTATTGGCTGTCCAGCTCTTTATTAGACCAATCAGGTGCCTTAGGCAGACAAGGTGAAACAGATGCAACACATCTTTACATAATTAAACACACATCCTTACATCGTTAAACAAATGCAGCATAAACAAATGAAACGCGTCTTTGCCTAATTAGAATAGTCCACGAGGGGACTGCCTTCCCTGCTGTGTCCACTCACCCTGTCCCCCTCTGGCCCTGCAGACATCACAGGCCCCATTATCCTTCAAACCTATCGTGCCATCGCTGACTATGAGAAGAGCTCCCGCACAGAGATGACTGTGGCTACTGGAGACGTGGTGGACGTTGTAGAGAAGAGCGAGAGTGGTCAGCCCTCCCCCTCCCCTGGTCCTGGGGTGACAGAGCCCAGAGTTCCATGCAGAGGCCCTAGCAGCCTTTGGCCCCCAGCTCAGGCCTGTCCCATGCCGGGGTTGCACTTAGAGGTGCCATCCCACCTGCTCATTGCAAAGGACTGTGAGCTCATGCAGCCAGGGCGGGATCTGGGTGTGGAGTTTGGGGATGTTGCTGAATAAGAGCATTTGGTATTCTTTCCTCTGTCCTCATCACCCTTATGGCTGAAGAAGGCTGCCAGGAGCCATCCCTCACCTATCCCTCTGTGCTCTTGACATAGGCTGGTGGTTTTGCCAGATGAAGACCAAGAGAGGCTGGGTCCCTGCGTCCTACTTGGAGCCCCTTGACAGTCCCGATGAAGCAGAGGACCCGGATCCCAACTATGCAGGTACTTCCTGCCCTCCGAGGCAATATGGAGTGTGGGATGAAGGAGAGGAAAGTACTCCTCTGTTATTTTTAGCTTGGAGGCCTGGGTAGATGGCAGTGTTGTTGGTCAGAAAAATAGGAGGCAGAGAGAGACAGGGAGGAGAAGACCACTGGGACCGTGTGTGCAATGCGGAGCCTGGTTTACAAGGAGCAGGGAGCAGAAAGCTGAGCTCACTGAGGCTGGGAAGGACAGTTTCCTGAGGACAGTGTCCTCATCCCCACCCAAGGGGGAAGCTGGCAGCTCCAGGGCTTGAACCGTCTGCACTGAATCTGAAAGCAGAATTGCTTGGTCACATTTTAAGATTGAGAAATTGTACCTGGGTGTGGTGGGGCATGTCTGGCACCTCATTGACTCAGGAGGCTCCTACAGGAGAAGCTCCAGTCTAAAGCTGCATGGCAGGCTGCAAAGCATGTCCCAGTCAGGAACACAGGGACACCATGGTGCAAAAAAAAAAAAAAAAAAAAAAAGGGTGTGTATGTGTTTCTAGTTTTTTCTTCTCTCTCTCTCTCTCTCTCTCTCTCTCTCTCTCTCTCTCTCTGTGTGTGTGTGTGTGTGTGTGTGTGTGTATGTGTGTGTCTTTTGTTTTTAAGACAGGGTTTCTCTGTGTAGCCCTAGCTGTCCTGGAACTCACTTTGTAGACCAGGCTGGTCTTGAATTCATGCAGGTCTGCTTGCCTCTCTCTGCCTCCTGGGTGCTGGGATTAAAGGCGGGCCCTACTGCTGCCTGGCTCTAGTTTACTTTCTATTGCTGTGATAACCACTATGACCAAAACCAAGTTTTGGGAGGAAAGGGGTTATTTCCCTTGTACTTCCAAGTAACAATCCATTGCCTAGAGAAGTCAGGGCAGGAACCTGGAGGCAGTAACTCAAGTAGAGGCCATGAAGGGATGCTGCTTACTAGCTTTCTTATACAATCTAGGACCACCTGACCAGGGATGGCCCTGCCCACAGTGAGCTGAGTCTCCCCACATCTACCATTTAACAAGAAAATGCCTCATAGGCTTGCCTACAGCCCATTCTGATGGAGATATATTCTCCTCAATAGAGGTTCCCACTTTCCAAATGACAGCTTGTGACATCTAACCAGTGTACCTGCACGTGCGTGTGCGCGCACGCACACACACACACACACACCCTCCAATGTGGGTGTGGCTCGGTGGTAGAGCACCTGCCTAGAATCCCCCAGTGAGGGGCTGCAGCATGGTCCAGCAGATGAGCTCTTTCACTTCATGCTGCAAACCCTTGGTGCCATCTTTATACTGTTTAAAATAAAACCTAGAAAGGAAGCTGGGCGGTGGTGGCGCACGCCTTTAATCCCAGCACTCGGGAGGCAGAGGCAGGCAGATCTCTTGAGAGTTTGAGGTCGGCCTGCTTTACAAAGCTACACAGAGAAACCCTGTCTTAAAACAAACAAACAAAAAACCTAGAAAGGGAGAGGAAAAGGTGTAGATCTGAGGGGATAGAGGAGGGACTTGTGGCAGCTGCACAGTTGGGGCAAGCCTAGAGCCCAGGGAGGAGGGAGTAGCCTCTCATTGCCCCTGGTGTTCCGTCTGTGGACCAGGTGAACCATATGTAACCATCAAAGCCTACGCTGCTGTGGAAGAGGATGAAGTGTCCCTGTCAGAGGGTGAAGCCATCGAGGTCATTCATAAGCTCCTGGACGGCTGGTGGGTGGTCAGGTAGGAGAGCCCCTCCTCCTGCATGCATCTCCCTGAGTGGGCTCAGGGGACCTCACTTGGGCTCTGAGCTGACTTGGCTTGTGATTCTGGAGTTACAAAAGCAAGCAACAAGGAAAATGACACGGAGACTCTTAAAAGTGTCACAACAAATACTGCAGGGTATACATCTAATTTCCTTCCCCTGCCCAGACTTGAAAGGGAGGGCTGGGAGTGGGGGGGGGGCTCATGGCTCCTTGGGTGTGAATGTTTGAAATCCCTTAGCCTGCATCTGGAGCCATGGTTGAGGCACTCTGAAGCCCTCCAGCTCTGTGCACACACCCCTCACGACTGTCTGAGCCTCCAATGTGGCCCCCCTTACAGGAAAGGGGACACCACCGGCTACTTCCCATCCATGTATCTGCAGAAGGCAGGGGAGGAGATGACCCAGGCCCAGAGGCTGATCCGAGGCCACGGGGCACCACCACGAAGGTGAGAGAGACCCCCCCCCCCGGCAGGTCTGAGGAAGACCTGAGGGAGGGCCACGGGTCCCTGGAAGGGTAGGCATTTACCAGGGTTAGTGCTGCGCCGATGACGTTGCAGGATGTGGCAGACACAGGAATGGAGGGGAAGGCAGGGACAGAGGTAGTGAGGAGCCCACTGATGCTTAGAGTCCTTTGGGATGGCCAGTGAGGCCTGGGCAGTGCCAAAGTCAGGACATGTTGGTGGCAGAGGGAAACAGGTCTGAAATCTGAGACAGGGTAAGATCCACGACGCCCACAGCTCTTACAGGTTCTCCTGCCTGCACTCCACTAGCTAAATGTAGGCTTGGGACCTGAGGGGATGTCACAGTCCCTCTGCATCCACTTGCTGAGGGCAGATTTCAGGGTGCTACTGCCTTTCCGCACCCAACTTTCTCAGGTCAGGCTTGGGGCCCCAGGGGTGCCCACCCCGAATCCTGGGGACAGGGACTCCAAGGTGCTGACACCTCCATTCTGCTGGGCCAGGTCAACCATCCGAAATGCGCAGAGTATCCACCAGCGCTCTCGGAAGCGCCTCAGCCAGGACGCCTACCGCCGCAACAGTGTCAGATTCATGCAGCAGCGCCGTCGCCCTGCGCGACCTGGACCACAGAGTGTGGAGGGCACAAAGAGTAGGAGCCAGAAGGGGGCGGGGCCAGGGCTAGAGGGAGGAGCTAACTCTTAAGGGCCCCAGGTGTAAGGGCTGGCTAGAACCTAACCGGGGCGGGGTGGGCTTTAGGGTGCGTGTGTTGGGGTTTGGGGGGGGGGGACGACAACAGGATCAGAACTAGGAAAAACACGCAGTTTAGGGCTGGGGCGGAGCCTCTGATGGTCCCGACATTCCTTTGCAGAAAATCTGTCAAGTCAGCATGGCAAGGCTCAGCCCGCGGTTCCCCCGCGACCCAGTGCAGACCTCATCCTGCATCGCTGCACAGAGAGCACCAAGCGGAAGCTGGCATCCGCCGTGTGAGGGCGCACCGCCCACCGAAGATGTCGCATCCCTATACCTGTATATATTTGTATATAGCCTGGGGTCAGAGGTTCCTCGATTGCCTTAATAAATGTTGTTTGGAGTGGACTGAGGCTCTGCAGCCAAGGACAGGGCTGGGCTTCCCTTCAGGGGTATTGCTAGGATGAGAGGGGGCAGTGAGCGCTGCTGGGGAAGTTTGCAGGAACAGAAAGGTCTGGTTGCATATTGCTTTAGTCTTTCCCAGGAACAACTTTGCATAAGGCCGATTTCATTAGTTTTCAATCTGTAGGTTGAGACCCTTACACAGGGATGGCCTAAGACCATGGGAAGACACAGATATGTACATTAAAATTCATAATAGCAGCAAAATCACAGTTATGAAGTAGCAATGAAAACAATTTTATGGCTGGGAGTCACCACAACATGAGGAATTAAAGGATCATAGGATTAGGAAGGTTGAGAAACAGTACCTTAGGGACTATGGGCATTGCCCACGTGTTTGACTAGCGTGCACCACCCTGGCTTCCAACCCCTGTACCCTATAATTGGGTATGTCTGTGTTCCAGCATCTGGGAGGTCAAGGCAGAGGCTCATGTCTGTAATTTTAGAACCAAGAGGCAAGAGATCTGCTGTTAGGTTCAAGGTTGGCCTGGGTCAAGTAGTGAGTTTGAGATCATGTTGAGCTACAGTGTGAGCCCGTCTCAAACCACTGCATCCCAAAATGTAGTCTTGGCAGAGAGGGTCCTAGGGGCTTATGACAGAAGCAGTACTCATTAGTGGACAGTGCCCACCACTTTGATTGCTTTCATGTCCTTAGGACCTTGTGGGTCCTTCCTTCCCCCAATGCAAAGAAACTGCTGGCTACTCTTGTATCAACTTGACACAAGCTAGAATTATCTGAAAGAAGGAATCCTCATTGGAGAAAATGCCTCCATGGGGTTGGAGAGATGGCTCAGAGGTTAAGAGCACCGACTGACTGTGGGTTCAATTCCCAACACCCACATGACAGCTCACACCTGTCTATAATTCCAGTTGTAGGGGATCTGACACCCTCACACAGACATGTACACAGGCAAAGCACCAATGCACATAAAAGTACATATAAACTGCAAAATAATTTATAAAAGAGAAAATGCCTCTATAAGATCCAGCTGTAAATCTGGGCAAGGTGGAGCATGCCTTTAATCCCAGGGAGGCAGAGGCAGGTAAGACCAGCCTGGTCTATATGGCGAGAGCCTGCAGCTCACACACAAAAAAGCCAATAATTTTTAAATGGGCTGAAGAGATGGCTCAGCAATTAAGAATGCTTACTGTTCTTACAGAAGACTATAGAGTTTCAGTTCCCAAAACCCTCATCAAAGCTCACAACCATCTCCAACTCCAGTTCCCGGTTATCTGATGCCCTCTTCTTACTTCCAAGGGCTACTGCATGCATGTGCTGCACATACACTCAGGTACACAAACATACTTTTAAAAAATACAAACTAAAATAAACAATATGAAATACTTTCCTCACTTCTGGAAAAACAGGTCTGTGTATCCAAATCTGTCCTCGATCCTCCTGCCTCAGGTTCCTGAATGTTGGGATTACAAGTGTGTACCATTTTTAGTGTTGTTTTGTTTCCCCTAAGCTAAAGTCCTGATTGATGTCTCTTTTGGATAGGCCGTCATGTGTGTGTGTGCATGTGTGCACATGCTGATTCAGGATCTCAAGTAGGTCAGGCTGGCCTCGACTTCCCTAGGTGGCAGAAGACGGCCTTGATCATCCTGATCACCCTGTCTCCATCTTTGGGGGCTGGAATTCCAACTGTGCACCCACCACACCCTCATTTGTTTTTTTGTATTTCTGATCTTGCAGATGTTGACTTGTACCAGCCTTAGGGTCTTCTGCAGTGTACTGGCCAGGAAGGCTGCCCAGAGGCCTGTGTGTGCAGGGAAATCCTACAGAGAGCAAGGACAATACACCCATGACTGCCAGACAGTCAGGTGTCACCGTCCACTGACCATCTGCGTCCCTGAGTGCACAAGCAGTAGTGGGCTTATTCCAGTGTCTCTGGGCTTGAGATCCAGAGACAAGGAGTCCACAACCCAGGAAATGTTGGCAGCTTCCTTAGGGTAAATCCATCAAGAAAGGGGCCATTTGGGACCTCACCAGCTTGCGCCTATGGGTGCTTGGATTTTTGGAGCACAGTTTCTCTTTTTGTCAAGACAGGGTTCCTCTATGTAGCCTTGGCTGTCCTGGCACTCGGCAGACTAAACTGCTTTAACTCAGAAATCCACCTGGCTTTTCCTCTCAAGTGCTGGGATTAAAGGTGTGTGCCACCATGCCTGGCTAGCTGGACATTTTTCTGGTGTGTGAACTGGATACACTGTAATTAGGTGAGTGTGTCCTTCCTGGTTGGATTTGTCTGGGCCACTTCTCCCTATCCTTTGACTGACAGACATCAATGCTTGGTCTGGCAAAACAAAGAACCGCTCCCAGGCCAGTTTCCTTCCCATTTCTCTGGCCACACAACTTCACAGACACGACATTGCCATGGTTACTGAAGACCACACCCACATGGCCCACTGTGGAAGTGCTTGTCAGCCCCCACAGCATCCCAAGTCACATTCCAGGGTAAAGAAGGATTCTAGAGCCGATGTCATAGAGTGGTACTGTAATCCCAGATCTTTGGAAGCTGAGGCAGGTCAGCCTGGTCTGCATAATGAAATTATGTCTCAAAGGAGGAGGAGAGAGAAGGGCAGAGAAAGAAAGGATGGAGGAAAAGTGAGGAGGAGAGAAGAGGGAGGGGAGGAGGAGGAAGGGGGTAAGAGGGAGGAGATGGTGGCCTTTAACCCTCAGCTTAGCTGTCAGATCCTGTGTTAGCTACCCTCATCTTCTACCTCACTCCTGACAATGTAGCCCCAGGCACAGAGAACGGCTCTGATATTCTAAAATAGGGGACAATGTCTGTAGACAATTGTCCTTAAACTCGGAAGCTGACTAGACCACAGGCCACAAGCTGGGAAAATGGGAGACATCCCTGTATGCATGCACACCCCCTCAGCACACAGAAACACACACCTTTCGCAGTGGGTTTATTGAAGACTGCAATATGTGAATGGACAACACAGGTTAGTCAGGAATAAGCACCACCAAGCACTGGAAACGCCTGTTACGGGTTTTACTGAACTATAGCTAGGCATCAAATGTCACCTGAACATATGCAAATTAGGATTCCAATTCGAACAAGAGGGGCTTTTATTAAACCGAGACGTGTTAAGAGTTTGTTCTCACCTCACAACAACCTATTAGACCTGGAACATTCTAGGTCCCCACAAAAAAGGGGGTGCACGGGAACGGCCAGGTTTCCATTCCTTCCTTTTCTCTCCCGGCACTTTCTCTGGGTCTTGATATTGATATGTAGCCCAGGCTGACCATGCTCTAACTCAGATCCTCCTGCTTCGGACTTCCCAGTACTGGGATGTCAGGCTCCAGTCGTCTCCTCCCTCATGTTGCTGCGCCCTGCTGTGCCTCCTTCTTGCTCAGCTTCATGATGGAGAAGAGCTGCTCGCAGATGTGGGTGCTGCTGAACATGGACAGCATCTTGGCACAGTGGCTCCTGTACTTAGGGTAGCTGCTCCAGAGGTGCTTGTAGAAGTCCGGGATGCCCACCTTGTCGTACTTGGTCCTTAGCACCGTGTTGCACTGCAGGTCAATCACCTCCATCTGGAGCTCATCGGGCACACTGTCAATCTTGGTGGAGAACGGGGAGCTGAACAGGGTGAGCTCGTTCTCCCAGGCCTTGAAATCTGACAGCCGCTTCTGGAACTCGGCCTTCAGTTCCACGATCTTGGGGATATAATTGAGCCCGTCACTATCGCTCTGGGAAACCGATTTCAGCGTGGGGAAATGGGCCAGGTTGTTCCTGGCCAGGTGGGTCTCCCAGAGACACAGTTTTGTTAGGAAGGCCCGGATGAAGTCGTACATCTGTGTCACCATCTGTGAATGGCCTTGGAGGGAGGCGTCCAGTGTGTTGAGATGTGTTGTCATGTCCACCAGGAAGGCCAAGTCCAAGATCCAGCCCTGGGAACTGAGCTGGGGCACAGGTTTGCCCCGGGAAGACATGAACAAATCTATTTCCTCTAGGGATTCGAAGAACCTCCTGAGGACCAGCCCCCTGCCCAGCCACTTGAGGGACGTGTGGTACAGCAGGCTGCCGTATTGGCTGTCCAGTTCATAGAGCAGTGTCGTGAAGTCACCATGGTTCATGCCACGGGAGCAGATACAGTTCACAGAGTCCACCACCACATCCATGACGTGGCCCATCCTTAACTTCTGGGCACACAGCCACTCAGGGTGAATGATACAGCACACAGACTTGAGGTCGGCTCCCTTGCAACATGAGGCTGCCCTGGCTCTGAGCTTTGTCACCAGCCCACTGTTGGTGTCCACCATGGCTGGGGTGCCAGTGGAGGCCACGCTCACCAGCTTGGTCCAGTCCACACCAAATTTCTTCAGGCTCTTTTCCACGCACAGGAGCATCTCATTCCCAGATCTGGCGCCCGACATGGGCACAGTGTCTAAAAGTTCCTCAGCCACATCGAAGTTGTCATCGACGCCTCGGATGAAGATGGCCAGCTGGGTGGTGTCATTGATATCTGTAATCTCATCAATGGCAATGGAGTATGCCACAAATGACCGGATTTTCTGTCGTAATGTCTTCAGTAAGTTCCCAGACAGGTCTTCCATGGGCTGTGCCACTGTGTTCGAAGGTGGACTTGCATTGGACAATGTTTGCTCGGGGCACACGATGTCCGAGGCCCCCACGAGATACTTCTGTAGCCCCCTTTTCAGTTCTTGAAGCTTCTCGTCCCGCGCTTGCCCCGAGTACTGGTCATAGTGCCGGCTGTGGTTGGTCTGGTAGTGACGGCGCAGGTTGTATTCCTTGGACACCGACACACTCTGCTTGCAGATCAAACACGTGGGAATGTTCTGCACCTCCAAGAAGAAATATGCTCGCTCCCACTTCTCTTGAAACACTCGGCCCTCCTGGTCTATCTTCCGCTTTCCCACTTTACAAAGACAGGGAATGGTGATTTTACAATTCCCTACCCCTTACCCTGTTTTCCTTTATCTTCGAGAGACAGTCTCCTGATACCTCCTCGGCTGGCCTTGAACTCACTAGGTAGCCAATGATAGGTAGTAGACCTTGGATTTTGATCCTCTTGCCTGTACTTACTAAGTGTGAGATTACTGGCATGTGCCACCACCACCCTCTCCACAGCCCTAGCTGTCCTAGAACTCACTCTGTGACTCAAACTCACAGAGATTTGCCTGTCTCTTCCTCCCGAGTGCTGGGAGTAAAGGCCTGGGCTTCTCTCTGGCTTTTTTGAGACTGCCTTACTCTGTACCTCAGGCTGGCCTTGAACTGCTAGTGAGACTCTTGCTTCAGTTTCCTGAGTGCTGGGATCACCGGTGCATGCCACACCACCTAACTTCCAAGAGAGATTTGAAATATTAAGGAAAGGCCTGGGGCCTGGGAGACGGCTCAGCAGTTAACAGCACTGGCTGTTCTTCCAGAGGTCCCAGGTTCAACCCCCACCACTCACATGACAGCACACAACTGTCTGTAACTCCAGTTCCATGGGATTTGACAGCCTTATACAGACATACATGTAGGCAAAACCACCAATGCACATGGAATAAAAAACAAAACAAAACCAAAATACAGTAAGGACAAAACAGAGGCGATACATGACTTAACCTGCTGTGGATCTCAAGAGAGAGACCTGGGTGGGGGTGGCCAGCCTGGTCTACAGAGTGAGTGCCAGAGCAGGCTCCAAAGCTACACAGGGAAACCTGTCTCAACAACCAAACCAAAACAAAACAAAACGGACCCAGGGGAGACTCAGACCCCACCTAACTCCTATGAGTTGTGTGCCTAAGTGTGCATGTGGGATTTGCGTTTGTTTTGGCTTTTTGGGACATGGTCTCTTTCTGTAGACCAGGCTAGCCTAGAACTCATGCAATGAATCCCCCGATCAGCCTCCCTAGTGCTGGCATTACAGACGTAGGCCAGCAAACCTTGCTCTGTGTGTTGGTATTTGAAGCCACTATAAAGGTAAGTGGGATAGTTCCTGATAACATCAATCTGGAAATGTAACTTAAAAGGATAGATGGGTGATGGTGGTGTACACCTTTAATACCAGTACTTGGGAGGATGAGGCTGGTGGATCTCAGTGAGTTTGAGGCCAGCCTGGTCTACGGTCTACAGAGTGAGTAGCTGGGGGCTGGGCGCGTGACAGTGCTTGCTCACTATACAGGAAGCCCTGGCTTTGATGGCTAACACCACATAAAACCAGACACGGTGTCATGAGTCTGTTAATCTAGCACTTGGGAGGTGGAAGCAGGAGGATTGCTGTGAGTCTGAAGCCAGCCTGGACTACATATAATGAGTTCAAGGTCAGTCTGGGACTACAAGTGTGAAACTGTCTCAAAACACCAAACAGTTGGGTGTGGTAGTACACCCCTATAATCCCGGCACTCAGGAAGCAGAGGCAGCTGGATCTTTGGGGAGTTTCCAGTCCAGCCAGAGCTACACACTGTCTCAAACAATAGCAAACACCAACCACACAAAAAGAAACCAAAATGAAATGTAAACCAGGGCTGTGGGTATGGCTCAAAGGCAGAGTGCTTGCCTGGCGCGTGTGAGAACTTGGGTGTCATCTCCAGCCCCACAACAAAACAATGTGCTTTACTGGAAGGTTCCAGGCTGCAGACATGGGACTCTGTCCCAAGTGCCCACCAAGACACTCCAGAAAGCACTGTCCCGCAATGTTCTTACTTTGCAGAGTACTCACCGTTACTAAGTTCAAGTCCAGGGAGTGGTCTGTGGGGAGACACAGGAGAAAGAGGGGGAGCTTGTTTTCATCTGCGTCTCTACACTTTTGGTGGCATCAACACAATGCTAGGCAAAGGCGGGAGTGAGGCTGAGGGGCGTTAGCCATGATGGCTAGCAAGATGCTCACTGCCAACCAAGCCTGAGACCTAACTGAGGTCAGTCTAGGGGCCCACATGGGGGAAAGAAAGAACTGACTTCCACAAGTTGTCCTCACACACAGGCCATGACAAGTCCCTCAAAAATAATTGTAATAAAATAATAAAAGGAACTGGACTGGAGACACAGCTGCAAGGCAGAAGAGAGGGAAATGCCTTGGAACATCTGGACTCTGAAATGAAGTGCAGCTTCTCCCCATCCAGCTTGCTTCCTGTCCAAGTTCCTGAGCTGTCCACCCAGCAGCTGCCCATCTCCAGCTTCCAGCTTCCTTCTCCTGTGAGACTTGCTCACCTAATCACAGTGAACTTGATGGAATCTGCAGCATCCAGGATCCTCTTCATGGAGCTGATCTCCAGGTATCCAGGGGCTTTGAACACCACGCCCGGGGGCATGCCATCAATCACCACACAGCCGGGGTTGAAGGTGATCTTCCTGTAGGGGACCTTCACAGGGAAGTCCACTCCTATGGCCTCCCCTGGGATGAGAGGTGGGGTACAAACTGGGTGACTTTTCCAAAACTCTGCTTTTTGTTTTTGTAGTTAGGGTCTGTGGTAGCCCACGCTAGACTTGAATTCATAGCAACCCTCCTGCCTCAGCCTCCTAAGTACTTGGATTACATGCCAGGCTATCCATACTTGGTCTTTAATGTCAGAATCTGAGCTGGACCTGGAGGCTCACATATATAATCCCTACTCCTTGAGTAGTTAAGGAGTAAGATCACTCTAAGTGTCAGACGTCAGCTAGGGTGATGTAAGTAACATGCTGTCTCCAAACCCAACAAGGACTGAGCTGAGCCTAGTGACATAGACCTAGAATCCCAGCTACTCAGGAGGCTAAAGCAGGAGGGCCAAAGGTTTAAGGACTGCTTACTCTACGGAGACTTCTGAAAAGCCTGTAAATGGCACAGGCCTGTACTTCTGGCACTTTTAAAGGCTGATGCAAGAATGTCTTGACTGAATTTAAGACCAGTCTAAGCTATATAGCCATATCCTGTCTCAAAAATAAACAAGTAAAAAGAAAAAAGTATTTTGGCTAGAGACTAGAACAGGCCTAGAGTGTTTTCAATGTTCAGTACTTCAAAAAGGGGTGGAGGGGGGTAAAGTTTATAAATGTGGAGGATGCCCAACTGGAAAGATGACTCCGCAGCTAAGAGCACTGGATGTTTCTCCAAAGGACTGAGTTTGATTCCCAGCACCCATGTCGGTGGCTCAAAACTGTCCTTCCAGGACACTGCACTCACATGTACATACCACAATACCACATCCCCCAACACACACATAATTTAACAAACACATTCTGGATGTATAACAAGACAGAACCTTACCAAATTTTCTGCTGAAGAGGTAGTTCACTTGTTCTCGAAGCTGTTTAATTTTCTCAATGCCTGACAGTCTCTCTTTCTCATTATCTAAAGATAATTTGGAGAAGCAAAGCAGGCTCACTCATACATTGGGTTTTTTTTTTTTTTTTTTCTTCTCCAAGACAGATATTAACAGAAATGCCTTTTGGTATTCTACCTGCTGTGGTGGTTTGAATAGGTATGGGAATGCTTGATGCATAGGGAGTGGCACCATTAGGAGGTGTGGCCTTGCTGGAGTGGGTGTGGCCTTGCTGGAGGAAGTGTGTCATCATGGGGGCGGGCTTTGAGGTCTCCTGTGCTCAAGCTAGGCCTAGTGTGGCACACAGTCTCCTGCTGCTGCCTGTAGATCAAGATGCAGAACTCTCAGCAGCTTCTCCAGCACCACATTGGCTGGCATGCTGCCATGACGATAACAGACTAACCTCTAAAAGTGTCTTCCTTTATAAGAGTAGCTGCGGTCATGGTGTCTCTTCACAGTAATAGAAACCCTAACTAAGACACCCATCTTATCATTTGGTTACCTGAGCACAATAGATATGAGTCTGGGAAATTCACAAGGTGGAAATTTGTGAAGTCTGTAGATGATAATTTTCCAAATGACAACCCTATGGAAACATGCCAGATATTACCTTTAAGAAATTACTTGTATTTATGTGTGTGCCACATGCATGCAAGAGCCCTTTGATGAGGATATGGGATGGAGCTACAAGTGGCTGAGAGCAGATGTGGGAATGGGAACCAAACCCTGGTCTTCCACCAGAGCCGTAATCCCTCTTAGCTGTTGAGTTGTTCCAGGCCCTGTTCAGGTCACTTTTAGCCACAGCATCAATGCTGCATGAGACCACTGCCTTCAATTGCTGCAGCACAAACCTCACCTCATGCAACAAGACAAGACAAGAAGAAAAAAATGATGCTAGAAGGGAATATTTCCAATACTTCAAAATTTTTGTTTTTTTCCAGACAGCGTTTCTCTCTGTAGCCTTCACTGTACTGGAACTCACTCTGTAGGCCAGGCTGGCCTTGAATTACAGATCTGCCTGCCTCTGCCTTCTAAGTGCTGGGATTAAAGTCATGCCCCAACAAGCCTGGCTCTTATTTAAAAAAAAAATAAGATTGGTGTGGAGTGCACACCTTTAGTCTTAGTATTTGGGAAGCAGAAGCAGGCAGATCTCTGTGAGTTTGAGGCCATCCTGGTCTATAGAGCGAGTTTCAGGATAGTCAGGAATACACAGAAAAATCCTGCCTTGAAAACCAAAACATTAAAAAAAAATATCTAAAAATAAATGCATTTGAAAAAGATGGTGAGTGGGAGTGGGGCAGGCCTTGGCCAGGGAGAAGACTCAGCAGCTAAGAGCTCTTGTGGCTCTTGTAGAGGGCTGGAGAGATGGCTCAGTGATTAAGAGCATTTGCTCATTTGCTAGGTTCATTCCCAGCACCCATACAAGCCAGCCCACAACTGCCTGCAATTACCACTTCAGGAGATCTAATGCCCTCTACTGGCCTCCCAAGACACTGCACTCACTGACAGATAAACACACACAACGCATAATTAAAGGAAAGCAATCTTTACAAAAAGAACAACATTTAATCCCAGCACTCAGGAGGCAGAGGCAGGAGGATCTCTGTGAATTTGAGATCAGCCTGGTCTACAAGGTGAGTTCCAGGACAGCCAGGGCTGTTACACACAAAAATCAAGTCTCAAAAATCAAAAATAAACCAAAACCAAAACAAAAAAAGAAAAGAAAAATAAGATACAAAAGATGACAATGAGGGTGGGAGAGAGGGAGGGAGGGGGAACTGTGATTGATATGTAAAATAAAAATTAATAATAATAAAAAAAGTGACAGTAAATGAGTGTCCTACCTGGAACCTGTACGATCCTAAGATCTTCAACGCCTGCTGCGGAGTTTACAATGTTGGCCGGATTTGCGTTTCCTTAAGAGAGGAGAGTTAGGATGAACAGAGAACCAATCTCTAGAACCCACCTGTTATTTGATGAGAAGTGCAGATCGGATGTTTTACGTCCCGAGGAGAAGAGTGAGCAGCAGTGTGGGGGGCGGAGGGATGGCTGACCCTGAAGGGCTGCAAGGGTGCTTCAGGAGGGGACCGGGGGAAGCTCCACCCTGATGCTGGGGCTCCACCATGGAGGGGGGCCCAGAGTGAACAGAAAGAAGGGCTGGGCGCCAGCATCCATCTCTTGGCTTCCTGACTGTGGATACGGCGTGACCAGATACCTCAGGCTCTGGCTGCAGTGCCTTCTACACCGTGAAAGACTGTATCCCCTAGACTGTCAGTCACAAGTGACACTTCTTCCTTAAAGTGGCTGATTTTCTTAGAAAAATATCTTTTTATTTATGTGCATAAATGTGGGTCTACGTTTGGATTTGTGCATGTGAGTACAGTGGAGGCCAAAGAGGGCTTTAGCTGCCCTGAAGCTGGAGTTACAGGCAGTTGTGAGCCTGGATATGGGTGCTGGGAACCAAAGTCGGGTCCTCGGAAGATCGATGCCCTCGCTTAACCGCAGCCCCTTTAATCGGGCATTTTGTTGCAGCATTATGACAGTAACTAGCATGCCAGGTGGATGACAGTGATTGGTACTGAACTTTGCAGCTTAACGGGATTACCAAGGAAAGAGGGACTTTATCTTACTCTCACCACTCCACCTGTATTCATTTACTTAGTTTGCAAATCAAAGTGAGCAACTTTAAAGAGCTAAAAAAACAAAGCATTACACGTGTGGAAATAGAAAGAGACATGGCATCATTTAACTTGGCTCTTGAATTGCCTTCCTTGGCAAACCGACATTTGCGGGCCAGAAATTACTTCTCTTCCTGTCTTCACACAGCTGCCTTGAGGAACATTTGCTTTCATGGCATACGCTGTTCTTTTGGCTTGGAGAACGTATTTTCTTTGTTTTTAGAGGTAGCTGGTGAAGCCTGCTTTCCAGGCCCCACTGCTTAAGGATTCCTTTGTCTGAGAGAACTCTGCCTCTTTCCTGTGTTTCAGCTCATCAGTCAGAGCTGGTTTGGAAACAGCCACATGTGCAAGGTTCTCCAGCATCAAATCCCTATACAGGGCCTTCTGAATGTCAGGAGAGCTCACCTCTGCTTAGTGAAGCACATGGTGACATCTCCAAAACTGAATGATTCTTGAGGCTCACTCATTGAGGAGACAGCTGACACCACTAAGTCTTTTATTTTTGTTGTAAAGGTAAAATTATCAGGACCAAGGCCTTCACAAATGGAGGGTGAGGACACCACAAACCAAACCCACAAGCATTAATTCTAATTATAGTGAAAGGTCTATTAATCATCCATATTTGGGTGACAGAAATGGCTCAGTGGGTAAACGTACTTTTTCTGCAAAGTTAGTGACCTCTGTTTGGTCCCCAGAACCCACAGAGTTGTCCTCTGACCTCCACATGTACTGTGGTATGGTCATCTGTCCCAGTTAATTCTCTATGTGATAAGATACTGTTGCCGAGGCAACTTATAGAAGGGTTTATTTGGCCTATGGTTTCAGAGGGCTACAGTCCACGACCATCAAGGCAGGGAGCATGGCAGTAGGCCGGTAAGCTCTGTGCTAGGGCAGGAGCTGAGAGCTCACCTCTTGATCTACGAGCGCAAGGCAGAGAGAACCGACACACCTCCACCCCCAAGGCCACACCTCTAAACCCTTCCTAAACAGTGCCACCAACTGGAGACCACGCATGCAAACATGTGAGCCTGTGGGGGCATTCTCATTTAAACCAACACAGAACCCACCACGAGCATGAATGTGAGCATGCACACTGGCTTCAATCAGCATCCTGCAATAATCCTTTCAGAGTCAGTGAATGCCACTCTGACCATGTGACAATCACAAGTGTCTCTGGTGACTCACCTTCCATTTTCACATCAGTCTCAGGGTCCTCATTTGTCCCTGAAGAGACGAGTGGAGTGGACTCTTGAAAAGAAAAGGTCTAAAATGACATTCATTATTACGTAATCTCAGGTTCCAAGAGTTTACTGTCACCATCCCACCCCTCACCCAAATCTATCCTCACCCTGGAGTTGTTTTGTTTGGAGGCAAGGACTCACTTTGTAGCTCAGGCTCGCCTCATTTTAGAATTTTAAAAAAGATTTATTTTATGTATGAGTGTTTGCTCACATGCCTATGTGTATGTGCAATTCAAGCAGAGATCAGAAGATGTCAGATCTCCTAGAACTGGAGTTACAGTTGTAAGCAGCTATTGAGTGCTGGGAACTGAACTCAGGTCTTCTGGGAGAGCAGCAAGTGTTCGTACTGCTGAGCCATCTCTCCAACTCCTAGCTTGAAATTTTAATGTATGTTTTGTACATACTAAACACACAGTGAATTTTAATTTTATCAGAGATCATCATCATGCATGGATGGATAATTTCAGGATGGGGGACATGGCTCAGTTAGTAGAGAGCTTGCCTAGCATGTACCAAGCCCTGCCTTCCATCCCTAGCAAGTGCCTAAGGATCAAGAAGTTGAAAGTTGGGACTGGAGAGATGGCTCAGAGGTTAAGAGCACTGGCTGCTCTTCCAGAGGTCCTGACTTCGATCCCCAGAAACCACATGGTGGCTCACAACCATCTCTAATGAGATCTGGTGCCCTCTTTTGAATATATCCCTAGTTACATAAGGTCTGTGGCAGCCTAGGCTACATCAGACCTGGTCTCCACAAAAGTAAACATCATGATCTAATATGAAATTCTCCATATTAGATGAGGGGAAGCAGAAGCTATTATCAAACAATATCAAACTCTTCACATATATGGACTGAATATTACCAAACAACAGAGAGCTGCTCATCCATGGACACTGAGTATTACCAAATAACAGAGAGCTGTTCATTCATGGACACTGAGTATTACCAAACAACAGAGAGCTGCTCATCCATGGACACTGAATATTACCAAATAACAGAGAGCTGCTCATCCATGGACACTGAGTATTACCAAATAACAGAGAGCTGTTCATTCATGGACACTGAGTATTACCAAACAACAGAGAGCTGCTCATCCATGGACACTGAGTATTACCAAATAACAGAGAGCTGCTCATCCATGGGCATTGAGTCCTCTACTCAGTGCAGTAGATTTCATGTGGTCACAGCGCTTCTTAATTTTGTAAGTGATTACTATGGGATGTGGAGGGGTTGCTGGAGAGATGACTTAGTTTGTTGTTTCTTATTTTTGGTTATTTTTGTGTTTTGTTTTTTTTTTTTAATTTTTTGGGAACAGGGTTTCTCTGTGTAGCCCTGGCTGTCCTGGAACTCACTTTGCAGGCTGGCCTTGAACTCATGGAGATTCACCTCACTAAAAGTCATGCACCACACTCCCACCCACTACTGAGATGACTCAGTAGTTAAGAGCAGTTTTTGTTGTTCTTACAGAGAATCCAAGTTCAGCTCCTAGCACCCACATTGGGTGGCTCGCAGAAGCCAGGAACTCCCACTCCAGGGGACCTGACACCCTCTTCTAGACTCTGTGCATACCTGAACATGCATATACACAATTAAAAATAAAACCAGCTGGGCAGTGATAGCGCACACCTTTAATCCCAGCACTACTGGAGGCAAAGGCAGGTGGGTCTCTGTGAATTCTAGGCCAGTCTAGTCTATAGAGTGAGTTCCAGGACAGGCTCCAAAGCAATAAAGAGAAATCCTGTCTGGAAAAACAAACAAACAAAAAGCAACCAAACAAACACCAGGAATTACTAGGATTTAGAAAGAAAAGATGTAGGATGTGGTGGTCCACACATCCAGTCTAAGCTTTAGGAAGCTGAGGCAGAAGGATTTCAAGTTTGAGGCCAGCCTGAACTGTATGTTCAAAGACTGTCTTCTGAAAATAAGAGGGCTGGGTGTGGTAGCGTACTCTAATCCCAGCATTTGGGAAGCAGATCTCTGTAAGTCTGAGGCCAGCCTGGTCTACATAGTAAGTTCTAGGCTAGCCAGGGCTACAGAGTGAGACCCTGTCTCAAAAAACCAAACCAAAAATCAAAAAGGAGGGCCTGGCATTGTGGCACATGCTTTTAATCCCAGCATGAAGGAGGCAGATGCAGGCAGATCTCTGAGTTCGAGGCTAGCCTGGTCTACATAGTAAGTTCTGGGCTAGCCAGGGCTACAGAGTGAGACCCTGTCTCAGGGAACAAAAACAGGAAAGAAAGGCCAGACCTGGGCTTCTACACTCTCCCCCATACTCGTAGGGGACAGGACTGATGCAAGTTTGAGGCCAGTGCTACAGGGTATGCTCCAGCCTGGGCTCCTAGATCCTCTGTCAACAAACAAAGAGACCTAGAGCTTTGGTGATGCCACAGCACTGGTGTGAGGTCCCTCTTACAGATAGGGAAACGGAAGCCCACAGCCCTCAATGCTGCTTCCGAGGACAAGTATGCCAGGTCGCTGCTTTCTTTATTTCCCACAGGTGTCAGGGGAGAAGATGCTTCGTCTCTCTTACCTTCAGGTGGTAACTCCATTTCTGTGTCTTCGCTGCTAGTGGAAGAATGTTGGCTCCCTGAAAGGAGAATAGGCAATCTCTAGCTCAATGAGAAAGGCAACTCCTCATCCAGAAGGCACTGCGGCTGTGGAGATGCTTAGCAGGCCAAGGTGCCTGCAGCCAAGCCTGGCGCCCTGAGTTGGATGAGTTGGATTCCCAGGACCCATGTTATGAAAGGGGGAAAACTGACTGCTGAAAATCATCCTCCTATCTCCACTCCAGCCCTATGGTGCTTCCCTTCTTTCCCCAACAATAAATGAACAGGAAGGTAATATAACATTTAGAACAAGGGGGCTAGAGAGATGGTTCAGTGGTTAAGAGCACTGACTGCTCTACCAAGGGTCCTGAGTTCAATTCCCAGCACCCACATGATGGATCACAATCTGTAATGAGATCTGGAGCCCTCTTCTGCCTGCAGGCATAGTGCAGGCAGAACACTGTATATATGATAAATAAATCAAGCTTTTTAAAAAATAACATTTAGAACAAAACAACAAAGGTACTGAATGCAAGGTTTAAGGACAGGGATTCGTAATAGGCAGTGCTTGCCTAGTGTTCAGGAAGTCCTGGATCCACCCCCACCCTCACACAAAACTGGGAGCGGTGCCCGCCTATAATCCCAGCACTCAGGAGGCAGAGGCAGGAAGATCAGGAGTTCAAGGGTCCAGCCTACGCTACTTGAGACCCTGTCTCAAACAAACAAAACAAAGTACAAAAAAAAGGGGGGGGGAGTTACAGAAGCACAGTGACTCCAAAACATGTCACTACAAAGTCCTTTCCTATTTTCAAAAACTGTTTTTACAATGGGCAAGTGGCATTCGCCTTTAATCCTAGGATTCAGGAGGCAGAAGCAGGTGGACCTCTGTGAGTTCGAGGCCAGCTTGGTCTACAGAGCAAGTTCTAGGACAGCTAGGACTGTTTCACAGAGAAACCCTGTCTTGGAAAACCAAAAAAAAAAAGTCTTTACATTCATTTATCTGTTGTGTATATGCAAACATGTAGGGTGCGAGCTATAGTGCATGTGTGGAAGTCAGAGGTCAACCTGTAGGAGTTGGTTCTCTCCTTAGAACATGTGGGAGCCAGCAGGTGTTGCAGCAGGCACTTTATCCACGGACCCTCTTGACCGTCCTCTATTTTTGCTGTTGTTTTTAGGAAAACAATGTTTGTTCTGAAACTATGTTGATTTAGAAATAGAAAACATCTTAGGAGGAGGGAAGGCAAGAACACCAGCATACAGGAGCTTCTCACGCCTCACGTGTCCACTAGCTCCCATGAAGAGGATGCATTTCGCCGCCCACAACAGTATTCCTTCCAGGCACATGGGTCAGATTCACAAGCAAGCCAGTGAATCCCACTACAGCCAATCAAATCGCTGTGGCCGCAGCAACCTTCTGGAAGTATTTATTTATTTAATTTAATGTGTGTGGGGTTTTGTCTGCATGGACATCTGCACACCAGAAGAGGGCATCAGATCCCATAGGACCACAGTTATAGACCATTGTGAACCACCATGTGGGTTTGGGGGATTGAACCTAGGACCTCTGCTGAGCCATCTCTCCAGCCCACTGAATTCTTTTCTATGAGGTTTGATGTATCTTTTAACCAGCTGAATTGAATCCTTTACAAACTGCTCAATAAATTGCATTACCTGATCAATCTGCCACCACCACCACCTGGCTGAACTCTTTTTTTTTTTTCCTCCTTTTGGTTTTTTGAGACAGGGTTTCTCTGTAGCCCCAGGACTATGTATACCAGGCCGGCCTTGAACTCCAGAGCACTAGGATTATAGGTGTGTGCCATTACTGCCACTTTGATTAATTAAAAACATTTCTATTTCATGTGTATTGGTGTTTTGCACGTATGTGAAACTGGAGTTACAGACAGGTGTAAGCTGTCATGTGGGTCCTGGGAATTGAACCCAGGTTATCTGGAAGAACAGTCAGTGAGGGCTCTTGAGCCCATTTTACTTACATTTTGAGATAGGGGTTCATGTAGCCTGGGCTTGAACTTGCTTTCAAGTCAAGGATGACCTTGAACTTCTGATTCCTCTGCTTTTACCTTCTGAGAGCTGAGATTACAGGTGTGTCCCATAAATGCCCCACTGGATTTAAGATAAAGTCAATCCATCCTATAATTCAAAAGGTCAACACCACACATACACTCATGTTCCTCATTTGTGTGGTGTGTGTGGTATATACAGATATCTGTGTGCACGCACAGAGGTTGGAGGAGACTATCCAGTGTCCTGTTTTATCACTCTCCACCGCTCCCCTTGATGGTTAGGCCAGCAAGCTCCAGGGGTCTTCCCGTCCCTGTTCCCCCCAGTGCTGATGTCTCAGGTGCCTGTGGCCACACCACGGTTTTTCATGGGTGCTGGGGATCTGAACTCAGGTCTTCGTGCTTGCACAGCAAATGATCTAACCCTCTAAGCCATCTCCTGTCCCCTTGGCTCCTCTTTATCATCTCTCAGATGAGTGGTGACTACCATTTGGTTGTGAAGGGACAGGAGCAGCCTCACCTTGCATGTTACACGGATAGTAATTGGGATCCTCTGACTCTGTTTTGACTAACACGGCTGCTGCCTTTGGTGAAGTACCTGTAAGAGCAAGATACCACAGTGAGGGCTCAGGTAACCACAACCACCCAATGAAACGTCTGGTTTGGTGGCAATGGTGGCACAAGCCTGTCATCCCAGCACTGCAGAGGTAGAGGCAGAAGCTGGAAAGTCAGTCAGAACTTCAAGATCCTCTTTGGAAGCAGGGTGCCACGGCACATGCCTTTAACCCCAGCATTCCAGCCTTATCTGAATGACACGTTCCAGGTAAGCAAGGGCCTGGTCTTAAGGACTGAGTCTTGAAAATAAAATCCTCTTTGGCTAACAGTAAACTGGCCAGTCTGCAGGGGCATGCCTCGATGACCAAGACTTCCCAGTAGACACCACCTCTCAAAGGTTCCACCATCTCATGGGGCATCTCTGGGGACAAGTGTTTAACACTGGCCCTGTGGGGAACACGCAAGACCAAACTCCAGCAATAGCTCTAGAAGAGAGAGAGAGAGAGAGAGAGCACCAAGAGGAAGAAATGAGCCAAGTGTTGCAGTTGAGCAGAACTGAGCTGTGGGCCGTGCACCCCAGTCCCAACCAGGTGGCTTTCAGCTCTCAACTCTTTCCCAGTTAACATTGGTGATGGGAGGAAGCTTCGCCAGTTTCTCAGCTGTCGGCATGTGTCTCAGACGGTCAGAGAATTTAAAAATCAAACACTCTAGGGCTATGTGGGGGCTGGAGATAGGGGCAGGTGGCTAAGAGCACCTGTTATGTAGTCACAAGGACCCACAAAGCAGACCAGGCACCCCACATGCATGTGGAATCCCAGCTCCAATGGAGGAGAGACAGGAGGATTGCTGGGTCTTCCAGCTTCTAGCCTCGACTAGAAAATGTGATGCTCAGGTTTGAGGGAGCACCCTGCATCAAGGAACAGCTGGAGAAAGAGATGAGATCAAGGGCTGGAGGGATGGTTCAGAGGTTGAGAACACTGGCTGCAGTTCTGGGATACTGAGTTTGGTTCCCAGTGACCACTTGGTGGCTCACAACCATCTTCTGGCCTGCAGGCACACATGCAGACAGAACACTGTAAACATAGTAAATAACTCCCCCCCCCCTTTTTTTTTTTTTTAAAGGAAGTCATCCAATGCCTCATTATGGCCTCACTACCCAGTGGATACATAACACTGTATATGGATGCTCACACATGTAATCCTACACTATTTATTTATGTACCTTTTGTAGAATTCTTTCCTGCATGTCTGTACATCAGAAAAGGTCAGTGGATCCCAAGGGACTACTACCATTATAGAACATGTGAGCTATCATGTGGGTGGTAGGAACTGAACTCAGAACAGCCATCTGAGCCATCTCTCCAGTCCCATAATCCCACATTTTAAGCCTGTGCTATATAAAAAGACTGTGCCTCAAACAAACAAACAAACAAACAAACAAACACCCCAAACCCAAATCTGACAAAATCCAAAACTGAAGATGTTTTTGGAGCCAAACTTTATTATTTTGTCTACATTTTTTTCCCTTTTGGATTTATTTCATGTGCATGTGTATGGCCTGGTGCCCATGAATCAGAGGGTCAGAGGGGCATCTGATCCTCTGGAAGTGAAGTTACATACGGGCGTGAGCTACCATGTGGGTGCTGAGAACCAAACTCTGGTCCCCTGGAAGAACAGGAAGTGCTCCTAATGGCTGAGCCATCTCTCATGTGTTTTTCTATGTGTGTAGCGTATGCATGTGTAGGCACACACCATGGAGGGTAGAGGCCAGCTTGTGGGCATTATAGGGTATGCATTCTGGGGCTTAAACTCATGTCAATAGGCAAGTGTCTTTACCCGCTGAGCCATCTCCATGGGCAGGCCAAACGTTTCAGATAAGCAGTACTTCCCTAGTACTCTATAAATATGGCCCAAGTTATGGTTAATTACTTACTCATTCTTATAAAAGACTTAAGTCATTTTTATAAAAGGAAATAAAAAGCAGCCAAATGGTAACCTGCCAAACATTGGATTGTCAGAGCATCAGTGTACCTACCAGAATCTTCCAGGGGTTCAGTTTTCACACTGATGGGGCCACAGCTGCAAGGAGAAGGGAACCCAAGTCAGGAAAATTAGTGGAGCTGGGTGTGGTGGTGCACACCTGAGATCCTAGCGCTTGGGAGGTAGAGGCACGGGCAGGGGCAGGCAGACGTTTGTGAGTTCAAGGCTGGCCTACAGAGTGAGTTCCAGGACAGCCAGAGCTATATAGTGAAACCCTATTTCTTGTGACACATCACACACACACACACACACACACACACACACACACGATATACATACTTAAATGCAGGTAAAGCAATTGAACACATAAAATAAAAAATAAAAAACCCACTCCTGATTTTCATGTTTGTTTGTTTGTTTTTGTTTTGAGACAAGGTTCATGCTGGCTGTCCTCAAACTCACTTTGTAGTCAAGGACAACCTTGAACTCCTGATTCTCATTCCTCCCCTCTCTATCCTGGAATCCCAAGGCTTTGCCACTATTCCTGGTTTATTATTCATTGTATGCTCTTATCATTTAATTATTTTGTTTTTTTGAGTCAGGATTTCTCAGTGTAGTCTTGGCTGTCCTGGAACTCAATCTATAGACCAGGCTGGTCTTGAATTTACAGATCCATTTGCCTCTGATTCCCCAATGCTGGGATTAAAGGCATGAGCCACCACTGCCAGGTTCATTCTACGCCTTTATTTTTTTAAAATTTATTTATTATTATCTTATGTGCATTGGTGTTTTGCCTGCATGTATGTCTGTGTGAGGGTGTCAGATTTCCTAGAATGAAGTTACAGAGAGTTATGAGCTGCCATGTGGGTGCTGGGAATTGAACCCAGGTCCTCTCAAGAGCAGTCAGTGCTCTTAGCCTATGAGCCATCCCTCCAGCCCCCAATCTAGGCCTTTACTGGTTACTGTTTTATTCATTACTTTTTTTCTTTTTGTTTTTACCTGTCATTTGATGGTAGTGCAGGCCTCTCGGCATCTGTTACCATCCCAAGGCCACCTGCACAAGAACAAAAAGATTCACATTAGTCTCAGCACGGCGGGACGGGACTCACATTCAAGGATACATCTTGTGAAAGCAAAGAAAAAACAGAGAATTCTCAGCTCAAGGCCATCACAGAATGCGAGCAGGGAGGAGCCTGGTCAGAGCAGCCTGCTTGTATAGCAGGGGGTGGGGATCGCTGGAAGTGGGCAGGCAGGGCCAGGAGTACAGGTGTGGACCCCAGCCTGGCCAGTCACCAGCTGGGTCACCTGAGTGAGTCACTACACTGGCCTGCCTGCCTCTTCATGGAAACAGTGAGGATTAGCGAGCAGTCAGCTCTCCACATCCAACAGCTCCCAGCCCCCAGGTTCCCAGCCCAGCCTGAGGATACTGGGGGAAAACCAAAAACCAAACCAAAACCAATGTCCTGGACATGCGGAGGCTCTCTGCGTCATCATTATCCCCTAAATGACACACTATTACCTTTTGGATTTCGTTGTTGGTTTGGTTAAGGTAAATAGCTCAGGCTGGTCTGAAATACCCTGTGCAGCTAAGGGTGACCCTGAACTCCTGATCCTCCTATCTCCACTCCAAAGTGCTAGGCCTTCTTCTCTCCTTTCCTTTAAAACTTCTTCCCTCATCCGGATGAGGACTCTTCATTTTCCTTATTATTTTTAAGTTTTATTTTGGTCCTGAGGATTGAATGCAGAGCAGAGCCTCGCACATGCTAGGCAAGTGTCCTACCGCTGAGCGCTCTCTCCTCAGCTCTTCGTTTACAGTGAGGTCTCATCATGAGGCTTAGGCTGGCTTGGGACTCCATTCTATGGCCCATGTGGGCCTGTTATTCTCCTACCTCAGCCTCCCCAGCACTGGGGTGACAGCCCCTGTCTAACACTTGCCACTCCCTCCCTGTTGCTGGGTAGTCTAAGTGGGCTAGCTTGGATTAAGAAGGGGTTTGGCATTTAGGGAATTTGGGGTTCTCACATGGAATTCCAGTGCTGACGCCCCACACAGGCTGAGGAACAACAGAACCGTGTCACCATAGGAGCACTAAATGTCAGCAGGTGTGTGTGACTGCTACTTGGTAAGAAAATATGAATTATTCATTATTCTGGGATGACAGTCACATGTCACCTGTCATTCAACCATCAAACTACAGGTTTCCTTTTGAATTTATTATTTATTTATTTATTTATTTATTTATTTATTTATTTATTTTCCAAGGCAAGGTTTCCCTGTATAGCTTTGGAGCCTGTCCTGGAACTAGCTCTTGTGGACCAGGTTGGTCTCAAACTCATAGAGATCTGCCTACCTCTGCTTCCTAAGTGCTGGGAATAAAGGCATGCGCCACCACCATCTGGCTTTCTTTGGATTTTTAAAAATACTTACTTTCACATTTTATGTGTATGTGCATGTATGTATGTATATTTCATGCATGTCATGATGACCTTCGAAGCCAGGAAGTGGGGTTGGATCCCCCTGGAGTAGCAGGCAGTTATGAGCTGCTGTGTGGGTACTGGGAACAGCCCTGGTCTGCTGTGACAGTTGTTAACCACTGGAGCATTCCTTCAGTCCTTTCTTTGCATTTTTTTTTTTTTTTTTTTTTTTTTTTTTTTTTGAGACAAGGTTTTGCAATGTAGCCCAAGCTGGTCTTGAACTCTCAACTCTCCTGCCTTAGCCTCTCAAGGTGACAGAGCCACCATACTCCCTTCTCTAACAGGAGCCAGAGCACCACTAGGACCTCACAGAGATGC
The DNA here is from genome assembly GCF_943737965.1 of Phodopus roborovskii. NCBI lineage: Eukaryota > Metazoa > Chordata > Mammalia > Rodentia > Cricetidae > Phodopus > Phodopus roborovskii. Next base: position 9,136,387 of record NW_026126598.1, on the reverse strand, counting down.
CACAAACAGGTGGCCTGGAAGGGAACCAAGTTGACTTAGGTATATAGCAATGGGGGAGCACAGTTCCCACCTTCCTCTACCTGTGCTGTCAATCATGACATCCCCTTTAGACGTCATATTTTGTAGACCTTGAGGGGCACAGAGCTCCACCTACATTTCAAAAATAGTAATTTAAGAAAATAAGAGGCAGAAATAATTTAAGAAAATAACATGGATAGATTTCTTTTCTTTCTTTTTAGACAGAGTCTTACTATGTAGCTCTGGTTGGTTGAGGATTCACTAGATGGACCGGCCTGACTTTGAACTCACAGAGATAGCTCTGCTTCTGACTTCTGAGGGCTGAAATGAAAGACACTATATTATGCCCAGCCATAGATGGGTGGAGTTTTAAACGCTTTGGGACAGATATTTGGCATGGGGGAGGGGGTATATTCACTGCTGTGAATCAAGGGGACAGGGACATCTGGGTTCCCACAAGTTTTTGGGCACTTCCCCACATAGCTTTGTTATCTCAAGAGAATCAACCTGAAGAGACGCTGCTTATTCACTTTTCTTCTTAAACTTCTGGCTCTTTGAGGCAGGGTCGTGTTTTGTTTGTTTGTTTTTTTGAGACAGGGTTTTGAGACAGTCCTGGCTGTCCTGGAAATTGCTTTGTAGACCAGGTTGGCACAGAACTGGCAGAGGTCCTCCTGCCTCTGCCTACAGGGTGCTGGGAGCAAAGGTGTGTGCCACCACCACCCGGCGGAGGCAGGGTGTTGATATGCAGTATGAGCTGATCTTGAACTTGCTACATAGTTCAGGCTGGCCTTACCTCCTGAGCCTCTTGCCTCAGCATCTCCAATACAGGGACTACAAGAGTGGGCCACCACCCCCAATGAGTCCCTGCTTATCTTGGGGGCCGTATTTCTGTAGAGGTTTTCAACCAAGCAGTTCTAACCCCGTTCCAACCCCAGGGATGATGCTGGCATCCTAAGAGCCACCACCGCTTTCTGATTCTTTGCTAAGTAGAATCACTCCTCCTAAACCTAATTTTCAGAGACAAAGGAATGCATCCTTGACTCCTCAAACCCAACGACCCTTGGCCCATGCAGAACTGGGACTCACAGACCAGCAGTTGACTCCCTCCCTACATCTCCTCAATCCTCTGCAAGACCAGGTGGGTGTCATTACAGAACCTCCCTAGCCTGGGCTGTGCTGAGTCTCAGGCTTCTGTCTCTCCCCATGCTGGCCTAGCCTTTGAGTGTCACAGATTCTCTCTCCTTTACTTTTTAAAAATTTTATTTATTATGTATACAGTGTTCAGCCTGCATGTATGCCTGCAGGTCAGAAGAGGGCACCAAATCTCAGTATAGATGGTTGTTAGCTACCATAAAGTTGCTGGGAATTGAACTCAGGATCTCAGGAAGAACAGCCAGTGTTCTTAACCACTGAGCCATCTCTCCAGCTCCTCCCTCGCCTCTGTAGTGTTGATGAGAGGACCTAGGGTCTTATGCATGTTACACAGGGATTCTCCCATTGAGGCATGCCCCAAGCCCCTCACTGGGGGATTCTAGGAAGGTGCTTTAGCACTGAGACCATGCCCTGAGTCCCTCAGTAGAGGATACTGGACAAGGAAAAGTTCCTTCCCATCAAACCATGCCTCTAGAACCTTACTGATGGATCCTGGCAGACACTCTGCCAGTTAGCCATGCTCCCAAACACATTGAGGGATTCTAAGCAGGTGATTCAATTTACTGCAGAACCACATACCTTCAGCCCCTCACTGGGCAATCCTGTAGGTAAGAGATCTACTATCAAGCTGCCAACCCCCACCCTCCAGCCCAGATTGCCTCCTTGACATAGGAAAATGAAGGAGAATCTCAAAACATGCTTGTTATCTTAAAAGCAGAATGATTTCAGTGGTTCTGGATAGCCACCAAGGATCAGAACCCGCTACTTACCCAGCTGGCTCTCTGCACCTAGGAAAGGTCTGCAAGAAAACCAACACCATTACCCAACATGAACACAAGCAGAGCAGTCACACACAATGAACAATCCACTTTTATTTTGTTGCCGTTTTCAGCGCAGAACCCAGTACCTGGTACATACCAGGTGAGTGCTTTATATTCAGCTGTGGCCTCAGACCATAATGATCTTATCTATCTATCTATCTATCTATCTATCTATCTATCTATCTATCTATCTATCTACCTACCTACCTACCTACCTATCTATCTACCTATCTATCTATCTGAGACAGTGTTTCCGTATATATCCCAGGCTGCCCTTGAACTCACTGTAACCCAGGCTTGCCTCAGTACTTCCCTTACCTCAGTCTCCTGATGCCTTTAAGTGAACTGCTAGAGGACACAGAGCAGATTACCTGTTTATGGTGAACGAAATCCCTGCTTTGTTCTCCAGAATGCACCTCAGGGTTGCAAGACTGTAATGGTCAGGGTGCTGAAAGACCAGGCCTTCCGGAAGGCCCTGTACCACCACAGCTGCCTTGTCCTGAAGCATCTGCTCATAGGGAACAGGGACCATGGCTGTTGTCCCCAGTGCTTTACCTAGAAAAGGAGGTGAGAGATGGTAAATGATACTTGCAGAAGTTTCCACCAGCCAGCTCCACCCACAGAGACACGTGGCTGCTCTTTCTGCTTCCTGGGTGTCGCTGCAATGTGATCCGTCAGCTTCCTGCTCCTGCTGCCATGCCTTCCCTGCCTGTTGCCATGGCTTCCCTGCCATGATGGACTCTATCCCTCCTGTGATGGTTAATCTTGGTTGTCAACTTGAACGCATCGGGGAGTCAACTAAAACCCAAGAAGCTGGGCACAGCCGTGAAGGGTTTCCTTGACTGGCTCATTTGAGGCAAGATGACCCACCCTGAATCTGAACCTCCCCTTCAGATGGCAGCCCACACAAGAGGGTATGGGAAAGGGAAGATGTGCACTTTGCCTGCTTGCCCTCAATCTCGTTGGCAAGTTCATCTATCCTGCGCCTGTGGCGTTCTTTCACTGATATTAGAACCTACTTCTTTGGGATTCCAACATAGCCTGAAAACTAGCTAAGACATTTAGCCCCGTGGACTGAACAGCTACCAGAACCTTCCTATAAGGAGACAACATTGCTGGATTAGCTAGACCATAGCCTGTAAGCCACTCTATTAAGTCATACATATGTGTGTGTTTGTATACATATGTATGTGTGTAAAAATGTAATTCATATGTACATAACACATATATAAGGTATACACAATCATTTGTATATATAATATATATTCTCACACACATATACACATATATGTAAGCCAAATAAACCATTTTCTCCCCAACTTGCTTATTTTGTTTTGTGTTGTTTTTCAAGACAGGGTTTCTCTGTGTAGTCCTGGCTCTCCTGGAGCTAGCTCTATAGACCAGGCTGGCCTCAAATTTATAGAAATCCACCTGCCTGTGCCTCCCAAATGCTGGGATTAAAGGTTGCACTACTAATGCCCAGTTCCAACTTGCTATTTGGTCATGGTGTTTTGTCACGGCAGCAGTAACCCAAACTGGGGCTGGAGTAATGGTTCAGAGGTTAAGAGCACTGACTGCTCTTCTTATTGGTTTTTCAAGACAGGGTTTCTCTGTGTAACAGCCCGAGCTGTCCTAGAACTCACTCTGTAGACCAGGCTGGCCTTGGACTCACAGAGATCCACCTGCCTCTGCCTCTGGATTGCTGGGATTAAAAGCATGTACCTGGCTAGTTCTTTTACCTTTGAGAAAGGTAGCCCATGGTGCCTGATCTCCATGTTGGTAACCCACTTGCAGTGATCCTCCTGCCTCAGGGTCCTAAGTGCTGAAATCACAAGTATGCTCCATCATAGCTAGCTTTCTTGGGACATTTTCCTATAAGTATATGTGTATCATTGTACTTTGTTCATATTTGTACTCATTACACTCCCCTTTCTGCTGCATAGCTGTTTGACAATTTAGAGGTGTTTTGTGGGTTTTTTTTTTTTTCTTTGTGATGCTGAGGCTGGAACTAAAATCCATCCCCCAATGAGGGGCCAGAGGAAGAGCGCCTGCCTGGCATGCATGACACTCTAGATCATGTCCCCCTTCCCACAGTGCTGTAAAATAAACATATACATTAATGAATAAATGAGTTCAAAGATGGCGCACTCATGGGCTGGACAGGGTTCAGTGGATAAAGTGCTTACTGTACAAGCATGGTGAACTGAGGGTGATCTGTCTCCTGAACCCACAACGGAAGGAGAACACCAGCTTCCTGCAAGTTGTACTGTGACCTCCCTGTGTACCGTTAGACGTGTGCAACTCTCTCTCTGACACACACACACACACACACACACACTCACACACACACACACTCACACACACACACACACACACACACACGGGGATGCCCATGCGCCATGGGGACTCACGGTAACAAAGGCAGAAGTGGTTCTCCACTGCTTTCCTGAGCATCTGGACTTCTCCATTTTCAGGACACAGTGGTTTCTCTTCAGTCAGCCCTTCCCCCTGGCCTGCAAACACAGGATGAACATGGGTCACAGCGAGAGAGCAATTCTTTCTGCCCTGCCCCAATCTGTATTTCTGGTATTGAGAGGAAAAGGAGGGGGAAAAAGGAAAAATCATAAATGACCCTTTTATATAAAGAAAGAGGGCTTTTTTGGTTTGTTTTTGTTTTTATGAGGATGGAGGCCAGGGCTTCATACTTTCAAGACAACCGATCTACTAATTGAGCTGTTTTTTCCCCAAGACATATTTCTCTGTGTAGTCTTGGCTGACCTGGAACTCTCTCTGTAGACCAAGCTGGCCTCGAACTCAGAGATCCACCGGCCTCTGCCTCTCGGGTGCTGGGATTAAAGGTGTGCACCACCACCACCCAGCATAGGGTTTTTTTTTAAGATTTACTTTTATATGCATGTGTGTCTATATGACACATGTGTACGGATGCCCTTGGAGGCCACTAGAGGGCATCTGGTCCCTTGGCACTGGAGTTACCAGAGGTTCTCAGGTCCTGATGGGAATGCTGGGAGCCAATCTTGGGTCCTCTGGAGGTGCTGCCAGCCCTTAACAGTGCACTGACCATCTCTCCAGTCCCAACAGAGTGGCAGGTTTGCATAATGAACAGGACCAAGCATGATGTCCACCCCTAAAATAAATGACTGCCCCCATATGCCCAGGTGAGTACTGGCACTGATGACCCCAGCACTTGGAGTCTGAGGAAGGAAGACAGGTACAAGGGCAGCACTGACTAGATGCTTTCAGCTGATCCTGTCTCAAAACAACAACAAATAACAAGAAAAATCTTCAAATCAGCAACTAAATCCTATACCATCTAAAGAAACTAGAGCTGGGCATGGTGGCACATGCTTGTAATCCCAGCACTCAGGAAGTGCAGGCAGGAGGATCATGAGATGTAGGTTATCCTCAGCTACTTAGTGAGTTTGAGCCAGCCTGGGTTACATGAGACTGTCTCAGCAAAAGTAAAACTCCAGAAAAGAAAATCCCAGCTGGGCAGTGGTGGTGCACGCCTTTAATCCCGGCACTCCGGAGGCAGAGACAGGCAGATCTCAGTGAGTTGCAGGCCAGCCTGGTCTATAGAGTGAGTTCCAGGAAGGCCAGGGCTACACAGAGAAATTTTGTCTTGGAAAAAAAATAAATATACTAGCAGGGTTACTCAACAGTATCAGGATTGTATACATTGCCATAAATAAAATATATTATTATTAATTTTATCTTATTTTTTTTCCACAAATAAAAGTGTTATAGAAACTGGAGAGAGAGCTCATCAGCTTTGGCTACAAGTGTGTGCTGTTTTCATAGAGGACTTAGGCTTGCTTCCCAGCACCATTGTCAGGGGTTCGCTACTGCAGCTCCAGCCCTTTGCTGGCCTCTGGGGGAACTGCACTCACATACACAAAAGGCCCCAGACAAACTTAAAAACAAAAACTAAATCTTTAAGAAAAAAAAAAGTACCTGCTAGGCAATGGTGATACATGCCTTTAATCCCAACACTCAGGAGGCTGGGGCAAACTGATCTCTGTGAGTTCAAGGTCAGCCTGGTCTACAGAGTGAGTTCCTGGAGAGCCAAGACTACACAGAGAAACCCTGGGGGTGGGGGGGCGCTATGGATGAGGGGGGAAGGAAGGGTCATGCGATGTAGCCTTGGACCCTGTGGTGGCCCTAACTTGTGAAGTTTAGCAAATGTCTGGAAGTGAGGTCTTGCTGGAGGAAGCAGGTCACAGGAGGTAGCCTCTGAAAGTGACATCTGTTCCCATTCCATTCTTGGCTCTCTGCTTGCTGTCCACTATGAGACAAGCAGATCACTGCCCTACATGTGCTCCTGCCCCACGTGCTCTGACTCATCAGACTGTAAGCAATGCACAGAGCCACTGAAACTGTGAAGCAAATCTTTTTACGTCTTTCTTATTTTTAATTATGTGTATTGTGTTTGTGTGTATGTGTGGTGTGTGCACCTGAGTCTATGAAGTGACTGCCCATGAAGGCCAGAGGCACTGGATCCCCTAGAGCTGGAGCTACATGTGGCTGAATCTCCTGATGTGGGTGCTGGGAATTGAACTTAGGTCCTCTAGAAGAATAGCCCATATTCCCAACTGGTGAGTCATCTCTCCCAGGCCCCCAAACAACTCCTCCCTTAAGTGGTTTACATTAGGTATGTACCTAATACAACCATAGTTCAACATACAGAAACCAATGCATGTGGGCTGGAGAGATGGCTCCAAAGTTAAAAGGTAGGAACTGCTTGTCAGGCCGTAGCTCAAGCCTTTAAGGCCAGCACTTGGGAGGCAGAGGCAGAAGGATCTGTCTCAGTGAGTTTGAGGCCAGCCTGATCTACATAGTTACTTCCAGGACAGCCAAGAGAAACCCTGTCTCAAAAAACCAAAGAGAAAAGTAGGAACTGCTCTTCCAGAGTTCTTAGCACTCACAGCAGGTGGTTCACAGCTGTTTGTAAGCCCAGTTCCAGGGGATCTGGTACCCTCTTTGGACTCTGGACACCTATACTCACATGCATACACACACACACACACACACACACACACACACACACACACACTAATAAATAACAGTTAATCTTTAAAAAAAAAATCAATAAATGCAGCCAGGTGGTGGTGGTACACCTTTAATCCCAGCACTCAGGAGGCAGAGGCAGATGGATCTTTGTGGGTTCGAGGACAGCCTAGTTTACAGAGTGAGTTCTAGGACAGCCAGGGCTACACAGAAAAATCCTGTCTTGAAAAACCAAAGACCAAAACCAAAACCAACCCAAAGAACAACAACAACAAAATCCACAAAATCAATAAATATAATACACCATGTTAACAGTACGACGAGCAAAAATCATATTATCAGGCTAGGCATGGTGGTACATGCTGTCAATTCCAGTACTCACAAGTCCAATGCAGGAGGATCTCTGTGAGTTTAAGGCCAACCTGGTCTACACCAAGTCTCAGGTTAGTTAGGGCTACATAATGAGACCCTGTCTCAAGAAAAATGTTCATAAAATGAAATATGAGGTTAAAATTGGGGATACAGCATACAGTTCAATGGTGGAGTACTTGCCTAGCACATGTGAGGCCCTAAATTCAATCCCCAATATAAAAACCAACCGAACAGACAGACAGCACCAGGAGGACACACTGCAATGATGGCCACCTACAGTGCTGTGCGAAGTCTTTCTGGAAATCTTGTCTGGCGTTGACAAAGGCACAGCCTCGATCTGTTCCCACTACATACACGTCTGTCTCATACACAGCAATGCAGGCCACCTCAGCCTTGGACTTGGCCAGCTCTTTACACTGAAACAGAAACACAAAATGACAATGGTGGCTTTTACACATGCAGGTCTAGACTTGGTTAGGTCGGCTGAAGAGCACTGCTGAAGGGACAGAAGGAACAATCAAGTATATGAACGATGGCACACACCCATGACCCTAGCATTGAGGAGGTGGAGGCAGGAGGATCAGAACCTCCAATACATAGCAAGTTCTGGGTCAGCCTGGGCCGGATGAGAATCTGTTGTGAAATATTAGTTGAAGATGCTTACATTTGTTTAGGCTGTGCAACATTTGTTTAATGATGCAAAGATAAGTTGTGTTCTTTTACATTGCATTTATTCAGCTCTGTGAAGCTGTGTTACTGTGCCCGTCTAAAACACCTGGTTGGTCTAATAAAGAGCTGGGCAAGAGAAAAGATGGGGGGCTGGCAGAGAAAATAAGTAGAAGGAGAAAGAAAAGAGGGGATCAAGGAAAAGAAAAGGAGAGAGGACACCGGGGGCCGGCCACCCCGCTACCCAGCCAGCCATGGAGTGAGAAGAAAGGTATATAGAGTAGAGAAAGATAAAGCCCAGAGGCAAGAAGTTGATGGGAAGATTTAAGAAAAGCTGGCTAGAAGCAAGCCAAGCTAAGGATCCGGCATGCATAAGTAAGAATAAGCCTCCATGTGATTTATTTCGGAGCTGGGTGGAAGGCTCTTTCCATAACTACTTTTCATTTTATTATGAGTAGTAGTAGTAGTAGTAGTGTGTGTGTGTGTGTGTGTGTGTGTGTGTGTGAGCACCAGCACGTCCACATCACAGTGAGGTGGAGCATGCCTATGATCCCAGTACTGGGGGGGGGCAGAGGTGTGTGGATCTCTATGAGTCCAAGGCCACCCTGGTCCACAAAACAAGTTCCAGGGCAGTCAAGGCTGCTGCACAGAGAAACCCCATTTTGAAAAAAGAAAAGAAAACAACTTGCAGGGGTCACTTCTCTCTGTGGGTCCTGAGAATTGAACTCATATATTCAAGGTTGGTGCCAAGTTCCTTTGTCTGCTGAGCCATCTTGCTGGCCCCAGCTTATGGTTGTTATATTTACCTACAAAAACACATACACACAGGATATAAACCCTGTGAAGGGATCTGACCTACCTCATGTCTAAAAGAGGCCTGGTGAAGGGGAATGTTCTTCTGTATATATGCTTCTTTTATTGATTAATGAATAAAACACCGACTGGCTGACTGGCCAGACAGGAAGTGACATAGCCAGGCAGAAACTTGCCACTAGCTAACCATGGAGGTCTGTACAGACAGACAGGAAGTGATGGAGCTGGGCAGAATCAGGATATAAGCAGGGACAATCAGGAAATTGCTCTCTTCTCTACAGAGTCACCATGTAGAGCCCGGGAAGAGAGGATGCTCAAAGCGTTCTCTGGTAGGATAAGACCATGTGGAAATACATAGATTAATAGAAATAGGTTAATAATTAAGACAGAGCTAGCCAATAAGAAGCCTGAGCCACTGGCTAACAGATTTATAGCTAATATAGCATCTATGTACTTATTTGGGTCTCAAGGGCTGAGGGACCTGCTGGGCCAGACAACTTACATCAAAAGCCTGGATGTAGGAGGCCCATCATGGGTACTTACTTGTCAAATGCAGGAATGGATCCATTTCCATATCAGGGTTCTGGGGGCAGATACTTCTAGTTTTCTTTTCTTTTTCTTTCTTTCTTTTTTTTTTTTTTTTTTTTTTTATGGGGTTAAGAGGATGGTCTCACATGTCCCAGACTGGTCTTGAACTCACTCTGGTAGGCTAGCAAGATAGCCCAGGGAATAGATAGCCTCACGACCAAGTTTGACCCATGTGATGGAAGAACACCAGCTTTCCAAACACAGTTCTCATGGCATACACATGAGCACACACATCATGTACACTAAATATGTATAAAAATATCAAAGCAGCCCCTACTCACACCCTTGATAACCTTGAGCTCCTGATCCCCCTTTCTCTACCTCCCAAAGTGCTGGGGTTTACAGGTGTGTACCACCACACCCAGACTGAAGGATATCCCCATAGAGACAAGGGGGGGGGCATGAGAAGTGACGCTGAAGTGTGTCACCATCCTTCAGTTCAGCAACATGTGAGATGATGGCAGAAGCAGAGTGTCTCACCATGGACTCCAGAGCAGACATGAGGAATGTTACCACCATCCTGCTGTCTGAGGACTCATCTCCAATGGGCAGGGTGGACATTGCTACTTGGGCCATTGTTCCTGTAGAAGAGAAACAAGGATGTGAGTAGTGTCAGTGTCCTTGTGATCACATGATACAGCTCTGTGAGTTCATGAACTGAGGGTCCATTATGGTTTCAAGGTTTGATCCCCAGGCTGATACAGGATGGAGATGCCAGTAGCTTTGGGATGTAAGGCATCCTTTGGACACTGAAGGCATGAGGTAGTTCTTGTAGGATATCTAGACCCTACCTAAACTTTGGGTCCCACAGCAAAGAAGCAAGGTACCTGGAGCCAGATAACGGGACAAATTCGGAAAGAGCAGAGAGAAAAGAGCAGCCACAGCCAACTCTTACTTTGCTAACTCCTCATGCAAAAAGAGACTGAGCTCCTGTGTCCTTCCACCTTACTTCCTCTCTCCACTCAGCTGTTACACTTCCTGTCTATCTGCACAGACCTCCAGACCTCTATGGTTAGCTATTGGCTGGCTCCACCCTCTGATTTTTAGGCAAGCTTTATTATTAGAGTACAAACAAGATGTCACCAGAGAGATGGGAATGTGTGTTTGAGGTGGGTCCCATCATGGCAGACCAGGAAGTTCTTGAGGAAAAGAGTGCTACATATATTTCTTAAACCCTTAAATGCATGGCACTGGCCTGAGACACAATGTACAGCCAGGAGCTGGCTGGTTATTTTATGGTCTCTGGTCATGTAGAGATGAGATGGTCGATCAAGAAGCCAAGCTTTTGCCAGGCAGTGGTGGTGCTCGCCTTTAAAACCAGCACTCGGGAGGCAGAGGCGGGAAGATTTCTGTTGAGTTTGAGGCCATCCTGACCTACAAACAGAGATCCAGGACAGCCAAGGCTGTTCCACAGAGAAACCCTGTCTCAAAATAAATAAATAAATCTAAGAAACAAAACATAAGTCTGGGGCCATAGCTCAGTGGTTCTGGGCTCAGTCCCAAGTATAAACAAACACAAATAAAATAAAACACCCACAAAGCCTGACCCAGCAATTCTATCCTTTAGTAAACACCCACAAGGATGCAAGAATAAATACCCACATCCAATGCACAGAACTAAAAACAGTGGTGTCAACCACAACACAAAAAAACTTGCTTTATTTATTCTCCTACCTTTAAAAGATTATGTAGTTATATGTGCAAATTCATGTGTGTGCCAGAGAGAGATCGAGAATGAGAGAGAGAGACAGAGAGAGAGAGAGAGAGAGAGAGAGAGAGAGAGAGCGCACATGTAGGCCAGGAGTGCTTTAGATTCCTTGGATCTAGAGTTACAGAGGGTTGTGAGTTCCCTGCTGTGGGTTCTCAGGACTATACTTTGGATCTCTGCAAGGGCAGCAAGCACTCTTAACTGCTGAGCTATCTCTCCAGCACCTCCATTTATTTTCATAAAAGAATAGGTCTTATTTATTGGCTTCTCAGAAAACATTAACTGCATAAAACTCAGTGAAAAAAGACCACATTTGAAACAGCCTCAAGGATCAAAGGAGAACACAGGACTTCCGGAATGTACTGAAGAGTTTGTATAGTCAGCCCCCTGGAACTCGTGGGGTCAAATTCTTAAATATTGATTTATGCTTCATGTTGCTCCAGCAGATATCCTCACTCCCCAAAGGACAAAGAGCTGCTATTTTGGACTGAGACCAACATTTCAAAACTGGGAACTCTTGATCACAGCACATCTGGCTTGTTGGCCACAATCAGGGTGCCTCCATCTTGCCTTTGTGGCAGGTGACATTGATAATGCACAGATAAAAAGACTGGCAAACAACCAATGCACCTTGCATCTTGGGGACATAAACGAGGACTTCAGATTCTTTGGACAAATAGTTACAGGCATCTCTGTTTCTCTCTCACAATGAAGCCAACTCCAATGGATCCACAAGTTGTCCTTTTTGGCTGTAATGTTAATCAAGAGCTGACATGTCTTGAGAGTTCTCAATGCAGTGTCCAAATTTCACTTTTGTTAAAAAGTTTCTCAGCCGAGCTGTGGTGGTGCACCCCTTTACTCCCAGCGCTCGGGAGGCAAAGGCAGGAGGATCTCTGTGAGAGGCCAGCCTCATCTACAAAGTGAGTTCCAGGACAGGGAGAGCTTCACAGAGAGACCCTGTCTGGAAAAACCAACCCCCTCCAAAAAAAAAAAAAAAAAAAAAAAAAAAAAAAGGTCTCTCAGGAAACCATCCTTCAAAAGTTCTTGCCTTACAATAATTTCTAAAGAAATGGCCCTTAATGGCAGCACCTGCTGAAGACCCGAGATGCCCAGAGGAGCAGGCAGGACACCTGTGGAGGGGCGTGCTTGGAAGAGCTCCTTCATTAAAAATGTGTGTGTGTGTGTGTGTGTGTGTGTGTGTGTGTGTGCGCGCGTGTAGGAGTGTTTTGCCTGCACTTACGTATGCGTACCACATGTATGCCTGGCAATGGAGGTCAGAAGAGATATTGGATGCCCTGGGACTGGAGTTACAGATGGTGGTGGTTGTGAATTGCCAAATGGGTCCTGGGAATTGAAGCCCGATCCTTTGCAACAGCAGTACAAGTTCTTAACTGCTGAGCCATCTTTTCAGACTCTCCTCTCATATTTTTTTTTTAAAGGAGCACCTGACTATGTAATTTTTATCCTGTAACTTTCTGAAATCCTCTTGCTGCAGCATCTCCAAGTGCTGGGGTGACAGACACTTATAAGACACCACAGTACACTTTACTTATGCTTTTCATTTTATTCTGTTTTTATTTTACTTTGGTGGGGTTCTTTTTCTGACTTGCGCTACTTGTATTTTAAAGGGTGAATTTTCCTATCTCTCACCAAAGCTGTTGTAATTTATTTAGAGACAAGGTCTCACTGTTTAGCTTCAGCAGGCCTGGAACCTGATATCCAAACCAGGCTGTCCTTGAACTCGGTCCACCTGAAGGCTTGCACCACCACTGCTAGCTCATTTCTGGTTCTTTATGCTGAGGACCTGCTGGAATGTTTTGGGTACAATAGATTATATACATTGTTAAAATAAATTTCACTTAAGGAGGTTTTTATTATTGTTGTATTAGGTGTTATGGTCATAGGGCATCTTGCACTGCCCAGTTCCTTTCCTCAGTTTTCCTTAGACACGCATGCCCTAGGCCTCCAAGAACCCCAGACCCGCCCCCCAAATCCTTGGCGTCAACAGGCAAGGCGTGACAAGGGCGGAGCCAGAGCACCGTCACTAGGCAACCCCTTGGCCCCGCCTCTTCCCCTAGCCAATGACGAGCTCCCACACTCAGCGCAGGCACGTCAGGTACCCCATGATCTCCGTGCTGCGCACTCGGGCCTAGTCCTTCCCCGCCTCCGCGCTCCCGTCCCAGCCAATCAAAACAGAGATTTCGGTGTACGCCTTGCGTGCGCGGGCCCGGTCGCCCAGCGGCGCGTCTCCCCCGCCCCACCCCCACTCCTCAGGGCCCGCTCGCCGTTCGCTAATTGGGGTTCGGAGCCGGGCTCCGGGCGCCTGAGAGTTCCGCCCCGCGCCCTGCGAGCTCTCTCTTCCCCGGGGGACTTCCGGAAGCGGGAGTTGTGAGGGAAGCGGCGGCGGAATACGCACCTGACGACCCTGCCGTGCGGGCCGCGCCGGGGGTCTGAAGCCTGGGCTGCGCGTGCGCAGCGGCCCTGGACCAGCGACGGGAGCGCACGGGGCGAGGGAGGGTGCACCGAGGGTGCCTCCTCTCCAGCAGCCTCTCTACACTCCCTCCTTTCTTTTAATTATTTTTTTTCTTTCCGTTTTTTTTTCCTCCCTGTTTGCTTTCTGGGAAGGTCGGCTTCCCGCGAGTGTCCGGAGCACCCCTAGTGGGGATGGCCACTTCCGGTGCGCTGCAGCGCGGCTTCCGCAAGGCCGCCAGCTTGGAGTGCTTAGCGCGCACCCCCGCGCCGTAATGTGCATGCCTTTCTTGATATACATATATTCTTAAGTTTTGGCTTTGGGTGCGCGTGCTTATGGAGGCTAGATCATTGCATTTCCTTTTTTTAAAATTGTATGCCTTGCCAGGCGGTTGTAGTTCACGCCTTTAATCCCAGCACTCCGGAGGCAGAAGTAAGCGGGTCTCTGGTTTCGAAGTCAGCCTGGTCTACAGAGGGAGTTCCCGGCTACAGAGAGAAACCCTGTCTCGAAAAATAAACAACCCCCCTAAAACAAACAAAAAATTGTGTGTCTCTTATATGTTCATGTATGCAGCGTTCATGCATGCCTCGGGAGCTATTCTTAAAGCACTGCCTGCATTTAGGTGTTTTGCCAGTATGTACACCATGGAGCTATTAAGGCATGTAAGTGTTCTCTGTGTGTGTGTGGGGGGGGGGAGCTGTGTGTGTGCACCACGGAAAGGACAGAAGTCGTCACAGGGTTGTTAGGGGAAAAGGGTCAGCCAAAGAACCACATCCTGACCCTGAAGTGGGTGCTAAACAAACACTTTGTCCCTGCCCCTGGAACCAAAGCCTGGGAGAGAAATACACCCTGGCCCTAAAATTAGAGCGAAAAGGAAAAAAAAAAAAAAAAATCAGTGACAGAAACACACTTTGGCCCTGAAATCAGAGCCAAATCTTCCCGACCCTGAGCAGGAAACCAATCCCTGAACAGGAGATCTAGCCAATCTGAGCTCAGGGACTGAAATCTGACCAATCCGAATCCTGGGAATCTTCCTGGCAAAACTCCACCTCTGAGAATCCCTATATAAACCTTGTTCCTGTTCAGCTTGTAGCTGTTGGCTGCCACCCTGGCAGAGGTGGTCACTCTCCTGGAGCAGGGCTGTAACCCTTTCTCCCCCCTCAGCAAGGTGGAGTTTTTACATTCTGGGGGACTGGAGCTCAAGTGTAACTTCTCCAGGGAAGCCCTCCCCTGCGGGAGCAGAGCTGTTATACTGCTGGGAATTCTTTCCCTGAAGCAGGGCTGTAAGCTGCTACACATACTGTCATCTGTGGTATTCCTTGGCTCCCGATTCCGAGCATACCTTTCCACCCGAGCTGTAACACTCAGTATTCTTTGGCTCCCCAGTGCCAGAATTCCTGTCCATCCGATCTGAGCCACTGCAGTGCTTACAGGCTGCCATGGACCTGGAGTTTAAAGTGGTTTGAAATTGTGTTACACCATGTCGATGCTGGAAACTGATCTTGGGTCCTCTGCAAAAGCTGCAAGTGTTCTTAACCACTGAGCCATCTCTCTGGCCCCAGTTTATGAGAGGGTTTTGGTTTCTTTGCTTTAAAATTTATTTGAAAAGGGGCTCTTGAAGAGATCGCTCAGCTGTTAAGAACTGGTAGTGTATTTTCACAAGTCCAGAGTTGGATTACCAACATCCATGTCAGGTGGCAGGTCACAAGTGGCTGTAACTCCAGTTCCAAAGGATCAGAGGTCTCTGACCTCTGCAGGCACTCATACACACTTAGAAAATAGAAATCTTGGGGGCTGGAGAGATTAGTCAGTGATTAAAAGCACTGGCTGCCCTTCTAGAGGACCCAGCTTCAATTCCTAGCATCCACATGGCAGCTCTTAATTGCCTGTGACTTAAGTTCCAGGGGGAACTACACCCTCACACAGACATATATGCAGGCAAAACATCAGTCAATATACATCAAATAAAAATAAACCAAACAAAAATAAACTATTAAAAATAAAGCGTAGTAACAGTTTTTAATTGCTGGGTGGTGAGGTGCCTCAGAGCATAAAGGCCACTTGTCTTGAGTATGAAATTCTTGAGTCCATCCTTGGAACTACAAGGTGGAGGGAGAGTAGCAACTCCCCAAAAAGATGTTCCTCAACTTCCACACCTATGCTGTGGTGCCCGTGCACCCCTCCCCCCATATACAAATGCATAAGTGAAATGTATTTTATTATTTTTTACATCGAGGCTGGGCTTGGAAGTGCTTGCCTGTACTCCTGGCACCCTGGAGGTGGATGCTGGAGGCTCAAATTCAAGCAACATAGCAGAGGCCAGCCTGGGCAACATGAGACCCCGTTTCAAAAATACAAACACAAACACAAACGTTTGGTTTTATTGGGCTGTGGAGAGACTCAGGGCCTTGCACATGCAGGCAAGCATGCTGCCACTGAGCTACACTTCCTGTAAGTGTAAATCTCACTCTGAACCCACCTGTTGTGAGCTGCGTCATAAATAGGAACAAAATTGATGTGCAAACACTGCCACCTAGTGGCCATGACTCACACTGTAACCGTCCTCTATGTTTATTCTCCCCCCCTCCCAGGGTTTCTGTTTATCCCTGGCTGTTCTGGAACTCTCTGTAGACCAGGCTGGCCTCAAACTCAGAGATCCTCTTGCCTCTCCCTCCCAAGTGCTGGGATCAAAGATGTGTGCTACCACCATTTGGCTAATTTTTAAAGCTTTTTAAAGAATTATTTTTATTTATGCGTATGTGTGCATGTCTGTATGAGTGAATGCATGTATGTACCCATGGAGCCCAGAAGAGGGTTTCAGATTCTCTGCAGCCAGCTGGAGTTACTGGTGGTTGTGAGCCACCTGATGTGGGGTCTGGTACAAAACTTGGGTCCTCTGCAAGAGCAGCAAGCACTCTGAACAGTTGGGACATCTCTCTAGCCTATCTCCCCTTCCCCCTTGAAATAAAGGCTCACCCGGCAGCCCTGGCAGTTATGGAACCCACTGCGTAGCCCAAGCAAGTCTATATCCACCTGCTTGTGCCTCCTGAATGCTGGGATCAAAGCTGTGCACCACCACATCCAGCTCTTTGTTCCAAGTTTACACCAAAGACGACTCCTTTCTTTTGGCTACTTTTTCCTTCTGATGTAGGGTCTCACTATGTCAACCTGACTGCCTTGAGTCTCACTCTGTAGACCAGGCTGGCCTCGAACTCAGAGAGATCCATCTGCCTCTGCCTCCCGAGTGCTGGGATTAAAGGCAATGTGCTGTTAACACTTTATGAAAACAATTTTATTTCATATAGTAATTTTTTGTTTGTTTTAATTTAGCCTTTCATTCTGAAGCTGAGATCCAAAGGAGCAAAGTAAGGGACACAGAAGTCAGACACAGTTCAACCAGGGTTGAATCTGGCCTGGTGGCAGCATGGGTCTGTAATCCCAACACTTGGGAGGCTGAGGTAGGAGAATTGCAGTGAGTTAGAGGCTAGCCTGGGCTTCAGAGTGAGACCCTGTCTCAAACAAACAAATATATATCTATCTCCCCTCTCTTCCAGGCTGGTTTCCTTTTTTGCTTCTGTGAGATAAACATCTAGAATGCTTCCTCTTCTTCCTTTCAATTTTTATAAAATACAATTTCTGGGGCTGGGAGTGTGGTTCGGTATTAGCCTGTAATCTAACTATGTATGAGTCCCTGGGTTCAATTTCAAGCACCACCTAAATAACTCCATACCTAAACCAACACATAATACGGGAATTTGAAAAAGGAGCAGGAAGATGCATAGGGCAGCACTTCACAGGCATCTTCAGATAACACTGGGAGCATCTTCAGATAACACTGGGATAATGACGTAATTGCCATAGATTTCCCACAGGCTTTGCTTTCATCTAGGAGTAGCCCTGGTTGGACACCTCCCTCAAAGTCGGTACCATCTGCCAATAGTAAATATGGCTGCATTCCCCTAAGCGCTTCTCCTTCAGCCAGTAGTAAACATGGCCGCATCTACTTCCGCCAGGCGAGGGGGTCAAGGGTGATGCAAGATGGCGGCGCCCATAAGCGGCTAAGGCATGAAGTGGATGATGCTGGCGGCGGCCGGGACTCTGCTGGGGCGGCGGCTGAGGTGGCCCGCACCGGTCCGCGAGCACTGGAGACCGGCCGGGCGCTCACGGAGCCGGCGAGAGGCGGCCGAGGCCGAGGCGGACGCTCCCGTGTTCCAGTACGTGGGCGAGCGCGCGGCCCGCGCCGATCGCGTCTTCGTATGGGGCTTCAGCTTCTCGGGGGCGCTCGGAGTGCCCAGCTTCGTGGTGCCGGCCTCGGGGCCCGAACCCCGCGCCGGCCTGCGGCCCCGACGCAGAATCCAGCCGGTACCCTACCGCCTGGAGCTGGACCATAAGGTGAGGGCACCGGCACCCTCGCGGCCGCCCTTAGGGTATTTGTTCTTTCCGTGCCCGGACATCCGGGAGCATGACCTCCTAGTTCCTGGGATTTGTCGAAGAAGGCATTCGGGGTGGCTGCCAAGAAGATTGTTTATCTCAGGCCTCTGCCTTTGACTGCCGGGCTTGCCTCTATCGATTTTCCTGCCTTAGCGTTTTCTGTGTGCGGTTTGTTTATTTATTTTTCTTGCCTGATTGCGTAGGTTTTCAGTCACGCCAGGTGTTCTGCCCTTCATGGATCATTTGCTCAGCACCCTGGAAGTCTCACCACGTGTGGATATGCTCACATAGACACAGACACATAAGTAAAACTACTAATCAAAAAAAAAAAAAAATACTTAGCTAGAATTAAAACAGAATGTTCCTGTCCACACATGTGCAATGGCAGCAGTTAGGAGGCAGAGGCAGGGGAATTATGAGGAGTGGCATTTTTGTTTTGGACTCAGTGAGGTTCAGAGGCTTCTCTGAGGGAAGCAGTAGGTCTCTGATAAACTCAACAGCTGGGAGATAGTGGGTGACACTAGGCTGAGGAGTCTACAATGTGTGATAGAGAGGACATGGGACAGCAAGTGTAAAATTGAGGGCAACCCCTGTTAGCTGGGAGTGTAGTTGCTCTGAGTGGTGTGGAAATGATTGATTTTTAGAATGAACCCTGGGTTTGGGTTTGGGTTACTTCTGGTCCCAACTAGAATGAATGATCCTACCAGAAGTGAGGTTCCCATCCCAAGTTGAGTTCCCCCAGTCAATGAAAGTGAGGACTGGTGATGGTTTAGGTGAAAGACTGAATTAAGACGTGGGCGCTGCTAATGTGTCAAGTTCATGGTAGCTGTAGCAACACCTCTGTGTGGCCATGGTAGCAATGTAGCATGGGCAGCCCTCTGGAGTGAGACTCTGCACATCATTGTCTAAGTCAGGTGCTGTTTCCTGTAGAAGCTTTGGCTGTAAGAACTCATTTCTTCCCGGCAAACCCAACGAGAGGAGTGCTTTTGTCCTCTCGTTTTGTGTGCCCTTTCGTGCACATGCAGAGGCCAGACTGCCTTCCACTACAGCTCTCTGCATTCTTTTTGAGACAAGGTCTCTCACTGAAACTGAAGCCCTTGATCTTGCTGGGTTGACTGGCCAGGGAACTCCAGGGATTCTCCTGTCTCTGACCCATAACTGAGGTTACAGATACCACATGCAGCCATGCCAGACCTTCACATGGGTGCTGGGGATCCGAACTCAGGTCCTCATGTTCGCAGAGCAAGCATTCTTACCTATGGAGCCACCTCTTCAGCCTCTCATTTTCTTTAAAAGTTTTTGAACATTTGTTTATTTATTTATTTTTGTGTGTATACATGTGTATGCACATGCTTGTGTGTCAGCACACATATAAGGTCAGAGGACAGCTTGGAGGAGTCGGTTCTCTCCTTTCACCATGTGGCCCTGGGGATTGAACTCAGATCATCAAGTTTCAGTGGCAAGTTACCTTTACCTCCTGAGTCATCTGCTTGGGCCTCGTTTTCCTCTTTTAGAGAGAACTATCTAGAGAGGATAAATAATCCATCTCAAGGCACACAGCTGGTAAGGGGTGGGGCTAAGATTGACACTAAGACCTTCTGTCCACTGCCATGCTGGACTGTGCTCTGGTGGGTGAGATGAAAATGCCCAGTGCATCCCACCATGGCCACACAGAGGCGTTGCTGTAGCTACCGTGAACTTGACACATTAGCAGTGTGTGTACAGAAGAAGATAAAAAGAGAACGGCCTAGCATAGCAGGTGACGGCTGAAGCCCACTCACTGTGGGAAGTTCATGTGTATGGAAATGGCTTGTCACTTCTTGCTGAGGGAGCTGACGTCACAAATCAGTCCATGGTGCATTGTGGGAACTCTTTTTCAGATTTCCTCTGCTGCGTGTGGCTATGGATTCACACTGCTGTCCTCTAAAACCAAGGATGTCACGAAAGTCTGGGGTATGGGACTCAACAAAGACTCTCAGCTTGGATTCCACAGGAGCCGGAAGGATAAAAGTAAGCAGGTATCCTTACCATAAACTACAACAGCAAATAAAGAAGGCTGTGTTGGCATATACCTCTAATCCCAGCAAGGGAGAGGCTGAGGGAGGAGGAGCCTGAGTTTGAGGCCGGCCTGGGCTACATATCAAAACTCAAGGGCTGGCTGGGCAGGGGTGGCACCTTTAATTCCAGTACTTGGGAGGCAGAGAACAGGTGGATCTCTGTGAGTTCAAGGC
The DNA here is from genome assembly GCF_943737965.1 of Phodopus roborovskii. NCBI lineage: Eukaryota > Metazoa > Chordata > Mammalia > Rodentia > Cricetidae > Phodopus > Phodopus roborovskii. Next base: position 9,116,092 of record NW_026126598.1, on the reverse strand, counting down.
CAGCCTGGTCTATAGAGTGAGTTCCAGGACAGGCTCCAATGCTAGACAGAGAAACAGAGAAACTCTGTCTTGTAAAACAAATAAAACAAAAACAAACAAAAAAACCCAAAACAACAACAACCCCCTCTACACCTCAAGGGCTGAAGCCAGTGTTGTTGTAGAATATGATTTTAACTGGGCAAGTGTTACATTTGTTTATTGATGTAATGATGTGTTACATTTGTTTAATTATAAGATGTGTTGCATTTGTTTTACCTTGCCTGCCTAAGACACCTGATTGGTCTAATAAAGAGCTAATCGGTCAATAGTTAGGCCGAGAAAGGATAGGTGGGGCTGGTGGGCATAGAAAATAGGAGGAGAAGAGAAAAAAGAGGGAGAGAGGAGAGAGTGAGGGGCATGTTTGGGGCAAGAAGCCAGGCAGCTGCTAGCCAGCCAGACCCGAGAAGCAGTGAAAGTAGGATCCACAGAAAGGAAAGAAGGAAGGCAGGCCAAGCATTTATGACTAACTGGCAGTTTCCGTGTCATGATTTGGGAACTTGATGGTGGTCCAAAAGAAAGAGCCTGGTACAAGGTGTGGTGGTGCACACCTGAAATCCCACACGCGCGTGCCCCGAGAGGTCAGAGGACAGCTTGTGGGGATTGATTCTCTACCGTGTGAACTTGGGTTACCAGGCTCAGTGGCCAGCACCTTTACCAGCTGTGCCATTTTTCTGGCATGGTCTTTGTTTCCTGAGTGCTGGAATTACAGATGTGTGTCACTATGCCTAGCTGTGATACTTTATTGGGGAAAAAAATTTTTTTTCTTTTATTCATTCCATAGTCCTTTTAGACTACTTCTCCCCTCTCACAGCTTTAGTTTGACTGTGTGTGTGTGTGTGTGTGTGTGTGTGTGTGTGTGTGTGTGTGTGTTGCTGATGATCAAACCCAGGGCCTTGCGAAGCTAGATTATTGGCCCATGAGACTGATTTATTTATTCAGGTTTTACTGGAACTAGGTCTCCATCTGTGGCTATCCTGCCTCAGCCTCCTGAGTTCAAGATGTCTTTTCTTTTTTTTAAGACAGGTTTTCATGTAGCCCAGGTTGGTTTTGAACTCACCACTCTGTGTATTCTAGGGAAACACAGAGCTTCCACTGCGGTCCTGGAGATTTCTTTCAGGAGACAAACACAGTGCTCAGGACCTGCCTGTGGCTGGAAGGCAGTATGGGAGGGCAGGCTTCTCAGGCTAGCCTTGTCCATAGTGTGCATGCTGAGTTATTGCTGAGATCTTTCCTGTGTAAAGCAGTGAGGTTGGACAGTCAGGTTTCTGTAAGAGCTGATGTGACCAAATCAGTGACTGCATTGTGACTGGCGCTTCCACTCAGCTAGGGGCTATGAGTACGTCTTGGAGCCCTCGCCTGTCCTGCTGCCCCTCGACAGACCTCAGGAGACGAAGGTGTTGCAGGTGTCCTGCGGTCGAGCACATTCCCTTATCCTGACAGACAGAGAAGGTGGTGAGTAGTCCTGTTGAGGGCTGAAGAGGAGGTAATGGCACTGTGAAACCAGCCTTGCTGTTGGCCATCTCCTGCTCGGTGTGACAAGGTGTTCCCAGGCAGACTCATGGGGGACTTGGTAGGGTGGCATTGGGTGGACTTGTTATCTCCTGTTCTTCCCGGCTGTGCTCGAGAGCAGTTATTGACTCTATTACTGAGCTCTGCCTCAGCTCCTGATTTTTTTCTAAGATTTATTTTTAATTTTTATTTGTGTGTATATTTGAGTGTATGCTACATATGTGTGGTCCCTGCAGAGGCCAGAAAACCATATCAGATCCTTTGGAGCTGTGTGGTTGTGTGTGCCAGTGTTGGTACTGGGAGCTCAGGTCCCTGCCCCGCCCTTTTTTTTCTTTTTAAAGATCTTATTTTTAACACAGGTGTAGATGGTGATGCAGCCTATAATCCCAGCACTTGGGAGGCAGAGGCAGGTGGTTATCTGTGAGTTCGAGGCCAGCCTGGTCTACAGAGCTAGTTCCAGGACAGGCTCCAAAGCAATGCAGAGAAACCCTGTCTCAAAAACCAAATATATATATATATATATATATATATATATATATATTTTTTTTTTTTTTTTTTTTTTTTAATTGTGTGTGTATGTTGTGTATTAGGTTATGAGCATGTTAACAGTGGTCACTATGGAGGCATTATTAGCCTCAAATGCTCAGGTGGGCTGAAGGTGCATCTATCAATGGTGTCTTGTTGTGCCCTCCCCCCATTGCAGTTCTGGGGTCATAGCAGTTGATTGTGATCTTTGGTCCCTGGAGGCGGAAGCTGGTCTAGAAGAGAAGCGTGCCCAGACCCTGCCGAACTCATGGGCTGCTGCAGAGGCTGGAGCATGGGAGAGGGAGGTGTAGGGTTAGTGAGGGTGTGCAGGCCAGCAGCACCGATGTTAGCTCCTCTAGTCCTGATGTGGTGGGGCCCTGGGACCCATAGAGCTGACCTGATGGCAGGGCTATGCTTCAGTCTTCAGCATGGGGAACAATGCCCACGGGCAGTGCGGACGGAAGGTGGTGGAGGACGAAGTGTACAGGTGAGTCCCATCAGCTGCTTTCCCCACAGTGTGGGGACCTGAGCTTCTAATTACCCTGGATGTACACCTGAGTGGAGGGCGTGGCCCTGATGCTCAGGAGAGACCCTCATCTCAGCAGAGGCGCCACCATTTGTAGGGTGAGAGGGGAGGGTAGAAGAGCATTGGTCGCGATGTGTAAAGCTGTTAATATTTTTTAAATGTTTAGTATGTGTGTGTGTACATGTACATGTCCTCATCATGTATGGAGGTCAGAGGATAATTTTCAGGGATCAGTTCTCACCTTCTACCATGTGGCTTCTAAGGATAGACCTCAGGTGGTTAGGTTTGGTGGCAAGTGCCTTTACCTACTGAGCCATCTTGCTAGGCTCCTTAACTCTTTCATGTTCTAGAGACAGGTTTCACTGTGCATCTTTGGTTGGCCTGGAACAAAACAACCACGGGCTGGGACTGCAGCTCCTTGGTTGAATACTTTACTTTTCTCTTGCAGTGAGAACCAGGCGTGGTTGAGCAGTAGAGCAGTCGCCCAAAGCTCCCCAGTCAGGGGCTGGAGTGTGCCTAGGCAGTAGAGTGCTTGTATGAGAGCTGGGTTCCATCCCCAGTACCATAAAGAAGCAAACAAACATACAGGCTAGATAGATGTTCAGCAGTTAAGAGCGGTTATTGCTCTTGCAGAGGACTGGAGTTCTGTCTCCAGCACCGTGTAACTCTAGCTTCAGGAGATACAACGTCTGTGGCCTCCAAGGCCACCAGTGCACTTGTGCACATACCCACACACATAATTGAAAGCTGACAGACAAGACAACCACATTTGACCTTGAGAGCTATTGCAATGTTTGTGTATGTGAGGACATGGCTGTGCAGGTAGGGATGACAGGAGGTAGGGTGCTGGGTGGGGCCCAGCCTGCACGGTGCTCATGACTGCCTCTGTTGCTTCTCCCTAATGTGTTCCTGGCTGCAGTGAGAGTCACACAGTGCACAGGATGCAGGACTTTGATGGACAGGTAGTCCAGGTAAGAGGCTTGGCCTGAGGACTTTTGGGGTGCTTTTGAAAGGTTGCAAGGTGCACAGGGTGATGTTACATTTGTCATTGGACTTCTCTGAATGTCTTAGGGGTATTATTGAAGCACTATGACCATAAGCAAGTTGGGAAGGAAAGGGTTTATTTGGCTTATGCTTCTATATCACTGTTCATCACTGAAGGGCGTCAGGACAGGAACTCAAACAGTGCAGGAACCTGGAGGCAGGAGCTGATGCAGAGGCCATGAGGGATACTGCTTACTGGCTTGCTCCCCATGGCTTGCTCAACCTGTTTCTTATAGAACCCAGGACCACCAGCCCAGGGATGCCCACAGGCTTGCTTACCGCACAATCTTATTTACTTATTTATATATTTGAGACGGGGTTTCTCTGTGTAGCCCTGGCTGTCCTGGAACTAGCTGTGTAGACCAGGCTGGCTTCAAACTCAAGAGATCTGCCTCCCTCTGCCTCCTGAGTGTTGGCACTAAAGATGTACACCAGCACTCCAAGCTAAGCCCAATCTTACGTTGGAAGCATGGCATTTTCTCTACTGAGGCTTCCTCTTCTCTGATGACCCCAGCTTGTGTCAAGTTGACCTGAAACTAGCCATCACACTGGATGAAGAGATTAGTAGAACTTACCACAGGCCAGAACTGAGGCTAGAATGTAGCAGGATAGAAGTGAAGGGGAAGTAGCAGGTTTAGTAGTCAGGTTGCAGTAGAGCGGAGTTCTTGAACTGGCTTCATAGTCCCATGAATGTAAGTTCAAGTTCCTGCTCCTCCACTTACTTGCTGAGTGATGTTGGGTAAGTCACTAAACTTTGGTGGTTCCATTTGTGCTAGGGCATCGTGACTGTTGCCTTAGCATAGACTCCTGATGGAACAGCTGTCCTGTGAGTTAGGAAAAGAAATATGGTATCTTATTGTCCTGCAGACAGGCAGTCATGTGGTGCCAGACCACAGGAAAGCCTGGGGGTGGGGGCAGTGCAGTGCCTTCCAGAGAAGTGTGAAGTGGGGAGAGACAGCCGATTCCAACAGGGAAGGTAATGGAGAGTCTGAGGTTACAGAGGAGAGGTGGGGAGGGAGCTCTATCTGGGGTGAAGAGCTGATGGAGAGAGTAAGCTGTGAAGGGATCTAGGGCAAGTCCGCCTGATCCAGTGTCCCCTTGTGTATAGGCCTGGCTGCTTAGGCTCTAACAGCCCTGTGTCTCTGTGTCTGCCAGGTTGTCTGTGGTCAGGATCACAGCCTGTTCCTCACAAACAAAGGGGAAGTCTATTCTTGTGGATGGGGTGCCGATGGACAGACAGGTAGGTGCTTATTGCCTCCTTGGGGAGGCAAAAGATGTTGTTGGCCTCTGCAGCCATTGTGATCTGTAGAGTTCATGGTCTGGATTTGGGTCTTCTGGGGACTGCCATCCTTTGTATCCTTTCCTGTTTCTTTTGCTGCTGGTTTCCATAGAAACAAACCAAGAAGGTGTCAGAGGTTCCTCTGCATTGTTGTCAGCAGCAGAGCCCTGGGCCTCATTCATCCCCGCAATTGGAGTCTGGAGGAATAGGCTTGTCTGTTGCCTCTGCTGACTCTGGCTAGTAGTTCTTGATCCCCTCAGGGACTTAGTGACTTGACTATGAACTCTTGTTTTATTGAGTTTAATTTGTGGGAACCTTCAGGACCTGCATTAGTGATCATTCTTCTAGAAGGCATTTCATTGGCCCTGGCCTGGTGCCAGGGCTTCTGCTTCTCTGAGATCTCGGTTTACCCAGGAGCCTATGGTTCAGTGCTATACTTTGGCTGGCTGCCCAATAAGGTCTTGTGCTGTCTGGGTGGCCTCTAACTCCTGGCCTGAGTGGCCTCTTCCCTTAGTCTGTTGGGCCTACATATATATGAGCCTAGAGGCGCATGCCGTTGTGCCAGGCTTCAGTACCTCCTAGCAAGCCCAGAGAGTGTTAGAAATGGCTTCTTCTAGGGCTGGAATATAGCTCACTGATAGCTCTATCCTTAGCACTATAGTCCCCAGTACAGCTCATAGAAGAAAGACAGTAACTGATGATAATTTATGCAAACTCTTAAAGCTTTATCATATAGTGCTAGTTTATCTTCCAAAATTTCCCAACTTGACTTTTGGGGGCTTTGTTTAAGGGTTTGCTCTCTCTCTCTCCTTCCTTCCTTTTTTGACATAGGGTCTTTCTATTTAGTCTTGACTGTCCTGGAACTGGCTATGTAGATCAGGCTGGCTTTGAATTCACAGAGTCCTCCTGCCTCTGCCTCCTGAGTGCTGGGAATAAAGGTGTGTACCGCCACATCTGTCGAGGGTCTGTTTCTAAGGCGGTCCTGGAACTAAAGTATAGACCAGGCTGGCTTTGAACTCACAATGTAGCCTGGGTTGTCCTGGAACTCATGATCCTTCTGTCCTCAGTGTTTCAACTTGATTTAGACCTAAACATTCCTAGTGTGTTTAAAACAGCCCAGGGACAGATTTGTTGTTTGTCTTCTTTGGGGCAAAGTGCCTGTCCTGAGTCTCCTATGTCTGTGAGCTAATGCACGTTTCCTACTGTGCTAGGCCTGGGTCACTACAACATCACCAGCACACCAACCAAGCTGGGCGGAGACCTTGCTGGGGTGACGGTTGTCCAGGTTGCCACCTACGGTGATTGCTGCTTGGCTGTGTCCTCCGATGGAGGTGTCTTTGGCTGGGGAAATTCTGAGTACCTGCAGCTGGCCTCGGTCACAGACTCCACTCAGGTGTGTAGCACTGGTGTCACACTGCCTCTGCTCTGGTGTCTCCTTAGGGTCCAAAAAAGAAGAGTGGGTGTGAAAGTGTGAAGCCACTGTGACTAGCTGGCCCTGGCTTAAGACAGTGTTGTTTAATTTTTGTGTGCCTTCCGTGTGTGTGTGTGTGTGTGTGTGTGTGTGTGTGTGTGTGTGTGTGTGTGTGTGTGCGCGCGCGCGCGCGCATGTGCATGTGGAGGCCCGTGGTTGATGTTGGGAGCCCTCCTTGATTATTCTTCCGTCATATTGATTGAGGCAGGGACTCTTGTAATCAAACCCAGAGCTGTCAGTATAATTAGTCTGTTGGTCAGCTTGCTCCGTTATCCCCTATGTTGGCCTTCAAAGGCTGGAGTCACAGGCGGCCTACTGGGGATCCAGACTCCAGTTCTCAGGCCTGCAGGCAAGCACTGTAACCACTGAGCCTTCTCCCCAGCAAGCATGTGTGTGTGTTGACACAGGGTTTTATTACAGATGTGGCTGGCCTCAACTTGTAGCACTGCTATTCCCTCCGCCCCCTGATTGCTGCCATCTCTGGCAAGTACCGCCACATCCAGCTAAGATGGGGCATTAAGTTTACCTCTCCTCCTATTCCTTTCTTTCTTTCTGTTTTCTGTTTTTGAGACAGGGTTTCACTATGTAGCCTTGGCTGTCCTGGAACTCACTTTGTAAACCAGGCTGGGCTCCAACTCTCAGATCCACCTGCCTCTCCCTCCCGAGTCTTGGGATTAAAGGCATGCGCCACCACCACCTAGTTTCTGCCACCTGTTTCTAACAGGGATACAAGCCAATGTATGCATGTGCCCACAATGTCACAGAGTGCCTCTGCCTTGGTGACAAGTTGGAGGTTAGCTTGAGCTGCATAGTGAAAACAGAACAATTTAGGTGTGGAGATGCACACCTGTAATCCCAGCACCCAAGGGGTAGAGGCAGGAGGATCAGGAGTTCAAGAAGAGTTCAAGGCATCTTGGCTACATAGTAAATTTGAGGCCAGTCTGGGCTACACAGATCCTGTCTCAACAAGTTAAAAGAAAATATAGGCTCTGGAGCATGCAGACCCTAAATATAAAAGCTGTAACTGAAGCTGGCCTTTGGCTCATGGTCAGTCTCCACAGTGCTGGGGTTACAAGTGTGCGCTGCCATGCTTGACTGGCTTTAACGTTTTGTTGAGGACTGTTTTGAATGCGTGCCTGTGCGTGCCTGCGTGCGTGCGTGCGTGTGTAGGCCTCAGTTGTCATACCTCATGAGACCTGGGGCTCATTGGGCTAGGTGGGCTGGGTTCAGGGACTGACCTGTGGCTACCTCCTCTGCTTGGATTACAAGAGCGCACCCTCACGCCCATTTTTGTGTCTGTGTGTGGGTTCTGGGGATAGGTTAGAACTCAGGGCCTCACTTACATAGCAAGCACTTTCCAGATTGAGCTGTCTCCCGGTTCATAACTAATGCCTTTCTGTTCACCACTGATGTTACTTGCTTATGGCCAGCTAGCTCTTGGTATTTAATTCTTTTTTTAATTTTTAATTTTTTTTTTTTTGAGACAGGGTTTCTCTGTGTAGCCCTAGCTGTTCTGGAATTCTCACTGTAGACCAGGCTAGCTAAACTCAGAGATCCATTTCCTTTTGTCTCCCAATTGCTGGGATTTAAGTGTGTACCACTCTGCCTGACTTGCTAATGGCCAGTTCTTAATAGTGAAATTATAATTTATAAATTGTTATTTATCAGTATGAAGTATATGCAATTTAGTTTTTTTTAAACATAATATTTTTATTGATTCAATTTAGCAGGGTTTGATTCATTCACAAAGGTTTCAGGCTGTTGACTTGCCACCAAGTCTGAGTTTGATCTCCACTAAAAGCAGAGATTTGACTCTCACATTGTGATCTGTGTCATGTGTGCATACACATACAATAATAAATAGATACACAAATTAATAAAAATTAAAAGCTGGAAGTTGTGGTGCACTTCTTTAATCTCAGCACTCAGGAGACAGAGGTGAATGGGTCCCAGGGCTGCACAGAGAAACCCTGTTTCAAAAAACATACAAATATGTGACTAGAGAGATAGATAGCTCCATGGTTAAGAGCACTGGCTGCTCTTCCAGAAGATCTGGGTTCAATTCCCAGCTCCTCCATGGCAGCTCACAACTGTCTGTAATTCCAGTTTCATGAGATCTGACACCCTCACACAGATATATGTGAAGGTAAAACACCAATGCACATACAATTGAAAACAAAACTGTGCAAACAACAAAAAACAAAAATTTAAACAAAAAGCCAGCACCCCTCTCCCAAAAGGTTTTTATTACTATCAAACTCCCAGAGCACCTTTATCATCTCCCAAAGCTCACCCTGCTAATGGCTAATACTGTCACATGTCTCATTCTGAATGTTTCTCTTCCCTGGCCTGTTTTTATCTTTGTGGTACTGGGAATGGCACCCAGGACCTTGAGTGCACTAGACAGGTGCTGTCGCAGCTGCATTCCCAACACTTAACATACATTTCTTACATCAGGGTGGGTAAAGTTGCAGTCGCTGAGGGCTTTCACTGGAAAAGGGCTGCCTCCAGCCTTACTCTCCTGGGGGTAGTCAGGATGCTGGCTCTCTGCTGCACCAAGGTCCTGGTGCCTCTCTGGGGGTTGCCCGATTGCCACCTGCTGGCCAGAGGTTGATTGATTCCTTGCTGTGTGGACCACTCCACTCTGGAGGGGAGGGGTTGCTGACAGTGTGGCTGCTGGCCCCATTACATCAGCAGACAAGAAGGCCGTCCAGGCTGAATTCTGTGTTGGATCATTTGAAGTTCCTCACTTCTGGAATTTTTCTCAGTAGAAGCAAGCCACCTGGGTTAGCCCAAGCCCAGGATCACCCATCCCTGGGAGCCACTGTGGAAGTGACCAGTACAATTTTGATTTTTTTATTTTTGTTGTTGTTTTGAAACAGAATGTCTGTGTTTGTAGCCCTGGCTGTTCTGGAACTTGCTATGTAGACCAGGCTGGCCTTGAGGTAATAGAATCTGCTTACTTCAGCCCTTTGAATTTGGGATCAAAGGTGTGTACCATCACACCTAGCTTGTTTTAACATTTTTACAGTTGCTTGTTTAGAGCATGTGTGTCTGTGTGTGCCATGGTGTATATGTGGTCAGAGGACAATTTGTAGGAGTTAGTTCTCTCCTTATACCATGTTGGTTCCAAGGATTGAGCTCTGGTAGCTAAGCTTGGCAGCAAATGGGCTTATGTGCTGAGCTATCTCTTAGTTTTTACTTTTTTTTTTTTTTTTTTTTTTTTTTTTTTGTGAGACATGGTCTCACACTGTAGCTTGGGCTGGGTGAGAAGTCAAGGTAATCCTTCTGACTCAGCTGCAGAGTAGTGGATTACAGGTATGAGCCACCACACCCAGGGGTATAGTCAGGGGTCAGGCTTCAAGGGCAAGCCCCTACTGACCTCCTGTCATCAAGGTTCCACCTCCTAGAAGTTCCCAGCCTTCAAAGCAGCGCCATTATTTACTGCTCTAGTTGGCAGCATGACCTGGGAGAATGGAGCCTAAAAATGGGACAGACTGAAGTCTCACACATTGCCAGCTTTATTCAGAGCATCGGACAGTTTTTATACTCCAAGGGTTAGGAGGAGTCACCTGTGTCCAATCACAAGGATAAGCTGTACGTGGCAAAAACATGTTTTTCCATAGAGGCATATAAAAAAAAACAGCTGAAGTAAACTCACTCCTGTCTGCTGTATTTGGGAGGAGCACAAAGACACATTCCAAGAATGTGTTTTGAAGAAACATGTTACAAGACTCTTGTTTCCTTCGGGTTTTCTCACAAGCACTCAGAATTCTCACACAGCTCTGTTCTTGGACTGTTCCATCACATCAGGAGCTGGGAGTAAGTTTCAAAACTGGAGCTGTGCCAGGGATGTGGTGGCGCACACCTTTAAACTCAACACTTGGGAGGCAGAGTCAGGAGGATCTCTGTGAGTTCGAGGTTAGCCTGGTCTACAGAGCAAGTTCCAGGACAGCCAGAGCTATATAGAGAGACCCAGTTTCAAAACAAACAAGAAACCCAAACAACTTCGAGACCAGTCTGGTCCAGGACAGCCTCCAAAGCCACAGAGAAACCCTGTCTTGAAAAATCCAAACAACAAACAAACAAACAAACACCCCCAGTATAACACATAAGCCTGTTGAATTTCCAATTCAAACATGACGAGGACCATATGACCTGACTTCCCTACTCATTGTCTTTTTTTCTTTTTTAAGATTGAATTTATGTGTGTGTATGTGGGTGCTCTCAGAGGCCGGTAGAGAGTGTTGATCCCCTGGAGCTGGAGTTACAGGTAGTTGTGAGCTATCAGAAGTGAGTGCTGGAAACTGAACTTGGATACTCTGAAAGAGCAGCAGGCATTCCTAAAAACCTTTGTAATCTCTCTCTCTTTAATTTTTATTTTTGAGACAGGGTCTCACTATGTATCTTATGTATCCTTAATAGGTTTGGAACTTGTTATGTAGACAAGGTTGGCCTTGAACTCACAGAAATCTGCCTGCCTCTGCATCCTGAGTGTAGGGCTTAAAGGCGTGTGCCATCATGCTTACAGCATTTTCTCCCCCCCCTTTTTTTTTCTTGGACAAGGTTTTAATTCATAACTCTGCTGGTCTGGGACTCTCTATGTAGACCAGGCTAGTCTCAAGCTCACAGAGATCCACCTGCCTCACATCTGGCCAGTCCTGATGTCTTAAAGTGAGCTGTGTTTGTCCCGTTCCCCTGGTACATCTCTTCCACTGGAGGATGCTCCCTTTTCTCCTGGCCCAGCTGCCCCTTCATACCCTTTAGAGCTCAGGAAAAGTGACACCTCCCCCTCCCCCATGTCAGGTCAGCCTTTTAAGGGAAATCCCCTCCACACTTTGGTCTAACACAAATGTAACTGGGTGCTGAGTTTGATTGACATCTGCCTCCCAGAAGAGTGGGCACTGGGCCCCTCTGGCTCCCTCCTGTGCCCTGAGCCCTTGGTTAGGAAGCTTAGTGAGTGAGATACTGGAGCCTTTGTGGAGTTAATAGTGAGCTGGCACACTAGCCAAGGATTCTTCCTGCTTCTGGCTCCTTTGTTTCCTAATTGCTCCCACCCTTTTCTTTGGTGCAGGTTAACGTCCCTCGGTGCCTGCCTTTCTCCGAAGTAGGCAAGGTGAAGCAGGTGGCCTGTGGTGGCACTGGCTGTGCTGTATTGAATGGTGAGAGCCAGCTCTTGGCAGCTCTTTGAGAAGCATTGGGCAGATCAGATAGGGAAGAGGACAGTTCCTGTGCTCCATATTCCTACACTGTAGAGGGGGGTGTGGCCATGGGAGCATCTAGTTGAAGGCATTCAGTGATTAAGGTGTAGGGGTGAGATTCCTAGCAGGTTAGTAGCTCATGATCTCTATATATAGACAGCCACAGAGCTTTGTCATTTTATAGCAAACCTCTGGATCTTGGAGCTGGGGACCAGACACAAGTCCCTGTGCATACTAGGGACATTCTAGGCAGGTGCTCCGCCACTGAGCCACATGCCTAGGGGCTTATGCAGGACAAAGCTGCTCTGTCTCCGTGCTCCACCCCTAACAGAAGTATTGTACTTGTTACAGCTAGGGCTGCAGAGTAGTAGTTCAGTGGTAAAGTGTTTATGCTTGAAGAGCCAGATACTGTCCTGAGCACTGTATCAAAAAGAAAGAAGGAAGGGGGGGGGGTGTGATGAGAAGGAAGGAAAGAAGTAGAAAGGGGAAGGGAAGAAAAGAAAACTGGACATTGAGATGCTTGTCTTTGGTTCCCAACACTCAGGAGGCCGAAGTAGAGGATTATAAATTCCAGGCCAGCCTAGACTATGTAGTAAGACTATGTCTTAAAACACCTGGAGCTGGAGAACACTTCATTTTGTAGAAGACCCAGCTTCAATTCTTGGCATTCACATGGCAGTTCTCAGCCACCCCTAACTCTAGTCCAGGGAATGTGATACCCTGTTCTGACTTCCTCAGCCATCAGGCACCCATGTTGTACACAGATATGCATTTGGGCAAAAGACTCATACACATAAAACAAATCTAAAAAACAAAAGCAAACCACCCCATAGCAAACCCCCAAACTTCTACTCCCCCAAAAGCAAGTTAAAAAGTATTTCTTAGAGTTTTGTTTTTGTGTTTTGTGTGTGTGTGTGTGTGTGTGTTTTTTTTTTTTTTTTTTTTTTTTTCTTTCTTTTTTCTTGAGACAAGGTCTGGCTGTCCTAGAACTCACTTTGTAGACCAGGCTGGCCTTGCCCTCGGAGATCCACCTGCCTCTGCCTCCTGAGTGCTGGGATTAAAGGTGTGCCCCACCACCTGGCTCATTTCTAAAAGTTTTAAGAATTTGGTTAAAATGGCCTGTGTCTGTGTGGCGCTCTGCTCAGTGTGAAATTTGGAGCTGTTGGTGGGGAAAGTGTCCACAACGTTTTGTGTGCCAGTCACCCTCCCCCATTACCCTCAAGAAGTGGGTTCTTCCTGTTCTGAGACTGGCTTCCTCCCTAGCAAGACTCCATTGGCAAGTATTTAGTCAGGGGAGAGAATCATTTTCAGCCTGCTAGCACAGAGTGTCTCATAAATCCCAAGGTGGTCCTCCTGCCTCCACCTCCTGAGTTGGGAGATTACAGGCATGCTCCACCATGCCCGTTTCCTGTGGTCTAGGGATGAAACCCAGGCCTTCATGCTTGCTAAGCATGCACTCTACCAACTGAGCCCCACCCCAGCCCCTGTAGTTTTCGTAGCCAGGGAGGGCTCTGCTTGGCTTGACTCACAACCACTGTTTTTGTTATAACACAGAAGAAGGACAGATCTTCGTCTGGGGCTATGGAATTCTTGGGAAAGGACCAAACCTCTTGGAAACGGCTCTTCCAGAAATGATTCCACCTACGCTCTTTGGCTTGACGGAGTTCAACCCCCATGTCCAGGTTTCCCAGATCCGATGTGGGCTTAGCCATTTTGCTGCACTCACCAGTAAGTTACTCTGCTGGGCAGCCAGGCCAAAATCTGTTCCTTTTCAAACTGGGACAGTGCTCAGCTTCTGTCTCCAACCTATATCCATTTATAGCCATCCATTTTTTTTCACCCATCTTTCTGTCTGTCCTTCCCTCCATTCTACCATCTGTCTGTATCTGTCTACTTCTGTCCATCCTTCTATTCATCCATCCTCTCTTCTTTTCTCTCTTCCTCCATCAGTCCTTCTTTCCATCTGTCCATCCAGTAGATTGATGTCTTCATGGAATAAGCAGAGGGTATGTGTCATATGTCACATACCTTCTTTTTATGCTGACATTTTGGTTTGGGTTCTTCGTTTTGTGGCCAGGCTTACGCTGTAGTGTGATCTCTTAGGGGGCACCTGTTGCAGGGTGTGTAGGGAGACGGGTTTGGTAGAAAGCCAGTGAGAACGAGGAGAGGTTTGGGCCATGTGTGGGTGAGTGATGGGGAGATGAGTGTACAGGGTGGCAAGTGGCCTACCTTGCTAGTAGTGAAGCTCAGACCCTCCAAGATGCTGGGGAGGGATGACCACGGAGGCGGCTGGCTGGAGGCTCACTGGACAGGTTGTAGAGCCATGAAATGCCAAGTTGTTCCACAGGTGTCTGGACCGTGGCCTTTTTCATCATGTTCCACCACCACGCCTCAGTTCAGGCAGCTGCTCTGCAGTCCTGGACAGCAGTTTCCGTGAACATGCCACTAGTGATTCCCAGGGAATCTGCTGCTTCCTTGCCAGTCAAAAGTCTTCAGAGAAAAGCTTAATTTTCCTTTTTTTTCTTCTCACCAGAGTCTTAATTTTACTTTTTCTGGTTCTTTTAGTCTGCCATGTAACTGACTTCCATGCCTAACTCAAAACAGCATGGCTCCTTTCACTCTCTCAAGTTCCATTTGTGACTCTATAGTGAGCTGCTCTCTAAAACTAAAAAAAGTCTGTTTTGACTTGAGGTATGATTCAGCAGTAGATCTCTCCTGCCTAGAATCTCCTAATGAGGGGCTGGGGTGTGTGTGGATCAGTGGCAGATCTCTGCCTAGAATCCCCCAGTGAGAGGGTCTGGTGACATGGTTCACTAGACTAGTTGCCTAGACTTTGCCAGTGAGGAGTGTGGCTCAGCAGTAAAGCACTTTCTCCAAGGTGTAATCGTTGCCTTTATTGGTTTGTTCGTTTTTGGCTCTTCTACCAGGTGAAGTTAGTTTATGAGGGAGGACAGGAAACATATTTGTTCAGTTGCTGGCCTGTCCCCAGTGTCCAGTGCATAGACATAGACCCGTCTTAGTTCGGAACCCAGTTGCTCTCTGTGTCCTCACAGAAAACCCACATGCTGAAACCCAAACAGAACTGGCCATCTTGCCTCACTGTCAGTCAGAAAGGGCAGAGCTGGGTCAGATGGAGCTGTGGGTGGTAGCAGGCCATCAAAGTGAGCAGAGAGGGCTGTGCACGGAGCCCTGGGCTCTGTTCCACACAAAGACTTGTCTTCCCTAGGCTGGCTGTCAGAAGGCCTGGCCTAGGACCTGATTTGGGGATGGAACAATTGCTAAGGGGCTTTTCTCTGAGAATTCAGTTCAGAGGCTGAGTTTTGTTCTGGAGCCTGTCTTAGAACTAGCTCTTCTAGACCAGGCTGGTTTCAAACTCACATAGATTCACCTGCCTCTGCCTCCCAATTGCTGGGATTAAAGGCTGCACCACCACTGCCTGACATCCTTGGCTCTTGGAAGGTCTTCCTCTTGATGGCCTGTTCCTTGTGTAGCTCAAACCAAGTCCCTGTCTTCCTTCCATTTCAGACAAGGGTGAATTGTTTGTGTGGGGCAAGAATATCCGAGGGTGCTTGGGAATCGGACGCCTCGAAGACCAGTACTTCCCATGGAGGGTAAGACCATGCAGGGGTGGGTTGTGGAGGGTAAGACCATGCAGGGGTGGGTTGTAGGAGGGTGTGCCAGGGGAAGTAAAACCAAATGCAGGACAGAGTCTGGGACCTACCGTGTGCCACTGTCTTGGATAGATTCCATGGAGGCTTACATGGAGGTGATGGGCAGGGGGTGGATGTAGCAGCAGCCTCCAAGTGTGCATGCCTTCAGCCTTTCTGCTCCATGCAGTCAGTTCGCTGCACCTACTCAGTGCTCCAGTCCCTGTGAGACGCTACCAGGTGGGCCAGAGATGGGGCTCCGTTGGTAGAGTATTAATTAGCACAGCACACATGAATCCATGAGTTCCATCCCCAGCTTCACGTAAACTTAGTGGGGTGGCCCACACCCTTAATCCCAGCACTACACTTGTAGAGGTAGAAGAATCAGAAGTTCAAGGCCATCCTTAGCTACATGGCCAGTTTGAGGCCAGCCTGAGTTTCGTGAGTCCCAGTCCAAAAAAACAAAGAACAATACGAAAGAAATACCTTTCGTAATTTAGGAACATTATCAAAACCCAATCTTTCAAGCAAACGTGTATAGGAGCCCACATGTGCATGCAGACTCCTCTGCAGACTACTGCTGGTTTGGTCTGGAGAGCCCGCATCCCCGCCCCCTTCTCTCCTGCTTGCCCTCTTTTCTTTTGAGTGTGGCCTTGGAAATAGTGGAAACAGTTGGGTCTTAGAGTAACAAGTGCTCCACAGGCCTGTCACCTACCCGTGAGTGCTGCTTTGACAAAAGCAGCCTCAGGGAAGAAGGGTTTCTGTTGGCTCACACTTGGAGGGCGCAGTCCCTTATGGTGGAGAAGCCATGACAGCAGGAGCACGAGGTGTCTGGTCACGTGACAGCCACAGTCAGGAAGCAGAGAGAGATGGACGCTGGTGCTCAACTCACTTCCCCTTTCTTTTCGAGTCCGGGCTGTCCTGGACCTCACCCTGTAGACCAGGCTGGCCTCAAACTCACCGAGTTCCACGTGCCTCTGCCTCCCAAGTTCTGGATCAAAGGTGTGCGCTGCCGCCGCCGCCGCCGCCGCCGCCACCACCACCATCTTCACTCTCTCCCACTGATTCAGTCCAGGACCCCAAGCCATGGGATGATGCCGCCCACATTCAGTGGGAATGGTGGGGGTAAACCAACCTAGGGACTCCCTTACAGACATGGCCAGAGCTGTGTCTCCTAGGTGTTTCCAGAGCCTGCTATGTTGACAATCAAAATTAACTGTCACAGCTGGTTATCTGCTGAGGGGACTTGGCAAAGCATAGCCTCAGGCTAAGATTCCATGTTTAGGCTGCTGGAACCATGCTTCCATTCTCAGCATGCACCTCTTGCTCTGACTCATTCAGCTAGAGGAATGGCATCCTGCTGGCTGCGGACTTCCTGCGCTGCGCTGCCCTGTTGAAGGGGTGAGCCTGTCTGCCCTAGTGACTACTGCATCTTGGACATTTGGTGGGCCCCAAGGGTTCCAGGCAACTACATGCCTGGCATGCCAGGCAACTACATTGTCCTTTGTCACCTTTCGATGAGATGAAAGAGAGGGCTTGACAGGCTTATTAGTTTTTCATTCTTGTCACAAAGTACCTGGGCTCATCAACTTAACAGAGGCGATGTTTCATTTGGTCCCTGGTTTTAGAAGCTTTAGCTGGGGTCCGCTGACCCCTTTGCTTTGAGCCTTTGGTAGGGCAGTACAACATAGCAGGGGGCATGTGACGTAAAGCTGCTTGCTTCGTGGAGGTTGGGATCAAAGGGGTGGAAAGGGGTTGAGGTCCTATCATTAGTTGGGGTCCTTTCATTACTTTCAAAGGCATGCTCCCTATGCTGGCTAGGGTTTGCTTGTTTATTTATTTTTGTCAACTTGACACAGCTAGAGTCATCTGAGAGGAAAGAAACTCAACTGAGAAAATGCCTCCATAAGATAGTATAGGGCATTGTTTAAATTAGTCACTGTAGGTAATGCCACATCTGGGCTGGTGGTCCTGGGTGCATAAGAAAGCAGGTTGAGCAAGACAGTAGGCAGCATCCTCCACAGCTTCTGCCTCAGGTACTGCTTCCAGGCCCCTGCCCTGATTTCCCTCAGTGATGGACTGAGACATGGAGGCATAGCCAAATGGACCCTTTCCTCCCAAGTTGCTTAAGGTTGTGGTGTTTCGTCACAGCAATGGGAAGTCTAAGGCATCCCCAATCCCTAATTTACCTTCAGTAGGCCCTGCCCCTATAGAGTTCTGCCATTTCCAGGAGCACCGAGCTGGGGATCAAGCTTTCAATACAGACCCTTTAGGGCACACTTGAGATCCAAACCATAGCCATAGGGTACTGTGGGGCTCCCATAGCACAGCCCTTCTTGCAGAGTGAACTGTGAGACCTGAGGCGGATCCCATGAGGTCACACGTAGCAGTCATAGGTGAAGCCAGATTCAGGTCTGTTCATTTGATGGATCTGTGTGATGGTGCGTGCCTGCCATCCTAGCCTCTTGGAAGTCTGGGGCAGAAGAATCAGGCCAGCCTGGGCTACATAGAGAGATATCCCTCCTCTCTCTCATCTCTCTGTCTCTAAGAAACATACAAACAGAAGACTGCTCAGCATGAAAGCAACCATGGGTTCAATTCCTAGCACCCCACAGACTTGGAGTGGTAGAGCACGCCTGTAACCCCAGAACTTGGACACAAGAGGCAGAGGCAGGAGAATCAGAAGTTCAAGGTCATCCTCAGATACATGAGTTTGAGGCCAGCTGTGCTACATGAGACCCACAGGTCCTGGCCAGCAAGCAGAGACCAAACAGCTTCCTGTGCTTTGGGCTCTAATGGCCAGAACATCTGGGGAACAGCACAGAGGCGCTTAAGTGCAGTGGGCTGGCTGTAGATGATCATGGCAAGGCACTTTCCCAGGGAAGGTAAATAGATGATCTCAAGGGGCCTGGGAGGTTGCTAAGAACCCACCTGGCTAGGTCATCATAGGGCAGCCTGTCACTGCTTTTCTGGGGCAGCTTCTGCAGCTCTAGGCTGCCTCTGTCACCAGGGGCCCATTTCTGTTTGCTCAGTGGTCTGTGTGGCAGCTTTTTCCAAGGTGTTTTGTTTGGGGAGGCGGTGAAACAGCATGGCGTGGTTCCTGCCTTCACTTGCTGTCGTCAGCAGCCCCTAATGGAGTTGAGGTTCCACAGTCAGCACCTGCCACTTTGGTGCTTTCAGGCTGGGCCACCTGTTGCAGGCATTCGTTTCTGTCCTCAACTCAGGAAATTGCCCAGGCAGTCCTAGCTTCTCTGCAGCTGCCAGCAGGGAAGGACGGTTGAATAGGGATCTGGCTAGCTGATCCCGCATCCACATCTGGGTGAGGGTATGCAGGCCACAAGGCTGGCATGTGCCCTTCTGCATTGATTTAAGTAGTTCTCAGTTGGGAGCAGGGCATAGGGAGATGGAGTTATTAGGAGGTACTTAACGCCTGGGAAT
The DNA here is from genome assembly GCF_943737965.1 of Phodopus roborovskii. NCBI lineage: Eukaryota > Metazoa > Chordata > Mammalia > Rodentia > Cricetidae > Phodopus > Phodopus roborovskii. Next base: position 9,097,413 of record NW_026126598.1, on the reverse strand, counting down.
TTATTTATTTTGACAGGGACTCATGTAGCCCAGGCTAGCCTCAAACTCATTGTGTAGTGAGGAGCTTCTAATCCTTTTGCTTTTACCTGCCAAGCACTAGGATGAGAGGTGTGAACCACCGTACCTGATTTATAGGGTGCTGGAGATAGACCCCTGGGCCTCATGCTTGCAAGGCAAGTGCTCTCTACACATCGAGCTACGTTCCCAGCCATGCTCGTTTTCCACGGAATGCCCTTTTACAGTATAGCATTGCTTATTACAATGTATGTATCATAGTAGTAATACATTACTATGATAATAGTAACAGTGATTAAAGAAAAAGAAATTAGCTTTCAGGAAGCTGAGGCAGGAGAATACTGCAAGTTCTGGGCCAGCCTAGGCTATGTAATGAGACCCTGTCTGAAAAACTGGAGCAATTCAGTGTAGTGGCACCGTTAAGTCCAGTAAGCAGAGGCAGGTAGTCTTTATAAGTTCAAGGCCAGTCTGGCTTGCACAGTGAGTTCCAGGCCAGCCAAGGTTACATAGTGACATCCTATCTCTAAAACAAACAGAAGGGGCCTGGGGAGATGGCTCAGTGGGTAAAGTGCTTGCTGTGTAAGTATGAAGGTTTGCGTTTGGATCCCCAGCACCCACGAAAAAGCTCTGCTCCACGGTATAGTCTGTACCTCAGTCCCCTAACAGTGGAAGAGCCAGATCTTGGATGCTTGTTGTCTGGCCAGTGTATCTGAAATCATAATCTCTATGATTTCAGACCTTGTCTGAAAGACCTTGTCTCAGATAATAAGGTAGGGAGTGCTAGAGGAAGGCACCTGAGGTCAGCCACTGGTTTACACACACACACACACACACACACACACACACACACACACCACACACACACACACACACACACTGCATTCCACATACACATACCACATTCCATGCACGCTTGCTACACACCTCATTCTACACACACTGCACTGCACATAGTACACACATACCACATCACATTCCACACACACATTTGACATACACACTGTACATTTTCCACACACATCTCACATATACACACATCACACACAGGTATACCCTCCATGTATACCACATAGGCAGAGATATACTACACAATATACTCATACATACCACACACACGACATCACACACACACACACACACACACACACACACACACACACACACACACACGGGTGTCCATGGCAGGGAAGGCTCTAAAACAGTGAGTGTTCTCTGGAGGTGAACAGATTCCAGTGCTGAGGTGGGGAAGGAGGCCAGCCTCCTGCTGCAATGAGGGCTGGGTCTTCCTGGGAGAAAGATTGGCCTAGACAGGCAGCTTGGCTAGGTCTGTGATGAGGCCCTAATGCCTTTTGAGATATAGCAGAAACTCTGCCTCTCAGGTGGCCATGTTAGGGACACATGGGATCCAGCCTGTGACTGCAAGTGAGGTCAACAGGTAAAGTGACGGAAGTCACTGGGCCAGCATGGCCCTGTTCCCACACTAGACCCGCCAGGCAGAAGCCTTTCCTGCACGCTTGGGAAGTACTTAGTGACCCCCCCCCCCCAGGGAGGTCACTGAACACTAAGCCTTTAGGCAGGGAATCTGAAAGCCATTATCACAGACAGTGGCACCAGGAGCATCTGTGTTCTTCCCCAGGGCCACCTCTCTAGGGTGGCTACTAGAGCTGATGCCATTGATGGACAGAGAGGTAGAGTGGCCTTTTCCTGACACTGAGCTGTGGATATGTGTGGGCAGCCTGTCTGCAGGGGATAGAGCCACACTCACAGAAGGCAAAGAACCTACCAAAGGTGGGGCTGAGGGTGAGGCTCAGTAGGTAGAGTGCTTGCTCTAGGTTCTGTCCCCACTACCACTTAAAGCAGGTGTGGTACTGCATATGTGTAGACCCAGCACTAGGGAAGTAGAGGCAGGAGGATCAGAGATTCACGGTCAGCCTCAGCTACACAGAGAATCGGAGTTACACAAGTCCCTGTCTCCCCAGAACCTGCCTGCCCTTCCCCTCACTGAGCTCTGTGGCTTGTTTTCCAGGTGACAATGCCCGGTGAGCCTGTGGATGTGGCATGTGGTGTGGATCACATGGTAACTCTGGCCAAGTCATTCATCTGAATTTCCTGACAGGCCCATCCCAGGCTGGCCCCAGCCTCCAACTATACCGACAGCAACAGCTTGATGGAGGCAGAGAGTGGCTACCACAGAGCTTCTGATGATACTGGGAGAGGGCCAGGGCCCTTGGAGCAGGGTGTTTACTCTGTGTCTTCAGTGGGGACATTATAATAGCAGTCTGTGGAAAAGACCCTTCCCCGCTGAGGCTCCTGGCTGTGAACTCAGTTCAGGATGGCTGCTCTTGGCTTGGTGTGCTCCTCAGGATTACCAGGGTGTGAGGTCCTAGGATGGCCAGGCTGATGCCCTTTCCAGGTGACACATGGTGGCATCTGGGGATGTGTCTTGCCTGTTTCTAAGGGAAGTTCATTATTCAGGGCACATTTGATAATAAGAGATTGGAGACATGACAAGGCACTCAGAGAACTTGTAGTCTGCTGTCACAACACAACACACTTGGGCCTCTTGCTGGCCCAGCCCAGCAAGACAGCCAGCTGACTTCAGCTAGGGCCTGTCTGACCAGCTGCCACCCCACAAGTTCCCAGGACACAGTCCGGGAGCCCAGAATGCCTTGGCTCGAGACTTCCTGGGGCGGCCAGTGTGAGCCAGCCTCCCCCCATGGGTCTACAGTATCCCAGCCTTGGAACCTCCTCTGTGCCTGGCTCTGAACAGTCCAGAAGCCCCCGAAGAAAGAAGCTATAGGCCAAATGCTTGTGGGCTGAGGGCTGTGGAATCTTGGCTGGAGGGCCAGCCTTGGAGTAGGAAGCCTCAAAAACTGGGAAAATACTTGTTAGGAAAGCTTGTGTTTTCCTTTCAGAAGAGTGTTTGAAAAATTCTTTTGGAATAAAGTCTATTTCTGCTCTTTTTAAGAATGGAGGTCTTGTAAATGTTTCACTTGATCATTTTGTACCATAAAAACAGCAAATAGAAGCCAGTGGAAAACACTTTGGAAGGCAGTCCCAGATGGGATGTTTTGTGTGTGTGCAGTTGTATGTGTGCATGTGCACATGGGTGTGCATTCATGTAGAGGACAGAGGACAGTGTCAAGTGTCATCATTCCTCAGGTGCAATTCATCTTATTATTGAGATGGAGGACATCACTTTGTAGACCAGGCTGGTCTTGAACTCAGAGTTCTGCTTGCCTTTGCCTCCAGAGTCCTGGGACTAAAGGTGTGCTCCATCACACCCAGCTCCACCTTATGTTCGGACACGGGATCTCTCCCAACCTGCAAGTTTCCAAGAAGGCATCTGGCTGGCTGGAGAGCTCCAGGGTTCCTCCTGTTTCCTATCTCCCCAGTGTCAGGATTACAGGCATATGACACAATGCTTGCCTTTTACATGGGTTCTGGTCGTCAACTTGTCAGACAAGCACTTAACCCACTGAGTCATCCCCCTAGCCACTGGAAAGTATTTTCTGAACAGATTCTTGGGCTGGGAAGAAAGCTGGTGCCTGAGTCACTAATTACGATCTTCCACGCTGCCTGTACACCCCACCTGTTACTAGTTCACTCCACAGGTACCCGTGGGCCCCTTAAGTGCAGGAATGAGGCACACCGAGTCATGTAGGTAGAGAAATCCCTGCCTTGCATAGCTTATCCTTGAGGAAGAAAATGGACATTATACAGAATATAGAATATGGTAGCTGTTTGTGTGGGCTGTGGAGGAAAGCAAAGTTTTGCTTCAAATACCTGACAGCAACAACTTAAAGGAGGATTAATTTGGCTCTCAGATCAGAGGGTTCCAGTCCAGCATGGCAGGGAAGGCAGTTTCTGGGGGTTGGTGCTTGTGATAGATGCCTCCCACATGGCAGGTCAGGAAGGAGCAGGACTGGACTGCTGCCTTGAAGGACCACCCCCCAGCGACCTGTGTCTTTTAAAAGGTTCCAGTCTTCTAGAACAGTGCCACCTGCTGTGGAGCACGCATTCAGCACAGGAACCCAAGGCAGACACTTCAGATTAAAACCCTAACAAGGGAATGGGATGTGTGGAAGGCTGCAGGTTAAAGTTGAAGGGTTAACAAGCAGAATGTCAAGGGAACCAGTTGGCTGGTGTTGGAGGAAATGACCGTCATGGCTGTTACAGGGCCCCTCACTCAGGCGCACACCGCCCCTGATTCCCTCTAAGGGCCAGTATTAGGCTTGAGATGGGAAAATTTGCTGTGAACTTGCAACAGAAGTTGAGAAGCTAAGGAGTTGTTTAGAACAGTTACTGCTCTTCCAGAGGTCCTGAGTTCAATTCCCACATCAGGCAGTTCACAAATGTCTGTAACTCTAGCTCCAGGGGATCTGACATCCTTTCCTGGCTTCCCAAAGCATCTGTATGCATGTGTACATACATGCTCCCATCACCACACACAATTAAAGATGTCTTTAATGTAAAAAGTCCTTAGAAAAACAAAGGGGGCTAGGCTCTGGTAGGGTCCTTGATTGTAGTGTCCACAAAGTCCTGGGTTTGATTCCCAGCACTGCACCAACAGGATGTGGTGGCACATTCTGGTAACTGGCAGTGGCAGGCGTGCAGGCAGGAGAACCAGAAGCTCAGGGTCACCCTTGGCTACACATTGAGTTTGAGGTCAGCCTAGAATACGTGAGACTCTGTCCTAACGAACTAAAAAGCACCCTGACCATAGTCACCTGTGTCTAAGAGGGGTGTCCTGACCCTTAAGTTTCCCTAAAGACCGCTTCACCTGTTGGTCAGCCTCGCCATGCAGCGTCTGTCCCCTCTGCCCCTCTGCCCCTCTGGGTGACACCAGGGCTTCTGCTCAGCTGCCATCTGTACGTGGCTGTTGGTGTTTGTCTCTTTGGTCCTTACCCTCCCTGCCCAGCACATGACACCTGGAAAACCTGCTGAGCCATTATCTTGGCTGCTCATTCTGTTCCCATGAAAGGTTTACATATGACTTGTCCTCTCGCTTTAGTGAGCACGTGAACGATAACGCTAGGCAAAGGTACAGTCACCTGCCTCTTTCCAGGTGTCCTCTTGTTCTCTTAAAAATTTATTTTTATGTGTATGTGTGTTTTACGTGCATGTATATCTGTGTACCATCTTTGTATAATGGCCAAGAAGCCAGGTGGTGGCATAAAATCTGCTGGAACCAGAGCTAGAGAAAATTGTGAGCTATTAAATGCTAGGAACTGAACCTGTCTCATCTGCAAGAATAGCAAAGGCTCTTTAACCTCTAAACAATCTTCCCAGACCCCCCTTAATTTTTTTAAAAATTTATTTTTGCAGGTTTTTAGTATTTTGTCCATATATGTATGTGCACCACATGTGTGCAGTACTCACAGAGGCCAGAAGAGGGCATCAGATCTGGAACTGGAATACAGTTGTGGGCCATTGTGTGGGTACTGGGGGGCTGACTGGATTGAGAGTTGTCTAGGTTCGCAAACATTCCTATCTGTTTCTATGATGACATGTCCAGAAACATTTAGATCATGAAGACTCTGACCTAATTAATGGATCCATGGCTTGATGCATTCACCATTTGTTGGCATTATTGGGAGGTGGTAAAAGATAAGAGTTGGTACTTTATTGAAGGAAGATGGTCACTGAAGATGTTATAGCTTGCCCTGGTCTTTTCCTGTGTTCCCATCTCTGCTTCTTGGATGCTGTGAACAATCCCTTATCTACAAGTTCCTGTTGTCATGGTGTTCTACCTCACTCAGGTCCATGATTACATAGTGGACCCCCGAAACGTTGAGCTAGGACACACAATTCTTCCTTTTAGCTTTATTTATTTTATGCATATGGATGTCCTCCTGACTAATACAGGTATATATCACTCTAAGTCACTGCTTGGGGCAATTTATTGCACAGCATCAGGTATCTGACACAAACCCCACTTCCGCCAGTTTTTGAGACTCAAGGCCTTACACCTGTGGGTTATCCTGCCTCCTCAGCCCATGACCTATGTTCTCCAAACAATACAGTAAGGAGGGAAAGAATGAGACATGATCCTGGATAAATTCAATATAAAATCAGACAACTGTCAGCCAACATTATCTTTTTTCCCCTTCATTTAATGAACACTTTACAAAGTACAAAATATACTGTCTTTTTTAGGGGGAACATTAGGTACTTTTTTTCTCTCCATCATACAGTACACAACTCTCAAGGGTTTTGTTTCTTTGACAAAACGAAAGCGTGAAGGCCCTGGAGGTGGAGAGTAGGACTCCAGTCCTCCCTCACCCAAGCTGCAGGACCGATGAAGTACCACTGTTGCTGGTGACCTGGGCACAACATGCCAGGTGAGGGTCAGCTGGGGCTGTGGGCAGGACAGGGTCCCTTAAAAACCCCACAGGCACCCGCTCCTGCTCCCCTGCCTCAGGATAACGGAAATGATTTTGGCATATGAGAGGGCTGGGAGAACCTACTGGTACACTTCATCTCTCCATTTATTGTTTGGGGACTGACCCTGCTCTAACTCTTCCTGTGATACCGGTAAACCGAGGCAGTAGAAAAGGAAACCGTGTTAGGCTTTGCCCATAGAGGCTTGGATTCTGCCCATTGCTGGGGTCTCTAGCTTTTTGGACCCCTTTCCAAGATGAGTTCCTGGTAAGCAAGGGGCCCCTCTTGTCTCCAGCCTCTCTCCCTACGAATACTGTCTGCAAAATTGAAATGTCTCAAGAGTCCCATGGGTGGGCCTGGGCCAGCTCAGGCTGCCTGCATGGACTCCCCAGGCCTCTGAGGGCCAGGAATGCAGAGAACCAGGGAAAGGAGTCTATCCCATCAGGGCAACCCCACGTTCCACCTCAGAGCCAGGGCCTGCAGCCTCCCCCTCCCCCCAACCTTGTTAACTGTGTGTGGCAGTAGGTTAGGCTGAGGGGGCCAAACACTGCATGAAAACAGCTTGTAGCTCTGCACATGTGTGCACACACTCATGCCTAATACACACACACACACACACACACACACACACACACACACACACACAAATGTAACCACACAGAAGAGCATCCTGACACACGGGACAGGGCCACCCCGCACTTTTGACTCTCCCAGTTTGCCTGCTCTTCTATTGAGTGCCATAAAACACCACCAAACTGATGCTCACAGGCGCCATGGCCTAGATCTCAACTGGTGCCTTCAGTCCCCTTCCCCAGTTGAGTAGCTTTCAGAGGAGGTCACCCTGGCATCAGTTAAATGTGTCCTTCTGCTGCTTCAAATTAGGGAATGGACAAGAACAAGAAAGCAGAGATGTATGAAAAGGTTAAGTCTGTTAAGTTAGCTCTACTCCTCCACAGCAGCTCCACACAACAAAGCAAGGCTGACCGGCGGTAGGTCATCTTGGCCTCGCTTCCCTCCTGTCAAAATGGAGGTCTGTCACCCTTCCAGACTATACTCTGACCCTCAGCACAATACTCATCGGAAACTCAAAGCTATATCCCACCTCTGTTGGAGAGTCCCCCTATTCCTTCCTTATCCAGGCTCCCCTCAACAAGTGCTGACCCAATTCTGCTCACAGGAAGGCAAGGGGTGTGCTATGATGCTTAATACTCGTCTTGGCAGGATCTAGAACCACCTAGAAGACAAACCTCTGCTTAAGTCTGTCGGGGAGACTGGATTAATGGAGAAACCTACCCTGAATGTGGGTGGACTGAACACAAGGGGAAAGCGAGCTGAGCCCCAGCATCCATCTCTCTCTGCTTCCTGACTGTGGATGTCACTCCTCCTCCACCATGATGGACTGTAATCCCGTCAAAACAGACCCTTCCTCCCTTCCATTCTCTTTGTCAGAGTTGCCTTAGCCAAGAGGAGCCTGGAGTATGGCTGAGAGATGGCTGGTAGCATGTGGCTCAGCTCTTTGACGACCTTACAAAGGGAGTGGGGTTGGCCATGCCCAGGAACTAGCTGCTTCCCACCTGCCTGATTAACTTTTGACTTCCACAGTTCCTTCTTCCCGCTACAGGGAGAACACCTCATCAGCCTTGAGCAGGTTGCTTCAGCAACAGGGCCTGACTGGCAGCAGACTAAACCAGGCCCCTAGACTCCACCCATCACAAGAGCAAACTGTTGTCTGCAGCTGTTGGGCGGCGGGGTGAATACTGGTGCTCCCGTGTGGTCTTTAGAGACCCTGTGGAGGAAGGAGTATATAGTTGGCAATGCTGTTGGGGTCTGCGGGAGATTTCTTGGGAAGCATGTAATTTCCAGGCGGTGGGACTGAGCCATCAAAGGGGACACCAGATGACTTCATTCGTCTCTGGTGGAGAGGTGATATGTGACTTTTTTTTTTTTTTTGAATAGGGGCTTGTCTTATGTAGCCCAGGCTGGCCTTAACATGTGATCTGTCTGCTTCCATCTCCCAAGTGCTGGGAATTGAACCCAGGGCTTCATGCACATTAGGCGGGCACACTATCCACCGAGCCATACCCCACTGTGAGCTTTTCTAATTAGTCTTTCAGGCAAAGCACTGGAGTCCATCCCTGCCCAGGGCGTGTGTTTCCCAGTGCCTCACCTTCTGAAGAGCCCCATTCTCCTACTCTCCATGTCGGCCTAGAGACCCTGCTGCTAGGAGCCAGGAGTGGCTCCAAGGAGTACTTGCCTCAAATGCACAAGGCCCTGCTTAACAATCTTCAGCAGTGCAGAAAAATACAAACAAAATCCCCTAGAGAGCCTTGATTGCTGAACGACATGCCACTTAGGTCACCTCTGAGGCTGGGTCAGTAAGGGCTGGAGTGACCCCACATTCATAAAGCCAGGGAGACAGCACTAAAAACACAAGGGTAGAGGGCCTCAATGGGGACTGTCACATCCCCAGAGCTGTAGAGACTATGCCATGCCAATGCTCCACACAGCACAGAGAGCCAGCTTCCTCATAAGGACCAGTAGCTAAATAGTGGGGTCCTTGGAAGGCTGGCAGGCAGAACCCAGGCCCCGGCTCCTCTCTGGATGTACAGTTGGGGTGATGTGTGGTGTTTTGGGTCCTATGGAGTCAGCCCTAGGAAGAGAGCAGGGGAGAGAACCTGAGATTCCTAAACTAGCAGGAATTAAAAAAAAAAAAAAAAAAAAAAAAAGAAAAAATCAGCCAGGCTTGGTGGTGCACACCTTTGATCCTAGCACTCAGGAGGCAGAGAGAGGCAGGCAGATTTCTATAAATTCAAGGCCAACCTGGTCTACATGGGGTGTTCCAGGACAGCCAGGGCTATATAAAGAGACCCTGTCTCAAGAAAACATATAACACACACAACCATAAATTGGGTAAGATGCCAGGCTTACAGCTTTCTATAGAGAAGAGACTCTGGGTAGGAGGCTATAACACAATGGGTTTACCAGACAGTTTTTGGAGTAACCCTGAGGGAGGAAGCCACTGTTAAAATGAAAAAAGAAAAAAAAAAATTCCAACCCCTCTCCTGGGTCAGTGCCCCCCCCCAGATAAAATAAGAGCATTCAAAGCTCTAGGCTGTGGGAATGGGGGTGCAGTAGCTATAAAGCAAACCACCCACGCTGGCCCTCTAAACCTGTTCCAGATGCAGTAGGCTGGTGGTTTTGTCTCCCCTCCAGGCTGGCCTCAAGGACCCCAGGGCATTTCCAATCATTGTATTGCCTACATGTGTGAATTAAAAATATATGGTGGCTCAAATGTCCCCATGTGTGCGCACATGAGGTGGGGCCCTTGCCTATGTCCTGCGCACACGGAATATATTAACATATATATTGCTCAAGTATATATGCTATTTACAGAATATATCTCTATTAACATAAAACACGTATTTATAGGTGTGTACAATACAGTTTCATCCTAGCAAGCCTAGGGGGCCACACAACTCTGGGGCAGGGAGCCAGCACACTTACACGGTGGGAAGGGAAGGGATTAACCGGAAGGTGAGACTGAAGGGGTTACAGAGAGGCGTGCCCTGAACAATCAAGGCCTTCCAGGGTGAGAAGAAGGGGACTCAGGGGCCTCACTATGGCCCTGCCTACTTGGCCATTTCCCTTCTGGGACCAGAAAACAATTGATAAGATTTGGTTGTTTTGTGCAAAAGGAATTAAAAAACCAAACCCCACCAGAGGTAATTTTGATTAGCATGCTGGGTTGTGAGCTTCTATAGGGTTCTAGAATAGAGAGATCCTCCATCTAGGGTTGCTTCTGTGGCCTGGAGAAGGGAGGAACACAGTTCATACTGAGACCCGTGCAGGGGTAAACAAACATTTCCTTCTCATCTTGTTGGAGATAGCCTGATTCAGGCCCAAGGAAACACCCCAGGAGCCTAAGTCTTCTGGACCTATAGTCCCAGCTCATGGTACCGTCCTCAGGTGCTCTTACCACCTCTGATATGCTGGGGAACCCCCTAGGGGGTGTTGTGGGGGTCCTGGTGTCTTGTGCCAGAACTCTGTTTCTAATAACCCTCCTCAGAAGACAAGGCCAAGATTCTTAGGATACATCTTTGCATTCGCGTCTGTCCCCGGGTAAATGCGGTACTGCTAAGCGCCACTGAACCCTGGTCACCCAAATAAGACTCTAACAGGCCTTATCTCCTCCAGACAAAACTACTCATTCCCCAGCCACCTGTATGCAAACAATTAAATTAAAAAAAAAAAAAACCGTAAGGGTGACTCCCCCCCCCCCCACCTCTACAAATACTCAAGATAGCTGCCTCCCTATTGGCAACACAGCCACAGACTGCTGGGTGCATTCTGGGCAGGTATGTGAGCTGGGGGCTGAGGCCTCTTTGTCCCCTAAAAGTGGGGTAAAGAGGATGAAGGGGGAACTCTAGGCTTGTCTAAATGACAGCTGGGGAGGTGGACATGGCCCAAGGCACTCTGGGCCTGGGCCGGTGGGGATATCCATTGCTGGGAGGAGACAGAGTCTTTGACTGCCCATGTTGGGCCCAGGGAGAGCGAACAGAGGGTAGATAGAAGCTGGTGCTCTAGGCTGGTGGGAGAGGAGGTGTCCTGGGATTCCTTCCTCCTCCAGGGATGAGTGCTCTTGGTGGGAGGTTGACCCAGGACCCCTCTTGGCAGTCATAGTGGGAACTGACCCAGGCCCCATTTAGTCAGCAGGTGGGTTCTGGGGTCTTGGTTCCCCCCCCAAGCTTGGTGGTTGGGGGCCCACAGCTACTGTCTGAGGCTCACTGGACATTGACCTGAGGGTGGCCTGCTGGCCTCCATCCTGAGGGAACCAGCCCCTGAGCCTCTGAAACTGGAGCAGCAACCATACCATTCATCCTGGGGGGGTTCCTCACGGGGGCTTCCCCAGCTTTGCACACCCAATCTTCCTCCACCAACTGAAGATGTCCCTGGGTGCATCGGGTCCCCAATCCCAATGTCTTGTGGGAGGTGCCAGCTTCCTTTGGTGTTTGCTGTGGGCTATATGTGCGGCCTTGGGCTGTTTCCAAGCCCCCTGGGCCTCAGAGACCACGGTCTGGGGTGGAACTTGGGGGAGGAAGATGGGCACATCCCCACTGGGGAGAAACTGAGTCATTATTGAAAAGGCTGGGGGTTCTAGAAGGCTGGAGGTGGCTGTGGGGGTGGCCTTGGTTTGGGCCCAGGTCTGGAGGAGTCAGGAATCAGGGGAGTGTCCCAGAGGCCCCTTCCTTAGGGTCCGGGGCCAATCTTTCAGTCCATAGGGAAATACTGCAAGAATAACCTTCGTGGGAGGAAAGGCCCAGGTGGGCTTCAGCAGGGAGGAGCCCAGAGATGGGCTTTTTCTAATGTTTCCCTCCTTGACTGACCTTCAGGGCGTGGATAACCCCACTGATATTCTCTTCTGGAACCTAGAGGGCAGGAAGAAGAAGAAAAAAAAAGTGTGTTAGCTCAGGAACCTATTCCTTACCTGCACAGTCAGTCTGTGCCTGTTCCAAGGGGCTACTCACCAATGCATGGTCGAACTTGAAAGTACTGATGTAATATGCCGGGATGTCTGCAGCTGCTAAGGGCTCTGAGATCTGGGCTACAATTCCACACTCATCTAGGGAAACACAGGTGCTTAGAGCCTAAGCAGGTGCTCTACCACTGAGCCACACCCTCAGCCCCTCATGGGGGATTCTAGGCAGGTGCTCTACCACTGAGCCACACCCCCAGCCCCTCACTGGGGGATTCTAGGCAGGTGCTTTACCACTGAGCCACACCCCAGCCCCTCACTGGGGGATTCTAGGCAGGTGCTCTACCACTGAGCCACACCCTCAGCCCCAATGTCTTAATTTTTCAGCTGAGGGGTAAATAAGAGTCTTTTGATAAAGTCCACTCATTGGTCTCCTGAGGCCTTCATATACTTGTCACACCATGGGCAAGGGACCTGTCAGGAGAATTTAACCTCTGTTAGCTTTAGTCTCCCTGTTTAGATCAACAAGGGCGTAGAGCTGGACAGATACCCCAGTTTTGCCTGCGTGGATCCCTGCATACAGGTGTTGGACCCCATGGGCTCACCGAATCCCAGGGGTTGCCCTCCTATCCGCACCATCTTCCAGAGCTCTCCAGATGCACTCGTGAATAGCAAATGACTCGGGAACCTTTAGAGGAAGTAAGAGGAATCTGAGGCTGGTGTTCCCCCAGCTCTGGGGAACTTCTCTGCTTTATGAGAGGGGCATTGTAGGGCCAGAGTGACAGTGGCTGTCCCTCAGGTGGGACAGGACACAGGATCCCAGGATACATCAGTCCCACTGGGGTCAAGGAGGGAAGGCAACGCTGGGTGATCCCCTGGGGACAACTGGCACTGGGACTATGGTTCAAATACCCACTTTGGCACCATCATGCTGTGGGCCTTGGCTGACTCCTGCACCTACAGGAACATCTCTAATGAAGGGAGCAGGGCAGACTGACCAGGAAGGAAGTCCACGCTCCCGCCCAGGCCCCCTTAATACCCACACAGGGCCCTGCCCACCTCTGCTGGGTTCGAGCATCCATCACCAGGGAGATGTAGCCCTCAATGAGCGAGAAGGAGAAGAAGCGAATGTGGCCACAGTCGTCACTGGCAGCCACGGGGTCCTTCACTCTGGGGATCAAGGGGGAGCGTGAGGGTGGGGCTTCTGCCACATCCTCCATGCTCTCTGTCACCCACCAGCCTGACAGGAAGGGTCATCCTGCCCTGTGTCTTGCTTTCATTCAGCGCCTGTGACTCAGGAAATCATAGACCCTTGGATGCTACATTACTGACCTGCCAGGTAAGAGATGACCTCTGGTGCCATAGCGGCATGATGGTTACTGGGTTAACCAACTACTTTCTGCTTGAGTCTAGGATCTGCTTCACAGGAGGAAATTCATGTTTGCATGTAAAATTAATGTTTACATTACCACGTTTCTATGTACCATAAACCTGGTCAAAAGCCTATAGCTTCAGGTGACACAGGCTTTAGTGTAAAACCTATTGTTATTTTTGCCTTCTAGATATTTATAGACTCATGGACTAGTCCCGCTCCAGCCACAGCCAGAGAGGCATTTTTTCTCCACTAAGTAGCAGTTAACGTATAGACTTACCTGGGCTGACAAGTGCTGACAGACTGTTGACCCCACCACCAAGGTTCAAAACACATGAGAGAGGGTGGAGAGAATGGAAAAGCCAGACAATAGGCTCATATGCCTCCCCCTTCAGTCTGGGTTCTTGGGTAGGACCGTGCCTCGCTCCTCAGACTGGGCTCTGTACTGGCCAGTTTTATGTCAACTTGACATAAGCTAGAGTCATCAGAGAGTAAGGAGCCTCAGTTGAGGAAATGCCTCCACGAGATCCAGCTGTAAGGCATACTCTCAATGGGGGACGACTCAGCCCATCCAGCCCTTGGTGGGTGGTGTCATCCCTGGGCTGTTGGTGCTAGATTCTGTAAGAAAGCAGGCTGAGCATGCCAGGGGAAGCCAGCCAGTTAGCAGCACCCCTCCATGGCCTCTGCATCAGCTCCTGCCTCTAGGATCCTGCCCTGTTTGAGTTCCTGTCTTGACTTCCTTCGGTGATTAACAGCAATGCTGAAGCGTAAGCCAAATAAACCCTTTCCTCTCTGACTTGCTTTTTGGTCATGATGTTTTTGACGCAGCGATAGAAACCCTAAGGAAGATAGGCTCCTTGGTGGAGCCACACCTCTTCCTTTAGACTTGTTGCTAGGGCAGATCTGTGATTAGGCTCCTGGGCAGAATGTGCCTCCTCCTGAAGACTGGACTTATGGGTAGGTCAGTTGTTTCTCTTCAGACTGGGTAGAGTATGGTCTTTGCCCTCAGTCAGGGCTCCTGGGTGGAGTGGTATCTCCATGCCCACCCCGGACCTCAGCACCTCACCCCAGGGACCTACCCGTTGGAGTAGAACATCACATCCATGAGAAGTGTGGCGACGGCAGGCAGTGTGTCAGGGTCCAGGCTGGTGACACAGAACCTGTTGCTCGGGCTGGATAATGGGTGGATGACTGGCCTCTTGACTGGAAGAGCATAGGACATAAGTATTAAGGCCAGAGCAGAGCCAGGCAGTGGTGGTGCACGGTGGTGGCGCACCCTTTTTAATCCCAGCACTCGGGAGGCAGAGGCAGGTGAGATCTCTGTGAGTTTGAGGACAGCCTGGTCTATAGAGCGAGTTCTAGGACAGCCAAGGCTGTTGCACAGAGAAACCCTTCCTCGAAAAACAAAAAATAAAACAACAACAAAAGGCCAGAGTAGTGGTGAACCAAGCCTCAGACTTTGTTCAGCACAGCCCATGTAGGTTTCTCACGGCCAGCACACACCCTGCACTGATTCTCAAACTTCCCTTCAGGACCGTGGCCTTTGTAGAAGCTGCTCGGCTGCTGAGAAAGTCCTTCCCAACAGCCACCATTTGGCTTAGCTCCCAGTGCTCCAAGCTTCTACTTCATGGTCCCTGCTATAGGTAGCCAACCTGACCATGAGCTGGGCTGAGACGGGAGCCATCTCTGGCCATTGCTGGCTGCTCCACCTGGAATCCAGTGAACACCAGGTGGAGACTGAGAGCTGGGCACTCTGCCGCGGGTGTTCCCCTCATCCCAACTCACCCATCTTGGGCTTCACAAAGCCATTGGTGATACTGAGATTCTCAGCCGCTACTGTTTCTCCATTGACAACTCGAAGGATGGTGAACTCCGAGGACAAGGTGTGAGTGACAAAGGGCAGGTCACGCTCGCGCACCTGAGGGCGGGAAGCAAGAGCCCCTGAGTCCCAGCTCACCCCACCTCCCGCGGGAGTGCACAGGGCTGAGGTGAGGAGCAGAGCAGCAGATGAGACAGGATAATGAGTGTGCTAGAAGCAGTCTGTGTGTGTGTTACACAGGGAAGGCTGGGCGTGTGCATAGCCAGTCTTTTATGGAGTGTGCGCACCGCAGATTTGACTCACCAGGATGAAGTCAGTCTGATAGGTGGACAGCATAAACACGGAGATGTTCTGGTCAGCCAGTGGGGCGATGACAGACTTGGCAATCTTTGTCACTCCGATGGGCTGGGAGCTGGAGAAGCTGCCGCCACCAGACACCACGTTCAGGGCCAGCCAAGTGGCATCAGCCACACTCAGATGCTCAGAGGAGGGCAGTTCTGCAAGGGGGAAAGGGGGCACAGATGATGATGTTGGTGACTGCCTGGGGCCTGGGTGTTGCCAGGCCTGGCTGGAGAGGTGGACAGAGGTGTGTGGTTTGGTTGAGGCCCTAGAGACTGTCTTGCCTGTTTCTAGGGTCTCAGTTTCCTCATTTTAAAATATTCTTTTTTAAAAATAATTTTTAATGATTGATTTATCTTTTATTTTACGTGCATTGGTGTTTCGCTTGCATTATGTCTATGTGAAGGTGTTGGATCCCTTGGAAATGGAGTTACAGTCAGCTGTGAGGATGCTGGGAATTGAACCCAGGTCCTCTGGAAGAGCAGCTAGTGCTCTTAACCACTAGCCCATCTCTCCAGCCCCCTTAAAAATATTTTACGTATGTATGTATGTATGTATGTATGTATGTATGTATGTATTTGTATGTTCATGCTGTACAGGTATGTGCTCATGAGTGCAACTGCTGAGGAGGCCAGAAGAGGGTGTTGGATGCTCCTGGAGCTGGAGCCCAAACTCAAGTCCTCTGCAAGAGTAAGTGCTTTTAACTACTGAGTGATGGGGGATGCCCTTCTGTTTCTCTTATTTGTTGATGAATAAAACACTGATTGGCCAGTAGCCAGGCAGGAAGTATAGGCGGGGCTACCAGACGAGGAGAATTCTGGGAAGAGGAAGGTGGAGAGGAGCTGCCAGGAGACACCATGTAGCTACCAGGAAGATAGAATGCTGGGCATTCTCTGGTTAGATAAGGCCATGTAGAAATACACAGATTAATAGTTAAGGGTTAATAATTAAGAGAGAGCTAGCCAGTAAGAAGCTTAAGTCACCAGCCAAACAGTTTATAATTAATAGAAGCTGCTGTGTTTACTTGGGGTTAAACGGCTGTGGGACCAGGTGGGACAGAAACTCTGTCTACAGTGTCCTCATTTAATCATCAGGAGGGCTCAAAGTTTCCTTCTAGGGAAGGCTAAGCAGGTGACGTTCTGGATGGCTTATGATATGCGGGGTATCTCAATGGGGCCTGAAGCACTTGCCGCGTTATTTTATCTGTCTCCAGCCTCAGTTTCCTCCACTGTGGAGTTGGTACGACCATTGTGAACCCCTACTTCTTTCTTTCTTGCTTGCTTGCTTTGGTTTTTGAGACAGGGTTTCTCTGTATTGCTTTGGAGCCTATCCTGGAACTTGCCCTGTAGACCAGGCTGGCCTCGAACTCATAGAGCTCCGCCCGTCTGCCTCTACTTCCTGAGTGCTGGGGTTAAAGGTGTGCACCACCAATGCCCGGCTACTTTTTTCTTTAAAAATATGTAATTTGGGCTGGAGGGATAGCTCAGCTGTTAAAGGCTAGGCTCACAATGGTAAAAAATACGTAATTTATTACTTTATTTTATGTGCATGTTGTCTTCATGTTTGTCTGTGTATCACATGTGTGCCTGATGCCTGTGGAGGCCAGAAGTGGGTGTTAGATTCATTGGAGCTGGATTTAGAGATATAAACCAGCATGTGGGTTCTGGGAATCAATACCTGGTCCTCTTAACTACTGAGCCAGCTTTCCAGTCCAGAATTCCTACTTCTTTAATGAAAAATTTAATTTGTTTCTAAAGACTTTATTTTTCTTGTCTTTATTAAAAAAACCCTCACCTTTATTATGTATGTGTGTGTGTGTGTGTGTGTGTGTGTGTGTGTGTGTGTGTGTGTGTGTGTGTTTGCCTGCATGTTTGCCTTATAAACCACATTTTTACCTATTGCCTTTGTAGGGGAGATTCCCCAAACAGGGGAATCCCATGGGGCTGGAATCAGTTATAGATGGTTATGAGCTACCACATGGGTGCCGGTAATGGAACCTGGGTCTTCTGGAAGAGTAGCCAGTGCTCTTAACTGCCAGGTCATCTCTCCAGCCTCAAAGTTTATTTGATTTTTAACTGTGTGTCTGTGTGTTATGTGTACACATGTGCACCTATGAATATAGTTACCCTTGAAGACCTGAAGAGAGGGCATCTGATTCTCTGGAACTAGAACTAGGACAGGATGTGAGCCATGCAATTATGGGTGCTGGGAACCTTTGCAAGAGCAGCATGCTCTCTTAGCTACTGAGTCATCTTCTGAGCCCCTTATTTATTATTATCATGTGTAGGCATGTGTGGACATGATGTATTTGAGTGGGTGTGCATGCTCAGGTGTGTATGTGGAGGTCAGAGGATAACTGTGTGGAGTTGGCTTTCTCCTCCTGTCTTTACATGACTGAACTCTGGTCACCAGGCCTGCACAGCAAGTGATCTTCCCTGCTGAGTCAACTCACCACCCCCCACCTTTCTCAAGGTCTCATGTATCCCTACTTCTCTCAACCTTTCTGGGTGTCATGTGCTCTTACCATGCTAGTCACACCTGCATACTTGATTTAATCTGGAAAAAAATCCTGAATCCAGATGCCTGAATGACACCTTCCTGGGTCCCATCCAGCATGGTCAGTCTCCCAGGAGGACTCCTTGGAGATACAGGGGACAGGGCCTGAGCTACAGACACCCAAATGCTGTGTAGCTGTGTGTGTGTGTGTGTGTGTGTGTGTGTGTGTGTGTGTGTGTGTACTAGAAGAGGGCATCAGATTCCACTATAGATGGTTGTGAGCCACAATGTGGTTGCTGGGAATTGAACTCAGGATATTTGTAAGAACACCCAGTACTCTTAACCACTGAGCCATCTTTCCAGCATAGCCATGTTTTTAAACAGAAATATTTCCTTTTGGAGGAAGGTTCTGGAAAATCCAGGAAGCTAGCAACAATATTCATGAGGTTCTGGGCATGGTGTCACTGACCTTTAATCCCAGCTTTCAGCTCAGGAAGCAGAGACAAGTAGATCTCTATGAGCTCAAGGCCAGCCTAGTCTGTAGAGTGAGTTTCAGGACACCCAAGACTACATAGGGAGATCATTTCTCACCAAAACAAAACAAATAAACCCACAGAATCAGCTGAACAAGGGGAGCTCATGCACCCCAGTCTCATTGCAGGGAAACCAGCATAGGACTGACCCAGACCCGCTGAATGTGGTGTTAGTTAGGAGGACTGGGCAGTCTATGGGGCCTCTGGTAATGGATCAGTATTTATAGTATATGAAAGGACTTTGGGAGACCACCCCACATGTGGGATACTTTCTCAGCCTAGACACATGGGGGAGGGCCTAAGCCCTGCCCCAAATGATATGACAGACTTGGAAGACTCTCCATGGAAGGCCTCACTCTCCCTGGGGAGCAGAAAGGGGATGGGCTGGGGTTTGGTGGGGGTGATTGGGGAGGACAGGAGGGTGCGGGGAACTGGGATGGACATGTAAAACAACCTTGTTTCAAATGTAAATAACAAAAAGAAAAAACTAAAACAGAAGATAAAAAACAAACAAACAAGACCACCCAAACCCCAAATCTCATAGCACTCAGGAAGATCCTGAAACTTACAAGACTCAGCCCCTGAAACAGTTGCTGGGTGTGAGAGCTTTTGGTGATATAGCTGCCTTTGACTCACCCATGTTCCTGTATATAACCCCAATAGACTTACTGGCTCAATAAGGTAGACATGTATGGAATCATGTCTTAGGTCTGCTGTGGGTGGTCTATCTGGGATGAAGAGATGTTTGTTCCCATCTCCCCAGGAAACATCATACAGCATCATGTACACTGTATCTATGTGGATATGAGCCCAGAGACTCAACTATAGGATTCTTCATAAGATCTCAGGCTCCTGCTAAGGCCCCAGACCCTGTTCCTGGCACAGAATAGGACAGAGAGCTGGCAGGAAGTGGATTCTGATGCTATACACACTCCAAGGACCCCATAGAGGAAGCCCGCCTGTGCACTCCACACAAGTGATTAAAAGGGACCAGCAATTTTCTCAGTATGTCTAGACCTGGAGCAACCAGGTCAAGATTCAAAGACAAAGCCAGGTGGAGTGGAGTGATGAACTGAACACCTGTAATCCAAGATTCTTGGGAGGCTGAAGCAGAAGCAGCTTGAACTCCGGGCTAGCCTGGGTTATAGCTCAAATTAAAAAAAACAAAACAAAACAAAAAAACAAAACCAAGCACACACAAAAAAGGCCTGAAGAAGAGGGCCTGGCAGAGTACCTCTCTAGCATCCAGAAAGCCCTGGGTTCCAACCCCAGGGCTGCACAAAATAAGGGCTGGAGGATCAGGAATTCAAGGTCATCCTTGATGCTACCAGTTTAAGATATATTGGATGGTGCCTCAAAATAAACAATCCAGCAAATAAATAAATAAACAAACAAACCAATTAAATAAAAAAGATTCAAACTTGGTGAACTTTAAGAAAAATCTAGGTCAGCCAGGCAGTGGTGGTACATGCCTTTAGTCCCAGCACTTGGGAGGTAGAGGCAGGTGGATCTCTGTTGAGTTTGAGGCCAGCCTGGTCTGCAGAGTGAGTTCCAGGACAGCCAAGGCCACACACAGAGAAACCCTATCTCAAAAGCAAGGAAAGGAAAAAAAAAGAAGAAGAAAAGACCAACAGGAAGCAGCCATGAGTCCCCAAAGAGATGGGGTTGAGAGTAGTGTTTGAGAATAAGAGGGGGAGGGGGCTAGGCCAGCCTCCAGCCTCCAGAAAAGATGGCTTGGGAGGAGGGGGTGTTGAGTGAAGTCTATCAGAATCCTATCTGCCTAGCTTGGTCACCATGGTGACCACAGCCTAGGGGAAGCCCATTGGTCCTGCTGACTCAGAAGGGCCTGTGGTCAGCCAGCTAGGAATGGAGAGGACTGTGGCTTCATAGGAGAGACAGAAAGAAGAGGAGCCAGAGGAGGGCTAATCTCTGGGTCTTGGGCTTCTCTGACTACCTATTGCCCATGAGGGCAACACCATGAGGTAAGTGTTTTTGTGTGTGTGTGTTTTTTTTCTTCCTGTCTCTCCAGGAACAAGATTCCCAAACCTTGGTCCTGCCCAGACCTTGCCTTGGCTCAGTTCTGGAATTCTTTTCTATATGTACAGGTGCACATCGGCGTGGAGGTCAGAGGTCTAGTTGGTATCTTCCTTAATTGCTCACACCTTTAAAAAAAGTTATTATTGTGTGTCTGTGTATGTGTATATGCAGGCCTGTGTGTCATGGCAACACATGTGGAGGGTGGAGAACCACCTGTGGAAGTCAGTCTTCCCTTTCTACCATGTAGGTCATGCGGATAGAACTCAGGTTCAGTGGTTAATGCCATAGGTATTTAGAGTAACAACAACATCACAGACCTAGTTATGTATTTTTATTTTGTATGTAAGTGTCTGTGTCCATGTGTGCGGGGGATGCCCATGGAGTTCAGAAGAGAGTGTCAGACCCCCAGGAGCTGAGGTTACAGATGGCTGTGAGCTGTCTGATGTGGATGCTGGGAACTGAACTCAGATCCTTTGCAAGAACAAGTGCTCTTAACTCCTGAGCCATTCCTCCAGTCTAAAGATGAAGTCTCATGTAGCCCTGGCTAGCCTTGAATTTACTCTGTTAATGGATGGCTGGTTCTTCATCTGTAAAATGGGCATTTAACTTTACTCTGTGGGCCACTGCAATGATCCCAAGGTCCCTGATGAATGAATGCAAGGCTGTTTGGCCAGTGATGAGACTCCCCATGCCTTAGTGGCAGATACCATCTCAATCAAAGCATACAAGTTTGATTTTTTTTTTTTTTAAGGATAGATATCCCTGGAGTATGATTTTCCATGTGGAAGGCTCAGGGACTATTAGGTAAGGCATTTCCAAGCCCTGAGTCATGATTTTATACTCTTGTTGGGGATTCTAGGCAGGTGCTCTACCAGTGAGCCACAATCCCAGTTCTTTGTGTTTGTAGTGGTTTGAAAGAAAATGGCCCCCAAAGGGAGTGGCACTTAGGAGGTGTGGCTTTGTTGGAGTATGTGTGACCTGGTTGGAGGAAGTGTAAAAAGTAAAAAAAAAAGCCATCGCCAACAAACTCCAAAGCTCCAAAAAAAAAAAAAAAAAAAAAAAAAAAAAAAAACCAAACATCCCAAACAGCTTCCTTCTCCAAAAAAAAAAAAAAAAAAAAAAAAAAAGCAACAAAGAAAATAGAAAAAGAAATAAGGAGGTGGCCTGATTTGTGAGGGGAGACCCTTACCAAGGAAGCCCTCTTCATCTACGATGATGGTGTAGTCCTCAGGAGTCTCTGTCAGACTGAAAAACTTGCACCTGAGGAGAAAGACACAGTAATATCTGGTTAGTCTTGGAAGACCTCCCGCTGAGTCACAAATGAGCCCCTCACTGGGGGATTCTAGGCAGGTGCTCTACCATGGAGCTACATCATCAGGTCCCCTGTGTACTCTCTGGCATATAGTGTCCACTAAAAGGGGTGATTTTGTTGTTGTTTTGTTTTAAAGACAGCCCAGGCTGGCCTCCAACTCATTCATCACTCATGCTAGCAATGTTGACCTGCAACTCCCAGTTCTCTGCCCACTACAGGCTGGGATTACAGATGTGCTCCACCACAACTGGCTAAAAGAGCAACATTTGTACATTACACGTCACAAATCTGATCTTCAAGGAGCTGAAGACACGGCTCTGTGGTTAACAGCACCTGCTGCTCCTGTAGGGGCTCGTGTTCAGTTCCAAGCATCCACATCAAGTGGCTTACAACTGCCTGTAACTCCAGCTCCAGCAGACCCAACTCCCTCTGACTTCCGCACGGTGCACATAAACCCCACACAGGCGCATTCATGCACATACTTAATACAGAAACAAACCCCGAAGTCAACCAACCAACCAACAAAGCCAATCCTCAGGAAGATGTCTGTCTGGGGCTAGGTGACAAACATCCCTTGTCTCATTGATTTTCTGATTAGTCACCAGTCACACCACACCCAACACCCCATCCGGCTCCTTCCTTTTCCATTTGTGTCTGTGCAAACATTAGCAGGCTGTGCTGCACATGTAGAGGTCAGAGGGCAGCCTGCAGGAGGAGTTTCTCCTCTTCTACCATGTAGGTGCTGCTGAGCTCAGTTCCTGTCACCCACTGAGCCATCTCACCAGCCCTCTTTGGATTTTTTGGGGACATCTCTATCCATGTCTGTCCCACAGCCAACTTGTAATTGTTTTTGAGACCAGGCTGGCCTCTGACATCCACCTGCCTCTGCCTTCCAAGTTCTGGGATTAAAGATGTGTGCCACCGCCACCTGTTGTAACTATTATCTAGACAAACAACAATATACAACTGCCTCAAAGGATAACACTAAACCATCTCCTTGTAAGTGTCAATCAGCATTCTTATGGGGTTCTTTCAGAGGGGCCCCACATCCTCAGAGAGAGCCTTGAAGCTCTCTGCTTCCAGATGGCTCAAACAGGTGCATGCCTGGAGGGATGGGGCCTCCCAGCTGCCTGAGAAAGCCTGATATACAGGAATGGGCAAGACACTTACTCCAGCTACCATCAAGGCTGCAGGGACACTCCAGAAATAGACCAGACACATTGGTCTGGAGGGCATAAACACTAGCAGACGGCAACTAGGGCCTCTGTGGACATGAGGTATAAATAAGTAAGTTGTTGAAGTGACATGTCCCAGGGGGCCTGCCAGCTGTTGGATGTCCATCTCAATTCAATATGCACACTGCCTCAGAGAGGACCTTTAGGACAGAGGAGACAGAGGGACCTGTCGCTGTCGCTGGTCACCGCGTGCTCTGTGTCTGTGAGCTTCACCCCACCTGACCCTCTAGGATAGTGGTTCTCAACTTGTGGGTCACAACATATCTGATATCCTGTATACTATTTACATTATGATTTAAAACAGTAGCAAAATTACAGTTATGAAGTAGCCAATGAAGGGTTGCAGCATTAGGAAGGGTCAGATCTGTTTCCTTCCCTTTACCGTTTGTATATGTGTTTGTGTGACCGACACGCACATACGCGCGTGCTCACACTCGCATGCACACGCACACCCACGCTCGCGCCTGTATATATCAGAGGCCGGGGAGGGTGTTGGGTACTAGCTTTGTCACCCTCCCTTACTTCTTTGTGGCAGGGTGTCTCTGGAACTTGGAGCTCCCATTGTTTTCGTTAGCTGGCAGGCAGCAAACCCCAGTGATGTCCTGCCTCTCTACCCCCAACCTCCACTACAGGGCATTTTAGGCAAAGGTCATACTACGCCTGGGTGCTAGGTGCTCATGGTTGCACACAGATCCAAGATAGCCTGGAACCTGCAGCAATCCCCTAACTTCAGCTTTTTACGGGTTACAGGTATGAATTATCACATTTCCCTTTCTTACCCATTTCTTTTTTCCTGTGTGTGTGTGTGTGTGGGGGGGGGTCCAGGACAACCTTAGTTGTTATTAAGGTTGGTGATGCTATTCACCTTAACACATTTTTTAAACATTTTTTTTTTAATTTACTTGCGTAGTGAGTTGTGGGTGTACTAAACTGCGAGTGTAAAGCTCTCAGAACAATTTGTAGGAGCTGGCTCTTTCTTTGTATCACGTGGGATTGAACTCAGGTTGTCAGGCTTGGTGGCTAGTCCTTTTCCTCCCTGAGCCATCTCACCAGCCCAACTACTACCTTTTTTTGGGGGTGGGGAGAAAGGGGGAAGGGTTTCTCTGTGTAGCTCTGGCTGTCCTGGAATTTCCTCTGTAGACCAGGCTGGCCTCAAACTCACAGAGATCCGCCTGCCTCTGCCTCCCAAGCGCTGGGATTAAAGGTGTGCGCCATCATGCCTGACTACTACTACTGTTTTGGAGAGAGTTTCTCACTGGCTTGCAACTCACCACGTAGGCTGGGCTAACTGGCCAGTGAGTGAGTCCCACCCCCACCTCCCCAGTGTTGAGGTTACAATCATGTGACACCATACCCAACTTTTAAAATGGGAGCTCTGGTGAGCAAACTCAAGTCCTCACGCTTACACAGCAATCCCTTTACTGACAGCCATCCTCCCCACTAGGTAGGCTCTGTGGGAGAACATCACCTGCCTTTCACTTGGCCACCTGCCTATCTTCTCGGCTTCAGGTCTTCTGATGCTGAGTGAATCCTCCTCTCTTCAGACACCCCCTGCTCATATTTATGACCTCAGTCAAGCACCAGTCAGCAAGCAGCTATCTGATTGTCCTCACTGACTGTATTCCAGTGTGAAGCTATCTGGAATGGGACTGGAGGACAGTGGGGGTGGGGTTTGGGCTGACGATGCACCACAATTTGATGAGGAGTCTGTTCATACTATATATGTGAAGAACTTCCTTAATAGTTAGGTAGGGCCAGCCTGGTATCTGGCAGAGCACGTCTGACATCCCAGCACCATGGAGGATGAGACCAGAATGGGTTATGATGTGGGTTCTTAGGCCAGCCTGGAATCAGCAGGTGCCAGGCCCTTTCCAGACTTCAAATTCTGACCCTCCTGCATAAGCCTCCTTAGTGATGGGATAACAGGTATGCTCGACAGCACCTGCTTTTTCTTTTTTGAAGTGCCAAGAATGAAACCCAGGGCCCTGCATCTCTATGGCTGAGATGCACACTTAACTCTTCACCGGGAGTCTAGACAGCTGCTCCAGCACTGAGCCACACCCCAAACCCCTCACTGGGGGATTCTAGGCAGGTGCTCTACCACTGGGCCACACCCCCAGACCCTCACTGGGAGATTCTAGGTAAGAGCTCTAATGCTAAGTGAGCCACACCCATAGTTTGTATCTGTTCCTTTCTTTGCCTTGTACTGAGTTTGGACAAAAGTTCTCACATTCTTCTTCCCTCTCCTAATGGGACTTGAGACCCAATGACTTTTCCATGTCCCTTGCTCTGCACAGCAGCCCATTCATCCTCCTAAGGATGCCCAACTTTCTGTCAACACAGGAAGATAAGAACACAGGAAGTCAACCCTTGCCCATTAAGCAATCTATGGTCCTGTGGCCATCTCCCCACATCCCAGACACTATTAACAGCAAATGACATTCCCTGGAGGGCCCAGCTCGGGTGTTGCCTGAGGCTGTTGACCGGTTGCCTAGTAACTCAAGTGCCCTGTTCTCTAGGTCAATGCCACTCAAACTCCCTGTCGATGCCATGTTCTTTTAGCTGTTTGTCTGGTAGGTCCTGTGTCCAATCTCATCTTTAGGTAACTTTCACTATTCCTCCAGCCTAGACAACCCCTGCCTCTCACCTGACTCCACTTCCTCCCCCTCCAAGGCCTCTCCTCTTTCTCTCTGCCTGGGTCACCAAGCATTCTGAATTTCTATGATACAGGTATCTATTGAGTGTTCCTCTCAAAACCCTGCAACTGTGTACAACTTGGCTTTTTCAGACAGGCTTTCTCTGTGTGGCCCTGGCTGTCCTGGAACTCACAGGCTGGCCTTGCACTCACAGAGATCCACCTGTCTCTGCCTCCAGAGTATCTGGATTAAAGGTGTGCACCACCACCCGGCTATAGCTTGCCTTAAGAATCAAGACCCCTTGCTTCACAAACTGCCACTCCTTTTGTGTCCCCCCAGTACCTCTCCCAACCTTGTTCCTCACGCTTGGCCTCTTCCCTTCCCAGAGCTCAAGTTTCCTCCAATTAAAAAAAGGTAGTTAGAGATTTCTTTGTGTTTGAGTGTTTTGTCTATATAGGTGTGTGTAGCCCATGTGTGCCCAGTGCTCAAGGCAAGTCAGAAAGGGCATCAGATCTCCTGGAGCTGGAGTTACAGGTGGCTGTGAATCACCGTGTGGGTGATGGGACCAGAACCTGCGTCCTCTCAAAGCGTGTTTGTAACCACTGAGCTATCTCTCCGGCCTCTCCATTAAAACCAAAAGAGATTTATTTTCTTTTTACTTTATGTGTGTCTGTGTATGGGTTTGTACACGTGAATGTGGGTGACTGCAGAAATCAGATGAGTATAAGGATGTTGGATCCCCTAAAACTAGAGTTACAGGCAGTTGTGTGCTGCCCAACGTGGGTGCTGGGAACTGAAGTGGGGTCCTCCACAACAGCAGCAAGCACTCTTAGCCCCTTCTCCAGGCTCAGGGTTCCTCCATCCTAAAAAATGTTGTCCTTCATCTCCATCTCTTCTTCAGGTCACAAGCCTGAAGTCACTGCCAGCTGGATGGCAGTGAGCTTTTCTCCACCCTGTTAATCTCACCAGTGACCTCCACAAGCCGCGTCTCATGACTGTGACATCCTACCATCCTGCCCTTGACCTGTGATTGGTCCCTTATCCAGAAGACCAGAGCCTTCCCGGAAAAGCTGAGTTTCCTATAGTCTCCATCTTCTCAGGCATGGCCATTGCCTTCTGTTCCCCAAAGGGACCTCTCTCTAGTGGGTGACAGCTCTGGAGCAGCCTTGCCAGGCCTTGCTAGCCTTGGATCGTCCACTCTTCCTCTTCCATCCTGGGATCTCTTCATTCTTGCCTTTCCCTGCCTGATTGATGCCTGAAATGCATTTACCTCTCCTCCCCTCCCACTTCCCTCCCTCCTCCCTCGACTTCCTTCTCCCTTTCTCCTTTATCTCCCTCCCTTATTTCTTTCTTCGTATGTAGCCTAGGCTGGCCTGCAACTCAACATCCTCCTGCCTCGGCCTCTAGGCCAGACTCTCACACAAATGTCTTGCAGCCACTCTCACGTGAGTACCACAGTTGCCTGCTTCACAACGAACCTGGGAGATCACCTAGCCTGCAGCAGGCCTCACTGAAGATGGCTATGCATTCCCTCTCCCTTAGAGGAATGACATGTAGTCGCACAAGTGAGTTGGTCTTCAAATTTCTACTGCTGTTCCCTTTGGACCCAGCTGGAGCCAACCTCCCAGGCAAAGCCAAAGCCCAGGACTGCCTGGGTCAGGGGCCCAGGAGCTGAGTCACCTCTGTCTTCAATCACTGTGGATGCCTGGGTGGATGGCCTGGCTGCCTCTGGAAATTCGATCTGTTTACTTTCTGCTTCTTTCACCCGGGCGGAGAGAGGCCCTCACTGGGGCCTCTCCCCAGGGCACCCTGGGCCACAAGTCCCCAAGTCTGGGCTAGGCCAAACCCTGTTTGAGAAATACACCTGCAGCCAGAAGGCAGACAGGGAAGGTGAGTGGGAGGCAGTAAGTGCTGGAAAGTCTTCTCTTGAGATGTATGGATCAGATAAATGGAGAAGGAAGAGAAGTATACATGTTCATTTAGTTAGTGACACAGTTTATCACAGGGTCCCTGTTGAAACCACAAAAGACTAAGGAGGTGGTATGTTGGGGGGGGAGGTTTAAGAGCACCTGTTCCACAAACTCAAGCACAGGAGTTTGAATGCCCCGCACCCATGTAAAAAGCCAGCAGGCAGATCCCAGGAGCTTGCTGCTCAGCAGGAGACCTTATCTTAAGGCAACAAGATGGAGAGGGACAGAGGAAGACACTGTGTCCTGAGATGCCCTCTGCCCCAGCACCCCACACTTACACACCACACACATACATGTGCACGCTGCTGAAGGCTGGATGTAGCAATTTAAGCCTAGAAATTCAGCTCCCAGGAGGCTGAGGCAGGAGGTTGGCCAACTGAGCTACACAGCAAGACCCTCTCAGAAAAGAGGAGGGACTTCTGGCATTACCCTGACAGAGGGCAGAGGCAGGACTACAAGGCCTTTCTGGGCAGTCTCCATTTGCATGCACCTAGGGGTAGGAGGCTCACCCCTTTTCAAGGCAAATATCCTCTCCTGGCTTTTAGAAATCCTATGTGGTCAGTTCTTTATTTTTTATTTAAATTCTGCTTCAAGCTTGGATCTTCACCTGACTGCACTTGGTGAGATCTAAACCTGCCTGATGGAAGGCAGGGGATAAGGACAAGGACCGATTATGATCCCAAAGCCTGTGTGAAAAGGTCTGATGTGGGCATTCTACTTGTAATCCCAGCAGGGGGCTGGTAGAGACAGGGGCTTGCTGGCCAGCCAGCCTAGGCTATTCGGTGAATTTCAAATTGGTGAGAGACGCCATCTCAAAAAAAAAAAAAAAAAAAAAAAAAAAACAAAAACAAAAACAAGGTGGACAGTGCCAGAGGACCAGCAGCCACAATTAGCCTCTGGCCTCCACACGCACGTGTGCGCGATCCCCAGGGTTGGGTGGGGGCTGAGGATGTGGTTCAGTTGATAGAGTGCTTGCACAGCACGCACAAGGCTCCAGGTTCTATACCCAGCATCAAATAAAACTTGGCATGATGGTCTAAGCTTGTAATCCCATCACTTGGGAGGCTGAGGCAGGAGGACTGCTGTGAGTTCAAAGCAAAGCTTGGGCTACTGTTTTACCAAGTCCCAAACAACAGCAAAACACCATGGTAGGAGGCAGGCCAGAATGTGGGGATGGTGCCCCTTCCCGGAGCCTGGGCCCTTCTGGTCAATGCAGGCCCCTAGGAAGTAGTTCAATGAGGAACTTTAGGTTGTTGGGAATCTATGGCCATGCCCAGGGTCCCCCACATCCCTGGGAGAGAGCGCCTGGCTTCAGAGAACTGCATTAGTTTAAGCAGCCTAAATCTGGGTGAAGTGGGTGCATGCCTATAATCCCAGTGTCTTGACAGTTCACTGGTCACTCTCTGTGACGGCTACACTTCATTAGGGAACATGGATGTTCCCAGGGAGGAGTTCTAAGTTCTTTTTTTTTTCTGTAATTTTTAGAAAATTTTAAATGTGTACATATGTGCCTGTCTATACATATATGCACATGAGCTCAAGTGCACGAAAAGGCCAGAAGAGGGCATCGGATCCCCCCAGTGCTGGAGTTATAGGAGGTGTGAGTCATCTGACATGGGTGTTGGGAACCAACCCAACTGGGGTTCCCTGTAAGAGCAGCCGGTGCTCTTAACTGCTGGGCCATCCCTCCAGCTCCCTGTGGTTCTCAGGTCTTTCTCTTGGACCTTCTCTGGGTGGCTAGTGGTCCCCAGAGACGAGCTACATAGTCCAGCCTCTGGCACTGGCATTCATACCCCAGTAGTATGTGAGGGGAGAGGAGGCTAGGAGGGTAAATGGTGTCTTTGCTTGGGCAAGAAGTTTTCTTTCTCTTTTCTTCCCCTCCTCCCCCCTCTCCCCACCTCTTTCTCCCTTCCTGGTGTGAGTCACCATACCTAGCTTTTGTAATTATTTTTGCTTTGTTATTTTAAGTAGGATAAAAATAAATAAATAAAAGAGGACATGAAGTTGGGCAGGCTGGTGTGGAGAAGGGGGAAATGGTAGGGCAGATGCAGGGAGATCGGAGTGGAGGTGGTTCGGATTATGATACACTGTATACACACATGAAATCCTTAAAAGTCTTTACTAACCCCCAAGTCTGCATCATAAAAATAAACAAATTCTGAATCTATCCATGGATCAATGCACTGGTAACGTCAGAACCCTCACGATCCCTGGCAGCTGCCAATCAACCTTTAACACGTGAGCTTCCAGGAACAGTTCAGATCCAGATAAGCACAATTCTGTATTCACTGGGGGAAAAAAATATTCTCTGGCTGGGGAAGTTGTTCAGTTGGCACAGTGCTTGCTTAGCACCCCATAAACTAAGCGTGGTGCTACTCCCCTGTAATCCCAGCACTTGGAAAGTCGAGACAGGAGGATCAGAAGTTCAAAGTCATCCAGAGCTACATTCTGAGTTGAGATCAGCCTGGGCAACATTTGAAAACCATAGTTATACTCAACAGGTATAGACTTAATTTGCCACCCATCCATGAATCTATGGATATAGATGTCACCTGTCCATTCACCTTACCTACCAATTTATTTTATCCACCTAGCTATCTATATTAATCTACCCACCATCTAACCATCTACCTCACCTATCAATTATTTATCCACCTACCTATTTATCATTCACCCATGGATTGATAATCAGCCTGTTAATCATCCATCTATATAGATGAGATCTGCTAGAGAACCATGACACATTACTGTATTATCACTATGTTATTAGTGGCTATGGTACTAAAAAGTCAAATTTGCAGTCTAGCATGAAGACTTCAGACCTTGGGAAGCTGATGGTTAGACTGTCAGTCCCAGCTGAAGGCTGGAGAACCTGAGGGGCCATTGTTTCAGGTGTTGGGATCTAGAGACAGAACACTATGGAGTACTGATGTACAAGAGCAGGACAAAAACATCCTAGCTTCAGACTTTGCAAATTCCCCCTCCCTTGCTTTTTTCTAGGTAAGCTTTCCCTTACCAAGAGTCACCCCCCCCAAAGGGGGGGCTATAGGCAAGTTTCCAACACCCAGCCATACTCCAGCCCCTCACTGGGGGATTCTAGGCAGGGCTCTATACTGAGTCTCACGCTCAGCCCTTCTTTTATTTTGATACAGGCATCTTACTAAATTACCCAGGCTGGCCTCAGCCTCATGAGTAGTTGGGATGACAGGGCTTTTTTTTTTTTTTTTTTTTAACCTGTGGTAAAGCATCTAGAATATACACCATCTTAACTCCCTGCACAGCCCTGTGGCAGAGGGACTGTCACTGTTGTGTAACCATGAAGGCCACCTGTCTCCAGAACTCCCTCATCTTGCAGAATCGAAACCTAATACCCTTAAGCAACAACTCTGAGCCTGTCCCCCAGCCCCTGGAAACGACACAAACAGATTGTCTCTGCTACTATTTTTAGTATTTCTTTCATTAAGGTTTATTTTTATTTATATGTATATATACATATATGTTTGTGAGTGTACATGCCCACAGAGACCAGAAGAGGGCATCAGATCCCCCAAGCTGGAGTTACAAGTAGTTGTGAGTATCCTTTGTAAGACTTGGAACTGAATTCAGGTCCTCTCCAGGGATATTAAGTATTTTTTGTTTGTTTGCTTGTTTTTTTCTGGAACTCCCTTTGTAGACCAGGCTGGCCTCACAAAGATCTAAAGATCTGCCTCCTGAGTGTTAAAATTTAATGTATGAGACACCAACCCCGGCCAGTATTTCCTTCCTTCCTCCTTCCCTTAATTATTTTTTTTTTGGGGGAAATGGGTGGGTCCATGCCAGGTTCTCACAATTTAGCTGTGGCTGTCCTAGAACTCACTGTATAGACCAGGCTGGTTGGAGCTCAGAGACTCGCTTGCTTCTGCCTTCCAAGTGGTGGGATTAAAAAAGACATGTGACTCTATGCCCTGCTATACTAAGTAGTCTTAACTGCCGAGCCATCTCTCTAGCCCTTTTATGATTATTTTTGAGGCAGGGTCTGATGTTGCCCAGGCTGCCCTCAAACTTACTATGTAGCTAAGAATGACCTTCATTCAACTCCTCTACCTTCAATCAAATCCTTCTACCTTTCACAAGTGCTGGGATTCCACACCTGCCTAGTTTGTCTCTATAACATGACCTTCTGAGGACTTCACAAAGGTAACACAGCCTGCCCCTGCCCCTCCCCCCACTGGGTTATATCTCAGCATAATGTTCTAAAAGTGAACCCAGGCTGTAGCAACTGTCTGCACATCCTTCTTGAAAGTGGACAGCATTTCATCATACCCGCGGGAAACAAGTTTGTGCATTCACCTGTTGATGGATACTTGGGCTTCATCCCTTTTTTGGCTTTGGTGACTTACGGGGCTGGGGCCATGGATGTACAGGCCACACCAACAACTTGCGAGGGTTTCAATCTTTCTACCGTCTCACCAGTACTTTATTCATTTAATGTTTACCGTTATAGTTATTTAATTTAAATTATGTGTACATGTGTGCCTGTGTGTGAGTACTCAAGAAGGACAGAAAAGGGTGGCAGAGTGCTTGGAGCTGGAGTTGTCACAGGCAGTTGCGAGCTGCCCTGTGTGGGTGCTGGGAATTGAACTTGGATTTCTCTGAAAGAGCAAGTGCCTTAACCACTGAACTCTCTCCAGCTTGTTTTATATTCTCAATAGTTGCCATTTGATGGGGATGCGTGAGGCCCCAACTCTTCTTAAGTAGCTTTCCTCTTTCGCCCCTGGGTCCATTATTTTAAAGAAACGGTATGATGTGGTCCAGGCTGGCTTCCTATTCCCTTTACCAATAATGATCCTCCTGTCCCCACTTCCCCAATGCTGAGGAATGCGGTGTTAGGGATGGAACTCAGGGCTTCATGCATGCTTGCAACTGAGTTACATCTCCAGCACTTTCATGGGTCTTAAGTCTTTGACAGCAGCAAGTCACAGAATGCTCCACCGAGTAGCAAAATAAAATAAAATAAAAAAGCTATTCCCTGTCAGGGAGGAAGGAAACAGGAACCATTGTCAACTAGGGCCTTTCAGCAGAGTGACAAAGTGACAAAGGAGGCAACAGTCTTCAAAGAGCTGGGAAATGTCAAAACAAATGGTGTTCAACAGAGATTCTGCATTTAAAACCAAATTATTTGACCTCTTCCTCTCCTCTTTTTGGAGACATGGTCTTCCTGTGTAGCCCAGGCTGGCCTTGAACTTGTGATCCCCCTGCCTCAACCTCCTGAGAACTGAGTGTCCTCACAATATGGTAGCTGGCTTCCTACCAAGCAAAGGCTCCAAGAGATGGTGAGCACTCAGCAGAGATTATTCTTTGTGACCTAGCCTCGGGCATTACCAGACAGAGTCCCGAAGGTACACACACTGGAAGAGAGTAAGGGGCGCTGTAGCTTTTGTATGAAGAGTGTTTGAGCCATTAGACATTTTAAAACCATTTCAGCGCTGGGCAGTGGAGGCACAAGCCTTTAATCCCAGCACTTAAGAGGCAGAGACAGGTGGATCTCTGTGAGTTCAAGGCCAGCTTAGTTTACGGAGTGAGTTCCAGGACAGGCTCTAAAGCTACAGAGAAACCCTGTCTTAAAAACAAACAAACAAACAAATGAAAAACATTTAAAAAACTGGGTACGGTGCTGAGTGCGTTTCAGCACTTGGGAGGTGGAGGCAGGAGGAGTATAAAGTCAAGGCTAGTCTCAGCTACATAGCTAGTTTGAGGCCAGCCTGGGCTACATAAGACCCAGTCTCAGAACAGAACAAACCTATCTCAGATGTTTATAATAGGGTATGTGGGAGGTAGACGAGGCAGAGGAACAGTTCAAATGGTCACTTTTAACATGAAAATGGACCAAGAGGCACTCAGGAGACTGGAGAAAGGCACACAAGGCCTGTCTGTGTGGCCATATTGGGGATCATAAGGGGTCTGACCTTATTAATGACTTAATCTACTGCTGGACTGAAAATCTGAACAGAGGGACCAGTGAGGCTCAGCAGGCAAAGGCATTTGGCACCAAGCCCAATGGTCTGAATTTGACCCTGGGACCCACGTGGTGGAAGAAATGACTTCCAAAAGCTGCCCTTTGACTTCCATATGCATGCTGTAATGTTGGCATAATACATACATACATGTACACGCACACACACACTTGAATAGTGATTGGGACGAGATGGAGCTGCAGAAGGCGGGACCGGGATGGAGGAAGTGGATGGGGGCTGGCTGTGTCCTTGGGAGCTGTATCTTGCTTTAGTCCTTTCCTGTTACAGCTCTGTTCTTCTTCCTGGTCCACCATGATGTGAACAGCCTCACTACACACTCCTGCAGCCATGAAATGAGGTATTCTGCCATGCCCTCCCCACCAGGATGGACCAAAACCTCTGAAACCATAAGCAAAACAAACCCTTCCTTTCATAGGCTGTTTATGTTAGGTATTTGACAAAAGTACGATTCAACTACCATGTCAGGTAAGGAATGAGACACTGAATTCTTGGGTTCATACCATAGCCCCCCCTCCCTTTCTGGGTATCCCTGTTTTGTTCCTTATCAGTACAATCAGGCTTCCACTGCTCAGGGCTGCTGTATGGTCGGAGAGACCTAACTGACAGGAGGGTCCCAGAAGAGCCTGGAATGTGCTATGGTTGTCACAGGACTCCATTTCCAGAAGGGCCTGGCTATAAGGAAAAGAGGGAGGGGGTCTGCTTTTCCAAGGTGATAATCTCTAGCTCCTCCAACCAGGTCCTGGGTTCTGAGACTGTGGTTGGTGCCCACGGCTGTGGCAGAGACCAGCCACAAGCTCCATAGAGGGAAGAGGCAAGTGAAGGAAAGGGCTGTAGGGTGACCCACTTTTATCACAGAGCTCACATGTTGTGTGTCCCAAACCTCCCCACACTGTGGTTACCCTCCATCACCCGATGTATAAACCAGCCAAAGAATCCTTCCCCTCTCTAGGCTAGAATCTTTCACGTGGTCAGTCCTACAATAAAGGGGTGAGTCTGATTGGCCCATGGGGGGTGGAAATCTCATGCATGGTCATGTGACATAGCTCTAACCAATAAGGTGAGAAGGTCTAGGCAAGACTTGGGGAGGGGAGCAGGTGTGTGTGTAGGGGGACAGGACCTGTATATTTTATTGGAGGTTACTGTTGGAAGCCACAGCACTTGTTCTGGGTTCCTCACTGTCCACAACAAAGCTCACCCAGTTGCTCCCCACAGGGTGACACAGTTATGGTAAAGGATGGCCAGTCAGGAAGATAGGGCAAAAAAGGTCTTGATGACATCATCACATCTGATGATACCAGACTGATATCAAACAGCCTAGCTCCTAGCACTTTTGGTGATACTGGGTATAACTCTTCCAGAATGGGTGTCCTACCTGCAAAGCCACACCCCAGCCCCTCACTGGGGGATTCTAGGCAGGTGCTCTACCACTGAGCCACACCCCAGCCCCTCACTGGGGGATTCTAGGCAGGTGCTCTACCATTAAGCCATGCCCATAC
Organism: Phodopus roborovskii; assembly: GCF_943737965.1. Lineage (NCBI taxonomy): Eukaryota > Metazoa > Chordata > Mammalia > Rodentia > Cricetidae > Phodopus > Phodopus roborovskii. The sequence continues at coordinate 9,062,282 of NW_026126598.1, read as the reverse complement.
CTGTTACTGTTAGACTGTGTTCTACTGCTGAGCTATACCCCCTACTTTAAAAAAAAAAATTTTTTTTTTTTTTCAGACAAGCTCCTGCTAAGTTGCCTAGGCTGGTCTTGAACTTACTCTGTAATCTAGGCATGCCTTGAACTTGTGATCCTCATGTTTCAGCAACCTGTGTATCTGAGTGACAGGCCTTACCATACATGCATTTACTATGCTGTTGTCATTTTCAACTACCATTACCCTCTCTCATCTTCCCCCTCATACCGAACCTTTTCCTTTTACAGATACCTTATCCCTCATCAACTCCATCTAGCTTCTCTACTTCCTTAGGGCTCATCTCAAATGCTCCTTCCCTCACCGCGGAGTTCTCAACCCATGGCTTGGGCAGGTCCCCTTGGAGGTTGCATATCAGATACTTATACTATAATTCATAGCAGTAGCAAATTACAGTTATGAAGTAGCCATGGACCAATCATATTGTTAGGGTCACCATAACATGAGGAGCTGTATTAAAGGGTCACAGCATTAGGAAGGTTGAGAATCACTGCTTCTCAATTCTGCTCTATAACAACCTGCCGTATTCTGTTTTCTAGGTTACAAACACTTTTTTTTTTTTTTTTTAAAGTTTTCTGAGATAGGGTTTCTTTGTGTAGCCTTGGCTGTCCTGGAACTCGCTCTGTAGACCAGGCTGGCTGCGAACTCAAAGAGATCTGCCTGCATCTGCCTCCCAAGTGCTGGAGTTAAAGGTGTGCTACATCACCCAGGCAAGAACACTTTTTTTTTTAAAAGGTTTAGTGTCTTTTTAAATTATGGGTACATGTGTGTCTGCAGAGGCCAGAAGAGGGTGTTGGATCATCTGGATCTGGAATTACAGGTAGTTGTGAGCTACCCAACGTGGGTGCTGGGAGTTGAACTTGGGTCCTCTAGAAGAGCAGAATGTGCTTTTAAAGACTGAGCCTTCTCTCCAGCCCTCCACCCCAGAACACTCTCCTATCATCAATATCTGTTAAAGCTTGGTTGTAAGATGTCCTCCATGAGCTTAAACACTTGGCCCTTGAACAGAGCTCAAGTTAGTGTTTTGGAAGGCTGGAGAACCTTTGGGGTATGAAATCTCCCTGGAAGAAGCGAGTCACTACGGGCAGGCCTTGAAGCTTTTTATGGCTGGGCTCCTACTTCCTGTTTGTTTTCCACTTCCTGGTCTGCCATCATGTGAGAAGTATTATCGATGCTCCCTTGGCTATGAATGTCACTGTCTTCCCCTCCATGACAGACTACTGTGGTATCATGAAGTAAACTTTTCCCCCCCTCAAGCTCTTTCTGTCACAGCTCTGAGAAAGGTTAGCTGACATAGCTCTCCTCCCTACACCAGGCTGCATACAATGACCAAAGTTACTCTTTCGAGTGTACATGTGGGTGCACGTGTGCACACAAGCACACGTGTATATGTCCACATGGAGACCAGAGGTTGGCATCAGGTTATCTTCCTTGTTCTTCTCCACCCCTCCTTTCTTCTCTACCCTCCCCCACCCCGTTTCTGAGACAGACTCTCTTCTAATCCTGAAGTTCACCACCCCCTTCTTTTAAAGCTTTAGTTTTAAGTGTGTGTGTGTGTGTGTGTGTGTGTGTAAAGGTGGCATTAGATCTCCTGGAAGAGGAGACGACTGTGAACCGCTTAACGTAGGTGCCGGGAACTGAACTCAGGTCCTCTGCAAGAGCAGCATGTGTGTTCTTGACCAATGAACCTTCTCTCTAGCCTCCAGTCCATTTTTGTTTTGTTTTTTTCTTCAAGACAGGATTATTCTTTGTAGCCCTGGTTGTCCTAGAACTCTCTTTGCAGACCAGGCTGGCCTGGAAGCACAGCGATCCACCTGCCTCTGCCTTCCAAATGCTGGGATTAAAGGTGTGCACCACCACCATCTGGACATTTTTGTTAAAAATGGGGTTCCCCAACTCAGTCATGTTTGCATACATGAGCTGCTTTAACCAATGGAGCCATCTCCTCAGCTCTAAAAGCTACACTTGACTTAGCCACACATTTCAAAGACATTGAGCTGCTGGCTACCCTGCTCCAGATTTCCCTCAGGAAAGATACACCGAAGGAGTCAGAGTACTGAAACTGGACGTGGTATCCCAGGCCTGTCTTCCCAGCTCCTTAGGAGGCCGAAGCAGAAAACTCCTCAGTTCAGGCTTGTCTTGTCTACAGAGTGATTCAAGGTCAGCCTGAGCAACTTAGTAAGGTCCTGTATCAAAATAAAAACTGAAAAAGGCTGACGATGTGGCTCAGTGGTAGAGGCCCTGCCTAGAATCCCTCAGTGAGGGTTTGGGGGGTGTGGCTCAGTGGTAGAGTGTGCTTGCCTTGTATCAGGAGGTCCTGAGTCCAATCCTCAGTGCTATAAGAAAGAAAGAGGGCCCAAGGGAACACATGAAGGTCAGTGGTTTGATCCTGTGCTCTTGAATCTTTCTGAACAGCACACTGCAAACTGAAGGGCTGGTGGCACTGTTGGATATGAGCCTCCTTTGTAACCTGTGCCTGCAAAAACGGAGCTTAATCCACAGAGATGTAGACTCAAATCTTAGGCTCTGTTACTGACCTCATGACCTTGAGTTAATCCTGAAACTCTAAGTTCCTTCTTTGTAAAAGTTATGTCACTGAATTGTCCCTCCCTGTATACACTAGGATATATGTCATTTACATGTCCATACTTCTATATATAGAGACTAGGTCCCTCTTCCTGCCTACTTCCTACCAAGACATCACATATATAAACTAATCCTACTCATTCAGGTAGGGTCCCAGGCTGCCTTAGCCAGTCTTCAGTCTCCCCTCTTTCTTTATTCAATATGCATGTTTATATCCATGTGTGTATGTGCACACGAGTGCAGGTACCTGCAGAGGCCAGAAGAGGGCACTGGACCCTTTGGAGCTGGAGTTACTGATGGCTGTGAGCCACCTGGCATGGGAGCTGGGAAGTGCACTCAGGTCCTCAGCAAGAGCAGCAACCAGTCCTAACTGCTGAACCACCTCTGCAGGCCCGGACCTCCTTTCTTCCACCCTGCTGGACTACAGTCCCTTCCCTTCCTTCCCTGGACTGGGCACTTAGCTCGGCAGAGGGAGGGGCAGTCTGTCTCTACATCCCTTGGGCTCAGCGGCACCCAGGCACCAAAGTGAGTATTTCCATGCTCTCTCTACCTGCTCCACCCCAAGGAGACATGGGGGCGGGGTGGGGGAGAGGAAGTGACTAAGTCTGCTAGGTGGGTGAAGCAGGGGAGTGCTTGAGGAGGTTCAGGGTGATGTCGCTGATCTTGAGGACTGACGTGGGACTGACTGGGGTGGAGGGGACATTCCAGAAGAGAACAATGTCCAGGTGGGGAGAGGGAAGAGAAGGCAGGCAACCTGTGGGTGTAGTAACACTAGCTGATATATGAGTCTATCTGCTGGGGGTGGCGGCGGCTAAAGACAAGGATTCCGGATCCAGGTTCCTCAGAAGGCCTTGAATGCCGCAGCAAGGACCTGGGCCTGTGGAAATGGTGATTGTTTCCTTTAAACGGGTAGCGAGATGTTCTGGGGGGGGGGTGGCCCGTTTTGGAGAGGTAGGTGCTAACAGGGATCTGGACCACTGTGGTGGGTCAGAAGAATCAAGAATGTCTGCTGTGAACAAGTTAATAGCCATTACACCACCAGTATTCCATTTGGGGCACAGTTGCTTCTACGTGAATTGAATGACCCACCTGAACGAAGCAGGCCGGGTTTGTGCCATGTCCATTATTTCACGGAGGGACAAAGAGAGAAACAGAAAAGGACAGCGACCTGGCCCAGGCCTCCGGTGCTGATTCCAACATGAAGCCACGCCTGGGCTCAGAGTGCAGAAGGGCAGGAGGTTGTCGGTCCTCAGACTGGCTATACTCAGCAGTTTCTAGAGTCTGAGCCTAGAGACAAGGAGGTGACCTTTGACCCCTCAGTCATCTTGCCCCTGGCCTCTTGGGCCTACCCTGGAAGGGAGGAGGGGTAGCCACCTTACAAGGGGACAAGGTTTCCCTGTGGTCAGGTAGGCCAGCGTGAGCTTTTCTCTGGGTCTTAATCCGAGACCTTCAACTTGGCCCCTGGGAGCAGCAGATGAGGGATGCCCATAAGAGGGCCAGTCCCTTCACCAAGGCACCGGAAACAGCCAGAGGCAGACTTTCTCCTGTCTTTCTACCGAATGTCCCCCTAAAAAAAAGGCCCCCTTTTTCCCCCCGGCTTGAGAAAGCTAGGAGGCACCAGAGGGCTGTCATGAGCTGTTGGGGGCCAGAAGTTGGGAATCTGTCACCTCTAGCCTCTGGGTCCTAGGGATTGCCTGGGGGTGGGCAGAGGGCAAGTAGATGTAGGGTTAGAAGGCCTCTCTGTCGGAGAGGGGCGTTTTGCACTTGTGTGTGTGTGTGTGTGTGTTCAGAATCTGTGCTGTTAGCTTTGTTTTCAAATGACCTGTTTAATGATTTACCTGGGGCCATCCAAGGAGCAAGGGGCTCTATCCTCAGGCTAGGGAGGCAAAGATTTCAAACCTCTGGTCCCCACAGATAGAACAGCCCTAGGAGAAGAAAGTAAATAGATACAAAGGTACCTAGCTGGCCTCATCTTCTAAACAATAGCGCTGACCAAGCTGTTGAAGTCAGGTCCCTTAGCAAGAACTTTTAACAGGTTCTTTCCCCTGAGCCCAACCCCATAGGAGGGAGACAAGGCAGCCTGGGAAGGGGGGGGGGGAGGGGGTGTGTTTGCTGTCAATTTAACTTAATCTTGACCTGTAATGTATTCATTCCTTTGGCAGCGAGGGTGAAGCATCTTCGCCTTAACTGCTCCCCCCCCCAACTAGACCCATCATAATGGTAGTCAAATGAGATTTAAGTTAACTGTAGCCTGCTCCAATTCCCACTCCACAGGGGGAAAAGGGCAATTAAAAAAAAAAAAAGATAACCGGGTTCTAATCCAACAGAAGTTTATGAAGTCAAAAGCACACCTAGCAATGGGAAAAATCCAAAATTTAATTTTTTTCTTCTTCTTCTTACCTCCCAAGGCCTTCTACTATTTTTTTCCCCCTCTGCAACATTCAAGCCCAGCCTACAGGCAGATCTATAAACACGCCTGCTCCTCCCCTTCCATGGTTCAAAATCCCCCCTCCCTCCCACTTCGCTAGACCCCCAAAGAGAAAAGAAATCAGCTACCCTGGCCCTGCAGCCCCTCCCCCGCCGCCTGCACCTCCTTTCTCCCTTCGCAGGCACCTGGAGATAAACATCTACTAATGATTTTATGATTTTTCTGTTCTGGGGTAGACGAGCTCAGCGCCCTCCCTCCCCACTTGCCAGTGGCTACAGGGGGGCCGGCTCAACCAGTAGGAGGGGAGTGGTGGTGGTAGTGGATGGATGGGGGTGGGGGGTGGGGCGTGTTTAGTTTGTTAATTTCCACCTCCGGATCCCCACACCTGTTTTTCTTTCTTTCTTTCATTCATTCATTCATTCATTCATTCATTCATTCATTCATTCATTCATTGATGCATCGCAGAGGCCATTTGGGGAGGTTACTAGAGATCTCAGGGAAGGGACTGCGATGGGGGGGTTGGGTGTTGGTGGCAGCAGTTGGAGGCGCAGTGGGGTGGGGGGGATCTGCATGGAGGGGACCCCCAACTAGAGAGCACAGGGGTGGCTTTGTCCGATGCAGAAGGATGGCAGAGATCCCGGGGGGGGGGTAGTGGGAGGGATGAAGTTGTTTTTGCACTGCGTCCCCCCGGGGTGCGCCTCTTTGTCTGTCCCGGGGCGGGTGCCACGCGCCCCCCTCCTCCCCATCCCCTCGCCCTACACTCTCTTTCTCTCACCTGGTCTTGGAAGACAGGAAGGCAAGTTTGATGAGGCCGTAGGTGAAGAGCGGGATACTCTCCTTGGCGACGCTGGCAACTTGCAGCCGGTGTTCCAGAATGTGCAGTTCCATCGTCTGCACAGGGGTCCTCCACAGCGGATCATCCGCGATGGCCCGAGTTGCGGGGGACGGAGGGGGGGGGGGACGGGGACGAACAGTGGCCCCCGCCCCCTGCGTGCCCCAAGCCTTGGGGCAACCGGCCCAGGGAAGGGGGCCCGAAGCTCGGTGCTGGGCTGATTTGTATTCGATCCAGAAAAAGGAAGCTTGGCAAGTTGCAAAAAAAGGAGGCCTGGGGAGGACCTGCTGGGTGCAGCGAGCTACGGGGTGGACAAGCAAACAGCGCCCGGCGGAGCGCGGCGCCCGGCGCAGCAGCAGCTGGTGTTCGCTGTAACAAACAACTTGCCACTCAAACGCCGGGCCCGTGCTGCGCAGGCGCCAGTCGCGGGGCCACGCGATGACTATCGGGATTTGTAGTTCATGCTCATGTTTTTACACGGCCCTTCCCCCTGGACTACTCCAGTTTGCTGATGTCAAGCCAGGGGGGCTGGGCTGTTGCGCCACGGTGCACCCGGAATGCAAGATTTCGGGGTTCCCCAGGGGCACAGAAGAACCCTATGGGACACATAGGACATTTGGAGTCGACCTAAGCTTAGATGCCCGCTCTGCCATCTCTCAAACTCAGGATTAGACTCTTTCTTTGGGGTGTCAAGCGAGCAACCCCTTCACAAACAACTCCAGCGTTGAAGGCCTGAGCCTGCCAGGGGAGAGATTTAGAGGAATTGGTAATTGTCGTGCAGCGAAGCCAAAGCAAAAGACAAGGCTTGGATTAGATAGAGAGGAGGTGCTGGGTCCTTGTGGAAGGGTGCTGAGGGCTGAATGAGAACACACAGGCAGGGGGAGGGGGTGCTCAGAGGGAGAGCTGCGCGGCCTTCCAGGCAGAAGGAACACCGTGTCCAAACTCACGGAAGCGTGAAAGCCCCCACGGTACTGTGTTTGGCTTTGTTGCTGCGGAAAATGTGAGGGAGGAGAGAGATAAGGCAGGCACGGGAACCAGGACCCGGGTCTCCGGGATCATGGGTACAAAGCTGCTGAAGTAACTGTGTGTCTCCGGGAGAGGGGAGGGTGAGGGGGGTGGGGCTGGGTGGGAGCGGACCTGGATCTGAAAGAGAGTCATCCTTAGTGTTTCTAACCCCAGGCTTGCATGCTGTCGGGGATCTGTTCAGCAAATATCCGCCCCCCCCCCCCCATGCCTTTCATGGCTGACTAGGTTCTGAAATCCTTTAGGTTAAAGTTACTGACTAGTGCTTTTGGCCTCTGGCAGAGTACTTTGGAGGATGTAATGGGTCAAATCTACCTGCTGAAGCGGACAGGAAACTTTTTTTTTTCTTTTTTTTAGAGGGGGGACCCTGACTGTCAACCTCACATTCTTAGTCCCCTTCTATTAGATAGGGCTTTATTATGCTTCCTCATACCAACAAGGGTGTAAAAAAATCCAGAATCTCCTCTATTGCTTTAATTTCACTGAAGATTGGGCCTTCGAGATGGGTCAGTGGGTAAAGACACTTGCTGCCAAGCCTGATGACCCGAGGAAGATCTCTTGGACCCAAACTTCAGATCTTCTTGCTGCCATCTCCTGAGTGCTGGGATTACAGGCGTGCAGTCCCAAGTCTGGTTTATGCCAAGGTAGGGATGGAACCCAGGGTGTTGTACATACTAGGTAAACACTCTTAACTGAGAAATCCCAGCTTTCTTTTCCTTTATCTTCAACTGAAAACTTAAAAAACATACTGTTCTGTGTATACAGGTGTTTTGCCTGTATGTATGTACGTATGTATGTATGTGCATCACATGAATGCTTGGTGCCCAGGGTGTCCAGGAGAGTGTCAGACCCCCTGGCACTGGAGTTACAGGTGGTTGTGAGCTGCTCTGTGGGTGCTGGGAATTGATCTCTGGGTCCTCTAGAAGAATAGCCAGTGTTCTTAACTACTAAGTAGTCTCTCCAGGCCCTTGTTTACATTAGAAAAGATTTGTTTTTACTTATGTTTCTGTGTGGATTTGTTGTGTCTGTGCTGAGGGTATGTGTGTCCTGGAAGACCCAAGCCAGTATTGAGTTCATGGTTCTGGAATTACATACAGGTGGTCACGAGTCAGTTGACTTGGCTGCTGAGATCCAAACTCAGGTTTTCTCTTAATCACCAAGGCAGCGCGCTCCAGCCCTTATTTTTGTTTTCTGGATTTTTGGAGACTGGGTATCCTGTAGCCCAGGTTAGCCTGGAACTCTTGATTTTTCTGCTCCTGCCTCTCAAGTTCTTGGATTGAGGGTGTGCCTCCACCACACCAAACAGACCATGGCTCAGTGGCAGAGTGCTTGCCCGGCATTTACAAGACCCCAAGTTTGTTCCCCAGCGCTGTAAATAAATAAATTAAAATAGTGGACATGATGGCACACTTTTGTATTTCAGTGTTTGGAGGTCGAGGCAGGAAGATGGTTGTCAGTTGGGGGCCAGCCTGGGCTACCTTAGTGAATTCATGGCAGACTTTGGCTGTGTAGTGAAGGTTTGCCTTGAAAATCCAAAACTAACCTAACCCCCCCAAAAAAATCTGTCTTTCTCTTCTAAAAGTCTCTGTTCCATAAAGGCAACAATTTTGGGTGCTGGTGGGTAAGATGGCTCATCAGGTAAAGGGGCTTGCTGCCAAGCTTTATGATCTGAGTTCAATCCCCATGACCCACTTGGTAGAAAGAGATAACCAACTTCCTAAGTTGTTCTTTGGCTTCCATATGCTCTCTCTCTCTCTCTCTCTCTCTCTCTCTCTATCTCTCTCTCTAAGTAAATGTAATAAAAAATTAAAAGACAATGACTTTCGGCTATTCTCTGCTGTGTTCTCACTGTTAGTAACTGGTATATGAGGGAAGGTCACTTATTCAAAGACTAGGGAATACATACGTGCAGAAGTTTATGCCTTTGCAATGGACTCAACAGGACTAGAAGGCCCAGATGGAAATGTGCTCAACAGGCCAGCTTGCTGGTACATATTCATAATCCTAGCATTTGGGAGGCAGAGGATCAGGAGTTCAAGGTCATCACCAGCTCCATAAAGAGTTCAAGGATAGCCTGGGCTACAGTGTGAAACATCTCTTTCCCTCCTGACAAATGCATTCCTGGACCTAAAAGCCAACACAAGCTCTGGCTGGAGTGAGGGTTAAGGTAGCTGAGTATCAGCCAGTCAGAACTGCACCTGAAAGAAGGAATTGTGCCTGTAGGCACCGTACGTCACAAAACAACTAACGGGTGACGAAACAAAACAAACAAGGCTCCAATCAGGATCTGGCTGGTTTTCTGACTTCTGTTCCCAGTGGGCCAAATCAGTATTTTCCAATCTGCAGGCTGTGACATGCAAGTGGATGGTGAAATCAATTTTTCAGGACAGGACTAGCATAAAAACCAACTGAGAATCCAGAAGGGCATAGAGAAATGCACATGGTAAGGAGTGGTTATTCTCACCAGAATTTATGATTTAGTCATGAGGGTGTGATGCGTGTACAGTCATATATTGGACAGTGACATAAAGGTTTCTGTTTGTGTGTGGAGGTGTGTGGGTGGGTGTGTGGGTGGGCTGGGGAGTAAATGCAGGATTTCCTACTGAGTGATGCCCTCCCACCCCAGCCCCTCAATGGAAGATTCTAGGCAAATGTTCTATTGTTGAGCCATGGTTCTAGGCAAGTTCTCTACAGTTAAGACATGCTTCAGCTCCCCTCACTGGGGGATTCTAGGCAGTTGCTCTACCACTGAGTCATGCCCCCAGTCCCTCACACTGGAAGATTTACAGTATCCACTCTACCACTGAACTACATCATCAACCCGTAACTTTTTGAGGCAGAATCTCTCATAGCTCATTGCCATGACCAACTGACATTGTAACTCAGCATTAATTCCTTTACATTAAAAAGCTGACACACGCCGGGGGTTGGTGGCACACACCTTTAGTCCCAGCACTGGGGAGGCAGAGGCAGATGGTTTTCTGTGAGTCTGAGGCCAGCCTGGTCTACAGATCGAGTTCCAGGGCAGCCTCCAAAACAATACAGAGAAACCCTGTTTCAAAAAACCAAAACCAAACCAAACTAACCAACCAAACAAAAAGCTGACACACCATTGAGACACTAGAAAATATGCCAACTTGAGTGGAAGAAACTGGACAATTTTTCTGTTTTCCCTGAGAGCAAGATGATTTTCAGGATGGGAGACTTTCAGTTTAAAAAGCACAGAACATTTTCTGTTCAACGAAGATCAAGGAGGCCACCTCACTTGGAAGCAATTTAGTTATGCAAAGCCATAAAACTCTACCTTCAGCCCTGGTAGAGTGGACTGAATTTGAGAAGCTCTGTGGGTGTAAAATGCACCTGGGTGTTCAAAGACTGTGTGGGAAAATAGTGTAAGATATTTCACAAATATATATATATATATTTTAAATTTTGATTACCCATTGAATTTGTAATATTTGACATATTGGGTTAAATAAACTACATTGTTAAAATTAACAAGTTCACCTAGTTTTCATTTTCTTAAAGGTTTTGTTTTTATTTTTTATTGAGTATGTGTGTATGTCTGTGTGTTGGTATATGTATGTCCATGCAGGAATCTGTAGAGACCAGAGGAAGACATCGGCTCTGCTGGAGCTGGAATTGCAGACAGTTGTGAGCCACCTGACATGGCTCTTAGGCTCTGAGCCATTTCTTTTATTCCCTCAACACTTCCATGTTTTTATGTTTTTTATGTATATATGGCATGTATGTATGTGTGTCTACATGTGTATAGGTGCCTCTGGGTGAGTATGTGGAAGCCAGAGATCGATTGACACTAGGGATCTTCCTTGACCACTTTTCATCTTATTAATTGAAACATCTCTGAATTGAACTTATAACTCACTGCTACAGTGTGCCTGACCATGCTAGCCAGTGTGCTCTTGGGAATGCCCTATCTCCACTTTTTGAGTGAGCACTGGAATTATAGGTGGGTTGTCATGCCCACAAGGATTTTGTTTTGTTGTGGTTTTTGAGACAAGGTCTCTTTGTTATATAGATCTGGCTGGCCTGTAACTCGCTGTATAGCCCAGGCTGGCTTCAAACTTACAGAGATCTCCCTGCCTCTGCCTCCCGAGTGCTGGGATTAAAGGTGTGCACTACCACTATCTGGCCTGTTTTCTTCTTTTACCAAGTGAGTTCCAGGGATGGAATATAAGCCATTAGGCTTGATAGCAGGCACCAGTACCTTTTGAGCCATCTCACCAGTCCCTATGCAAACTTCTTGCCCTCTATTTAAACCTAAACCTAATGCCAGGACCTGAGCAGGTTACTGGACCTCTACATACCTCTTCCCAATGTGGCCACATTGAATAAATATCCTGCCTTTTAATTTTTTGTGGTCCTCACATAATCACAAATTGTAGCCAGGCTTGAAAGATCATTACTCTTTGCCATTCCTTCCTCACCAACACCATGAAAAACTTGCTAGAAATACAAACTCTGTGAAAGTCTGATTCTAAGCCTACTGAATTGGAAGTGCTGGGATGCTTCCTGCCAGGTATATAGGTGAATAGGACACAGGCTCACATTGGAGAGCCATGACCTGAGACAAGAATGATGCTGCTACATGATCCAGTATAGCTACTTCTATAGATGATGGAGCAGGATGGGGAAAGCCAGGTCATTTCCTTTGCAGGCCATTCTCCGTCTGCACTTGGCTTCCCCTAGTGGCCATCTGCCCATGGCAGCCACCTGACATTTATATAGATGGCTTCCTATGTTACAAGACCTGTCTTTGCATGGTGGTAACTTCCGGTCTCCTGGGGTCAAAGTAACACAGTCACCTGTGCAGGTTTGAATGAGAGTGTCCCCCATAGGCTCATGTATTTGAACAGTTGATCTCCTGTTGGTAGCATTGTTTGGGGACGTTTAGGAATGTGACCTTGTTGGTGGAAGTATGCTACTGGGGATGGGCTTTGAGATTTTAAAGGCACACACACATGCACTGGTTTAATTTATAAGTACCCAGAATGGAGAGCACTGGACATGGAAGTGAACACCAGCTCAGCTTCTGAGGCGATGAGATCCGAAGAGCTAGGAGGAATTCACACAGGTGGCTGATAGCATGTGTAGTGGATCTGCAAGGCTGCAAGGAGAGGTTGCAGTTGAGAAGCTGGTGCTCAGAGCCAAGCTGGCTGGGTGTTTCCTTATGTCTGTTCTCTCTCTCTCTCTCTCTCTCTCTCTCTCTCTCTCTCTCTCTCTGTGTGTGTGTGTGTGTGTGTGTGTATAGTACAGTGCATGAGCCCAAGAAGGCCAGAAGAAGGTATTGGATCCTCTGGAGCTGGAGTTACAGGTGGCGATGAGCCATCTAATGTGGTTGCTGGGAACTAAACCCGGCTTCTCTGCAAGAACATCAAATGCTCTTAAAATGGTTGAGCCATCTCTCCAGCCCTTGATAGTAGGAAGGGAAAGATCAGAAGAACTCAGTTTGGCCAGTGAGTCTTTTTGTGGTTCTCAGGTTCCTTCTGGACCCTTTTTTAGTTCTGGCTTTGAGTCCCCTTCCTTGTGTCTGACATACAGTGACGAAGGCCATGGGGAGGCCAAGTGTTGCTGAGGAGGGGAGGGACATGGAATGTGGAGAGAGCCTGACAAAGTGTCAGGAAGCTGATGTGGCTTTGGTTTGCTGGAGGCACACCTGTCCTCTGACACCTTCCATCTGGAGACACCACACAGGCAGTGACTGCTAGTTCCCCAAGAACTGTGGATTGGATCAATACCAGCAGCTGTATGCCTAGGGTTTTGTCAATTTGAGTCAAGCCGAGATTATATCTGGGAAGAGGGAATCTCAACTGAGGAATTGCCTCCACCACATTGGCTCTGTAGGCAATTCTGTGGGGCATTTACTTGATTAATGATTGATGGGAGATGCGGGTGGTGCTATCCCTAGGCTGGTGGTCTTGGGTTCTATAAGAAAATAGATGTGGCTGGGTGTTGGTAGCAAACACCTTTAATCCCAGCACTCTGTGAGTTCAAGGCCAGCCTGGTCTACAGAGCGAGTTCCAGGACAGGCTCCAAAGCAATACAGAGAAACCCTGTATAATTAATAATAATAGTAATAATAGGTGCAAGCCAGTAGTGAACACCCTCTGTGGCCTCTGCATCAGCTCTTGTATCCAGGTTCCTGCCCTGCCTGAGTTTCTGTCTTGACTTCCCTCCATGCAATAAGCGGAAATAAAGCCTTTCTTCCCCAAGTTGCTTCCTCTTGTGTGTTTATCACAGCAGCAGAAACCGAACAAAGACAGCACCACCACCTCTTCCATTCAGGCCCTTATCTCCATCTCAGAGACAGACCTCTGCCATGCATTGGATATGAAGTGTCCCCCACTTCCCAAAGTTGGCTCCCCACTTGATGGATTCAGTCACTGAGGAGTGACTGACTCTGGAGGACTGTGACCTCACCAATGGATCAACAGAGTGACAGTCATAATTTCATGACATTATTAGGGTGAGGTAGCTCTGCCCCCAGGCCCTCACTGGGACATTCTAGGCAGGGGCTCTATTTCCAGACCTGCTCTCTCTGTCTCTGTCTCTGTCTCTCTCTCTCTCTCTGTCTCTCTCTCTCTCTCCACCCTTTATTCTTATATTTTTGGTTGCGAGCCTAGCCTTTAACGACTGAGCCATCTCTCTAGCCTTTACCTTTTTATTCTTAGTAGAGTTTCACTAAATTGCCTAGAATGGCCTTCTGCTTTTAATCTTCCCCTCTTCATCTCCTGAGTAGCTGGAATGACAGGTCTGTAACCATCAGGAGGTCCACCATGAGTCACTCTGCAGACCTTAAATGGGTATCCTATGAGGAGAGGCTGCCGCGTTTCTGTTAATTTGTTCCCACTAAATTAATCTAGGGCCCGGGGTGCTGTGTTACTCAGCTTCCTGTCGCGGAGACAAAATAGCCAGGGAAAAGGACTTCAAGGAATAGACTGATTTTACTCACAGCCTTAGACCTTTCGGTCCCCATTTGGTTGCCCCGCAGCAGCTTTGAGCTTGTACAAGCAGAACATCGTGGTGGGGGGAGGTTTGCTGGCACGAAGCTGCTTACCTCACAGTGGATGGGAAACAGAGACAGGGTCGAGGGTAAGACTCGCTATTCAGTGACACACCACCAACGACCTGCTTGCTCCAGCCAGGCTCCGCCTCCTAGCACCTGACCAATGAGGGACCAAGGGTCTGACTTAGCGCCAGAACACCTGCCTAGAATCCAGAATCCTTCAGTGGCACGCAGTGACTTCATTTCCCCAGGGTTCCTGCCACTAGTACAGTTAAGGATGCTCCTGGGTGGGAACAAGGCCCTATTCATCTGGGGGCCTCTTGGAGCTGTGTGAAGGAGCGCTATATCCACGGGATGGGAGCCGGAGCTCCGGTTCACACCCGGATCTGCCTTCGCTTGGCTTGGCTACAGTCTCCTCCTGCAGCACTGGCCGAGCTGTTAGGTCTTGCTGATGTGACGTTTCCAGTTCTAAATGTACGCAGTAGCGCCGTGAGCAGACTTGCAGTCCCCTCGACAATGGCTGTGTGAGGCACCTAAGTGGCCGCTTCCCCTCTGTATTATTGCTCTTCAGACTCCTGGGGAGCAAATGCGGGGTGGGGGTGGGGAAACCAAAGGGCAGGTCCAGATGGAGGCAAGACCCTGACTTTACATCAAAGCCCTTAGAAGAGGGACCATCCTAGAGTTATAGCTGTGTGTCCTGAGTCTCTGATAACCTGTCCCGGGGTTGATGGAACCACTCAGAACGTGGCTCCATCCAGTCTTTCCTCTGTTGTGCAGGACCACACTGAGCCATTCCACACAGAGTGTATCACTGAGTTTTCTAGTCAGAGTAGGATGTCCCCACCAGCAGGGACGTGGGAGCCCACGATGGCCAGATAAATAGTCTGTTCTCCAGCTGTGCCACCAACAGCTCCAGGCTTGTCAAAAGCCAACCATGAAAAGACTTCAGAGCTAGTGCAATTGGTAGAGCCGTTGCCTGCTGGGTTCCATCCCCAGCACCACATAAAACGGGGCATTGTGGTCACCTCATGCTGTAATCCCAGCACTCAGGAGGCAGCCACAAGAAGGTGAAGAGTTCAAGATTATTCTGGGCGGGTTCTGTCTCAAAACAAATAGTTCAAGAGGCTTGGAAATTAGCCGGAAATGGCTAGGCTCTGGGGAGGCCCAAGCTGGGCTCAGAACTTGCCATTTTAGGATCTGAAGATTGTTCTGTCACCTCAACTACTCTGTGCTCCCTAGTGCTTATCTGTTTCCTATCATCACAATAAAACACTCATTGCTGGATAATGTATGAAGAAAAGAGGTTTATTTGGTTTACGATTCTAGCGACTTGAAAGTTCAAGCAACATGGTACGTGGCAAAGAACCCTGTTACTACCCGGTTGCATCTGAGAGATTCGGGAACCACAGAGGGGCTGGGTTAGTTCTTTTAGAACAGACTGCATTTGTAAGAAGTAATGCCATGTTGTGAGACCTACATCCTTCCATGAGGCCAGTATTACACTTTGTAAAGGATCCAGAATCTTCCCTAGCCAGGACATTCCAAAACCAAAGTTAAACTGTAGAAGCCAGGCTGTATAATTATTTTTGATTTTTATTCTTTTAAAGTGTATTTTTTAGACCAGGTGGTGATGGCACACACCTTTAATTCCAGCACTGGGATGGCAGAGGCAGGTGGATCTCTGTGAGTATGAGGCCAACCTTGTCTACAAAGCTACACAGAGAAAACCTGTCTCAAAAATCAAAAAACAAACAAAAAAACCAAAAAAGTATTTATTTACTTATTTGTGTGTGTGTGTGTGTGTGTGTGTGTCTGTGTGTGTATGTGCACGTATGTGTGAGCTTGCATGGGGGCCAGTAGAGGGTGTTATAGTCTCTTCTGTCACCCTCCACCTAGTCCCTTAAGGTAGGGTATGTTTCTAATCCCTAAACCCACATTTTCTCAGCTAGACTGGAAGCCTGCAAGCCCCATCAAGCCTCCTGTCTTGAGCCTCCCTTAGAGCAGGGATCACAGGTGTGTGTGTATGAGAGACACGTGGCTTGTTATATGGACACTGGAATCTGAATTCCTGTCTATAATCTTAGCTGCTGAACCATCTCCCCAACCTCTAATTATTTGTAGATGGCTGGATTTGATTCGAACACACACACACACACACACACACACACACACACACACATTTGTTGTTGTTTTTATTGCTTGTTATGTGCACAAAACGTGTGGTTGGTCAAAGAACAGCTTTGTGGCCTCTTTCCTTCCAACTTGACTTGTTTGGACTTCAGGCTGCCAGGCTTGTGCAGCAAGCGCCTCTATCCACTGAGCATCTCACTGGCCCCATGATTCTAAGACATGTTGTTGAGGGTTATGTTTACCTCTGTGTACATAAAGAAGACTGGTCTAGAGTTTCCTTTTCTTGTATTTTCTTTGGTTTTGTTATTAGGATAGCGCTGACCTCATCAAACCACTCAGACAGTATTCTCCCGGCTCCTATTTTTGGAAGAGATTGTCGTGAATTGGCATCATTTCTTTCTTAAATGTTTGTGAACCCATCTGGGCCTGGCGCTTTCTGTTTTAGAACATTATTAATTGTTGATGCAATGCCTTTGTAGACAGATACGAGCAGAAACTGCTTCTTCTGTGAGTTTTGGGTAGATTGTATTTCAGGGAACCTGGTTCACTCCATCTGGGCTATCACATTTATGGGTGTAGACTGGGGCATAGTACCCTTTGTTAATTTCATTTTCTTAGTGGTGTTGGGGATCGAACTCAGACTTACACATGCCAAATTGCTCTACTCTGGAGCTACACATCCAGTCTTTTACTGGGTATCCTAGCCCAATGATCATTGAACTACATATCGAGCTTAAAATAAACAACAATAACAACAACAAAAACCCCAAACAAACAAAAAAACACGTTTTCAAACTGTAGTCAGACTGGCCTCAAACTCTCAGCTTCCTGAGTGTTGGGGATTACAGGCCAAAGCCACCACGTTAGCTCAATTTAACCATGTTGTACCTGGGGCTGGAGGTGTTGTGTACTGACTTCAGTCCCTGTGTGTGTGTGTGTGTGTGTGTGTGTGTGTGTGTGCATGTACTGACTTCAGTTCCCAGCACCGGCATCAGGAGACTCATAAGAATCCGTAGCTCCAGCTCCAGGGGATCTGGCGCCCTCTTCTGGACACTGCATGCATCTGAACTAACAGGTTTCCACTCTCAGACACAGGTTAAAAATAAAACAAACCTTTTACTATAACTCACCTGACTTCTACTCGCCTTATCTGTCAGTTACTGACAGAGATATGCTGAATAATTAAACTTAATTAATTAAGCTTCCATCAGCTTTTGCCTTTGTCGTTTGATGCTCTGCTGTCACGTGCAATGAACTTGGATATTGAGCAGCTATTGGGTCCTCGGTCTGTCCTGATGGCTATTGTTGGACTGCTCAGCTCTTGTCTTGTCTGCCAGTCTAATAAATCCCAGTTTGTTGTATCTGCTAGTTATGTTTCTGTTTCGGTGATAAAACACCATGACCAAAGACACTCTAAGGAAGAGTTTTATTTTTGGTTTACAGTTCCAGAGGGACAAAAGCCTATCAAAGCGGGAAGGCATGGCAGCCAGAGGCAAGCATGGTAGCAGTAGCTGAGAGAGCACATCTTCAACTGCAAACGGGAAGTGGGGTGGGGCTGTAAATCCTCGAGTTCACCCGCAGTGAACTGTCCACAAGAGAGGTTGTTACGGTATCTCATCAAATAGTGCCACCATCTGGGGAGCAAGTATTCCAACACCTGAACCTATGGGACATTTCTCATTTCAACCACCACATCATATACATTCGTAAATCAGTGTGTAATTCTTCTTCCCACTGATTCTATTTTAGAATTTTTTTTACTGTGCGCACGCGCGTGTGTATGTGTGTATGCGTGTGTGGAAGTCAGAGGACAATTTATGGGAGTCAATGCTCTCCTTCCACTATGTGGGTCCCAGGGATTGAACTCAGGTCATCAGGCTTGTGACAAGCATCTTTACCCACAGAGCCATCTTGTGGCTTTATTTTCTTTTATTTACTTTGAGATAGAATCTCACTCTGTAGCCTTGCCTGGTCTAGAACTTATGATTTGCCTGCCTCAGTTAACTGGCGTTCTGGGATTACAGGTGTTTGCCACTGTGCCTGGCTTGTTGTTCCCATTGCAGAAGTAGGTACATGGAGGCTGGAGAAATAAGGCTTGCTTCACACCTCACATATTTTATACATCTCAATTAGATTCT
Source organism: Phodopus roborovskii (assembly GCF_943737965.1). NCBI lineage: Eukaryota > Metazoa > Chordata > Mammalia > Rodentia > Cricetidae > Phodopus > Phodopus roborovskii. Next base: position 9,044,067 of record NW_026126598.1, on the reverse strand, counting down.
AACTAGAGACTAAAAATATTCTTAACATCTCAATTTCTCAGTAAAGTACAGTGGATGATCAATTATTGACTTAAAAATCTTAAATTATGCCAGGCAGTGGTGGCATATGTCTTTAATCCCAGCACTAGGGAGGGAGAGGCAGGTGGATCTTTGTGAGTTCGAGGCCAGCTTGGTGTACAAAGCTACACAGAGAAACCCTGTCTTGGAAACAAACAAACAAACAAACAAAACACAAAAAACAAATTATATTTTATTTAGTGTGTGTGTGTGTGTGTGTGTGTGTGTGCGCGCACACGTGTGCAAACACATGTCAGGGTGCACATGTGGAGGTCAGAGGACAATTTGCAAGAGTCAGTTCTCTCTGTCTACCATGTGGACCCTGGAGAGCAAATTCAGGTTGTCAGGTTTGATGGCAAGTGTCTTTACCCACTGAGCCATTTTGCCAGCCCAAGTATTTACTTTTAAGAAGCAAAATACCATGAAGCCTGGGTGAAATGATGTTTGCTGATTCTTCTTAATGTCCTTGTGCTCAGATCCCATCAGCTGTCACTCTAGTCTGTTCCCAGTTGGCTTGGGGAAGTAGAGACAGGCAACAGGGGTTTCTTTCCAGGCAGATGCTACCTAGTTCTCAGCTAGATGGCATATTGGGGTCTCTGAACCTTGGGAGTTCCCCAGTGGTCTGGCCTGTGCCTAGCTTCTGAGTAGCTGGCTCAAAGGCATCGGTGCAGGGGTGCAGCCACCTGGGTAGAGAATAAGGGATGTAGCAGATGGAGACAGAGGTATTGTTTTTTCAGATGGCTGCCCCTGGGAGTCAGATGTCCTTGGTAGGTGCAGTTCTATGATCTCACAGGGGCAGGAAAGGGTGGACCTCTTCTAATTTCACTGTCTGTCTGTCTGTCTGTCTGTCTGTCTGTCTTCCATGTATTTCTCTATCGTATGTGTGGCCACATGCTTGCCATGATGCATGTGTGGAGGTTGAGCAGGCCCCACTTCACCAATTTCCATGTGCTCCCCTCTAAAATAGGAACAATGATTTAGGCATTGTGGCAAATACCTGTAATCCCAGAACACAGGTTAGCTGAGGCAGGAGAATCATGAGTTCCAGGCCAGGCTAGATTACAGAGTGAGATTTCTGCCTCAAGATGAAATAAAATAAAATAAGCCAGCGAGATGGCTTAGTGGGTAAGGTGTTTGCTGCCAAGTTTGATGACCCAAGTTCAATCCCTGGGACCCACTTGGTGGAAGGAAAGAATGGACTTCCATAAGTTGTCCTCCGACTTACACACACACACACACACACACACACACACACACACACACACACCATGGCATCCTGGTGCACACACATAAACATAATAAATGAACAAATAAATACAAGTAATTTAAAATAGATTAATAAAAGGATGACCTGAATTTGATCCTGGAGTCCCACATCATGGAAGGAGAGAATGGGCAGGAGTTCACCACTGCACCCAGCTAAGCAAAGAAACTTGGCTGCTCACAGTTTGGACTGAAGGTCCAAGGCTGAGTCTTTGGACAAGGCTTGTTCATTTTATAGAGATAACACTGTTTGAACGGGTCCCAGTGGTGGAAGAGGTGACCAAGCTCCCCATGGTCTTATTTATTTGTTTATTTCATGTGATGGCTTGAATGAAAATGGTTCCCATGGGCTCACAGGGAGTGGCTCAGTTAGGAGGTGTGGCCTTGTTGGAGGAAGTGTGTCACTGGGGGTGGGATTTGAGGTTTCAAGTGCTCAAGCCAGGACCAGTGCCACTCTCTCTTCCTGCTGCCTGCCAGCCTGGACATAGACCTGTTAGCTACCTCTCCAGCACCATGTCTGCCTGTGTGCCTCCATGCTTCCTGCCATGATGACTAAACCTCTGAACCTGTGAGCAAGACCCAGTTAAATGTTCTTTATAAGAGTTGCCATGGTCATGGTGTCTCATCATGGCAATAGAAACCCCGACTAAGACATTTCACTTATTTATTTATTTTGCAGGTGTGTGGGTGCATATGTGGAGGTCAGGGGACAACTTGTGGGACAACTTCCAACAGGAACTCCTTCATTTGCTGATCCATCTCAATGGTCCAGTCTTTTCTTTTTTCTTTTTTAATAAAAGCACTAATTCTACTCGTGAGGACACTTCATTATCATCCAAAGCCCTATTTCTTAATAATTTGCACCAGTGACTAAATATTCAACATATAGATAATGGTGTACAGATATCCAGACCTATATCTACTGCACTGGTCTCTTGCTCTGGAGAATTGTAGCTAACAGGGCTCAGGAAGAGGTGCTATAGGAAACAAGCCATTAATCTTCTGTGGCTCATTGTTGCTGAGAAAGAAGGCATCAGAATCCTGGCATGGTAGTGCATGCCTGTAATTCCAACCATTGGGGAGTTGAGGCAGGAGGATTGCTGTGAGACTGAGGCTAACTTGGGCTACATGGTAAGTTCCAGGATAGGCTAGGGTAGCTAAGTGAATTTCTCTCAGAAAGGTAGATGTTTAGATGGTATATATAGGTAGATAATTACTATGTTATAAATAATTGATATGTAGAGGATAGATAGCTGATTGCTAGAGATGAAAAATTATAGATAGATGATAAATGGATAATAGATGATTAATATAGATTGATAAATGATAGATGATAGGAGGATTATAGGTGGATGATTGCTTGATTTATAGGTGATTGATAGGTGGTAGATAGATGATGAATGGATTGGAGATAGATGATTGATAAGTGGTAGATGATGGGTAAGTAGATGATGGATAGATGATAGATGTTATGTAGACAAATGATTGAAAATAGATAATAGATTGATGATTGATAAATGATGCATGGTAGATAGATTGATAGGTTATTGTGGGATATTTGTACATGGTGTAAAAATGTATTGCTGTGATTGGTATAATAAAAAGCTAAATGGCCAATAGCTAGACATGAAGTGTAGGCGGGACTTGTGAGCAGAGAGAATTCTGGGAAGAGGGTGGAGTCACTGTAGAGGAAGCAGAATGAGCAGTATGGAGAGAGGCGCTAATGAGCCATGCAACAGAATGTAGATTAAGATAAATGGGTTACATTATAAGAGCGAATGGGACAAGCCTAACCTAAAGCTGAGCTTTCATAATTAATAAGTCTCCATGCCATTATTTGGGAGCTGGCTGGCGGGACAGAGAAAGACTTGTTAGAATAGGTGATTGCTAGGTGATAGATGATAGAAGATTGGTAGATGATAGGGATATAGATAGTTGACAGATGACAGTAGATGGATGGTAGATGGATGATGGATCTAGACGGACAGACAGGTAGTAGGTGTTAGCTTTATGGGCTGTGAGTGGAGTCAGAAAGAGAAAAATACCAGTGCAGGGTCACACTGGTCACACCGTGGCTGTCGGCTTGGCGCACAAGGCTGATGAATGCATGTTTTTTTCTTTTTTGTTTGTTTTGTTTTTTGTTTTTCGAGACTGGGTTTCTCTGTATTGCTTTGGAGCCTGTCCTGGAACTAGCTCTGTAGACCAGGCTGGCCTCAAACTCACAGAGATCCACCTGCCTCTGCCTCTCTAGTGCTGGGATTAAAGGTGTGCGCCACCAACACCCGGCTTGAAGGATGCAGTTTTATTGAGGAGAGACCATGCTTCTGGGCCTAAGGTGCTGGGTCAGTGTTCTTGTTCCATAATCTTTGTAGAGAGCCCTGGCAGGATCAAGGTCTTTGACCCCTGTGTGAATGATGTCAGCCTCCAGCAGGGAAAGGGGCCAGGTCAATGGTAGGTTCTGTCAGGCTAATTGGAAGGAGGACAGGATAGGCTTTATGGCTGTGCCTTGACATTTATCGTTCTGAGCACAGAACAGAGGATGGTAAGGATGGGGGAGTTCAGGAGGCCTTTAAGAAGTTAGCCCTGTGGAGGCTAGGGGAAGAGAAGGGAGGGAGGAGAAGGGAAGGGAAGAAAGAAGAGAGGGAATGGGTATTCAAGAAGAAGACAGGTCCACAGAGAGGAAGGGAGCAGGCAGGACTCAGAGATGCAGAGGACATTAGCAGGTTGCAGTGTACCACCGGCTTCTGCCTACTGGGTAAGGCTTTTTCTTTTTAATTTTTTTTTCTTTTCCTTTGGTCTCAGACTCAGGCTTCCTGGTAAGAGCTGGGGACTGGCCAGCTGGAATAGTGTCCTCTCTAAGGTCGAGCTGGCTCGGTCAGCTCTTAATGGCCAGGGCTTCCATGGACTCCAGCTCCATGGTCACATCTTGAACTCTGTCCTGGGCAGGGGAGCTTGCTGGCTAGTTTAGGAGCTGCGTTTGTTCCTTATTGCTGATGTGAGGGAGGATCATAGGCTGTGTGGCTTCAGGCAACATAAATTAGGATGAGAGAAAACCTATTTTCCCTTTGCCAGCAGACATCAATTGCAGAGAGCTTATTGGTTAGGGGCGGGGCCCTGTGTCGGCTTCTTCCTCTCAGTGCTGGGACCCCATAGGGCTTGAACCTGTGTAGGTCTGTGTATACTAACCCTGTTTCTGAGTTCATATATGCATCTGTCCTGTCCTGGAGTCATCTGTTATCTCTGGCGCTTACAATCTTTCTGCTTCCTTTTCTACATAGATTCAGGAGCCCCGAGGGAAGGGGCTTGTTAAAGAATCCCATTTAGGACTGAATGCTTCCGTCTCCCAGTCTCTGCACTTTATATAGTCATGGGTATCTGTGTTAATTCATGGGTATCTTATCTGGGTTGAGCGATGTACTGATCTATGGATATAGTAGTGTGTCATTAGGAGTCACTTATTGCTATATCCTTTTTAGCAGAATTATAGTATTAGGTTCATTGCTAGACCCATAACCTGGCTAGCCTCACATTTTTGGCAACTTTAGCAGAGTCAGGTATGGGTTCTAGCTCACGGAGTAGGCCTTAAATAGAACAAAAAAGCAGTTGGTTTGGTGGTGGTGGGGGGAAGCATAAAACAGAGCCAGGACATATTATATAATTTTTTTTCAATAAAATATTTAAAAAAAAATTAGAATTGAAAAAAGGCCCATGAGATGCTGGACAAAGTAGACAGGTGTATAAACTTGGGCTGGCACTGGAGGGGCTGTTGAAGGAAGATCACGAGTTCTAGGCTAGCTTGGACTACATAGCAAGTTTGAGACTAGTGTAGGCTGTGTGGAGACTTTGAGGAGTGGACTACATAGTGAAGTCTGGGCCACATACCACAGTGTGATGTCTGATATTCTGCAGCTGACATTGATGGTTCATCTTACATCCAATGGGATTCTAGGTCTTCCTGGATTCCAGCACTGAAAGGGACCCCAGATAACCAATAAATATTTGTCAGGATGGATAGGATACTTAATAAGAAGTGAGGATAACACTCAAGGTTCAAGGTTGTCCTCTGGCCTACACACACACACACACACACACACACACACACACACACACACACACACACACACAGAGAGAGAGAGAGAGAGAGAGAGAGAGAGAGAGAGAGAGAGAGAGGAGAAACACATGCACAAGCATAGAACTTTTGTTTAGAATCCCTCAGTGAGGGGCTGGAGACTTGCAGGTATGTACTTCAGTTAGAGTACTTAGTGGTAGAGCCCCTGCCAACCCCCCCGCACCCCAATGGTAGAGCCCCTGCCTAGAATCCCCCAGTAAGGGGCTGGGTTGAGGCTCAATGGTAGAGCCCCTGCCTAGAATCCCCCAGTGAGGAGTTGGAGACCTGTAGGTGTGGCTCAGTGGAGAGTGGTTGCTTAGCATGTACAATGCTCTGGCCTAAACCTCTAGTATTGTACAAATTTGTTTATAAAGTACTTACTCTGTGGTATATTGTGCTATGTTAACAAAGCATATAGACATAAGATAGACCCTTTCTAATGATGGTTTGACTTAGTTTGTTTTTTTAATTTTACAATAGCAAGGCTTTTATGCACACTCAGCAGACACTTGCCTAGTTACTTTTATATTGCTGTGACCTCCTTCTGGACAGAGCAACATAAAAGAGAAGAGGTTTATGCTGGCTCATGCTTTCAGCATATTTGGTTCACCATGAAAGGTGTATTAGTTACTTTTCTATTGCCGTGATAAAATACCATGAACAAAAGCAACTTAGGGAAGAGAGGCTTATTTTGGCTTATAGTTCCTGAGGGATAGAGCCAATTATGGCGGAGAAGGCATGGCATATCGACAGGGGCAGGAAGATTGGCCGATGACATTTTCATCCACACACAAGAAAAGAGAGGAAGAAAAAGAAACGGAGCACGGAGCAAGGCTATAAACCCTCCGGTGAGGGACTACCCACAAAGGCTCCACAACCCCAAACAGCGCCACCTGCTGGGGACCAAGTGTCAAACAGCGCCACCTGCTGGGGACCAAGTGTCAAATACATGAGCCTATGAGAAGCATTTCTCATTCAAACCACAGGTAAGGCGTGATGGTGCATTGGCAACTTTGGTCCAGGTTGGCTGGCACTTGCAATGTGGCTTGTTCACATCTCCAGATCAACACCACATTTTCTTTTTGAGGCAGCTGGCCATGCTTATATACAGTCAGGGAGCAGAGAGAGATGAATGACACTCAGCTTGCTTTCTTCATATTGAGCCTGGGACCCTAGCTCATGGAATGGTGCCATCCACATTCCACCTCAGTTAACTCAGTTAAAAGACACTCCCAAATATTTGTCCCCTAGGTAATTCTAGATACTGTTAAACCGACAATTCCTGTTAACACAATTCTACAGTTCTCCTCAAGCCAGTCACCTTTTGTAGAAGAACAATACAGGCATAAAGATTTGAGGTCCCATCTTAGCTTCCTCATTCATTTAGAAGCCGTGGGGAAGGTTAGTTTCATTTCTCTGGATGCTAGTTTCCTTTATTAGGATACAGATGCTCTCTCCATCCATCTGCATCCCTGGGGCAGCTGAAGGAGTGATGGGATGGTCTAGCAGCCAAGAATCTTTGCTGAGGTCAAATTTCTGCTAGGGCAGAGGTGGGGGAGGGACTGATGCCTTCGCCTGCTAGGTTAGTTGGTTGCTAAGGGGATGTGACAAAGCAGCTTACAGAAGAAAGGGTTGACTTTGGTTCATGGTTCCAGAGGATAAAGGATGCAGAGGTCACAGCAGCAGGAGCATGAGGGAGCTGGTCACGTGGTGCTCAGCTCACTGTGTCCTTTTGATTCAGTCTGGAGCCCCAGCCCATGGCATGGTACCACCCACATTCCAGGTGGGTCACCCCACCTCAGTTCACCTGACTGAGAAACTCCCTCACTGATTTACCTAGAGGTGTGCTACCATGGTGGCTCTAAATTCTATCAAGTTGGCAATAATTAGCCACCAAACATGCCTTATTCTATATTTTGAGTGTGATAATTACCAATTCAGAAATTATACTAATTAATGATTTCACTGTTATGTTACCATGCATATCTATCTTTCTCTCCTCCTCCTTCTCGATAGGGAATCCTCTGTGTAACAGACTGGCTGTCCTGGAACTTGTTTCAAACTCTCAGAGACCCATTTGCCTCTGCCTTTCAAGTGCTGGGATTGAAGGTGTGTGCTACCATGCCTGGCGTATACCTATCTGTGTATTCTCTCTTTTTCTCCTTTGTTGTTTCTTTCCCCCAGTCTTCTTCTTCTACCCCAGTATTTCTTTGGTGTTTGGTCACCTATTTTCAGTTTACACAATGGTACTTGTCTACTGGACTGTGCTTTATTTTACTTAGCTTGGTGACTTTCAAGTTCCATTCATTTTCCTGCAAATGCTTATTTTATTCTTTATAGCTGTATGCACTCCATTGTATGGACACACCACATTCTCTTTTTTCTTATTATTTTGTATGTGTGGGTGTTCTGCCTGCATATATGTCTGTGCATCATGGATGTGCCTGGTGCCCTCAGAGGCCAGAAGAGGGTATCAACTCCCCCGGAACTAGAGTTATAGGTGTTTGTGAGCCACTATGTGGTTGCTGGGAATTGAACTCAGGACCCCTGGAAGAGCAGCCAGTGCTCTTAATCTCTGAGCCAGCTCTCAAGCCCAAAAGACCTATTCTTGATAGAGAGAAGTTAGGAGTTTGAATTCCTAACCTAGAATGTGGGTCACATCAAAGTGAATAGAGGCAGCTCCAAATGTCTGTGCCATTAGTTGTCAGGGCTGTTGTACATCTCCCATCATGGAGAAGCCAAGGAAAAGCCTTGCTCAGGAAAAGCCATAGAAGAGCCAACTGTCCAGTAGCTCAGCAAAGCAAAGCATCAACCCTGCATCCAGACATCAGCTCCCTGGAAGGATCAACCCTGTCCCCAGACATCAGCTCCCTGGAAGGATCAACCCTGCACCCAGACATCAGCTCCCTGGAAGGATCAACCCTGTCCCCAGACATCAGCTCCCTGGAAGGATAAGTCCTGTTCCCAGACATCAGCTCCCTGGAAGGATCAACCCTGCACCCAGACATCAGCTCCCTGGAAGGATCAACCCTGTCCCCAGACATTAGCTCCCTGGAAGGATCAATCCTGCCCTGGAAGAAAAGTTGCTCTCCATTGCCTTTCTGATGTGGGTTTGGACAAGCACTCAGAGATCTCTGCTATGTGACTGTATTCCTGGGAAGATGTGAAATGTCTACTCACCCTAGATAGGTGACTAATGATAGATCAAAGTAAAGATACCACAAAAGTCCAGATTGATGAACTAATGAGTTTATTAGGGTTATTTACAGGAGGGTAGGAATGACATATCTTTTATGACTGCTCTAACCATTTTCTCATTTGAGTAACTTAATTTTAGTTTATTTCTCATCATCATTATTAGTTTCTGATACAGAGTCTCACTATTTAGCCTTGGCTCACCTGGAACTCCTACATCAGGTCGCCCTCAGACACATCTCTGCTCCCAAGAACTGGCATTAAAAGCATGTACCACAAGTCCATTTCTCAAAATTTAAAAAATTTTCATTTCTATATTGTTTGAAAATTTCACATATATATATTTAGTGCATTTTGATAATATTTGCCCAATTATCCTTTCTTATTTCTCTTCCAGTCCTTCTAAATTTGTGTGTGTGTGTGTGTGTGTGTGTGTGTATGGAGGCCAAAGGGAAACCTCATGTGTTGTCTCTTAGAAGATAGAAAGATAGACAGAATAAATTGAAAATGGGGTTATTTTTATTCCTGCATCATTGGAAGTTTTAAAAGAAAATTTACTCAAATTTTAATTAAATGTGTATTTTAATTATATGTGTATGTGCACCAGAGTGCAGTACCTGATCAAGGCCGCAAGAGAGTGCTGTAACTCCCTGAAACTGGAGTTATAGGTGGTTGTGAGTTAATGGGTATGGGTGCTGGGAAGCAAACGTGAAGCAAGTGCTCTTAACTGCGGAACCATCTTTCCAGTCCCCAATCAATGGAAATTTTGTGTCCAGGAAAATACCATCTGTGTGTGAATTTCATAGTGACAGTCTGGAACAGTGGTTAGCGCATCGCCAGATTCAATGTTCAGGGTCTCCAAAGATCTTAATTCAGCCTTAGGAATGAAAGCGGAGGAGGCGACATCAAGCTGCCGGCCTAGCAAGAAGATGGAGAAGACCCCAGCCAGAGGAGGGTGGGACAGAGACTGTTGCCAGGAAATGCCTGCTTCTTACCAAGTACTCTGGACAGAGCTTGTCAGCCATCCTGTCCTTCATTGCCCTGATTCTTGTCTCCTATCACAAGCCTTCGATTCTCTCTCTTCTTCTGTCACGGAAGGCAGAAGCTGCCCTGCAGATGTCTGACATGAAATTGGATTGGTAACCCTGGGAGAGATGGGTTTATAATGGGCGCAGGAGTGAGCCAGGAAGGCTGACAGAACAGATTTTTATAACCGTGCATTCCTCTGGGGTGAATCCAGCATTGCTCTGTCCTACACAGAGTGAGGCATGGTTGAGTCCAGTTCTGTCCAGGACCTTGGCTATGACAGTGAGGTCTCGGGGCTCAGTGCCAGCCTCCTGGGTGGTGAGCGAGGAGCAGCCTGTTAGCCATGAGCCACCCATCTGCCTGTGCACCTGCTCTGAGAGCAGACCCCACTGAGCCCTGACGGCTGGGTTTCCTGAGCCGGCGCCTGGCATTGCTCCCCTGGACCAAGCAAGCAACATCTTTCCACAATAAAACCAGGATGGAAGTTAATTGCCTCCATCACTCTGCGATGGAATGGCCCCATAAAATCTTTATGAGGTGCAACTGCGGGGGCTTGAACGGGTGGCCGGTTGCTTGGCTAGAGGCTACCGCTAACATCTGGGGGAGGCCCCTGATAGGAGGTGTACGAAGATTTGCTGATGCTGAGCATTCGGGTCTGATTTGTTTTGGAGATGTTCCAACGCATTCAGGAGGCAGAATTAGCTATTCACAGGGCTGCTTGCTGGTGGCTACTGCATTTGAGATGTGTTCTCAGGTTCTCCCCTCCTCTACTCCCTCCTACCCTTCCTTCCTCTTTCCCTTTCTTCCATCCCTCACTTTCTCCCAACATTGACCTTTGACCTCCATACATAGGTGAGCAAATGTGCATGTGGGTACATATGAACACACACACACACACACACACACACACACACACACACACACACACTCAGACACAATGCCATCTACTCCATTCATCACTGACTCCATAAAGCTCCCCCTTCCCTCCAGGAGCAGCGGCACACAGGACAAGGGCATTGGGAACTCAAGTCCTCCACAGGAGTAGTTCATGCTCTTAACCTCTGAGCCATTTCTAAGCCCCCTTGCCTGGCTTTTTGAGGGCAGATCCTAGGGAGGAAACTCAGATCTTCTTGGCAAGCAGTCTACCCACTTAGCCATCTCCTTGGCCCCATCTAAAAGAAGAACTTTTTATCCCTATGACAAATCCTTGAGAGAAACAACTCCAAGGGATCTGGGACAGTCTAGGATTGCAGTGTCTGATGTTTTGGTCCACTGTCAGCTGGCACAGGTCTTTCTAGGCCTATACGAAGGACATCATGGTGGCAGAAATACCATGGGCAAAACTACTTACTTCCCGACAGTAGGGAGGCAGAGTTATGAATGGGATTAAGACAAAACGTAGCCCTCAGGGACACCCTCAGTCGTCTATATCCTCCAGCGAGGCTCTGCTTCCCAAAGTCTCCTTCACCTTCTAGCGTCCCCTTCAACATGACAGGCCTGCAGGGGACAAAACTTTCTTTTTTGGTGAGTGGTATGGGGTGGTGGTGGCGGCGGCGGCGGTGTGTATAAAGCCAGAGGATAAAATTGGGAGTTTTTCTTTATCACTCTGCATCTTATTTTTATTTTATTACAAAGCATTTATGGGGATGGAGGGATAGCTCAGCTCCTGCTCTTCTGGAAGATCAGAGTGCAGGCTCCCTTACTTATGCCAAGTGGCTGACAACGTCCTGTTATGTCAGCTCCAGTAGATTCAACACTTCTTTTGGCCTCCGCAGGGACCTGGACGTAGATGTGCGTGCATGAACACACACACATACACATGCACACGCTCACATGTACATGCTCACATGCACACACACATGTACACACACATGAGCGCACACACATGCACACACATACATGCACACACATGCACACATGCACATGCCCACATGCACATGCCCACATGCACACACACATACATGCACACACACATGCACATGCCCACATGCACACACACCCGCACACACATACATGCACACACACATGCATACACATGCACACATGCATACACACATACACACAGACATACACACATGCATACACACATGCACATACATGCACACACATACATGCACACACACATGCATGCACGCACACACATGCACACACAAACCAGAGGATGACTTGGGGATGTCAGGCAGGGTCTTTCACTGTCTCTGCAGCTACACTAGCTGGCCCACTAACTTCTGGTAAGTTCTGTCACCTCCATCTCCCTGTAGGAGTGCTATGATTACAGCTGTATACCACTACATCTGGCTTTTATGTGTGCTGTGGGGATCAAACACTTGTGAGGCAAGTGCTTTTGCATGCTGGTTTCATCCTTGCTATTTTGGGATGTGGTCTCTTACTGAACCTGAAGCCCATCTGATGGGAGATGTCATTCTGTATATGTTTCTCATACTGGTTAATAATAAAGCACTGTTGGCCAATAGGAAAGGAAGATAGGAGGGACTAGGAGACAAGGAGGAAATAGGAAGGGTAGTAAGGAGGAGTCAAGATGGAGAGTCAGGAGAGAGCTGGACGCCAGCCGCCTCCCCGGTAAGAGAAGGCCATGTGAAAATACATAGATCAGCAGAAATGGGTTAATAATTAAGGCAGAGCTAGCCGATAAGAAACAAGTAACCGGGCCAACAGCATTGTATCAAATACAGAGTCTCTGTGTATTATTTGGGGCTGGTGTGGCGGCAGGACAAGACCAGGCGGCGGCAGGCAGAAAAACCGTACTCCTTACAAATGGCGCCCAACGTGGTTAATAAGAACTTCCACTTAAAATTTTTACATATGTTTGGGATTTGAACTCAGGTCACCATGTCTGCTTATCAAGCCCTCTACTCACTGAGCCACCTCCCCAGCTCAGTGAGGGACAGTCTTCATTCAAACCCTAACAGATAGTGGGGAGAGAGCTCATATCTCTTCTGACAAGTTACAATGGAAATACTCTCTGGATCTTTTAAAAATGTAATCTAAGCAAATTTAGGTGTGGAAATCATCTGGGATTCAAACTGTTCATCAGCGCCCATTCCAGGAGAATAGAGGGTCACAGTTGATGCTGTTGACATGGTAGATTCATTCCTCTATTGTGACAGGCTTTGGACAATAGAAATAAAAGTCTCTGGTACTAAAAAGGTCACATCATGAGCTTGTGTTTAAAAAAGTCAGTAGACTACAATGACAGTAAAATCTAAGAACATTATGCTATTTGAAAGACTTGAGCAGAGAGCATGTGGTGTATGATTTGGATTGCATGGTTAAATTAAACTATGTATGGCCGTGCACGGTGGGACATACTTTTAGTCTTAGCACTCAGGGGTCAGAGGCAAGTGTATTTCTATGGGTCTGAGGCTAGCCTGATCTACACAGCAAGTTTTGGGTCAGTTAGGACCCAGTGAGATTTCTATCTCAAATATTTCTATCTCAAATAGAAAGTTAGATGTAAAGACCCCTCTGCTCCTGAATCCTTGTGTGGCAAATTGTAACCTAGCTGGGAGTATACATTAATTGAAAACCCAACTCTTGGGACAAATGGCCACCATCTGATTAAAGGCAGGACTCCAAAGCTCATCCCAGTTATTTTGTTTGTCTCTGTCTGACCACATACATAGCCTTTCTTGAGTTCTCCTCTGGTTTTGAGGTCTGCTTGGTTCTAGATCTCTGAATCTAGACTTACAAAGTTGGTTGCATTTTTTGCCAATTTCTTAAGTACTGGGGAATTATGATTCAGGTAGAATGATTGACTAGATAGAATCCCACAGTGAGGATGGGCTAGGGGTGTGTCTCAGTGGTAGAGCACATGTCTAGAATCCCCCAGTAAGGAGCTGGGGTGTAGCTCAGTGGTAGAGCACCTGCCTTGAATCCTCCAGTGAGGGGCTGGGGGTGTGGCTCAGTGTAGAACAACTGTATAGATTCATCCAGTGAGGGGCTGGATGTACAAGTAGGAGAGCACTTGCCTAACAATTACAAAGTCCTAGATTAAATCCTCAGCCACAAGAAAAAAAAATCAACTTTTAAAATAGGAACAACCAACATTTAGTGACAAGAATCAGATTGTTTGAGGATTTCAGGGTATATTAACTGCTTTTCTTTTTGCTACAACTGAATATCCAGCAAGGGAAAACTCAAGGAAGGAGAAGTTTATCTTGGCTCAAGGTTCAGAGGACACAGCCTGTCATGGAATAGCAGTGGGACAAGTTCCTGTCTGTGATGCCATGGGTTGCTTGTTTTTATCTATGTGGGTAAGTAAGCATTGTTAGGATGAAATATCTTCATATTTATAAAGAAAACAAGGTCAAGATGGCTTAGCAGATAGAGGCACTTGCTGCCAGGTCTGGTGACCTGAGTTTGATCTCTGGAACCCACACAATGGAAGGAAGGAGCTTATGCCTGCAAGTTGTCCTCCACATCCTGCCCCCAGGCACCTACCCTTAATCCTCCACAAATAAATGTTGTAAAAGAAGAAAACAGGTTGGTCTACCTCAAAATTTGGAGGCTAGAACTCTATAAACAGCACTGGCTCTGGCAAGGGTCACACGGAAGATGTTATAATGGCAGGACTGTGTGCAGGATGGAGAAATTGCATAGAAAGATAAAAGCCACAGAGTGACTGAGGAAGGGACATTAAGGATCTCGCACAGGCTTCAACCCATTAAAGATGCCATTATCCTCATAACATTATACAAAGAACCAAATGTCCATGCACTCTTGACAGACTGCTTAAACCACATCCAAAACAGAGCTGTATCTTCATGCCTATGCCATCTTATTAATCCTCCAAGGAGAAAGGCTGAAGTTTGTTCCCTCCCAATATGCCAGATTTTCCAGTTCAGTTGTCCTGATTTCAGAACTCCTTCTGTTTGCTCTGCATACCATAAAAATTATCCCAAGTTTGGTGTGTGTGTGTGTGTGTGTGAGAGAGAGAGAAAGAGAGAGAGAGAGGGACAGAGATGAGAGAGACAGAGATGAGAGAAACAGAGACACAGAGACACACAGAGAGCCAGCCAGAGCCAGCCAACCAGCCAGACATATGGCGAGAGACAGAGAGAAGACAGACAAGCACACACACACAGAGCCAGAGAGAGAGAATCTCATGTAGCACAGGGTGGCCTCAGACTCAATGTAGCTGAGGATGCCCTTGGGTGACTCAAAGGCAGCTGCATCACCTCAGTGTAAGTGACTCATAAAAGCTGTAATCCTGTAGCTTTCTATATAACTTACAAGCAGTTCAGAGAGCCTTTTCTCTTCAGTAATTGTTACTACTTATATATAACCTTGGTGGCAGAGGTGGGGGCTTGTGAGTTTTGTTAAAATTGTGAGTTTCCAGAGCCTTGTAAGTTTTGTTTACTTCCTGAGCCTTGTGAGTTTCCTTTACTTCCTGAGCTTTGCGAGTTTTGTTTATTTCCAGAGCCTTTTGAGTTTCATTTACCTTCTGAGCCTTGTCAGTTTCATTTACTCCTCAATTTTATTTTAATCTTATGAGTTTTGCTTACTTCCTGTATTTAAAGCCTTTCTCCAGGTGGATTTTTAAAATTCAGAATACCTACATTTCACTGATCCTTTAAAACTTTTTTGAGGTGGGTGGAGAGATGGCTCAGCAGTTCCTTGCACAGACTGCTCTTCCAGAGGACCCTGGTTCAATTCCCAACACCCACATGGTGGCTCGCAGCTGTCTGTAACTCCAGTTCCAGGGTACCTGGCACCCTCACCAAGACATACAGGAAGGCAAAATACCAATGCACATACAAATAAAATAAATTTGAAAACTTGAGGTTATAATTTAATTACATTTATCTTTTCCCTTTCCTCCCATACCTCCTGCTCTGTTTCAAGTTCATTACTTCTTTAAAAAAAACCTTTTTGTTAATTGCACACACATGTGTACTTATATACACAAAAAGATTGCTAATTATAACCTGTCCAGACAATATAGTGCTACCTGTATGTACATTTTGAGGACTGACCTCTCGGGACTGGACAACCAATTAGCGCGCTCTTCTCTGGGGAAGGCCACCTCTCCCATTGCCACCTGTACTCAGCTGTTCATAAATCCTTGGACAGGGCTGAGGCCTTACGGTCTCTCCTTCCTCCAGTTTGGCGTGTCCATTGGTGCTGTCCTCGTTAAGCCCACATTCGGGCATCATGTCCTTGAGACTTCATGGGTGTAGCTATCGATCTCACTGACTCTTCCTCCCAGTTTGCTGTTTGATTGCTTTATAAAGTATCATTGCTTCACGAAATATTTATTTGCTCATTATTATTTGATCATAAAACCTCAGCATGGACAGGAAAAGAAAACCCATTCTTTTAGGCTTTGCTGTGCGAGAGGAATTTGTTTTTTCAAAGAGAAAACCCCAGGTAACTATCTCTGTGCATTCTACTCCTAGCACTAGGTTGTGAGATCGCCACTGATTGGCCAATGGAATTGTTCAGTGCGTTTCTCCATAGACT
Source organism: Phodopus roborovskii (assembly GCF_943737965.1). Taxonomy (NCBI): domain Eukaryota; kingdom Metazoa; phylum Chordata; class Mammalia; order Rodentia; family Cricetidae; genus Phodopus; species Phodopus roborovskii. The sequence goes on along the minus strand of NW_026126598.1, from coordinate 9,027,935 downwards.
TTCCATCTCCGTAACAAAGTACTTGACACAGCCTACTTACAAAATAAAGAAGTTAGTTTTTGCTCATGGTTCTGCAGGATCTGCAGTCTAAGGTCAGGCGTCCCCATCGATTTAAACCCCTGCTGAAGGCAGCCCATCATGGTGGATCCTTAGAGGAGCAGGAGGGAGAGGATGTGGATTTCACATCCCCAGCAGATAAACTACAGGTGAACATTTGCTGCTTTTGGACAGGTCCCTGGAATTCCCCCGCAGCCCCCCCCCCCCATAGTTTTGTTTAGTGGAAATGTTCTATTGCACCTAAACTCAGATTTATTACTCATTTTTTGCAGGTGTGACCCTCCAAGGCCATTTCAAATTCCAATTATAAGCTATTTATCAACATCTTGTAAGAAATGGAGCATTGTTTGTTTTGGGGCGACTTCTCTGTGCTTGCTGTGTGCATAGATTTTTCCCAGCTCTTTTCACGGTTCCTCCTTTTCTTTACTCTCAACACTAGGTGGCAGCAGTTCCCTATTAATAACCCAGGGACTGCTGCAGTTGCAGGGACAACCTTGCAGCAAGGGAGGTAGGCTGATGGATGGCAGTGTGGACCCCCAAAGGGAGCTGTCCCACTGGCTGTCACAGCCCTCAAAGGGCACAGGCAGCACTCTACATACAAACCAATTGCTTTTCTGAGAAAAGGAAGTAACTCTGGTCCCCAGACATTATGTAGCAAGCTGAACAATGGCGCCCTAAGGTGATTCCCCGGAGCCCATGGATAGGAGCTTACATAGTAGCAGGAACTCTGTAGAGGGGATTGCACTGAGGATTGTGGGATGGACAGCCTATTTTTTGGTTACCCAGGAGGGCTCAAAGAAAAGAAGGGACAGAGCAATCAGACAGGTGTGATGACATGTATTTTTGGAGGGTGTGGCACTCATATATAAGTCACTGTGTTTGGAAGACACTGGAACAGAGGAGGGGAGAGAGACCGTGAGGGGAGAGAGAGGGGATGAGAAAGGTAGGGGCAGAAGAGGGGAAGAAGGAAGGCACAGAGGGGATGACTTGAAGACGCTGTCCTGTTGGCTCTGGTGATGGAGGAAAAAGGGTTGCAGGCGTCTTGTAGTATCCAGAAAATACAAAAAACAGATTCAGTATCAGAGCTCCCAGAAGGAGGCCGGCCCCGATAACACCTCATCGTAGAACTTCCAACCCCAGAATTATTTAAGAATGGACTTGTGTTGTTTTAAGCCACAGGATTGGGGACTATTTGTTACAGCAGCCTTGAAAAGCCAATACCTCTCCTGTTCTTTCTCTTTCTGCTCTTCACTCAACACTTGGTCTCAGGGAACATGGGGCTTCCCTAGGGGACCCTCCTTATTTCTGATAGACCCCTGTAGATAGATTCTTGAGTAGTTTGTAAGAATTACAATGTGGTGAAATCATTTCCATGTCTACATAGGATACTTGATGTTCATGTCCTTGGGTCTAACATCAACCCCAAGAGCAAGTGGCTGAATTATTCAGTTTCCAGTACTAACTACAGACCTGGACTTGGCAGGGGCTGGAAGGTGCTTAGTTTTATTTCATTTTTTGGAAATAGCATCAAGTGCATCCCCAGCAAGCCTCACTTGCTGAGTATTGGAGGCTGGACTTGCCCCTTGATCCTCCTGCCTCTGCCCCTGATGGACTGGGAGAACAGGTATGCGCATGACCAGACTTGGTTTTCAAGGAGTGCTTGTAAAATAAATGCATAACAAATCTAGCTTCTTATCTGATTGTTTCTCATAGGCTCAGTGGTAGAGCACTTCCCTGGAAGTGAGGGGCTGGGGGCTTACCTGTAGAGTGTCTGCCTGGTCTCCAAGTGTGGGGCCAGGGTTGTGGCTTAGTGGTGGAGTGATTGCTTATCACAAAAAAAGCCCCGGGTTCACTCTCTAGTACGCACACACAGGCACACAGTCATACACACACACACACATACACACACAGAGTGACACGCACACACACACAGAGTGACACACACACAGAGTCACACAGAGACACACACAGACAGAGACAGAGAGGGAGGGATGGAAGGAGGGAGAGTGGAAAGGACAGAGAGAGAGAGAAAGAAGGAGGGAGGGAGGGAGAGAGAGAGGCAAAGAGAGAGGGAGGAAGGACGGAAGGGAGATGGGGGATTTGACACTGGCCTTCAGAGGGAGACACATTTCCTGGGAAAGGCATTCAATGAGGAGGTTGCCCTGGAACTATAGGTTGAAGTAAAGATATTGGAAAACTGGTAGAGGATTGTGTGTGGCCTTCAGGGTCCAAGGCAGAACTTCGGAGACCTTACGTGCATCCCCCCGCCCCCACTCCCCTGTGTGTGTCTTCTGTGGTTTCTCTGGTTTGGATCTTAGAGCCTTCTGATCTTGTTCTGATGGGATCTTTACATCATTGAGCTGTGCTCTCAGGGGGGGACACTGGCCCTTCCCCTCTCTTTTGTCTCTTGGCCCCGAGGTAAATGAACAGCTTTACTTTGCTGTGTGCTTCTCCCCTGCCCCATGTCACCCCCATCGGTGGCCCATGCCATCCCCATCGGTGGCCTAAACGCAACAGCTCTGTCAGGGAGCCTCTGTACCTGGGAACCTCAATAAACCCCTTTAGAAACAAATAACCTTGCTTATATGAATGAGGGTGTTCTAAAGAGACTCTCCCATGGTGTTCCAGACCTCTGAAACAATCGGCTGCCCCCCCATGGGAATTTCCCCAGGGGTCTCATGCTGGAGAAGGAAAAGGCTGAAGCCTGGTGTCAGCCAAAGCAGAGCTTGTCGTCTCCAGGCAGAGATTTCTTACTGTTCTGACAACTTGTCAACTACTCGGCCAGCCAGAGAGTATGGAGCTGAAACGATGGGCCATTGATGGGTAGGACCACACCTTGACCTGGATGACACGTGCCTCTGGATGCTAGAAGAGGGCCTCAGATCCCCTGGAGTTGAGTTGTAGATGGTTGTGAACGGCCTGACGTGGGTGAGAGGAGATGAACTCTGGTCCTCTGAAAAAGCCACACGTGCTGTTAACTGTAGGGCGGTTTCCCCAGCCTATCACATTTCTCTCAGGACCCTGAAGACAGACCTGTGGGAGTATCACTGGACACCTTTGTTCCTTGTCCCAGAGTGACCACATTCAATAAATCCCCCTTTTCTGTTTTTTACTATTAATGAGTCTCTTTAATTGTCTTATGTAAAAATTGTGACTTACATTTATGGATTCATGTGTGGGCACACGTGTGGAGGTGGGAAGATAACATGAAGCGGTTCTTTACTTCCACCTTGTGTGTCCTGGGGACTGAACTCCTATCATCAGGTTTGGCTGCAAGTTCCTGTTTTTACAGAGCTCTCTCAAAACCCTAATTAGCTTATGGAACATGGGTGGCCGAGCTTAGCTTGTTAGGGCTGTGAGGGGCCAGTAATGGTGATGATCTCAGGTGTTTTGTTATTATTGTTAGCAGCTGATAACCAAACAGGCTCACCGGGGGCGGAGATCCTGGCCTGACAGGACTGCTCAGTGTGCTTGGGAAGGCAGCTGGTTTATGAGGAGCTAGTGGGAACGCAGGCAGATGACCACTAGGGGGCGCTCCCAATCCATGAAAAAGTCTGCAGAGCTGCTGAACCGCTTGGAAGTACCCTGGAACGCAGAGCTACTACATACATGTGTTTTGGTGGGCTGTGAGGAGGAGGAGGGGGACAGAAAAGGGGAGAGGGGCTCCTAGAAGGACTCGGGCTCGGGCTCAGTTCATGCTCACCTGGCCAGGAGTACCCCGACCATGGTCAAGGCAGGACCGTGTGTGTGTGTGTGTGTGTGTGTGTGTGTGTGTGTGTGTGTGTGTGTGTGTGTTCCGTGTTAGCACAGTCCTGGCTTATGATTCAGGCTCCCCTCCCAGTAGCTGCTGGAACGATGGTTGTCTCAGGGCAGGACACACACACACACACACACACACACACACACACACACACACACACAGGCCAGAGGGTGTCTTCGTTTTCTTTGATTGGCTGAGCCAGGTCTCTCGCTGATCCCAGAGCTTGCTGATTGTATTAATGTAATCACTAGCCAGCCTGTCCCTTTAATCCTGTCTCTGCCTTCTGAGTTCTAGCATTATATGTAGCCTCCACTTACATACAACTTTTCTGTGGGTACTTGGGCCTGTGCTTTGTCTCTCACATTTGTGTGGTAATGCCTTATCCACTGAGTGTCTCCTTAGCCCTCTCTCACCCTGTTTGTAAAAGGTCTTCAGGCTGGAGAGTTCCCTCGGTGGTTGAGAGTACTGGCTGTTCTTCCAAAGGGCTGGGGTTTATTTCCCAGTATCCACTTGGCTGCTCACATCTGTAACTCCAGCTCCAGGGGGAATCCAATGTCCTTTACTGACCTCTTTGGACACTGCACACACATGGTGCGCAGACATACATGCAGATGAGACATCACCACACATAAAATAAAAATAAAGTTTAGATAAATAAAATGTCAAGTCTTGCCATTAATCCAGGTTGGCCTGGAATTTGAAATCCTCTGTCTTAGCCATCTGAGGGCTAGGATTACAAGTGTGCACAAACACACTTGGTTCTTATTTCATCCCCCTTTCTCCAGGAAAGGTAGACCCAATGATACTTTTCTAACCCATTTCATAGACCAGGACACCAAGACCCCGCTCCACAAATCCTTTAGTTGCCCAATACTAAAAAGGCAGCCTCCATGGTATGATGTGATAGGGGTTTTGTGAGCACCTAAATCCTAAGCCCTGTGTGTATCTGGAGCTTGGGCAGGAAGGACTATGAGCCAGGGGTTTGAGTCGACCTCTGCTCTCAGCCTCTTCCCTTCCCAGCTGGCCATCTTCAACTGACTTTATCTGTCGGATGAAACTCCTAGCAGAAAGGGATTTATTTGTACACCGGCTTCTCTTTAAATATCTCCCTGTGTGTTGAGTCTACAATCCACCTGTCAGCCCTGGGAGTGCAGGAGCTGTGTGCTATTGATCCAGACGTGTGCCTGTACCCAGCGTGGTACTGGTATATAACAGGCATTCAATCAATGTCCTCTGAATATAGAGATAATGGGGAGAAAAACAGAGACTCTTATCTGGGGGCTCCCAGGAAGAGAGGCTGTAGGATGTGGGGAGAACAGGGCTCCTGGGGGCAGCCTGAGGGACAAGGTCTGCAAGGGATGCAGGAAGGGAGAGAGCTGGCTCTTGTGTGGTGGCAAGCATTGAGATGATGGGGCACGGCTAGAGCACCTGCCTAGAATTCCCCAGTGAGGGGTTGGGGTGTGCTTCAGGGATAGAGCACTGGTCTAGAATCTCCCAGTCAGGGATAGAGCACCTACCTAGAATCTCCCAGTGAGGGCCTGGTGTGGCTCAGGGATAGAGCACTGGTCTAGAATCCCCCAGTGAGTGGCTGGGGTGTGGCTCAGTGGTAGAGCTCCTGCCTAGAATCCCTTGGTGAGGGGCTGGGGGCATTGTTCAGAGGTAGAGCAACGTGCACACCATTCTCAAGGCCTTGGGTTTCATTTTCAGCACCACAATAAACAAGTGAATTGTTGCTGGTATTTTCTTTGGGCAGCCAACCAGCTCCTAAATAAAGTCACGGCTACTTATTATTAATTATGAATGCTTGGCTTTAGCTTAGGCTTGTCCCATAGCTCTTTTAGCTTAATTTAACCTGTTTCTATTCATCTACATTTTGCTTCATAGATTTTGGTTTGTTTGGTTTTTTGAGACAGGGTTTCTCTGTATTGCTTTGGAGACTGTCCTAGAACTAGCTCTGTAGACCAGGCTGGCCTCGAACTCACAGAGATCCACCTGCCTCTGCCTCCCAAGTTCTGGGACTATAGGCGTGCACCATCAACACCTGGCTTGCTTCAGGGATTTTTACCATCTTTTATTCTATATGTCCTGCTTCCTCCTGTCTGGCTGTGGCAGTCCTGCCTATACCTCCACCCTCACTATTGGCTGTTCAGCCTTTTATTAGACCAATCAGGTGCTTTAGGCAGGCAAGGTAAAACAGCAACACATCTTTACAAAGTCCAAAAACAAAATGTAGCACATTTTGTATGCTTCAAGAAATATTTCTCAACAGAGAATGAGTAAAACTAAATAAAAAAAAATTATCCTCTCCTTCTGGGTGGCTCATGTGTTGGGCATTTGTGGCTCCACATCCAACCCAAGGACACTTCCAGCTCCGACCCACTCTGTGTTTCTCTCTGTCGGCTAGCCAGTCTACCCTTGGGGTACAAGAGACGCACTTTTCTGTCAGCTGGGTTGCTGATCACATGTGTGGAGCAGCTGGAAGGGACCTGGGTGTCTGTGGGCTCTTACAGGGACATGACTGTCTAATGGTGTTGCAGCTAACCCTCTGGGTATGCAAGCCCTAAGTGTGCTCATCATGGCTTCCAGGGCTCCCCATGCTGCTGCGTGGCCTGAACTCTTCATTGGAGACTGGGTTGGGACATTGAGTACCATGTGCTTATTGCAGCCTTAGTGGGATGGTAGGTCAGCTCCTGGAAGGGGGTCAAGGGGAAGGCCTATGTGCATGATATACTTTCATGTGCACATCTGCACATACATGTGAGTAGCATGTGAACAGTATATCCAGGTGACACACTGCATATGTTCATGTTTATCATGGTACATGGGTCATATGTATATGTATGCATGTGTCATGTGAGCAGTGTGTACACAGGGTATTTGCTATGTATACATGTAGTGCACACTGTGTGTATCTGTACACATCTACATTCTGAGTGCATGCATGTGGCACACAAGAAATACATGCACATGGTACATGGTAGATGTTTTGTGTGCATGCAAGTGTGCATGTTTACCCATAGAACTTGGTTTGTGCCTGTGTGTATTCATACGATGTGTGCACATACATGCAAGTACTATGTGAGCAGTGTATATGAGTGCTACATGCTATGTGTTCATGTCTAAATGTGGAACTCAATGCACACCTGCATGTATGCATATGCATACAAATGACATCAAGCAACGTGTGCATGTGATGCATGTTATGCATGCATATGTATATCTGCCTGTGTGTATATGCATATGCCCATCTATACAGGTGTCACACAGGTATGCCTGTGTATTTGTGCTGTGCATGTCAGGTATGCAGTTGGAAGTTTGTATATGTGATATTTGCTGTGTGTGCATGCATACATGTAGTGGTGCATAGTGTGTTCATTATGCTGTGCAAGTCAGGTATGTAGAAGGTATGTGAGTACTTTGTGCACATAACGTTTTTGCATGTGCAGTTATAAATGTGGTATGCAGCGTGCATGTCAGCAGGGTATGAACGCAGTACTGCTGTGTGTGCAAGCACACGTTCCTATGTACACATGGTGCCTAGCAGATGCCTGATGTCTTCTGCTCTCCACATGCCAGATGTGTGTGAGATGGAGGTGAATGAATCTCTTGGGAGAGCATGGAAAACCCCACACTCAATCTAGCTCCCCAGGACAGTCTCCAGGCAGATCCTATTACTTGCATGCAGGCCCTTGGTGGCCTCAATTTGGAAGCACGGCTGCATTCTATTTCTCCCTGTCAGTAAGACAGAGGTCAGCCTTTGAAACCAGACACTACATTTTTCTTAGGGGCTGAGGAGTATCTGCATAGGAGCATATTGGGTAGACGGCAAAATGGGAACGATGGTCTTGCTTCCAGAAGCACCCCAGTCCAGGCTCCCGGCTCTTCTCTGACATCAGCTATGTTGGCTGTTCTAGAAGGCCCTAGATGGCACGGTGACAGGCAGGGAGGGGTTTTAGGTCAGAGGTTACTGACACTTGGAGGCAGCCACTCCACACCAGGAGACAAGCTCTTTGCTGCCTGTGGCTGAACTTCGGGCTGCCCCAGAGAGCGGACACCAGCATATGGAACTCAGATTCCACTCGAGCGTTTTCCTGCAGACTTGACTCTGAGTCCTCTTGTGAGAGCAAAAGCTCGTGTGCAGTCAAGGCAGTCTCTCCTGCAGCATGAGTGCTGCAAACATATTTCCAGCTAGCCAACGGGACACGAGTCATGGCCTGCCTTCCCCTTCTCCTCCCCCTCTTCCTTCTTCCTTCCCTCCTTCCCCTCCTCCTCTTCCCCCTCCTCCTCTTCCCCCTCCTCCTCTTCCTCCTTCTATTCTTCCTTCCTTCCTCCTTCTCCTCCCTCCTCCCCCTCTTTCTCCTTCTCCCCCCGTTTCTCATCTTTTCCTGCTTTGTAGCCCTGGAAGACCTGGCATTTGCTACAGAGCCCTGGCTAGCTTCACACTAGCTCTCCTCTTGTCTTCTTGAATGCTGGGATTACAGGCACACTCAAACATTCTGTCCTTTCCTCCCTTCCTTTCCCTCCTCTCCTCTCCCCTTTCCTCTCTTTTTGTGATAGGACGTGTCACTATGGAGGCCAGGCTGCCCTCAAACTTCTGCCTCGGTTTCCAGTGCTGAGATTACAGATGTGTGTGACAATGCCCAGCCTGGCAGAGTTTCTCTGGAGCCATCTAAGGGAGCAAGGGAGGGCTGAGAATGGCAGAGGCTTGCCTGGCATGTGTGAAAGCCCTGGGTTCCATCCACAGCACTGCACAAGCCAGGTGAAATGGCTCGTGCCTGTAATGTCAGCACTTGGGAGGCAGAGGCAGGAAGATCAGTCAAAGCCAGCTTTGGATACCTGCATGGGAAGTTCAAAGTTAGCCTGTGTTATTTGAGACCCTGTATACACCCCCCACACCTCTCTCTCTCTCTCTCTCACACACACACAGAGAAATTCAAGAGGCAAGAACTTAAGGAGTGCTATCCACACTCCTGTGCTCTGGGGCTGATGTTTGTGGCTGGGATGTGATTAGGGACTGTCTGTGTTTACCGACCTATTCTAGATAACAGTGTTCAATAGCCTCACCCCATTAGTTCCTTTTTCTTTTAAAAAAAAAGTGTGTGTGTGTGTGTGTGTATGCATGTATGAATGTATGTATGTATGTATGTATGTATGTATGTATGTATGTATGCCCACACAGGACAGAAGAGGGTGTCAGATTCTCTGGAGCTGGCGGTACAGGTGGTTGTGAGCTGTCTGATGTGGGTACTGGGAATTGAACTCAGGTCCTCTGCAAGAGCAGTAAGGGCTCTTAACTGCCCAGCCACCTCTCCGTATGCTGGTGTCTTGATCTATGAAATCGACTTACTCACAGGTCGATGCAGTATTTGCTGTGCGTGACTTGTGACAATCGGATGAGTTACTTCATGAAAGGGCTGAGTGCATTCCCATCCATGCAGAAAAGGCTTCGCGAAAGCCTTGTTCTTATTATTAGCTAGAAATAATAACTTGCCAGTTTATTTATTCTTCATCACAAGTAGCTGAAGCAGCTTATGCTAAAACACCACACCAAGAGAGAAAGGGGTGGGGGCGTGCAGGGCAGGGAGGTAGCTCAGGATAAAGGGAAAATAAAAGTGAAATAGAAAGACGAAGGGTGGCATATACACAGGGGTGTAGTAGGAACAGGACTACATAAGGTTTTATGACTTTAGGATAGTGCACAAATGACAGGCATTCAATAGCCACTGACCTCTGAGTCTTGAAATGACTAATTGTCCAATTTACATTTATTTGTGTTTTGTTGCTGGGGATGGAACTTCAGGCCTTATGCACGACAGGCCCAGACTACTGCTCTATCCCTGAGCCACACCCACAGCCCCTCACTGGGGGATTCTAGGCAGGCTCTCTACTGCTGGGCCACATATCCAGTTCTCCCTTCCTTACCTCTGCCCTCCCCTGTCTCCCTCCTTTCCTCTCCTTCTCTTCTCTTCTCTTCTCTTCTCTTCTCTTCTCTTTTCTTCTCTTCTCTTCTCTTCCTTTCCCTTCCCTTCCCTTCCCTCCTTCCTTCCTTCCTTTCTCGACAGGGTCTCACTGGGTAGCCTAGGCTGGCTTCAGACTTGGGATCCTCCTGTCTCAGTCTCTGGCGTTAGAGATGTACACCACCATGTGTGCTCCACGTCTTCATAGGTCCTTTATTTTTCTGGGGGAGAAAAAAATATTTCCTTAGGAGTCAATTAAAAAATTGCATTTATTTAATTGTGCAAGTGTGTGTGTGTGTGTGTGTGTGTGTGTGTGTGTGTGTGTGTGTGTGATGTGCCACAGCCCTCATGTGGCAGTCAAAGGACAATTTGGATGGGCTTGTTTTCTTCTACTGTGGGGTATCAAGAACTCAAACCATCCTGCTTGTTGGCCAGGGTCTTTATGTCCTGAGCTATCATGTAACCCACAATTTGTGTGTGTGTGTATGTGTGTTTGCTTTTGAAAGTCTGGCCTGGAACTTGATATATAACTGAGGATGGCCTTGAACTCTTAATCCTCCTGCCTACACTTTCTGAACTCGGGGATGATAGGTGTGTACCATATCTTTGGGTATCAGTAGGGTTTTCAATTGGAGGTTACCTTAAGAGGAAGTGTTTATTTCTCTCAGGATCAGAGATGCATCTAGAAGAGTGTTCCTCAGCCTGTGGGTCTCAACCCCTGAACAACCCTTTCACAGGGGTCACCTAAGACCATAGGAAAACACAGATACTTACATTCCAATTCATAACAGTATCAAAATGACAGCTATGAAGTAATGATGGAAAGAAATTTATGATTGGAGGTCACCACAACATGAGGAACTGTGTTAAGGGTCACAGTGTTAGGAAGGTTAAGAACCACGGCTCTAGAACAAGCACCCAGTTGTAAGTATGTAAGATACATACGGCATCATAGTGAATTTTAACAGACATCCACCATCCACCCAAAGTAGCCCCGTACCTCTCAGCTACCACCTTCTAATGACCTCAGTTCCCATTTTCTCATTTCTCAACAGCCACTCATCTACCATCTGTCTCAGAATTTGCCAACTCGGGGACATCTTCTTTAAGTGGAGATAGGCAATACATGGCTTTTGTGTCTCATTTACCTCATCGAGGCTAGTGTTTATTTCAAGATTCATTTATTTCATTGCACACATCAGAGTTCCATCCTTTCAAAGCCTGACTCATATTCAGCTATGAAACTGTATTGCCTTGAATTGAGTAATACATCCACTGATGGACTGTCTTAGTTTTATTTCTGGTTGCTGTGATAAAACACACCAACAAAAGTAGCTTTAGGGGAAAAGGGTTTATTTGGCTGTCTGTTCCAGGTTATAGTCTGCCATTATGGGGAAGTCAAGCTAGTGGGCATTTGAAGCAGCCAAGAGCTGGGAGTGGGAGATGAGATGGCTTAGTGGGTAAAGGGGCTTGCTGCCAAACTTGATGACCTGAGTTCAATCCTTGGGGCCTACATGATAGAAAGAGAGAACTGACTCCTGAAAGTTGTCCTCTGACCTCCGTAGGTGTGCCAAGGCTCCCACTCCTTCAAAAATACATGTAATAAAAATATGAAAAAAAAAGAGCTTAGAGAAAATGAATTCCCCTATGTCCTACACAGTTCAGGACCCCCTAATAGAGAATGGTGCCTGTGTGTGGCTGAAAATGTGATCAGCCAGTTTCCCACTCCTGATGCTACGATGGACTCACTCCTTCTGGAACCATAAGCTAAAACCAATCCTTCTTCCTTAAGTTGCTTTTTGGTCATAGTGTTTTCTCCCAGCATCAGAAAAGTAGCTGATAGACATTAAGAGAGAATGATTCTTCTCAACTTCCACCCCCAGCCATCAACTGCCAAGAGCTCTTTGGCAAGGGGTGGGGCCTGGAAGCCACCTTGCCTCTCTACACCAGCATTTTGACTGGCTCCATCTTGTGCGGACCTTATGCAGTTGCCCTAAGCTGTTGTGAGTCCATGATTTCAATAGCTGTGTCATGTCTAGAAGTTTGCATTTCGTATTGCTCAGCTCCATCCTCTGGCTCTGACATCCCTCCCCACCTCCTCTTCCTTGAGCCTTGATGGGGTGAGGGGCATTGATAAAGACCAAGATTGGAAGCAGCCCAAGTCTATGGGTATACACACACATACTTGGAAGGCAGTTTGAAAGTTTGGCAACTTAGAAACATAATAAATAAGAAGGGCCTATCACTTCTTCAGTCATGGTTTTTTGACCAGGATTACAGTAGCAGGCATGGAATTCTGTCCTGCGGATCAGGCCTCAAATCCAATCAGAATGTTGTTAGTCACCCCATAACATCATGCCAACTATTTCACTGGTGGACACATCTGGCCTGGTAGGTTGATATTGCAGCATGCAGAGTCTGGCATTGGCTGAGACCATTGATGGCCTTTCTTCCCAGAAGCCTTTATAGCCCCCTCTGGTACTATGACAGCTGGATGGTGTCACCCGATGTTTTACACAGCATATCTTTCCTGTCACCACATTTACAAACCATTTCTTCGTTAGGCTGACAATGGCAGAGCTTGACTTGGTCTCTCTACTCTTAGGAAGACCAGAAGCCTCTGTCTAGGGAGTGTTGCTGCCCACCATATGCTGGGTCTCCCATCAATGAACTGTCAAGACAACCCCCTACAGGCCAACCCAGTGTAGCCAATCCCTCCTTGAGACTGTCATTCCAGCTGACTTTAGTTTGGATCAAGCTGACAAAGCTAATCATTACACCTTGTGGGGACCTGAGTTTGATCTGTATAGCCATTTTTTTTTAAATCTAGCTGTGGTAGCACTGTGGAACTTGCTATAATCCCAGGTCTGAAGATGGCTTGGAGCCAGAGTTGAAGCAGCAATTTGTGTGTCAAATATGAAAAGGAAGGTGCTCGGGCATCTCTGTTGTAAATAAGAGGTGAGAGGCTGCTAGGTGGTCTGGACTGATTCTACACTGCAGCCTCCTTGCCGCTCTGAGGCTCTTCCCTGCTGGCTCCTTCTGTCTGATGTGACATCTCACTGAAGACACACAGAGTAACAGCTGACAGTGTCAGCAGGATAACTGCCTCTCAGCTTGCTCTCAGTGGTACCCGCCAATGCTGATGACATGTGAGCCCCGGCAGTGACATTGATCCCGCTTCCATTGAGAAGGGGACAGGAGCTTGACGGTCCTGGTGACACCTTCTTTTCCCTGCGTGGAGCTGCAGGACGCCACACAGGGCTCATTTCAATTTAATCAGTAATAACCAGGAAGGAATAAAAGAAAAGAAAAAATTTCTAAACAAGCTCATCCAAGGAGCTACAATGCCATTAACATGTCAGATGCCAGGGCTATTCATTTTCGTTCTCATTTGCCTTCTCCTTCATCCCCTCCTCCTCTTCTTTTCCCTCCCCCTTCTCACCTATCCATTCTCTCTCCTCCTCCCCTTCTTCTCTTTCCCCCTTCTTTACCTCTTCATTTTCTCTTATTCTTCCCTATCCTTTCTCATCTTCCTTCCTCTTTGAGACAATGATAGGAGATTATCCTCAAACTCACTATGTAGCCAAGGCCGAGGATGAACTGGAACCAGTCCTCCTGTCTTTGTCTCCTGAGTGCTGGGATTATAGGCGTGCACCACCATGCCTGGGTTTTGTGGTGCTGAGGATGGACACTGGTGCCTCATGCATGTTAAGTCAATGCTCTACCTACTGAGTTACATTTTTAGTCATTCTCTCTCTCTAAGACAGGGTTGTCTTGGAACTCACTGGCTGTCCTGGAACTCACTTTGTAGACCAGGCTGGCCTTGAACTCAGAGATCTACCTGCCTCTGCCTCCCAAGTTCTGGGGCTAAAGGTGTACACCACCATGGTGTATGTGGTGGTGTACATCTTTCATCCCAACCCTTGAGAGGCAGAAGCAGATGATCTCTGTGAGTTCCAGGCCAACTAGAGCTACACTGTGACAAAAGCTACCTAAAAAAGGAAGAGTGTGTTTAGCTCATGGGACAAGGTACTATCCACCATGCCAGAGAAGTCCAAGCAGCAGGAGGAGCATGAGGGGCTGGCCTCACAGCATATAGAGCCAGGATGATATTGAATGCATGCATGCTTGTGCTCCACTCACTTTCTCCATTTCCAGGGAGTGGGCCTGCCCACAATTAAGCTCAGTGTTCCTTTGGGCTGGGGAGATGGCTCAGGGGTTAAGAGCATGTTTTGTTCTTGCAGAGGACCTGAGTTTGGTTCCCAGGATCCACATTATGTGGTTCGCAGCTGCCTATAGCTCCAGACCCAGGGATGTCTAGCACACTCTTCTGGCCATTGTGGGCTATCCTGCACTCATCCTGCCCTCCTCCATAATTAAAAAAAAGTAAATCCAAGAAGGGTCTTTTCACATCAATCAAGATAATACCCTATAGTTGGGCATGGCTACAAATGATTTTAGTCCCAGCACTCAGGAGGTGCTGGCAGGCAGATCTCTGAGTTCAAGGCTAGCCTGCTTTACAGAGTGAGTTCCAGGACAGCCAGGGCTACACAGAAAGACCCTGTGGTCATGTCCAGAGGCCTATCTCCCAGGTGATTCTAGATCCTGTCAAGTTCAACAACTAACACTAAGCATCACAATGACTGAACCATATGCTTGTTGTGAGCAGACTCACCAAACACAGTCCCTAAGCCCAGCTACATCCCTACTGAGCTCTGTGATTGGGTCTTGGCAAATATTCAACAGCCAGAATACATGTTTCTCTATAAGGGACTCAGGGGCCCACTTGTGGGTTAGAGTGGGCTGAGGCTCTGTAGAGACTCAGGCAAGGGGATACATGGGTCAGGAGAGCAGAAGGAATAAGTGGGCCACCCAGCTTGCCGCTCTGTCCACATGACCCAGTTGTTTGCTAAATGCCCTGCTTCCTACTGGTTTCATTCCATTTCCATCTCACAACATTTGTATTCTAGGCCGGCCTAGAACTCACAGCCATTTTACCGCCTCCGGATTGCTGGAGTTATGGGCATGAGTCCCCACTACGCCCAGTAGTTCTCAGGCTTCCTTCCTTCCTTCCTTCCTTCCTTCCTTCCTTCCTCCCTTCCTCCCTCCCTCTCTCCTTCCTTCCTTCCACCCCATTTATTTTAAAGATTTTTTTTAAAACGTGTATTTGTGTGCCTTTGTGTTTATATGAGCATGTATGCATAAGAGTAGATGTTTGCAGATATCAGCAGAGGCCAGAAGAGGGTATCAGGTTCCCTGGAGCTAGACTTAAAGGCGATTTATAGCTGTCCACCGTGGGTGCTGGGAACCAAACTTGGTTCTCTGCAACAGCATTAAGAGCTCCTAACCACTGCAATCTTCCTCCCTCCCTCCCTCCCTCCCTCCCTTCTTCTGTGTGTATGTGTGGTGTGGCAATTTGAATGAAAATGACCCCTATAGCTTCATGTGTTTGGACGCTTGGTCTTCAGTTGATGGAACTCTATGGGGAAGATGGGAAGATGTGGCCTTTTCGCAAGGGTGTTTTACTGGGGATCAGCTTTGAGGTTTCAAATAAGATTTGTGCTGTCCGTGTCCTTCTCTGCCTCCTACTTATGAATCAAGATGTGAGCTCTCAGCCATTCCTGCCTTTGCTCCCCCTTCATGGACTCTAATCCTCTGAAACTGCAAGCCCAATTAACTGCTTTCCTTTATAAGTTGCATTGGTCATTGTCTTAGTTAAGGTTTTATTGTTGTGAAGAGACACCATGACCATGACGACAACTCTCATAAAGGAAACATCTAATTGTGGCTAGCTTATGGTTCCAGAGGTTTAGTCCATTATCACCACGGCAGGAATTAGGTGGAGAGTAGGTGGACATGGTGCAGGAGAGGTCACTGAGAGTTCTACATCTGGATCTGTAGGCAGCAGGAAGTGACGATGGCTTGAGTTACTGAGACCTCAAAGCCCACCCCCTAGTGACACACTTCCTCCAACAAGGTCACACCTATTCCAACAAGGCCATGCCTCTTAATACAGCCATTTTCTATGGACAAGCATTCAATCAACTGCGACTATGAGGGCCATTCATATTCTAACCACCACAGTCATGGCGTTTCATCATAGCAAGAGAAAGGTAAATAATACATATGGGCATGTGCATGCCACAGTGCGTGCATGGGGGGTGGTCAAAGAACAACTTCGTGCAATCTGCTCTCCCCTTCCAACTCTGAGTGGGTTCCAGGGATTCAACTCTGATTGTCAGGGTTCCACAACAAGCACTTTTACCCACTGGCGTCTCCCTTACAGCTTCTTGTTTGGAGGAATTTAACTCCTTTCTGTAAGGTTTCTGTCCTCAACTTCTTAGACCTCATTTGGTCCCATCGTGTCTCTTACAAAGAGATTCACTACTATGTCCCTTTAAGCAGGTGAAGTGAGGGGGGAGGGAACAACTCACCTATTAATAAATCTCACTCACTCCTGTCTCATTGTTATCCAGGACAAAGCCTGATCAGGGCCTCAAGAGAATTGTGCATACTGTGCTTTGGGGGGTCTTGGGGTGAGCAGGTTCCAGGGGACTTACTCAGAGGCTCTTTCTCACTGCTAATCCATCTGCCTGGTTCAGCCTCAGCGCAGAGACCTACAGCTGTGCACACCATGCTGGGGGTGGGGTGGGGTCAGCTTACAGATGCTCCCTCAGATGACTTTGATCTATGAATAAATCTGTTACGAGCTGGTTAGACCTGCAGCCTTTGTTGGGTGATTTAGTGCCTGGAAGGCTGTGAAGATAACAGGAACCTGTGAAGGCAGACAGGGCCCCTTCCTGTTCCTGGGTGAAAGGACACTTCTGGGTATGTAGGGTTAACCAGGGGTCACAGGCTACCTGGGATGGGTTAGGTTTATTAAATGCATCTCTCTTTGGCTGACTGGCTGCATAGCTAGTCTGGGGTCCTGTGTTAGCTAGGATCAGCACCATCGGGCAGTTCAGAGAGTCTTGTTTGATTATCAGGCAAAGCTCCAGCTGCTTGCACATATATACATGTATATATGTACTACATACATGTATGTATAACATGCTATTAAAAGTCTTAATATATAGGTATACATAATATATGTATATACACACATATATAAATTTATTTTTATGTTTATGTGTGTGTGTGTATGTGTGTACTCTGTGTGTGTGTATGTGTATGCATATGTGTATGTGCTTGCAGAGGCCAGAGAGCATCAGTGTCCTTGGAACTGGAGTTATGGGTAGTGTGGGCCAAACTGGGGTCCTCCAACAGAGCTGTATGCACTCTCAATAGCTGAGCCATCTCTCCAGCCACCTTGCCTCCTTTTAGACAGGACCTGTTATAGTTTGGATGTGAAATGCCCCCTGTGTACTCACGCACTAGAACACTTCCCAGCAGGGGACACTGTTTAGGAAGGTTGCTGAACCTTTAGGGAGTGGAGACTTGCTGGAGGAGGTATGTCACTGGGATGTACTTGGAGGGTTAATAGTTTGTTCTCATGTCTTGTTCAATCTTTGCTTCCTGATTTTGGGTACAGTGCCACTATCTGGTCTCTGACTTCAGCAACATGCCTTCCCTGCCAGCTGCCATGCCTTCCCTAATCTTTCTGGAGGTAGAAGTCAAGACAAGCTCTTTCTACCTTAAATTGTTTTAGAGTAATTTATCATAGCAACAGAAGAGAAACCCAGATACTCCCCCACAGGCATGTCTGCAGGAACCCTGTGTAGACCATTCCTCACTGAGACTATCTCCCTGGGTGATTCTAGGTTGTGTCAAGTTGAGAGTGACGATTAATCATCATACTCCTGAGATTCCATTAAGCTACAGTGCTATTAATGGACAAATTCATCGATGAGACCAGATACTTCACGACCCAATCACCCTTCCCCACAAGACCTCACTTGTGAACAGTGCTCCCCTGGGGACTATGATGGGCTGGATCTGAGACATTGCCCGCTGTCTTGCATTTGAGCAGCGGTCTCCAGCTATTGGTACCTTTGGTAGGTTGTAGGATCTGGTTAATAGAGGTGTGTCCCTGGGGTCCAGTTATCTGAAGGTGATCACTGCTTCTGGTCCCATTGTCCTGGCGCTTTCAGGTTAGTACCATGGGAGGAGACATTACTGTAAGGTCCCACCACCAGGGAGTGAGCCATTCTTGCTCTATGTCTTCCCTGCCATGGTGGACTAAAATTTCCTGAACCAACATGGTGGCATCAATCTGTAACCAGTGTGACGCAAAGTAGAAGGTGGGAGCTCTATAACCCATGTGATGGGAAGTGGAAGGTGAGGACAGGCAGATCACCAGAAGCTTGAAAGCAGACAAGCTTGGCTTCTTGGTGAAGTTTCAGGCTAGTGTCAGACCCTGTCCCCCCCAAAAGGGCAAGGCACCTGAAGACTAATTCCAAGTTTGTTCTCTGACCTTCTCATGTGCACCACACATGTGTATACCTGCACATACATCTGCACCACAGAAAACCTCTCCAATAGAGATGTTTAGGAAGCTGTGGGCCCTTCAGCAGGGGAAGGGACATAAACTTCTGTTTCTCTGAGAGCTGTGAGTTTTCATTTTGTTGTTAAGCCATCAGAATCTGTTGCTTTGTGACAGACTCTAACCAACCAGCAAAGATTTCTATGCTTTAGCTCCAGGAGGGGAGAGCCTACCAGTAGCTGCTTCCATGTTTGTGGATGGAAGCAGAGGGCCAAATCCCTGTGACAAAAGGAACACATGGGTCCCTTAGAACCAATAGAGGAAAGAAAGGGGTCACTAGGAGGGAGTATTTGAATCTAAGATAATCACAGGCCCCATAGAGTGGATGGTTTCCCAGCACCGGGACCTCTACTCTACCTGAGATGTCTGCAGCTCTAATTATGTGTGTGTCCGTATGTGTGTATGCACATGTGAGTGCAATATCAACAGAGGCCAGAAGAGGGCATCAGATCCCCTGGAACTGGAGTTAGAGGCAGGAGTCAGCTTCCTGATGTAGATACTGGGTACCAAATCTGGTCCTCTACATGGGTTCTTAACTGCCGAGCCATCTCTCCAGCCACAAGAAGTCTGTAACCATTGTTAATAAACTCCACTTTCACTTTGCTGTGAGCTGTTTTCCCGCCTTTCATTTCTTTGATTGATGGAGAAAAACCACCATCGTAGCTGGTATCTTTTGTGAGGTGATCACTATTATGGATGCAAAGAGGATGGAAATGGTGTTGGGCAGAAGGAAGAACGCAACAGCACTGAAGATTCTGCATCACCCACACTGGGCAGCCGGGCATTGCTGCCTGATGCTAGAATCCTGTTCGTTCACTGTCATGAGCAGCCACCCTCTCTAGGCACTGCTGCCTGGTGAAGGCGAGTCTGTGTGAATATCTCTGCATTCATGGCTGTACAGCTGTTCTCTCCTCGAGGCCTTCCTGGATGTGTATTAATGCTCTTCTCCTTTGCTGAAGATTCCTTCTTGAATTTCAGACCACAAGAATGGAGTTTCAGAGCCTGGCACAAGGGAAGCCATTTCTCTCCATTTGAGGGCTATGACAATTCTTTATGGGGGTGCCCTTCACTTTCTGAGATATTAAAATGACAGTAAGTCAGCATTCAAGATCATGGCTGAGCTGCGGCTGCACCAACATTTAGAGGATCCCTGGAGGTTTCCAAGTGAGTTGTCCCTCATCCTCTCCATGTCGAAGGTACTTAGATGCCCACGGAGCATTGGAGAGAGCAGAGGGGAGGGAGGGAGAGAAAGGAAGGGAGGGCAGAAACTGAGAAGGGGAAGAGAAACACACACACAGAGGAGAGAGAGAGAGGGGGAGAGAGGGAAAGGGAGAGAGAGGAGGAAGAGAAAGGGGAGAGGATACAGGCAGTTTTGAGCAGCCAGTGTGAGTGCTGGGAACTGAACTCCGGGTCCTCTGCAAGAATAGCAAGTGCTCTTAAATCCTGAGCCATCTCTCCAGCCCCTTGATGAGGTTCATATACGATTTTCCTCCTTTCTGCTCTGTCATCCAGTCTCCTACAGAGCTGTGGTGCTCAATACTAGGGCAGCTTAACCATTGCTAAAATGATGTGTATCTTCCCCCATATGGCAGGTATCTGATAGTACTGTAACTCTCAAGTCATCTACTATGTGGAAGCCTCCACAGCAGGACTTGGTGTCTTGGTTACTGTTCTATCGCTGTGATGAAACACCATGACCAAGGCAAGTTATAGAGAAAAGCAATTATCATCATGATGGGGAGCATGGCTGCAGGCAGGGTGGCATGGCACAGTTACTCTGGTCTTTTTTTTTTTTTTTTTTTTTTTTTTTTTTTAATACGATGAGTTCTGGAGATTGAACTCAGGTCCCCATGCTTGCACAACAAACACTTTACCAAGACAGCCACCTCCCAGCCCAATTTTCTGTGCTTTCCCACACGCTTCCCCAAACCCCAGCCAACCCTCTTCTCATGCATGCAGCCTTCTAATACTTCCAAGCTTATTGCTTGCAGAGCTGTGCTTGACACTGAGAGGGTGCTGATTCAGGACAGCATCTCCATCATCCGACACTCCCAGCAGCTGCCCGTGGATGCCAGCAGATGCATCTATTTCCTGCCAGTGGGAGTCTTTCTGTCACTGCTCTGAGCAGAATAATGAAAGACGGGAGACACGGCCAGGAGAAAGCTGTGTGATGAAAATTCACAGCTTTGACCAGAGCTCTCAGCATTGAGAGGAAGATCATGGAGGGTTTACTCCAAGAAAGCCAGCTCTAATTCTTTCAAAAGTAGCCGTCGGCTAAGAGGACTCAGAACAGAACCCTATTGAGCTCACAGAGTAGTCTGCTGTTGAGCCACAGAACAGCATCGCTCCAAGGGGCCTCGGGGTCATCTTAGTACAATGGAGTGGTAAACGCAAGATATAGGGGGATAAAACCTGCTTGAAGTGGAATCCTTTTAGTCATCTGAGAGAATTAAAAAAAAAAAAAAAAAAAAAAAAAAAAAAAACAAAACGGTGCCCTGTGCATGAGGTTGGGAGCTGAACACAGGCTGGATGTCAACCCCCCACTTGCTGGCTCAGATGGGTGATGTTTAGCAGTAAATAACCTGCCTGGCTACACATGGCAACAATGACATAGGCATCTTACTGCCATTGATCTGGAATCAGAGACCATTTTTTCTCTCTTCTCTGGTAGGGAGCTGAGATAGAAACGCAGCCTCTCCATTCGCTGTTCAGAGAAGCCAGGATGTCACCTTGGTGGCCGTCCATGGCTTCCTCTTTTTGTTGTTGGTTGGTGTGTTGGTTTTAACATTTTCACTCTGTTTTTCTCTGTGGACATTTCATGGTGCGAGTATGTAGATCAGAAGACAACCTGTGGGAATCTGTACTCTCCATTCATCATGTGGGTCTTGGGAATCAAACTCAGGTCACCAGGCTTGGCAGCAAGCTCCACCAGCTGAATCATCACTGGCCCTCATTTGTTTGTTTTGGAGATGGCTACTTGCTGCAGAGCCCCCAAGGTGCCCTGGAATTCATGATGCTTCTGCCTCCATCTCTATACTTAATTTTGTATATTACTAACTTCTAGTTCATTATTATTTCATTAAGGATTTTTATCTCAGGATTGGCCCTACATACACACACACTTGGACTTGGAGTATGCACATATGTGGGCCTCTGTATGTGTGTAGGTGCATGGACATGTGTGTGTGTGTGTGTGTGTGTGTGTGTGGTGGGGTGGGGTGGGGACTCAGGTTGATGTTCAGAGTCTTCCTAGACCACTATCCACCCAT
Organism: Phodopus roborovskii; assembly: GCF_943737965.1. Lineage (NCBI taxonomy): Eukaryota > Metazoa > Chordata > Mammalia > Rodentia > Cricetidae > Phodopus > Phodopus roborovskii. Next base: position 9,006,410 of record NW_026126598.1, on the reverse strand, counting down.
TTATTTAAATTTTTAATGGTTTCTTCATGTGGATTTGGAGCCTGACCCATAACTTGCTCTGTAGAACAGGCTGGCCTCAAACTCACAAAGATTCACCTGTCTCTGCCTCCCCAGTGCTGGGATTAAAGGCCCTGTCCTAGTAGCAGTATTCATTTGTACAATAGTAGAATCATGTCTACTTCATCTTATCAAGAATTGTAAGCACTTAGAAAACTTAAAAAAAAACCCAGCTCAATATCCAAGTATATTAATTACTTTTATTGTTGCTAACCTTATAGGGTTGGGTAGGGATCATGTTTTCAATTGATGATGGGTCCTGGGATGTGATGGAGTACTTAGCATGAGCAAAGCTTTGGAATCCACATCTCAGGACCACCAAAGAAAAGGAAGGGTGGAAGTAATAAATATATCATACAAATTGCATTTTCATAGTTCTGGAAATGGAGGAATCTAATATTAGGGTGCTGGATCAGCAGTAGAGTAACCACCTAGAATCTGCCAGTAGGAATTTTGGGGGTGTGGCTCATTGGTGGAGTCCCTGCTTAGAATCCCCCCAGTGAGAGGCTGGGGCTGGATACTAAGTGTAAGTCAATACCTGGGTCTCCTCCGGGTCAGGAATTTCAATATGCATCATTTATTTACCCTCCAATAACTCCACTTCTCATTTTAAAATCATAATAACTGGTGGGCTACAGATCAGGGTTCCTTTGTGTTTCTGTAGGTATGTGGGTGCATTCGTGTGTGCACACATACATGGACGCCAGGGGTCAGTCTCAGGTGTCATTCCTCACATGCCAGCCACATGTGTTTAAGAATATCTTCATTGGCTTGGAGCTTACCAATCATGCCGGGCTGGTGAGCCCAGGAGGTCCTCCTGTCTTTTCCCTTCTGCTTTGTCCCTTCTGCTGCAGGATCCCAATTGTACTTCTACCAACCTTTTTTTTTTTTTTTTTTGGTGGTTGTTAAGGATTGGACTCAGGTCCACAGGCTTTCCTAGCAAGCATTTTACCAACTGAGCTATCTCCTCAGCCCTAGTTTATGATCTTGAATCTAGGTCTCTCACATCCATTTTGCATTGCTTTCAGTCAGCTCCCGTCATCCATTTCCCTTTTTCCCTTATCGCTTGCCTGGCTGAAAGATGCTCGTCAGGTTCTGTTAAACTCAGGCCCTCTGCTCTGTTGAAATAAGCAATTGGTGGGAAGACAGCCTTCCTCAGAGGGTCGTAACTACGCACAGCAAGAAGCGAAGTGGCCCCTCGGGAACACGCTCTGTGCATGGGAACCTTTTTTCTTATGGATTCTGCTATTAACACTTACTGGGAGTTTACTCTGGGGAGGAATTTGTCAGGGAACAGATCTTTCTGAATGCTGTCACATTCCTGGGTGGGTGCCTGTCACTCCTTGGGCATTTTTCTTTTCTTGGCTCAGTTGTCCTCATCTATCTGGGGCCCTATACCCCATTTCCATGGAGTCACAAGTTGGCAGATCAAACCCAAGGTGGCTGATGCCAGTATAAGAAAATGAATCAGAATGTCTGTAACTGGGATGGCTAAAGGGGCTTGCTCCTCTCCTCTGCTCTCCTCTCCTCTCCTCTCCTCTCCTCTGCTCTCCTCTCCTCTCCTCTCTTCTTCTCTCCTCTGCTCTCCTCTTCTCTCCTCTCCTCTCCTCTGCTCTCCTCTCCTCTCCTCTCCTCTCCTCTGCTCTCCTCTCCTCTGCTCTCCTCTGCTCTGCTCTCCTCTCCTCTGCTCTCCTCTCCTCTCCTCTCCTCTCCTCTGCTCTCCTCTGCTCTGCTCTCCTCTCCTCTCCTCTCCTCTCCTCTCCTCTCCTCTGCTCTCCTCTCCTCTGCTCTCCTCTCCTCTCCTCTGCTCTCCTCTCCTCTCCTCTGCTCTCCTCTCCTCTCTTCTTCTCTCCTCTCCTCTCCTCTCTTCTTCTCTCCTCTCCTCTGCTCTCCTCTCCTCTCTTCTTCTCTCCTCTCCTCTCCTCTGCTCTCCTCTCCTCTCCTCTCCTCTCTTCTTCTCTCCTCTCCTCTCCTCTGCTCTCCTCTCCTCTCCTCTCCTCTCTTCTTCTCTCCTCTCCTCTCCTCTGCTCTCCTCTCCTCTGCTCTCCTCTCCTCTCCTCCCCTCCTCTGCTCTCCTCTCCTCTCCTCCCCTCCTCTCCCCTCCCCTCCTCTCCTCTCCTCTCCTCTCTTCTTCTCTCCTCTCCCTTCCCCTCTCCTCCCCTCTCTCCTTCCCTCTCTTGCTGTCCCCTCCCCTCCCCTCTCTTCTCCTCTTCTTTTTTCTTTTTCTCCTCTTCTCTCCCACTTCCCCCTCCTCTTCATCACCTCCTTTTCTCTCTTCTTCCTTCTCTCTTTCTGCTGTGATAAAACACCATGACCAAAAACAACTTAGGAGAGGAAAGGGTATATTTGGCTTATGACTCCCTATACTATCTAAAGAGTTCGTAACCTTCTAAAACACAGTGCTAACAGCTAAAGAACAAGAACAAAAATTAAAAAAAAAAGTTTTTTTTTTTCTGATTCACTGTAGGTAGGTATTCTATACTGAACCACACCTCCAATTCCTCATGGAGATTCTAGGAAGGTGCTCTACCCATGAGCCTCACTCCCAGCCCCTCATTGGGGGAGTCTAGGCAGGTACTCTACCACTGAACCATGCCCTAGTCCAGGAATCTATACATATTTACAGTTTAATCATAGGGCAGATAGTTTAGAAGATGCATGTGTTGGGAAGACACATTACTGTCTTCTTCTGGGTTGCCACTATCCCATCTTAAGGACATAATTACCAACACTGGAAGCTCCTTGAGATTTGTGCTTGCAAAATGTTAAAATCTGGGGACCCATTACACAGGCATAAGTGATTACTTATGTGGTAGACTGCATGGTTGAACACAGCCTTGATTTTTCTACCCTCTCTGGAGCTAGGCATGAGATAGAAAGTTCTATACTGCAATCTAATAGGCTTTTCTGGAATCTCAATCTTGAAGCTGCCTAGGAGCTCTCCTACTGTGGGTTTGAAAAGATTAATTTTGAACAGTAAAAGACTGTTCTGTCACTCAAGAAATCCTAAGGGTTGCCAAGGGTGATGGGTTCTAATGAGACAACTTAGTCAGTACAGTGCTTGCCATATGAGCTTGAGAACTTGAGTTTGATCCCCAGAACCCACATAAAAAAGCCAAGCGCACCAGTGAGAGCCTGTGATTCCCATTGCTGGAGGTTTGGAGACAGGAGTATCCCTGGAGTTCACTGGCTAACCAGAATAGGGATTGAGGAAGATACCAGAAGGACACACACACACACACACACACACACACACACACACGCACGCACGCACGCAGAGAGAGAGATAGAGAGAGAGACACACACACACAGAGACACAGAGAGACACACAGACACAAAGATAGACACACACACACACACAGACACAGACACACATACACACACATACAGACACAGACAAACAGATAGGCACACACACACACACAGACATACAGACACACACACACAGAGACACATAGACACAAAGAGACACACACACAGAGACACAGACAGACAGACAGACAGACAGACAGACACACACACACACACACACACACACACCACACGCCTGAACACATTACCTGGGCATGGTGGTACATGTCTGCTGGAGCATGCCTGGAATATCAGTTCTTGGTGGACTGAATCAGGAAGACTGTGAGCTCCAGGCTAGTCTGGGCTACATAGTAAGACCATGTCTTAAAGGGCTGGGGATAGCTAAAGGTAGAGTGACTACTTTACACATGTCAGATCTGAGCTCCATTCTCAGTACCACTAAAGCACCAGAAAGAAAATCCCTTGTATATATTGAGACTCTGGACTAATTCCCACTCATGCAAGAGGCTACCAATTGAGGCTTTACCTCTGGGAGCAAAGGAAACTTGAATCCGACTTCTCATCCTCTGCTTACAAAGTAAATTTACTTTCAAGCCCAGGGGTGAGAAGAATGGCTCTGGGATTGTTTTTGCACAGTGACTAGCACTCAGTGGCGCTACAATAAGCATCCCATGAAGTCCTGGGGTGAAGACTTGTTATCCCTGTTATCACTCAAATCTGAAATGTCATCCCACACAATCTTATGTGTCAAAGTCTTGGCTGCCAATGTAGTAGAGTTCAGAGTTGGGGCCTGGGACTTCATGAGGGCTCTGAGCTTATCAGTGGATTCATCTATTGATGAAATCAGAAAATGGCTGTTGAGATGTGCAGCATGAATGGTGGATATGGATCTCCAAGGCTGAGGCCTTGAAGGATATACATATTTTGTTTTTTGAGGCAGGGTTTCTTGGGCTGGAGGGATAACTCAGCTGTTAAAGGCTAGGCTCACAACCATTAATATAAGAGACAGGATTTCTCTGTATAGCCTTGGTTGTCCTGGAACTCACTTTGTAGACCAGGCCAGGCCTTGAACTCACAGAGATATACCTGCCTGTACCTCTTGAAAGCTGGGATTAAAGGCATGCGCCATCACCTCCCCGCTGAAGGGTATATGTGTCCATAGTCTCCCTCCCCATCTCTTCCTTCCCTGGCTACCCTAATGTGAATAGTTAGGCTCCACTACTGCCTGTCCACCATGATGTTCTTTCTGTCTCACATAGGACCAGAAACATGGAGTCACATGACCATGGACAGAAAATGTGAGCCAAATTAAATGTCTCCTTGCCTAAGCCGATCTGCCTCAGGTATTTTGTCACAACAACGAAAGTTAACACAAACTTTTGCCTGCCAAGATTTGTTGGCAAGTTTTCTATTTTTTTTTTAATTTTTCACTTTTCTTCAAACTTTGTAGTGTTATTTTGAAAAAGTGCTATGTGATCTGATTTTTTTTGAAAGGAAAGTTAAAATGTATTAAGATTCATGCTGTTTAGAGGAGTATTTTGAGAATTTCCCAACATCCCTGGGAGATAATTGGTGTCTCTCCAGGGAATCGTTGGGGCGAAGGCTGGAAGTGATCTTGTAAATCACTTCAGCGCCAAAAGCAGTTTTAATTAAGTTTTTTCCCCTCTCTCCAGAATCAGATGTTTATTTCACCAAAATGCATGGAGGTTTGTTGACAAGTGACACAAAACATTTTATTCTGCAGGGACTTTTTTATCATTAGAAAATGTTCTCACAGAGACCTGGTTCCCATGTTAATTAATTGATCAAATCAATTTGGGGTCTGAGAATCAGCCTGTGGGGGAATTTACGGAAGTTAAGGGCTGACCTTGACCTTCAGAAGAGGCAGAAAGCTGTGGCTCCTCCTCTTTTAGGCTAATGGCATCTTGTGTCTTCTTATCTCCTCGCTTCTCATATTCAATCCGGGGAGATGCCATCCATTCCAACTATCCTAAGTGTGATGGTTAGTCTTCACTGTCAACTTGAACAGACCTAAGTCACCTAAGAGACACACGTCTGGGTGTCTGTGAAGCATTTATAGAGAGAGCTAACTGAACTGGGAAGACCCACCCTGAGCGTGGGTGACACATTCTAAGGTTTTGGGTCCCAGGATGAAGAAAAAGGAGACAGTAAGCTGAGCACCAGCATCCACCTCTCTCTGCTTCCCGACTGTGGGTGCCGTGTGACCAGCTGCCTCATGCTGCTGTCCCCATACCATCTCCACCACGCTAGACTGTTCCCTCCATCTGTGAGTCACAATGAATAGCTAAATTAGTTAAATCCTATCATGTATTGTCCTGGGACAGTGGGGAAAGTTCTCCAGCCAGGAGAACGCTCTTTGATAGTTTGTGAACCACAGCATGTGGACTAACCCCACACTCCCACTATGGAATCCATAAGCGATTCCCAATCTAATCTGGAATGTCAGGTTCAGTTACGGTTCAAATCTGGAATGACCCTCACAGGTTCATGTTTGAACACATGGTCCCAGTTGGTTGTCGCCTAGTTGGTACTAGAGACTAGCTGGGGATGGGGCCTTGAAGAATATATAGCCTAGGCCTGGTCTAGTTTAGACTTTGCCATTTTTTTTTCTTTTGAAAGATTTAGTTTATTTTAAAATCATGTACGTGTGTATGTGTGTGGGTATGTGCACATGAGTGAAAATGCCTGAAGAAACCAGGAGAGGGATCCTGGTTTGGGATTATTGATCCTTCTGATCTGCCAGGATTTGAGCCAAGTTGTACAGTGAGCACCCACTGCTATGATGGAGTCGCACAGCCTTTTGGAGTTGCAGCCTTCACCGTGCCTTCTCTACCGCTATGGACTGCTCCCTCTGAAACAGTGAGCCTAAATAAATCCTTTCTCCTTCACGTTGCTTCTGTCAGGTGCTTGGCCACTGTGACAAGAAAAGTAAATGTTACAGATCCTGACATGGCAGCAAGCAGTAGTGATGGGTTCAGGCTTCATGATTTAAAGAGCTGTATGCAGGACCCCCTCCCCCGCCTGCTTCTGTTCCCAGTCCGCTATTGTTATGAGTACGCCGCAATGTGGCTAATAAGAAGTTCCATTTAGAACTTAACAGAAGCTTAAAAAAGGGTTTTAGAAATAAAAAAAACAGAGAAAAGCAAGGCTTCTTGGTAGCAGCATTTTTCTCGGTTGGACTCTGTTATGTTAGATTGAAGCAGAGATTTGTGCGGCTCCTTTAAGGGAGCTTTCCTGACTCAGCATAAGTGGTAAAAAACTGCAAGGCTTCTAAAGAGCTTTGCTAATAATTCATTGGTGTGTACAAGAGCTGGCAATGGCAGTGACTACATCTCCAAGCTGGCAGCATGCTGCTGGATGGCAGCATAGACCAAGGCAGTGAGCACAGCTCTCTGTTCTGGCGGTAAAGGTACCCGCTGCCATCTTGGATAGACAGCTATGGCTTTCATTTCAGCAATGTTGTTGTTTACCAGATAAAAGACTCATGGACAGAAAAAGATAAAGATTTGCAGTAAAGACAGATTCACACTAAGAAAAACTGCTAAAGGTTTACAGTGTGTTTTAAAATATACATAGGCTTGGGAGAGAAAAAGAATAAAATGGTTTTAAAAAAACAGAGAGGAGCTGGGTGTGGTGGCACACGCCTTTAATCCCAGTACTCAGGAGGCAGAAGCAAGCAGATCTCTATGATTTCAAAGTAAACCTGGTGTACGGAGTGAATTCCAGGGCAGCTAAAGTTACACATAGAAACGCTGTCTCAAAAAATGGAAAAATACAAATAAAATAGAGTAAAAAAAAAAAAAAGCCATGTAAAGATGGAAAGCACAGAGAAACTTTGGATACTATACTCTATTCTGTAGTCTTTAAATTGTTTGACTGCTGAGGAAATAACTGTTAAAAGAAATACTGCTGGATTAATTCAATTTATATATTTTAAAAATACTTTGACTCCAAAATTTAAGTCTAAGGACAGGTTGCTGGGGAAAAGGATTTCTATTTTTATTTGCACAGAAAATGAAAAGCTGTGGATTCCTTCCAGACTAATGTGGTTTGATCAAGCCAGACCCCCTGAAACAGTGTCCCAAGTGATCCAACATTCAAAACAGTTGGGACAAAGCAGCCTTGCAGACTACAGCCAGGATTTCTGCATCTTCTTAGGATCCCCAATGACAGCGCCCCCTATCAGGAGGAAGCAGTTTAGAAAGAACAACATCCAAATTCCCAAATATTGTTTATAAATGTTTGTTTTCATTTACATGGGGTTGGTTATAAATGGTTAATGACCACAACCAATCTTTTTAAAAGTAAAAGGGGGATTATGGTATAGATAAGAATACTTTGCCTTGGAATGGATTATCATTTATTGATACAATTTAAGGTCAATTTTGTGATATGTATATTTTTCCTCTTGTTTAGGTATTATGTTTATGTAGCTCATTTAGAAATATAATGTATAATTTAGCACAGATTATAGATAGTTACCTATGATAGTCAAAACTTAGAGTTAAGTTAGTTAGGTTTTCAAGATGTATTTAAGATGTATTTGAGATGGCTGGGCATTCTTCAAACCTTTCAAAGACCTACAGAATATGGCATTTAAAATGGTTTAGGGATTTTTTTGACAGTGAGACATGAATGCTTCTGGCAACACCACCTGCGTCAGAAAGGAAGATTGAAGAAACGCGTTATGAAGTTTACTTCCAGTATAGCAAGACTAGCCATTTGGACAAGATACTGCTCTTGTCTGGACTGTTTGACTTTATGCTGTATAAACTGGACCCACAGGAAAGTGACTGCTGATACAAGATGGACATTGCTACAGAGTTCCTGCTTCATGGAAGAGTCTGCCAGACAGTCTGCTGGACACAGAGGAAAGTGACTGACAAACTGCCAATATAGGTGGACAGTTTAGTTTCCTTCTTTGCTGAGGAGTGTGCTAGACACACTATGGCCTGTAGGCTGAAGATGAACATTAAAGAAGAACTTCGGGTGACTGACCAGGCAGTGAGTTGTCTCTGTTATTTCTAGAGTTTATATATTATCCTTCTGTGGTCTTTGATGGAGTTGAAGACAGATAGTTATTGTTATAGTTTTTCTTAGTTAAGATTAAAGATAAGTTACATATAGGACTTTAGACTCACAAAGATAGGATAGATGATACAATATTTTCTTTAAATTTTGCTAAATGTTAATGGACTAAATATTGTTAACTGTGATTCTTATTTTATAACTGTTGTGTGATATATTTTGCTATGCTAAGGTGAAAATCCTTTTTATTTCAGACAGAAGAGGAGATGATGGGAGATGTCATTCTGTAAATATGTTTCTCATACTGGTTAATGAATAAAACACTGTTGGCCAATAGGAAATCAAGATAGGTGGGACTAGGAGACAAGGAGGTTCGAGTAAGTAGTAGGGAGGAGTCAACATGGAGAGATTGGAGAGAGCAGAATGCTGGCCCCTCTCTCCAGTAAGATAAGACCATGTGGAAGTGCTTAGATTAATAGGAATGGGTTAATCATTAAGACAGAGCTAGCCGATAAGAAATTAGTACCTGGCCAACAACATTATATCAAATACAGCATCTCTGTGTATTATTTGGGGCTGGCATAGCAGTGGGACCAGGCCTGCAGGGAAACCTATTCCTAACACGCTATGGTATGAATAGCTTCTACCACACCTTCTGCTGCCATCAGCTAAGCCACACACTGGGTCTTCCCTGCTAGGATGGATCAAATCCCTCCAAAACCACGAATAAATAAGCCAAATCTTTCCTTTCTTGTTTCTGCCAGGTATTGAAATGGTAGTGAGTAGAAGTCACTAATATGAACCCTGCTCCATCTCTTGCTCTTCTGCCATCTGACATAGGATGATGGGACAAAACCTTTGACCTATATTTCCTAGCATCCACGACTATGAGAATTAAATACCCATTCTCTTTCTCTATATCTCTTTCTCCATTTTCCCCTTCCCTCCCTTACTCCTAATCATCCTCTCTTATATTTTTTTTAATTTTCATTTTCATGTGGTGTGTGTGTGTGTGTGTCTGTGGTGTGTTTGCTACAGTATGCATGTGGATGTCAGATGACAACTTGTGGGAGTGTGTTCTTTCTTGCTACTGTGTGGGTTGTAGGGGTCAAACTCAGGTCATCTGGTTTGGCAGTAAGTACCTTTACTTACTCGATGGCCCAGTGTCCTTTCTTCTTGTATGAGATCATTTCTTATACATGTCAAGCTGACCTCAAATATGCCATGTAGCCAGGGATGACCTTGAGCCCCTGATCCCCCTACTTCCCCCTCCAGAGATCTAGGATTCCAGATGTGTACTACCATGCCCGGTTTAAGCCTCCGATTTCATAAACTCCCATTCTGAGGTTTCCTGTGATGGTAGCACAACGTAAAACTAGACCCCTCCCCAACCAATGTTCATTACAAAGCACTTATAACACAGCAGCTTTGCAGGAGAATCCAGTGCTTTTCTCTCCCAAGAAGGTCTGGGGAGGACCACAGGAGGCAACTTGTTTTCCAGCTCTGCAGAACCCAGTCTGGGCTTTTAAGAGTTCTCTGCCTTCCCTGGTGGTGCTTGGCTGAGTTGTAGAATCTTCCAGCTGGGCTGCCTTCCAGGTAGGCAGGTTGGATCCAAGTCACTTCTGCTTTTCATTTTAGCTCTTGGACCCAGGTGCCTGATGGATTGAGGGCTCGGCGGCTCCCTCCTCCAGGAACTCTGCCTAGCACAGCCGGGGCCTGTGCTGTTGTCATTAGGAGGTATAAAATCCTAATTTATATTGCTGGGAGGGTAATTTATACACTAATGTAAATTTCTTTTACTGCTGATTTTTTGAGCAATTGATGTGCGATTATTCCCAGCTCCCTTCCAAGGCAATGCTAAAACCGTGGCTGCTAATACCTTAATATTCTCTGTGATTGCCAGCCATGATATTTTTCCCGGTTCAAATGGATCCAGTGGGGTTTGACATAATTGGGTTAAAGATTTTTTTTTCTTTCTTTCTGAGGCTTTAGACTTGTTAGGCTGAGCAGGGAGGGGGCGGTGAGGGTGTAGACTTTTTGTTTGTTTGTGTTGTACTTGACTGAATTATGGGACCCTGTTCTTTTGTCGTGTGTGTGCGTGTGTGCGTGAGTGTGTTTTGGGTCTCAGTTGTGAATGCACACTTACTATGGCCTATGAAGTTCCTGGTGATTCTCCTGTTCCTCCTGCTCTATAGGAGTGCCGGGACTATGGAGGTATGCCACTGCAACTGGCTTTTCTTACATGGGTTTTAAAGATTGGGTTCAAGTTGTCAGGATTGCACAGCAAGCACTTTTACCTTCTGAACCATCTCTCATTGGCTTGAGAAATGTTTCGACTTTTCACTTGTTTTGACAGAGATGGTAGTCATGTTTTAGATAGAACCTGTCTCTCCCTGCTGGATCCTTGCCAGCTTGCCCTATTGGTAGAGCCTGTTTGAGGTGACCTCCTAATCCCTCTGTCCTTGTTTCGTGGATTCTGAATATCTGAGTATTTTGATGTTACTGATGACAGTGACATCATCTGTCATTCCTCAAGACATCATATACATTGCTTTAAAAAAATATGTTTACTTTTTATTTTAAAGTGTGTATGTGTGTGTGTGATAGCACATGCGCTCAAGCGTGAGAACAGTTTTACGGAGCAGGGCCTCTCCTTCTACCTTTATGTGGGTTCTGGGGATGGAGCTCAGATTCCCAAGTTTGTGCAGCAAGCACCTTTAATAGCTGAGCCATCTCACTGACCCTTCACCTTGTTTTATGAGACAAGATCTCTCCTTGAACCTGGATCTTACTAATTAGGCTGGGCTGGCTGGCCAATGAGCACAGGGATTACAAGTGTGCATCTCTATGCTTGACTTAAAGAAAAAATATCTACCTACCTACCTACCTACCTACTTACCTATCTGTCTGTCTATTTATATGTATATATGTCTTTGTATGTGAGTATATGTGGTCTTTGTAGTTTATGTGTGCATGTATATACATATATGTGTGTATGGGTTCTCATTGTTTGTAGTGGCCAGAAGAGGATGTAGAGTGTCCTGCTGTATTACTCTCCGCTTTACCCTTTTAAGACAGGGTCTCTCACTGAATCTGCAGCTAAGCTGAAAAATTCATAGAGCCTATGATGGCCAATCTTGGTTGTCAACTTGATACCCCTGGAAAGAGGGAATCTCGATTGAGGAATTGCTTTCATAAGATTGCATGTTTGTGGGGCAATTTTCTTGATTTCTGGTTGATGCAGGAGGGCACAGCCCATGGAGGGCCTGGGCTACATAAAAAAGTAGCTGAGTATGATCCAGAGCAAGCAAGCCTGCAAGCAACATCTCTTGGTTTCTTCTGTGAGCTCCCGCCTTGGCTTCATGGTGGATTGTAACCTGTAAGCCATAATAAAATTTTGCCTCCCCAGGTTGCTTTTGGTCATCGTATTTATCACAGCAACAGGAAGCAAACTAGAACAGAGCTTCAGTGGGTCTCCTGTCTCCTCACTCCCATAGTGCTGTGGCTGGCTGCAGAGGCATATAGCCACACCTAATTTCTGCGTGGGTGCTATAGATTCAAACTCAGGCCCCTTCTGCTTTACTGACTGATAGATCTCCTCAGTCCCTGGATTCTGCATTTCTAAAGGTCAGAGAGAATGGACTAGTGACACAGGAAGTTCACCCTAGATGTTTCCCAGAGTCTTATGATTTGATTGTGAACTTGACTGGATTTGAGAGACACCTAGGAGATTTGCATGGCATACTTGTGGGTATGTCTTTGAGGGAATTTCCTGGGAGAATTTGGAAAGACCAGCCTTGAATATGGACAGAAACATCCCACAAAGCTAGGGGCCTGGGAAACTTACTGGTATAAACATGCTCTTTCTGTTCCCGGCCTCTGTGAGATGAGTGGCCTCCATCATGCTCTCCCACTGTCTGGATGACCCACCTCACCCAACCCTGATGTAACAGAGCCAGGCAACCCCCGGCTGAGCCCTCGGAAACCCTGAGCCCAGTTAAACCTTTCCTCTTGCAGATTGTTTTTAGCCTCAGATATGTGTCATCGTAACGAGAAGTCTGGGTAACACAGTCTCCAAGAGGGCTGGAGGCACGTCTAGGCTCAGCTATAAAGGACCCGCCAGACACTCTCAGCTTCATTTTCTCTTAATTAGTGCTAATTTCCCTGTCATCATTATGTACTGACATTGAAAGCCCGAGTCCCTGTAAGTAGTTGGCAGTAGCTGGTCTCATTAATCTTGCCCATTCCTGCCTATTGAAGATTGCTGTTTGCTTTAGAGATGAGGCATGCCCCTTCGCCTCATATATCTCAGTCCTATAACACAAGAGTCTATCAGCACCTCCTCCTGCCCCCCTTGCCCAAGGCCTGGCCTGCAAAGTGGTCACTGTCTGATGGAAGGCTGGGAGGGCTCTGTCTGTGTTCTGTGGTACTATGTTCTCAGGGACAGGGATACAGAGTTATCTTGACTCTCCAAGCCCCCAGATGGGTCTGTGAGGTCATTTCCTAGAAGGATTAATTGAGAAGATTCTCCCTCAGATGAGGCAGCAACTTCCAGCAGCCTAGGTATAAGGAGTTCTGAGGGAAAAGCAGGGTTGTGTTGCCTACCTGCCTTTGCTTCTCTCTGGTGAGTACATCTACCCTGACAAGATACTTTAGCTTCTTCAGCCTTCTGGTGTGGACTAAAGGCCAGGAGCTCTTCAGGAGTCCTGTAGTTAAGGGGTTGTGTTTCTAACATTTTTTTTTTAAAAAAAACTTTTATTGTGTTTGAGACAGGCTGTCATGAGCCCAGGCTGGCCTTGAACTGGCTGTGTGGATAACGATGACTTTGAATTTCTGATGCTCTCGCCTCTGTCTTCCCATGCCAGTTTATGCATCCCCAGGGCAGAACCCATGATTTCATGCTTCCTGAAGAAACTGAGTTCCAGTGGTGATTGTATTGTTATTTTTTCTATGTATGTGATAAAACACATGACCAAAAGCAGCTTGCAGAAGGAAGAATTTATTGGGGCTTATGGTTCTAGAAGAATTGGAGTCCATCGTTGGGGGAGGGCGGTGGCAGCAGCCAGTGTACTGGCAGAAGCAGGTGAGAGTCTACATCTTTAACTGCCAGTGGGAAGCAGAGAGAACAAACTAGAAGCAGGGAGTGGCATCCAATACTCACAGTCTCCCCTGCCCTGAGTGATTGATGTACTTTCTCTAGTAAGGCTATACCACCTCCAAACAGTCCCACCACCTGGACCAAGTGCTCAAACACCCAAGCCCGTGGGGCCATTTCTCATTAAAACTACCCCCTCCATCCTTTTCTCCTCCTCTCCCCCCTCCTCCTACTCTCTTCTCCCCTCTTCCCCCACTACATCGTTTATTCCTCCCTCCCTCCTCCCTTCACTCCCCATTTCTGCCTCCTTCCTTCCTCCTCTTCCCTCCTCCTCCCACTTTCTCCTCATTGTTATCTCCTCCTCCTCCTGCTCCTCACCCCTCTCCTCTCCTCCTCTTTCCCATCCTCCCCCTTCACCCTTCCTCTTCTTTTTCTTCTCCTCTCCCAGCTTCCCTTCCTGGATGTACCGTCAGATGGAGAGTCCTTGCTGAGACTAGAGAAAAACAAACACAAAAACTCTCTCCTACACAGCCAAATGTTGTCTTTCAGGGTGTGATGACTTATTCTTGCTTGTCAACTTGACTACATCTGGAATGAACTAAAATATAAAGATGTATGGCACACCTGTTAGGGATTTTTTTTATCTTAATTTAGAATAGGTAGACCCACTTCTAATCAGACCTTTGAGGTAGGAAGACACGTGCCTTTAATCTGGATCTTGAGTCAGGAAGACACACCTTTATCTGGGCCACACCTGCTGGAAGCCTATAGAGAGACATGGGAGGAAGGAAACTTGCTTTTTGCTTGCTTGCTTTTACCTTGCTAACAAGTCCATTTCTTTGCTGTCATTAGAGTCTATTGTGTTGGGATTCCAGAATATACTGAAGATCAGCTGAGAGATCCAGTCTCATGAACTGAACAAATACTGGATTCTTGGACTTTCTGTTCACATCCAGCCATTGTTGGATTAGCTGGACCACAGCCTATAAATCATTCTAATAAACCCCTCTTCTATACATAGAGAGACATCTGTTCTAACCCTGACTAATGCACAGGGTAAACTGATACTTTTTGTTGGTTGTTAGTATTTTGATATAAGATCTGGATATGTAACCCAGACTCACCTGGAACTCCCAATGCTCTTGCTTCATCCCCACCCCTATGAGTGTTGGGATAATGGGTGTGCACCCTCGTCCTCATCAGATTGGAGTCCTCCTTGATTCTTAAGCAATCATACTGCTTTGTTAGAGATGCTCATAAATCAGGAGACCCAGGCTCTGCCTCTGGGAAGGAGAACTCTGGGCTGGGGCTAGGCTAGACTCAGAGGCATCCATTCCAGAGTCCTTAGCTTGGCACTCCTTGCATCTCTTGCTTCTGGATTCCCCTCCAGCTGCCTTTGGTTGCTCAGCCCAGCTGCTGACAGAGGTGATTACAGCCTGTGAATGATAACATAATTCAGTGCCCCTCAAGGAGAGTCACTATCAGAGAGACTTTTTTTTTTTAAAGAGGGGAAAAATATATAATACAGTGGTTGAAAAGGGCTATCTTTCTTCCTAGAAGAACAGTTATTAATCTCTTCCTAGTACATTTTCATATCATTCTAGACATTTATTTCCAGGCTGTGATATTATAAAACCAGGCTTCTGTGTCAGTTTTGATGCGGTGTAACACGCCGGAACATGAAAAGGCGTAATTACCGCCGTGGCCATCGGAATTGCTAACGAGAGCCTGACATTTTCAAATCAGCCCTAGTTCTCAGTGATCTGGAAGTGGGGTGGCAGTGGGGAGGGGGTTGCTCAGCTACAACTGCAGCATGTCAATGAAGAAGAGGGATGGGGCTGGGTGGGCAGACTTGGATTCTGTGAGTTGAATTTAGTGACCAGCCCTGAGGGACCAGTGTGAGGGGAAGAACATTGTTTTTAACACTGTCTTTGGCTGTCTGTTCAAGGGATAAGGGATGTGTGTGTGTGTGTGTGTGTGTGTGTGTGTGTGTGTTTGTCTCTGTGTTAGTACACTCTGTGGAAGCTGAAGGGCAACCCCTTAGATGTCTTTTTTTTTCATGAGCCATTCACATTAAAAATGATTTAAAAATATATTTTATTTTTGAGAGAGGATGTGAATGCAGGTGTCTACAGGGGCCATTGTGAACTGTACTTGGGTTCTCAGCAAGTATTTGAGCAGTGTGAAGAGCCTCCCTCAGACACTCCACTGTGTCTTCCCACTGAAGTGGGGAGCTAAAAGAAATCTTTCTTTCTTTAAGTTGTTCCTGTCAGGTATGTTGTCACAATGACAAAAAGAAAAACTGATATAACGGTGCTAGGTAGCTTTTGTTACTGTGATAAAATATCTGGGCAAAAGAACAGAAGATTGTAGACAAGAACTCTATCACTGAGCCACACCTCCAGCCCCTCATTGGGGGATTCTAGGCAGGAGCTCATAGCCCACACTCATTGGGGGATTCTAGGCAAATGCTTTACACACTGAGCCATATCCACAGCCTTTTTTTTTTTTTTTTCTCCAAGACAGGGTTTCTCTGTATTGCTTTGGAACATGTCCTGGAACTAGCTCTGTAGAACAGGCTGGTCTCGAACTCATAAAGATATGCCTGTTTCTGTGTCCCGAGTGTTGGGACTAAAGGTGTGTGCTACCAATGCCTGGCCCCAACCTCTTTTTTAAAATTTTTTTTTATCTTGAGACAAGTCTTGTTTACTTGCTCAGATTGGCTTTGAACTCACTCCATAGTCTTGGCAGGCCTGAACTTGTGATCTTCCTGTGTCTGTGTTCCTAAGTAGCTAGAATGACAGATTGACAAAGAAAGCTCCATCTCTTTTCTTTAAATGTTATTTATTTTCCCTCCCTCTATTCCTGCCCCCAATCCACTCCTCCTGTGTTTCTGTTCAGAAAGAGTCAGGCCTCCCATGGCTATCAACAAAACATGGCACATCAAGTTGCAGTAAGACTAAGTAAGCACCTCTCCCTTGTATTTAGGCTGGGCAAGGCAAACCTGTATGAGGAATAGGGTTCCAAAATCCAGCCCAAGTGTTAGGGACAGCCCTGATCCCATTGCTAGGAGTCCCACAAGTAGACCAAGCTTCACAACTCACACACACACACACACACACACACACACACACACACACACACACACACACACGACCTATATGGCCTAGGTTTGTCCTATGCAGGCTCCTTAGCTGTTGGTCCAGACTCTGTGAGCTCTTATGAGCCCAGGTAAGTAGTTTCTGTGGGTTTTCTTGTGGTGTCCTTGATCCCTCTGGCTCCTACAATCCTTCCTCCCTCTCTTCCGCAGAATCCCCCACTGGGCCTAGTGCTAAGCTGTGGGTCTATGCATCTGTAGGAGAGCTCTTATTTGATGAGTCTTACTTGGACAAATCTGATGTATGGTGAGCTCTAGTGAGAGTTCTGTTCTATGTCTCCTGTGGCTCAGGGATGTGGCCAGTGGTGGCAGGCCAATTTGGCTTTCTCTAATACCTTTGGCCTGGTGACAGGTGAAAAGAAACACAGTACAGGTCACTCAAGGCCTTGACAATACTCTTCATGGGCCAAAGCTGAGAAAGAAAGCACCCTGCTATGCCTGCATGAGTATTAGTTTTCTTTATTTACTTCCTCTCCCCCATTTGGAGACACCCTTCCTCCCTTACTATTTCTTTCCATCTGTCTTTGGAATCTCTCAATTTTTCTATCTCCACCCACCCATCCATCCACATGTCCATCTGTCATCCATTTATACACCTGTCCTCTTTCCACCCACTCACTCATCTGTCCCTCTATTCACCCATGCCTCCGCCTGCCCAACCACTTGCCTCTGGCTTGCTATAGAAGGAATTTAGGATGAAGACAAACCTCACTGGGGGCTGAGTATTCCCAACATGGTACTGGAGGTTGTCACTCTTTAGGGCTGCTTCCCCTGGCCAAGGCTCAGTTTCCTTGTCCATAAAAAGTGAAATTTGGGGCTGGAGAGTCATTCAGTGCTTAAGAGCATTTGTTATTCGTGTAGAGGTCCTGGGTTTGATTCTCATTACCTTAAACGTGGCTCACGGTGGTCTGTAACTCCAGTTCCAGAGCATCCAGTGCCCTCTTTTGACTTCCATGGACACTAGTACATATGCAGGCAAACCATTCATATGCATAAAACGTCTTAAGGAGAAAAGGGCCGAGTTGGACCACATGTCCCCAAGTGTCCCTATGAATGTGTGGAACTTAGGAACCGACTCAATCCTCTCTAGTGGAGAATACAGGCTCCCTTTCCAGCTTGAAAACTGTTTTGCAGCCACAACTGGGTCTCTGGGGCAGTGGGGAAGCCAGAAGCCAAGAGGCCACCTGGCACGAGTGAGCAATGAGGATGGGGATGATTTGTGAGGCCATCGTGGAGGGTGGCAGGACCGGGCTTTCCCGGGGCGGCTGGCATACTCTGACATCTGCTATTTTTCACTCCAGTGTGACTGATTGGCTCCAGATGGGCCCCTGTAGGCTGCTTTCAGCTGTGCTTGGAACTGTGCCAACTGGCTGCGTTTTATCTTAGAGACCTCTTGGCAGCAGAGGACTTCATCCTAACTGCTAGAGCCAAGAGGCCAGTGGATGCTACAAGAGGACTGTGATTCCAAAGGACCCCTTATTCCCCTGAGCAGTTACCCTCAGTTCAAAGACAGGCCTGCCCTAGTTTTTGCAGAGGGAAGGCTGCTGTTCTCGGCAAGGCTGGATTATGGCAGAGCTCCCAGCTCTGGGGAGGCTGTTGAGTTAGGTCAGCCAGTTCTCTGGGCTAATGCCTGTGTTTCTTCTGCCGCGCACAGGAAATATGACTTCACCGAAGGGCCTTGGGCAGAGTTCCTAGTCTCTAACATTTTTTTTTTCACAGATCCCTTTAGCCTCAATTGGCTCATAACCTTGGGGACAAAACCATTTGCTTTCTGAGTCTTTCACGGAACAGCTTGGCTGAGGGAGGAAGACCCCTGGCCAGAAGTCAGGACACTGAGTAGAAACAGGAATTGGTAGTTTCCAGGCCAAGTGACTTTGGACTCTCTAGGACAGCAATTTCCTCTATTGTAACTGAAGACACTTTTTTCTTTTTTTCTATTTGGTATAGGTATGTGTACATGCATGCGTGTGTATGTGGAGGCCAGATGACCTAGGGTGTCATTTCTTGGGTGCCATCTATCTTGCTTTTGAGACACACTCCTTTTGCTGGCCTAGAATTATCTGATTACACTGGGCTGGCTGCCAGTGGGTCCCAGTGACCTACCTGTTTCTGTCTTTCCAACCCTGGGATAACAAGTGTGTGCCCCTATGCCTCTCTGGCTCCCTCCCTCCCCCTTCCTCCTACCATTCTTCCCTCCCTCCCTCCCTATCTCTTCCGTGTGTGTGTGTGTGTGTGTGTGTGTGTGTGTGTGTGTGTGTGTGTGTACCATAGCCTATGTGTGGAAGTTTCTTTCCTTCCACTTTTTATTTGGGTTGCAGGGACTAAACTCAGGTTGTCAGGCAGTGTCTTTACCCACTGAGACATTTTGCTGGGTCACATCTGGCTTTTTCACATGGCATCTGGGCATGGTGTTCAGGTCCTCCTACTTGCAAGCACTCTACTGACAGAGCTATCTCCTCAGGACACTGTTATCTTTCCAAAATTGATGATGAGTTTCCCCGAAGAGATGAGCATCTCTGCACCTAGTGTCTTCAACTTCCTAAGGTGGGAACACAAGTACAGAAGGGGGAACATACTAAACAAATCCCCCCAAACCAAAAACCATCCATTTCAGGGACAGTGTCTCGGCTGTGATGGGCTGAAGTGTAAGAGTTTGAATGTGGAATGTCCTCCACAGGTTCACATGCTATTCACCTGGTCTCCAGCAGGTGGCACTGTTTTGGAAGGTTGTGGGAACTTTAGGAGATGGAACCTCACTGGCAGAAGTAGCCCATTGGGCAAGTAGTAGGGGGGCGCCCTAGGGATAATTTTATCCTTGTCTGTTTCCCATCTAACTTTCTGTTCCCTAATCAGTCACGAAGAGAACATCTCTTCTATCCCCCGTGCCCAACACCTGTGGACTGAAACCTCTGAAACAATGCACCCAGCTAATCCTTCCTCTTTAAATTAGGTATTGAGCCACACTGATACAGATGAGGGAACCACTCTCTGTATGGGGATTTACCAAGTGTATTTTCCATAGACATACTGGACTCTGACCTTAGGTGAGGAAGCCAGCAGGGGTAGGTACTGGGACTCCTGTAACATTTTCAGCTTGGATAATAAAGTTAGAGGGCTGGTTTTCACCTTGGGTTTTCTCCTCTTCCCTTTACTACACAGCTCACCCATTCAGGCTCCCCATCTGAGTCTATTTGGGATACTACAGTGAGAATGCTGATGGACTTAAATAGCAAACAGGTATACTTGAAGGTCCAGAGGTTGGGAAACTCATTGTGTTGGTAGAGGCTGTGTCTGGTGAGTATCCAATTCCTGCTTCATAAATGGAAGTCCTGTTCTGTCCTTCTATGACACAGAATAATGAGCTCTCTGGGGTCTTTACACAAAGGCTAATGCCATCTGTTAGAGCTCCACCCTCATGACCTCATGACCTCTCAAAGTTTCCAGCTCCAAACAGCAGCATATTGGGGATTAGAAAGTCATCGTGTGAATCTGAATGGGGACACAAATATTCAATACATAATGATCCCCTCCTGTAGTTGTAGGACAAAGTTGACCACTCCTTGATTCGTTATTGCTTCTCCCTCCTCCTCTCCCCCCCCTTTTCTCTTGACTCTTTTTAGTGGCATATATTTCTATACATAGCACTGGGTTTCATAAAAACCTTTTCACTCAAGCAAATAACAAAATTTAGCTATGCTGTCCCACCTCATACTCCCCTCCCCTTCCTTCTGCCCCCCTCTGCCTTTTATATATTTTTTCTTTTCTTGTTATTACACTTATTTTTCTTTGTGTGTGTGTGTGTGTGTTGTGTTTATGTGTGTATGTGTGCATGGGCATGCCACAGCATTTGTGTGGAGGTCAGAAATAACTTGAAGGAAGGAGTTGGTTCTCTCCTCCCACTAGATGGGTCCTTGGGATCGAACTCTGGTCCATTAGATGGGTCCTTGGGATCGAACTCTGGTCATCAGGCTTGATGGCAAGTGCCTTTACATACTGGGCCATTTCACTTGCTCCAACTTTTCTGAGCATTTAAAAAAATCATTTTTATTTTATGTGCACTGGTGTTTTGCCTGCATGAACTGCATGGAACATATGCATGAGTGGGGTGGGTCCCCTGGAACTGGAGTCACAGATGTCCACGAGCAGCCATGTAGGTTCGGGGAACCAAACCCGGGTCCTCTGAAAGAACAGCTCCCAACCACTGAACCGTCTCTCCAGCCCTCTTTTTTTTTTTTTGTTATTAAACATAATTTTTGGATTATTGGAAATTTCATATAATGCACTCCAGTCACATTCACTTCCCAGTCCTCACAGGTCCTCCACCCACTCTTGTGATCTCCCCAACAACAGAAGAAAGAAAAAAAGGCAACCTCCCCCCCAAAAAACAACACCCCAAAAAAACAAAACCCAAGTCCAATCTGTGTTGCCCATATACTCACTGGTGCACGGTCAGACTCTCAGTGGGCGGTCCCTTAAAGAAAAGCCCCTTCCCCCTAGCCCCATCAGAATACTTCAGCATTCCTGTCACAATTTTTAAGAGTTCTTCTCTTCCTGTCTAGACTGTTTCCCTTTTGGGCGGGGGTGACCGGTGGGTGAGAGGTGAGAGCAGTTGTCACAGAAGCCTTCTGTGTCTTTTATTCTTTTAGCTGTTTAGTGGGAGCATAGGTCATGGACATACTCATGACCTTCTGTAGTAACACGAACCATAGACATCAATATGGCTCTTGGCCACGGACACCATCATGGCCCTTATTAGCAGCACAGATAATGGACATCAGCATGGATTCAGGTGGCCTCACAGACCCCAGAAATCTACTTGGTCTTCAGTGGTGACACTGGCCATAGACATATACATGGCCACGGACATCATTCAGTACCCTACTGAAGTCAGAATGTAGAGAACAACATGGCCCTTGATGGCAGCACGGACCATGGACATCAGCATGGCCTCTGGCAGCAAACAGACTACAGACTCTAACATAGCCCAAGGTTTCAGCATGGACTACAGACATCAGCATGGCTTTAGGTGGTCACATGGTCCATAGACATTACATCTGCTGCAACAGGACCACAGATACTGATATGACCTCAGGTTTTCTGAACATTCTTAAAAGAAACATTACTTGGATTGCTTGAGGGTTCAAATATTTGGACATTTTTAAAGGGTGTGGTTACTTGAGATCTTGTTGAAGATGAAAGTATTGTACTGTCTAGCCCCCTGGCCCTATTATTTTTGTGTGTATTTCATGTGTATGATCACATGTATGAGTGTAAGCACCTACTAGCCCAGTATGTGTGTATAAGTCAGAGAACAGTCTCCCTCTCAGTGTTCATCCTCTCCTTCCAGCTGTTTGAGACAGGGTCTTTTAGTGTTCACTGCTGCCTCTGCCAGGCTAGCTGGCCCAAGAGTCTTTGACATTCTCCTGTCTAGGCCTCCAAAGCACTGGGATTATAGACGGGTGTATGGCTATGTCTGGCTTTTACCTAGATTCTGGGGATGTGAACAAGGAGGGGTGTGTGAAGTTTGTATAGTAAGAACTTTGCCTGCTGAATTACCCTTGGCCCTATGCTGATTCTTTCTAATGTTCCTTTGTCAACCGAGGAGGGAAACGTATAACCACACCTTAGCATCTAGGATTTCTGGAAGTCTTATGTGGGCTTTCTTGGGAGCTACCTGAAAGTCCTCCTGCAGGGATGGCCCCGCCCTGTGATTTACAACTGACCTAAGCAAACTTGGATGCCCCAATGTTACCATCACAGGTCATTCAGCAAGCAGAATGAAGCTACCTGGATCTCTTACAGTAACTCCCTGACTGACTTACCTTTCCTGAAATGTACTGGATCCCACGCCCAGCCAAAGGCAGAGGAGGGGTGTGTTCATTCATTGACCGGTATCCAAAGTACGCAGCTCTTGTGTCTTGCTTCACCCAGATCCTGGCTTTCTGGTCTGAGGGCCAAACAAGCTTTAACTGGGACTGTGCAACGAGCCTCTCTCCATTACTGAAGAAAAAGATGCATGGAACAGACTGTGGTGTGTGGCTTCGCTGGGAGATGCTTGCCTGGGTTCCTTCCATCCCATCACTGCGTAAACCAGATGTGGTGGCACACAATTGTAATCCCAGCACTTGCGTGCCTGTATAAGCACTGGGATTTACAATACATCCTCAGCCTATATAGAGCTTGAGGCTAGCCAGGGATACACGAGACACTGTCTCGAATGATGCATGGGATGTCAAAATGAGACTTGCTTCTTAGTCTGGACTGGGGTCGAGAAAGATAAGATGGCTTTAGTCTGGGTCAAGTGCAAATTGCCCTACTCCAATGGTGTCCAGATTCTGGGACGATCAGTCTGCTCCTAGTGTGTAAAGGCTACATGCTGTCTTCAAATTTACTACATAGTCGATTGATTCTTCATCCTCAATATCCTTTCTCCATCACATGAATGCTGGCTGGGATTCTATGCATACACAACAATGCTCAGCGTTTTTGTTTTTAGGCTCAAAGCACATATAGATTTCAGGGTTGGCAGGCTGTCTATCCCCAAACTCGTGCTAAGATTTACTTCCTTAATGCAACCAAGTCAGAAGAAGAGGGCACCGAGGAGTGATAAGGTCATGAGGATATTGCTTTCATGACTGGGCTTTTCTCAAGGACTGGTTTAAGTCCCTAAAGCATTGGTTCTCAGCTTGTGGGTCCTGACACTTTTGGGTGTCCAATGGCCATTTCCGGGAGTCATCTAAGACCACTGGTAAACACAGATATTCACACTATGATTTATAACAGCAGAAAATTACAATTATGGATGGACTAGTAACAAAAATAATTTTGTGGTTGGGGTTGCCACAATAAGAGGAACTATATTAAAGAGTGGCAGCATTAGGAAGGCTGAGAACCACTGCTCTAAAGACTGAATTTGGTCAGATGCTCCCCCCCCAGTCACACCCCTAACACCACACTGGGGGATTCCAGGCAGGTTCTCTACACTGAGTCATGCCCTTAGTCTCCCACAGGAGGACTTTAGATGGGTCCTCCATCACCAAGCCATGCCCCTGCCCCTCACTGGGGGATTCTAGGTCAAGGCTCTCACCACTGAACCTCATCCCCTGCTTCCCACCTGGGGATTCCAGGCAGATGTTCTGTAACTGACCTGTGTAGCCAGCCCCTCACCAGGAGATTCTAGGCAGGCACTCTACTATTAAGCCATACCCTCAGCCTACTCCTTTTGTTTTTAGAATTCACAAAGTGTATCCGCTATCATTTGATTCCATCAATATGCAGCTCGATTTCTGGTTTTAATCATGACCGCAGGAACAGAAATGCATCTTGTTGTGGAAGTGTTACCTCCATCAAACAAATGCCGAACTCCACCGTGCCGCCATCGTGCTGTGATCTTTCCATTTATTAAAAACAGCACTGAATGCTGTGATTTATTAGTGGTAGCCTGGAGAGGAGGAGAGATCAAGAGGAAAATCAAGAAAATATGCAGACAGTTGGCTTCCAGACGGGCACAGTGTAAGTGGAAAGATTTTGTGTTTTATTTTCTTTGATTAGCATGTAGGGATTGGTCCTATTAGCAGAGTATGGTATGTTATTTCAACACATGCACGCAGCTTTCTCCTCTCTTTCTCTCTCCTCACCCCTCCACCCGTGTGTGTGTGTGTGTGTGTGTGTGTGTGTGTGTGTGTGCGCGTGCGTGTGCATGCGTGCATGCATGCATTGGATGTTTTGCTCAATTGTTCTTCACTTTATATATTAAGGCAGGGTTTCCCACTTGAATCCAAAGCTCACAGATGTTTGGCTAATTTAATTAGCCAGTTTGCCACAGGGATCCCCTGTCTCCACCTGCATTGAGACCACAGGTAGGATGCTACCCCCCCACGATAATTACATGGGGTCCAAGCTACAGTCTTCATGTTTTTATGGCAAATATTTACCAATTGAGTCATCTCTACAGTCCCATTTGTTTTAAGAGAAGTTCTCCCTATGAAGCCTAGGCTAGCCTCAAACTCATAGTGCTTCTGGCTCAGCCTCTAGGGTGCTGGGATTAGATACATGCACCTAACCCCACCCCCTCTTTTTACTGTCTCTTTTATTCTCCTCCCTCCTCGCTCTCCTTCTTTTATTCTTTCCCCTCCCTTGAGGTTTTTGTGATTTTTTTTTCTTCTTTGATACGGGATCTCACATAGCCCAAGTTGGCTTCATACTTGCTATGTAATCCAGGCTGGCTTCGAACCCCTGATACTCCCATTTCAGCCTTTCGAGGGCTGGGATAACAGGTGTGCACCATCATGCCTCACCTCCTTTTCTTCTCTGCATTTCTGAGACCTTTGAACTTCTGTATTCTTGATCTTCACAAAGTCTATCACAGTCTATTGTGATCTACAGCCCTGACTGTGGCCTTGAATACCAGAATTTATTCCTCTATCCAACTGCGCTCCTATATTCTCTGAGCCTCTAGAAATTAGCTTTGCAATCCCTGCCATGCTGGGGTGAGCTTTCTGATGATATAACCATTACCAGATCATCCCTGTTCCTGTCAATAACCCCTCCCCAGGAAGGGTTGTGCAACACTCCACCAGCATCCTTCCCTGGTACCCTTGGCTCTGCTGAGGTCTCATAACCTCTCCAGCAGAACTGTAGCCCTTGCAGGAGTGGCTGCTTCCTTCAGCTGTTGCAGCCTCCTCTCTGAGAAACTTCAGGCCTCTTACTCCTGGATAGTGGGTTTTTTTTTTTTTTGCAGGTTTGAATGGAGGGATGGTAGCTTATCCCATGGGTACACAAGAGATAAGGTAGGTATCAGTGGCTACAGATTGTGTGTGTGTGTGTGTGCATGTATGCACATTTTCACATGTGTGCCAGTGTACATGTGGGGGTCAGAGGCCAATGTTGACTGTCTTTACTGTCTTTCCTCAGGTGCTAACTACCTTATTTTTTTGAGACACAGCCTCTCGATGGCCTGGAATTCCCCCAAGCAGGCTAGGATGGCTGTCCAGCAACCCTCAGGGATCTGTTTGTCTCTGCTTCTCAAGCTTGCAGATTATTAGGGCATGCTGCTATTCCCAGCTTTTTCACAGGTGCTCTGGGAATTGACACAGGTCCACGTGCTTGTGTGCCAAGCACTCCGCTTACTCAGCCATTTCCCCCGCACCTCTACTGCAGCTTAACACCTCACACTGTCTTTCTGTCTTCATCCCTAACCCTGTTCCTTCTGCAGTGGTTCTCATTTCTTTAATAAAAGGTTGGACCTTGCTGTCTGAGAATCTTGGAGGCCATCTCAGTAGATCCATTTGCTCAGCATACCACAGTCGGAGCATCTGCACATGGCTTAACCATGGCTGGTTGTCACCATCTGCTGCCACCTGGCCTTGCCTTCACTTTTTCTGTCAGGGCCATTCCTCTAGCATCCCTGAACTCTCCTATTGCTTGTCCCTCTACTTGTTCGCTTCATTTTTTTTTCTTTTTCTTGAAAGCTACAGGGTTTCTCTGTAGCTTTGGAACCCGTCCTGGAGCTTGCTCTGTAGCCCAGGCTGGCCTTGAACTCACAGAGATCCACCTACCTCTGCCTCCCGAGTGCTGGGATTAAAGGTGTGTGTCACCACTGCCCAGTTTTATTTTATATTTTAACTTTTGCTTCTGGGACGGAACCAGGGCCACGGGAATGCTAGTCAATAAATAACACTAAGAGCCCAGAGTTACATCCTCAGCACAGCCTAGTGCTCCACCCCCCCCCCCCACTAGTGCTCCATCTCTGTCCATAGTTCTGTCAGCTCTCAGCCCATTAAGCTCCAGCCCCCATCTTAGTGCTCCAGCCCCCATCTTAGTGCTCCACCCCCAGCATAGTGCTCCACCCCCAGCATAGTGCTCCACCCCCAGCACAGTGCTCCACCCCCAGCACAGTGCTCCACCCCCAGCATAGTGCTCCACCTCCAGCCCAGAACTTCAACCCCAGCCCAGAGCTCCACCTTCAGCCTACCGTTCCATGCCCAGGCTAGTCCTCGACCAATGCCTAGGGCTCCACTCCCAGCTCCTAGTATCACTTCCAGCCTGCTGCTCCACCCTTAGCCTAATGAGCCTCCCCCAGCCTAGTCAACCACCTCTGTCCAGAGCTCTACCCCTAGCCCAGAGCTCCACCCCCACCCCCAGCTCAGCTCTGGTCAGCTCTTGGCTCCAGCTCTTGACTTCAGCCTATTGGAGCCTTAATGAAGTGCTTAACGAAGCTCTGTTGAAAAGCGAGTCCTCAGAACTTAATTCTCACATCCTAGGCCCCAAGCAGCCTTCATTCCTTTTTCCTTTGAGAGTCCAGGTTCCTGATTGCCTTCTCGGAGGTTCCAAGCATTCCCACGAAGCAATCAGGACCACTCAACACGACTCCTGCTACTCTTGTAGGTAGCGAGGCCCCCACATTCAAGGGCGGCAGTTACTGGATGGGAAGAAGCCTCTTCAAGTCTTACTAGATCCCCGTACAATGTGCATCTTTTACCAGTAGATGGCACTGTGGTTGTTTCCAAGAGGCAGCTGAGGCTTTGGAGAAAGAAAATATCCAAATGGCAGTAACAGCTGCACTTCGAACCCTGCAGGGAGCATTCAAAAGCGTTAACCCCTGAGTGGTAGGGAATCGGGCTGGAGGCAGCGGGGATCTTAACTGTGGGAGGTCAGGCCAGAGGAGCAAGGGCTAGCGGGAGGAAGGAGAAAGCAAACCACAGGGGGCCCTTACTTAGGGACAGCCAAGGGCTCCACTAGCCAGGGGTTTTTGAGCCTACCACTCTGCCAATCCCTTGGGGGTGGTTTTCTAGAGATGAGGGCAGCAAGGGGCCCTGTGCTGACTGTGTGAGATTGCCCTGTGGCTCCTTTTAGTACCCACTTTGGGCAACTAATTTAAATAGTGGATAGTCTACCCATCTACCAGTGAAAACCAGGAACAATTTTTTTTTTTTTTTTTTTTTTTTTTTTGGTTTCAGAACACCGGTCGAGCATCACAATCATTAAAACTGTTGTTGAACCAATGCACGATCGATTAGATGGATAAATGAAACTTGGATTTGGGGGAGAAAATTCTCCCTGTGCAGAGAATTGAACGCAGGACCTCATGTGTGTTAGGCAAGCACTACATCACTGAATTTCAGTCCTGAGAATCAGCGCCCCCACATCCCGGGGAAAAGAAGGGTTAAAGATGTTGCTTAGTTGGCATGATGTTTGCTGACCTTGTAGGAAGCCCTGGGCTCCATCTCCAGGACTGTATAAATGGGATGTGCTGGCCTATACCTACAACCCCAGCACTTAGGAGGTGGAGATAAGAGGTTCAGAAGTTCAAGGTTATCCCCCACTACTCCTGGAGATCAAGGCTAGCCTGGATTTCATAATTATATTTTCCAAATCAGAAAAATAGGGCTGAGGAGATGCTCAGTGGTTAAAATGCTTGTCATGCAAGCCAGAGGACCAGAGTTTGGATCCCAAGGACCCACTAAAATGCTGGGCGAGTGTGGCAGCCTGCCTGTAATTGCAGCTTGCCTATAATCTCAGCCTTTGAATTTAGAGTCAGAAGAAGCAGGGAGCAAACTAGCTAGAGAGGAAACCAACTATATCAGTGAGTTTTCATCTGAATGATTAGGTCTCAAGAAGAATAAGATGGAAGAAGGGTTGATAAATAGTTCAGGTATCAGTGTTGGGCTTCGACATGCACGCACATGTGAGCTTTCACACATATGAACACACATACATACCCCACATACACATGAGAAGAAAAAAGAAAACAACAACTAATAACAACAGTAATAATGATGACAAACAGAAGGACCAGCTTGGTGTGATGGGACACGCCCATAACCCCTGTGGGTTGGGAAGCAGAGGCAGGAGGATGGCAAGTTCCAGGCCACTGCAGCCTACATAACAATAGATCTAAACAACAAAACATAAAACAAAGTAAAGAATGTCAAAAGCTTGTCTCCCCATTGCTGACCCTCTTGACTGCTTCTGCTGCTGTATCAAGAACTGCCCAATGTGCCTTCCCCATCCATTTGTTCAGATCTGTGCCTCTTAATTCCCTCAGATCCATATTTATCCCTCTTTAGCAATTTATCTCTATCACATCCTCCCTTGAATTACAAGGATTTAGTGGTTTGTTCCATCTTCCAGCTAGACAGGGGTATGTGAGGGTATCAGTTGAGGTCACCCAAGCAAAGTGACAGCTGTTATGGGTCAACTTCTCAAAGGTCTTTAAAGAAAATACGATTAAGGCTGACAGTATTTTTTCAAAGAGGGCATACCTAGTTCTGCGCCCCGTTGCTTTTTCTTATTTTCTTTTTCTTTTTCTTCTAGTGCTGGGGATAGAACATAGAACCTAGGGCTTTGTGCAAGTTAGGCAAGAGCTTTGTTGCTAAGCCACACCCCTAATCCCTCACTGGGGGATTCTAAGCAGCTGGTCTACCACTGAGCCACACCTCAGCCCCTTACAGGAGGATTCTACCACTTACTGGAGGAGTTCTACCACTTAACCACATCCCCCAAGACAGCCATTAGTGAATTTTAGGCAAATGCCTTAGCATTGAAATGCGACAGTCAGGGATTTTGTTCAGTTTATATATTGGCAGAAAGGAATGTGGACTTGGAATCTCTGCTGAATTTTCTCACTGCTGAGATAAAATACCTGAGAGAAGCAGTTTAAGAGAAGAGAATTTGATTTGACTCATGGTTTCAGGTGATTCACTCCATCATGGTGTGGTGGCTGGCTGGGGGTGGGGGTCTATGTTTGGGTAGCTGCTGTTTCTCACATATGCAGATCAGAAAGTAGAGAGACAGAGAGAATGGATTAGAAGTGAGACCAGGCTGAAACCCTCATAGCTCCTCCCCCAACATCTTGGGGAGGAGCCATGTGTATCTTGTTAATTTCAGGAACTTTTTGAGACTTTTGGGTTGTTTAGTTTCTGAGTCTTACGACCCTCCCTGCTCCTTCCTGGAAAGAAGTTAAACTGAACACAATTTCCACTCTGAGGAAAATGCAATACAGCAGGCAATCTCGAAGGACTGTTGCTTGTAAAACGAACAATAATTAAGGCTGGTGTCTAGAAACTCTCAGAAACAAAGACTCCTAGATGAGAAGGACCTTGGAGGAGACCCGATTTATGTTCTCAATTTACAACTGGGGAAAACTGAGCCTTAGCCAAAATACAGCAACTATGATAGGCCCTACTTACTCCCCAGCACTGAAGCTGGATGTTTATATTTCTAACATTGTGTTTGGCCTCTACGTGGCCATATGCAGGAGCTGAGGAGAAAAGGCTGGCATTGGAGTCCCTGTTGCAGTACGGCATGCAGAGTAGAGGGATCCTTCTCAGAAATAAGACAGGGCGGCTGATAGTCTGTTCTTCCCAACCCCCAAAGAAGGCACCTCTACCTGCTATCTTGAGTCTTCTCATTGAGTTTTGAATGTGAAAGTTGTCCCTTAATGGTTTATATGTTTGAACACTTGGTCTCCAGCTTGTAGCACACAAACCCATGAGTACACATGTGTGTGCACACACGCACACAACTGAATGAATAAATGTAACTGGGGGGGTCATCTTTTCCCTCTCAGCCTCTTGGCCATCAGTCCGGATGTACAAGAGGCAGAAGTAGCAACAGAAAACTTTGTACTCAGTCCATGAATGAATGGAGTCAGCTCTCTGGGAGACAGACTTCAGGGAATCAGCTCAACCTTATTCCAGAGTGTAAGGGATAGAGCCTGGGGACAAACCCTAATTTGCAGTAAGTGGTATGCTCCTATCACAAGGCTTTGTATGTGGCAGTAGGTTCCTATAGCAGAGCTCTTAGCACAGGTCTTCTTAGCAGAAATCTGTGTCCAGGGTCAAATTAGAGATGAATCAGGCATCTGGTTTAGAGACAGCTTTCAGATAAGGTCAGTTGTAGGGGATGGTTCTTCCTGCCAGCCTGGTCCCACAGCCACATCAGTCCCGAATAAACACACAGATGCTATGTTAATTATGAAACTGTAGGCCAATGGCTTGGGCTTCTTGTTGGCTAGCTCTGTCTTAATTATTAACCCATATCTTCTTATCTATGTATTTTTACATGGTCTTATCTTACTGGAGAATGCCTGACTCTCTTCCTGGGCTCACATGATGGCATTTTTCTGCCCACACTTCGCAGAATTCTCCTCATCTCCTAGTCCCACCTATCTTCCTGCCTGGCCAATCAGGGTTTTATTCATCAACCAATAAGAGAAACATATACAGAATAACATCTCCCATCAGTCAGTCCTCCAGGCCCAGGACTTTCTCCAGATAAAGGCAGATAGAGGCAGGAAGTTTGCTGGAGGGAGGGAGCCCCATGTTGCTGAGCTATTGAGATAAGTTGCCAGGCCTTGGGGAGACTGCAAGCTCTACCAGTCAGCAAAAGCCTTCCAACATGTAGTAAAAAATTTAAAACAAGAGCTGGAGAGATGGCTCCCTGGGAACGACAACTTGCTGTGCAAGAATGTGGGTCTGAATTCTAATGTCCAGCACCCACGGGAAATGCAAGGTGAGGCCACACATGTGCCTGCAATACCAGTGTTATGAGGGAGAAGTTGTGGAGAATTAACAATCCACTGGGGCTTGTTGGCTACCAGCCTAGCTCCAGGTTCAACAGAGGCCATTTCAAGGGAATAACTTGGAGGAGGATTGAGCAGAAACCTAATCTCTTCTGCTTTCCAGTACATGCACATATAACACATATACATAGACACACACATATTTTTCAAAATTGGTTTATTTTATATGTAGGGACATTTTACCTGCATTTATGTCTGTATACTACTTGTGTGCCTGGTGCCTGTAGGAGCCAGAAAAGGGCACTGGGTTTTCTGGAATTGGAGTAACAGGCAGTTGTGAGCCACCATGTAGGTGCTGGACATTGATCATCAAGTGCTCTTAAACACTGAGACATTGTGTGTATGTGTGTGTGTGTGTGTGGTGTGCATTAGTGTGTGTTTGCTCTTCACCTTATTATCTTAAGGCAAGGTCTCCCACTGAACAGGAAGTTCATTTTTGGAAGGTGGGGTGGCCATTGAGCTTTCCAGATAGTCTTGTCTCTACCCCTCCATGGTGGGTTACAAGCATTTGCATCCGTATCCAGCTTTTGATGTCGGTGCTGGGAATTTGAACTCAGGTCTCCAGGGCCTCACACTTCTCAGCCCCTATTTTTATTTTTTAATTAACCATTATTAGTTAGCATTCAAATTAGTGTTCATGATGACCTACTGGTTAGGTTTTAGTCAAGGTGACACAAACCTAGAATTTCAATTGAGAAAGTGTCTCCCACAGATGGATTACTGAGTCTTTCCTTTCTTGCCTCTCTCTCTCTCTCTCTCTCTCACTCTCTTTCTTTTATTTTTCTTGTTTTTGAGACAGGGTTTCTCTGTGAACAGTCCTGGCTGTCCTGGATCTCGTTTTATAGAGCAAGCTGGCCTAGAACTCACAGAGATCCACCTGCCTCTGCCTCCCACATGCTTGGATTAAAGGCAAGTGCCACCATCGCCCAGCTCTTTTTGCAATTTTTATTTTATGTGTCTGGGTATTTTACCTACATGTGTGTTTGTTTACCACACGTGTACATTGTCTGAAGTGATAAAAAGAGGGCATTGGATCATCTGAAACTGGTGTTATAGACAGTTGTTAGCCATGATGTGGTTGTTGGGAATTGAACCCAGATCCTCTGGAAAAAACCACTGATTCTCTTGACTGCTGAGCCATCTTTCTAGGCCCCTTGTTTACTTTAAAAAAAAAAAGCTTTATTTTTTATATTCATACATTTAATTTTTTATTTGTGTCTGTTGTGTAAGTATGTGCACATATGTGCAGATGCCCACAGAGGTCAGAAAAGGATACTGAATTCCCTGATTCCCTGGAGCTAGAAGTGCAGGTAGTTGTGAGCTGCCCCTCAAGGGTGCTGGGAACCAAATTCAGGCTCTCTGCAGAAGCAGCAACTTCTCTTCCTTAACTTCTCAGCTATCCCTCTAGCCCTTACTTCCTTCTTTCTCCCTTCTCACCAGCATGGTGCTCATCCTATGTCCCATCCCACTAAACTGTCCTCATTAGCAAAGTGATGCTTGCAACCCATGGGAAGAGGTCAAGGGTGAAGACTTGGAAAGTAAAGCACGGGATGTTCTCTACTTGTCAGGCTCTATTACAAACAAGCAAGCAAGCAAGCAAACAAACAAAAAACAAACTAGGGAATCTGGGTGTGATGGAACTGGCCTCCTCAAGCCATCTGCTCTGGAGGTTGAGGCAGGAGGATCAGAAACTCAAGGTCTGCCTGGGTTACACAGTGGATTTTGGCCATCCTGGGCAACTTTGTGAGGCCCTGTTGCGAAATTAAGAAAATAAAAGACAAGGTTGGCAGTATAGTTCAGTGTCTGAGCACTTGTCTGGAGCCTGCCAGTGATGCGTAGGGGTGTGGCTCAGTGGTAGAGCACCTGCCTAGAATTCTTCAATCAGGGGATAGGGGTGTAGATGAGTGGTCAAGCACCTGTTTGCAGTTCTTCAGTGACAAGCTGGGTGTGATATGAGCAACAGAGAACATGTTTAGGTATAATGCCTAAGGGTACATTCTCCAAATGTGCATTTGTGCATGTATACACACACACACACACACACACACACACACACACACACACACACAGAGAGAGAGAGAGAGAGAGAGAGAGAGAGAGAGAGAGAGAGAGAGAGAGAGAGGTCAGGGTCATGATTACATTTAAGCACTCTCTCCAGGTGTGTGAGCCAAAGGGCTTGCAGGCTTCTGCCTTTTAGCCCCTCTCAGCCACATTGTAATCTACAAAGTTCACACTTGAGAACTGAGCAATGGAGTTAAAAAATAAATCTCTCTCTCTCTCTCCTCTCTCTCTCTCTCTCTCTCTCACATATTTTAAGTAAGCATATGATTTTAGGTAGGGACACATTCCTATCTATTTTGGGCCACGTGTTGCCAATGGGCTGCAAGTTGAATACCTCTTTAGGTGACAATGAAATGCATGTTATGTGCCCTGCATGAAATTTCATGTGTCCTTTTCATTTTAATTCTCATCGTTTTCTCCTCCAAAAGGCACCGGCAGTGATTAAATGACAGAGGCAGGATTTGAACTCATGCCTGTCTGATTTTCACATCAAATTCAGTGGCAGAAGAAGCCCTTGAATGATTGGACTGACTCTAGACAAGGAGAGAGCCAGGTAGATGCATTAGTTAGCGATGAAAAGAAGTAGGGACCTAGGTGAGGGGTCTCTGTGGGCGAATTTAGCATCTGTTTGGGATGGATGCAATGGGCTGTAGAGAGCTCAGAAATTTCTGGAAAAGGGGCATGGTAGGGTGCTGGAGAGATGACTCAGGTGATAAAGTGTTTGCTGCTCAAGCACGAGGGCTTAGGCGGGTATTGTTCCACACGTCTGTAATCCCAGAGTTTTGTGGGGCAAGGGGAAGAGGAGATAAGATGATTCCCCAGGGCTTGCAGGCCAGCCAGTTTAGAATAGATGAGTTTCAGATTCAGTGAGAAAGAATCTGAAAAGATAAGGTGGAGAGCGTAGACAAACTTTCTCATCAGGACCACCAGCTCACAAACAAATGACACAGAGACTTATTATTAAGTATGAAAGCTCAGCCTTAGCTTAGGCTTGTTCCTAACGAGTCCTTATAACTTAAATTAACCCATATTTTAAAATCTGTGCTCTTTTATGTGGCTCTGTTGCCTTTCTTTGCACAGTTTGTCTTGCTTCCTCCATGGCTGGCTGGCGACTCTCCTTTCTTCTCCCAAAAGCTCTCTGTCCCCAGATGTCTAGTCTAATCTCTTCCTGAGGAGCTAATGGACATTCAGCTCTTTATTAAACCAATCACAGTAACCCAGCCTCACACAGTATAAAGGAATATTCCACAACAGGTGTAAGATACCAGGATGTCAAGCTTTGGTCTCCATGTGAACACATACATGTTATTGTGCCCTGGCATTCAGGCATACACTCTCAACACCTAGCCACACCCACACTAGGTTCTAGGTCAGATAAAGCATGAGAGAAGGGTTGGTGCCTCTGCAGGCAGGGTAGTGCTTAGAGCATGGAGGGGCGGCGCGGACATGATATCAGCTAAGTTTTCCATGCCCTCTTGGTTCTTTGATGAATCAGGCTTTTCTGCGGCTGGAAGAGTGGCTTTGTCCTCAGTTTGACAAAAGGGCCATGGAGGCTGCAACACCCACCTGGCTCGCTGCTTTGTTTTTTTTTTTTTTTCTTCCAAACAGGGCAAAGCCCTGAAGGTCTGGCTACTGCTTCTGCACAAATATTTATGAGCTGTGAGACTGAAGATCATAAGGCTCTTATAGTCTGCTTTAGGAAAAAAAAAATAAAACAGGCCAATAATTTAAGAAAACGTTTTTGCCATCAGAGAAACTTCAAAGATTTTTGGAGCACAACACACTGAACATTATTGAAAGGCAGCCTTGCACACATCTTGAATTTTGGCACAAAGGAATGCATGGAAGGCAGGCTGGCTCCTTCAGAGAGCTTTGTTTTTCTTCCTTGTTAGCCATCAAATGCAGAACTCAGGCTGTTTTGCATCTGACCCTGGCCATCTGTGGGGCAGAATCTCCAACCAGATTCCTTTTCATCCAGAGGAGGGCCTATTGAAAACATACCTTCCATTTTTAAAAATGTCTGATGCTGCCTTCCGTGGGGCTGGTGAGGATGGCCTTTACAGTGTGTGTGCAAATCACAGCAGGTCATTGTTCTGGAAGCAGGGAGAGTGGCCATCCAGAAGGCCTGCAGTCCATAGCTGGGTTGACTTGGGGTTTGAGTGAATCCAAGAGGCTCAGCCTCCCAAGATTGAGAAGATGGCTCAGGGGATAAAGCATCTTAGCAGACAAGTGTGAGGACCTCAGAGACACAGACCTCACATAAAGCCAGAAGCAATGGCGTGTGTCTGTGATCCCTGTGCTTCTGTGGGTAAATGGGAGTTGGAGACAAACCCTGCTTGCTTGTGGGGCATCTAGCCTGGTGTGTACAGTAGGGAACAAGAGGCCATGTCTCAGACAAGGTGGAGGGTGAGGACCAGCACCCATGGTTGTCTTCCAACCTCCATGTGTGAGTCATGGCATATCACTCTCATACCTGAACAGTCACACACATGCACACTTGTGCGCACACAGACACAGACACACGCACACACACACACACACACACACACACACACACGCACATGAGAAAGAGAGAGAGAGAGAGAGTTTTAGAAAGGTACTAAGCCTCAGGCTTTTCATTCGTTGTTCTGTTGCTGTGACAAAATACCTGCAAAAAGCAATTTAAGAAAAGACAAAGAAAAGTTGGGGGCCAGAGAGAGATGGCTCAGTGGTTTACAGCACCTGCTGTTCCTCCAGAAGACTTGGGTTCGACTCCCACCACTCATGTAGTGGCTCACAACCACCTAACCTATAAATCTAGTTTGAGGGGATCTGACCTCGGTAGGTACCAGGTACAGGTGTGTTGCACAGACATACATGTGCAGAATACATACATACACACATACATACAGAAACACCTATACACATAAAATAAAAGTTATAAAAGAGAAAAAAAAAGTTCACTGTGGCTCACAGTTGGAGGGCACACAGTTCATCAAATGGAGAAGTCATGGTGTCAGAGACTCGGAGTGACTACTTACAGTGTTTCTCTAGTTAGGAAGCAGGGGACAGACAGGAAGTGGGGCAGCGGTATGGTTGGGGTCACCAAGCATGAGGAACTGTATTAAATGGTCACAGCATTAGGATGGTGGAGAATTACTACTATAGAAGAAGGGGGTGGGGAGGGTCGGTGGACTTTGACCTGAGAGTCCAGGGGCCTCCTCCAGTTATTTATATCTAATTCTTCCCTATCTATAAATACCGTTGGGCCTCAGCAGGTGCTAGAATATATAGTTTGAGGAAGATTAACTGAAGATGAAGCTACCCATGCTAGGAGAAGACATTCCACTGTGGCTGCTTTGGAGTTCTCCATATTCCTACCCCACACGCTGGAAGGAAGCCCAGTTCCATTGGTTCCTCAGGGTGGATGCTGGTGGAATTTTTCTTTGTTTTGTCATTGGGACCTTATGAGGAGAGGGTGAACACTGCTCACATCTTCCCAGGGAAGAATTCTCACAGCTTACGGGCAAACAGAAGTCTCTGCAGATCAGGTGTTTGTTTTGTGGCTGGTTAGATGGCTCAGTGGGTAACGTGTTATCACACAAGGTGGATACCTGAGTTTGATTCCCGGAACTCATGTAACAAAGCTGGATGCTATGGAATGCATCTGTCATCCCAGCACTCCTCTGATGTGATGGGAAGCAGAGACAGGAGAATTGCCCTGAAGCTAATGGGCCAGCTAGTATGGAGTAGCAGAAAGAAGAGAAATCCTGCCTCAAAAACAAGCAGGAAGGCAAGAACTAACTCTTCAAAACTGTTGCATTTCCCCACGTGCTGTGGCATCCTGCCCTTCCACCCCACCCATTTTTCAGACACACCCACACAGACTCAAACAAAAAGCCAGGGCCCAATGAAAAGGACTTACCAAAGTTATCCACCCCTAATGTTATGAGCTCCTCTCCAATTCCCTCCAAACATCTCCTTTTAGGATAAAACAAAGGGCCTCCCAGATCCTTAGTCCAAAGCGAATCATGGGTGAATGAAAAGTGTTTCATAAATCTAAAATAAATATTAATTAATTCCATTATATTTCAAGTGAGCTGGTTTGAGGCAAGTCATTTTACTTGTTTGGGACTCAATCTATTTGATTAATGAATAAGTGGTTATGTCAA
The DNA here is from genome assembly GCF_943737965.1 of Phodopus roborovskii. Classification (NCBI taxonomy): domain Eukaryota; kingdom Metazoa; phylum Chordata; class Mammalia; order Rodentia; family Cricetidae; genus Phodopus; species Phodopus roborovskii. Next base: position 8,968,944 of record NW_026126598.1, on the reverse strand, counting down.
CACTAGGAGCCAATTGATGTTTCATAGTGTTGTGTATTGATGAGGTCTTTCTTTATTCCTTTAGTCATAGAAGGATGGTGTGAACTGCTTTTGATATCTGTGGAAAATACAGACAAATGAGGTTCAGGGAAATTCAATGCCTTCTACTATTATGTAACTGACTACATTTTAAATAAATGAACCAGGGTTTGAACTAGTGTGTGTGCGCATGGTATAGAATATATGTGTGTGTGTGTGTGTGTGTGTGTGTGCATGTGTGACAGTTGTTAGTAGGTGTGTTAGATAGCTTTTATTGTCAACTTGACACAACCTGGGAAGAGGGAATCTCAATCGAGGAACTGCTTAGGCCAGACTGGCCTATGGCTATGTCTTGGTTGATGATGAATGGTGGAAGAGCCCAGCCAACTGTTGCCAGCACCATCCCATTCCTAGGCAGATGGGCCTCTGCTGTACAAGAAAGCTAGCTTAGCAAGAGCTGGTGAGTCAGCCAGAGTGGGAAAGGAGTACACCTCCATGGTTCCTATCTCCAGATATTGTCCTAACTTTCTCCAGTGATGGATGGTGACCTGGAAATGAAGATGAAGTAAATCCTTTTATTCCTCCAAGTTGCTTTTGGTCATGGTGTTTATTACAGCAACAGAAAAGCAAATTACGACAATGGGGGCAAATACATATGAGTGCACATGAATGTGCATGTATGTGTGCTTACATATACACACATTCTCATAGAGGCCAACTTAAGGTATTTTCTTCAATAACTCCCCATTTTATTTGAGACATAACCTGGAGCTCATTAACCAGGTAAAGGTAGGCAAAGCATGTACAGAGAGATCTGCCTGTTTCTACCTTCTCCTAACAGTGCTGGAGTTAAAGGCAAGAGCCACAATGCTAGGCATTTTACATGTGTTCTGGGGATCCAAACTCCAGTCCTCATGACTATGTGGCAGGCACTTTACCACTGAGTCATCTTCCCAGTCCCCAGATTTTTTTTTTCCCGAAGACATTTAAAAACTTAAAAAAAAAAAAATTAGGTAGGCTAGGCTAGTTTCAAACTCATGATCTTGCTGTGGGTGTTTTGTATGTGCATGATTACAAGTGTGGGCCTATGATAACTCTTATGCTCTATTTCGCTTAAGTATTTTGTGTGTGTGTGTGTGTGTGTGTGTGTGTGTGTGTGTGTGTGTGTGTGTGCATGTGTATGCTGGTGCCAATAGAGGCTGGAAAGTGTTGGATTCCTGGAGCTGGAACTACAGGTAGCTGTGAGCTGCCTTCCCATGTGTGTCCTCTATAAAGTTCAGCATGCATGCACTTTTCACCACTGAGCAATCTCTCCAGCTCCAGATCTTAGGCTCTTGTTTTGACTTTAAATGCTTAGTCAGTACCAGCAAAATGCATCAGATACCCAAAGTAAACCCATCCCCTTGCATTGCTGATTGGGATGGCCCTAAAATGTCCATATGCTGTCAGGACCAGTAGCAATGTGGGGAGCTGTGATGGCTCTTATTTGTCTTGGGCTAGCTCAACACTGGTATAATATGTATAATGGGCTCCAGGAAGAACTTCTCATTGCCAAGTTACCTATATAGTAGATATACAGCTTACATAGTGCTATGGTTTGAATCTCCAAATGCTCTCCAAGGGTCCTTGTGTTAAAGGCATTATCCCAACCTATGGCACTATTTGAATGGGATGGAAACTTTAGGAGGTAGGGCACAGGGCTGGCAACATGGCTTAGTGGGGAAACGCCATTTTTACAACTCTAGAAGACCTGAGTTTGATCACTGGGGCCCACATGGTAGAAGGAGAGAATGGGCTCCCGCACATTGTCTCCTGACCCCCACATCTGCACTACAGTACATGAGGGCCTCTCTCTCTCCTCATGTCAAATAAAGAGGAGCTTAGTGGAGGGTAGCTGGCTCACCGTGGGTGTGCACTGAGAGGTGATATTGGAATCTGGCCCCTCCCTCTCCTTCTTGCTTTCTGGCCATCATTAAGTGAGCTGCTTTGAGCCATGATGTTCTATCTTTTCACTGGCCGAATCAATAGGGATTAGTGGTCATGGACTGAAGCCTCTGAAACCACACAGGACACACCCACCCACCCATGAGTGTGTGGCCTTTCCTTTCTTATTGCATTTTCTGTATAGGCCTTCAAGTCCTTCCTGGTTGCCAATGTCTCCAAGATACTGCCTAGCCTCAGCTTCCAAGATGGCAACCAGTATCTGGTTTCAAGATGACATCTAATTATCTGATTATAAAATAGCACCCACTATCTGATTCCAAAATTGCTCTCAGTATCTAATTCCAAAATGGCTGTTCTAGTTTTGTTATGTTGCTGTGATAAAACTCTGACCAAATGCAACTTGGGAAGGGTTTATTTAGTTTACTCTTCCATTTTCAGCCCATCACTGAGAGCAGAAATTCAAGCAGGATCTTGGAGGCAGGAACTGAAGCAGAGTCCATGGAGGAATTTGCTTATTGGATATTTCCTCTGGCTTGCTCAACCGTCTTTATTAATGGCCCCAGCTCACTTGTTCACAGTCCTCCCACTTCATCAGCCATTCAGAAAATATCTCAGAGACATCCCCACAGGCCAGTCTGATGGAGGCAATTTCTCAATGACATTTCTCTTTCCTGGTGACTCTAGGGTGTATCAAATTGACAAAAACTAACCAGCACAATGGTATACTGTTTCTGCTTCTAATTTTTGTTTATTTGTTTTTCCCATAGCTCCTTCTACTTTTTGTCCTGTGTGATCTTGGGCATGCCCTTTAACGTCTCTGAGTTTTGGTTGATTTATTTGTTAATGGATCTAATTGTATTAGCTTCTGGGTTGCTCAGGAAGGGGAGGAAGTTAGGTGGGATAAGCTTGCCATTTCTGTATTAGCCGCCTAGTTCTCTTGGTTGCCTTACACAGTGAACTGCTTGATAAAGGAGTTCTCTACAGTGATGACAAGAATTGATTTCCAATTTCCTGCAGAATGACTCTATCATCCCCAGTGACTCAGGCAATTTAGCTCATATTCCAGGCCTGCCTGGGGGTTATAGATCACACTGACAGTTTCCCAGTCATGCAGCAGGTGGATTTTGACAAGATGAGGAAAGAGATATTTTCAGAGTTTTGCATGGAGTGGGGAGGATGGCCAGAAGGGCATGGCTGCACCTCATCTTTGGACCACTGAGTGTCCTGTTTGGAAGACACACATCTTTTCCTGTGATTGAAAGCTGCCTTCCAGTGGCTGCATAAAACAGTTTTTCTTTTCACTCTCCAAGCTGTTGGGCCCTGCTCAGCATGAATACATTAAAAAAGACAGAGGGGAATCAATTTACTACCCTTAAAAAATTCTCCTAGATGGTATCTGTGGAGGGCAAAACAAGGTTTTCAATCATGTAGTTTTAAAGAAGGTCATGGTGTCTGGGAGTGTCTGCTTCCACAGTCATGCCCAGCATCTGATTCCAAAATGACTCCCAGTATTTGCTATAAAACAGCTCCCAGCATCTACATCCAAAATGGCACTTGGAGACAGGTACTAAGATGAAACAGCATCTTTGTCCAAAATGGCAGTGTCTGCATCCAAGATGGCACTCAGAGTCAGTTTCCAAAATGACACCCAGTGTGTGCTCCATAATGAATGCAAGTGTCTACATCTAAGATGGCACTTTATGTCTTTTTTTCCCCCAATAGGATCTTATATTTGTTTGTTGGGTAATGTGGGGCCACATCTTTTAACCTCTGTGAGTTTCAGTCAATTTAGTTGTTCATGGACATAACCATATTACCTTATGGATTGCTGGTGTGTGTGTGTGTGTGTGTGTGTGTGTGTGTGTGTATGTGTATTGAAAAAGTCTTTGCCTTCTGGTTTGTTCTTTTAAAATGTACTTATTAATATTAGGAGATTGGTTGAAATGATGATGCAAAGTGATATCAGTAAAACATGCAAAAAATGGAAAAGTTATTATCATTACAACTTTTGAGTGATAGGGAAATATGCATTATTCCCCCCCTTTTTTTAAAAAGTGGGTTTAATACAGACGGAGTTGGCCCTTCCTCAGTGGGCTCCTGTTATGTGCCTTTTTTTGGTAGATGTGAACAAATTCTATTCATATCAGGCAAGTTACCAATGATAGACCAAATCCATCCAGAAAATCAGTTCCATCCAGGTCTAGCTTAGTGAACCGATGAGTTTATAGGCATTGCTTACAGAAACATGGGTAGGGGTTACTTAGAGGAGTGGGCAGGAATGACTCAAAGACAGCTGCATCATCAAAAAGCCCTCGTAGTATGGGTGATTCACAAAAGCTGCATCCCTGGAGCTCCCTGTACAAATTGCATGCCATTCAGCTGGTCAGTGAGTCTCTTCTCTAGCAATTGTTACTGTGGTTATTACCTTGGGAAGTGCCCCTGCGAATCTTGTAAGTTTTAGGAACTTCTTGAGACTGGTAAGTTTTGTTTCCATCCAGATTCTTAAGTAGCCTCTCTCCAGGATGGAATGTTTCCATTAGGAATGAATCATTACACAATAGCTCCATCTGAGCAGACACACTTATTTGCATTTACTCATCCATTCATTCATTACCATCTAATGAACCTTACAATGGAAAAAGGGTTCATTTTTTTTTTTAAACCAGCATTGATCACTCTGTGGGTGGCAGCTGAAATTTCTTCCTCAAGTTGCATATTGAAACAGATAGTTCTTGGTCTCTCAGAGTCTTCTCAGGAATGTAGAACATGGCCATGTTAGGACTGCTAAGCCACACCCCAGCTCCTCACTGAGGATTCTAGGCAGGTGCTCTACCACTGAGTCACACATAGCCCCTCACTGGGTAGATTCTAGGCAGATGCTCTAACACTGTACTGCATCCCCAGCCTTTCCCAACACATAAAACTCATACCCCCCTTTTTTTAATTTCTGGGAGGTCCATCATTACCACTTTACAGTTTAGAAAGACTGAACCTTGTGCAGATCTCTTAAGTTCACAGAGCCAATAAGAGGCAGAGACAGAGACAGGGATGAGATTGAAATGCATGCCTCTGACTCTCACACCATTCTTCCCAGACTCATGGGGTACCACTTCCCTTGTGAGCTCTGTGGATAATTATTGCACTGAACCAACTCACTGGCATTCATCTCTAAATCCAATTCTTGTTCCAAGTGTGGTGTGTGGCCAGATAAGCTCCCAATTAAGCCTCTGGCCTCTTGCCTCATTTGCCTCCCAGCTGGGAGCTCCAGCTGGGCTCTGCACACACCATTCCAAGCCTCTGGGCTCCGTGGAATCTGCTGCCTCCCATCTGAGCTCTCCCTACCCCACCTACTTTCCAGAAACTGCCAGTCACACGAGTTCTCATTAATCACTTCCAGAGAAGGCAGGAGACAATATAATTGCTCCATGTACACCTGTCAGGTAGACACTGCATCAAGAGCATGTTTAAGGTTGTTTTTAGTTCTGATCAGAGTGATTGAAACAGATGTACCTCATGGGTCTTATTAAACGGCAGGGAAAATTACTCATCAGATGTCTGACTTGTTCTGTGATTTGTCTGTATGCAGATGCTACTGCTTTTAACCCATTAGATAAACAGCTTTGTAGTTTATTGATCAATGGTGAAGACTGGGCAAGCCAGAGGAAGGGGGATTCTATTTACACACAGACCTGGAATGGCAATTGTTATGATGCTCTCTTGATGGAAGGTTTGGAAGGAAATTTCTCAGAGAGACAGAGATATAGCGATAGATAGAGAGAAAAGAGAGGAGAGGGAGAAGAAAGAGAAGAGAGGGAGAGGAGAGAGGGAAGGGGAGAGAAAGAGAGGGAATAGAGGGAGAAGGAGGAGAGAGAGAGCATGCATTTGTGTCTCATTCATTCACTGATTCAGTAATTATTGATCGGGTACCTTTCACGTCACATGGCAGGTCCAATGCTAGGTAATTCAATATTATTATGATGGATTTGACATAGTCCTTATTTTCAGGAAGAGCATAGTGTGCATGGGGAGAGGGGCTAATTTATAAAATACCACTGTGTCTGTTTTAGGCTTCTATTGCTGTGACAAAAAGCCATGACCAAAAGAAGTGTGGAGAAGCTTATTTTATCGTATGCTTCTAGGAAATAGTCCATCAGTGAGGGAAGTCATGGCAACTCAAGCAGGGTAGGAACCTGGAGGTAGGAACTGAAACAGATGCTGTGAAAGAATATAGCTTATTGGCTTGCTCCTCATGGCGGCTTTCTTATAGTACCCAGGATCACCAGCTTCAGGGATGGCCCCACCTGAAGTAGATGAGCCCTCCCACATCAGCCATCAATCAAGAAACACAGGCCAATCTGGTAAGGACACTTTCTCTTTTGAGGTTGTGTCAATTCTGCATTAATCTAGCCCAGGGTCTAATCAATAAACGAGCCCTCAGTAGAGCTGTGTCTCTGGATGTGTACACGGATACAAGCTCCTGGAGTGCCTCTCGATATTGTCTGCCTCCTGGCTCCTGTGGCCTTGAATGTCGCTGAACCCACTGGCTTGCTTCTAAGAAACAGAATAGTGTTGGGGTAGTGGTGGAGAGATGGTTCAGCTGGTGAGGTTCTTGGGGTACAAGCATAGAAGACCTGAGTGAGGGTCTCCAGCACCCATGTAAAATGTAAGACATGTTGGTGTATGTCTGCCCAGCACAAGCAAGGCAGGGATGGGCAGATCCCTGGAGCTTTCTGGCTAGCCAGTCTGACAGAATTGGCAAATTCCAGATTTACTGAGAGAGCCTGTCTCAAAAAAAAAAAAAATGTGAAGAGTGATAAAGATCCCGTATTGATCTGCGGTCTTCATATGTACACATATATATCTACATACCCATAAACATATAAATAGATCCCTCTCTGTCTCTCTCTGTGTATGTCTATCTTTCTCTGCCATCTCTGTCTCTTTGATATGTGAGGGCATATCACACACACACACACACACACACACACACACACACACACACACGAATATACTTTGGCAAGAATAATCTATTGTACCATGGAGTGTGACTTACCAGATTAGGTTAGAGTCATGATTTGAATTGTGTCCCATTATCACAAAAGGACACATTGGTTCTTACCCTTAGTATCTCAGAATGTGAACTTGTAAATAAGGTCCTCCCAGATGTGATCAGGTTAGTTAAGAAGACATTAGTGTAGGCCATGATCCAACATGACCACTGTCTTTATCAAAGAGACAGTTGCACATAAATACACAGAGGGAGAATGCTGCTTACCACAGGTCACAAAGTGACAGTCAATTGACCATACGGCAAAAAATTTTGAAACTGACTGTCAATTTTTTTCCTTCTTCTTTTTCACTGATTGTATCAGGCATTTTGTTATAAGAACAAAAAAAAAAAAAAAAAAAAAACAAAAACAAAAAACCAAAAACCTAACATACCATGGATATTTTTTTATTATAGCCCAGGCACACCTGCCTAGGGATGGTGCCACCATCAATGGTCTAGGTCCTCCTACATTAATTAGTGATAAGAAAGTGTCCCACAGAATGTCCACAGGCCAGTCTCATGGAGGTGATTTCTCAGTTGAAGTTTCAGCTTCTCAAGTGTGTCAAGGTGTTACCCAAGATCAGCCATCACATCGTGAGTGTCTGTGTCCTCCCCATCCCCCCATCTCACCAGGTACAACATTTGCTAAATTGCCTTGAATAGGATTGCTCTTAGAGGCAATGAAAAGTCTGCAAAGAAAAATGAACATGTCATAATGAATGGCCCTAGGGCATAAGGCAGTTTTCTTTAGCACCATTTACAGCAAGGTTACCACCTTCTAATTAAAAACAAACAGTCTAGGGCTGGTGAGATGGATCAGTGGGTAAAGAGCTTTTCCTGAAAGCTTGACAGCCTGGTTTTCAGCCCAAGGACCCACAAAAAAGCTGGACATGGTAGGGCACTTCTGTAATACCAGCATCCTGTAGCCAGATGGATGACTAACACCAGCATCTTGTACGTGTGTGTATGTGGTGTGTGTGTGTGTGTGTTAGGTGGGGATGGAGAACAAATGCTCATTTCAGAGCCTTTTCAGATCCCCCGAGCCAGTTTTTGGGGAGGTGGGACACAGAAATCAGAATGTAAATTAACCTGTTACCACCATGCATCTCTGCCTTCCTCCTCACGTGTGTGGGGATTCTTTTGCCTCAGCTTCCCAAACACAGAGACAGCAGTGTGAGTCACCATGCCCACATTTCTCATCCCCAGTGTTAGGGCTGCATACATGTTAGGACCTTGTCCTACTACCAAGCCACATCCCTAGCCCTTGGGGAGTGCTCTACCCCTGAGCCATGGCCTCAGCCCTTTACTGGGGGGATTCTAAACAGCCCCTCTGCCACTTAACCATTCTTTCAGCCCCTTCCTGGGGGATTCTAGGCAAGTACTCCTCCACTGAGCCACACTCCACGTGACGGTTGTAACTAGATTGGTGTGGCTTTCTTGGAGCAGTTTGCTTTTCTCACAATTGGGCCTCTGGCTCAATTTTAATTGCACAAACTCAACAGACAACACTAAATTTTCAGTTTCTCTGCATCTGTTTATTCCAACAATGGGATAACCCCATTTTATAGATAGAAACTGTTAAGGTCATGAAAATGAGCTGAGACTGAGGTATCCTTTTTGGGTTATAAAAGGGTGAAAAAACCAACTTGGACAGAAGTATGAGGGAAATTTAATTAGAGTTTGAAAGAAAGAAAGGAAAAAAAAAACCCCAAAAACAAAACATCCAGGGCAGGTTGTAAATATTGGCAGTAGCCAGGAGGAGAGGAGATGGAGAACATTAGGCAATGGAGGTCAGGGAAACAGCGAGAGATCTCAGAGTGTCAGGCATGGCTGTTTAGGGTTGGTGGGTCACAGGTCTGAGTTCAGAGTTCAGCTTGGCCAGGTGTGGGGTTGCACCCCTTTAATCCCAGCACTTGGAAGGCAGAGGCAGATATCTGGGAGTTTAAGGCCAGTCTTGTCTACACAGAAAACTAGCAAATACAGGGAGGCTGTCTTAAAAGAAAAAGAAAGCGAGAGATAGTTTGTTATGGAAAGGAACGTGCTCTTTAGGGTGGGGTCTGATGAAATAGCTTGAGGAGCCTCCAGCTGTGTGGTGTGAAGCCCATCACTCTGCTGCTTGAAGGAGCCCGGGTGAGGAAGGGCTTCAGGATCCCTTTGCAAACTGGCCTCTTTCGTATGTCCACCTTGGTGTTTCAGTTAAGTCTCTAGTCTACTGACAGAGCTTACCACACTGAACTACAGCATTTGAACCCTCGCCAAGCCTGTGCCCTTGATATTAGGGAGTGTTAGAGCAGTGTGTTTGGGGGTGACGGAGCTGTACATTAACTGTGGCAGCCCACAAATTGTACGTCTTCGTTTAGACACACAAGTCCCCGTTTAGAGTTTGAACTCTGGCCTCTGTCACAGGGGTACAACTAGGAGGTAGGTTATTAGATAATCTGAGGGTAGTGTTGAGCGTCAAGGCTGGTAGAGATGAGATGTTCAACAATCGAGCTTGTGTACCTCATTGCCATTTCTGTAGGGTTTATGAGCAATGTTCTCAGAATCACTAGGCCAGAGCCCTGGTGCTGCCTGTCCTAACAAACTGGGCATGGCCACTTGTCCTGGAGACATCATTTAAAGAGACAAGGCAATGTGGAAATCAGAGAATGGAGATGTAGGCAATGTGGCCACATTGGGAAAAGGAACAACTGAACAGGTTCCGTGAGCCCCAAGTCCCTTAGGGTCCTGGCATGGGGTTCAGGTGCAATGAATAAATGATCAGTTCTGGTGCCCACCCAGTGCCACGTCATTGTCTTGGCAAGCTGGTTTAGCAAATGTCAGAACGGTGTGAAATTTGATCCTGGAGTACCAGTTCCCACCGTGGCTGGCATCAGTCTCCATTCTTCCCCTCCCCTTAGCATGAGATTCCTAAGGAAGGTGCCAGTGCTTTGGGGGTCCATTGTTTCAGTAGTCTCACAGCCAAAGGGAGGGGCACATATGCACAGCATACAAAGGGAGGTCAGGACAACTTGCAGGAGGCCGTTCCCTCCTTCCACCGTGTGAGCCCCAGGGATTAAAATGAGGTCATCGGGTTTGATGGCCTTTACCTGCTGTCTTACTGGCAGGAAAGTTTATTGAAGCACAGGGGGTCATTCCACTTGTCTCTAATAACCGTGGGTGGGGATGACTTTCACATGACCTCAGCTTGTCATATCAATGTGATTAGGAAACCCAAGAATGCCCCTGAGGTTCCAGAATCCAGAGGCAGCTGCCTCAAAGAGGGTTTTCTCCTAAACCCACTGTTAAAATCTCTTTGGAAATTCTGCTTTAGCATCCCTGGCTTCCCATGGGGAGGTGTTCTGACAATAGACGTGCTAAGAGAGGCATCTGTAAGTCCTGTTTCTCCAGCTCTGGTCCCTTTCTTTCAGGCTCCTGGGAGGTCTCTCATTGCTAGCCCAATGGGATGGCATGGAACAGAGAAAAGAGAAACCTTTGAAGTGGAAGTCTCTTGCACTAATGGCATAATTACTCCAGGAAACCATTTACAAAGTAATTATGGGCTATTGTTAGCATGCTCTAGCTTTCTCCCCCCCCCTTCTTAAGCAATGAGGCTTAGCTCAGTGACTGGGGGGGGTTATAATATGCATCGCACTGGAAGAGGAGAGAGACACTCTCCTTGCAAACTAATTGGTTTCCTTCTCTATCCTCCTATTACAATAGCAAAAATGAATTCACAAGTCCCCAAGCCCCATGGGCATCCGCAGCATTCATTGCCTGGCTCGGAGATGTTTCTGGTATTAAAATGCACTTTTGAGAAACGCTGGTTGTAGCATTTGCTGAGAATTCCCCCCCCCCCCCACGAGGATAAGGAGGTCTTTAAAGCTTGTGTTGAAGTCATGAGAACACAAAGCTGTCCTTGTTGGAAGGTTCTTGAACAGCTCTGTCCAGCTTTCCCAGCCCAAACCTGACATCCTTCTGTCTATCCCTGATCTCCAGAGATGCCTGTGAGATACTGACCTTCCTCAGAGTCCTTGAGACCCGATGCTACCTAGCCCGTTGCCTGCCTTCAGCGAGCTAATGGAGATACATTTTGCAATATTAACTTTTAAAATTCCATATTAGCTTTCTGTTGGGATAAATGAGGTATGTAGAAAAACTGTAACACTGCATTAGCTTCTTCTCTCTCTGTGCAGCTCATCCACTCCCACCAGATGAAATCCTCAGAGTCACAAGGGAAGGGAAGGGCCGAAGAAGCAGAGAGCACACTTCCTCATGAGTCTCAATTTCAGGCTGAGGAGCGTTGAAGAGCTGACAGTTGGCTGGAAGGAAGGGAAAGAGGTTTGAATCTATTCATGGTCCCTTGTGAACTGAAGTTTCCAGAAAAAAAAGTCTGTACCTGTGTTAAAGATTCTACAAATGTTGTGATTTTTGTATCAGCACCCCTGATTCAACCCTCCCTGTAAAGGCTCAGGCATTATGCTGGCTTGTCCCTGTCACAATGCACTCAGACAGTACCCAGGTCAGCCCAGGGTTCCATGATTGCATGGTCTGCATTCAGGTGCAAAGGCCTCCTTTAAAAGACAGACCCCGCCCACTTACGCTCTCTTTTCACATTCTCTTCTCTCTCTTTCCTGCTTTCTTTCCCCTGGGGCAGACAGGACTTTTCCTCTTTCTTCTCTTCCGCCCCCTCTCTGTCTCTCTGTCTCGTTACCTCTTTTCTCTTTCCTTCCCTCTCCCTCCGCTTTCTAATGAAACTTCTCACTTAGGCTCTGTCTGTTTGGCGTGTTTGTCCCTCGCTTGCCATGGAATCCATGCAGGTTCCCCCTCAAGTTTTATCATAACATTCCCCCTCCCCTAATCTCACAAGTAACTGGGAATCCTCCACATCCCATGAAAAGATCCAGGGACAATGATTATTAATAACCACACGCCGAGGTTTCCCAAGCTTCTAGGAAGGGCATGCCCTCTGTAAGCTTTGTCAACTCAATTCTCGGAGACTGGAGGCCAGGTTGGGAGAGCTTTACCCAGGGTCTTTATCAACTTGACACAGCCTACACAATCGAACAGGAAAACCTCAGCTGGAGAATTACATGGACCATACATCTGCGGGGAAGATTATATCAGTTGTTAATTGATGTAGGAGGTCCCAGTCCATTGTGGGTGGCATCATTCCCAGGAGATGGTCCTGGGCTGTAGAAGTGAGCTAGCTCAGTTAGAGCCTGAGGGTGAGCAAGCCAGAGAACCACCCATTAAGCAGAGTTCCTCAATGGTTTCTTCTTCAGGCTCCTGCCTTGATTTCCCTCAGTGATGGTAAACCGAATACTCCCTTTCCTCTGCTAACATGCTTCTGGTCACAGTGTTTGTTCAGAGCAATAAAAAAGAAGACAGACCATATCAGGGACTTCCAATTCAAAATGCAGGTCCACAGTCTGACGCTCTATGGTTTCAACCTGTGGGTTGAAACCCCACACAGGGGTTGTACATTAGATACCCTGAGTATCAGATATTTACATTATGATTTGTAGAAGTATCAACAAAATGATTTTACGGTGTGTGTGTGTCGGGGGGTTGAGGGGGGGGGGAAGGTCACCACAACATAAAGAACTGTATTAAAGGGCCACAGCATTAGGAAAGTTGAGAACCACTGATCTATGGTGTTAACATAACCTCTGGGTATGTTAGGTGGGGAAGTCTTTCCAGGAAAGGGTCTGTCTCAGGCTAGACTCAGCTACTTGTTACAAGAGTAGGTTGCAGTCTGTTCACCCAGCAAGTTAGGTTGCAGTTTACTGGAGTGATAAAGACACCTGGAAGCTGAACGGAACCGATGTAATGGATATCTGCATACTAAGGAGATTTATTAGAGCGGCTTATAGGCTGTGGTATGGGTATTTCAACAGTGCCCATTCTGCCACAGACTGGCTAAGAATTCAGTAGTTGTTCAGAGGATGGCAGTCTCAGCAGTCCCAATATGGTGCTGGAGGCTTGGAGTATTTCCGGAGAGATGTTGTCCTTCAGTCTATGCTGCATTGCAAGGAAGTTAGTTCTATTACAGGCAAAGGAATGCCTCAGCAGCAGGATAGATGGACTTCCCAGTAAGAGTGAGGACAAGCAGGCAAGAAGCAGCTTCCTTCTTTTCATTCATTCATTCATTATTTATTTATTTATTTTTGAGACAGAGTCTCAAAAGGCTGGCCTTGAACTCACCGGGAATGCCTGTTTCTTCCTATGGATCACTGGGATTAAAGGTGTGCATCACCATGCCTCCTGTGCATGTTGGTGTCAGAGGATAACTTGCAGTAATCCTTTCTCTCCTTCCATCTTGTGGGATCTGGGGCTTGAAGTCAGGTCCACAGACTTGGAGGTAAGGGCCTTTACCGCTGAGCCATCTCTCTGGTTCCCCTTGGGAGTATTTCAGAAAGCTGACCTTGAGGTTGTACAGAATGTAGATGTGACTGGTGGATGGTAAGCAGGGGCGGGGGCAATGCCTGGGAGCATCTGCCTGCATGCGAGCATCTCAGGGCTGAGCCTATAATCAGTGTCATACAGAGCCACCCTTTCCCTCTTGTCTGATGTCAGCATCCCTGGAGATGCTGAGGTCTGCATTGTGCTGTGGAGCGCTACAGCCACTTTGCCGTGACGGAAAGATTAAGCCACCTATTGTACCGAGGGGTGAATCATTCACTGAGGCTTTTGTGCAAGCAAATAGGATATCTATCTGCATCCCAGGGGACCTAGGACACCTTGAAATAACCTGATGTCTTGAAGTGCAGTCGGTTGAAATCTTTAAGCTTCTGAGTTGGATGGCTTCCCTCACAAATCACATGCCGTCAGGTTTGAGAGTGGGATATTGGCGTGTGTGGACACATGTACATGTGCATGCTTGTGTGACAATTGGTGTGTGTGTGTGTGTGTGTGTGTGTGTGGCCAAATGACAACTTCAGGTATTTCTCAGAAACTGGGCATCTTTTGTCACCCCCTCAAAGATTTTACTTTTTAAAAATTACGTGCATATGTGTGTGAGTTTGTGTATACAAGTTCAGGAATCCACAGGGGCCAGAACTGGTTATCAGACCACTAGGAGCTGGAGTTATATAGGCGGTCATGAGCCACTTGATGTGGGTATGGGAAACCAACCCAGGTCTTTTGCAAGCACAGCACACACTCCTAGAGGCTGAGGTATCTCTCCAGCTTTCCATCTTTGTTTTTGAGACAGGATTGTTTGTTGGTCTGGAGCTCTCCAAGTAAGCTAGGCCAGCCAGCAAACCCCAGGGATCTTCCTGTCTCTGCCTCCCCAGTGCTGAGATTACATTTTTCTAAACATAATTCTTTATTGATTCTTACAGAATTTCAAACCATGTACCCCAATCCCGCTCACCTCCCAGCCCCTCCATATGCTCCCCTCACCTTTGCAGCATCTCTCTAAAAGAAATCCCCCCAAATCAATGAAAAAACAAAACAAAACAAACAATAAAACCCACCTCGATCCGCTGTCTTTCCAACACCTCTTTATTCATCCTAGTGGCATTGGGAGCTGTGGTGTGTCATACAATATACCCTTTTGTCCAATTAGCCCCATTCATAAAGTGTTCATTGCAATGAGTCATTGGTGTTGTTCAAAGCCCCTGGCATACCATCATCATTGGACCCTTACCAAAACTCCTTTCAGATATCACGCTGCTATCATTCTGCAGGCCCAGTCCCTTCAAGGAGTCCTCCAGTAGGTCATAGATGGGGTAGATGTTAAGATGGGCCAACCTAAGGCCCAGGTTGGTTGGTGTTGGTCACTGGGACCACCCCTGTCTCAGGCGAGGGGCAGAACTAGCTTTCCTAAGCCCATGCCATTGGGGCCTGCTTTCCTATGCCCACGGTGAGGGGTAGGGACATCTCTTCCAAGTGTAGGAGCCCCAGCTTTCCTGCTGCTGTGCCCAGCAAGGGACAGGGTCAACTATTCCAGGGCCAGTGAAAGGTAGGGCTGGCTTAGCATGGCCCTTGGATTTCAACACGCATGGTTTCTATGATCTCCTATGGCTACATGGGTTATGGACATCATCCAGACACCAGCTGCAGCAGGAGCACAGACCCAGACATGGCCCTTTGTAGCAGCTCAGTCCTAGATGTCACTATGGCCTTGGTTGCAACACAGGTCCCCCAGACCAGTATGGCTCCAGCAGCTGCAAGGCCCTTGAATACCATCATGGTCTCAGATGGCTGTCTAGACCACAGGCATCCACACAGACCTTGGTGGTAACATGAACCATGGATGTCAACTCATACCCTGGCTGCTGCTGGGCTATGTACAATGGAGTTTTTAATGTGGGTCTGGAGAGTCTAATTTAGGTCCTCAACATCTAGCTAACTCCCCAGCTCTGAGGGCAAAATATATATATATTTTTTTTTATTGCAGATTAACTTTCAGCAAGAATCTTGAGAATAAGTCTGCTGGCTCCTTCTTGTACATGCATACATATAAACACACACACACAGACACCCCACGTGTACACTTTTTCCCTTCTATTCTGAGTGATCAGATACATGCTGATGTGGGTGTTTTGAGAAGACTAATATGTGGCTGAAGCTGAACTAGACATTTTTTTTTTTTGGGAGCACAGTTTTAATTGAAAGAACAATCGGTGGACAAGCTGCACTACATGTTTCCTTGGGAGCAAACAAAGTGAGGCTGTCACTTAAAACACAATAGAGTGTAGGATGTGTTATCAGTGATGAGATGGGAGCGCCTCACTGAGTAATGCAGTTTCGGGAAATGTGTCTGCCACATCAGAACAGATTTTCTGATGTGATTGCTGGGGATATGAACAAATATGGATATGTAGTATCATTTAAAAACGACTGCAGATATTCAGAAGATCTGTGTATGGAATTCATGTGTTTTAAGTCTTTAAAAAGTATTAATATATTAACGTGTGTGTGTGATATGTGTATTGTGAGAGAGTGCATGCTATGACATGTATGTGAAAAGTAAAGGACAACTTGTAGGGGAGTTAATTTACTCTTTTTATTGTGTGAAACTGAGGGATCAAACTGAGGTCATCAGGCTTTGTGGCAAGTGCCTTTATTCACTGAGCCATTTGGAGGATCCTTGTGTTTGATTTTCCTTTCTTGAGATAGGGTCTCACTGTGTACCCTTAACTGGTCTGGAACTCACTATGTAGACCAGGCTGGCTTTGAACTTACCTCTGCCCTCCCAAGTACTAGGATTAAAGATATGCATTGCCATGCCCAACCTGGTCCATGTTTTAAGTCTGTGTTCAACTTTGTAGGTCATGCTAGTGAAACTTTGGGTATACTGTAAGAGCACATCTTTTTATTATTAATATGGGCACTTTAAGAGAATATGTCAGCAATCTTTTGTGAAGTTTTGCTCATATGGATTATTATCAAATGTGTCTAATTCCACTTTTACGTCATTGGCAGTCTTGGGGAACAGTGTTAATGTTTCATTTTATAATCTTGATGATCTTCAGTCTCTTTGGTGTGCGTGTGTGTGAGTATGCACACATGTATACATATGTGTGGTTATGTGTGTATTAAGTGACTGCACATGTAAGGAGGCCAGATGCAAGCCTCAAGTGGGATCTCTCAGGCTCCATCCATCATGTTTGTTTGAGGCAGGGTCTCTCACTGACCTGGAGCTCATTGAGTAGGCTCAGCTGACTGAGCAGTGAACTTCAGGGATCTTTGGTTTCTAGAACTGGGATTACAAGCTTACAGCACCATGCCAGTCTTTTCACATGGGTTCTGGTGATTGAACACAGGTCCTCATGCTTGCAGCCTAACTACTTACTGACTGAGCCGTATCCCCAGCCCCTGTGATTGCATTTTAATCTTTGCTTAGTTCACTAACATTTCTCCCAAACTCTGGTATTGGAAAATGTCACTAAGATCCATTTATTTTGCCTCTTTTTATAACTTTACTTAAAATGGCAAGTGCTTTTGATGTGATTTTTTTTAAGCCTTAGAAAATTGTCTCTTGCTAAATCATTGATTTTTGCTTTCCCTACACATATTCTGGCTCCTTCTTTAGGGGTCTTGCTAGTCTAGAGATTAGATATTGGATTGCTAGCCCTTGTGCTAATCATTAAATTCCTGTCTATGTGCATCTTCTTGCTTCCTTCAATTTTACTATGCTTACCTAATCCATCATACCACCACCAGGCTCCCCTCTCCACTGCTTAATTTCTCTTTCTTCATGCCCCTGATGTGGATGGTAACTCTGCTTCCATTGTTAGCTTCCGTTTGTTCTCTCTGACAGCTTTGACATCACCTGTGCCCACATACTTAATTTCATCATTCAAAACTAGCTTTATGGAGTTTATTTTTTCCTCTGGGTGGATGTGTGCATATGTGTTTTTCTGTGTATGCATATTTGTATGTAGGTGCATGTGCACATGTATGTGTGTGTGTGGAAGCTGGATGTCGACTTGACTGCATTTGGAATCACCTAGGAGACACAGTTTTAAACAGAGGCAATTAACTGAGAAGGGAATAGCCATCCTGAGTATGGGTAGCACTTATGCTACTCCATGGACTGGGGTCTCGGATTAAATGAAATGAGAAAAAAAAGTAACTGAAGGCAGAGTGTTAATGAGTTTACTAGACCCAAGATAAATGATAAATGAATGTTTTTTTGGGGAACACTTACACAGGTAATAGTAAAGAACCACCATGGTGTTCCTGCTCCAGATGATGCAGACTCTGCCCTTCCAAGGTGATCCATGACCCAAGAGAGACCTTCCCCCCAATTCTTTGCCTTCCCATCACATTCACGCCTGAAGCCATGTCCAAAGGGGTGTGGCCACTAACACAAATTCACTGGCAAGGCTAGATACTACTTCAAGTGACATGTGTACCAGCATCCATCGATCTCCCTCTGCTGACTGCTCACTCAGTGTGACCAGATGCCTCACACTCACTCCATGGTGTGCCTCCAGAGCTAGTCACACTTAACTATCGCTGTGATGATTCAGTCCCTGTACTGTGGTGTCCACAGTCTTATCCATTAGGAGGTTGGGTCAGGAGGAATCTAACCTCAGTGATCCATCCATTGAAAGTCTCAGGTGGCTTTTCTTTGGTTCTTTCTGAGACAGGGTCAGGCTAACCTCAAACTCAGAGACACCCTTCTGCCTCTGGTGCCAGAGGGCTGGGATTAAAGTTATGTACTACCACACCTTGCAAGACTCAGTTTTTTAAATACAGACTTATTTTTATTTATATGTGTGTTTCTGTGTATATATGTGTATTTGTGAAAACCTTGGAGACCTGACGAAGGTGTTGGATCTCCAGGAGCTGGAGTTATAGGCAGTTGTGAGCCTCCAAATGTGCTGGATATCCTTCTACAACAGCAGCCCAGCAGCCATCCCTGCTGCCCTGGACTGATTGCTTAATTAGACAAATGGAAACTTTTTGAGGTGGGCCCTATTTAGGGGAAGTAGGCCATAAGATGCCTAACTACTTATTTCTCTTTCTGCTTCCAGGATGCAGCAAGGTAAGCAGCTTTATTCTATCACATGTTTCCTCCATGATGTCTGCTTCACCACAGGCCTAGCAACAATGGAGCCAAGTGACTATGGTATGAAACCATGAGAACAAGCAAAAAAAACCTCTCCTCCTTGTTCTGTATAGTCTAGGCTAGCCTGAAACTCTCTACATAGCTCAGGTTGGTCTCAAGCTCATGGCCATCCTCCTGACTCAGATTCCAAATGCAAAAATGACAAATGTGAGACACTATGCAGAGTTGAACCTTTCCTCTTTTAACTTGATGTCTTGATGTCTTTTGACAGAGTCATGGAAAGCTGATGAACATAGATACACAAAAGACATGTTTCCTTTTAAACTTCCAAGCCTCCTGTTTCTAACCCCCAAGTGCTGGAATTATAAGTGTGTCATCATGCCTAGTTTCTGGCTTCATTTCTCTCTCTCTTTCTCTCAATTCTCCCTCTCTCTCTGTAGCCAAGGATGGCCTTGAACTGCCTCTGCTACCACCACACCCTATTTATAGAGAGCTGGGGATCACAGAATGGATACTGGGTATATACTCACTGAGCTACATATTGAACTCCAAAGTCCCAATTTCTTTTGCAGTTTTTTTTTCTATTTGGAAAAAAGATGCAAGTCATTTATTTTTATACAACAGCCCACATGTTGGCTCTGAATTATGTCTTTCTCATTGTCCCAATAAAAGGTAGAAACAGTTGCTAATCACTGGATTTGTCATGTAGATATATTACAGCCATTTGTTCATGGTGAGATTTATTGCAATAAAATTGACTTGTTCTAGTGTCATTTTTATTAAGGCAAAGAAAATCATGTAACTCTCTGGCTTTATGTGCTTCCATTGATGTGACAGTTTGCTGGTGTCTGCTCACATGCAAAAACAAACAAATACTCAAGCTGGTTGGTACTTTTGAGCAAACTCCTTTCTTAGCAGAGAGAGGGCAGCTTCCTAGGTGAGGTACTCAGTGTTGTGTGGCTATTCCCCCCAAATTAGAGCGAGGAGAGAGACTCATTAAGACTTAGAATATGAACCAAATTTGTAAGTCTCAGGAAGTTCCTGAAATTTACAAGATTTAGAAAGCTATACAAGCAGTGAACAATTTCTGGGGAGAGGAGACTCTGGCCAAGTTCCCTGCAAATCAGTGAGCTCAAGAATGCCACATTTATGGGTTGTCACCAATACCGAGCGGACTTTTTGGTGACAACAGTTTAATATATGCACCTCTGCCTATTGGTTAACTCCATGTAGGTCTCTGATATTGCCTGTGGTTTGGTAAAGCATAGTTTGAAAGCCTCTGGTGATGATGCAGAGTGAGCCTGACTCAAGAGATTCTCAACCTCCCTCTTTTCTGCAAAGCTGAATTGTTTGCATTAGTTACTATTCTGGTTTGGTTTCTGTTTATGTGACAAACATCACAGTTGAAAGCAACTTAGGGTAAGAAAGAATTTATTTCAGTTTACAGATTATAACCCATTAGCAGGAGCTCAAGGCAGGAACCTTGTGGCAGGAACCAAAACGGACTATAAAAGAATGCTTGCTTTCTGGCTTGCTCTGCTACACTTCTTAAGCATCACAGACCCACCTTCTTAGGGATGCTACTGCCTATAGTGGTTTGGGACTCCTACATTAATTATCAATTAAGAAAATGCCCCATAAACATGGTCATGTGTAAGGTGTAGGGTTTTTCTGCCCGCTGCCTGGTCTTGTCCTGGCTGCTGCACCAACCCCAAATAACACATTGAGACTCTGTATTTGATATAATTTTGTTGGCCAGGTACTTGTTTTGTATCAGCTAGTTTTGTCTTAATTATTAACCCATTTTTGTTAATCTAATATTTCCACGTGGTTTTACCAGCGAGAGGCAGCTGGCGGTTCTGCTTTCTCCTGACTCTCCATCTTGACTCCTCCTTCCTCCTTCCTATTTCCTCCTTGTCTCCTAGTCCCTCCTATCTTCCTTTCCTATTGGCCAACGGTGATTTATTCATTAACCAGTATGAGAAACATATACAGAATAACATCTCCCATCATCTCCCCTTTCTGTCTAAATAAAAAGAAGGGTTTTAAGCTTAACATAGCAAAATGTATAACACAAAAGTTATCAAGTAAGAATCACAGTTAACAATATTTAGTCCATTAACATTTAGTAAGATTTGAAGAAAATATTTTATTATCTATTTTATCTTGTGAGTCTAAAGTCCTATATGTACCTTATCATTGAATCCTAACTAAGGAAAACTATAACCATAACTATCTGTCTTTAACTCCTTTAAAGACCACAGAAGGATAGTATATAAACTCTAGAAATGACAGAGACATCTTGCCTTTTCAGTCACCTGAAGTTTTTCTGTAATCTTTCATCTTTAGCCCATAGGCCATAGTGTGTCTGGCAGACTCTTCAGCAAAGTAGGAAACTTTAAACTGTCTTTTTTTATTGGCAGCTTGTCAGTCATTTTTCTATGTGTCCTGTAGACTGTCTGGCAGACTCTTTCATGAAGCAGGAACTCTGTAGCAATGCCCATCTTGAATCACCAGTCACTTTTTTGTGGGTCCTGCATGTCCAGTTTATATAGCATAAAGTCAAACAGTCCAGACAAGAGCAGTATCTTGTCCAAATTGGAATCTTGTCATATTGGAAGCAAACTCTATAATGAGTTTCTTCAATGTCCATCTTTCTTTCTGATGCAGGTGGTGTTGTCAGGAACAATTATGTCTCATTGGCAAGAAAAACCCTAAACCATTTTAAATGCCATATTCTGTAGGTCTTTAAAAGGTTGGAAGAATGTCTATCTATCTCAAATACATCTATGTATATCTAGAAAACCTAACTCACCTAGCTATAAGTTTTGACTATTATAGGTAGCTATTTAAAATCTGTACTAAATTATACATTATATTTAAATGAGCTATATAAACACAATGCCTAAACAAGAGAAGAAATATACATATCACAAAATTGACCTTAAATTGTATTAATAAATGAAATCCATTCCCAAACAGAGTATTCATTTCTATACCATAATCCCCTTTTTACCTTTAAAAAGAGATTGGTTGTGGTCATTAACCATTTATAACCTACTCCATTTAAATGAAAACAAACATTTATAAATAATATTTGGGATCTCCCATCAGTCATGGGCCAATATGATCGAGGCAATTTATCTGTTGAGTATTCTTCCTAGGTGTGTCTAGGGTTGTGTCAAGTTGAGAAAAAGCAACACAGTTACTTTTCTCATCTCTGTAGGCAGCTAAAGGAGAGTTTCTTTTGGCCCACAGTTTGAAGGGTTAAGGTCCATAATTGCAAAGAAGGGATGGCTCTCAATTGTAGGGAGGAAATGGAGCCAAGCTACAATCCTCAAGGTGTTTATATCTACAAGTGGGTATCTATCTATAAGTAGTCAAATGTATATTTTGAATATCAGAGAAAATGTATGACATGAGTAGATACTTACTTTCCTACCCCCTTTTCCTTTTGGTGAACCAATGGATTTCATTGGTTTGTTTATAGGAATATAAGTAAGAGATTATTTGTAGAAGTATGGACATTTTACCAGTGGTTACATTAGTGAAGGGGATGCTTATTTTTTCTTAAGAAACTCTTAACTGCTTACAAATCTCCAGGAAAGAGATGAGCCTTGTTTGTTCCTCCAACATCCATGATGGAATGTTGGCAAGCAAAATCTTGTATAGGTCTTGTGCAGGCATTCATCACAACTGAGCATCAAAGAATGTAATGGCTATGTTACATACAGAGGACAGTGCTCCATGCCATCTTTCCCTTTCTTATGTCACTTACATTTGTTCTGCTCCTCCCCCATCTACTGAACTCTTCCCTGAGCCTCGAAGGAAGGTTTTAGATATCCCATTTAAAAGAATTTTAGTGTGTGTGTGCACTTGTGCACATGTGTACGCCAGTGCCTTTGGAGGCCAGAAGAGGACATCTGATTCCTTTGTAGCTGGAGCTACAGGCAATTATAAGCTACCTGACTAGGTGCTTGGAAATGCTCCTAACCACCCAGCCCAATCCCTTAACAGGTCTCATTTATAACTGAACATTCAACTGTCACTTATGCTCTGTAATTTGACCAGTTGTAAGTCTTGCAGATGACTGCTCACACAAAAAAGAAGCATATATTACCAAAGCTGACAGCAGTATTGATGGATATTTCTTAAAATCCCCTGGAAGAGTCCAGTGTGAATCTTGGACTGAGAATGACCAAGTGCATTACTGACGTAATGTAACTGGGAGGGAATCCTTGCTTATGACTGTTATTAATTATATCCATTGATCCCAAGGTCTCTACTCCTGGGTATTGTTCTTTTTATTTATGGAATTAGGTCAAAGTGCATTGAAGGGTCCCTTCAGGTCTCACATCCTGCATGTCTGTGACTCAGGGCAGTTTGTGGAGCAGATCCTGTGAACCAGAGGTAAGGTCTAGTGGTGACAGTGCTGTCACTTCATTATTGGAGGCAAAAGAGGCTCTTCAAAAGCCTTTGCAAGGGCTGTCATCACCCAGGTGAGATACACCCACTTGTCAGTCAACTTTCCATGCTTCTAAGGCCAGTGAGGTGATAAATGCACAGCCTTTGAACCATCTGAGGCAAGCTTTCCCAGCTGTCAGCAGCTTAGCATATTAACCGTCAGATTCATGGTGACCCTTAGCACTTGTCAGTCTCAGCAGCTCCTTCCCCGCCTGGGAGATTGACAGCCCTGTCTTGTCAGTTTGTCAAATAGGATGACGTTCTCTACAGATTTGGCTCGACACAGACAAGGGAGCTGTCACAGATACCTTGTTGAAGCAGGCAAGCCATTGGCAAGTCACTGCAGTTCCGTGTAAAGAGAACAGGGCAAGTAGGTACTCTACAGCATTATTAACATAAGAACATTTGCAAATTAGAGCTTGTCGCTTCCTTAGATGCACCCGACAACCAGGAAATCTGAAACACTGAGACACAAAGTGAAGTCTGCATCGGGAGTGATGGCTGCAATTTTGCAGTCTCTGTTTTTGTTTTTAAGGTTTATTTTATTTTTATTTAAAAGTGTGTGTGTCTCTGTGTGAGAGACAGAGAGACAAAGAGACAGAGAGACAGAGATACATGTAGGAACAGATACCTGTGGAGGCCAGAAGAGGGTGTCAAAGCTCTTAGGACTGGAGTTAGAGGCAGTTATTTGCCACTCGGTATGGATGCTGGGAATTAAACTCTGGTCTTCTGCAAGCACAACAAACATTCTTAACCACCGAGTCACCTCTTCAGTCCTGCAGCTCTCTATTTCAATTGGAGTTAAAGCAGCGTGCACTGGAACTAACAAGAAGGGTCTGGTCTTCTACAGCTTCTGCTGGTTGTTGTTAGCCATCAGGCTGAAAAACGAATTTGAGCCTTATACTAGCGCTAATGAAACCGATCCAATTCTTTTCCAGGCATGCATGCACAGTGCTCAGTGTAAGTGATTTCTCTTACATGGGACATTTCATCATGGCCATGAGATCAGAAGTGTATCTTTGGGCAGGACTTCCTTCTCCAGTGATGGGATGAACCTTATCAAAATGTGTTTTAAACTTTTATTTTGTTGGGGTCTGGAGAGATGGTTCAATGATTAAGAGGATTGGCTGCTCTTCTGTCGGATTGGATTTAATATTCAGCACTCATATGGTGATTAACAGCTGTCTGTCATTCCAATCCTGGGGGCTCAGTGCCCTTGTCTGAACTGAACAGCGCCGCATGTACGTGCAGACAAAACACCCAAACATATGAAAACAAAAATATTATGTTATGGTGATGAAGAGATGGCCCAGTAGTTAGAAGTGATTGCTGCACTTGCAGAGAACCAGATTTCAGTTCCCAGTGACTCACAACAGTCTATAAACCCCAGTTACAGGGGATCCAATGCCTTCTTCTCACCTCTAAGGGAGCATACACACACACACACACACACACACACACACACACACACACACGCATGAATGCACACCCCCAAAACACATGCACACCACCAGAATGAGCACATACACCCACAAATGTACACACACACACACACACACACACACACATCTTAAAAGTTTTTTTTATTTATTTTTAGATATATAGATTGCTACATATTTAATTCATATGTGTCTAGAGTATTGGAAGCTTGTCTACTCTATATTCTTGCATGAGGACATTGAGATCCTGTTTTGGCAGTTCTGTCTGGCATGGCACATTACAGCTGCTCACATACCCTCAACTGGAGTGTTGTCTCTTTTGGAGACGGTTGATCTCTTTGACGGAGCACACAACTTAGGGAATGCTCATGCAGTGGTGAAGGAGGCGCTATAACCATCTTGGCAGGAATGAAGATATTCCGAGAGACACTTGTTCCTCTCATTTCACTGTGTGACTACTGAGACAATGGACTCTAAGAAGTTGGACTTAACCCGGGAATATTAAGCTGGAGAAGAGGATGTCTGAAGCCTGGTCCAAGTGAGAGAGGGGATTATTTGTTTCTTGTGAAGAGATTCCACACAGTTTTGACAGCTTGTCAGACCACTTGCATTGTAGCTCAGACAATGGTGTGTCAGTGATGCACAGGACTACCCCTTAACCAGGACTGCCAGCAATGCATGCTTCTTGCCCTCTATTTAAGCTTCAACTTCATGTCATGACCCCAAAGATGGACTTGGAGAGTCACTTGGACCTCTGTATTTGTTCTTCTTCTTAATGTGGCCACAATGAATAATTCGCCTTTCTTTGTTTTTTATTAAATGTCTTGAAAGTTGACCTATTGAAGGTGAGTAACAGCCCAGCTTGTTTGGGCCAGCAGAGCCTAGGCTTTGATGCTAAAACTCTGGTAACAGGGACATTCACTTAGCCAGAAAAATCATCTGAATTAACTCTGACCATCAGTGGAGTGACATATACCACAGCTAGATAAACATTACAGACTCTAACTGCACTTCAAATGATTTAATAAATGAGGTAAGTTACTCTTTTGCCAAGGTTTATGTATGAATCATATATGCTATATGTCAGGGATACTTAACTGTCTGATTCAAACAACTCCGGCCGGGCTCTGCTTGCCCATTAACTTGAACTAGTCATCTGGTCTACCTCTTCTGAGTCAGCAACATAGAGATGTCTAGTAAGTTTCATTTATTTATTTCTTGAACCTCCTTAGGGAGTTTGTTACTCCCTCCAAGATTCTGGAGGGGCAACCAGGATGGCTATTCTTTGAAGACCTATGGTATCCAGATGCTTTCCCATGTATACACTGTATCAGTTAACATTTTGTTGCTGTGATAAAGTACCAAAGAAGAGCAACTTAAGAGAGGAAAGATTTATTTTGGTTCATGGTTTTTGAAATTTCAGCCCATGATTGTTTGGGTCTATTGCTTTGGGTTTGAGGCAAGGAAGAATACCATGATGATGGAGGAGATTGTTTACCTTGTGGTGTCCAGGAAACAGGTAGAGAAAGAAAGGTACTGGGAACAATAGGTACCCTTTAAGGCACATGCTTCAGTGACCTATTTCTTTGAAACACATTTATCTTTTAATGGTCTGTGAGTGCATCATGCCTCAGTGTATTAACCCATTGTTGTGTGATTTTTCCTGGAGAGAAACAAATATCTATTCACCCCAGAAAGATCACCAAAGACAGATCAAAGAAATGAATCCACCCAAGTCTAACTTAGTGAAACAGTGAGTTTATTAGGGTTACTTAAGAAGTATGGGTGAGGGGTTATTTACAGGAACATGAATGGTTCAAAGGTATCAAAAGCCCACCCCAACACGGGTGATAGTTCATGAAACTTGCATTCCCTGAGCTCCCTGAATGTCTTACAGTCAGCTCCACTGAACAGAGTCTCTTTACCAACTGTTCTTCTTATACAGGCTTGGGGAGAGGCTTTGTGAATCCTCTTATGTTTCAGGAGCTTCCTGGGCCTTGTGAGTTTTATTTCCTAGGTCTTATATATTTCATGTACTTCCAAATTTTTGAGAACCTACCCCTTAGTAGGTAACATTTTAGTTTGGAGGAAATAACTTCTTAGCATCTACTGATGAACCGGCCCCTTATGTTCCAATCATAGCAGTTGGGGAACATTGCTTTAAAATATAAGGCTTGGGGGACAGATTTCAGATTTAAAGTATAATAGTTATGTTTCTCAGATGCCCTCATCTAAAAATGACAGCTACATGGCTGGCTGCTTTCTTGTCAGAGGCCTTATGGCTCTGTGATGATTAGTGTTAGTAACTAACTTCATAGAATCTAGGATTTTCTGGGAGATAGGCATCGAGGCATGCCTGTGGAAGATTATCTTGATTGTGTTCATTGTGGTGGGAAGACCCAGCCATTGTGGATTGTGTCACAGGAATGTCCGCACTATGGGCCAGATGCCCAGGTTTCTGGGTTCTTTACAGAGGTGAACAGAGAATTAAAGGACTGGAGACAAAGAGAGGACTCAGAAGGGGTGCAAACATTTGTTGGAACAGAAAGTACCCTGTTAGGAAGGGTGTCTGTCATCTCTAATGCTGGAAGACCACCAAGTGGATTCTGAGCTAGTTCTTGGATAGGGGCCCCCAGGCCATGTCTCCCTTGATATTTTCCACATTTTGTTTCCTCACCCTAGACAGAAAAAGACACAACCAAATATGGTATTGTTTGGCTGGAATAGTCAGAAAAATATGTTATTGTACAAAAAAAAATGTCTTTACTTGATAGGTGGCCCTAGTATAGGTTTTGCTTGATAAGCCCACTCCAGATGTTGCCTGGGAAGGTTATCTCCTTCCCATGGCAGTGGCTGGGGAGGATGGTGTTTCTGTTGTATGAGAACATTATTTTTCTTCCTTTCTTGACTGCCTTTCCCCTTACTAACTCCTGACCGATGGTCCCATCTCATGGCAGGGACTCAGGACTGACAGATGGAGAGAGCAAAGATGGTGGATGTGATATGAAATACCTTCTTCAAGATGCCACTGCCCTGGCTTCTGCCAGCAAGACAGATTGACCAACCATGAACCATGAGCTAAAAGAAGCCCTTTCCCCTTCAGTTGCTTTTGTCAGAGTATCTTTTTAAAAATTATTTATATTTTTTTTGTGTGCATTGGTGTTTTGCATTTGTATGGCTGTGTGAGGGTGTTGGGTCCCTTAGAACTGGAGCTACAGACAGTTGGGAGCTGCCATGTGCATGTTGGGAATTGAACCCAGGACCTCTGGAAGAGCAGTCATTGCTCTTGACTGCTGAGCCATCTCTCCAGCCCCCTGTCAGGGTATCTTATCACAGCACCAGGAAAAACAATATAGGACCAGTGGGAGAAATCAAGAGGAAGGTAGTGGCACTGGCCCAGAGTCCTAAACTCAAGGAGCAGCAGTGCCAACCCTGGAGTCATTGGCTGTCAGGCTACTGCTAAACGAGAAATGGATCATATACTTTAGCTGAGGTTTCTGCACTTTGCTTCCTCGAGTACAATCCATGCATTTTGGGATTTCCAGGAGGATGTAAGACAATAAAGATGACCCATACATATCCAATACTGTGTGTTGACTAGTTTTATATTGACTTAACACAAGCTAAAGTCATCTGAGAGGAGGGAACCTCAATTAAAAAAATGCCTCCATAAGATCAGGTTGTAGGCAAGCCTGTAGGGCATTTTCTTAATGATTGATGGGGGATAGCTCAGCCTGTTGTAGGTGGTGCCATCCTTGGGCTGGTGGTCTTGGGTTCTATAAGAATGCAGGTTGAGAAGACTAGATAGCAAGCCAGTAAGAGCATCCCTCCATGGCCTCTGCCTTAGTTCCTGCCTCTAGGTTCCTGTCCTGTTTGAGTTCCTGTCCTTACTTCCTTCAGTGATGGACTACAATGTGGAAGTTTAAGCAGAATAAACCCTTTCCTCCCCATCTTTCTTTTGGTCATGGTGCTTTATCATGACCAAAAGCAATAGTTAACCCTGGCTATGACACTTGATCAAGACTGCTGCTTCCAGTTCTCAATGAGAATCTTAACCTTCCAATGTTTCTAGAAGTTACTTCCTGTTTTCCAAGAAGACCAATACTTCTTAAGGTGGAACATTTCAGGGCTTACAAAGTCCGGCTTTTTCTTCTGTGTATCACATGACCTTTGCCATATTGAGCAGAAATTATTATGTTGACATCCAGAATGTTTGGCCCCGTAGTCGTGGCAACAAAATAAGCAGAATAATAGTCTACAGTAATGGTAACAGAGGGGATGGGAGAGTCACAGGATCCTTCCTGGAGTTTTGTCCATTTCTTGCTCTTCAGATCTTGGGAGGTGTTAGACTATTTAGATGAGGCTTAGAGTGAAGGTGGGACTCTCTGGGAAGCTCCTGTAAGGTCATCACCCATGTTAGGATGTCATTGTTTTTGGTGACACTGCTGTCTTTGACCCCACAATCCTGTGAGCAACCCCTCACTCAGGCACCTGTGAATAACCCCAGTGAGCTCACTGGTTCATCCAGCTGAACTTGGGTGGAGCCTTTTCTCTGGTTTGCATGTCCTATCTGGAATAAATAGACTGTTCTTCATGCATCCCCAAGGGAAAGTCACACAGCAAAGCCATTTCCAAATATCCCTGTGGTGGGATGGTTATTTTTTTTCTCTAACTAGTAGCAGGTGTTTGGCTGTGTCCATTAAAAGCCATTTTGTGTTCCCCTGACAAACGAGTTTTTTATTTAGTGGTGTAGGATCAATAATGTGGTACCTCATGCGAACTATTAAAATGGAAAATGTCTGCGGGGCTGACAATTGTAGTATTGATATGTACAGAGTAATAAATTACGCCAAACAAAATGGGGCCACTGGCCTTATAAAAGGGCTGTGTGTGTGTGTGTGTGTGTGTGTGTGTGTGTGTGTGTGTGTGGTGTGGGATCATGTTTGGATTTGTTATAAGCAGCAGCCAGAGTATCCCGGGGCATTTGGAAAAACAGTTGATGGAACCTGGGCATCTTTCCATTTGGAGTGGGTATATGGTTGCTCGGCTGCCTCCATTCTTTGTTAGTTAAGACCTATTTGGATTAAATTTCTCTTCACACCTTCACAGGCCCTGATGGTGAAGTTTCTCTTCCAGTTGTAGAATCCATCCCTTAACAAGGATAACCATCTTCTTGTCTCATGTTTGGTGGCCATCATTTCTGTGTATTGCAAGGAATCTGGGATTTCAGCTGGTTAGTTCTTAAAAAGGGATTTCTTTGTAATTATGTGCTTATGAAATATATGCTTGTAAAAATGTGTTTATATGTGTGTTTCTGTATGCACACATACATGCATGTGCCAGTAGAAGGCAGAAGAAGCGCTGGAGATACAGGCAGTTGTGAGCCACCACACATGGGTGATACAAACTGAACTCCTGTCCTCTGCAGTGTTCCTGCCACTGAGGCCTGATTTCAACTCGTTAAGAGGATCTTGGGAAGCAGGAATTGGAATGGCTGTGGTACTGGCCCCAAAGGGACCTCAGAATCTATCATCCTCTATATCTGTATTGGTTAACTTGGGATGGTATTGAGTTGGGTGAGCACTTGGGAAATAGAATGGTGGTTAACCCTGGCCCATGCTCATTGTAAGGAACCTCAATAAACCCATCAGTTGATTACACTAGGAGAGCACAGGATTTTATTTTGGCCTGTCTGTGTCCTCTGTACCTGCGATGAATAGATGTTTCCTAACATCAACTCTGGGAGTCTCATACCACTGTCATGGACAGGAAATTCACCTTCTGAACTCATCCCAGACCCACAGGGGACTGCCTAATGTTAGATGAGATGCTCACTCTAAAGTTTTAACTTACTTTTTTGATATAGGCTTTTAGGGGAAAAATTTTGTGTTAGGTCAGTACTTAAGTGGAGCCTTACACAGGTCTGTGACATCTGCTAACATAGTCCACCTTTAGTAGAATACAATTTGAAGGATTTTTAAAACATTTATTTATTGTCTGCATGTGCATATGTGTGTGGGCACACATGTGTCACAGCATGTATGTGGGAGTCAGAGGACAACCTGGAGAAGTTGGTTTCTTCCCTTCACCTTGTGAGACCTGGGGATCTAAATTAAGTTTCAGTCTTGGCAGCAAGCACCTTTACTTCCTGACCTGTTGGGGTAGTACTATGATGATGATGGTGTTAATGATGATGATGATAATATAATAAAATGTGTGTGTGTGTGTGTGTATGTGTGAATGAGAGTGTGCAAATGCCATAATGATGATGATAATATAATAAAGTGTGTGTGTGAATGTGAGTGTGCATATGCCATAATGATGATGATGATAAGTGTGTGTGTGTGAATGTGAGTCTGCATGTACCATGAATTGTACTGGAGATCAGAAGATAATCTCAGGCATTAGTCCTTGCTTTTCACCTTGTTTGAAACAGTCTATTTACAGTCAGCTGTTCTGTACACTGGACTAGTTGGCGTACAAGCTTCTGGGGATTTTGTCTCTGCCTCCCACCTCAAAGCAGGAGTGCTGGTGTTGTTGACATGTGCACCACCATATCAGGCTCTATGTGAGTTCTGGGCATTGAACTCAGCTCCCCATGCTTGTTCCACTCCAGGCCATGAGTGGAAGAATGTGAACAAAGCCCAACATCATAGGGCAGAGTGGCTCACGTCTGTTATCCTAGCACTTGAAAGGCAGAGGCAGGAGGATTATTACAAGCCTGAGAACAGCATGGGCTACAGAAGTGATACCCTGACAAAGCAAAGCAACAATGAAAAAACAAAACCTAAACTAGAAAAAAAGGTGATTTGATACCCATAGGGATAATTGCATCAGATGTCACTATCGCCCTACGTTCATCCCCACCAGCACCCACTGATTGTTGTTCCATCTTCTGCCCCTTCCAACCTCCACTCCATTGGCAAAAACCAGAGACTCTCCTGCAGAGTTGGGCTTAATGTCTCCTATTCATTCCCTAAGTGTTGGAAAGGGTAATTGGGAGGTAATTGCATTACTACACAGTTTGTAGTTAACCTTCTATTTTGGCTCTTAATGTGCGTATCTTTGCTCCAGGAGTACATTAGGGGTAATTATAGGCATTTCCCTGCCAGATCCAGGAAAAGCCCTTGCAACGAGTACAACAGCCACCAGGAAGAAAATCTTAGTAGAAGTGAGCTTGAACTAGATTCCAAAAGGCAAATGAATGAAGGTCAACTTGGCATGAACTTTGGCCAAGTAGAGCTGGAGATAGGAGTGACATAAAAATAATTTAAAATTATGTGCATCTCTCTCTCTCTCTCTCTCTCTCTCTTTCTCTCTCTCTCTCTCTCTCTGTGTGTGTGTGTGCAAATTGGAGCATGTGATTGTGGTACCCAAGAAGCCAGAAGAAGATATTGTGTTCTCTGAATCTTGAGTTTTAGGTGATGATGAGCTACTTAAAGTGGAATTAAACTTGTGCCTCTTAGAAGATAAAATGCTTTTAACTACAGAGCCATCTCTCCAGGCCCACTTTCCTCCCCCAATATTTTTGAGACAGATTCTCTTGTAGTCTAGGCTGGCTTCCAACTCACTAGGTAGCCAAGGTTGAATTGATCCTCTTGCTTCTATTACCTGAGTTATAAATATGTGCTACTAGTAGAGCATTTGCTAGAATCCCCCAGTATGGTGCTAGGAGCATTGCTCAGAGGTAGAGAACTTGCACAGAATCTGCTAGTGGGGGTTCTTGACATGTAACTCAGTGGTAGAGCACTTTTTAGAACAACCCAATGAAGGACTTTGGGTATGCATGGCTCAGTGGTAGAACACTTGCCTAGTATGTACAAGGCCCTGTCCTCTACCTAAAAACACATACACACACACACACACACACACACACACACACACACACACACAAACGCCACCCCTACAACTACTACTGCTGCTGCTGAGTTATCAATATTGCTGAAACATTGTGAATATTTTCTAAACACTCTCTTACTGCCCTTTCCAATATGTCCAATATTAATTTTCTTGATGACCAAGAGGCAAATGAAAAATGGATTTTTCCATTGAC
Organism: Phodopus roborovskii; assembly: GCF_943737965.1. Classification (NCBI taxonomy): domain Eukaryota; kingdom Metazoa; phylum Chordata; class Mammalia; order Rodentia; family Cricetidae; genus Phodopus; species Phodopus roborovskii. Next base: position 8,936,467 of record NW_026126598.1, on the reverse strand, counting down.
CATCAACGATTCACTTCCATTGTTTTCTATCTCCCATTGTAATTCTAGCTGGGAGGACATTTTGTTGTTCCCTGCCCAACAATTTGGTAAGTTAGATGGAGGGCCAATTGTTTACTGGGATTCACCCCCACCCAAGATGGGATCTTGCTATTATAGTAAGCTTTTTTGTTGGATTATATTTGAATCACTAGCCCCCAAATAATGACATGAAAACTCATTATTAATTATGCAAGCTTGGCCTTTAGCTTAGGTTTGTTTCCAACTAGCTCTTATCTCTTAATTAACCCATATTTTTAAATCTACATTCTGCCTTGTGACTCGGTTACCTCTCCTCAGTCGGGCATATCCAACTTGCTCTGAGTCTACTGGTAAAATCCTAGATTCCTCCTCCTCTTCTCTCTCCCTGGAAATCCTGCCTATCCTATCCTGCATAGATATTTGTCATTCAGCTCTTTATTAAACCAATCAGAAGGTACCTTGGCAAAGACATAGCTTCACAAAGTACAAAAAGAGTATCCCACAACATACTATTTAGTCTATGCTGGCCTCAAACTGGGACCTTATGCCTTGAAGTCCTGAGTGCTGGAACTGCAGGTGTGTTTGGGCTAGCCTGCTCATTCCATGTATTTCAAGTATTCCTTTTATTAATTCTTTGAGACTTTCATAAATATATTTTGATAATATTTACCTCTCACTTCAAGTCATCCCAGATATACCTCCATTTTCTTGCCTATTTAACTCTATATTATCTTGTTTTTTTTTTCTCCACTTGGACATGGGGGTAGCCCCTGGAGTGTGGTTGACCAATCAGGGGAAACACCCTTAAAGAAAACCCCCTCTCCCAGGGGCTATCAATTGGCAATAACTCCTCAGTTAGGGTGAAACTTCTTATTCACTATGAGTTTTTGTTTGCCTTGAGATTGCATAGGTCTTGTGCATGCTGTTACAACCACTGTGAATTCATATGTGCAATTCCCCTGTTGTGCTTGGAAAACACTGCTTCAGTGTAGTCAATCACTACCTCTGGTTCTTACAGTCTTTCTGCCCTGTCTTCCATGATAATGACACCTGAATTTTGGGAGGAGATATGCTATAAATGTACTGTGGTAGCTTGAATGTGATGGGTTCCCATAATCTCACAGGGAATGGCACTATTAGGAGGCATGGCTTTACTAGAGTAGGTGTGGCCTTGTTGGAGGAAGTGTGTCACTGTGGGGTGGGATTTGAGGTGTTTTTTGCTCAAGCTACACTCAGTGTGACACTCAGCTCACTTCCTGTTGCCTGTGGATCAAGACATAGGACTCTCAGCTACTTTTCCAGCACCATGTCTGCTTGCATACAGGCCATGTCCTGCCATGATGATAATGGACTAACTTTTGAACTGTAAGCCATCCCAATTAAATGTTTTCTTTTATAAGAGTTGTTGTGGTCATGATGTCTATTCATAGCAATAAACCCTAACTAAGACATATACCACTTAGTGATTACTTTGGCAGCACATATACTAAAGTTGGAACAATACAGAGAAGATTAGTGTGGCCCCTGGGCTAGGATGATACTCAGATTCATGAAACATTCCATAATTTTTCCCTAACCCAGAAGTTACCTTTGATTGATAGTCACTTGCAGATCAAAACTTAGTTTTCTTCAAGGGAGTCTCACTAGGGAAACAAACAACTTTTCTTTTCTTTTCTTTTTTTAGCTTTTAAGTTTATTTTTTAAAATTTCATTTTGCTTTCCGATCACAGTTCTCCCTCCTCCTGCTCCCCTTTACCTCTCCCAGCCCACTCCCATACCCTTCTTCCACAGGGTAAGGGCTCCTATGGAGGTGGGGGTTGACAAAGCCTGACTAATTAAGTTGAGGCACTGTGTTAAAGCTGAACATGGATGGCATCCCACCATAGGGAATGGGCTTCAACAAACTAGCTCATCCTCCAGGGATAGATACTAGTCCTGAGGTCAGGTGCCCCTTAGATAGATCCAGTTACACAATTAACAATTTATTTTTAAAAATTTTATGTACATTGGTGTTTTGCCTGCATGTTTTTCTGTGTGAGGGTGTCAGATCTTAGAATTACAGACAGTTGCTAGCTGCCATGTGGGTGCTGGGAATTGAACCCAGGTTCTCTGGAAGAGCAGCCATTGTTCTTAACCTCTGAACCATTTCTCCAGCCCACAGGAAATAAACAACTCTTAAAGGTAGGCCTAACATCCAGCAGTAGATGGCTAACACAAAACAAATACAATGGCATCTTTGGAGGTTCTTTGTCTCATAATGTTGTGTCATGGCATCTTATTTCTGCTTTACTTCACCTTGCACGTCCGTTGAGTGTATATTATGGCTTCTATTTTTGTGTTTATACGGGATTCCTTTGCGAATGAATGTATGTGTCTCTGTGTCTATGTGTGTTTCTTGTGCTTCTTCTTGGGCTCGTTTTCTTCTTTTTGTTTTGTCATATTCTGATTTGTTTGTTCATTTTTGTTTTGCCTTTTAAAATTCTATTATTATTCCTCAGATGCCTGTTTGTTTTCTAAGGAGAGGCAGGAAGGGTGTGGATGTGGATAGGAGGGGAGATGGATAGGCAGGGAACTGGAAGGACTAGGGGGAGAAGAAACTAATCAGAATATGTTGTATAAAAACCCATTTCAATTAAAAAAGAAATCTATTCTTAGCAACATTTTAAATATGATTCACTCTTTCAGGACAAAGATCATGGAGTAATTCCATTGTATTAAAATATAACTGAAATTTTGGTGTTTTTTAGTTATAGGTTTTAGTTTATGCTGATTCTAATTTTTCCAACCATATATTTTTCCAATGATATCATATTCAGTGTCATCTCATCACTTTTGCCTGTTTACAAAGTATTTTCTTTGCTGAGAAAAAGATGTCCCGTTAAGGCTGAGTATTCAGAGCCTCTTGTTCTTTGCAGGTTGACTCGTTGTGGGTCGCCATATTAGTTGCTGTTTACTCTAAGAATAAGCTTCTTTGATGAGGGCTGGGAGAAGCACTAATACATGACTGTACTAGTAAGTCATTAGGAGTTGGCTTAATACTATAATCATTTAGTAGAATCAATCTGTGGTAGGTTCTTCCCTAGGGTATATAACATATTTGGGTCCATTAATGATTTTTGGCCCCATTAATGATGCCAAGTATGGGTTCCATGTTTTGGAGCGTCTTTAAATCCAATTAGAAAGTGTGTAGTTACTCCCATAACATTTGTGCCACTATTGTACAAGTGGCCCTAGCTTACCAGGCTAGTTATTACTGTAGTCATAGGATTCACATTGAGTAAGATTGATGATTACTTTACTCCTCTAATAGGGTACACAGCATCTTCCAGCGCTATGAAGGCTAGATGGTATGGATCAAGCTTCTAAGACAGTACTAGCTTTAGGACTCCATGTTTTATGATTCAAGAATGTGGCATCTTTAGCAACAGGATCATACTGTAATGTTCTGGAGGGTAGCCAATATCATCAACAATAGCCTATTTGGAAATCTACGGGACCCTATGGCCAATAAGCCTAATAGAGGTAACTCATTCACAGTCCCGGGATTTTTATTTGTTTACATGTGATGTCTAGTACAGGCATTGTTACTCTATTCTAAGGTAAATCAGTTTATACTCTTTTTATACATGTATGTATATAATTTAAGAAACTTGTATAGTAGTAGTCCCCATATGAGTTTTTCAAAAGGTCTTTCTTTAGTGCTAGATGTTCTGTTCCATGTATTCCTTCCTCTAGTCTTTCCTTCCTTCCTCTACCTCATTTAAACTATCCCGTTCCAAGAGTCCCTTTTACCTCTATATCACTGTGGATTCCACCTTCTTTATGTTGAAAGCCTCCATCTCTCCATTCCAGGCCCTTTGCTAGTTTCCTGATTTTCTTATAGCCCAGACCAGTTGTTTCTCAAGGGCCCTAGAGATATTGATTAAGATTAATGATCCTGTAAATAGGTGTTTAAAATAAATAAAAAAAGATGAAAACATGGGTGAGGGAGAAACTACAGCGGGTTAATAAATGAGGTGTTCGGAGGCAAGTGCCTCCAAGATTATTTTAGCAATTAGCGGGAAGCATTTTGTCACAAACAAAATAAATCTGTAATCAGAAAATAATTTGTAATCAGCTTTGCAAGTCAAATGGCTTTCCCATCCGTCGAAGGCAGCTTGAGAATTAAATGATCCAGTCAAGAATGATACTTTCAGGGGATAAATGCTCAGGACAGATTGTCTAGGCAATTTGTCAATAGTTAGGTTCTGGGCTGTATAAGAAAGCTATCTAAGCCTGAGCATGCTTGTGTTGCCAGCTAGCAGCATTCCACCAGGGAGGATATTACAGGAAGTGCTCCCCACCCCCAAGAAGATGTCTAACTACACTAGGAATATAAAAACTGCTGTGATGAATACATCCTGGAATTCAGTAAATGTTCACAGGAAGAGCTTTGTAAGCCTACTGTAAGAGGTTGGGGTTATGGCTTGGTGGTAGGATGTTTGTCTAGGATCCCCCAGGGATGGGTTCTAGAGTACTTATCTAGAATCTTTGTTTCTTGACATCTTGCTAGCTGATTTACCTGGAAGATGTTTTTCAAAGCTCCCTTTAATGACATTGAGGTAGTGATACAAAGAGTGGGAAGTAAGACCTGACCCAGTGAAGACACTTCTCCAGAAGCTGAGCCCCAAGTGACCAAGACCTCAGTGTTATTTTCCTAAAGGTACACATGATTTTAATGCATCAGGTGAGTTGCTGTATATGCACAGCTAACCAATGTTTTAGATGCTTCTAAGAACAAGGTCTTTGTCCAAGTTAGTTTTAACTGTCAAAGTAACACAGCCTAGAGTCACCTAAGAAGGGAGTCTCAATGTAGGAACTATCTAGATCATATTGGCTTGAAAGCATGTCTGTGTAGGGTTGCTTTGTCTGTTAATTGATGTAGGAGATCCCACCCTACTGTGGGTGCCACCATTTCTTAGGTCAGTGGTCCTAAGCTGTATAATAAAGCTAGCTAAGCCTGAACCTGCTTGTATATCAGTCAGGAGTGTTCCTCCACAGTTTCTGCTTCAAGTTCTGCCTTAAATTCTTGTCCTGATTTCCCTCAATGTTGGATGGAAACCTATAATTTTAAGCCAAACACTTGAACCTAGAACAGTCTTCATGCATGCTTTGATTTCTTTGGAGACCAAACTGAAGGATGAGATAGGTTTCTGCAGATGAGTAGTCGTTCAGGCAGACTCTATTAAGAATCAAGTTCTCAATAATTTCCCTAAATGTAGCTATTGACCATAAAGATTCAACTCAGAGGGAACATAATGAGTGTGTCTATCTTAGTCAGGGTTTCTGTTGCTGTGAAGAGATACCATGATTATGGCAGCTCTTATCAAGGAAAACATTTAATTGGATCTGGCTTAAAGTTCAGAGGTTTAGTCCATTATTGTCATGGCGGGAAGCATGGCAGCACACAGGTGGACATAGTTCTGGAGAGGTGGCTGAGAGTTCTACATCTGGATCCTGGGCAGCAGTAATAGATTGTGACACACTGTTCAGGCTTGAGCATTTGTACTTCAAAGACCACCCCTCCAACAAAGCCACACTTACTCCAGCAAGGCCACACCTTCCAATAGTGTCACCTCCTGTTGACCAGTCACTCCAACACATGACACTAAGGGGGCCATTCCTATTCAAACCACCACAGTGCACCAGTCACTTACCCCTTTTCATTTGCAGATAAAATGGAAAATGCAAATCAAAGAGGACATCTGGGCTGGTGAGATGCTCAGTTGGTAAAGAACTAGCTGTGCAAACCTGAGCTTGAGCTCCCAAATCCATGTAAAAAGCTGGGCATGGTAATGTGTCTTTGTAACCCTTCAGTGGGAGAGGTGGAGACAGGAGAATTCCTAGGGATTTGTCAGCCAACCTAGCCTAATGGGCAAGCCCCAAAACCCAGTGAGAGACCTTGTCTCAAAATTCAAGATGGATGGCACCTGAGGAATGATGCCTGAAGTGCTGACCTCTGACCTTTGGTCTCTACACACAGGCACCCACTTGCATACACATACCTCACGCCACACATAGAAGCACACACACACACACACACAGTGTATTCAAGATATTCAGTGTGCAGGCTAAATACAAGATGACTCTTTAAGCTTTTTTTTTTTTTTTTTTTTTTTGCACTTATTGACCCATTTTATGTGGATCAGTGTTTTGCCTGCATGTAAGTATGTATAGCATGTGGGTGCCTGGTGCCCCTCAAGGTCAGAAAAGGACTTTGGATCTCATGGAATTGAAGTAATAATGGTCGTGAGCTACTATGTGGATGCTGAGAACTGAACCCATGTCGTCTGCAAGAGCAGCAAGTCCCCTTAACTGCTGAGCCGTCTTCTCAGTCCCCAAGGCAAGATGACTCTGAAGCCGGTCCTCACTGTAAGTAGATGTGGGCAGCAGCAGGTTGCTAGTCACACCTTCACTAGCGTTTTCTCCCCCAGGGTCTTAAATATTTAGAATGCTTGCTTAGGCCGCACAGATCCAGGAAATAAAATAGAATTATTTTAATAAAGGAGATGCTGGGACATGCCCCTGTGATTTAGAAAGCCCATTTCATGGTGTGTGTCGGAGCAAGAAATTATGAATTTGGAAAGTCTTTTCTCTCCAGCTGAGGCTGCATTAATGACATTAGAATATTAAATATAATGGTCTTCCACATTCATTATCCTTGTGTTCGTCTGGATCCCTTGTCTTCATGGAAGAACCGCGTCCAAGGCCATAAATGATTAATGCACATAAGACTGAAGACGAAAAAGCATGGTCTTGCAGCTGGCTGTTTGTTTTGGATCTTAGTCAGTGCTTGGATCTTCCTTGCCTCCCTCATTTCATTTTGAAAGGGTTTGACTAATTCCTTCCCATCACTCACTAACTTTATTACTTCCACAGGTCTGAATTTACATTCTACCCCAAGTCAATAAAAGGAAACTCGTACTCTGGTGCATTAGATCCAGTTCCTCTCATCTAACTCCATTTTGGTACCCACAGCCCATAACCATTTATTACAGATTTCAAAAGGGGGAGTTTAGAGTTTCATGTCGTGGAGAAACTTATTGTTCCAGTTTGACCATAACCGGCTGTTGGTGTGTGTCAAATGCTCTTACTTCACATATAAGAACACGTATGTGCCCAGAAAGAACAAACGCCAGTGAGGTTTGCAGGTTTGCAAGTCTAGAATTTTGAATGTAGAGGCAGAAGGATCAGGAGCTTAAGGTTATTTGTGGCTACATACCAAGTTTCAGGTTAGCTTGGGCCACATGAAGCCCTGTCTTAAAAATAGCAACAGTACCATCACCACCACCATTAATCATTACCACTACAACCACCACCACCACAACTACCACCAAAAAAAAAATATGATGAGCGTCCAGCTCACACCTATAAACCAAGGACTAAGGAAGCTGAGGCAGGAGGATCATGAATTTGAGTCAATTTGGATACATAGTGATTCCTTTTCTCAAATAAAACAAAAAATCTCACTACCACCTGTAGTGAGAGATTCATCCAGCCGCACCTGTGGCACTGACCACTCCCATTTGGGCGTGGTCACAGGTTTGTAGGTGAGCTTGTGGTATTTGGTCTGGGGTCCAGGACAGGCTTGATCTCTCTTGCTTCTGACTGGGCCATTGAGAGCAGCCTAGGTGTGGATGCTTGGGGCAGAAGCTTGCAGGTCATTGGTTTCTCGTGTAAGTGATGACTTCTCCCAGAATAAAATATATAACCCATATTTATCCTTGTCCCGTGTATCTTAATCTATACATCATCAACCAACACCATTACAACAGCAACACTCCCCCCTCCAAAAGTGCCATGGTTGGATTTTGTCAACTTGACAGGAACCTAGTCATATCTGGGAAGAGGGAATCCTAATTGAGAAAATGTCTCCATAAGATTGGCCTGATGGGCAAGTGATAGGCGATGCTCTTCTTATATATGTTTCTGTTACTGTTTAAAGAATAAAACACTGATTGACCAGGAGAGGCAGGAAGATAGGCGGGGTGAGGAGATGAGGAGAATGCTGAGGAGAGGAAGGCCGAGAGAGGCTGGAGACACCATGTAGCAGAGGAAGGAGTAACATGTCTCAGGTAAGATAAAACCATGTGGAAATACTTAGATTAATAGAAATGGGTTAATAATTAAGAGAGAGCTAGTCTGTAAGAAGCCAACAGTTTATAAACTAACATAAGCCTTGGTTTATTTGGGGCCAATTGGCTGAGGGACCAGGCTGGAAAGAAACTCCAGAAACAGGAAAGCCCGTGGGGCATTTTCTTAATCACCGATTGGTACAGGAGAGTCCAGCTCACTGTAGGAGGTGCCAGCCCTGGGTAGGGGGTCCTGGATGGTATAATAAAGCAGTCTGAGAAGGCTATGAGGAACAAGCCAGTAAGCAGACTCCTCCGTGGCTTCTGCATCGGTTCTGAGTGCCTGGCCTTGACTTCCTTTGATGGTGGGTCATGACATGGAACTATAAGCTGAAGTCAAAGTTTACCTCCTCATGCAGCTTTTGGTCATGGTGATTATCATAGCAATGGAAAGACGCAAAGCCACACAAAATAGAGAAGTTTGATAACATTTCTGTAAGCTGCTGGTGGGCCTAATGGTATGTCTTTATTACATTTTAATAATGAATTGTGTGTTGTGTGCATACTATGTATGTGCTCCTGCCTTGACATGTGTGCAGAAATCAGGGGACAGCTCTTAGGAGTTGGTTCTCTTGTTTCACCACATGGGTCCCAGGGATTGAACTCAGGTCCTCAGACTTGGTGGCAAGCACCTTACTCCTTGAACCATTTCTCTGGTCCTAAGTTTACCACCTTCCTGGGTCTCCAGTGGCTCTGGCTGTCTGCAAGCCATACAGGGGGCTCAGGGATGCATCTTTCATGATTCATCACCCAGGTTGTGGTGGGCTTTTCAGGAACGCAGCTGTTTTTGAGGCATTTCTGTTTTTGGAAGTGACCCCTCAATCGTAAATAACCGCACTAAGATGGACTTGGCTGTAATCTATTAGGTCTCTTGCTGGTGTGAATAGGTGTTTGCTTATTTCCCCCAGGAAAAGTCATACACAGGTATGAACAGAGGAAAACATGACCCATAATCCAGGGAGGACGTCCTCCAGAAATCCTAGCCTCAAGTTACCAAGACCACATTTCACAAAGTGGATGCAGAAGCTTCATCTCTTAGTAAACACTTTCTTTACACACTGGAGAAGGAATGTTCAGCCACCTCAGGATCACTTTCCCACGGGAACCCCTGTCTGCTACTTGATTCTTGTCTGAAAATCCGTTTTACCCCGTGGGTTTGTCATAAGCATCTATGTTGAAGTGATGGTGTCTTTGTCTATTTCTATTTTCATAAGCACTGTACTTGGGTGGTATCTGTGTTACTCTTCAGATTCCCTCAGAGCTCAAGGCTCACTTTCCAAGATGATGCCAGCGGTACTTGCCATGGAACTTGTGAGGTGGGATCTAGTGGGAGGACCTTAGGTCACTGTGAGTGTGCCACCAAATTCCACAGGAAGACTGCCTCCCTCCCCCCTCCACAAGAACTGGGTTTCTTTGTGTAACTGCTCTGGTTGTCCTGGAACTCACTGGCCTTGAACTCAGAGATCCACTTTCCTCTGCCTCCTGAGTGCTGGGACTAAAGGTGTGCGCCGCCACTGCCTGGCGGAAGATTGCTTTTGAAAGTCTCTTATTCTCTGTCCTTAACTCAAGATAAAATCACTTTTATGTGACTGTTCAATGCTTTACCCTAAATGGGACATCTACATCCCTCACTACAAGGCTCAAGAAACAATACAATGCAGAAGCCAGGGGCAGGGTGCAAAAAGAATGTAAGAGCTGGTAAAGGGGTGGGTGCTGCAGAGAACCGTCATCTGGGTATGATATGGCCATGGACTCACAGCAGCTACCTACACAAGACTTTCATCAGATTGGGCCTCTGAAATCTGTCATATGTAGGGGTGGAACTCACAAGCTTCTCTCAAGGAACTATATGCAGTTAACATTTGCTGGGAAAGGGAGAGATATTTTCTTTAATCTGGTAGCCACGGGTGAGGGTTCCATGCTCCTGTGAATAACTCCTCATCCATGCTCCTTCAAGCAATCCTAATGAAACTCACGGAGTCACCAAAAGGAAAAAAAATGACCAGTTGTGAAGAGGAAGGGGGTCGAGTGGGGATACCCGTGGGCACAAGAAAGGGGCCATGATGGTGAATCTGACCTAAACACAATAGGTATATATATGAAAACATGAAACCCATTATTATGTATAATCAATATGAGCTAATAAGAGAAACTACAAAGGAAGCACTTGCTTGCTTCTGATACACACTCCCATTGCCATTTGGCCCTTCAGTGACATGATCAAAGGACACTTGCTTTCTCTGCCTGTATTAAGACTTCTGGGCAGTGGTGGTGCACACTTTTAGTCTCAGCACTCGAGAGGCAAAGGCAGGCAGATCTCTGTGAGTTTGAGGCCAGCCTGGCCTACCGAGCAAATTCCAGGGCAGGCTCCAAAGATACATAGAAAAACCCTGTCTAAAAATAATAATATTAATAAAAAAGAATAGAATCCACCACTAGATGGAGATGGTGACACTCCTCTGACTCTTCCTAAGGGTTAATTCAGTGGCACAGGTCAGGGACCTCTCTCAGGGGCCACTCCTAGGAAGGCGGATTCACCTTAAGATAATGTACTTCCTTTCCCAGAATTCCTGCCTCCTTGGAGGTGACATCCTTAGGAGATGAGCTATGGTGAGGTTCATTTGGGCCTGCTGTGAACTCCAAACTAATATGGGCTGCTTAGCTCTTTTTCTAAAGCTGTGTTCCTGGGCACATGGCTGCCTACTGAGGTGCCTGGCCACCATGCCACCTAAGCTGAAGCAGTTTCTGCTTTCTCTTCTCCATTCTCCTCCTCCCTTCGAAGCAGCCTGGAGATGCATAGCTGGTTGGTCCCGGGCTTTCCCTTTTAAACCCTCATCAGTAATCTTCAAGCGTCCATCTGTATCTGCCTTTACATTTTTTTATTAACGAAACTAAGAACCCCACAAATGGACCCAGATTTTCTAGGTGTCCTTGAACTCCTGAAGATTTCTGGTAATGTGTCTTTCCTAACTTTTAACTCTTTAATTGACAGAGAAAGTGAATCTCTTCATGCACTTCTAGATGACATCACTAGGACCTTGAACCTCTGAAACTCTGAGTTGAATAAACACCTTTTTTTTTTTTTTTTTTATTGTAAATAGCCTGTCTTAGTTAGGGTTTCTATTGCTGTGAGGAGACACAATGATCATGGTTACTCTTATAAAGGAAAACCATTTAACTGGGCTAGCTTACATTTTCAAAGGTTCAGTCTATTATCATCATGGCCGGACATGGTGGGGTGCAGGCAGACATGGTGCTGGAGAAGGAGCTGAGAGTCCTACACCATGCAAGCAATAGGACTTGGTCTGTGATCATGAGCATATATGAGACCTCAAATCCAGCCTCCGCAGTGACACACTTCCTCTAACAAAACCACACCTACTTCAACAAGGCCATACCTCCTGATAGTGCTACTCCCTATGAGATCATGGGGGTTGATTACATTCAAACTACCACATAGCCTGTCTTAGATATTTCATTATAGTGATGAAAAACTGAAAAAAAAATCTCCACAAGTTATGGACCAATCTGTCAGGTTATGACCAATCTGTCAGGTTAACCTATAGTCTTATTCATGAACATCTGGTGGTTTGCCATGGCTGGTGAGTGAAGTTCAGGTGTTTTGTTACAGTAATGTGAAGTTCATATAGACTACGTAAGCAGCACGTTGTATAATCCCATGCCAACCAGGAAGCAGAAACACAACAGGAAGTGGCAGAGGGCATGGCATATTTTTCAGAGGCCCATCCCTAGTGACTTACTTTCTCTGACAAAATCCCTTTAAATGTGGAATCAATGCATGGATAAAACCACTGATCAGGTCAGAATTGTCATGATCTGTCTGTGGAAATTTTGTCACACCTATATGCAGAGACAGGTGTTGTCAATATCTCAGGCACATCTGTCTATCATCATCTGTTTGTCTACTATTTATCATTTATCTATATATCTATCTGTGTCTATCTATATCTGTCATCTATATATCTATCTACCTATTTATCTGCCTATCATCTATTTTCTCTCTATCATTTATCTATGTATCTATCAGCTACCTACCATCATCTATATATCTATCTATGTCTATCATCTATCTGCCTATCATCTATGTATCTATTTGTCTATCAGCTATCTATTATCTACCTAACATCTATCCAGTATCTGTGTGTCTGTCTTGTTTATCATCTAATGATCATGTGTCTATCATATGACTATCGTCTCTGTCATCTACCATCTCTCGATCATCTGCCACATCTATCTATCTATCTATCTATCTATCTATCTATCTATCTATCTATCTGCATGTATCTATCATTTATGTACCTGTTCACACATCTATCTTACTAATGTTCACATATACACTTTGCTGAGAAGAGCAGGTTCATACTGAGGTCTGTCTCATCACCAGTCAGTGCTTTTGCTCCAACTCAGGGTTAGCAGCGATTTTCTGTAAAGAGCCCTAAAGTGAATACTTTCGTTGCTATGGTCTCAATAGTTCCTGCTTAGTGCTGCCCTAGCAGTGCCGAAGCAGCTGTTCACAATACATAAACAAACACGCATGGACATCTTCTCGTAAAATATTATTTATCCCCAAAGGCAGGGAACCATAGTCACAGGCTGAGGATTTGACAGTCTGCTTTGTCTTGTTACATTTCTAGGGAGGATTCTGGGTAGAAGAAAGTGTAGGTAGGGAGAGATGGATATGTGCCATGCATGATGGCTTTGAGAGATGAAAGGTAATTGCATGAGATAGGAGCAGATGGTGTTCATGTGAGGTATGGGGATTGAAGAATAGGTAAATGTTGGGAACCTGATGGGGGATTAAGTGTTATAGATATAGTTGATAGGCAAAGTTCTACCATGTGGCCCAGGCTATTCTAGGCTTTGAGAACATTCAATGGAGGAGTAAATAAAGGCAGGTTTTGAGACTGGGAGTTTGGGTCAGTGAAAGAGTTCTTGCCTTCCCAAGCACAAGGCCCTGGGTTCAACCCCAGCACTGATAAATGAAAGGCCAATAAAACATTAAAAAAATCCAGTCCTTGTCTTCAAAACAAGTGGCAATATGGAACAGAGAGAAAGCTCTGGAAGGAAATGATACAGAGGGAAGATGAAATTTTTCAAGGCTTTACTATTCATATCTGGGTTTCTGGAAACTTCCATCTTTTCTAGGAAAGGGCCTGTCTTTCTCAGTTAATCCTTGGAAATTCACTTCCAGACCCTCCTGGAGGCATGGCTCCTAGATCATTCCAGATCCAATTAGGGCCATAAGATTAATTAGTACAGATGGTATTAGAAGGTTTAAGAACTGAAGTTTGATCCCACAGGGGTGAGGCTTTATGGGGGAGATTGGCCTTCCTCTTTTTCTGTTTTTGCTCCCTGGCTGCCATGAGGTACCTTTCTTTGCTGTGTTTTCCCATGATGATGTTCTGCCTTACCACACAGGCTTAAGAGCACTGGGGTCCAGGTGACCACGGACTGAAACCTCTGTCGCTGTGAGCTAAAATAAACCTTTTCATTCCTGCTTTTTCAGTTCCAAGCATGTGCATGAGCACTTGTGTGTGTGTGTGTGTGTGTGTGTGTGTGTGTGTGTGTGTGTGTGTGTGTGTGTACGCGTGCACGCACACACATGAGGAGGTCCAAGGTTGGTACTGTGAATCATCTTCAGTTACTCTCTCACTTTATTCAATAAGAACATTTCTCCATCAAAGCCAGAATTCACTGATATGTCTAGTTTTGTTAGCTAGATTTTTCTGGGGATGCCCCATCTCTGCTTGCTAAGGCTGGACTTACACAAGTTGCTATGACCACCCAGCATTCACTTGAACATTGGTCATCTAAACTCTGGTCTTCATGCTTGCTAAGCAAATGCTTAACCGCTGAGACATCTCTCCTACCCACCTTTTCTCTTTTTAAGGGAATTGGATAAGTTCCCCTTTTATGTGGCATGTGTATGTCTATTGCTGTGGTTCTTGTTCAGGTCTTGGTAAAGCAGCCATATTGTTGAGGCATCATAGCTGTCATTTCTAGAAGACATAATCTCACATATTTGCTGATCCTCAGGATCTTACAGTCTTTCTTCCGAAATATTACCTGAGTCTTAGGAGCAGGAGTTGTGCTGTAGATGTATTCATTATGGAAAAGGACCCTATAATTAGTCTTCTCCACATTTTGATCAGTTGTGGTGAAATGATTCATGCGAGAAAGTTATCAACAACCATATTGATCAAATCAGACCTAAAATAAAGGTTGGGGCAAGATGGCATTACCTTAGTCATCTCAGTGTTTATTTACTTATTTATTTTTGTCATGGTCTCTATGACAAAGAGAAGTGATGGTTATTCTTGATTGTGCACTCAATTGGACGAAGAACTGCCCACGGGACACAAGCTGCTTTGTTTATCATATCTTTCATGTCATAATAAAAGTAAATCCGTGAAACTAGAAACAAAACAAACCTTCCTTCTTTTTTAAAATGATTGTCTCATGCATTCTCTCACAGTGGCGGAAAGATGACTAATGGATTCCTATACTAAAACATTAATTTGGAGAGTATTAGCCGAGATCTTCCCTTCTCAGAGCTCCACAGAGAGGTAAGACTAATTATTGAGCAAAGAATCAGTACGAAACAAATGTCTCCCATCCTATCCTACTATAGTTACTCTGTTGTGTGCTGTTGTATTTCCTTCTAACTGAGACTTTTCCTCCTGTAAGGAGGATAGAAGCTCATAAAACTCAGCAAGTAAACAAACTTCACATGTGTGGGGAAAAAGCTGAAACTAACAAGATGCACACAAACCATCCCCAAGGTTGTGGAAACAGCAAATAACTGCTTGGGGTTGGCATTCTACCACCTAGCTAGCACCTGAAAATCAAACAAGGAGCCCCAGGGATGCAGGTCTTATGAGTTCTGACACTTTCTAGGGTAGGCTTTTGGTAATGTCTATGAGTCATCTCTGCTCTTCTAGGGTATTCCATATCCATGCCCCTGTTAGTAATTCAAAGACATTTATTGGTTTGTCAAGTTGGATTTTGGTAGAATCATTAACTTTGGTTTGTTGTGAATTCTGTATCTGTGGTGAATATATATACTCACGTCTCTGGGGAAAGTCTCACACAATGTGCATATGTGTGTGTATCTGAGCGGGTAAACCAGAGGCCAATATTGGGTGCCATTCCTCAGATACTGTCTATTTTTTTTAGACAGTCTCTTTCAATGAGCTTGGAACTCACCACAAGCACCATGGATCTGCCTCTTTGTCCCCCAAGTGCTAGGGTTACAAACTTGGACCACATGTTGGCTTATGCCTTTAATTCCATAACTTGGGAGGCAGAGGCCAGCCTTGTCTATAAAGCAAGTTCCAGGATAGCTAGGGCTGTTACACAGAGAAACCTTGTCTCAAAAGAAAACTTAAAAAAACAGAATGAAACAAACAAACAAACAAACAAAATATCTCAGATCCTTGTTCCTACAGGATATCCTAGTTAGTGTTAACTCTTGACACAACCTAAAGTCACCAGATCAGAAGGGCCTTTGGGGGCGTCTTTTGGGATTTGCCTTGATTGTTACTTGGTGTGGGAGGTTCCAGTCAACTGTGGATGGCACCATTCCCTAAGCAAGTGGTCCTGGGCTATAGAGTAATTATCTAAGCATAAGCCTGTGAGCATTCCTTTGTGGTTTCTGCTTAAGTTCCTGCTTGAGTTCCTGTCCTGATGTCCTCATTGATGGGGTGTGAGCTGGAATTTCAAGCTGAATGAGCCCTGTTCTCCCTTAAGTTGCCATCAGCCAGTGTTTTATCATAGCAGTGGGAAAGAAACCAGAACACAAGGAAATCGCTTTACCAACTCAACCATCTCTCTGGTCCCCCAGCCTCTTTCTTAAGAATTTCCTTATTGTGGACCTGGTTTTTGAGAGACTGAATCTGGTACCTGTTAGAAAGAGTTAACACATTCCATTTGGAAAAAAGAAAGAAAGGAAAAAAAAACCCTAACCATGTGGTGACAGAGAATTTGTTCTCTCCTTTGGGCAGCAGGGATGGGATTCCTCGCCAATTAGAAGCATCTGGTCCTCATAGGAGATGCATCCCTGGTTGAGCTGGCAGGTACCTATGGATGTGACACTCTGTGAAGTTCCTGATAGCCCATCTGTGATGTCTTCCCTTCCCAGAGACTGGAGCCCTCCCTCCTCCTCTCCAACTAGTCTGCTTTTCATTTGAAATACTTTTAAACACTTAGAACTGTGAAAGCAAGACCACCTCTAGTATCGCCCCGCCTCCCCATTCCTTGTTCTTTCTCCTCCAGTCCCCCCTCCTTCTTTTAAATAGAGACAAGAGTGATACCCCAATTTGCTTTTTCAAATTTATTTCATTTTAATTATTTTTAGATTTATTTTTTCAATGGTGTGTGTGTGTGTGTGTGTGTGTGTGTGTACCATATATTTGAGGGTGCCCTCAGATGGGAGATGAAGGGATCAGACTCCCTGGAGGTGGAATTATAGGAGCTTGTGACCCTCCTGACATGGGTGCTGGGATCTAAAGGGGTCCTCTGCAAGAACATGAGTGTTCTCAACCACTGAGCCATCTCTCCAGCCCCTAGTTTTTCCAAATTTAAACAAAAGGGGCATCTATAGCAGTAATCCATGATGAACATTTATTTGTGTATGAGTGTATGTGTGTGCCACAGGGCACATGTAGATAACAAAGAACAAGTTACAGGAATTGTTCCTTTCCTTCCATTATGGCGCTCTCTCTTTATTTCTCTCTCTTTCTCTCTTCCTCTCTCTCTCTCTCACTCTCTCTCTATCAAACTCAGGTACTTAAGCTTGGTGGCAAGCATCATTTCTTTTGCTGAGCCAGCTGGCTGGCCCACTGCCCTTGATTTATTGAGCGGTTATACACACCGGGATCTGTGCCCAACGTTTTACATGCATCATCTCACTTAACTACCAAAACAACTGTGTGAGTGTGTCAATGCCATTAGCAGCCCATTTACAAAGAAAGAATGCTGATTTCCAAAATCATAACTTCCCTAGTCCAAAGTCACATGGTGTCTAAGGGGTTCAGCCAGGATCCCAATACCATGCTGTCAGGGTTCACCACTCATACTGGCAGAACTAAAGGCTTTATACTATATATAAAAATATATATATATAATTATATAGCATATAATCATATAATGTATTTTTTACATAAGTAATATATTTTGCATAAATAAAGATAATTTACATATAAATTTGTAAAATTCATAATATAAAGTATATAATATGTGTATAAAAACACATTATATATAAAATATAATAATAAAAAACTTGTGACTTGTTCCTGCCTCTCCCTCCTACTAAGTCAACTCTCAGCCCCATGATCCCTGAATCTAGCACTTTCCTGAACTTCCAGACTATCCATTGTGCCTTTTTTTCAGATGGACAGGGCTCTTTCCTGGAATTCTCCTATACCCTCTGCCCTAGTTTCATTTCTGTTGCTGTGATAAGATGCTCTGGCCAAAAGCAGAGTAGAGGAAGGAAGGGTTTGCTTGGCTTCTGCTTCTAGGTCACAGTTTATTATTTCAGGGAAGTCATGGCAGGAACTCAAGCAGCCGGTCACATCCCATCCACAGTCAAGAGTAGAGAGAAAGGGATGTGCCCATGCTGCCTGCTTCTTCTTGTTAGCTAGCTTTCTCCTGTCTCATACAGATCAGGGCCATCTGTCTCAACAATGATGCCACTTACAATAGTCTGGGTCCTCCCATACCAATTAACCATGTAGACAACTCCCCACATGCCCAGAGGCCAACCTGATGTAGGCAGTTCCTCAATTAAGGCTCGTTTCTTAGTCTTTCTAGGCTGTAAGTTGACATTTAAAACTAACCATCACATTCACTATTCTTGTGAATGCAGCCTTTCATTTCTTTCCACTCTAAACCTTATTAACCAGCCTGTTTTCCAAATGGACTCTTGAATGAATGAGCAGGAAGAGAATGAGACGCAGCTGTTATTCAGACTCACGGTTTTCACTCATTGAGGGAAAGAAAAGGCTTGGATCTTAATGGAAAACCAAGAACTCTACAGATGAGCCCTTCAGCCTCCTAGCAAAGGCTCAGAAATTGGAGAACTTTCGTGTTGCCCAGCTTGTGGTCTTTTATTTTAAGCCACAGTAGGATTAAACAGGGATGGTAGCAATCGAACACATGCATTATTTTCCCTAAATAGAGGATGCATCTGGCTACTTCATCCCCTTTCAATTTCAAATGTGATTTGTTCAAATCCCCCAATTTAAAGCAACAGATCCTCTCTAAATAATAGACTACACAACTGTCTGCCTTCCCACGAAATGATAGAGGTTGTGTGAGTGTGTGCAGGTGTATGTGCATTGCATATGTGTCTGTTTATATGTGCATCCCTGTGTTTGTGTATTGTGTATTGTGGATGTTAATGGGTTTGTGTGCATGTTTGTATGTGTCTGTTTTCATGTGCATGCTTTTATGTGCAGGCTTATGTGTGTATTGTGGATATATATATATATATATATATATATATATATATACACATACATTTTTGTGCACGTGTGCGTGTATTGTGCATGTGTATATTTTATTATGTTTATATGTGCATGCTTATATGTACACATGTGTTTGTTTTTGAATATGTATGTGAGTTTGTGTGCAGATGTGTGTAACTGTTTATGTGTGTTATGCATATATGTTTATGAGTGCATATGCATGTATAAATGGAATAGTATGCATGTGTATGCTCATGCCTATGTGCATATGTGTTCATGAGTATATACCCAAGTGTGTATATGTATACATAATTACTTACTTATATGTTACTGTGCCCAAAATACCAGACAAAAGCATCCTCAGGGGGTAGGTTTACTTTGGTGCAGGGTTTCAGGAGACACAGTCCATCATGGAATATATGCTGGTTAGGTTTAACTATTAAACTGACACAACCTAGAATCACTTGGAAGAGTTTTATTGACCAATATTTTACACCAGGTTGGCTCATGGGCATGTTTATGAGAGACTGTCTTGATTGCTAACAGACAGTCCACTGTGGGCAGCACCATTATATAGGCCCAGTGGTTCTGGGCTGTATAAGAATGGAGGGTAATGGCTGAAAGCAAGCAGACAGCATGGGTACATTTGTTTTTCTCTGCTCTTGACTATAGCTGCTATGAGTTTTCCACTTGAGTTCTCCTCCTCCTTTATCCAAAAGTTACAGTTCATCACCAAGAGGAAGTCTAGGCAGGACATCAAGGCATCATGTCCACAGATCAAGAGCAGAGAGGCACAAATGCATCCACGCTGCCTGCTTGCCTGTTACTTCTGCTCTGTTGGCTTTCTTTACTCTTAAGCAGTCCAGGGTCCAGTCCATGAAATGGTGCCATGTGCATTCATGGTGGACTTCCCCACCTCAGCTAACAGTCACAACAGTCCCTCACAGACACACTAATAGGCCTACTCTCCTCCTGAATGAATCTAGTTGGTGTCGAGTTGACAAAGACAATCAACCAAAACATCACCTCAATTAATTTAGATAATTCCTAACAGGAATTGGTCCAGAACTTAGTTGCTTAGTGAGTCTAGATCCTGTCAAGTTGATAATAGAGATTAAATATCATGACCTCTGTCTATCCAGTTCCCACTGCTAGAATGACATTTCTTCCTTCTCTTCCTTCTGCTATGTTGTTTTAAGGAAGCTCCTGTCTTTCCAGGTTGGCAGAGCACAGAATTTTCTAATGCACTGGAAGGATCCTTTGAAGTTGGAAGACCTGCTTTGTGTCAAAACACTTTCTTGCTGCTGCATTCTGCAAGATTTTGCTCAGCCATGGCTTTTCCCAGAAGTTGCTACCTTCCCTGGAAAGTGGAGGTACCTAATAATGTTCAGCAAACTAACACAGGAGTAAATGTAAGCATGGAAGGGCTGTGCTGGTTAGTCTTGATTATCAACTTGGTAGAATCTAGACTTCCCTAAGAGAGAGAAACCTCTGGGTATGTCTGCCAGGGGTTTCTAGCTTGGGTTAGCTGAGATGGGAAGATCCACTCTAAATGTGAGTGGCTCCATTCTGTAGGCTCGGTTCCTGGATGGGATAAGAAGAAAAAGTTCATTGAACACTCCCATTCATCTCTGCTTTCTGCTATGTACTGTGAGCATGTAGGATGTATTCGTTGGCTCCTGCTGCTATAACAAAACCAACAGAAATAGATTTTTTTCTGGAGGTTGGAAGTTCATTATCAAGAGGATGGACAATTAGTTCTCTTGAAGACTATCACTCTCTGTGGCTTGTAGTGGTCTTTTTTTGTGTGTGCACCTATGTGCATTTTTGTATGTGTGTGGGTACATATGTGTATATAAATGTGTGTGTGTGTGTGTGTGTGTGTGTGTGTGTGTGTGTGTGTGTGATGTAGAGGCTAGAGCACACCTGATTTTGTTACTCAGGAATGCTATTTGCTTTGTTCTTTAGATAGGGCTCTCAGTGGCCTGGAACTGGCCAAATAGACTCTGTTGGATGGCCAGGGAGCCCTGAGGATATACCTCACTGTTTCCTTAGCATGCCACCATACTTAGCTTTTTAATTTTAACATGGACTCCCAGAATTGAACTCAGGTACTAGATACAGTAAACTCTCTGCCTGCTCACCTGTCACCCAGCCCCCAGGTGGTTGCTCTCCATGTCCCATCTGTCCCTTTCTCCATGTGTACCTGTGCACTAATGCTCTAAAGGACACCAGGAAGGTTGGACTGGATCTCACCCATATGACCTCATTTTACTCAAATTACCTCTTTAATGACATTTACAGTTCTGTATTTTCAACATGCCCAAGTCTGGGGGTTATCACTTCAGCATGAGCATTAGGCGGGTACTTACAGCTCCCTCTGGGGGCACAAATGCAGGTTTCTCTTTCCCTTTCCTTTTTTGTTTTTTGTTTTATGAACTGTTTGGAACACTTTGCCACTCTCATTTTCTTGGCCTGTGATGTGTTCTTAATGGCATTAATTCTTCCTCTGAAGGGCCTCTAAATATAGATACCATCTGCTGCCAGGGAGTATGTTATCACTGATCACCCACTTACCAATTGCTTCCTTATACACACAAAGAAGGAAAAGCTGTGGGAAATCAGGGAAGGCGTGTCCTCTGTGACGCTCTCAGTCAGTGAGGGTCCATAGAAACACTTGTAGTCAAGTGAGACGCCAGAGCCTCCAAGAAGATGGACAGATGGCTAGACTCCAATTCATGGGCTGGAGAGCTGGATCAGCAGTTAGAAGCTCATATTTCTTTTGCTGGGGCCCTGAGTTCAGTTCCCAGTATCCATGTTAGAGGGTATACAACAGTCTGTATCTACTGTTCCAGGGGATCTGGTGCCCCTGGTCTCTCTTGTACTGCATTCACATACATTCACATTCATGTATATACCCCCACATGGACATGTCCATAGCCATAAATAAAAAGAAAATACATCTTAGAAAAGATCCTGCTATTACTGACTCTCTGGTATTTGCTTCTTACTCACGGGCTTGGAGACTGGGGCTCTGTGCTAGTTAATTTTATGTTAACTAGACACGGACTAGAGTCATCTGAGAGGAGGGAACCCTAATTGAGAAAATGCTTACATAAGACTGGACTATAGGCATGTCTGTAGAGCATTGTCTTAAGTAGTGTTTGATGAGGGAGGATCTAGGGCATTGTGGGTGGTACCATCCCAGGGCTGGTGGTCCTGAGTACTATAAGAAAACAGGGTGAACAAGCCGTAATGAGCAAACTTATTAGCAGCCTCCCTCCATTGCCTCTGCATCCAGCTCCTGCCCAGAGGTCCTGCCCTGTTTGAGTTCCTGTCCTGACATCCTTTGATAATGAACAGTGCCGTGGAAGCGTGGAAGCGTAAACCAAATAAACCCTTTCTTTCCCAAGTAGCTTTGGTCATGGTGTTTCATCACAACAACAGTAACCCAAACTGACAGGCTCCTTTCATTTCCTAGAGCTGTGTATTTGCAGAAACAGTGGTGGAAATTTCTGCTCATAAAACAAACAAGCAGAACGGGAGGACACAGAGACAGCTCAGTGGGCAAAGTGCTTGCTGTGCAAGCATAAGGCCCTGAGTTCCAGCCCTGGAACTAAAATAAAAAGCCAGGTGTGGCGGTGCATATTGTAATCTTAGCAATGGGAAGGTGAGAGAAAGGGGATTCCTGAGACTTGGCCATTGAGTCTTAGCAAGTTCCAGGCCAGTGAGAGACCCTGCCTGAAAAAGAAAACAATACAATAAAACCAAAAGTAACCAAAGTGGATGATGTCTGTGGAATGCCACTCAAGTTTGGCCTCTGGTCTCCACAAATGTTTATGAATGCATATCCCATTTGCAACACACACACACACACACACACACACACACACACACACACACACACACACACATCTACCTTTCTCCTGCCAGCATTGATTGGCACCTCCACATTATTTAAGGAGACTGCTCATCACATAGACATGAGGTGGCCCCATCAATGTGACCTGTTCATGTGACAACACCTTCAGCTCTTCACCAGCCAATCCGCTGCCTGTTGGTTTATTCCAGCAACCCTAGCTGAGAAGTATGATTTGGCTCTGCCATTAATTCTTGTAAAGTTCTGGATTTCAATTACAGAGTTAATTACTTTTTGCCATATTGCCCCCATTAAAGACATTTGCACTATTAAATCAATTTGTTAGAACCAAAGAACTGTGCAAGATGAAAGAATGATTGTTGAAGGGGCTCTCTGCTGCCAGTGTAGTCTCTTTCTGCATTAAGGTGACAGGCTCAAAGCTTTGTTTTGGATTCCAACCTCTTACTCATTTCGCAATCACCCAGGAATCGCTTACTTTATGTTCAGTGTTAGGTTACAGAGGCCACAAAAGTATGTAGACTTTTTAGTTGCTGCGACAAACTTCTGAGAAAAAAAAAAAAAGTATAGATTTATTTTGGATCATAGTTTCAGGGATTCCTACTCTTCTTGGACAAGCTCTACTTTTTGAGTTTGAGGTGAGGGTGACTGTCATAGCAGTAGGCATGTCTTGTAGGGACTTCTCATATCATGGCAGACAGGAAGTAGGAGAGACAGGAAGTGGTCAGGGGTAAGAAAGATATCCTTCAAAATGATCTACTTCCTTCACTGAGGCTCTGCCTTCTAAGACTTTCTCCTCCCGCATAGCTTTAAATATTGACTTCATTAATGGATTAGTTCACAGAAGAAGGGAAACCTCTTGTGGGCCAATCATCTCTCAATAGTAGCATCAGCTGGAGACTAAGACTTCAGCATGTGAACCTTTTGGGGAGATACCAGGCATCCAAAGGACAATAAAAGGTAGATCAGATGTAGTTTCTCCCTTTAGGAGTCACAATTTGAAAATTGGGAGATGAATGAGTTACCTCAGAAGGGTGAGCACTGCACTTGAGTGTACCTCAAATGTTATTAGAGCATGGAGGAGGAAGAGGCGATTAACTGGGAACCTTTTGTAGATGATGTGAAAATTTAAATAGATCTTCTAGGATGCATAGATAATTCATCAGCCAGAGGAGGTATTAGCCGGTGTTCTGCTACTGTGACAAAAATACCTCAGAGGATACTGCTTAAAGGAAGAAAGATGTACCTTGGCTTAGGCTTTCAGAGGTTTTGGTTCATGGTTGCTTGACCCCTTTGCTTTGAGTCTGTGATGAGGCAGAGTGTGGTGGCAGCCAGCACAATGTGGAGGGAAATTGCTTGTTCCATAGAAGTGAGGAGTTAAGGAAGAAGAGGATCAAAGAGGAGAGAGGGAAAGGAGGAGAGGGACAGAGAGGAAGGGAAAGTGAGGGAGTATTGTGTGTTTTCTTTTTGTTTATGTGTATGTCATGTGACTGTGTGAGTGTGTACCATATATGTTCTGGTATCCATGGTGACCAGAAGAGGGTGTCAGAGCTCAGGAAATGAGTTACAGGCTGATGTGAGTGGTGGGAAAGGCTAACACTGAGGATAATTGTGGTTCCAGTGAGGCTAAGGAAACTCCACTTAACTGTTCAGTTGTCTGTGGCTGTCCGGATGTTGATTCCATTTGATTCTACATACAGCTGCTCAGAGCACCTATAACACTTTATGTTTCCTGTGGGGGTGTGGCGTAGGGGAGATCATGACTCAAAGCTTGAGAAACACCGGTTGTCAACCACTGGCAGACTCTGACCTTCTAACAAATGTTAAGTTACCTTTGTGTATTTATTTTTTGTGTGCATGTGGGCACGTGCATGCATGTGTGTGTACATGTGCATGTGTGGAGGTCAG
The DNA here is from genome assembly GCF_943737965.1 of Phodopus roborovskii. Lineage (NCBI taxonomy): Eukaryota > Metazoa > Chordata > Mammalia > Rodentia > Cricetidae > Phodopus > Phodopus roborovskii. The sequence continues at coordinate 8,912,006 of NW_026126598.1, read as the reverse complement.
AGGACAATTAGAGGAGTTAGTTCTGTCCTTCTGCCATATGCTTCCTAGAGATGGGACTCGGGTCATTAGGCCTTCACCCACTGAGCCATCTCTTTGGCCCCGACCTTCTCCTTTTAATGGCTGTGGACTCTCTCCATGGTGTGGGTGGATCATTAAGTATTTGGCTACTTCTTCAGCTATTGATTCTGTGTCCAGATTTTTGCCCCAGGGTGAATACTGCTGTTCACAGATGGCAGGTTTCATTTCTATGCCATCCCTTTGTAGGGTAGGAATCTGGGTCACAGGAGATCCAGTTTTAATTTTGTGATCAGTGCTACCAGCTTGATTTTCCCAAAGGCAGAAACACCTCACATTGGACTCCCTCCCCTCCTAGGAGCTCATACCAGGTGTGAGTAGTGCCTGCAGGTTTAATTTGCATCTCTTTGACTAGAAGCCAGTGTGAGAATCTTTTCATATAAGGAGCAGTCATGTGGCTTTGCTCTTGACATCTATCCTTGACTCCATTTTTCACTTCCGTGTTTATCATCTCTTGTTAATTCTCAAGAGCTCTTTGCTTATCATGGATAGTTGCCTTTCAACTTATACCTGCACTATAACTAATATTCTTGTTTCATTCTGTTGTTATAATGACAGCATGACTAACAGCATCATGGGAGAAGAAAGTGCTCATTTGGTTTACAGACCATCATTGAGGGAAGTCAGGGCAGGAACTTGAAGCAGAAATCATGGAGGAATGCTGCTGACTGGCTTACTCACAGGCTCCTGCTCATCTGTTTTTCTTATGTAGCTCAGGACCATCTTCCTAGGCAGTGGTACTGCCCACAGTGGGCTGGGCCATTCTGCATCTGTTAACAGTCAAGATGACCCCCACAGACATGCCCACATCCCAATTTGATCTGGGCAGTTCCTCAATTGAGACTTCCTCCTCAGGTTGATTCTAGGCTGTGTCTAGTTGAAAAATCTAATTTGGACAAGTACTTCATCTTTCCCACAATGTCTTCATTTGCAATTCTTATCGTTTAAAGTTTACATAATCCTTGTGTTTAACTTAGCTCAGTTTCCTCTTTAAAAACAAGGGAGGAAATGAACCCAACCCAATCCAACCAAAGCCTCCACAGGCACAATCACTATAAGAAAGAATCAGTATGTTTGGAGTGATCAAGGAGGGCGTTCCACAGCAGATTCTTTGGTGTGTTGGGGATTTATAGATGAAAGATGACTTCATATTCCTTGAAATTTTTCTCACTGAGGGATGAGAACTGTGACAGGCCTTCTTGTATCAAGAGGGTACAATGATTGATGGAATAATGGAAATCCAGAAGGCTCAAGTGTTCCAGGGCTCAGGTCTTAAGAGAATTGTAGTTTTCACCTCTTGCCAGCGAGGTACTTAGAAAGCCCTGAGCCTCCAGGCTTGTGAAGAAAGCCCAAGCAGCCTCCAGGAGAGGCTCATGTGCAAAGAAGTTGAGGTAGCCAAGCAGGAAGTATAGGAAGGACAACCAAACTAAGGATGCTGGGATGAAGAAGGGTGGAGTTAGAGGAGACACCAACAGATGCAGAGGAAGCAGGGCATGTACAAAATGAGTTAACAAACCATGATCCATATGGCACTGCATAGATAAGAAAGATGGGTTAATTTAAGTGTAAGAGTTAGCTAGTAACAAGCCTGAGCTATTGGCAGAGCACTTATAATTAATATTAAGCCTCCATGTGTTTATTTGGGAGCTGCTGGTAGGACAGGAACTTCTGCCTACAGTACTAGGATTACAGGTGCTCACCACCAAATCTGGCTATGACCCACTTCTTAAAATGTCCATGATGGGAAGAAGCTCCTAGATGTGAAGTTCATTTGAAAGAGAGACACAGATCATATTTAAATGATAGCAAGTCTTCATGTCTTGAGATGGTCTGTCACCGAGCAGTGGTTAATAAGAACATGTACATCTTGTGACCTCCCAGTGTAAGGAAGGACTCAGAAGTAAACAGAAGCCACGATAGGCATCATTCTCTACTGTTGCATGTGTGTTCCTGGGTGCAGCCCTTTTACTGTTTCTAGTCACCTTGCTGTGGGTGGTCAGGTTGTGCATGTGGGGTCTGAATTGTGTGTTTCCAAGGAATTGACATAAAGACTCATACAGATTTGCCAAAGCAGCAGAGTAGGAGCTGGAGAGATGGCTCAATGGTGAAGTACACTGTTATTCCTGAGGACTCAGATTCCCAGCATCAACATGGCAGCTCACAACTGACTCTAACTGTAGTCTCTGGGGATCTGGTGCCCTCTTTTGACCTCTATGGGCATAGCAGGCATGTGGTACATACATGCAGGTAAAATACCCATACATCTAAAAATAAAGACAAAACAGCTGACTAACTATATTCAAAAGTGGTAGGTCAGAGATGCTGTGAAGACTGACGATGGGACATATGGGTCAGCGTACTCGAGGGCCCCGATTAGAGTTTGTAATCTTCAAAAGAGAATTCTCTCCCCCCTCCCCCAGCAGCTACTAATTGCCTGTAGTTCATCAGAAAGGGTAGAGCCCGGAGACCACCTCCCCATCTATGCCAGACTTTTGGCTGGCTTGGATTGTGCAGGTAACAGAAGCTGCTGGGAGTTCTGCCTGGGAGAGTGCTTTGACAGCTGGGTCATGTTCTGAAGGGCAATTCACAGCTCTCCTCCCCCTGTCTGGCTCCTGTATTCATTCTCACGCATGTTGCTCCCCAGCCTGGGTGGGGTGTATGTGTGGGGGATATAGATATCCCATTTACGGCTGATACTTAGTCCTTTATTCTCAGCACTTTGACGAGTTACGTAACTTTCTTGTGACTGCTGTCTGATGTAAGAAGAAGCACTTCAGGCCAAGGTTAGAGCAGCCAAGGTCTATGGGTATAAACATACATATTTAGAAAGCACTTTGACAGCATCGCCATTTAGCAAAATAACCAGGGCAGAGTCTACCTTAGGCCTGTTTTGATTGACAGGCTTGGCTTACATAAGCCATTACTCACTGTGCGCATGTACATGCTTTCCCATGATGCATCTGCTTTTAATCACATGCGTGCCCGGTTATGAATAGGCCTAAGATGGTAAATAGGAGGGTTCTCTCTAAATATTCACTTAGAGGACACAGTTCGCCTTATTGCACATGCACCAGTCTAGGCTGGATCAGCTGCCCCCAGCTTCCATATCTGAAATACAACTAAATAGAATCTGTTTAAGTTTGATGGTTTCTAAGGGGAAGAGAGACTTGTTTCACTGACCCAAAAGAGGTGTACATACGGCCCGATGTGAGTGGGAATCCTAGGTTGCTAACAGGTTGTCTGGCACATCATTCAGAAACAGGTATGTTTGCATAGATAAACGTCTCAGGCTCCCGAATGCATTAGTAGATACAAGATTTGTGCATGGTTCGTGCCAAGTACAATCCCAGCTTCCTAAACTGTGTCTTGTGATTGCCTGCCTCAAATTGCCCACAAATACCTTTTTATTCATAGGTGACAAGGCAGATTTATTTATTACTTAGCAAATATTTATTTTTATTACTTTAAAATTATGTATATGTGTTCAAATGTGGGTTCATGCACACACATGTATGCAGGTGCCTGTGGAGGCCAGAGGTATTGTGTTCCCTTGGAGCTAGAGTTACAAGCAGTTGTGAGATACCCAACATGAAGGATGGATACTGAACTTAGACACTCTGAACCTCTAAGCCTTTTCCCAGACCCTAATTAATGAAACATTATATATATCTGCACATGGCTATATGCCTGTGTAAATGCCGGTGCCATCAGAGCTCAGAAGAGGGCATCAGATTTCTGGGATCTGGAGCTATAGGTGGCTATGAGTCACCGTGTTGGGACTCCAATTCAGGTCCTCTGAAAGAGTGGTACAAACTTTTAACTGCTGAGCCAAAAATTGGTGTTTTGAAGGCATTTCTTTATCCCTGGCAGGACTCCTGGGCTCACCATAGGCCAGAGAGGAGGTATCTCAGGGACCAGAATAGGAAGCAGCCACTGGTAATTTTCCTCATCCTTCCCCTCTTTCCTGGGACCAGGTGGAAATCACACTCTCTTCATAATTAGAGGCCCTCAGACAGGACCCCCTTGGGCTTTGGCATCTCCATAAAGAGCTCTTCAGCACAGAGGAGCTGTTGACGATGACAAAAGGGGTGATGTGACAGAGACCGGAGGGGTCACATTACCTCTAAGAAGGAAGGCTGTAAACAATTCCCTGTCACTTCCCACCTACCAAATTAGCTGGAAAAATAAAAGAGAATTGAGCAGTTGCTGTTAGCATCCTGCTCTTGAGGAGATTGGCTTTGGTGATCTGTCACTAGCAGCCTCTCCTTCCCTTCTCAGGGAGCCCTGGCTGATGAGAGGCTCGGGACATTATTAACGCCACTTTGTGGAAGAGGCTGCACACTCAGACTAATGCCTTATGGCATTCTTTGCCTTCCTGGGGCTCCAAGGATGGAGAGAATGTCCTGAAATAGCAACTCTGAGCTGGTTGTCAAGGCAACAGGATCCATCAGGAGGTACTGTCAGGTGCTGTGCTTAGCGTTGTGGAGGGATGGGCTGAAAGAAATTGCAAATGTAGACTTTACCCTCCACGAGCCTACATTCTGGGGAAGACAAGGGTTTGCTTGTGAATCTATTATGGCCACATTTCCTTAGCCAGGGAGCATCAGGGCACAGGTGTAGGCAGATGTTAACTAGTGTTAATCAGATGCAGTCAGGTGCACAAGGGCAGATAATTTCGCAAAGCACATTGGGTAAAACAAAGTTAAACATTGCTGGACGTCTCTGTGTCTTTAATGAGCTTCTGCTGTAAATGGTGAGAGTCAACACTACATTTCCCTGAATTATTTGATCATAGAACGATTGTGAGCCTGGCCAAATCGCTCAGCCGTTAAAGCACTTGCTTTGCAAGCATGAGGAACTGAGTTCAGTCCTCAGGGCCTATGCAAAAAAAAAAAAAAAAAAAAAAAAAAAAAAAAAAAAGCCAGGCATGGTGGTGCATACTTTCGTTAGGAAGTCAGAGAAAGGCAAATCCCTGGAGCTTGTTGATCAGTCAGCCCTGCTTACTTAGCAACTCTTGGGCCATTGATAGAACTTGCTTGAAAACAAGCAAACAAAGTGGATGGAACCTGAGGAATGACACTTGAGGTTGTCCTCTGGCCTCCATGTGCACTGGCACACACGAGTTTGCATGCCCTCAGGATCATGCACACACAAATGCATGCACACAAAATTTGTACACAGGGTATTACAGAGGATTAGGGGGACCACAGAATGTTTTGGGGATCCCAAATTGGGACTTTTTTTTTTTGCAAAGCAGTGAACAACTGAGTTCCTAGAATTGTGGGGAAGCTCAGGAGCATCAAGGCTAGTGTTGGCTCAGAAAAGTGGGGCCCTGCTGGGAGAGGGAGCCGAGCTGTGCCTTCCAAACTGTGTCTTGGTGGTGAGAATGGAAAAGCCGCTCTTTATAGGGTGTGACTGTTCTTCCTCTGAGAGGGAGGGAGAGGGGAAGAAGAAGGGAGAAGGCATTCCATGTTGGACACTAAAAGGATGCTTATGGTTCGATATTTTATGTGTGTGTGTATCTGTATTAGTGGTTTCTGTTCTTCCAGAGGACCTGAGTTCATTACCCAGCCCCATCATGGTGGGGAAAGTATATAATTCCCAGCTTGCATCCTGTGAACACTCATCACATGTCGATGGACTAGGACAGACAGAGTTGGCATGGAACCAGAGCTGGTGTAACCTTCAAAGACTCGCTCTTGGGGACCTACTTCCTCTAGGCAGGCCTCACTTCCTAAAGGCTACACAGCCTTCAAAGCAGTGCTACAAGCTGTTCTGTGATGCTCCTGCTTCAGGGTTACCTTCTCCTATTTGTATAAATTAGCATCTATAACAGCACATCCAGCTGCTGTTTCCCCTCAGAAGCCTTTCTTAACTCCACGTGTGTGTGCAAATACAATGCTTTTTTTTTTTTAAAACAGAGTTTTACTATGCAGCTTTGACTGGCCTTGACCTCACATATTTTCACCAGAGGTCTGCCTCCCAAATGCTGGGATTAAAGGTGTGGACCACCACGTCCTAATATGCTCTTTGAAAAGAGATTTACTTTTATTTTTTGTTCATGTACCTATGTGTGTGACATGTATGTGTAGGGTACCTAAGGAGGCTAGAAGAGGGCATCAGATCTCTGAGAGCTAGAGATATAGGTGATTGTGAGCCACCCAGTATGGGTGCTGGGAACCAAACCCAGGTCCTCTGGAAGAGCAACAAAGTGCTCTGAGCCATGTATCTATCTATCTATCTAGGTCATCATATCTGTGTATACATGTATGTATATATTATGTAATGTATACATATAATATAATGTGTATAACTGTATATTTTATTTATTTTATTTTTTTTGTGGTAGGATCATACTGTATGGGTTGGCCTTCAAAGTACAGTCCTCTGCCTTAGCTCCTCCAATTCTGGGATCACAGGCACAGGCCATCACGTTTGGCTTTTCTCATATATTTTAAATACCCAGCACTTGGAGTCTATTATCGTCAGTGTCATTGTGATGGTTACTCTCCATCTTCAACTTGACTGGATTTAGGAGATGCATATTTTTTTTAAAGATTTATTTGTTTATATGAATATGGGTGTTTTGTTTGCATGTATGCACACCAGAAGAGGGCATTAGATCTTATGGGACTGCAGTTATAGATGTTGTAAGCCACCACATGGATGCTGGGAGTTGAACTCAGGACCTCTGGAAGAGCAGCTAGTGTTCTTTACCATTGAGACATCTCTTCAGCCCAGGGAGATGCACCTTTGAGCGCATCTGTAAGGGTGTTTTCTGAGAGATTATATTGAGATGGAAAGACTTGCCATTGTAGGTGATACCATCCCATGGGATGGCTAAGATCCTGGACTGAATAAAAAGGAGACAGTGAACTGAGCACCAGTATCCATCTCTTTCTGCTTCCTGAATGTGGATGCCATGTGACCAGATGCATCATGCTCCTGTTCCTGTACCTTCTTCATCATGGTGCACTGTATGTGTTGTAATTTATGAAAAGTGGTACATGAGAGAAAGATGCCATGAGGCAGGATTCAGGCAGAGGGCTTTTTAAAAAATTAGGGAAAGGGATCATAAGGGGGAAGGGAAGCGGGGAGATGAGCCTCTGGAGACAGGAGCAGCAGGAGGGAGGAGAGAGGAAAGAGGGGTAGATAGAGAGGGAGAAGGAATATGGAACAGACAGAGAGAGGGAGAGAAAGAGAGAGAGAGGTAGTCAGAGCCCTTTTAAAAGGGAACATAGTGAATATGCACAGCTGGTGCTTTTAGTGGCTGCAGCTGAGGGTGCATCCTGTCAGAACCCCAAGGACAGGCCAGTACAGATGTCTGCATAATAACAGTATGTACCCTCAGATTGTGGGGCCATGATAAAGTCTTTCCTCCATAAGCTGTCTTCTGTCATGAATTTTGCCAGAGCAATGAGAAAAGAAACAAATATAGCCACTGTTCATCAATCTCTGAACATCCCCCTCCCCTCAGCTTCTTCTTCTTCTTTTTTTAATTGTGGTAAAATATAGATAACATTTGTCAAACACACCATTTTAAAATGTGGTTCCGGATGTTTAATACATGCACAACGTTGTACAACTAAAACCATTATCCACTTCCAGATTTCATCACTCCAAACAAAAACTTGGTGTTCACTTGGCAATGGCTTCCAGTTCTCCCAAGGCCCCTGCAAATGCCAGCTTTCTTTCTGTATGGATTGATTTCCTAGATGGTTCATATAAATAGAATTATGAGGCAGTTCTTTTGTGACTGACTTTTTCATTGAGCGTCTGTGCGTGCCTGGTCTATGTTATGTTGATAGTACATCAGATTTTTATTCATTTCTATGAGTGAATGCTATGCCTGTGTACAGATAGACTACCTTTTGCATATGTATTCATCCATTCACCCATGTGTGGCACTTGGCTTGCTTCCATCTTTTGGCTCTTGTGTATAATGCTGCTGTGAAAAATATTGAATAGAACTTTTTTTACTCCTTTTCTTTTTGTTGTTGCAGTTCTGAGAATTGAATCTAGGGCCTTGTGCACACTAGGCAAGTGCTTTAATGTTGAACCATGCCTGCCGTATCCCCTTACTAGAGGATTCTAGGCAGATACTCTATCACTGAGTCACACTTCAGTCCCTCACTGGGGGGGGTCTAGATAGGTGCTCTACCACTGAGCCACACTCCCACCTCCTCCCTGGGGGATTCTAGGCAGGTGCTCTACCACTGAACCCTGCTACCAGTCCCTAACTGGGGGATTCTAGGCAAGAGTTCTATTACTGAATTGTAGGTAAGTTCTCTACCAACGAGTTACACTCTCAGCCCCTCTTTAGTTTTTATTTTGAGGTACAATGTGTCCAAATTGTCCTGGCCCCACTTTTAGCTTGCAATCTTTCTTCTCTATTCTCTGATGTAGAAAAGCCTGTGCAGCAATGCATGACTCATGTGAATATTGACATTGTCCCTTTCATAGCTGTTACAAAGCCTACCTCTTTGCCTCCCCATTTCCAGCCTCAAATGTTAACAAGTGTTTGGTACTTCATAATTCTGACTACATAGATTCTAACAAGTGTTCATGAAGGAGCTGAACTAATTGAAGGAATGTTCACCGAATGCTTCAAGAGCTCAAGCTAGGGAAGACTTCAGAGATATACTCTCTCTCTCTCTCTCTCTCTCTCTCTCTCTCTCTCTCACACACACACACACACACACACACACACACACAGGTGCACACACACATTGGTCTGTGATTTATATATTTGCTCATGTGTGAGCACATATGTGTGTGTGTGTTTTGTTTGTGTGTGTGAGTGTGCTCATGCTCACCTTACATTATGAGAATTTCTCACTGAACCCAGAGCTCACTAATTTGGCAAAAGCAGTTTGGCCAGCAATGTCCAAGAATCCTTTTATCTATACCTTCCCTAGGATTACAGGCAGATCACCACACCAGGCTCCTTATATGGGTGCTGAGGATCTGAGCCCAGGTCCTTATGTTCACACAGCAATGTCTTTTTGCACCAGAACCATCTGTCCCCACCACTGTATGCTTCCTTCATCTCATTTATGTTGGGAATATAGCTGGTGTAGTGCCGTAGAGCTTAGTGGATCAAGTTTGTTCCTAAAGTTCATCAAATGGCTATCCCTATATGGCTTTATGGACAGGATTTACAGAGGCTGAGGGGCTATAATAGTGTAGGTCACTCCCTTGTAAACCCTCTAGGTGCATCCCACGACCTAGGCATTCCGCTTATTATTTTTTCCAGACAGTGGTGAGGTCTAGGTGATTGGCTTCTGGTATTTGCATTATATCTGCATCCTCTCTCCCTACCAAGGCATAACACACACATACACACACACACACACACACACACACACACACACACACACACACTGATGTCTTCTCTTGACTCCATGTCTGAAGATTCATGTGTGTCTCTGTCATGCCTTTTCTATGCTTGTGGATAAAGTTTCCTTAGCTTGTGGATAAAGCACTGATCACTTTATGGTTAGGGGAACATGGTGTGTAACAAGTTAAAATTGGCCCTGACTGCCCTCGACCCACCTCTCCAGTCTTTTCTCACACAGAAACTCCTTTCACACCAATCCTGTGGATAACTGAAGGGTTGTCAGCACTCTGCCATAATGTTGCACACATCAATGGCTTTGCTTTCCATGACTGCTGCATAAACTTCCACTCAACCTAAGTGATTCCCTTCTTAGGAAGTAACTTCTGAGCTTCTCCCACTAGGTAAGACTGACCATTACCTCACTAGGCTTACACTTGGTTCTTGCCAGGTCTGTGCAACTATGATGTTTTATTTCTTTGATAATGCTTTCCGATCTGTCTCCTTGCCAAATTTAGTAACATTGTGCAGCCACTTCCTCTGAATGGAAACATTCCTTCCTGTAGGGCATGGGAAAGCTAAAGCAACTTAATAGGTTCAGAAAATGCAGGAAATTTATAGCTCCAGGAAGCTCACAAAACTCACACAATTTATAAGTTTCAGGACGTTCAGGAAGCCCACAAGGCTCAGGAAGCTACCATATTGACAAGGCCTCTCCCCAAGGTTGCATTAGCAGTACTAATTGCCAGCAGAGAGGCGACTCTTTTCCGTGGAGCATCCTGAAAATTGTGCAAGAAGCTGCAAGGATGCAGCTTTTGTCATTTGTTACATACCTATGTTGGGATTGGCTTTTTGATGTTCTATGCTCTTGCAAATAAATGAGCACTCATCCCAACTCAAACAAATTCATTCTTTGCTCTGTCATTAGTGACCTACCCATGTTAAGTAGACGTTTGCTCACATTTCCCCTGAAAGAATCATGCAACAAAACTCCTAGATGGCAGTGACTTTGCTTTATGTGTCGACTATGTAGATGTTTCCCGTGGCCTGAAACATTCTTATATGAAATGGGAAAAGCTCCTAAAATACCCAAGCAACTTACAAGAACCAGATGTTCAGGAGACTTGTAAGAGTTGTTTGACTTTCCACAAACTTACCTAAGAATCAAATAGTTGGTAGGTGAAAGGAGACACTTCAGTGGTGTAGCTGCCTGTATGTTGTATAGGGAGCTCTAGTGTGGTGGATTTCCAGTAATCACCCACACGGACATGTGTGTGACTTTTTGGTAGCAAAGGTACTCAACTTATCTGTGCTCTTGTAAGTAACCCCTGGAAAACCTGTGGTTCACCAGGCTGCACTTTGTTGTTGGGAGCAGAGGAAGTCCTGAGTGAATGTATGCTGGTGACATGGGCATGGCCATGCCAAGGACTCCAAAGCCTCAGAACTTGTGGGGAAGTGGCAAAGCCTTCCTTTGACTAGTATTAAGGAAATGATAGTCTCCCTTCCTGGTCTGAGTGTGAATGTTGATAGTGTGTGCAGAAAATGTCCTTGGAGTTTCCCTCTTCTGGATGTTTATGGCCTGAAGACTGCTCCCCCACAGAGACTATTCCTCCTGAAATCCTTTCTCCTGATCCAGCTGCATACTATAGACCCTGCCTCTTTAATTACTGCAGTAACCTCAATTCCTGTCCAGTTTGATGCAGTAACCTACATCTCTGTTCAATGCTAAATAATAAACACTGATATTTGGGAGTGCTATGGTTTGTCCATCAGAGAGCCCCATCCACCCACCCATCATTTTTGTGTGCCCATGTGTCAGCCTATTATTTTCTCAGTATCTCACTGTCCCCAGTCAGCCCATCTCTGGAGCCTTGAAAGAACTCGGCAGTCTGTCAGTAGCCTCTCTACCTAGCGTGAATTAATGTATTCCACCTAGGCAAAGACTCATAACAATGTTTTATGTTCCAATTATTCCCAAATGTCCCTAGCATGCTGCCTGGGACCAAGCTCTTTGCAAATGTTCTCTTTTTAAAGATCAAGTGAAGAAAATGAATTATGGATGCTGAGTGGCATGCTGTGTCTTGTATTTGTCAACCCTATTCTACTCTACTGTTGAAGCTCTGGTCCCCTAGGATGAAAGGGAATAGCCTCATTCTACCTTTCTGTCTTCATCAGTAGGCTGGTAATCTCTCCAGAAGTAGGTGTTTCTCTTCACCTGCAGTGAGTTTCTTTCCCCCATTACAACACAAAGTAAAGAGAGGGTTTTACCCCAATCAAGCAACAAATTTTTCTATACCAGTGTACCATGGTATGAGATTCTATTGTGATTACACCTATGCTTGTGGACAGAAACATGGGCCCACTCATTGTAATAATAGGGATGAGTGGACACCTGAAGACCAAAACTTGAAGAGGAGGAGTTACCAGGAGTGGGATACCTGAATCTTAGGGAAGTCAAGGCCCTCTTAGAGGCAATGGCTCTCAGCTCTAGTGCTCCTTTCTGTTCAAAGATATGTAGCACTTGCCAATAAAGGCCACTTCCACTCTTCTCTGAGCTGCTTGCCACTTCTAATTAATCAATGGAGAGAATGAACCTATCAGCCTAGAGTGATGTCCATTCTTGCTTTGTGATGCAGAAGGTAAGCTGATACCTGGAGAGGCAATAGACACAGAGGCAAAATGCCCCAGTACAATGCATTGCCTTTACTTGCCTGGATCTGGCTTTGCTTCAGGGTGGATGGGCTTGTGGTTCCTGTGCCAGTGAGAGAACTCACTTCCTGGGCAATGAAGCGCCTCCACCTGCCATGCCAGAGAGTCCGTACATGCTTGCCTACCCAATGGGTTTTTGCCTGTTGAAAGTTTTCACATGTCCTCAGTACAATTCTGCCTGGCATTTGGAATCCACACGATAAACAACAGTTGGCCACGAGTTACTGAAGCCTATTGGCTAATTATGGAACAGAATACTTGCCAAAGGAGGCTTTTGATTGGGCCAGGGCCAGTCAGGGAAAAGTGGGCAAGTCAGATGCTGTATTGTCTCCAACTTGGCTCTGGGGTTGGGAGAGCCATCCTAGGCAAGTCTGCAGTGTGGAGGAGAGGCAGCCATGATTCTGCTCAGTGAGCTTCCTTCAGTTCCTGATTTCTGAGTGATGCTTACATGGCTCCTGAGTGGGAAGCACCATCTCGTGTCCTATTTTATCGAACTCTTCCATGAAGCCTATGGCAGACGGGGAGCTTGATTCCTATTTTATAGTAAAAAAAAAAATATCAAATTTGAAATGGGAGATAATAGGACTGAGCCTGAAATTGGATCTTTGTCACTCAAATTCCATGTCTATGTCCTTCCTTCCTTCCTCCCTCCCTCCCCCCTTCCCTCCTTCCATTCCTCCTACCATCTTCCCTTCCTCTCTCTTTCCTCTCCCTCTCCCTCTTGTCTCTTAGTTTTCCTTCTCTTCCCAAAGGTCTGGTAGATGTTAGAGTTATCCAAGCAGGGAAAACCTCATGTCTCAACCACCAGCATTTTTGTCCTTTCCCCTTTTATATCTTCCTGTGCTAGGGTTGGAATCCAGGGCGAGGGCCTTGAATATACTGAGTTCTCCATCACTGAGCCACTCCCCAACCCCTCACTGGAGGATTCTAGGAAGGTGATTTACCACTGAGCTACTCCCCCAGGATCTCATTGGACAGTCTGAAGCAGGAACTCTACCTCTGAGCTATTTTTGGCTCTGACATCACAGACATGCCTGGTTGTGTCTGGTTTGTCTTATGTGGGTTCTGGGGGATCTGAACTCAGGTTCTCACATGTGCAAGATAAGCACATTACTGACTGAGCTGATCTGTCAGTCCTTCTTTTGCTGTTGAGAGTCAAAAGTGGGCATCTCAAGAGATTAATGGCATCATGTCACTAGCTTAAAATTAGAGACATTCAATTTTAAAAGACTTTATTTTAAATTATGTTTACATATGTACATGTCTGTGGATGAGTATGTGCACATGTGGGTGTAAGAACTCAAGAATGTCAGAAGAAGGCACCCCATTCTCCAGAGCTAGAGTTAGTTGTGTGCTATCTAATGTGGATGTTGGATCTGAACTTGTATCTGCCATAAGAGCGGTGCATACTGGTAACTGCTGAACCATCCCTTGGTCTTGGCCATATCCAGTTTTAATTGGAAATTTTACACCATGGAAAATAGCAGACAAAATATCCAGGATCTCTCATTTCCTCCCCTTTTAGTTGTTTGCATATGAGTAATGCCTCTAGATAGCATTGATGGCTCTACATCATGCCTAAAGCGCTATTGGATGTTTTAGGTAAAGAGTAAGACAACTCCCAATGTGCATTTTGGGTCATATTAGACCTACTATGTGCCATTTAGCTACTCGAGGATGAACTGACCCACTGTGTGCTCCAATTGTGCACTTGGGCAATAATAGTCAACCAGGTCACCCATGAATATAATTCTAGGATGCTAAGTCAAGTGCTGCTATACACATACATCCTGCATCACACTTAGCTTATTTTTTATATAAATTCTGGAGATGAGTAGGTCCTCATACTTACAAGGTAGGGACTTTATCAATTGTGCCTCTTCCAACTTCAAGCTCTACCTTTCCTTACTGCTTCATATGCCAGGATGTAGTCACATGGTCATTCCACAAAGGTCTTATGCAACATTTAAAAGGAAGAAATATTGCGGTTAAATAAGGATCAGGATAAATAAATAGGCCGAATAGATGTTTATTCAGGGAGAATAGACAGATTAACACCAACAGGCTCCACCTGATGCTCTCCTCTCCAAGACGGCCAGCAAGAGCACGTTCCCCCCCCCCCCTTCTCCTCAGACCTTCCACAGGTCACTTCTGCCCCTGGCTCCACCCACCAATGGGCGTGGTCAGTGCCACAGAAGGAGACAAAGTGAATATCCCACTACAAAGAAATTTCTGAATGGTTGTGTCTCTGCCATGCTGGGGAAGCCCTGTTTCTTCTGGGCTGAAACACAGAAGTTCTAATCTACGAGATCTACAGGGATGTCTGTCTGTTCTAAGAGCCCACTAGGGTCTTCCTTCAACGTTGTTGAACTAAACAAGCATAGTGTTCAAAGCTGATTGGATTCATTTCTGGTTCTTGGCCTGGCTCCCCAGTGCCTTTTATTTTGGGGCAGAGTCATCCCTTCAGAGTTTAGTCTGCTCTAAAGCTAAAGCTAAGGAGAGCATAAGTGCCTCCTCACCTCATTGGAAACGCTGCCCAGACCTACCCCCTCCCCTGCAATCTTCAGAAAGGCCAAATCTGAACTTGTTTCATCAAGGCCAAATGTCAATCATAAGAAGAAATCTATATGAAATTTTAATTGCAGGATGTACTGAGCACATTTAATGAGAGAAATAAGAGATGGGAGAATTCCCTATGTTGGGTGCATGCATAATGCTGACTTAAGTGGACTCTCTGGGGTGCAAGGGAATTGCAGTTTTGAAATTTACACACCGAGAGAGCAAATCGAGTGGACCCTGGAAGGTGAAGGTCATAAATCAGAATCATTTAACTGGCTTTGAATGATTGCTCCGGTTTGAATGGAGAGGAGAGCTGGCTGCAGCCCCAGCCATCACTGTGACTCCAATTGCTGAAATGCCACTCAGTATTCATAAATCAGCGGTCATTAGCCCTCTGAATACTACCTGTCGGCTTCCTAAATACATTTCCAACCTGCTAATGGAGATTTGATGGGCAGCCTCTCTTAAGGAAAACAAATGGCAGCATCACTCTGACAGGCCTGGAAATGTGTCTTTTTGGAACCCCGAGTCACTCTGGGGTGAAGCCGCCTCTGCAGAAACCACTCTTTGCATGAAAAGGTTATTATTACTCCCCCCAACACTTGTTATTCCCACAGATGACAGCTTTGATGTTTATGTCTCAATTGTGGAAATTCTGCAGAAGATCCGACCCAAAGAGTTTAAAGCTTCGATTCAATTGCCAGTTCATCCCTGTTTACCCACGGTAATTGGAAAATAAGTGCATGGCCCAGCAAAAGGCCACAGCATTTACTGGATTGCAGGAGAGGAAGCCAGGGGGATGGAGTCGAGGGAAAGACATTGTAATGGGAGCGTCCGTCACTTTGGTAACGAATTTGGGGAAGAAATGGAGAAATGGAAATGAGAGCATGAACTCAGAGGGACATGAAACCAGAAAGCGATTTCATTACCGCAGACACTGGAGTCTGTGTTCATTTTCTCTGTATCTTGTCTCTGGGCCGGATTCATAAATTATATATAATGGTGACCAGACTTGTGGGGAAGAGCATCGCGCTGTCCGAGTAATAGGTACCACTCCACAACATTGCATTTTAAATCTGCCTTAAGTGAGATTGGTTATGTGGGTGTTGGGAGATGGGCTGGGACATTTGTGCTTGCTTCCACCTTGAAAAAAAATGGCCCTAAGGAGGGAAAAGCCAAGGAATGCTGTTTCCAGGTCTAATCGCACAGAATGCTAGTGTAGATTCCTTTCACTTTAATTGTTTAGTCAATGAGCATAGAAAATGTTTTACTTTGGCTTTTAAATATGTATCTTATTGATTAAAAAAATTCATGTGTATTTGTGTGGGTTTGTGTACACATGTGTGAGTGCCTGGGGAAACCAGAAGAGAGTGTGGGATTCTGGGGAGCTAGAGTTACAAGTGGTTATGAGTCACCAGATGTGGGTGCTGGGAACTGAACTCAGCTCTTCTGCGAGAAGGTGCTTTTAACTGTTGAACTATCCCCCCCAGCTTCTTCAAAACACTTTAGATGCAAAATCATCCTGTGTTCTGCTCCAGGTAAGGAAGCAGAGACAGAGAAGAGAAAGGGTTTGCCTTAGGTGCTCGGAACTCTTGACCTGAAATCCAGATGAATTTCTATGAAAGGAGTAACAAACAAACAAACAAACAAACAAACACAAACCCACATAAATTCTGGAACTGGGGATGTGGCCCAGTTGGTAATGTTTGTCTAGGATGCAAGAATTGTTGGGTTTAATCCCCAGCACTGCATAAACTAGGCTTAGTGACGTGTGCCTTCCATCCCAGCATGAAATTCTATCTCCAAAACAAAGAAAGACAGGGAGCTGGCAAGATGGCTTAGTGAGTAAAAACTCTTGTTGCCAAGCCTGATGACTGGAGTTTGATCCTCCCAAACCCACATGCATGGATGGAGTGTGTGCACTCACTCGAATGAGCACACATGCAGCACACACACACACACATGCACACATGTGCACACGTACACACACACACACACACACACACACACACACACACACACACACTCCATAATAAATAAATGAAAACAAAAAAAACTTTTCTACCCCCTTTTGTTTGCCATATCATGCCATTAGATTTCAAAATTTTGGCCTCAGATCCACCCAGCTGATTCTAGAACACTCTTCCTTGCCCTTGTTCCCAGTGAGCTTCCTCTGCCTTCCCTGTGACTGTGAATCATTGACTGACTTGCTGATGTTCCCCATAGCCTTCTGCAGAAATGGCTCTAGCAACCTTTGTTGCATTTATTTATTGTGCAATGTTTATGAGCACAGATCTCAAGTTCTTGATGCAGCTTGACTGTTGTTTGTGATTCCTCAGGCCAACTTCACAGCAACCCTGAGGGAACAGAATGAATTTCATATCCTCAGTGAGAATCATGGTGTGCACAAGATTTGGTGACTGAGCACACTTTCCCTTGGCAGAAAGCTGAGAAAATGAGAAAACCAAAGGAGCCTTTTGTTGCTGCTATGGAATGGGCAGAGGGAAAAGGTGCCATTACTTTTCTGTAAGAAATCTGTTAAAAGTACAGGAGCAACTGGAATGAGCAAGAGAGGTGATGGACAAAGACAGAGTGTCATGGTTTCTATGTTAAAAGTAACCCATAGGCTCCTGTGTTTGCATTCTTGGTCCCCAGCAGGTGGCAGTGGTGTGCGAGTGTGTGTGTGTGTGTGTGTGTGTGTGTGTGTGTGTGTGTGTGTGTGCATGCAAAGCATCCACGAACATGCATGCACATGTGTCTGTGAGCTCAGGTGTGTGCATGTGCATGCATGTCATGACACTTTCTGGGGGAGACACAACACACATGTACACAGGAATAACCCCCGCCCCCTCACAGACTCCTATTCATCCCAGATCATCCCAGATAGGCAACCCAAGACACACCCTGGAGAGTGTCCGATGTGGTGAGGATTTATTGGGGTTGCTAACAGAAGTGTGTGTGAGGGGTTACTTCCAGGAGCAGGGGTGACTTAGAGGCAGCTTTATCATTGACAACCTTACTCCACCCAGCAAGGACGGGGACTCATTACATGAGCTCTCTTCATGATTTGACAGGCTTGAGATTTCTCTTGACATTCCATTCCTTTTCACCATAACTGGAAATTATCATACCTAGCTTCCTACATGTGTTTTGTGGTCCCAAACTCAGACCTTCATCATAGCAGAGGGAGCACTTTACAAATGGAGTCATCTTTCCAGCAGGCAAGGCAGTTTGGGGCAAGTTATGGAATCTGAGAGGCAGTGCCTTACTGGAGAAAAGGGTTACTAGGGGTGGGCCTTAGTAACAGCCCAGCTCTATTTTTACTTTGTTCTCTGCTTTCTGACTAAGGATACAGTGTGGCCAGCGGACCCATGCCCATGCCATGACCCACCATGATAGATTGAACCCTTAGACTGTGAGCCAACACATTCCTTCTTGAAGCTGTTTCTTGTCAGATGCTTGGTCATAACAGCCAGAAGAGTGACATATGCAGAGGTCACACCTAGTAGACAGTGTGTCATCTCAGTGGTGCCTAAGGCTCTGGCTCTGAGTGGGACAATGGGTCTTATTAGCCACAGCCGTAACTCTGCACTGTTCTTGCTCATTTGTAAAAGTTAGACTCCTCAGGCTCCACACGTGAGGACCAAGCTGACATTGACTTTCTCGTCAGCTCTGCTTCATAAAACCTGCGTTGAATCAATGCAGTTGCGTTTAGTGATGATATTGTCTGAGAAAACCAGAAGGATGCTGGGGAGAGGTTGAATCCTTTGAAAGGAGGATTCTGAGACCCTGGGTGGCAATCATTTTCAGGAAGAAGTAGAAAAATTACAGAGGGTATTTTTTCTTTCTTTTTTTTTTTTTAAGGTGTTTTGTCACAGTAATGAGAAAAAGGTGAATAATACTGGGTCCGAGGAGGCATAACCACATTTCTTGACCACTCTTAAATTCAGTATATCATCTATGAAAGATTGGGTTTCATTTTGACAGTTCTATAGTGGATATAATGTATTTTGATGATTGTCACTCTGTTATTATTGTTGTTGTTATCATTTTGAGACAAAGCCTCACTGTGTAACCCTGATTAGCCAATTCACTATGAAGTCCTGTCTGGTCTGGAACTCACTATGTAGACCAGGCTGGCCTCAAACTCACAGAGATCCACCTGTGTCTTCCTCCCAAATACAGGGATTAGAGGCGTGTGCTGCCAAAATTGGCATATCTTTATGATTAGTTAATTGTTATTGAGTGTGTGTGGGTGTGCTTATGTGAGCATAGGTACATGTTAAGGCCAGAAGAGGGCACTGACTGACTTCCCTGCATCTGGAGGCGCAGGCAGTAGGATGTGGGAGCTGGGAACTGAACTTGGGTCCTTCGGAAGATTCACAAGTGCTCTTAACTGCTGAGTCAGCTCTCCAGACTCCACCGTCTTTTATCCCCCTTGAGGTGAGAGCTGCTTTTGCTAACCAGACATTCTCACCCATTCCTCTTATAAATCATTCATTAATTCCATTAGTATTTACTAATCTCTTGCTGTATAGACAATGTACCATGCGCCGTGAAGACTATAGCAGTGAGTAAGATGTTGACCAGATGCAGAGACCCACAGGCAAACATTAAGCTGAGCTCAGGGAATCCTGCTGAAATGAGGGAGGAAGGATTATAGGAAATGAGGTAGGAGCCAGAGGGGTCAAAGACACCACAAAAAAGCCACAAGGAACTCAGAGTCTGAACTAACAACCAGGGAGCCTGCATGGGACCAACCTAGGCCCTCTACATATATGTGACAGTTATGTATGTTGGTGTACTTGTGGGACCCCTAACATTGGGAGCAAGGACGGTCCCTAATGCGTTGGCTGGCTCTTGGGACCCTACTCATATTGGATTGCCTTGGCCAGCCTAAATACAAGCAGAGGTACTTAGTCTTATTTCAATTTGATATGCCATGTTTTGTTGATATCCATGGGAGATCTGCCTCTCTCTGAACGGAAACAGAAGAGGAGAGGGTTGGTGGTGTGTATGGGAGAAGAGTTGTGGGGAGGGAATGGGAGGAGGGGGGGAACTGCCATTGGGATGTAACATAAATACATTAATTAAAAAAGAAGAAGCTGTTGGCCACAGGGACAGGGAGTGAAAAGAGGAGCTGGCTTTTGTACACTCAATTGTTTGGCTCGTAAAGGGTTAAGGGAGAAGGAAGCACTCAGAAGGCTGAGCAGGGAGATTCTTATGGAATGTCCTGTGGCTTCTCTGATACCTTCTGCCTCTAGTGCTGGCACTGCAAGTGTAGACACCACGCTTGCCTTTCAAGTGTGTGTTCTGCAGACTGATCTCAGCGATCATGCTTGCACGGCTTGTACTTCCCCCATGAGCCATCTCTCAGACCTGTCTGTGGCTTTTAAAAAGAATTAAAAGAGAAATTCCAAGTGTGTGTGTGTGTGTGTGTGTGTGTGTGTGTGTGTGTGTGTGTGTGTGTGTGTGTGTGTGCGCGCGCGCATACATTGTGGTGAGGTACCCAGGTGCAGGTACCTTTGGAGGCCAGAAGAGGGTATCAGATCCCCTGAAGCTGAACTCCAACCTTCAGCAAGAGCAGTAAACAAGTAACCACTGAGCTCCCTCTCTCCAGCTCCTGTGGGCTCCTGTGGTTAAGGAGAAAAAATATCAACGAAATGGGGAACCATGAGCTGAGCCGGTTACTGCCTTCATCTACACTTCCTGGTTCGCGGCGGGTGCGAACGACCTCTGCCACTTTACCTCTACTCTAAAATTCTCTGAAACCATGAGCCAAGTGAATCCGTCCTTAGTGCGCTCCAGCCAGGTGTTTGGTCGCAGCCACAAGCTTCTTGTCTGAGCGATGAGCTGCATTTCTTTACATTGCACTGGGAAGTGTACACCTGCTTCTCTTATTTAAAGGGAAATGGAATCCTGGAAGACGAACCCGCTCGTCTCCTTGGAAACCGAAAGAAGATGAAACTTTGGATTTTTCATTTTCTCTCGCTTTGAGATAATACATAAATGTAGGTAACCTCCTGTAAATTTCAACACCCTTTCCTTGCTTCTCGCGACTGCAAAAGGCAAAGATCTATGCCCCAAACTCTTGTATCTATAATATGAAAAATGCTCCCATATATTTGCTCCTGCCAGAAACATATTACCGCTTTTATTTTCAATTTCAAAGAGTGACTGGAGTTGGGGCTTTCTGAGAGGCACTAACACAATTTAGTTAGAATGAGGTGCAGGTGTGTGCCTGTGTGTGCGTGTGTGTGTTCACGCGCCTGCGCATAATTCAGGCTTGGATGCTTTTTTTTTTTTTTTTTTAAATCTCTTTGGCTCTGACAAAGGCTGTGCTGACTTTTTACCACACACCTCACTCAGAGGATCTGATTCCCTATAAAGCCCCAGTGTCTTGGACTCCAGAGCCCCTTAATAATTTGACACATCTTTCTCTGGCCCAACTGACAGCATTTGTCATTTTGTCCGTGTCCCTTCTTTCCTTTTATCATTTTATCTCACCCTAGATCTGCTCTCTTCCACTTATCCCAACCCCGTTTGGACCATTTCAGGTCCTCACTCTGAATCTTCAAATCTTCAACATATTCTGCTTGCCCAACAAGGGCCCGGGGTCCGTCATAAGTTCTTTTTCTGTTGCTGCTCTCATCATCAGAACTGCCTTAAAATCATTCAGGGAGCTCCAAGGGTGTGTGTGTGTGTGTGTGTGTGTGTGTGTGTGTGTGTGTGTGTGTGTGTGTGAGTTATCACTCCTGTTTTGGTGGGCTTTTCAGAGATATAGCTTTCTTTACTTTTGTAACTAAGCCCAACAAACTCATGGGCCCTCCTAGCTCTTTGGCTTGTCATTGGTGTTCTAACTAGAGTGAATGGATGCTTGTTTATATTGCTGTGGGAAAAGCACGCAATAATAGGACATTGACTTCTAGAGCAACAGAGACAAGAGGTCAAGTCAATGGACTGTGATCAAACTGGGAAGTGAAGTTCTGAGTGGAACATTTATAAATGGAAAATGGAGAAGGGCCGACATATTGCCTACTGGGACAAGATTTTTTTATTTATTCCTCTTGCTTCATGGAACATATAACCCTCAGACAGGATGGCCCCTGGGGACTAATTAAAGTATTAATCACCAGAATGTCATTGGAAGAGCATACTCCAGGATTATAAGGAAAATAGCTACTGAGATCAGAATATATCTCCTCAAGAATTTGATAGCAGAATTCTTACAAGATTCAGCAACTCAGCTCCTAAGTGTATACACCAAGTAGCTGAAGACAGATATTCAAAACTTTGTATGTGAATACTCAATCACAATGGCATTCACAATGCCAAAGACAAGCCACTCTAATTCCCATCAGCTGAATACAACGTGGTATATCCATGTAATAGAATATTACTTCTCCATGCAAAGGAATGCAATACTAACACATGGCATAATATGGATGGACCCTGACATGTTATCATAAGTTAGAGACACTATATTAAACAGTCACCCAAATAAATTGTTTCTCCTTTATGTTGCTTTTGCCAGAGTATTTTATCACAGTAATAAGAAAAAGTAGTTATTAAGTATACTATGTGCAATATTTACTTCCTTCTTGTTGACTCCCTGTGTATCTAATCTTCACAAAACATCACCACCACGAATTTGTATTATTACACATCTTGCTTTATTTTATTAATTATACATATACACAAGATTAGAAAATAAATATTTAATAAACTCTCAGAAGTATTTACTAGCTACTTTAAAAAATTTACTCATTTATTTGTTAAAATTTATTTTATTTTATGCTAGGCATTGGTGATGCATGCCTTTAGTCCCAGCACTCAGGAGGCAGAGGGAGGCGGATCTCTGTAAGTTCCAGTACAGCCTGTTCTACAGAGGTAGTTCCAGGACAGGCTCCAAAGCAATATAGAGAAACCCTGTCTTGAAAAACAAAAACAAAAAACAAGAAACAAAAAAGCTATTTTATTTTATTATAAAGTGCACGCGCGCGCACATGTGTATGTGCACATGGCATGCAGTGCCCACAGTGACCAAAAGAGGGCAGAAGATTCTCTAGAGCTGGAGTTATAGGTATTGAGAACTAAACTCAAGTCCTTTCCAAGAACAGTAAGGGTTGTTAAGCGCTAAGCCATCTCTCCAGTCCTGTTAGCTGTTTTATCTTAGACAGGTCATTTAAATGCTGAGTCTTACTTTTCACATCTACAAAATCTGCATAATAACGTCTTCCTTTGAATTGTGATGTGAAGGAAATTTAAGAATATCCACCAAAGCTCTGGATCATATTAATCACTGGGTAAATGCAGCACTCTTTTTTTTTTTTTTTTCTTTTCTGGCCCATTCTCTCCCCTTCAGGAAATACTCTCATAGCAGAATTCTCTCATTAAGTTGTTATATTTTACAGTGAACTTAAAGCAATGTCTTTCCCCACCCCCAGATGGATTTGATTCTCAGTCTGTGGGGGTTTCTGTTATAAAAATGAGAGATGTGTTTCTAGACTTTTCCATTTAAGGGATAATTGCAATCTTTTGCCAGTTTGTTGAAACACTGAAGTCAATGGCTAGGAATTTTCTCAGCTTTTAATTTTTTTTTTCTCACTGCAAAAATTACATTAGAAACTTGTGCTTAAGTATTTGTCCACTGCTTCCATAATGATCCTTGTGGAAACTTAGCTGAAATAAAATCTGAATTAGAAAAGTCACGAGTGGTTACACATACCAGGGTTTCTGTAGAGTTCACGAGGACTCTATGGGATGAGAGTAATTGAGAAACACTTTATTAGAAGTATTCTAGCTGGTGTCACTTTATTAGAAGTATTCTAGCTGGTGATGGTGACACTCGTCTGTATCTTAGCATTTGGGATGTGGAGGCAGGAGGATTCAGAGCTTGAGGACATCCTAGGCTACATAGTGAATTTCAGGCTAGCCTGGTTTCAGGGGACCTTGTCTCAAAAATTCAACCCAACCCAAACCAAATCAGAGAGAACCCACAATAAGAAAACAAAACAAAACAAAACCAAAACCAAAAAACCAAAAAACAAAAAACAGATGGAGGTCCTGGGGAAATAGCTCATTAAATCATTTGCTGTATGAGTGTAAGAACCCAGTTTTACTCCCAAACCACATGTAAAACCCCAGATATAGTGTGCTTGTCATCTAAGAGCTGGGGGTGGGTAAGTTGGAGACAGGAGGGTCCCTGCTGTTTGCTGGTTGTTGTCAATCACCAAGGCTTGGTTTCCAGTGAGAGACTAAAGTAAGTAGAGTGGATGGTTCCTGAGACATAATACCCAAGGTTGACTTCTGGCTTCCAAATACATAAACACAGTCATAGACACACATACATGCACACATAGAGACACACAGACACATGCACACACAGACACACATACCCAGGCATACAGACACAGGTATACACAGACACAGACAGGCATATAGACACAGACACACAAACACACAGACACAGGTATACACAGAGACACACACGTGCACACATACAGATAGCACAGACAGACACACATGCACACATGCACGTGTGTGTGCACACGCACCCTACATGGAATGTTCTAGTGGGTTGAAAAGACTGTTCTTCCCAGGGTGGGAGTGGTCGCTTTCCAGTTTAACCTCAGGCTGCTAAGCAGCAGCCTTCATATCCCACCTTCCCTGTGCTTAATGTGAAAGGGATGGGGATGTATGAGTGCATACTTAGCAGATGCCATGTGGCCCAAACTTGATTGGTTAGAAGTCTAGGTCATTTTTAAAAATTTAATTATTTTATGCATGTGGGGCTTTACCGGCATGTATGTCTGTGCATCACAGGCATGGCTGGTGGCTGTGGGGGCTCATACGAAGGCATTAGAGCCTGGAACTAGAGTTACAGAGGACTGGGTACAACAAGTGGATGCTCAAACCCCAGTCCTCTCTTAGAGAGCAGCAAGTGCTCTTAGCCACGGACATCTTTCTAGCCCAATACTTTTCTGATCACGTTGACCAAATACTGGATACAATGCACAGTTTGAAGCTCCAGTCCCTCCTGGTGGCAAGGTGTGGTGGTGGAAGTGTGAGACTGCTTGCTTTCACATCTGCAGATGAGGTACAAATACAAAGGGAAGTGGGGTGACTCCTTCAAACCGCAAAACCTGTCCTCAGTGACTCACTTCCTCCAACTAGCTTCTACCTTCCAATGATTCTACAACTTCCCGACATAGCTTAGCAGCTGGGACCAAGCACCCAAATGTGGGAGACATTTCATGGTCAAACCACGGCATAACGCTTTTTAGCATATCCAACGCAAAGGATGGGGAGATGGCTAGTGAGGGAAGTATTTACATACAAGCATGAGGATCTGAGTTCGAATCCCTAGTACTCACATACAAAGTCAGATATGGAAGTGAACACCTGTCATCCCAGCACCAGGAAGACCCAGATTGGATTCCTGGTTCTTGCTGGCTAGACAGTTTAGATCAGTGGTTCTCAATGTTCTTAATGCTGCAACTCTTTAAGGACTCTAATACAGCTCCTCATGTTGTAGTGACCCTTAAGCCATAAAATGATTATCGTTGCTACTTCGTAACTGTTATTTTTCTATTGCTATGAATAGAATTGTAATTATCTATGTTTTCTGATAGTCTTAGGCAACATCTGTGAGAGTGCTGTTTGACCCCAAAGGGGTCACAATCCACAGTTTTAGATCTATTGTTTTAGTTGAATGGTAAACTCTGTGTTTAGAGAGAGAACTTGTTCAAAAAGCAATGTAGAGAATGATTGAGACAAACATTGGATATTGACCTCTGGTCTCTACATACAAATATGTATGTGCATACAAACAAACCTATGCGCGCGCGCGGCGCATACACACACACACACACACACACACACACACACACACACACACACACTTTACTCCAATTCCATTTCCAGAAGCAACAAGTCACGTTTCCTCCAGACTGTCCTAAATTGCCCATCACCGCTTGTTTTATCTCTGAATTGGTTAATAACTTCCTCCTGAATTGGTCATGTCTTTGTCTCCCTCATTCAATTCAGCCACAAACCTCACCAGAACCCACTTGTGATAGTGGCAAGCAGCTGCATCTTGAGCTTGGAAACTGATGCAGAGGGGAAAAAATGTCTCCATAGTTCCTATCAGTCTTAAACAGAAACATCTGTTCGATGGGAGCCTTTTGCTGGCTTGGTTTTTGGGAGAAGCATTCCAGGCAGGCAACACAGCACTTGGTGACATCATCCACAAAGAAGTGGTACAAGGGACGGTGAGGGTAGGTAGAGAATTGCCTGTGTGCCAGGAAATGGGATCTCAAGATGCACACTCCAGATAGCTTAAAAATCACCAGTCCTTGCTTAAAAGGAGGGGGGCTGCCATGGGCTAGAAAGTGCTCCCTACGAAAGAGACAATAATACAGAAGAGAAAGCTGATGGATCCAGTAGGCCTGGGGCTTTTTGCTCTTCTCCCCCACCAACTGGGTAGCAGAGGAAGATTCCCACTCTGCCCGTGTCTGTAGAGACACCTGCTTTCCTTTCATCTCCTTCTAGTTGACATCTAACTACAGTGATCTTTTCAAAGGCATCAGTTAAATCAGAGAATTTAGGTAAGGGGTGTAGCCCAAGAGCCTACAGTGCAGATATCCCTTCTTCATTTGGAAGTTGAATCTTGTACATGCTTGGCAAGTGCCTACTGATGAACTGTATCGCCAGACCCTCACTGCAGATTCTAGGCAGGGGCTCTACCACTGAACCATATCTCTAGCCCCTTTCTGAGGGAGTACAGGCAGATATTCTACCACTGAGCTGTTGTCCTTGATTCTTTTTACTTTTTATTTTGAGACAGATCAATTTTTCTGGGTTGGTCTTGAACTCACTCTGTAGTCCAGGCTGGCCTATGAACTTGCAATCCTTTTTTGTCAGATCCTAAGTCTGGAATTATAAGAATAAGACACAACCTCAGGCTATAGATGCAGTTTTGGATGGTATTTTTGATCCAGTGCTGGTTGAATGCATAGATGTGGAAACTGGTTATGGGTACATGTGTGCATGTGTGTGTGTGTGTGCATACATACCACAGACCTGTAGATGCAGGTGTGTGTGTGTGTGTGTGTGTGTGTGTGTGTGTGTGTGTGTGTGTGAATGATTTGTGAGATGCTGAAATTGAACCTAGGACCTCATGCATGCCTGGTAAGCACTCTACCACTGAGCTATGCATATTCCCATATCCCAGGGCTGACACTTTTATCCTGAGGTCTCTTTTGAGCTCACCAATAACTTCATGATCCTACTGATCTGTTCCAATTTCATATCTGTGGTGTTCTTGCAAAAACAGAGCATCAAACTTGACTTTGATCCACATCTAGTGGGGGGGGAGTCTTCTGGAAAAACCATGGACTGGAATTTAATTCTGTAAAAATGTCAAAATCGTGGATGGACATAGGCATCTGTCTTCCTTGACTTTTTCTACTACCATTGCCCCTTAAACAGAGCCCACTCCTCAGATCTGACAACATCCTGTTGTTCCTTCTCATGGACACATGGTGTCACTGTTGGGACTCCATCCTGATTCATCTCTCAGGCTGGGCAAATCCAGAGTCTGCAGAGGTTTGGGACTAAACTAGGAATGTGCCAGACCCATTTCCTTAGTCACCAGCTTGGCTAAGGGGCTTCCACATTGGTTTCCTGAGCTTGTCATCCTTTCCACCTCAGCCTTCTCGGTCACAGCTATGTCTTCCTCTTGGTCTCTTGTGCTTTATAAAAGTTGGTTCACAGAACCATCTCTGTGCCATGGACTACACTTCATGCAGAGACTCACAGTTGGTCAGAGTGCAGAGACGTGTCTGTGCAATGTTGAGCCATAGATGGGACCTCTGCATCGCATCCTCTCCCTCCTCAAGGTTCAGGAAACACCATGGAAAAGGGGATGGAAAGATGATAAGAACCAAAGATCTGGGACGAGCAGGCGGAACAGTGTCTTCTGAACATGACAGGATTGCTACACCCCTAACTCACAGCAACTGTGGGTGCCTGCACAAGAGCAGGAAGTGGAGAGTGGCTCAGAAGCTCCCACCCCTAGCTAGAGACTTAGTAACAGTTGATGGCTCTGCAAGAGGGAAACTCAATTTTTAAAGGGTGTGGTTCCTTTGAGGTCAACCATGCTTCAGTGGGTGGACTTAAACTCGTCCAAATATTGATTTTTATAATCCTCAGTGCTGAAAACATGACTTCCCATACATACATAGTACAAGACGATGGAAGCATTTTTTTTTTTTTTTTTTTTTTTTTACAGTTATTTCAAAACCGTTGGAAATTCTGTCCCGATCCAATGCCAAAACTTATCAGGTGCCATTTATTTATTTATTTATTTATTTATTTAAACTCAAGTTGGTAACTCACACAGCAATTTTTAAAAATCAAGTACTCTCACACAGAGAAATCCAAAGATATACTAATTAAATACTTGCACTCTGAGGAATGGCAGCAGGAAATGTTTAAGGTCTTAATTTTTCATAATTAAGCCTCATGTTTCCGTAATTGTTTGCACAGGAAAAATACTGTGGTTCATAACACACAATAGGCTCAAATATGAGCCGAGTTGTTGCAGACAGCATTCGCTGGTGCGGTGAGCCATGATGGCATGCTTAGTGCAAGATGCATGTGCTCCGTGTCAAGAACCAAGGCTATGGCAGAAGACACAGGATGCAACCCAGGCGAGAGCTGCTGGAAATATTCCATGTTAATTATTCATCTTAGTTGGAACTTATTTTTGGTTTGTCATACATTCAGAAGCCTTTTTACTATTGCTACATTTTTATTTTATTTTATTTTTTTTACTGTCCCCAGTTTCAGTTATATGACTTTATATTGGGTTGCAAACCACATAAGAGATGGCTCCGGAGGTGGAAGGGTAGTCTGCTCTTCTAGAAGACTGGAGCTCCGTTTCTAACACACACACACACACACACACACACACACACACACACACACACAAGCACAGTGTGGCTCCTAACAGTTTGTAAATACAATTTTTGGGGAGCCTGTGCCCTCTTCTGGCCTCCACAGGCAGCTGCACTCACACGCACCCCCACGCGGACTTCTTTACATCCTTGTGGGAGGAGGCAGCAATTCCAGAGTCATTTTCTGGCTTCTCACTAGATAAAAGACCTGAGTTCTGCAAGCATTCATTGATTCACATTTTCCAATGAGTATCTGTCAAGTGCTTCTTGCTCTGGGTTGTGTTCTGTCTTAGGGCTTAATATAAAACAGAGGCAGAGTTCTTACTGCAGATATAAACATTATGCTACAAATACTGTGGAGACTATGAAGCAATTTCAGATACAAAGGGTTTATAAGAGCTGGGCACTGAGGCTGCCTAAGGGAAAATGCATGCTAAGCATGTCTAGCCATTGAAGATGGCACTTTCATTCAGTTCTGGGAATAATGCCTGGTATGATGGTGTATACTTGTAATCCCAGCACCGGGGAAGTGGAGACAGGCAGATCTCTGGGACTTACTGGGCACCTAGCTTAGTCTAATTGGTGATGCCAGGCCAGCAAGAGACACTACCTCAGAAAACAAGGTGGAAAGTATCTGAGGAACAACACCTGGTATTGTCCTTTGGCTTCCTCAAGTATACCCGCACGTCTTCAGATATGTATGGGAGCTGTAAGGTCAGAACCTGCACCCTGGGAGGCCCATCAAACTTACCTTACTACTCATCTCCAATAGGCCAATTAAAGAATCAAATAATACTGAGTAGCAGAGAGAGGGGAGTTAGTTCAATGTGCTTACATTAGGAAGAGAAATAAATAGAGGTTCACTAACCACCCTCTCAAGTCCATCTTCAGGATACTGAAGTGAGATCAGGTTTAAAGAGAGGGCAAGAAGTATACTCATGACTCATGGGGGACATGGCCCAATTGTTAAAGTGCTTGCTTCACAAGTGTGAGGATCCCCAGAACCCATGCAAATGCTGCATGGTATGGCTGCTCATCTGTACTCCTGGCCTCAGAAGGTACATACAGAATCTGCAGAGCAAGCTGGCTAGCAAGACCAATCATACCAGTGAGTTCTGGACTTGAGTGAGAGACCCTGCCTCAATTGATAGATAACACAGAAGAGCAATCGAGGATGATTCATGACATCTACCTGGGTTTTCTACACTCATGTGCACACATGTGCATCTGCATTTCCTGATGTGCCCCATACACATGCAAACACACACACACACACACACACACACACACACACACACACACACAGAGGAAAAGCAACAGAAAGAAAGCTAACCTAGCAAGCATCCCAGACTTCCTAATTCTGCCTCTCCATCAAATTCAATTGTATTTATCAATATTATTTACCTTAAGGAAGAGATAATGTGTGATATGACATGTACCAGAGAAGAAGTGAGGGACACCCAAAAGTGTCCTCTATAGAGGCTTATAATTATCCCGGGAGGGGCAAAGGTGCCCTAACAGGGGCTCTTATGTCCTTCCCTTTGACTACCAGATTATTGAAACAACAGTCACCAAAGAGTAGGAATTCTCCTACAAGCGTGTGATATATGGGCATGCACATGTGTGTGTATAAGCGTGTGTGTGTGTGTGTGTGTGCGTGTACCAGAGGATGGCACTGAGTGTTTCTCTTGGTTACTCTTTATTACACAGGGCTTACCAGTTTAGTTCTGTAGCTAGCCAGCTTACCCCCGAGAGTCGCCTGTCTCTAATTCCTGAGTTCTGGGATTACAGGTGTGTCACCATCCCTGTCTGATTTTGTAGATGAGTTCTGGGGATTTGAACTCTGGTCTTCACACTTGCATGTTTAACACTTTGTCCACTATGTTGTTTCTTTAGCCCTTGGCTCATTTATTTATTTATTATTTTCCCTGCACTTTCCTTTCCTCCATCAGAACATTAGACCTTCAAAGAAAAGTTGTTAGGGGACTTGGGAAGAAACTCATGGCAGCCTCTGGGCTTCCTCAGCCAGGTGAAATCCAGCCAATGGAGTTCTGCAGGGCAGTGGATGCCAGACATTGGCCCTGTCTCTGGAGATGAGTCTGGCTCTCCCATGAGCGCTGTCAGTCAGCAGAACGCTTGGTGCCGCCATTGATTTTTATGTCTTTCTACACTAATTAGACATGTTATTACTAATCTTTGGTAATCACCACAAGGGTCTGGCAGAAAGTCTCTGAGATTTCAATCTAGATTAAAAAATAAGCAATGCTATCCCCTCTGGGAAAATGCAAAGAAAGTGCGTGTTATTTTAATGTTTAAATCAATAAAGCTGTCCTTCCATTCTGTGCTGGTATTGATGAAATTTATAAAAATCCCCTTTAAACTTCTTTCTGTCCATCGTATTCCTTCGGGGACTTGGATTGATTTCTCGATGGCATCTGATGGCAGCTATGAAAAGTCTGTGAAAGACTCTGGTACTTGGGACAGTAGAAGCCTGAGTGTGGGGAGGGGAACAAGGACCTGGTTCCCACTCCTTTGTTTTGGTTTCTATCGATTCTTCTTACGGTGTTGAAAGCCACAGGAAAACAAGACAACCCTTTCTTCTCTAACTCATCTCTTTCAATTATAAGATTATAGAACCCTCTCTCTTTAGCCCGGGAGAGTCAACCATTTGGGGGAAGCAGGGAGGGAAGGGGTTGCATCTCAATCTGGAATCCAGTCTCCAGAAAGCCAAGAAATTATCATTGGATACAAAGAACATAATCTAGCACATCCTCTTTGATAACGGGAGCTGATGTGTTGATATGGAAAAAGAAATAAGCTTATTTTTGTGTTCTAGAGAAGACAGGCTGTAATTTGCGACATCTCTGGTCAGAAACGGTGGAGGCATATGGGCTGCTAGTGAAATGAGGCTGTTAAGTCTTTGCCAGGTGGAGTGAAGGGAGAAGGGAGGGGAGAAACACATTTTCATTGCCACGGCAAACTTGGCATCAGTGACAGGGACAGCTTGCGCACTCAGAAGGGTGCCACTGTGTACCACAGCTCAGGAGGCAGCCTGTGTTTGTGTCTTGTGTGTGTGTGTGTGTGTGTGTGTGTGTGTGTGTGAGAGTGCGTGCATGCGTGTGTAGGAGTGTATATGTGTGTGTGTGTAGAATCTACTTAGTTACTGGTGAGGCTAGAGGAATAGAATACACTATCCATCTCCAACTGCCTGCCTGGGAGTGCCTGGCTCTAGGTTTGGTGACATCTTAGCTTCAGACAGAGCAGAAGGCTATAACTGGCTTTTTGTGTGAGCTTGGCATTACACTAGACTCCTGTTACTGAAGTCGCTGACATCCTTCCAAACCTGTGTCCATATATATTGCATGCTTATTTTCCCTATCAGACTATGGGTCTCCTGGAGCAAATCAGTTTCTATGATTCACAAGCCAACCTAGCTCAGGCATTTTGATACAGCAATAGAAAACAGACAAGAGCATGATAAAATTTGATGAAAATAGCTGGGTCTGGTAGTTTAGGCCCTGACAACTCAAGTACTTGGGAGGTTGCAGCAAGAAAACTGCAAGTTCAAGGCAAGTTTGGGCTATAGAGTTCATGTTGGTTTGGGAAACTTAGTGAGATCCTGTATTCAATTAAATATATATGTAAATTATATATGTACATATATATATAGTTAATTTTAAGACAGACAGACAGACAGACACACACACACACACACACACACACACACACACACACACACACAGATGTTAATCAGCTACAGAGCTCTAGTCTATAATTCTGTAATGAGGGATTAGAATAGTGGCTCAGAGGTAGAGACCTTGCCTAGAATCCCCCAGTAAGGAGTTGGGAGTGTGACTTAGTGGTAGAGCACCTGCCTAGAGTTCACCAGTGAGGGGCTGGGGTGTGGCTCAGTGGTAGAGCATTGACCTTGGGTTCCATTCCCAGGATTGGAAGAACATATTTTAAAAGGGGGAAGAGAGAAAATAGGTGAGACCCTTTTCACCTATCAAGCAAAGACCAGCATCACCGAGGCCACATCTTCTGGGAAGTTATCCTCACTGTCAGTACATGGAAACTATGGTCCAGAGGCCAACAAGGTTGTACCTTCTGCCAGCTGCCAAACTTCTTAATCTGCAAGAGTCTTCCAGGTGGTACAGGGTTTGAAGGCATGAAAAACCACTGCAATCATAGGAAGAGAATATTTAAGAGATCCACAGTACCTCTTTTACAGCAAGCCCAACATTCATTGTTTAGTATAATTAGTTTTAGATTCCAATAGCCATTCTAGGAGTGGGTAGTGCATTTTGCAGTAGACTGTGGTTAATAGAGAGACTCACACTGGTAAAAGGGCTGAGGATATGTGACAGTGGAGTCCTGAAACAGGACATCTATAGCACACCCTCTCCCGAAGAGGACTCAGTAAACATCACAGAACAAGGTGGTGGAAAGACATAAGAGTTGGAGGCCAGGGAAGGTTCCTGCAAAACCTGCAAATGAGGTCTTCTTATATGACAGGAAATCACACACACACACACACACACACACACACACACACACACACACACACACCTGGAATTTGGACCCAGCATTGTCTTATGCCAGAACAGTTTTCTTATTGCTAGATTCCTGCACAGCTACCATAGCTGATGCTTCCTGAATCTTCTGTCCCAAGCCTTCTGTCTGGGCACTTCTATGATGTATGAGAGAAACCTATTAGGAGATGCTGTATTCATCTTGTACATATTACATTTTCAATGGCTTTCCAAACATTTTTAATCCATTACTATTAACTCCTTGCATTGTATCAATGGTAAATTAATTACAACAATTACCAGTCAAAAACCCATATAGTTCAATTATAATTTAATTCATTGTAGATGTTCTCTTTGAGATTGAATAAAAAGCTGAAGCAATCGAGAACATGCCATAATTTCCTCTAAGATCGTGTGGGAGTATGGTGTATACCCACATGTGAATGGGTACCTGTGCTGTGTACGCACACATGGAGACCATAGGAGGATGTTGCATGCATGTTCTGTTGTCTCTCATCTGATTCTCTTGAGACAGGGTCCCACTGAATGCAGAGCTGAGCTAGACACCACATGTGGTCCAGTGGTTCTTTTCCTCACCCCCCCAGTGCAGGTGTAAGGGGCATGTATGCAGCCACACCCAGCTCCAAAAGCTTGCCATTGTGTCCCCGTATTTCTAGGGGGAGGTTTGAATATGCAAAATAATTCAGCTTGGTGCCTAGCTGTCCACCCTCAAGGTGACATTCCTCAGAGAGTCAGAGTTCAAATCCAGACTAAAGAGTTAGAACAGCGACTTGTTAAAACCTTGGACATCTCATTGTGTCTCTGCTTTCTCTTCTATGAAACAGGGTTAGCGATTATGTTAGCTACTTTTCTTATCTATTTATTTTTTTGTGACAAAATATCTGAAAGGAAAACTTAAAAGGGTTGGGGGAGATTGTTTTGCTCGTGGCACCCTGGCGGGATCTTGAATTACCCAGGAAGCAAGTCTCTGTAAATGACTGTGAAGGAGTTTCAGGATTAGATTGATTCAAGTGGGAAGAGATAACCTTACCTGAGGATGGAACCATTCTATGAGCTGTCGTTCCAGACTGGGTAAAAAGGAGACTATAAGCTGGGTACTAAGACCTATTGTTATCTGCTTCCTGATTGCACATGCAATGAGTACAGCCACGGGAAGCTCCCACCAGCACGGATTCCCTGCCATGGTGGACTGTACTCTTGAACTGTGAGCCACAGTAGACCTGTCTTTCCGTAACTTGTTTTTTGTCAGGCAGTAACGAGTTAAGTGACTATTATACTCAGGAACCAATTTTAATCAGTGTGGGTTTTCTGGGGGCACAGTGTGAGGATTGATCTGGAGGTCTAGCAGAGAGTGTAGGGATTGATTAGAGATGTCTGCTGGGGGTGAGGCAGTTAGGAGAGGTGACATGTAAGAATTAAGATCTGTTAGAGCTGGGATTATGCTTGGCTGAATCCACTCAACATTTTCAACTCTTAGCATAGCTTGTGGCCCCTAGAAAGGCATGTCTCAATAACATTACCTTTTTTGGAGGCCAGCCCTGCCTTCGACTCTTCTACCAGCCTCCTTTTTATTTATTGTTTCAGCCAATTTGGGATGAGCTTTGTATTGTGGAGAATAAAAATTTCTTAGTGACTTAGGAGTAAGTGTGTACTTAGGAGTAAGTGTACACACACACACACACACACACACACACACACACACACACACACACAATGTGGAGTACATTAACAGAGGTTGATGACATCAGGCATCTTCCTCTGTCACCCTGTATCTAAATTTTTGAGACAGGTTCTTTCAGTGAACCCAGGGTTCATCAGCATGTCTAGCCTGGCTGGCCAGCAAGTTTCAGGGATTCTCCTGTCTCTGCCTCACCGGACACTGGGATTATAGGTATGTGCCGCCACACCTAGCATTTACTGGGTGCTGAGGATAGAGGAGAGGGCCTCAGGTTTGCATCACAGAGGCTTTGCAGATTGAGTCATCTTTCTAGCCTCAAGAAGCTATTTCTTGTTTGAGGGATTTGGTCAGAATGTCTCTAACATCGTCAGAGCATGACAGCCGAATGCCTCTGGCTCTTCTCTTAGAAATCATCTCCCCCAAATCGTTTCATTATGTCAATTACATTCTTGACACAGAATTCCTCCCAGTGGACAGGAGAGATGAACAGGGTCATCCTGGTTCCATGCTGACCGCCACTTTTCATTGACATTTTCCTTATTAGGGTATTGCTAATGTCATTGCCTCGGCTTTGGGATAAGCCATCATTTCCTTTCTTCCGTCTGAACATGTCTCTAGGGGTGATTTTATATGAATCCAATCTAATCTACCGTGTCTCAATTTTATTAACGGAATTCTTCAAATCCTGGCCAGCCTTCTCTGTACTTTTGCCCACTGTGCACAAGTTGGATGCCTCCCTTGGAGGATTTGTCAGTTACCCAAAGCACCAAAACCCTGTATGAAGGTTGGAGATGGGTTCAGTGTCACGGTGCTCTGGCTGGAGTGCTTGCGTGTATGCACGTGTATCTGCACATGCATGTGGAGGCCAAGGGATGGCCTCAGTTGCTCCTGAGGTGCATTCACATCTGTTTTTTAAAGTTTATTTTGTGTATGTATGTACCTGCTTGTGTGTTATGTGTAATATGTATGCTGAAGCGCCCATAGAGGTGGGTGCTGGGAACCAAACTCAGGTCCTCTGGAGGCACAGCCAGTGCTCTTAACCACCGAACCATCTCCGCAGCCCTCACTCACCTTTGTTTTGAACCTGGATAAGGAAGCTACCAAAGTGGCCAGAAAGCCCCAGAGATCTACCTGTCTCGGTCTTTCCAGCACTGGGATTAGCAGTGTGCATCCCCATATCCAGCATTTTGATGTGGGTGCTGGGGATCTGAGTTAAGGTCCTCATGCTTGTGAAGCAAGCACTTCACTCATGGGAGTCACCTCCTCAGGCTTCATGCCTTCTTGCATTCTCACACTTGGAATTTCTTCTCTCCTTCCTCACCCACTCTGCTTCCAAGTGATTTACAACCCAAGGCTTCTGTAGAATGGCGTGCTCTACTTGCAAGTGGTTGGAGGAGTTTTTCCAGTCCTAAACACCCCCCAAGGCTCAACATGTCCCTCATTCATCTCTGCTGCTCTTGAATACAGAAGCCCTTGGAGCACTGGAGACCACATGGCTACAAGCCACAGTCCTGGTCATGGTGAACAGTGATTTCCTGGCTGGCTTTTCTTCACTCTTTTCCCACATGGATTTGTTGAAATTCCTAATCCTGGACACATGGGTGGACTGAGTCATTTTCCTGCAGCTTGACACTAAAGAGAGCTGCCAGACTGACTGAGCAACTCTGCCCCCAGCCTGGGCTTTTAATCTGCCCCCATGTAATGTTATGCCTGGCTCAGCATAGCAAGAACATGGAGCTCATTGGCCTGGGGCCAAGAGGCCTGTCAGCAGGGAGACCAACTCTGGAATGTAATTAAACCACATGATGCCTTTTGTGTCTTTAATTTCCCCTGTGTCACCAGCAGATGGGGAAGGCTGACATTGTTTACCTCTCTGTATGTCTCTGTCTGTCTGTCTGTCTGTCTGTCTGTCTGTCTGTCTGTCCATCCGTCTCTTGACAGGAAGCTGCAAAAAAGAATTCAGGAGCTGAGGAGTAGAAAGAGCTCCAGAGTAGGATCAATGCGATATTGCTGCTCATCTGCAGAATGTTTGGCTCAAGAGTCTATTGCAGGGACTGGAGAGATGGCTCAGCAGTTAAGAACCCTTGTGCTCTTATCAATGGACCTAAGTTCAGCTCCTAACTTGAGCACATTGAGCAGCTTTTAACTGCTTGTATCTCCATCTCCAGGGAATCTGATACCATCTTCTGGCCTTTGTGGGTTCCTTCACTTAAGTGTACATAATCATACATTCGTACGCGCACGCGCATACATACACACACACACACACACACACACACTTAAAAATTAATCTAAAGAGAGGAAAATGGATCCATTGAAGAGGCCAGGGACATGGTCAATAATTAAAATGCTGGTCCTTCAAGCTTGAGGACTGGAGTTCAGATCTCTAGAAAGCTACACAAATGCTAGTGGCCATGATGGCTGTGGTGTGACACTATTCTTGGTGAGACATGAATAACTGTCTGCACCTCAGACATAAAACTGACCACAGACCAAAATAAGGATATCATCAAAGTTAACATGGTGACTCAATGGGTTTTTTCTTTTTTTGGGGGGTATACTTATAGTATTATGGGTGAAGGGCTACTTACAGAAGCAGAAATGAGTAAAAGACAGCTGTATCACTAAATCCCACCTCAGCATGCGTAAAAGCTGGAAGCCTGAAGCACATTACACAACCTTTGGGCATTTCAACAGGTTGGGGAGTGTCCTTTCAAGGTGACTCAGTTGGTCTGGGCCTCTTCCAGGTTGCTAGGCTGGTCTCTGTGTCTTCCAGGCAGCTCAGCTCAGTTTGATTGAGAATGACTCAGCAGGCCTTACTGCTTTTACATGCTCAGGGAAGGAGGAACCTAGTGTATCTGGTAAGTTTCAGGGACTTCCTGATGCCTTTGAGTTGTTTACTTCCTGAGTTTAAGGAGTTTCCCTGCAGGACAGACAGTTACACTCCCCCTTACTTTTAACATTATTAATTATAAATATATATATATATATATTTATAATTATATTAATGAGCTCCCCTCCAAGACGGAAGGTTGGAATTTCAGAGGAAACTGCTAAACACCAGGGGCTCACCTGTAAGTCCAGTTCTAGAAGGTGGGAGACAAGGAATCCCCAGAGCAAGCTGACGAGTGAGACCAGACATATCAGTTTGCTCTGGGTTTGACTGAGAGACCCTGCCTCAGTGAATAAGGTGGAAGAGAAACTGAGAATGATTCCTGACATCAGCTTTGTGTTTCTGCACGTACATATATCCACATACACAGAAACATGTATACAGACATGCATCAGCTTTGTGTTTCTGCACATACATATATCCACATACACAGAAACATGTGTACAGACATGCATCAGCTTTGTGTTTCTGCACGTACATATATCCACATACACAGAAACATGTACACAGACATGCATCCGCTTTGTGTTTCTGCATGTACATATATCCACATACACAGAAACATGTATACAGACACGACACCATACACACATACACCAAAAACAGAATCTATTACATTACAGTATCTGTCAAATTTATTTATTCATTTATTTACCTATCTATGTATTTATTTGCTATGTGTAGTGTTTGCATATGCTCATGTTGATGCGTTTGTATGGGTGCATTTGGTATTGGAATATAGTCCTTATTCACATTTCTAACTTATTTTAAAATTATTCTTATTACATTTATTTATTTGAGGGGGATATGTATGGCATAGCATGTGTATGAAGCTCATGAGGATAGCTTCTGGGAGGTAGTTCCATCCTTCTAATAGTATGGAACTTGGGGATTGAACTCAGGTCTTGGGGCTCGACAGCAACTCCCTTTTACCAACTGAGGGATCTCACCAGCCTTCCACCTTATAGTGTGAGATAGGATCTCTCACTAAACCTGGAGCTTGCTGATTTGGCTAGACTGGTCAGGAAGCTTCAGAGACCCATCTTTCTCTGTCTTCCTAGTGCTAAGTTTATAGGTAGAAGCCACCATGTTCAGCTTTTATGTGGTGGTTGGGGACCCAAACTCAGGTCCTCATGTTTATACAAAAAGTGCTTTGCCTTTGACCTATCTCCACAGCCCATGTCACAGACGTCAGAGAAACACTGTGCATTTCCTCACTCTATTATGTGAGGAACAGGCCCCAAGGGGAGCCTTGAGCTCCATCTTCCCTTTCTGTGGGTCCCTTCAGTTCCATTTAGCGTGTGCAGAATTCTGTAATGGTTTCACTCTGTACCTCCACTCCAACAGGAAAGCAGATATTTATGCAGCACCAGTGGAATTCCTGTAGTTGGAGGTAACATTGAATAGTAGCCACATCTGAATTGAGGCACCCAGGCAGGGGAGTTAAGTCAATTTGTTCTGAGATCGATAGACGTAGTCTGAGTTGACAGAGAACCTTTTCTGAGGATTCCTTTTTTGTTTAATTTGGGGTGTGTGTTTATTTGTGTGTGTGTGTGTGTGTGTGTGTGTGTGTGTGTGTGTGTGTGTGTGTGTGTGTAGGTATATGCACTATACCTCAGGTGTTGCTCCTTAGGGGTTGTCCACCTTGATTTTTCAGACAGAGTCTCTCATTGGCCTGGAGCTTGCTGATGGTGTTAGTCTTTTTGGCCAGATATCCCCAAGGACCTTCCTGTCTCCTCCTTCTCAAAGCTTGAATCACAAGTATGTGCTACAGTCCTTGACTCCTTACATCTGCTCTTGGGACCAAACTCATGAGCATGGCAGGGACTTTGATTGAGCTCTCTTCAGCCCTGTTTTTTTTTAAACACTGTTTATGTGTATCTCTCTCTGTGGTTTTGTACACATGAGTTTAGGTGCCTGGGGAGGTCATAAGACACTGTTGGATCCCCTGGAATTAGAAGTTTATGTGGTTGTTACCAGACAGCCTCATGTGCATGTTGGGAACTGAATCCAGACCCTCTGTAAAAGCAATGTGTGTTCTTAACCTCTAAGGCATATCGCCAGTCCCTATTTTCACATTTTTAGGGTTAGGGTTTGGCTATGAAGGTCAGGCTGGCCTTGAACTTGTGGTAAAACTATTGCTTCAGCCTTGGAGGTGTCCCATCCATGGACTTATCTGGGAGTAACCTTGTCTTTGGGTGACATTTAGTATGAATGGGAAGTGTTTTAATGTTATCTGGGTTTTTAGGACAGCCCCATTTATTATGTACATCTCAAGGAGGGGCTTGATTGGCTGGAGGTCTGTGTGGGGGAACAGTTTCAGGTTGCAGTCATCTGGGAGAGGGGAGCTGTAGGTTTTGCACATATTGGTCAATCCTTTGTAAACTCTCATACCTGGACCAGAGGAAGGCTTTGCTAGGCTTCTGAGCCTGACCAAGAGAAAGGCCTCGTCAATTATGTGTCAAAGGCATTGGCCCCTGTCAATAATACACATTAACTTGGGATTTACCCACCCCTTACACATTCATGCATGGCTTCCTTAAGCTTTCATGCCATCATATATGGTCTGGTTGATCACTGTTTCCACTGTAGTTTCTGCAAGGTGGTATTGAAGAAACTCATCACTGTAAATGTTGAAGGTTTTCAGAACACAGCTACTTCTGCTCCAGAAAGTAGTCTAGCCATCACAGGCAGTGGTATCCATTTGGGTGTGGTGTTTTCTTTCAGCTTGCTGTTGCTTGAGATAGCTTAAGTTCCATGCCATGGGTTTTATCTAGGACTGGGAGATAGCTTAGCTCAGTGGTTTTCAACCTGTGGGTCATGACCCTTTGGCAAGCTTCTGTCTCCAAAAATATTTGCACTATGATTCAGAACAGTAGCAAAATCACAGTTATGAAGTAGTTATGATTGGGGTCATCACAACATGAGGAACTGTATTAAAGGGTCACAGTGTTAGCGAGGTTAGCGAGCAGAGAACCACTGCTCTAGGTGAAGACCCACCATCATTTCCTACCTGGAGAGTTAATCCAGTTGGGCTGGTCAATGACCTGCCTGAGAGACTATCCTGGGCAAGGCAGGGGCATCCATCACTGAAAAGGCAGGGTCGATAGTAATGTACTTTTCCTTCCTAGAATTCCTGCCCCCTGATGAGCCTCTACCAGTGTCCACAGGTTGGAGTCTGCCATCCTTCTAAGTCCAAATTCAGAAGGGTGTGACTTCCCTTTTCTTCTCTCATTTTCCTTGGGATACTGGCTAGAACCTAAGTGAGCTTTAAAATTCCCCAACTCTTTGGGCTTCCTTACTCTTTCTTTAAAAGTTCCCTCACTGACCCTGTGGCTGACTGTACCCTGTAGCTGACCTCTGTGCCATCTCCTCTCAAATGGCTCAGCTTTTCCTGTTCTCTTCTCTGTTCCCCTCCTCTGGGCAGCCATGAAGTTTACAGCTTGCCTGCTCTGGGGTTTTCCTTTAAACTCTAATAACACATCCTCAAGTTTCTATTTAAGTCTGATATTAAATTCTTTAATTAATGAAGACAAGAGCCCCAAGAGGGGGCCCCCAATTTCCCAAGTAGCATAAGGTGACTCTGCCAGCGCGCCCCCAGATTTTCAGTGACACTTCTTTTACCATTTAATTATTCCATCAGTAGAGAAAATGAACTAGTTTCTACATCCCTAGACAGCATCCCTGCCAGTGATCTTGACGAGGTTATGAATTGAGGTGTCTGATGGATGCAGGCAGACATGTTGCTCTGAGTGCTACAGCAGGCAGATCAAATGTGTTGGGGTGATGGGGTAGCAGCTCTTGCTATATTTCCATCGCTGCATCCTAGCAGAGTTTCCCAGGGATTGGGGGTTGCCTTCACGCCAGAGGCAATGTGGAGGTCTTAGAGCCTTGAAGGCCTTTGAATTGCAGAAAGTACCATGCTTGACACAGTAATAGCTTTTCTGCT
Organism: Phodopus roborovskii; assembly: GCF_943737965.1. Taxonomy (NCBI): domain Eukaryota; kingdom Metazoa; phylum Chordata; class Mammalia; order Rodentia; family Cricetidae; genus Phodopus; species Phodopus roborovskii. The sequence goes on along the minus strand of NW_026126598.1, from coordinate 8,870,292 downwards.
GAAGTATTTCAAGAGCGTGGGGTGATCTCAAAGAAGAGCTGAAAGGTGTATCTATTATACAAAGGAAATCTTCATAAAGCCTAGTGGATCTTCAGGGATTTCAATGGGATTTAAGTGGTTGAGGAATGAGTTAAGGATGAGGGAGAGAGAGAGAGAGAGAAAGAGAGAGAGAGCAGGCTGCTTGTTGATGGTATTCATGGGACTAATTGAAGCAAATTAAATTAGGACGATCTGAATTATGTCTCTAGAATCCACCTTTAAAAGCCAGTGTGGAGGTTTGAACTTATAACCTCAGTGCTGGGGCGGTGGGGTAGAATTTCTGGGCCAGTCTATTGGAATCAGGAAGCCTCGGGTCCCAGCAAAAGACACTTTCTTTTTGATAAAAAACAGCTCCTGAGGAATGACATCTGAGGTTGACTTCTGGCTTCCGCATGCACATGCACAATGCATGTATGAACACACACCTGCACACACATGAACACGGACCCATGCACACATAGAAAGTAACAGGAGTCTCGTTCTCAGTGGCTCTGAATTTCTTTTGTGCAATGTGAGTTTTCAAAGTTCCCAAAGCTACTGAGCCAAGGGCATCACCTAGAGTCTTCTGCTGTGGCTGAGAGCTGATGATGGAGCCTTGACTATGCCAAGGTACAGTGACATTCAGAGAGCTGCCACTTGCTGGCTTTGGGCCGTGGTTCTGAGTCCACCCCATTTACTCCATTTTTAAGCTCTTGAATTCCATGCTGAAAACCCAGCCAATTCATCACAAAACATAAATCAGAACCTGATCTTCCTTGTACTCGAGTTTTATTATATTTTTTATCTCCTTAGCTCAAAAGAAATAGGTTCTACATCACTTTTAAAAATACACCGACTCAGTTAAATGTAATTTTCTCTAAAGCCAATCGCTTAATTAGACAATAATATTAGAGAAATTGACCATTATATCTGGTTACCGACTTTTCAGATGGTCTGTTACCATTTATATTCTTTGCAGTTGGGTTTTTTTTTTCCTTAAGCACGAAAATAATTTATCGAGATTGTTCTTTGAAGCTATTTTTAATAGTCTAATGGCTTTTTAATTTTCAAATCATTTATAGTCATCAGCTGGGGCCAAGGAAGGACTCAGACAGACTCTTAGCAAACGCCTGTTACTTCCTCTTTGGTTATTAACTGGTTATACTTGAAAGTAAAGCTGAGGGAACACAGGTTCTCCCACTAGTGATGATGTCAGACGGGCTCTCCGTGTACACAATGAACCTTGGGCTGGAAGCCATAACAAGAAAAATGGCATTTACCAAAGACTTAACTGTGCTAGACTATTTATGTAGATTTATTTTTTTTTAAATGGAGAGTCATGTAGTTCATGCTGGTCTCACACTCACTACATAGCTGAGGATGGTCTTGATCTCACAATGTTAGTTCTGGGGTTACCAGGATTCACAAACACACACACACACACACACACACACACACACACACACACACACAGAGAGAGAGAGAGAGAGAGAGAGAGAGAGAGAGAGAGGAAGAGAGAGAGAGAGAGAGAGAGGAAGAGAGAGAGAGAGAAAGAGAGAGAGAGAGAGAATAAGAGTGAGACAGACAGAGTCAGAAACAGAGGAAGAGGGAGAGGAGGGAGAGAGGTGAGTACATCCTGGTTACTTGTGACAGTGTTCATAGGGGATAGAACCTAGGACCTTTCATCACCTTTCCTTTATTGAGGAGGTAGAGTTAAATCATGGTCAAGGTCAAGGTACTTGCAAAAATCACAAAAATTAAGGATGGAAGAAGGCACTGGGCACAGACAGCCTTATCTACTATTCTATCGTTTTCTGTTACATGAAACTGAATCTCAGTAAACATCACGAATCAATATAAAAACCTCTGGACCAACAAGCTAGTTCCATGAGATAGAAAAAAAAATATTATAAGCACAGGAACACTGAATGGTGTTTGGTCATGGAGGAAGTCAGCACCAAAAAAAAAAAAAAAGCGGAAGGAAATCACATTGCTCTCTGTTGGTGGGAGGAAACAGAGACTTTTTACATCGAGTTATCAGGAAGAACATGTATTGCAAAAGCCAGAGTGACAGCTGAACAGGATGTGTATAATCTTCCCAGTCGAACAAGCTCAGTTACACAAAACTCAATGATTTTCAAAATCCATTATTATTTTTGAGACTTCAGACTGACTTATTGTGGACATAGAATTTAGGGTAAGGCAGGTGGAGGGTGGACTGAAGCTCTGGAATCATGTCTTCCCATTGAGACATGCTACATTCCATTTGCAGAAAGGGGTTATTTGTTTATTAGTCAAGAAAGGGCCAAGTGTGGTTTACTGGATTTCAGGGATAGCTCTCATTTTAGCAGTGAGCCCTAGTGAGCCTGTCTCTACCTCTCCTGTACTCAGGTTACATGTACATGAGGGTTATGAGGATCAAACTCAGATCTTCATGCTAGCAGGGCAAAATTCTTACTGACTAAGCTACCTCCTTGACCCTTCTTCTGTGTTTTTGGGGAAAAAATTTATTTTATTTTGGGTTATTGTGTATGTGTGCAGGTGCATGCACATCTGTGCAAGTACACTCAGAGGACAGAAGGGGGCATTGGATGCCTGAGCTGGAGTTAGAGGTGGTTGTGGGCTTCCTGATGTGGTTGCTGGGAACTGAATCTGGTCCTCTGTAAGAGCAGTGCAGACTCTTAACTCCTGAGTCATCTGTCCAGCCTGGTCATTTCTTTCATTGTCATATTCTATGCTTGTTTTCAAAGTTCCAGAAAACTCGCTTTTGAATGTTTCATCCATCATGCATGGTTAGAAGAAACTAGAGAATACCATGACCAAGCGCTCATCCTGTACCTGCTCTTAAACCTCTGATGTTCATCTGTATTCTATTCTAAGCATCACTGTACTGCTCTGTTCTTGCCCTATTCCATTGCACACCTTTCCATTCATTTGAAAATTTACTCAAGTCCCTCTAATTGATGACAATCAATTAACATCAGATCTTATAAATTTCAAGGCAATGTTCCTACTTTTTCTCCTTTCCCTCTCTCTACTCTCCATCTTTTCCCCTGTCTCTTTCCCTTTCTCTCATTCTCTCTTTCTTTCTTTGACAAGATCTTGATGTGCATAGACTGCAATCAAATGCAGAGTCCTACTGCCCCTGTGCTGGGATTATGGGTGTTGTGTGGCACTATTCCTAGAGATATGTGAACAAATGTCTACATGTCTAACCACCCTAGATAAGGACTAACAATGGACCAAAGTAAGGAACCACTAAAGTTCAACTTGGCGAACCAGTGAGTTTATTAGGATTTCTTACAGGAGTATGGGTGAGGAGTTAGAGGAGCAAGGATGATTCAAAGACAGCTGTATCACCAAAAGTCCACCCCAGCACTGGTGAGAGCTCACAAAACCTGGAAACCTAAAGTACAATGTGTCATCTGTGTTATTTGTAGACAGCTCAACAGGTTGGAGAGTATATCTTCCTGGCAGCTCAGCTGGACTTCATCTCCTCATTAGTTCTTACTGCTTATATAAGCAGGGGGAGACAGAAGCCTTATTCATCTGATCAGTTTCAGGGACTTCCTGCAAACACTTAATTGTCTACTTCCTGAGTTTTAAGACTCCTCTCAGAATGCCCTGATTCTTTAGAACTTTTACTTTATGTGCTCCAAGAGAAAGTGCTACATAATAGGTGTGCACCTTTATGACCATCTTCTCATTTTTTTAAAAAGTGAATTACTAAGTACCAACTTCCTCTTCCTTCCTCCATAAATTCCTCACACCGTTTCATCTATTATGTAACAATTTCCTCCATCTTGAAAGGAAGCTCTTCAAGGTGCAGGATGTTCTAGAGGGAGGTGAAGCATTCCAACTTCTAGGGAAGCTCATTAAAATTCAGAAAGCAATCAACTCGGTAGCTTCAGGAAGTACCTGAAACTGACCAGTTTCACTAGGTTCCTCCCACTTCAAAGTTTCATAAGCAGCAAAGATTGCCGACAGACACTCTTCAACAAGTCTAGTTGCCTAGAAGAAGTTCAGAGTTATTCAGCTGCCTGGAATAGACACACTCCAATCTGTTGAGCTGTCTGCAAGTGGTGCAGTATGCTCCAGTTTTCCAGATTTCATGAACTGTCATCCCTATAACTCACTTCTCACCAATACTCCTGCACATAACTCTATTAAGCTTATTGATTCACTGAGTTGGACTCTGATGGAATCCTTACTTTGGCTTATTGTTGATTCCCTATGTGGAGTGAATAGAGATTTGCTCACATCTCCTGGAAATATTGTCACAAAACACTTTCTTTCTGTTGTCAGACATGGGACCCAAGCATTTTACTCTTGAACTACACTCCCAGCCCAAGTATTTATCACTTTTTATTTACTCTTTTCCTTATGTGAGTTCTAGAATTCAAATCTTTCAGATGCATTATGAATCTTCATACCACCCTAGTGCTCTAAGCACATGGCAAGATCAAGTAGAGTGTTTCTAAATGAGTGGGTCAATTGGGTCCCTTTAAACACCATCAAATCTGAATGTGCCTGTGTCAGAACAAAGAACAGTGGGATCAGTGTCACTTGTAGACCTAGAGTCTGACAGGGAAGTCCTTTGTGACTAGAGACATATTCATTCTTTCCAGGACAGTTCATTCCGAAGTACTTGCTGGCTGGTATTATACTGAATCTTATTTCTATAAGCTTTCCTATGGAAATGAGAAAATACAGAATGGACTCTTATCCTCAAGTACTTTGGGACTCCATGAAGAATGAATTTGCAATGCAGCAGAATGAATTTGTTTAACAGCCATTTAGTGCTGGGCTAAGCCATGAATCTTGTAAAACTGGAATCCAGAGAGAGCGAGATAGCATGGAGGTATGGAGAGGTCCTATTTGGACTGGAGATTTTGTTTTTTTAAGACTGGGTGTCCTCAGACTTTCTGTGCATCCGAGGATGACCTTGGTTTCCTTATATTTTTGGTTGTGAGCCTAGCCTTTAACAGCTGAGCAATCTCTCCAGGTTGTTTTCCCTCTCTCCCTCCCTCCTTCCATTCTTCCCTCCCTTCCATTATTCCCTCCCTTCCTCCCTCCCTCTCTCCCTCCCTCTCTTCTTCCCTCCCTTCCATCCTTCCCTCCCTTCCTCCCTCCCTCTCTTCTTCCCTCCCTTATTCCTTCCCTCCCGCCATTCCTCTCTCTCTCCTTTCTGCCTTTTTTGAGAAATGGTCTCACCACGTATCTTAGACATCCCTTGAACCCACAATCCACATATGTGCACCACACTTACCTGCATACATAATTTCCTGTATATGTCAGGAAGTATGCCATAGGAGGTGGGCCTTGGTCCCACTTCTTGTTCTCAGCTTCCTGACCATGGATATGATGTGACTAGATGCCTCACTCTCCTGCTGCAATGCCGTCCACACCTGGATGAACTGTGTTCCCTTAAACTGTGAACCAAAAACAAGCCCTTTTTGACTGAGATTGCTTTTTGTTAGGTATTTTGTCACAGAAACAAGATAAGTAACTAAATAACACAACTCTCTTGCTTCTTGTTTCTGTTGACCCCAGGTCTTCTGTGACATGTGGTCATGACCATCTACTGTCTGCCTTGGTGGTCACATTGTTTTCTGTTCTGTACCTGTCCCCACATTTCCTTTTCCCTCTCTCCTCCCCATCTCCCCTCTTTCCCCCTTTTTGGTACTTCTTTTTTCCCTACTAACATTCCTTCCTTTTCTACTTCTCTTTTTTGTCTCCCTCTCTCTTTCTATCTCTTCTTTCCCTCCGTCCTTTCCATCCTTCCCTCCATTCTTTTTCCCTTCCTTCCTCTCCCTTTTTTACCTCCTCCCCTTCTCCTCTTCCCTCTTTCATTTCTTTCCCCCTCCCTCTCTCTCTTTTCCCTTCCTCCTTTCCTTCCTTCTTCTCTTTCTTCCTTTCTCTCTTTCTTTATCTTCCTCCCCCCCTCTCTTTCTGTGAGACATTCTTTTTGTATGTTATTCTTCACACCCCTCCTGCTCCAGCTCCTCAAGTGCTGGGATCACAGGCTTGAGCCATCAGACCCAGTTACCGAGGAAACATTCCGAATGTTGGGTTTCCCTTCAAGTTTCCAGACTTTAAAAGCCAAGAAGAGCATGCATAATTCATAATTCCATTTTTAAAGTCCTTAATGGATTATGTTTATTTCATGTTTCTAAAAAGCACATACTGGCTTGGGAGATGGCTTAGTTGGTACAGTGCCTGTCACATAAGCCAGAGGATATGGGTTTTATCCCTCATCAATGTAAAATCTATGTAAAAAAAAAAACGTCAGGCACATCAGCATGTGCCTATAATCCCAGGGAGCAGAGAATGGGCAAAGTCAGGAGGATCCCTGAGACTCACTGGTCACCAGTCTAGCCAAATAGGTAAGAGTTTTGTCTCAAAAAATAAGGTGGAGAGAGACTGGGAAAGACACTTGGCATTACCAGTTCCCCCACCCAGGCGTACATGCACTCACCCTCTGCTAGATGGCATTTTCCTCTGACTGAAACAGCCCCTCCAGTTAGGATGGGGAAGCTCCTGAGACCTAGGAAGTAAACAAACACCACGTGTCTGGAGAAGCTGAATCTTAGAAGACTCATAAGGGCCCCAAGGTTAGAGAAGCATCATACAAATGAGAGGAAGGGACCAATGACCAGTCTAGCTGCTGAGAGGACACTCTTCAGGGTATCCAGCCACCCACATGCCATGCAGAAAACTGGAGGGTTGCAGCTTTCATGAGCTGACAGCCATCCCTGCTCCTGTAAATAACCCCTCACCATGGTCCTGTCAGAAACCTCAATAAACTCATGGCTTACCATGCTTGACTTTGGTGTAATCATTACTTTTGTGGTCTGTTGTGGATTCACTATCTGAAGGGAGTGGACATGTATCTGTCATGTCTCCCTGGGAAAAGCATCACACAGACTATCCACACATACATAGGCACAAATATGAACACACACACACACACACACACACACACACACACACACACACACCCCTCTTGTAGATTTTCTATTTCTAACACCAATAGACTCTTTTCTTTCTGGATCCCTATTAATTGATGACATCTCCCAGCCAATGCTAAGTCTCTTTTTGGGAATCTGTTTCCACTTTCAGGCTTCACTGGGAGGCAAATGAGAAGTGGGTCATTGCATTGAGTGTCTCCGCACGGGGGCAGTCACCAGAGAGCCCCGCCTTCCGTAGAGCATGCTCCCCTCCCACTTGGGTTGATCTGAGGTGAATTATGGCTCCATGCTGACTCGTAAGTGGAAATCCATAACCCGCCTGGTTGTTCTCTGCGCAACCTCTTGTCATCTTCCCTTGTGAATATTGATCACATTTAAACAGGCTCTCTGCTCCAGGCCTGGTCAAGGCACCAATTTCATGTCAGATTCTCTTTCTCCCTACTTATGCAGGCCTATAAATGATTATAAATATGGACCTGATTGCAATATGAACCCTCTATGGAAAGCAAAAATATGTCACCTGAGTATTTTGTTGGAAACCTCTTTTTAAGAGAAAAGCAAAAGCCACATGAACACACAGGATGTTCTTCAGAACATCGATATTTGCTCCCCTGGTCCCATTCTGACTCCTGTCACGGGCCCAGCTTTCTTTTTTCAGGGTGATGGCTGAGGCTAGGGATTTGCTCTCAGGCCATGTTCTGAATTCCCAATGTAAAAGGTTGAGTCTCATGACTTAGTTCAATAAAAACAAATGGCTAAGTCCAGAGTATGCAGGCCAGCACTTGGAGGATGGAGGCAGGAGGACTGTTGAGTTCAATGCCAGCCTGGGTTACAATATGGAGACCTACCGAAGAGAAGAAAGATGTGTTATACACTTATTAACCTTTATTATGCACCTCATGTAGTCAAACTACCATCTTGTATTATGGATGCTCAAATAGCAATTCCTGCCTCAGGGCTATAGGATTCTGAAGAAATCAAATGAGTTGAAGGTTTACATTTACATTGGTTAAGAACATTGAATTCCTCTTTCGTATTTCCATATGCTTATCTTGAGAGGACAAACATGTACAAAACTATCTTAAGAAACTGCCTACTTGGGTTGGTTTTTAATGTCACTTTGCCACAAATGAGTAGGGAGTCTCAGGGGGACAATTGTCCTGACTGATGTGGGAAAGCCATCTCCAGTTTGGTAGCAGCCAGCATAACCTATTTTGTGAGTCCCAGACCAGTGAGAAATCCTGTCTCCCAATAGCCTGCAGAAATTTCCCTTCGACTCCCTCCTGCTCTCTACACCCTTACTGCTGTGGCTGGTACAGTTCCCAGCCAAACACCCAGTTGTTTAGTCTGGCTTCTCAGGGATGTGCTGATGGGTCAACAGAACATGGGCGGGGATGTCATACTTCACCGTTCCCTGTCTTCTTATCTTTTTTCTTTTACCATTTTTGTGTATGTATGTATGTGTATTGCATATTTGTGGACACACAGGCATGTGGGTGTACATACATGTGTATGCATGCAGGTGGAAGCCAGAGGTTGATGTTATGAACCATCCTTGATTGTTCTTACACCGGATCCACTGAGGCAGGGTCTTCTAGTGAAGCCCAGAGCTTTCGGGTAAGGATAATTTTTCTAGTCAGCTTTGTCTGCTTTCTTAGGTTGGGATTACAGGTGTGGTAGTTTCAATGTAATTGGCCCCTGTAATCTCATAGGGAATGGCACTAGTAGGAGGTGTGGCTTTGTTGGAGTAGGTGTGGTCTTGTTGAAGGAAATGTGTTTCTGTGGGGGTTCCCTATACTCAGGATACCACCCAGTGTCAGTCAACTTCCTGTGGCCTGCAGATCAAGATGTAGGCAGCACCATGTCTGCCTGTAGGTCACTGTGCTCCCCATCATGATGATAATGGGCTGAACCCCTGCAACTGTAAGCAAGTCACCCTAATGAAATATTTTCTTCATAAGAGTTGGTGCGGTCTTGGTGTCTCTTCGTAGCAATAGAAGCCCCAAGACAGCAGGAAGTCTCCATGCCCACCTGGCATTTATGTAGGTCCTGGGAATCCAAACTCTGGTCCTTATGCTTGCATGACAAGTGATTTAACCACAAAGCCATGCCCCCAGCCCTCTTGAAATGATTGTCTTGAAATGATTAACATAAGACATTTAACTCTGTGTACATGTTCTCATTGCTCCAGATCATTCATTTATTTACCAACGGATACATAGTAAGTGCCTACAAAGGGCCAAGCACTGGTGAAAGATGTTTCAGTGTTGATTGGGAATATGGCTCGGTGATTAAGAGTGCCTGCTGCTTTTCCAGAGGACCAGAGATGAGTTCCCATATCATGCAGCCTGCAAACATATCATAACTCCAGCCAGGTGATCTGACACCCTCTTCTGGCCTCTGTGGGCACCCATATGCCTATGTGCTTGCTCACAAACAGACACCCACACATGCACACAATTAAAAGTAAGGTGTTGACAAGAAGGTTCATCAGTAAAGAGCACTGGGTGTTCTTCCAGAAGACCTGGGTTCTATTCCTTGTACCTACATGGCAGCTTACAACCCTCTGTGATTCCAGTTCCAGGTGACATGATGCTCTCTTGTGGCCTCTGTAGGCATGCCTGTGATGCACATACATATTTTTAAATAAAACATTCACACATGCATACTTTTTAAAAATTAAAAAAATAAAGCATTTGAAAAAGCAACTTCAATGAACTTTAGTGTTCTGAGACAAACATTTCTAGTTTTAGAAGCAGTTTTTCCAAGACATCAAATAAACAAGAAGATTGACCAGTATCTAAGTTTGTTATGGCTTACCATAATAGCTGAATAAGAGAGACTTGGTAATTCTAGCATCTAGAAGTCTAAGCCTAAATGATCAGAGTTAGAACCCCGACCAGGCACTGCTCAAGTTATGCCATCTGATGCTCTCAATTCTCACATCTGATTCTGGTATCTCTGCTGCTGCCTGGAGAGACAGGCACAGAATGCCTTTCTATGAATTCTTAAGCAGACTCTCTGGACATCAAAACAATCAACACCACTGGCGGCAACATTCCCTATTTAGTGGGTACACCTCTATTAAATGTGTGACTCACCTCCTGTCCTCCCCCACATCTTCAAAGTTCCTTCTCTGGCATCCTCCCTGCATTCCTGGTAGTCAAAGACACCCTGCCTGTTAGCTCATGGCCTTTTGAGATGGATAAAAAAAGATATACAGCCCTCCCCCAGCTCTGGCTTGTGGGCTTTGACTGTTATCAGAACCCCTGCTATGCTGTCTGTCTACTACCTAAGGTGCTGAGGACTGAACTTTCCTGAGAATCTCCACCATGCTCTTGTCTGTCCACGATGTTCATGACTCTTCTAATAAAATTCATACCCAGAAGGACAATCCATCTCAGTGTCTGCCTTGATAAGAGTTACATGTCTCTCTTGGCCTGTCACCCCAGATGAAATCCAGATAACTGTCAGTCATGCTTAGAGAGACCATCAATGTCAAGTTGAGCCAAGAGGTACCAATACACGTGGGAGATCAGTGTAAGTCTCTTTAAGCCCTTTGTGAAACTTCTGTGTGATAGGGAGGTCAAACTGCACTATGCCAAGGGAGCAGGAGATACTCACTAAATGATGACATAGAAGGCATAGAAGCAGAAACTCTGGTCTCTGATGGCACCGCAGAGGGGTTACATTATCTCTGGGAAGCTTCTTGTAGAAGAGAAAGAAAATCCTGTGTTTTGTTCAGTCACTGTAGTTTGGGTTTACGATCAACCCGATATTATTCCTAAGTGACAAATTGGTTAATTAAAAATACAATTTTCTCTGACGAGCTTATATAAGACTTCTTCCTTGCTTCCCATTAATTCTGATCAAGAAAAGGAGGCTGGGGACCCCCAGGACTTACAAAAAGACAGAGATGCTTTCCAGCTTGGTCAATAAAATCAAAAGGGCTCTCAGGGTTGAGCAAGAAGCCAATTATCAGAGAATGAGTTACTTAACAGTGGTACCCAAAGTGAAAGGAGTCTGGGAGCTGTCACTGTAAGCCGGATGTGGGCTAGAAGTAGAGCAGAGAAAAGAAAGAACTGTGATGTGAAGAGAACCATTGTGCAAAAAAAAAAAAAAAAAAAAAAAAAAAAAAAAAACTCGGACAGGTATTGTAATAATCAAGGCCTTAGTTTGCTTTCTTCGGCTATCACAAAAACTCCCAAGACTATAACTTATAGCGAATAGAGGGTTTCTTTAGTTTAGTGCCCCAGAGGTGGAGAGCTGCTCTGATGCGGGCATCAAGAGGGAGAGAAGGCAGAATAGGTGTGCTCTCTTTTTCTTCTGACAAAGCTGCTAACGCCATCATGGCAGCCTTATCCTCATATTTTTATCTAATTCTAATTACTTCCCTAAAGGCCCTGCCCCTAAATACCATTAGTATCGATTTGAATCTTAAGTTTTCAATACATGAACAGTCACACATTTTTATTTCCCTTCTCACTACTGTGACAAAAGGCAGAACTAAAGCAACTTAATGAAGGCAGGGGTGATTATGGCTCACAGTTTGAGGGTATAGTCCATCATGGTGAGGAAGGCATGACAGCAGGAACATGAGGTGGATGGTCACATGACACCCACAGTCAGGAAGCAGAGAGGGATGGATGCTGGTGCTCAGCTCACTTTCTCCTTTTTAATCCAGTTTGAGACCACAGCCATGGAAGAGTGTAGCCTGCATTCACCATGTGTCTTCCCTGCTCAGTTAAACGTTTATGGAAATATCCTCATAAACATACCAAGAGGTATGTTTCTATGGTGATTCTACACCCCATCAAGTGACAAGTATGGTAGTTGAATGCAATTGGCCCCCATGAGCTCATAGGGAGTGGAACTACTTGGAGGTGTGGCTTTGTTGAAGTAGGTGTGGCCTTGGAGGAAGTGTGTCACTGTTGGGCTGGACTTTGAGGTCATCTATGCTCAAGCTTTGCCTAGTTCAGTTCACTTCCTGTTGCCTTCAGATCAAGATGTGGGATTCTCAGCTCCTTCTCCAGCACAGTTTCTGCTTGCATATCTCCATATAGTGCCATAATGATAATGGGCAGAATCTCTGAACTGTAAGCCACTCCAGTTAAATGTTTTCCTTCATAAGAATTGCTATGGTCCAAGGGCCATGCAGATATCCAGGGTCTGGTCAATCACCTGGGACCGTAAGTGCTATACTGATCCGGGTGGCCTGTACTGCCACTGGGGCCATGGTGACATGTGGGCCTGAGTTGCTGCAGAGCGCCATGTCTGGGTCCGTGGTTCTGCTGCAGCTGGGGTCTATGTTGATTTCTGTGGTCGATGTCAACATGCATAGGAACCATGGGTGTTGGGCCAGCACCACCCCTTTCTAGTCCTGCCTCTCGCCGTTCACTGCAGCAGAATAGCTGGTCTTGTTTCCCGTGGGAGAAGTGTCCCATCCCTCCCCGCAAGCATGGTGAGCTGGCTCAAGTAGCAAGGCCATAGAAGAGATGGGTCCGCCCCTTTCCTGAGAAGGTCAGTCCCTGAGACCCAAACTGACCAAATCATCTATCACTCAGACCCACATCCAGGGCTTTGAGTTGGCCCACCCCAACATCTAGCCTATCCTGCTGGAGTGTGTAAAGAAGGGACTGGTTCTGTGGAACCATAGCCACAGGACCTCCATGACTCAAGAGCAACTGCAGGATTCCTGAGAGGAGTTTCAGTGAAGGTCCAGTGTTAATGGTGTACCAGAAGCCACAGGCCTTGAACCTGACCAATGACTCATTGTAGTGTACATTTGCAAGTGGAAAGCGTGTAGTGCTGGACACACCTTAGCTCCCAAGGCCACTTAGATGAGGAAAGAAGTGTGGAGAGGCGGGAAAGATGGAGAAGATGAAGGATCAAAGTGGTTTTTTTTTATTTTTTTTTTTGTTTATTTTATTTTGTTTTCAATTAATAGTATTTGACTTTCTTTTGGGGGAATGCTACAGGAGTGAGGGGTGGGTATGGAGGGACTGGGAAATAAGAATGATTGGGTTGCATGATGTGAAATTTCCAAAGAATTAATGCAAAATTGTGTTAAAACAAGATTTGCTGTGGCCATGGTGTCTCGTTATAGTAACTGAAACCCTGATTAAGACAGCAAGTAAGATCGACCATTGCGGTAATCAAATTAGAGTAGAGATAACCTTAGCTTTATGAGCAACAGTATGGTAGTAGGAGGCTACCAGACTAGTGAGGGCAGGGCCAACTAGATTCTTCTCTGATTTGTGGAGCTGGAACCTCCCTTTTTAGTTATAGAGCTTGTGCCCATTGTGCTTGGGTGCCCTCGAATGGTGACCAAGACAAGCATGTGGGGTGGGTATAACTGGCCTTGCTTTAACAGGCTTTTAATTCCAGCTCCTGGGGAACGGAGGTTAAGACCTGAAAGCTTAAAGCCATCTCTAACTACAGAGTGAGTTCAAGGTTAGCCTGGGAGGCTTAGTAAAACCACTTTTGGAAATAACTAAAAAGAGATGGTGGGGTATAGGTCAGTGGTAAAGTACTTGTTTAGAATCTACTGGTGAGGGATAGGGCATGGCTCAGTGGTAGAGCTCTGCCTAGAATCCCCCAGTGAGGAGCTGGGGGGTAATGCTTTGTGATAAAGTGCTTATCTATCATGTCCACTCCCTGGTTAAATATCCAGTACCACAAATAAACAAATAAACAACAACAACAACAGCAACAAAAACCAGGGGAGGAGAACATCCCCACTGTCCTGTTAGCTTGGGTTTCACAGTGCATGTCTTTCTTAGGCGAGCCTCATACTCCTGCTTTTTCTGCCTTCACATTCTGTCATCTGAAATCAAGTCTCGTTTCATTGCCAGACCCCTTTGATTTACTGTGTATGCACATTTTGGTGGGCTAAGACATCTTTCATTTTCATACCTGACGCAGGAAGAGCCATAAAACATGTCTCTGAAGTCAGACTCAAGGGCCTCTTGATTAGGAATTAAACTGCATGTATGATTTATTCAATTTGAGCTTAAGGAAACAAGGGACGCTGAGTAAACGTGATTGGCAAACTCTCACTTCTGCCTCCGTTGAGAGCACAGACCCAGATGCAGACCACAAGGTTTGATAGAACACTTGAACAGGGTGTGAATTTGGAAGAAGCAGACGCCACTGAAGGCTCACCTGGGATCTGCTTTTGGGATACGGGAGTTGGGCAGCTCTTCCGATGTCACTTTTCGGTAAGGTTTGTTTCTTGTTGTAACACATCTGGCAAAAGCAGCTTAAGAGAAACAGGGTTTATTTTTGGCTGACAATTCACGGTCTGTCACTTCAGGGGAGTTGAGGTGACAGGAACTTGGAACAGCTAATCACATAGTCACATCACATGCACAGTCAAGAGCAGAATGAAATCAGTTAATGCATGCATGGTGTCACTCAGCTTGCCTTCTCTGCTCCTATACAGTGTAAGATCCCCTGTCTAGGGGATGATGCTACCCACAGTGGGTGAATGTTCTAAGTAACCAAGATAATCCCCCACAGATACACCCATAGGGCCACATAACTTAGATACATACATATACATATGCATACACTCTGCACACTCATGTGAGCATGGACACACACACCACACTCAAAACAAAATAATGTAGTTGGTAGAAGTCATAAAAGTTTAATTATGTAATATTGAGCATCCTAAGTATGAAGCAATTGTGTTTCTAACACCCTGTCCTGAGTTTTGAACTTGCCTTGTTTCTTGCTATGGGTGTAACCTAGGTGGCCTTCTCTAAAATTTACCTTCCCAGTAAAAGGTCTGTGTCCCAACAAGCCATATTGGCTGCCCATCCTCCAAAGGCAACCAAAACATCTAAATTAATAGTGAAAAACAGAAAAAAGAGTTTTATTTAATGTGGCTGTAATAGAAAGAGGGATAAAGAAAGCCAGTGATTTGCCTACCTAAGTCCATCTTGCAGTCCTGAAGCATGGTTAAGCTTTAAGCTGAGGGCTAGAGATAAGCATATTTATGCAGCCCCCTCCCCAGGTGTGGCCCTGCCCACCACAGGCCCCACATTGTCTCTTTAATAAGATGGTCTGACAAGTGGCAAAGCTCTTTCAAAGAGAAAGCTTTCCTCTCTGCCTGGCCCAGGATTTAGTCTTTGCTAGTCAGCATGGCATTCTGGGGAATTCCAGTTTCTTGGGATCTTTTGTTTCCATAACCTGATAGCCAAACTGAGAGACACAAGTATCGCGGTTAATAAGGATCAGGATACACAAATAGGCCGAATAGATGTTTATTCAGGGAGAAATAATTTACAACCTAGACAGATGAACACCAGCAAGTTCCATCGGATCCTCCCCTCTCCAAGTCCAGCCAGCAAGAGAGCACCCCCCCCCCCTGCTCCTCCTCAGACCTAGTTCCATACGTCACTTCTGCCCCTGGCTCCACCCCCAATGGGCGTGGTCAGTGCCACAGAAGCAAAGTGAGTATCTCACTACACACAAGCATCTCTGTCTTTCTCTTCTCTCTTCTTTCTTTCCTTCCCTTCTTTCTCTTATTTCCTGTCTCCCCTCTCCCTCTGGATGTCTTCAGGGAACACCCAGCAATCACACCTAGGTTGACTCCTGTAAGTGTGAGAGAAACATTGCCACAATAGCCAGGGAACACTCATTACCAATGGGGAGGAGGGTTTGGCCTATAAAATGTTTCCTTGCAAGCGTAAGGACCTGAGTTCAGTCTCTAGAATTGACATCAACAAATAAATAGACATAAAGGAAAGTAGTCTGTATGATGGCCTTTGTGTGTTGGCCTAGTCCAGTGGTTCTCAGCTTGTGGTCACCCAAGACCATTGGAAATATCAGATATTAATATTAACGATTCTCAACAGTAGCGGAATTATAGCTATGAAGTTGCAATGGAAGTGATTTTATGATTGGGAGTCACCACAACACAAGGAACTGTGTGTAAGGGGTTGCAGTGTTAGGAGGGTTGAGGTAGACAGATCCCTTATGCTCACTGGCTAGCCAGCCTAGCCTAAAGGATGAGCTTCACAGCAGTGAGAGCCTGTTTCACAAATACAAGGTGTGTAGCATCTGAGAAACTACCCTCAAAGTTGTTCTCTGATGCTCATGTGCTTGTAGACACCAGTGCGTGTGCTTGTGCTCTCTCTCTCTCTCTCTCTCTCTCTCTCTCTCTCTCTCACACACACACACACAGAAAAGAGAAAGACTTCTAAGGGACAACTGGACTACTTCAACAACTGATGTTAATTAGATACATACTTTCCTAAGAACAATTTTGTGTGTGCACGTCCAGGTACACAAGTGTTTGGAGATCAGAGAACAATGTCTTTCTCTACAGTTCTCACTTTATTTTTTGAGTCAGGGTCTCTTGTTGAACTAGGACCTCACTGATGGCAATACTTGGTGGCCAGTAAGTTTTGGGGGATCCCCTGCCTCTCTTCCACAGCACTGGGAATATGCTCCACTACATTTGGCTTTCACCTAGATGCTGCACATCCAGACTCAGGTCACTGAGCTTGCATGGTGTGTTGACTAATTATGTCAACCTGACACAATGCTTGCTCCCACTAGGTTGACCTGTGGGCATTTTCTTTATGGGAGGGTCTATCTCACTGTGGGCAATGCCACCCTGGGTTGGTGGTCCCCGTGTTATAAGAAAGCAGGCTGAACGCTATGAGGATCAAACCAGTAAGCAACATTTCCTCCATGGCCTCTGCATCAGCTCTTGCCTCTAGATTCCTGCCCTGTTTGAGTTCCTGTCTTCCCTTAGCAATGGAGTGTGACCTGAGAGTTGTAAGCTGAAATATACCTTTTCCTCCCCAGGTTGTTTATGGACGTGATGTTTTATCACCAGAGTAGAAACCCTAGCTAACTCACATGGCAAACAATTTATTCACTCTGCCATCTCCCCAGCTCTGAGACACATTTTCTATTCAACTCTTTCCATTTGTGAGCTGTCAGGCATAACTGGAAATTACTGAAGTCCCTCTAATGTGGTCATGATTAGAAGAGTCACTTAAAATCCAGTCAGAGCTAGCTTTCACCCTCATCTCTCATTTGTGGGTAATAGAACACACAAGTGTATCACTTATTTGGGGGAAACAAAGAATATGTGAATAGGGGCCTTTCCTGTCTCGGTCTCAACAAAAAACTGGTTGGTTGAAATCAGTGACAGGAATAGGAATGCTATTTCTCCAGTCAAATACCAGTTTCTGACCAACCCACAACTTTGTTTTGTTTCCTTTTTTGTTTTTTTGTAGATCAGAGTCAAGTTTCATAATGGATGTGCAAAAGAATTAGAATAGTGATGCTTGCTTCCAGAAATTTCTGACAATCTGCCTAGCTTTGACTGATTCATGGCTGATTCTGGCAGTAGTCTGTACTTGGGGGTAAAAGCATATCCCTTCTTTTGTTTCCATGCCATGTATGTGCAATTTTCCTGTTTGTTCCTTTTTTTGAAATAGTGTCTCAGGTAGATCTGGCTGGGCTTGAACTCACTGTGTAGCTAAGGATGGTCTTGAACTCATGACTTTCCTGTCTCTACCCTGTAAGTGCTGGGATTACATGTGTATACCATCATGCCTACCTTGGAATTTACTATGTAAGAAGGAGACTCAATTGCCAAGATCTGTAGAGGAAGAAATGGGTAGAATGCTGACCTATTTAAATCCATGCAGCCCGTTTGCAGGCTGCCAAGTGGATGTAAACTTGAGCACGCTGCTCAGCATAGGACAAAATGATCAGAAATGAGAACTCAAGAGAGGTAAGGACATCTCCAGGGGGCAGACAATGGTGCTTCAGCATTCTGAAAAACCCTTGTCACTGAACACAAGATCAGAGCACATGGAGCCCTAGCACTACTCAAAGAAACAACAGAACAGTCGCTTCTGAGCTGGGAAAAAAAAATCTCTACATCTTCAGATCAAAAGAGCCCACCAGGCACTAGGCAGGAAGAATAGAAACAGATCAACACCTAGAAATACGTCTCTGAAATTCTTATACTTCAAGGACAAAGAAACAATCATTCACACACATTCCAGGAAGAAAGAAAACAGAAAGAAAGAAAGAAAAACCCAGGAGAAAATGGTAAAAATCAGAGATCTCAAGTTTGCTTTTTGCCGTGTTAAACAGGGCACAACAGATCAACAATGATAGTTTTGAAGGGAAATGTCCTTGTATGTGATTTTACTTATGTGTTGTGTGTGGTGCAAGGAAGGCATCCTTGGATAAGTGATAACCCAGGAACAGTGCCATTCACCCATCCATGCTCAGAAAGCTAACAAAGGCATGCTAGGTATCCAGCACATCATTCACGGTAAAGATCTACAGTTAGCCATATTGGCCATGGAGAGAGTGACAGCCAACACAGATGCCATTGAGACCCAGAATGAAGTTGAAAGGGAAGGCGCACAAACGAAAGGTAGGTCCAAAATTCCAACTATGCCTCTGAGATCCAGGAGATGGCGGTAGAATAATAGGCATTTTCTACTGTGACAGTATTGCAGCATGCCCTTTAGGATGTAAAGTGTCAATCATGAAAACTGAAGTGCTCACAAAGATCTCCTAGTGATGGAAAAAGTTCCACAGCATCCATCCATTACTCAATGATTGTGGGTCTGGTTGACCTCCCCACCCCCACCCCATTTCTATAGGGCCATTATCCTTTGCTTGGAAGAAGTGAGTTAGGACTTCCGAATTTAGTACTATTGGGAGAAGGGTGCTTAGGGAAGGTGATTTTATTTGTGTAAAATGCATTGCTGTGCAGCCATTTCCTTCTAATTGAATAATCCCATCCTAGAGGGAGGCTTAATATGTAGAAAGTAAATGAAACTCACAGGTCTCAGGAAGTCCCTGAAACTCAAAAGATTCACAAGGTCCCTTTTCACCATTGTATCAGCTGTAAGAATAGCTGGAGAAAGGAGACTCTCTGGCTGGCTAAGCTGCCCATAAGTTGTTCTTGGAGTTCCTGGGATGCAGTTTTCATGAGTTGTCAGCCATGTTGGGGGTGGGCTGTCCATGGATACAGTTGCCTTTGATTCACCATGTTCCAGTAAGCAACCAGTCACACTTGCCTTTAAGCAAGCCAAATAAACTCATTAGTATGTCAAGCTGGAATGTAGTGGAATGTTTATTTTGGCCTGTCATTGGTGTGCTCTTGAAACAAATAAACATTTGTTTGAATGGCCTCAGGAAAAGCCACACAGCATGAATGTAAGGGGAAGGACATTCCTCCAGAGGAAACTGAGGCTTCTCTGTGTTTTGTTTCTCTGTTGGGGAGAGAAGTCTTCACCCCCTTTCAACATTTTTCTTCTTTCTGGGTATTTCTCCTACACCACCAATATACTTACTCAGGAAGGAGAGACACTGGTTCCACAGTGTCTTGATTTCTGGAACTTTACACCTCTGCTTTGACATCATGGCAGTATGAATGAGACAGAATGTTCCTGAGGGTAAACATGGCTACACAGTCACAATGCCAGGTAATCCAAATGGTCCCATTGACTTCTATTGGTTTTTGCACTGTGAAGTACGGCATGTATGCAACAGAGCACACAAAGCAAGGGTACACAACACAAGCTAAGGACATGAACATGTATTCCCAGAGAACTCCAAGACTCTAATGGTGAAAACTGAAGAAGACACACTAAGTGGAAATATATCCAAGCTTTTTATAGCAGAAGAATAACACCATGAAAATGTCTATGCTATCCAACAGGGTTCATGATCAATCTGTCCTAACTTCAGTGACTTTTTTTTCATGAAATTAGGAAAAAAAGAGCAATTCTACATTTTGCGTGAGACTACAGTAGACCCTGAATAGCTAAGTCAAAGAGCAAAACTAGGGACACCATTCTTTGTGATTTCAAAATCACAAAGCTACAGTGAAGAAAACGATCGACATTAGAAAACAACAACAAACAACAGCAGCAACAACAAAACCCAAATACAAAGTACAGAACTCAGAAATAAATCTACTCATGTGTGGCTGTTGCATGACCTGCCTCAGTCTCCCAAGTGCTGAGATTAGAGCCAGGAGCCACCATCTCAGCTTCTCTTTCATAATTTTTTTTTCTAAAGGAAAAGGTGGGAGCAGAGATGAATGGAGGCAATTTATTCTTTTAGTTAAATATATATTGAAAGCAAAATTATAATTACAGCTATATAACATATTTACATGTAAAGATAGTACCGGAAGGATTATATTAAAATGTTACCAGTGCTGTTTTTGCAGGAATGGAGAAGCATAGGTGATAATACTTATAACCTTTTTTTTCTTTTGTTGTGTTTTCTTAATTTCTGCATGCTATTTACTTTTCCAAACTAGAAGCATAACTTCAAAAATGTCATTGAAAATGAATCATTTGGAATTGGGGAGATGGCTTAGTGAGTGACAGCAAACATGAAGACCTTAGATCCCCAGCACTCATATGACAAGTCACTCATGGCCATGTGGCCACTTTAACTCCAGCGCAGTGCAGGGTGGAGACAGCAGGTTGGCTGGGGATTTCTGGCTGCCTAGCTCCAAGTTCAGTGAAAAAGCCCATCTAAAGAGAACATGGAAGAGAGTTAGGTAAGAGCAAGACACATGATGCTCTCCTATGGACTCCACGGGTACTCATATGTCTATGCATGTCCATGTGAACACACACCATACACAAGGACATACACATGCATAGTCAGGTTCCAGGAATTGATTGGTTAGCTAGCCTAGACAAATTGATGAGCTGCAGGTTATGTGACAAATCTTGTCTCAAGGGAGTAGGGCAGAGAGTGGTGAGCAGGACATCTTCTTGCCTCTCTACACATACATGCACACACACACACACACACACACACACACACACACACACACACACACATGCACACTCAGAAGCAATTAAGAGCAAAAACAATGCATAAAGAAAACAGAAGAATGAAATGACAGGTACATGCTTAATTCTGGTGAGCATGAAATTCAAGGCTCGACACTGTGGTAACTGCGGTAGGATAAAACTCTTAAATAATGTGTCAACTTCATCATCTCATAGAAGAAGCAAATTGCTTCTCTAGAAAGCATCACATTTTATCCCAGTCATAAAATATACAGGGAATTTTACAGGCTGTTAGATCATTTTCTCAGGGACATTGAGTAGCTAATAGAGTAGATACTCAACTCTAATAATTCTTTCTTTCCTAGACATCAACCCTCAGCCTCAAAGGCCACAGCATAAAACTCTACATGGGGGATTTCTATTCACATTGTAGACTTTTCTTACTCACATTGCTGCCTTGAGTCAAGGATGAGGCTTGGGAACCTAAAGATTGATTGACATGTCCTCAAGTATGGTAGAGAATGTGTGTTTCCCTTCTTTATCAGATCTAACCCCACAGGATCACATTTCATGGTGACCCCTCACCTCTACACCTATGAGCTGAGAATGACTCCGGTCTCATCTTGTTGATGAAATTCAGAGTGGCAGGACTTTTTTTTTTTTTAACCAATATAGGCTTTACCTGGGACTTAAGATAATCAACATCAATGACCATTGAAAGTCAACCTTTAGAAAGGATCCCCTGACTTCTTTTTAACAACTACATTCATTTATTTATTATTTGAGTACATATATGTGGAGGTCATAGGGCAACTCGCAGAAGTCAGTTTTCTCCCTCTTCCATGTAGGTCCTGGGTACTGAAATGTCATCAGCACCTTTACCAGATGAGCCATCTTGTTCGCTTGAGTCATTGCCTCATACTTCTGATGATTAAAGAATGCAGACACATGGGAGTAAGCAAAGCAAAGGTGAATTTTATTAAGGGGGGGTTAAGAAGAAGTGAGGACTTATGGGAGAGTGAAGGATATCCTGAGATTTAAAGACTTATCTTGGCGCCTATGAGAGGGGATGCAAACAGGTTGCTGTGTGGTGTATCATGCAGACGTTTTTTTATAAGGATTGAGTTGGATGGGGAGGATGGCTGTGAAAAGTCTACTCCTAGACATGATATGGCTGTTGCTGACATCAACTCAAATAAGCTGTGGTTATCTGCGCAACACCTGCGTAAGATCAAGCCATCCATCAGCATGGACTGGAGAAGGATACGTGAGACCGCGCCATTATTGGGGGGAGCTATTGCCAATTGATGGATGCTGAAGGAGGGAGACTCACTCTCCTTTGGGAGATGGCTGCTGGTAGGTTGCTTATGCCTGAGAGAATGGCCACATACCCATGAGCATATAGGAGGCACTAACTGGACTTAGGTGGTTATTAATAATAATAAAAAAGAGGTCATGAAGTTGGGAGGGGTACATGGTGGAGATACTAGGTAGAAGTGGAGGGGGTAGTGGTAGATGGATATGACAATTATACATTGCATAAATCCTTAAAACCTTCAAAAATAAAAAAATATTAAAAATTAAATTATGGTTGGCACTGGGAAAATACTAAAGTAATTTCTATGGGATTGATACATTCTTTGAACATATCATAAATTGAGGCAATTAAGAGGCTACACACTGTGCTGGGTAGTTGTATGTCAACTTGACACATGCTGAAGTCATCTGAGAGGAGGGAACCACAAATAAGAAAATGCTTCCATAAGATCAGGCTGTAGACAAGCCTGTAGGGCATTAAAAAAAAATTAAGTGATTGATAGGAGAGGGCCTAGCTAGTTTTAGGTGGTGTCATCCCTGGACTGGTGGTCCTGGGTTGTGGTAGAGCAATGGAAGAGATACCTTGATAGAGGGAGCCATTGTGAGGTTAGGGAGAAACCTGGAGCCAGGGAAATTCCCAGGAATCAACAAGAACGACCTCAGCTAAGACTCCTAGCAACAGTAGAGAGGATGCCTGTTATAATCAGATTGGTGACTACCTTAACTGTCATCATAGAATCTTTATCCAGTAACTGATGGAAGTAGATGCAGAGATCCATAGCCAAGCACCAGACCTAACTTTGGGATTCTAGTTGAAGAGAGGGAAGAGGGATTATATGGCTAAAGGAGGGTCAAAAGCATGATGGGGAAAACCACAAAGACAGTGACCTGAATTCGTGGGAGCTCATGGACTCAAGACCAAGAGCTGGGGAGCCTGTCTGGGACTTAACTAGGCCCTCTGCATGTAGGCAACAGTTGTGTAGCTGGATCTGTTTGTGGGATCCCTGGCAGTGGGACCAGGATCTATCCTTGGTGCTTTAGCTGGCTTTTTGGAGGCCATTCCATATGGTTGGATGCCTTGCTCAGCCTCAATGTAGGCTGAACATGCCAGGCTTTGTTGACTCCCCAAGGGAGGTCTTACCCTTTCTGAGGAGTAGATAGGAGGGTAGGTTGGGGGAGGTTGTGGGGAGAGGGATTAGGGAAGAGAGAGGGAACTGTGGTTGGTAGTAAAATGAATATTAAAAAAAATAAGAAAGAAAGAAAGAAGGGAAGAAAGCAGGCTGAGCAAGCCAGTAAGCAGCACCCCTCCATGGCCTCTGCATCTGCATCTGCTTCTGCTTTCAAGTTTCTGCCCTGTTTGAGTTCCTGTCATGACTTTCTTTGGTGATGAACTGCTATTTTTAAGCACAAGGCAGATAATCACCCTTTCCTCCCCAAGTCGTTTTGGTTATTGTGTTTCACCATAGTAATAATAACCCAAACTAAGACGCCGGGGAAGTACATGATGTTACACATTGTCTGTGGCCATTTATGATGTCTGCTTTGTCAGCAGCTGATCTTGGCTGTCTGCTAGTGTTTAGCCCTGGCCAATGATGATCCTGCTGACCTTGCAGCAGGATGTTAATGGAGCTGCGCTCTCCTTGTTCTCACGTGCATGTGGCCAGCTAGTGATGTCACAATGGTCCTTCTTTTTAACCTACAGAAAGCCACCTACACCCTCCTTTCACATTAACCCTGTCAATGTCACCTGTTTAAGGGCAACAGGATGTGTGGCCAGAAGAACAGGTAAATTTTATTAAAGTAAAATACTGTGTCAAAGCAAACACTTTAAGGACGTATTTTTATCATTTTAAATTGTGTGTGTATATGTGTGTGTGTGTGTGTGTGTGTATGTACGTACGTATGTATGTACATGTATGCCTGTGTGCACGTGTGCACATGTGCAGGCATGAGTGTACACCTGAGTGCAGGTGTCCATCTAGACCAACAGAGGGAGTCAGATTTCCTGGAAATGGAATTATAGGTGTTTTTTGAGCCACATGACACTGGTTATGGGAAGCCAACCTAAATATTTTTCAAGAGCCACTCTGCTTCCCCCTCCCCCAAGCAAAATATTTATGAGAATACTGTAAAGTTTGACATCTGCTCTAGTCTCTGAGATGAGATGTGTAAATTCAGAAAATGTCTGAGCATCTTTAATCTGTGATCTTGAATGAGTAAGACAAGCAGGCAAGAAACAGCTGATCCAAGAAGGACAAAAACTCAAGCAGCCAATGTGACTATATTGTGAGCCATTGAGCTTTTTGGGGGTCTGCTCATTGCCACAGTGTAATCTAGCAAAAGCTAACAATTGATGTGACCTCCTCCCCTTATTCCTATCTCCCTCCTCCCAATGCTCCTTCTTCTCCTCCTCTTCACTCTCTTCCTTTTCTATTTCTGTTTTTTTTTTTTTTTTGAGGGGGTGTTTGTGGTGTATGTGTCTTTTGTACATGTGGAATTCAGAGGCTGGCTTTGAATGTTTTTATCACTCTCCACCTCATTTTTTCTGATACAGGGTCTCTTATTGAACCTGGAGCACATCACTGTTGCTAGGCTGGATGACCAGAGTGCCTAAAGCATTCACCTGTTTCTACTTCCAGTGTTGGCTTGCTTTGCCCCGAACAAGTGGGTGCTGGGGATTTGAACTTAGCTTTTCACACATGCATAGCAAGCAGTTCACTCACTGAGCCATCTCCTCACTGTAAGTCTTCTTTTCTCTTGATCTAGTCACTTCTCTAGTGAGCACTTGTACTATGGATATATAATCTGTTCACTAAAGCAAAACTGAGAAACTGTGTAATAGCAGATGTTCCCTTCTGGTGAGGCTCTCCTTGGTGCTTCTAGAAGAGTTTCAGAAAGTCCATAAATCCTTTAAGGCATAGCATTTTATGTTTGGATACCCATGTACATTTGGAGAGGCAGTGAGGAGCTGTTTCAAAGTCTATTCCCTGATTCTCAAAGAGACGCTCCTCAAAACTCTTTCAAGTTTCTCTTTCCCCCAATGTGTGACCATTTGTTTATTTTTGAAGTCTCATGTGCCATCCTCTCCCTTCTGGGAATGAATCTCCACAGAGGAAACTACCCTACAATACTATGCTGTAGTGCAACCCTCCTGTTAGTGCCCCAAACCTATCTCAGTTATCTATTGCCAACGTATTGTCATGGTATATACTACCCTCCCATTAGCTATCTCATTATCAGCTATCACCGTATCACAGTGCTATGTGTAACTCTTAGTACTCTCTGTTGCTATAGGCATTCACTGATAAGTCCTAGAATATAGCCTTTGTAGGTAACTGTCTTAGTTAGGGTTGCTATTACTGTGAAGACACACCATGACCATGGCACTTCTTATCCAGCAAGCGTGTAATTGAGGGTGACTCAATTATAGTTTCAGAGGTTTAGTCCAATATGATCACAAAGGGGAGCATGGCCGTGTGCAGGCAGACCTGGTGCTGGAGCTGAGAGCGCTACATCTTGCAGGCAACAGGAAGTCAACTGGCTAACTGGGAAGTATCCTGAGCACAAGAAACCTGAAAGCCTGCCCCCACAGTGACACACCTATTCCAACAAAGCCACACCTCCTTATAATGCCGCTCCCTGTGAGATTATGGGGGACCAAATACATCCAGCTACCACAATGAGGTGTTGGGAAATTTAAGTACTTGTCCCTTATAGCTCTCTTCCTCCCCACCCAGCTGTAGAACTCTCAAGGTTGATCAGACAAGGTTGTTCTCATAACTTTCTGGTGTGCAGTGCCCGAGCCTTGACCCCAGGCGTGGGTGGTGCATGATTTTCTCCTATGCTTAGCCCATCCCCTGGCTTGGGAATATAAGCCCATTACTCTCTGTAATAAACGGCAGCAGCTTCCTCTTCTTCTCGTGGTGCTCTGTTAAGTGTTTCAATCCTGACATCTGCCAGCTAGGTATTCTGGCCGCACGGGCGTGGCAATAAGGATGGATTTTCAAACATGCTTTTTATAGATGACCTCACTCATCCTATTAAATCATCCATGGGTCACATCATCATCCCAAGCTGTTGACCTAATCTTCAAATCTATGTTTCTGTAACTGCCTGCTTCTCATAGCCCATGGATGTGGATGTGCTCTGGATTCAAAGCTGAGTTCTTCCTCATGGCTGCTCCTTCTGTGCTGTGTAAAACAAAACAACAAAACAAAAACAACCACATACTTCTCAACTGGATACTAGGAGGCCATCAATACTAGTTTCTATTATTGTAACTAGGAACTCCCCAAAGAAGGAAAAGCTGTAGTTCAGTTGGTAGAATGCTTATCAAGAATGTATAAGATTCTGTGTTTGACCCCCAGCATTGTATAAAAACAGACATGATAGGTCACACCTGAAATCTCAGCATGAAGGATGTGGAGGCAGGAGGATCAGGAGTTCAAGGTCATCCTCAGCTAGGACTGCATGAGGCCAGAGAGAGGGAGTGTGTGTGGGGGGAATTGAGAAAAATACAAGGGAGGGCCTATTTCAGCCCATGGTTAGAGAAGCTTCAGGCCATTGTGAAGGGTCCTCAGAAATATAGAGCCCAAGCATGTACTCCCAGCGATAGGGTCACAACTCTGCAATGGATACCCCTTCTGGAATCACTTGGAACTGGGCCAAAGGGACAGTTTCTAGCAACAAAGGCAATGTCCTGCATTCCCAGATAACAGTTACATTAGCCAAATGTAACAGCATCAGCCCCCCTGCTCCCCAGTCTGCAGATTCTATCTTCTTGGAGGTTCAGTCATGGGCCCGTTAATTAGGCCTGTTCCTAACCGTGCTTTGATGCCTTTGGTTCTGTGACACAGGACTGCAGGGAGAAGCAGCTAAAGAGGACTAATTAAGACTCAGAGTGCTTTCAATAACGTGCATGGAAATGAACAAATTAACTGACGACTCCAAAAAGGCAATATTGTCCCTGTGGGGATTCCCCGAGCATGGAGATAACATTAAGGAGTGCAATCGTCATTGAGAGGCAACTGTGAATTATGAGTGATACTTGGTCCCATTACCTCTGAGGTGTCAGCTGTAATAGCGGGAAAATGTCACAAGATGTTAGGAGAGAAAACAATCGGAGGTGGGGATGTTCTAGTGGGGGAGGGGGAGGCCCCCACACAGCAAGAACTTGCAGCGGAGGGAGTGTTGCTGGCAGTCAGGGGACAAGGCTCACCGTTATTGGTCTGTTACAGTTGACCAGTCTTTCTGAATGCATTGATACTCATTCCGTGAGGGGTGCGTCTCTTTCTGTCTGTTAGGCTCAGATAAGACGGGCAGACAGTTCTGCATAATCACAGCTCATTCTCAGACACTGGGTCTTCAACACCAATGATATCTAAGATTCTGTGTGTGTGTATGTGTATGTGTGTGTGTGTGTGTGCATGTGTGCACACGAGTGTGTAACACAGGTTTGCATGTATGTGTTACATGATGGTGTTGTCTCTTTCTTCAACTGTTTTCTACCCTACTTTTTTGAGCCAGAGTGTGTCTCTGAACCCAGAGCTCACTGACTTTCCCATATGGCTACTCAGCAAGCTCCAGGGATTAATTAGTTTCTGTCTCCGCTGCTCTGGACCAGTGCTGGGTCACAGGTGTATGCCATCACTCAGCTTTTGCTGATGTCTGTAGGTGCTGGGGATCTGAATTCAGGTTTTCATGCTTGTACAGCAAGCACTTTATTGACAGAGCCATCTTCCCAGCTTCCCCTCTTTTTTTTTGAGACAAGGTCTCAGGCGATCGATCCATTGTGGTGGTTTGACTGAGAATGTACCTCCAGGCTCATGTATTTGAGCATTTGGTTCCCAGCTGGTGTCACTGGGGAGTTTTAGATGTGGCCTTTGTACCAGCCTTTTTCTTTTGGGCCACCAACCAGCTCCCAAATCATGACACAGAGACTTATTATTAGTTTCGAATGCTTGGCCTAGTTGAGACACATTTCTGCCTATCTCTTTTAACTTAAATTAACCTGTTTCTCTTTACCTTTTGCTTTGGGGCTTTCCACGCCCCCCCCCCACCCCGTCTGTGTATCTTACTTTCACTACCTCTTGTGGCTGGTGGCTGGTGGCTTCCTGGGCACGTCTTGCTCCCTCATTCTTTCCTCTCATTCTTCTTTTTCTCTTCCTGATTCCTCCTCCTATTTATCCTCTCTGTCCGCCAGCCCCACCTATTCCTCTCCTGCCCAGCTATCAGCTATTCAACTCTTTACTAGACCAATCAGGTGCCTCAGGCAGGCAAGGCGAAACAAAGGCAATGCGTCTTTACGTCATTAAACACACAACCTTACATCATTAAACAAATGCAACATGAACAAAAGTAGCACACCTTTACACAGTTAAAACGATATTCCGCAGCAGCATAAACGGACATAACACATCTTGCCTAGTTAAAGTAATATTTCACAGCAGGCCTTGCTGGAGGAAGTATGTCACTGGGACCAAGCTTTGAGAGTTTAAATACTAGCTCTATTTCTAGTTTTTTTTTTCTCTCTCTCTCTCTGCTCCCTGCTTGCCATTCAAGAAATGATCTCTCAGCATGAGAGATCAACTTTTTACAGGAATGCTGGGGATTCAAACTCAACACACATGCCTGTAATCCCAGCACCAAAGAACCAGAGATGGGAGCGCCCGGGATTAGTTGATTTCATGAAACAGGCGAGTTCCTGTGAATCAGGAGGTGAATGCAAGAGACTCTGAACTGAATGTGAGAAACACTGTGTCACAAAATAAGGTAGAGTGACTGAGGAAGGAACCCAACATTGTTAGCTGGCTTCCATACACTCTAACTTACACACACACACACACACATACACACACACACACTGAATGGAATAATACAGTGGTGCTGTCCATCTCTGTCTGTGGTAAAGGGGCTACTAACAGCCTTACTAAGAATAAGGCTCAACAGAGTCTTGTGGGTCTAGC
Source organism: Phodopus roborovskii (assembly GCF_943737965.1). Taxonomy (NCBI): domain Eukaryota; kingdom Metazoa; phylum Chordata; class Mammalia; order Rodentia; family Cricetidae; genus Phodopus; species Phodopus roborovskii. The sequence continues at coordinate 8,841,210 of NW_026126598.1, read as the reverse complement.
CACCACTCCCTCTTGTCCTGGATGTCCTGGCTAACCGAGTGAGAAACTCTTAATTGAAGGGCTTTTAAGAGTCACCATGCAGCCTAAGGTAGCCTTTGTGCAATGCGCCTTTGTGTCACCTAGGCTCCCAGCAGTACTCCAGTAAACTTACCATTTCCCCAGGTTGGATGAATTGTTTGACCCTTGTTTCTCTGGCCTGTCAGGAGTGAACATATATTCGTTCACAGCTCGCTAGGAAAAGTCATGCAACACATGTTGAATGGTAACCATTAGTTCAGACACATGTGGTCCTATTTTAGAGGCAGGGGAATATGAAGCAGAAGTGAATAAAGGATCTAGCATAAAACTTGAGTTCTGGAAAATTTTATAGTTTATAGTTGTCTTTTTAAACCCAACCAAAGAGGTTATTTTTTTTTCTTTTTGTCTTTTATGGGTTATGGGTCCCCAAACTCCTTTCCCAGACAATTTTCAGATGAGCGAAATGGTAAGGTCCAAGTGGCATCTGGTTCATATTTCCTTTTAAATTCATAGGTGCATAAAGATGAAAGAGAATGGGGGCTGGAGACAAGAGCTTCACCGAAACTTCTTGCAGAGCAAAGATGCACAACTCCAGATGCACAGCTTGGACAAGGCCAAGGCTACTGGGAGCCAAACGCAGAGGATGATGGGCCGTAGGATGGCCACCATTCAGAGAAGGGAAGATAAAAATCATGTGTTTCTCTTCTGCTCCAGGAGGAGTGACTATTGAGAGGAGGGAGACATATATCTTCAAAGATAGGATGGGCGCATGTGAGTAAATATCCAGCCTGGTGGTAGCAGGGTAGGAAGCAGACAGAAACCTGTGGGCTTGCAATGGCCAGTGGGAAGTGGTCAGGAGATACAGCTCCACACTCCCACCTGCAGAGGCCTCCAGTCAGATAAAGATAGGATTCCTGGATTTGAGGCAGAAAAGCATTCCAGAACAAGCTACCATGAAACAGAGCTGAACTTCATTAGGGAGATCTATCTATCTATCTATCTATCTATCTATCTATCTATCTATCTTTCAAACATAGACTTAAGGGTAATAGAAAGAAAGGTGTCAAGGGAAAGAACAAGGGTCTTAGCAGCATTAGATAATAGTGCATTGTGGGCACACTACATTTTTTTTTCTCCATTCATTCATCTATTGATGGATACCCAGGCTGATTTCGTAACTTAGGTACTTTGATTATCAGCACAGCAAGCATATGTAAACTCCTCTGTTGTATGCTGACTGTGATTCCCTTCAGATATATTTAGGTATATGGATGAGTACCTAAAGGCTGAGGTGGAAGGGTCTTCCTGCTTTACATTTCTCTGGCTTTGGTGGGCAGGGGGTCAAAGACATGCCTTGAAATGCCAGGCATAGAATGAGAAGTGTTGTATATGTGAACTTCTCTGCTTTCATTGTTTTCCAGAACAATGTTGCTGAGGGGTCTGGAGCATGTATACTGCCCAGCAACATAACACAGCTCCATACTGAGGACTTTTACACCTCTTTGTCTTCTCGCTGGCTAGTTCCTTCTTCTGCTTTCTCATTTGCTCTGTCTGCTAATAAAAGTGGCTGTCAGGAACATTTTTTTCTTATTATTATTTAGTGTTTCTGTGCATGTATTTGTGTGTGTGTATGCACGCAAACACAGATGCATGTATGCACATGCATGAACATGTATGTATATGCATGTGGAGTCTAGAGGTACGCTTCATGTATTCTTCCTCAGGGTACCATGTATCTTGTCTTTTGAGATAGGGTCTCTCATTGACTTGAGTCTCCCTAATTTGGCTAGGCTGGCTGGCCAGTAGCCTCGGGGCTACTTTTGTCTCTTTCTCCCCAGAACTGAGATCATAAGTATGCACTACCACACCCACCTTCAAAGAAAAACAATCTCTTTTGCATCCTTTTGATCACGTTCACCCTACATCCCTTCTCCTCCAGGTCCTCCCATCTGCCTCCCTCCTTTTCCATTCCAACTTCACGTGCTCTTTAAAAGATAACTACGGGATCACTTAGTGCTGCCTGTATATGCATGGACACCAGTAGCCTCTCCGGGAGGCATCCCTGAAAAGAACTAACCCATCCCTGTGCACTAGTCATCAATGGCCAATAGCTTCTCAGCTAGGGGTGGGACTTCAGGAGCCACTCCCTGATGCATGCTGGGATTTTGGTTGGCTTGATTGTGACCAAGCTATGAGCTCATGTGTCATGCACTGTCATGTCCAGCAAATGTTGTTTTGTTTTTGTTTTTGTTTTTGTTTTTTCCCCTGCAGATAACACTTCCTCTGGTGCTTATTCTCTTCACACTCCCTCTTCCTTGATGGTCCCTGAATCTTGGGGAGGAAGAGGGTGATATAGATGTCCCCCTTAAAGCTGAGCACCTCTTATTCTCTGCACACTGACCAATTATGGTATCAGATTGATATCAGATGGTGATGAATACTTTTCTTTTTGAATATGTATTCTGTGGATTGAACAGGTTCTCATGCTTATAAGACAAGTACTCTGTCACCAGAGATACTGTCCCAGACCCTCTTAGATATATTAGGATGATGTCTTAGTGCAGCTTGTGCTGCTGTGAGAGAATTCCAGAAATGGAAAATTACATAGACGTTTATGGGTTTATAGTTATGGAGGCTGGGGTGTCCAAAGATATTGTCCCAGCATCTGGTGAAGGTCTTTATGAGCCTCATTCCTATTGTAGAACAAAGACAGGCAGGAGAGCCCATGTATGAAAGAAATGGGAACAAATGTTACCACTTGATGCAGAACACACTTTTGTGAAAACTAAGCCCATTGCTACAATAATAGGATAACAGTATTAATCCATTACTACTTCTTTTTCAGAAATAGGCTTCTTGACCAAACCACATCTTAAAGTTCCTACTTTCGATACTTTTGCATTGGGGATAAAGTTTGTAACATCTGAACTTTGGGGAATATATTCTAAGTATAGCAGGTAGGGAAATATGGAGAACCTGAACAATTCATTCAAAGGGGGGCCATATCTACATCACCAAGTCTTGGAAGCTTCACATTACTTGATGTCAGTGCAGGAAATTAAACAGGAATAGATGGGACTGGAGGTATGCCTCAGCAGGTAAAGGTGCTTGCATCCAAGAATGACAATCTGAGTTCTCTCCCTGGGACCCATACAGTGGATGGAAAGAACCAACTCCTGTGGGATTGTCATCTAACCTACACACAAATGTCCTGGCATGCACACACACACACACACACACACACACACACACACACACACACACACACACACACACAAAGTTAAAGTAAAAATAAAAAGGTTGGGGATATAACTCAGTGCCAGCATGCTCACCTAGAATCTATATAAGCGGCTGGTGGGGAGGGGGTTGACTCAGGAGCATGCTCAAGGCTTTGGGCTTAACTCTCAGTACTGAAAATATAATAACAAAGAAACAAACAAACAAACAAAAAGAAAACAAAAACTTAAGCCCCAAACTTAGAGCACATGTCGCATTTCCTTCCATTTTAAGATGGGATCAGTTGTTAGTTCGTCCACATCACTCACTGGATGTGCACTTGACTCCTTCTCAGGTGTGATGCTCCAGTCCAGGAGCAGATAGGAAAAGATCAGGCAAGGGAAGGGGTGAGTCCAGGTTCCAGGGTCCTGTGTGTTGAAGCCTGGTGACAAGTGGTGGGATTATGATACAGAGATGATCACCCCAGGGGCTAACTTAATTGGAGAGAGAGCTTTCCAGTGCTGTCACATCCACATACACCCCCACCCTGCTTACCAAAGCCCAAATGTGCAGAAGAGGAAGCAGCTGGCTGCCTTTGTTTGAAGGCAGGGTTTCTTTTCCCGACTAATCTGCAGTCTCCTGGACTGAAACATAAACTTATCCATGTGTGCCAATAAATGTCCTCTCTAAGACTCGGTACATCCATCATGCCTGAGCATGTTCTTGCAGGGCTAATTGACCATACATAAATTTTCTATTGAAAATTAATGCAAAGAAGAGCAGTTTTTTTAAAAATGAATCATTGGAATGAAGGACACTTTTCCAAAGTGGAATTGGATGGGGGGTGGAAAAAGAACATAAAATCATATTTCCTAGTCCTTATGAGAAATAAATATTGAGATACTGATTCTGATTTCTCCAGATCAACACTGAAGGGTGTTTCCAATATTACTGTTATGCTTCTCACCTTATAGCTCTCCAGTAGGCACCCTGTGAGTCCACTAAATCAGCTTGTGATCTTCGCTGGAACTTTCCTTTTCCTTCAGGGTGTGTGTGTGTGTGTGTGTGTGTGTGTGTGTGTGTGTGTGTGTGTACATTCATACCTGTGTTGGTGTGTGTGGAGGCCAGAGACCAGTCTTTGATATCATTCCTCAGGTGCTATTCATCTTGGTTTTCTGAGACAGGATCTCTCTCTGGCCTAGAACATGGCCATTAGGTAGTCTGATTGCCCAGCCAACCTCTGGAGCATTTTGTCTCTACTTCCCCTGCACTGGGATTATAAGCATTTCTCTATCACACCTAGCCTGTTTTTTGTTTTTATTTTGAGGTCTAGAATTCACCATGTAGACTAGGCTGGCCTTGAATTCATAGAGATCTGCCTTCCTCTGACTCCTAAGGTTTGAGATTGAAGTTATGCACCCACCATGCCCAGTGTTTAGTTTCCTTCCTTCCTTTCTTCTCTTTCCTCACTCGCTCCCTCCCTCCCTCCATTCCTTACTGCTTTCTTCTTTCTTTCTTTTGATCTTTCTGCTTCAGGTCCTTATGTTTGCATAGGACATGCTTGCGTGGCAACATCACCAACAGAGCCATCTCCCCAGCCCCAAGTCTACATTCATGGTGTCATGTTGGGAGCGCTACCAGCACAGACAGAACTCTGCAAACTTTATAAAGCAGCCCCTCACCCGGAGCCCATAGTTAGCAGTCAACAGCATGCACCGCTCTGGACTGACCTCAGCACACAGTGTTACAGACTGACCTTGGCTCATGTTCTTTGCCTCTACGGAACCAGCTGACCAATGCCTTCATCCCTCTAATGTTCACAGCTCTTCCAATCGGGAAAACTACATGCTTAGCGAGAGTCAATTATACTTGTCCCCAAACCTGTTCATGCAAATATATTTCTTATGGCAATTATAGAATTAGGTAAATATTGCAGTACTGATGGAATTGAGGATGAAAGTAATAGACTTGTCATTTCTATGAAAATTAAGTCGAATGCTTGGGAAAGACTTAATAAAGGCAAATTGCTTAACAACTGCTGTCAAATTAAGTGCAGGCAGCAACTGTAAAATTTGGGGATGATTATACAAATCTGGAAGGATTCCGAGCTTCAGTTGCTTTTAAGTGTCTTGCTTCACTTCAAGTCAGTAAAGCAGGACATTTGGAGAACTCCAAGTAGTTAGTCTATATCCAAGGGATGAATGCATACACATACACATGTACTCACACATATATGTACATATACACACATACGCATACACACATCTACATATATACATCTGCACAAACATACACATACATTTATACACAGATGTAGGTACATATTCACATGCTCACACACCTCCACAGACACATGCACACATGTGCACACACATACACAAATACACAATATACATATATACACAGGCAAATATGCACACAAATACACATAATACACACATAAACACATGTGTACACATATACCTATACACATATGTATATATAGCATATGTACAAACACAAACACATATATACCCATACATATACATGCATAAACATATGAGCCGCAGCATGGTTTTACAGGTGCACCGTCAGTGGTCTTTTGTGATGGACATCTCATCCACTTTTCACTGAGATGAGTTGGCAAGTCTCATCTTGTTGGCTGGGGTAACCTGTGCTATCCCATCATTTCAAGTGTATACACATGACTTCAGCCAAAGATGAAGCCATATCATTGTCGCTCTGGCAGCTTGAAGGTTTCAGCTGTTAAATACAATCTTCAACTTGATACTGACTGTATTAGTCAAGGTTTACTACAGATATGGAGCCAAGATGAGGTGTGCTTGTGTATGCGAAATTCTGTTATCTATATATCAACATATGGATGAATCTATCTATCAATCTGTCTTTTATCTATCATCTTACTGTCATCTGGCTATTTCTTTATTTTGAAATATCCAGGCTTGAAGAGGTGATAATATGATGTATCACCTCTGCCTCTTGGGAGGTAGTATCAGAGGACTGTGAGTTCAAGGTCAGTTTGGGCTACATGGATAGACCCTATATCGAAAAGAAAAATGCTGTGGCATAATCATTTTGTACATTGTGAAAATGTGTTGCTTTCTTTGTTAATAAAAAGCTTATTGGCTGGTAGCTAGGCAGGATTTTCAGGGCAGAGAAAATGCTGGGGAGAAGGATGGAGTCTGAGGGGTCATGAGCCAGACACAGAAGAAGCAATATGGGAAGTTCATAGACGAGGTACATGAGCCTTGGGGCTGCACATAGATCAATAGAATTAACAGATTTAGTTGTAAGAGCTGGCTGGAGACAAGCCTTAGCTATTGGCCAAGCAGTTATAGTTAATATTAAACCTCTTATGGCTATTTGGGAGAAACTGCCGGGACACAGAAAAACTCCTCCTACATAGAAAAAATATTAAAAAATAGGAATAGCACCTGAAGTTGTTCTCTGACTTCCACACACATGTATCACTGCCTTTATAATGCACCCCTACATAACTGTACCCACCTATACACACATACACATACATCCCTACACACCTGAGCCCACCTATATACATACATACATGTATCCAACTGCCAAAATAAGATATTCAATAAATTATGATGCATAGAAAAGACGTGTGAATGGGGTATATTATAGTTTTATTTCTATTTTTGTGACTAATATATGATAAAGGCAATTTAGGGAGAAAGAAGTTTATTTTAGTTTACAATTCCCAGTATGGTAGGGAAGTCAAGGCAGGAATTTAAACCATTACATCCATGATCAAGAACAGGGAGATGGATCCATGAATAATTGTTTGCTTGCTAGATTTCACCTCTTGTACATAGTTCAAGATCAGCCTAGAGAATGGCGCTGCCTACAATGGGCTGGGTCTTTATATCTCAATTAACAATTATGGAACTCCTCCCATGTCCATAGGCCAACCCAATGTAGACAATCCCTTATTGAGGTTTTCTCCCAGGTGATTCTAGGCTGTGTGAAGGTGACAGTAAAAGCAATTATATGGTGTTTTCTGGTTGCACTAAAGATCTCATCCTATCCACTCCTATGTCTGGCGCTGGGCTACATGCATCAAATACTCGTTGCAGGTCCCTGCCCTTGACTACTGGAGAAAACAAAAGCTTAAGAGAGAATAACAATGGCAGCTGACAATAGATAGATGAGCCATTTGAGGCAGTGTGTAATTATACACAACATTATATGGCATAGATTTTATGACCTAGAATTGTCGGCTGTTGTAGTTTATAATTTTCATTATCAAACCAAAAGCCACAGAACAAACACCAGGGAAACTTTACTTAAAGGTGATTGCTCATAAAGGGGAAAATAATTGGAATTCCACAAACCAGTAATTACAAAACCAGGAAAGGTTAGTCTGGTGTTATTTTATAACTGTAATATAAAAAAGAAACTGCAGGGGGACTTTAAAAATGTGCCTTTAATTGATTCTGTTAAAGGTTATTGTCTGAAATGAAAGAACAACCAAAAAAGAGAAAAAAAAAATCAAGAACCAAGTCAAAGAAACCAACCTACTTCATGAGATGTTTAAGGAACATGAAATTCTAAAAGCGAATGCTTAGTGTTTTAGTCAGTATTCTATTGCTGAGAAGAAACACCAAAAAAAAAAAAAAAAAAAAAAAAAAAAAAAAAAAAGAACACATTTAATTGGGGCAGTGTATACTTTCAGAGGTTTAGTCCATTGTTGTCACGGTGGGAAGTATACTGGTATACTGGCAGACAGGTAGATATGATGCTAGAAATGTAGCTGGAAGTTTTACATCTGTATTGGCAGGCATCCAATATATTCCAAAATATTGGAAGGAAGATTCCAACATATAACCTATGGGGGGGCATACCTATTCAAACTATCACATTTGGTAAGTCAGGAAAACTCTATAGTCCAAATTAATCTTTTCAAAAAAATTCATATCTATATCTTTAGTTAAGTGTAGTGGTGTGTGTGTGTGTGTGTGTGTGTGTGTGTGTGTGTGTGTGTGGTGCACACAGATGTTCATGGAGGCCAGAGGCATAAGATCCCCAGGAGCTGGGATTACTGGAGGTTGTAAACTCCTTGGCTTAGTTGCTGGAACCCAAACCAGTTTCTCTGCAAGAGTCTTCTTTCCTTCAGCTCCCCCTTTTAAAACTAATTAATTAATTAAGTACTTAAGTAATTAATTATCAATGTGTGTGTGTTTATGTGTTAGTGCAGAGGTGTGTGTGTGTGTGTGTGTGTGTGTGTGTGTGTGTGTGTGCATATGGAGACCAGAAGAAGGCATCAGATTCCTCAGAGTCTGAGTTACATGGTTGCTGGGATCTGAACTTGGGTGCTCATAATGAACAGCAAGAACTCCTAATCGCTGAGCTATCTCTCCAGCCCCTCACCCCCCTGTTCCCTCTAAGTAGCTCTTATTCCTGCCTGGTGCTTATCTTATGTGACTCAATAATATCAGTTGTTTTGGTCATTACATTATCCTAATCATATGATGTGATTTCTTATGATTAAGCCTATTTTGGGAGCTGAAGAAATTGGATCAATGGTCACGATCAATGCTCTTCAGGAGAACCCAGGTTCAGTTCCCAGTACCCACATTTCATGGTTCACAAATGCCTGTAACTCCAGTTCTAGGGATTTAAAACCCTTTCCCCTACTTCTTCCCCCATCCCTTTCCTTCTCTTCCCTCTCCCATTCCCCTCCCTTTCCTCACTTCCCTTTTCTTTGCCTTCCATTTTTTTTTCATCCTCCTGTATGTGCCTATGTGCCCATGCCTGTGCATGCCTTTGTGTGTTTTTGTATGTACATGTGGAGACTGGAGAGGACAACCTCATGTGTCCTGTGTCAGCATCACCCACTTTTGTGTGTGTGTGACAGCATCTCTCACTGACCTGGAACTAACCACCAAGAAGGTTGGGCTGGCTGGCCAGTGAGGCCTTGTCTCTGCCATTGTCAGCACTGGGATTCCAAGCTGGTGCCACCACATATCTTATTTTTAACACGAATTCAGGGGACCACACTGAGGTCCTTATACTTGCATGGTGAACGCTTTGCTGACAGTCATCTTCTCAGCCCTTGTTCAGAGGTTTTTTTTTAAAAAAAGAAAAACTCAAGTTAGAGCTAACATGCATTTTGATGTTTTCCTGTAAATAATTTAGGGGGAGGGGAGTAAAATAAAACAGAATTTTTCTACTAAATATTGATGCGGGAGCTGCTACTCAGAGAAGATTGCAAGTGATGATTGCAATTAGAGTCTCTTTATCTGACTTTAGAAGTCAGCACTTTTTTTTTTTTTTTTATTTAGGACAGGCTTGTAGTGTGTTATTAATGCTGACGCTACCCTGCTGCTGTATTCACATGATGCTTTGGAAGCACCAAGGGTACTGATACATCAATAGCATCCTTACAATAAGGGTTGATATGGGACCCATAGAACTGGTCCTATGTGCTTCTGAAGTGGGTGTTTATTCCTTGCTCATTTCCTGAGTATGTGTGCAACCCACAGCATGGCTTGATGGCACAGGAAGGTGGGGTGAGGATGTAGGTGGGAGGTTATGAAACTTTCAAACTATATCATTTGTCCTATCACCAAAACTTACATGTTAGAAGATTGATCTCTGAAGGAACATCATTGATGTGATAGGAACTTCGTAAATTCAATTAAAGTTTTTAAAGATTCCTTCTTACTTTTTGTTTGTGTGTATGTCTGTGTGGGTATATTCATATGAGTACAGGTGTCCCTGGAGGCAAGAGCCATTGAATCCCATGGAGCTGGGTTTATAGGCAGTTTTGAGTTCCCTGATGGGGATCCTGGAAATCCTCAGGTCCTCTGAAAGAGTGGTACACACTTCTAAACCACTAAACCATCTGTCTAGCCCTGAGGCAATGGGACATTGTCTCCCCATGCAGTGGGATACTGTCTTCTGGGCATGACTTGGATGTCACACTCTTGGACTCACAGAAGCTGTGTTCACCTCCACAGACCTCCACAACATCTGTTATGGAGGGAACAGGGAATCATGAGATCCTACCCCTCCCTGAAGATTTCAGAGAGTTAATGGTTGCTGGGGGAAGGGGAGACATTTTCTTTAGTGGTGTAGACACCAGAAAGCTGCTCATGCCCCTGTAAATATACCCTCACCCCTAATGAAAGCTCAGGATGTCAAACACAAAGACAAAATTTTTACATGCTTGCTTACTTTTCTGTGGCTGCGAGTGAAAGAATATTCTGACCAAAAGCAACTTGGGGCAGCAAAGGGCTCATCTGGCTGATACTTTGATGGGAGATGCCATTCTGTAAATATGTTTCTGTTATTGGCTAATGAATAAAGCACTGTTGGAAAATAGGAAGGCAAGATAGGCAGGACTAGGAAGATTCTGGGAGGTGTAGTAGGAGATTTAAGATGTAGGGATGTGAGAGAGCGGCAGTCTGGAACCCTCTCTCCAGTAAGCCAAGACCACGTGGAAATACTTAGATCGATAAAAATGGGTTAATATTTAAGACAGAGCTAGCCAATAAGAAATGCTAGTAACAGGCCAACAGCTTTATATCTAATACAGTGTCTCTGTGTGTTATTTGGGTCTGATGTAGCTATGGGACCAGGCTGGCAGGAAAACTGCAACAATACTTCTTGGTCATAATCCATCACTGAGGGAAGTCAGGGTAGGAACTCAACCTGTGAAAGTGAAGGCTGGAGCCATGAAGGAACGCTGCTTGCTGGTTGCCTAACTGGATTCCGCTCAGCTAATTTTCCTCAAATAAACCAGGATCCACAATGGGCTGGGCCCTCCCATGGTCTCAATCAAGAGCATCTCTGACAGACATGGCCACAGGAAAATGTGGTCTGGACAACCCTTCAGTGGGAACTCTGGCTTAGTTTGGGGTTCTATTGTGACAAAATACTGTGATCAAAAGCAACTTGGGGAGAAAATTTCTTTCTTTTTGCAAATCCAAAGTCACACTCATCACTAAGGGAAACCAGGGTAGGAACTGGAGGCAGAGACCATGGAGGGGTGCTGCTTACTGGCTTACTCTTTCTGGCTTGCCCAGGCTGCTTTCTTATACTCTCCAGAACCATTTGTCCCGGTGCCATTGTCCCCAGTGAGCTGGACCCTCCCACATCAATCACTAATAAAGTTTCCTAAAGATTTGCTTACAAGAATTTCATAAGTATCAGGGAGGTGGTGCACATGCCTTTAATCCCAGCACTCAGGAGGCAGAGGCAGGTGGATCTCTGTGAGTTCAAGACCAGCCTGGTCTACAAGAGCTAGTTCCAGGACAGGCTCCAGAGCTACACAGGGAAACCCTGTCTAAAAAAAAAAAAAAAAGAAAAAGAAAGAAAGAATTTTATAAGTGCATATTATCAATTAAAGTTCCTTTCCCAGACTCCAGCTTGTGTCAAGTTGACAAAAAACAAACAAACAAAAAACCCCAACTAATACGACTCCCTCAGGTGACTGTCAGGTTGACAATTGACTCTAAGTAGGACAGTCACACACTCCCTCTCCCATGCTCACTCCCACTAATACCTCCCACACCCAGATATTCTCATGCACTCTAGACATAGAATCACACTCATGAACACACACACGCACACACACACTCAGATACACAATACACATCTTTACACCCTCATGCACCCTTACAGACACACACTCAAGGACACACACACACACCATCATACATATACACACCATTATACACATACACTCAAACACTCACAGACTGACAGACACACGTATTAACACACACACACACACACACACACACACACACACACACTATCGCATACACCCTAACACACCTTCACTCTTACACATTCCTGCAGGCTTGAATACACTCAGGTGCATATTCATGTATGTTCGTGCACAAACTCACTTTCACACCTCTATGCACATAAAGCTCATGGGGTTTTTCTTTTATGGAGATTCCTGTCCTGCTCCCATTCTGGTTTATTCAGTTATTGGATGACATTCTGTAATGCTTCCTACCACTAACACTTCAATTAACCAATTGCTTGGGGGAAGAGGGTGCTATGGTTAATTGAATTATCTGATTAACTGAAAGTTAATTAGCCAGAAATCCTTTATAATTCTAAGACATGCTGTAAACAGCCTAACAGAGCAAAGTTCCTTTTCTTTTCTTCTTCTTTTTGTGTGTGTGTGCATTTTCATACATGTGTGCACATATTGTCAGGGTTACATGCATGTTTGTGTGTGTGCGTGTATATGTGTGTGTGTGTGTGTATATGTGTGTGTGTGTGTGTGTGTGTGTGTGTGTGTGTGTGTGTACATGTGAGTGCAGGGGACTGAGGAAGCTGCAAGAATCCTTTGGATCCCCTGGGGTTGAATTTATAAGCAGTTGTGAGCCACTTGATGTGGGTGTTGGGAACTTAACTTGGGCCTGTACATATTCTTAGCCACTGCCATTTCTCCAGATCCAACCTTGTTGTTTTTGAGATAGAGTCTCTCACTGGCCTGGGACTTGCCGAGCAAGCTAGTCCCATAGGCTTCCTCCCTCCTCTGCCTCTCCCTCTTTCTTTTTAATCAGCGCACGGAATTGAACTCAGGTCCTCAAGCTTGTGAGGCAAGCACTTTCCTGACATAGCCAACCTCCCACCCTGCCCAGCCCCTACACCTCAGCTTCTTCACTGTAAAATGTATGACTATCTATTTTGCTAGGTTTTCGATGGTCATAAATGGGTCGTACATGCACTGTGTCTTGACTGGTATTATCAACATCGTCAGTGGTCATATGAGGGAAACAGGCGTATGAAAGGATGAAAAGAGTCTCTGAGACACCAAGGCAACTTATGAAAGAGATCATTTAATTTGGGGCTTATGGTTCCAGAGAGCCAGAGTCTATGACCATCGTGCTGGGGAGCATGGCAGCAGGCAGGCAGTAGGCAGACCTTCTCCACCAAGTCTGCACCTCCTAATCCTTCCCAAACGGTCCCACCAACTGGAGATCAAACAGTCAAATGTTGAGCCTATGGGGGCCATTCTCATTCAGGTCACGAAGACACGATGGAATATTATACAACGGTATAGAAGACCATAACTGTCATTTTCAGGAAAACAATGGAATTGGAGATCCCAGGACATGCAAGATAAGCTAGGCTCTGAAAGGAAAATATTGTACATTTTCTCTCAAATGTAGAATCTAGATTTTTTTAAAGGGAGAGAAAAGGGGACTATTAGGGAAGATGGGGAGAAGTGGGAGCCAGGATCTGGACAGGAAAGGGTAATAAGAGAATTACCATAAGCAAATAATTTTATACACATGTATTAAAAAGTCACAGTCAAACTCATTATTGTTGGGTAAGCATAGTGGCCACTACATTACAGAAATATGTCCCTTATTTTGAACTATTACAATACACTGAAAAAGAAAAGAAATAATAAACTTGCATTTTATATCTCTAACTTATTATCATCATCATCATTATCATCATCAGGGTCTTGCTACGTAGCCTAGGCTGTCCTTGAACTCTCCATCCTCTTGCCTTTGGCTGTCTAGTGCTGGGCCTGCAGGTGTGGGCCATTATGCCTGGCTTTGTATCTTGGTATTCATATTATGTCCTTGCTCTTTCTTTTTCCTCGGTGTATGTGGGGAAAACTGGCTCCAGCAGGTGTATGCTTGCAAATTTTGGTTTACATTCCCCTTTTCCCATTTGTATCTTCAACAAAAGAAAAAAGAAAGACCCAGAGGTATTGTCACTAATTCAAGCCTTGCTTTGGCAAGGTCACTGGGGCTCGGTTGCCATTGTGTTACCAGGAAATGAAAAGAGCAATCTTTCTTTCTTTTTTCTTTCTTTCTTTCTTTTTCTTTTTTGTTGTTTAGGATCCTAGATTTATATTGCTTTCACTTAGCGAGTGAATAATTGATAAGTCAGGGCGTATTAACACGGAACAAAAGAGCCCAGTTGTACAAGGGTCTTGGGAAGGCTGCCTAAATCAATACACACTCATGAATTTTGAGCGCAAAAGGTTGAGCTGAGAGAGAGAGAGCACAGATTTAGATGGCCATTAATATTTGAAACACACTCTATGCACGAGAGGCTTGCTGGAGCCCAAATGTTAACTGGAGAGGCTACAGGGAGAGAGGGAAAAAAGCTTCTAAACAAATCTGAGAGAGATATTTTCCCCTCCAAAGATTTTGTGTGGAAAAAAAAAATCAATCATCTTTGTTGTCTCCTCAGTCAGAAGCCAGCTATTAAAAAAAAATCTAATTAGAGTAGTTCCTTTTTATCCAATTAAACATACCAATGTAACACTTGTCTGATCCAATGTTTGTAATTGCCAGAAAAACAATCAAGTTGCCCTCTATGGTAATGCAGATAACTGGAAAATGCTCCAGCCACTCCTCCTGGTAACATCCTCCCCATACATGAGGCAGCCTGAAAATTTGATTAATCTAAACATTTTGTAAGGTGTCAGGGGAGGTTTCTTGTGTGATACTTCATGGTCACCCACAGGGGCAGACCATCTGAGGACCCACAAAAATAACAGTATCAGTCACAATTTGCTCTTGAAATGCCTCCCCTGGGACTTGCATTCGAGCAGCTAACAAAGCTGGAGATTTTAAACAGAGAACGGGAAATACTTCTCCATTTAATAATTGTGGGGACCTGCGTCCTGTGGGAAAGCCATTGCATAACATCTGATACCCATTCATGGCTATGACCACTGGAGATGATCTGCCTGGGCTACTTATTGCTGTGGTCACTGAAGAGGCTTGATAGCAGAGAGCACTTGGCTAAATTGCAACAGTGATATGTGGGTGTAAGAGTTACATTGTATTTATTTAGTTGCTATCTATTTGTTTAGTATGAGTACATGTTGTGTGCATGTGGAAGCTGGATGGATCTCTATTTGAAATTACATAATCTTTGGTAATTTCATGCATGAATATATTTAAATCACATTCAATCTCCCTCTAACTCCTTTCACACATTCTTCCCAAATTCATTATTTTTTCCTTTGCCTCCTCCTCCTCCTTTTTTTTCTTCAGCCCACTGAGTACATTTAGTGCCCCCAGGATGCTCACAGGTCCAGGACCACCCACCGCAGCAGGAACAAGCTATCATGGGTCACATTGCTGAAGAAAACTGACTTTTCCTCCCCCTTCAGCCTGCCCAAAACTTCTTAGTTAGGGGTGTGTGTGTGTGTGTGTGTGTGTGTGTGTGTGTGTGTGTGTGTACAGCACATGAACATGCGATGGAGTGTGTATGCCTATGTGTGTCACAGGACAGAGGAGCACCCTGGGTGTATGTAAAATCAGACGACCCCTTGCTTTCGTGACCATCACTTGGTCATCGAGACATCTCTCCGGCATCTGAGACTCCCTCTTTAGAAGGCAGTAAATATAATATCACATTTGGAAAGAAGTTGGGTGATCATGTGATCCAGCCACCAGCTTTCTGCACAGAAAAGCAGATTCATTTGGACTCAACCATTGGTGCGTGCACACCCTTGGTGCGGGTGAGCTTAGTACCCCCTAGAAGCAGCCACGGCCTAATTTTTGGATAGAAGCTTTGTATATGGAGCTATAACCTGCTCCCCACCCCCATGTCTCAGTCCAGAGAAGCTCTCCTTAGAGATTACAGTCACCTCTTTCTGGACCTCGGCTCACACCTAGCTGGATTGCTAGTACCGCTCTTTGCCCACGAAGCAGTTAATTTGGGGGAGATAATTCAGAACATGTGCTCATTACTGGGTCTTAGAGGCTAAAAGAAAAATTTGGCGCCTCTGCCGTACAGATGGTGTTTGTTCTGTCCCTGGGAGTCTCATGCTGTAGATCTTAATTAATGAATTAATGAAATTTTTCAGTCAAGTGGTCCTAAGGAGCATTTATTTTTGAAAACTCCCCTTCTGCTGGAACACGTGTTTCTCTGCTTTCCCTCCAAGCCTCTAATTAACCAGCAAGGGAAGGTCAAAGACTTTGGTGTAGACTTGCTGAAAAGGGCATGGATTCTTAAAGGGAAGTCACACGTGCAGACTAAAGACACCCTGAATTCCAACAGGACTTTTAACCAGGATTAGAAATGATTGTTACATAATATGTTTGGTCCTCATGGGGACAGTTACCTTATTCTGTTTTTTTTTTTTTTTTTTTCCCCCTGGTATCCTTTAGGAGTAGACATCTGTTTTTTGTTTTCTTTGTTAGTATGTGAAATTAATCAAGATTTTGGGCATGCTAGGTAAAGTGCTTTACCACTGCGTCACACCCCAACCCCTCACTGGGGGATTATAGGCAAGTACCTTACCACTGAGCCATACCCCCCAGTACCTCATTGGGAGATTTTAGGCAGGTGCTTTACCACTGAGCCCCATCCTAGCTCCTCACTGGAGGATTCTAGGCATGTGCTCTACATTTGAACTAGGTGCTTAGCCCCTCACTGAGAGACTCTATATTAGTGTTCCACCACCAAACCACACCCTCAGGCCCTCATCCAGCCCTAAGTATTCATCTATTATTCTTATTGGGAGAAAAAGTGATGTTACTATAGTAGTATGGGTATACCCTAGCAAATCTAACAGACCCAAGTTCCCCTCACAGCTCTATCCGTTTCTATCTGTGACAACCTGGGAAAGTCTATAGTATTGTAAGTGCAGTTTCTCTTACTGTATGACATTGAAATAAGTAGGGTTGCCAATGGTTAATTGTCACCAAGTTAGAGTCACCAAGAGATTGAGGCACACTCTTGATGTGGCTGTGAGTTTGTTTAAAGGGGATCAGGGAAATGTCATGGCAATGGGTAATACTCATGAACAGAAAGAATGAGGACCTAAATTTGAGTATCTAGCACCCATGTAAAGAGCTGGGAGTGGTTCCATGTACCTGTAGTTCCACCATTGTGGGAAGCAGAGACAGGATGATCAGGGGGTAGCCATGTTAGCAACCCCAGGGATCTGTCTCCTTCTCCATCTCCCCAGCACTGGGATTTTAAACGCATGCCACCACACCAGGTCCTTATGCTTGCACAGCAGGCACCTTATCAGCAAAGTTTTCTCTCCATCTCAGAGAAGTCTACTCATGAGCACTGCATGTTATTATTGCGTCATCCTGCCATCCCTACATGACAGACAGGAGGTGCAGAGGAGGTATGTGGTCTGAACGACACACAGGCACGTGTGAGATGAGGTCTTCTCTCTCTGACTATTCGTTAGATCATTTCCAAGTCCTGTTGCTGCAGTAAGGAACCCCAGGTGGGTTAATATAAGTGCAGAAGCTTGTAGAAGTTCAAAATCAGCTTGTGAGGATGACCATGTCACATTAAAACCTGCTGCAGTATGTCACACTGTGACAGAACCGATGAGCTAGCTCTGGCTTCCTTAAAGATCCATTAACACCATCATGAAGATCTGGCCTTAAGGCTTCACTAATCCGAATCACCTCATGTATAAGTTACTTTCTTGGGAAGGACTTACTTTGGCATAAGATTCTAAAGGGGCAGAGTCCATCATGGTGTGGAAGGCTTGGCAGCACGCAGAGAACACATAGAAAGCAAGAGCATGAGCCTGGCCACTCAAATAGTCTTTGTAGTCAGGAAGCAATGAGGAAACGGAAGTGGGGCCAGAGTATAGAGTCCCCCGGGACATACTTCCTCCATCAAGGCTCTGCTTCTTAAAGGTTTCATAACCATCCCAACCAACACCACCAGATAGGATTCAAACGAGCCCAAGTCCTTCTAAATATCTCACATCTAAATGCCTATAACAGATGAACTTGGGGGCAAAGTTCCTACCATATGAACTTTTAGGGCGGGAAGACTATGAGTCACTCCTTACTGTTATGAAACAGAGACAACCTAAGGGAGGGAAGGCGTATCTGGGCTCACGGTTTCAAAGGGTTTTCTTCCATCATAGTAGAGAAGGTACAGCATGGCAACTCAGATCATGGGGGGGGGGCAAGAGTGTGTGGCAGGGGCTGTTCACATCATAGTATGCAGGGGAAGCAAGGCAAGAAACAGTGGCTTGATTCTAACCTACAGAAATACCTCCTTAAGGGTCTCTCTCTCCTTTCTCAGCCTTGCCTCCTGAAGGCTGTACAGACTAGCCTATACAGCCTCTCTTGTGCATCCTCCCTTATGCCACTCCCAGTGTGCATCCTCCCTGGATTACATCACTGACAGCATCACAAATAACAAAAGCATGGGTCTACTAGGGACCATCTTATTCAATTTGTAAATGATGCATTCAAACTATAGCAATTACTTTGCTTGCAGTCAATTTTTTTTTATAGCAACAAGACAAAGAGGAGACACTGAACTAGCCCCACACCCCACAGATTGTAAGTCATCCCTCCCCTCTTGGACTACAGTGCCTGTAACAGTCTAGCAATCCCCAGAAGATGGAAGGTACTTCTGGGCATTGAAACAGGCTGATCGACAGACAGCTACTGTCCATGGGGGGGCTCCTGGGTCGCTCAGGCTGATTGCGGTTGTCAGGATCGAGATGAGGCAGGCTGCACAAATTGAGTGACGCTGTGTTTTTAATTTAGGAGGATTCTGAATGGAAGCATCAAGGACCCACAGAGCCAGGCTGCAAAATTACTCTTGGCTTTGCAGCAGGCTCTTGATACTCCAGCATTATGGAACTTGTCAGTTCTGGGAGGCAGAGGCTGGTGGGGTGGCAGGCATGTGGGTGGCTGTCAGAACAAGAATGTATTAATTCTGGGGATTCAGTCCTGTGCCAGGGGGTCATGGTGGGTGACAGCAACAAAGGGAGCCTGCCTTTGGCAAGTCCTACTAGCTTAATCATAGACTCAGGGCTCAGCCCCACAAGCTCTCTGGACTCCTGCAGAGCTCCCAGCTGCCTTCCCCACCTGGCTCCTTCCAGCTGTTCCTCCCTGCCACCCCACAGCAGCCAGTTTTTCTTTCAGCACTGTCTCTCAGAATCCTGTGTTGGGGGGGGGGTACATGTGCAGGTAGCTGTGTGCATGCAAATATGTGCCATGCGTGTATATGGGCAAGTGTGGGTGTGGATGTATGCATGTGTGAGTATATGTGTGGGTGTGCATATATGTATAGTGAGTGAGTGTGCATGGGCAAGTGTGTGTATATGTGTGTGCATGTATGCAAGGGTGAGAGTCCACATGGGTGTGTATGTGCATGTGCACCCGGGTGAATCTACATGTATACATGGGTGAATATGTATGTATGTGTACACATGTATATGTGCTCATGGGTGAGTGTATATGGGCATGCATGTGTGCATTGCATGTGTGCATATGTGTTTATGTGTTTGTACTCATGTTGTGTAAGTACATATATGACTGAGTACTGCATATATGCATATTATGTAGCAATTTCCTTAGTTGCTACTTAAGACCCAGGAAATTCTAAAGGAGACTTGTTAAAACTCAAAAAGCAAGCAACTAAAAAATCCCAACAAGTGCCTAAAACTGAATAGATTATAGCGAACAGGTTATCGAAGCCATTGGAAGTGCTGAGGAGAGATGAAATAGGAGATGAATGCATGCGTGTGTATGTGTGTGTGTGTGTGTGCGCGCGCGTGCACGCGTGTGAGTGCATGCGTGCATGAGAGAGAGACAGAGGAAGAGAGGGGGGGAAGAAGAGAGGGCGGGAGGCAAATGTAGCTGGACACACAAAATGGGATAGAGGTAAAAGCTACAGGGTAGGACATAGATTAATAAAAATATTGGATTAATTTAAGTCATAAGAGCTAGTTATAAACAAATCTAAGCTAAAAGCCAAGCTTTCATAATTAATAAGTCTCTGTGTCAGTATTTGTGAGCTGGCAGCCCAAAGAAAAATCTGTTTACACTCTACTGGAGTAGTCGTGCAGCCTGCAGCCAGTAAATCTATCAGTACCTGACACCACTATGCCACAAGACAACCTGGTAACCCTGCCCTTGCCCTGTCCACCCTCTCCATTCTGTCCTGCTGTTGGTCAGAATGCTGTCATCTCGGCTGACCTTGAGAGGCTGGAGGGGAGCCCACCCATCTGGATATGACATTAGCTAGTTCTCTGGCCACTGGAGACTTGTAGCCTGGACTCTCCCAAGCTAGGAGGGTTGCCTCAGCCCCGGCACAGCTGTCCACCTCCTGCAGCCTCCCTGCAATGCTATGCCCCCATCCCTGCAGCTCTGTTTTCTTTCCTTTCCACTGGCAGTGCTCTTTATCACCTTGTAAAATCCCATTATCAGCTCACACTGTGCTTCCTTTCCAACCATGGAGGGCTGATTTTTAGAGCACCCTCAGCTCCCTGCTTAGTCATCAGTGTCTACTCCTCTGCAAGTGCTGAGTCTGCTTCCCTGGAACCAGCCTGGCAGAAAGGAATATGTTCTAAGGAGATGTTTGTGGCTGGAGAGATGGCTTAGTGGTTAAGAGTGCTTCTGTCTCTACCAGAGGACCTGATGGACAGAGCTCGGATGCCAGCACTCCCAGACAACCATCTACATCTGTGGGGACCACAGGGAGGGGGGAGGGGGAGGGGGACAGGGAGGGGGGGAGGGAGAGAGAGAGATTTGTGTCACTTAATCTGAATATTGAACTACTGAAACAATGGACCACAAAGGTTAGAAGTTCCCCTCATGTGGGGAGGAGAAAAAGCCTAAAGCCTGGGATTAGTCAGGTGGGAAACTCGTGTCCAGGAAGATTTCTTCTGACAATTGTCATACCATCTTGCTATAGAGACTGGAGCCTAGACAACGATAGGTCAGTGGTGGACAGGACCCCACTTTGACCAAGACTGCTTAGATATGCATCTCCCTGGCCCTCTAATGAAACTTTAATCTCACTTTAGGATGTTAAATATCTACTTGAGAATATCCTTGGATCCCTTTGTCCTTTTTCTCCAATGTGGCCATGTTGACTAAATGCTCCTTCCCCCTACCATGTGCTTTTTGGGGTGAGTTTGAGACAGGGTTTCTCTGTGTAGTTCTGGCTGTCTTGGAATTAGATCTGTAGACCAGGCTGGGCTCAAACTCACAGAGCTATACCTGCCTCTGCCTCCTGAGCACTGGGATTAAAGGTGTGTGCCACCATCCCCCAGCTCCCTTTTAGCTTTTTACTATCGATTAGGATGTTTTAATTGGTTTCCCAAGGACAGGTGGCTGAACCTGGCTTCTTAGGCTGTAACTGGTGACTGTAAACCCAAGTTTGGTAGCATCCTTTGTAGACCAGTAGCTCTGAAAGGCCATAGGAAGGCTTGTGCTCCTGGAGCAACACAGGGGATTGTGCAGTAGTGTTAGTAAACAAGGACCCATTAGCACAGGCAGGGCTGTCTCCCAATCCCCTCCCTCTCCCCAGGGACTGAAGAATACTTGGGAGCAGCTCTCGCTCTTGCTCGCAGTCAAGCTTCTTCTTTTTAGTCTTATTCATACTCTGATACTGGATTTGGTTCACTCCAATTACCTTCACAGCCCCGAGGGGACTTGAAATTCAGCTTCTCATGAACCACAAGCAGTTTTGTGAGGGGTTTTCTTCCTCCCTCTCTCAAGTTTTTCTCTGATGCTTATTGAATTTCATGATCATATTTTTACTGGTGCTTTTCACTTTAAAAAAATTTTTTTTGGTGCATGTGTGTGGTTGTATGTGAGCACACATGTATAGTGTGGGAGATGTTTCCTGGGGAGGCAATACACACACACACACACACACACACACACACACACAGAGAGAGAGAGAGAGAGAGAGAGAGAGAGAGAGAGAGAGAGAGAATGAATGCTACTCACCCCTAATAGGGAGCCCATAAGAGTCTAAAGTAATGATTTTTCAAAAGTCCAACTAGGTGAACCCATGGGTTTATTGGGGTCACTAACAAGAATATGTGTAAGGGGTTACTTACATGAACAGGGATGACTCAAGAGCAGCTGTATTACTGAAAGATCCACCAGCCACTTTTTAGTGTTGGGATTAAAATGCCTGCCATCTGCCCAGCATTTTTATGTGGGCTCTGCCCATCTAGCTTAAGTCTTCATGACGATATGGCAGACACTTTATTTACTAACTGAGCCATTTCGACAGTCTAGTGAGGTTCTTTTTTGAACGGGAGGTATATGGGGCAGAACCCATCAGACTACACCAGTCCTTCTGGCTTCAAGAAGACATACATGGCTCAGAAGGCATGCAGTACTGGTCAGGGACATTCTTCTCAATGTCCTGGAGTTAATGGGAGGCAGGTGGGGTGGAAGGTGGTTGCTATAGCCTGAACTAAAATGTTGTAGGACAATCGCTCTTTCTACCAATTGCATGGTCTGGGCCAAAGATGTCTAAATACCTCTAATAATATCTTGAAAGGCTCTGTGAACTTTAAAGTGGTGGCTTTATTTAATTTCAACCGTGTTGTAATTGCAATTAGATCTGTCCAGATAATTAACTCCAATTTACTAGTTTGCAACTAGTAATTAATGAATACAGTTTTCACAAGTGAGCTTGGAAAAGGGAAGAGAGAAAACATGGTGGCCTCTGGGAATTTGCTTTCTCTGTGACTCATGATGATTCTGCCTTCATACAAGATTGGTGGTGATTTGAGGCAAGACCTATTGTTTTCCAAGCTATCATCTTTCTCTCCTGGGAAAGGAGATCTTGTTTCCATACATCTTCTAAGAACCAAAGAGCAGGCCATGACATAGTTGTGCATTCTAAATGCACCCTCAAAGATTTTCCCACTTATTGCATTTCAGAAGTCTGTGTCCTATTGTGGTTTTTGCTTCACATCCAAAGATTCACTGTACTTCATTCACAAAGAACATGAAAACCAACTCTGGGAAAATATTAAAATCAGGCACCCCAACTTTCATGAATATTTATAGGATTTAGTCTACTTGTTGCTATAAAGGAGTGGGGAGGGGGCAATAAACATGTTGTTTCTGATAACTAGGTCAACCAAATATTCTAATGAAAATGAATCTTGATTGACACCTTGTAGAAAATCCTCAAATCAATTCCAAGTGGATTATAGAGTGTGGTGGCTGACCATTAGTTGTCAACATGAATGGATCCAAAATCATTTAAAAGGTTAGTCATTGGGCGCTCCTGTGAGGGATTTTATTTGAGGTTGGAAGGCCCATTCTAAATGTGGGGAAAACCTTTTGATGTAGCTCTAGTAAAGTGCTTGCCTTCACTCTCACTGATGAGTTAATCTACCCTGTTGCTGCTACTTCTGATTCCTCAGCTGATATGAGAACCGGCTTCTTTTGGGCTTCTAAGATTCATAGCTACCAAAAATCTTTGTGGCCTCCAGTGCCAGATTGAAACTTCTAAGATGTCTTAGTTGGGCTTTTTTTTTTTTTTTCCTTTCTTTTTAATTACTGTGAAGAGACATCAAGGCCATGGCAACTCTTGCATATTAAACAATTAATTGAGGTAGTGGCTTAGAGTTTCAGAGGTTCAGTCCATTATTGTCATGATGGGGAGCATGGCAGCATGCAGGCAGACATGGTGCTGCCTACATCTTGATCAGAAGGCAACAGGAAGTAGACTGACTGTCACACTGGGTGAAGCTTGAGAAAAGAGAGCTCAAATCCTGCCCCCACAGTGACACACTTCCTCCAGCAAGACTGCACATACTCCAATAAAGGCCACACCTTCTTTTTTTTAAATTTATTTTTACATGATAATATTTTTTTATTTAAATTTGAAACAAGCTTGTTTTACATGTCAATCCCAATTCCCTCACCCTCCTCTCCTTCCCTGTCCCCCTCCCAACCCCCATCCCATCCCCTTTCTGCTCCCCAGGGAGGGTGAGGCCTTCCATGGGGGATCTTCAAAGTCTGTCATTATTATTTGGAGCAGGGCCTATGCCCTCCCCCATGTGTCTAGGCTGAAAGAGTATACCTCTATGTGGAATGGGCTCCCAAAGTCCATTTGTATACCAGGGATAAATACTGATCCACTACCAGAGGCCCCATAGACTGCCCAGTCCTCCTCTAACTAGCACCCATGTTCAAGAGGGTCTGGATTGGTCCTATGCTGGTTTCCCAGCAATCAGACTGGGGTCCATAAGCTCCCCTTTATTCAGGTCAGCTGTTTCTGTGGATTTCTCCAGCCTGGTCTTGATCCCTTTGCTCATCACTTCTCCCTCTCTGCAACTGGATTCCAGGGTTTTGCCTCAGTGTCCAGCTTTGGGTACCTGCTTCTGCTTCCATCAGCTACTGGATGAAGGCTCTAGGATGGCATATAAGGTAGTATTCAATCTCATTATCAGGGAAGGGCATTTAAGTAGCCTCTCCAGTATTGCTTAGATTGTTAGTTGGGGTCATCCTTGTAGATCTATGGACATTTCCCTAGTGCCAGATTTCTTTTTAAACCTATAATGGCTCCCTCTATTATGTATCTCTTTTCTTGCTCTCCTCTATTCTTCCTCTGATTCAATCTTCCTGTACCCTCATGTCCTCCTCTCCCCTCCTCTTCTCCCCTTATCCTCCTCCTAATTCCCTCTCCTCTCCCTCATGCTCCCAATTTGCTTCGGAGATCTTGTTCCTTCCCTTTTTCAGGGGGACTATGTATGACTTTCTTAAGGTCCTCCTTGTTTCATAGCTTTTCAGAAGGTGTGGATAGTAGGCTGGTGATCCTTTGCCATTGTCTAAAATCTATACATGAGTGAGTATATACCATGTTTGTCTTTTTGTGATTGGGTTACCTCACTCAGGATGGTTTCTTCAAGTTCCATCAATTTTCCTGGGAATTTCAAGATTCTATTGTTTTTTTTCAGCTGAGTAGTACTCCATTGTGTAAATGTACCACACTTTTTTTTTTTTTTTTAAATCCATTCTTCAGTTGAGGGGCATTTAGGTTGTTTCCAGGTTCTGGCTATTACAAATAATGTTGCTATGAACACAGTTGAACAGATGTCCTTGTTGTATGAATGTGCATCTTTTGAGTATATGCCTAAGTGTGGAATTGCTGGATCTTGTGGTAGATCGATTCCTGAGGAACCACCACACTGAATTCCAAAGTGGCTGTATGAGTTTGCACTCCCACCAGCAGTGGAGGAGTATTCCCCTTTTTCCACATCCTCTCCAGCATAAACTGTCTTTGATGATCTTCATTTTAGCCATTCTGACAAGAGTAAGATGGTATCTCAGAGTTGTTTTGGTTTTCATTTCCCTAATAGCCAAGGATGTTGAACACTTTCTTAAGTGTCTTTCAGCCATTTTTGATTCCTCTATTGAGAATTCTCTATTTATTTCTGTACCCCTCTTTTTAATTGGATTATTTGGTGTTTTGGTGACAAGCTTCTTGAGTTCTTTGCATATTTTGGAGGTCAGCCTTCTTTCAGATGTAGGGTTGGTGAAGATCTTTTCCCATTCTGTGGTTTGCTGTTTTGTCTTGCCGACTGTATCCTTTGCCTTACAGAAGTTTTTCAATTTCATGGGGTCCCATTTATTAATTGTTGATCTCAGTGTCTGTGCTATTGGTGTCATGTTCAGGTCTCCTGTACCAGTTCATTCAAGGGTACCTCCCACTTTCTCTTCTAAGAGGTTTAGTGTGGCTGGCTTTATGCTGAGGTCTTTGATCCATTTGGACTTAAGTTCGTGCATTCAGATATGGATCTATCTGAAGTCTTCTACATGTCAGTATCCAGTTATGCCAGCATCATTTGTTGAAGATGCTTTCTCTTTTCCATTGTATAATTTTAGCCTATTTGTCAAAAATCAGGTGTTTGTAGGTGTGTGGGTTAATATCAGAATTTTCAATTCAATTCCAACTGGATTTCCTCGGTGTCTGTTGTTATGTCCCCTTTTCCGTTTCTAATTTCATTAATTTGCATGTTTTCTCTCTGCCTTTTGGTTAGTTTGGATAAAGGTTTGTCTATTTTGTTGATTTTCTCGAAGAACCAACTCTTTGTTACATTGATTCTTTGTTTTTCTTTCCTAGTTCCTACTTTATTGATTTCAGCCTTCAATTTGATTATTTCCTGGCATCTACTCCTACAGGGTGAGTTTGCTTCTTTTTGTTCTAGAGCTTTCAGTTGTGATGTTAATTCTCTAGTGTGACTATTATCCAGTTTTTTTATGTGGGCACTTAGTGCCATGACCTTTCCTCTTAGCACTGCTTTCAAAGTTTCCCATAAGTTTGGGTATGTTGTGTTTTCATTCTCATTGAATTATAGAAAGTCTTTGATTTCTTTCTTTATTTCTCCCTTGACCCAGAAATGGTGCAATTGTGCACTGTTCAATTTCCATGAGTAGGATTTCTGCAATTTGTGTTGTTGTTGAATTCTGACTTTAAAACATGGTCGGGTGTTATTCTAATTTTTTTTTGTACATATTGAGGTTTGCTATATTGCCGAGTATGCGGTCAGTTTTAGAAAAGGTTTTATGTGGAACTGAGAAGAAGGTATGTTCTTTTGTGTATGGATGGAATGTTCTATAAATGTCTGTTATACCTAACTGGGTCATAACTTCTGTTAGTTCCTTTGTTTCTTGTTAAGCTTCTTTCTGGTGGACCTGTTGAGACTGGGGTGTTGAAATCTCCCACTGTAAGTGTGTGAGGTTTTATGTGTGATTTGAGTTTTAGTAATGTTCCTTTTACGAATGTGGGTGCCTTTGTATTTGGGGCATAGATGTTCAGAATTGAGACTTCATCTTGATGAATTTTTCCTGTGATGGATATGAAATGACCTTCTTCATCTCTTTTGATTAATTCAGTTTAAAGTCTAGATTGTTAGACATCAGGATTGCTACACCTGCTTGTTTCTTGGGTCCATTTGGTTGGAAATTTTTTCCCAACCCTTAAATCTGAGGTAGAGTCTGTCTTTGAGGTTGAGTTGTGTTTCCTATATGCAACAGAAGGATGGATTCTGTCTTCGTATCCATTCTGTTAGCCTGTGTCTTTTTATAGGCAAGTTAAGACCATCAATATTGAGGGATATTAATGACTATTGATTGTTCTTGTTTGTTTGGGGTTTGTTATTGTTGGCTGTATTGTGTGTAGATCCCCCCTCTCCATTTTCCTTTTGGTTGTTGGTAAAGAAGGCCATACCTTCTAATAATGCCAGGCCCTTTGGGGGTCATTTTATTTCAGACCACCACATTGGACATAAAGTACTGTGTGCTGCACAACTACCAGTTTCTTAGCCTCTGTGGTGTGAGACAGATGGCCTAAGACATTCAAGTTCAGTATCAGATTTATTCCTCTAGAGAGTCAACACTAACATATAGACCTAAATCAGAAAATAGGAGCACACACCTTCTGAGAATCATCATAGAACAGCTTTATGATTTCAGGAAGGAAATCACGTGGGATTTAAAAGACTCCCCCTAAAGAATAGAAGTATAAATTTAGCCAGATTGACTGGCCAGCATGTCCCTGGGACCAACTTGTCTCCTCTTGGCCAGCTTTGGGGTTAAAAGTATCCACCACAGTGCCAAGTGTGTGCTCTGGGGATTTGAACTAAGGACATCAAACCACACAGCAGGCACATTTACCCACTGAGCCACCTTCCCAGGCCCCATCATCCAAATCTTTATGCAGAGGCAGAAATTAAAATTATTTGAGCCAGGCATTGGTGGCACACACTTTTAATCCCAGCACTCAAGAGGCAGGGGCAAGCAGATCTCTGTGAGAGGCAGATCTCTGTGAGTTCAAGTCCAGCCTGGTCTACAGAGCAAGTTCCAGGGTAGGCTCCAAAGCTACAGAGAAATACTGTTTCACAAAACAAAACCAAAAAACCAACAACAAAAATTTTGAATGGGGTTGGGGGAGATAAGCCAGTTGTTAAAGTTCTTGCCTTACAAACATGAAGGCCTGAGTTCAGATCCCCAGAACCCATGGAAAACACTGGGTACAATGGCATACACTTGTAATCCCAGCACTGTGACATGGAGGCAGGTGATGGAGACATGATGATGCCTGGCTAACTAGCATGGCCTACCTGGTCAAACTTTCCAGGATAAAGAGAGGTCCTCCTTCAAACAAAAAAGTGGGTGGCACTGAAGGACAGACACTTCAGCATCTCCGGGACCTCCACACCCATGCATGTGTACGCGGACACACACAACATTCCAAACAGATAATTTAGAGGAAGAAACAGTCAATAAGAAGGGAACTGAACCTCCCTTTCTAAGTTACACATAATGTAATGTATATTATAATCCTGCTGCTTTTTCTTTCTGATTTTTGTTTTATTTTTGTTTCTGTCTTTATCTTTTTTTTTTTTTTTTTTTAATTTTCATTGTGGCTTCTCACCTTAAGTAGCAACTCAGATCTAGCCCATCTGATAAGGCAAACACACCAGAGGATGCCTTTTGTCTTGCTCCAACACTCTCTTCAGTGCTTGATCTACAGCCCTGTAGGAGGAGGACTACAGACTGGGGAGCTGCCGGGAAAGGTGTTACTGAGTTGAGATTAGTTAGGCAAGTGGCAGAGCGAATGCATAAGCAGTGATTTTGCATAATGAGGCGTGTGAAATCCCACTGGAGGTTGTTAAAACAGCAGACAGGCTGCAGTAAACAAGGAGGAAGGTAGGCTTTGAAAACAGATGGCTTTGAAAGCCTGGCACAGCCCCGGTGCAGACTTTTAAAATTTGGTTTTGTGAGTGTGAGCTTTTTTTTTTAAGATTCGACATGCATATTTTAAAGTTCTGTTTTAATGATAAAGTTCCATGGGTAATTGAACATAAGTTTATATCGTGTTGTAAACAGGCTCACAGCCAGATGTGATGGACAGCTTGCGGGGAGAGCCGGACTGTTCTTGTGTATTTAGACTCAGATATATTGTATCTTGTTTTCAGGATGAGGGAGCTCTTGTTTTGTTTTTGAGATGGGGTCTCCTATAGTCCAGGCTACCCCAGAACTCACTGTTAGTTGCAGATGACCTTGCTAGGGTTATAGGCACACACTACCAGGATGGGTTAATGAGGTCCTGGGGATGGAACCATGGCTTCAGGCGTGCTATTCAAGAGCTCTGCCAATGGAGCCATATCCCCAGCAGGGTAGCTTTTCTGACTTATACTCCTCGAGAGCATATGAACAAGGCCTGCCTCTTCCTAGCAAAGTGGTCACCATGCTCCATCCCCATGCCAGAGTAGCTGAGGGGCTCTCTCCTAAGGCTTCCATACTGGTCTCCACATCCTGCAGAGGATAGGCTGTCTCCCACTTACCTTGTCTTTGTCCCTTCTGACTTTCTTCCAGTTTTTATCCATCGTCTATTTCTTCCTGAACATGGAGTCATTGTATTACATTCATGCAGGTATACCCACCCTCCCTCCCTTCCTCCATCCTTCCGTCCATCCCTCTCTCCTTCCCTCCTTCCTTCCCTCCCTCACTCTCTCCTTCCCTCCCTCCCTCCCTCCTTCCCTCCCTTCCTCCCTCCCTCTCACCCATTCTTCTTCCTCCTTTCTTCTCCCCCAGGTCTTTCTCTATCTATCTATCTATCTATCTATCTATCTATCTATCTATCTATCTAAGTGTCCATGTACATGTAAGTGCAGGTGTGTGTGTGTCTGTGTCTGTGTGTGTACATACAATGTTTATGCATGTGGAGGGCAGTGGGCAAATCAGATGTCATTTTTCAGACATTGTTTTATTTCTTCTTTCCTTTCTTTCTTTCTTTCTTTCTTTCTTTCTTTCTTTCTTTCTTCCTTCTTTCCTTCCTTCCTTCCTTCCTTCCTTCCTTCCTTCCTTCCTTTCTTCCTTCCTTCCTTTCTTTCTTTCCTTCCTTTCTTTCTTTTTTTTGATACAGTACAGGGTCTTTTACTGGTCTGGAGCACACCAGTTAGGTGTCCTGGCTGGGCACTGAGTCTCAGGAATCCTTGTCCTCAGTACTAGGTTACAAGCTCCCCATGCTATGAGATCTGCATTTTTGTAGACCAAACTTCTGGGACAAATAGCCTTTCTGCAGTTTCCTTGTTCTCTTCTCCCTTCTCCCTTGTCTTCTATCTCCTATATTTGTCCCTGCCTTTTGTCCCTCTGGGGAAAATAAATCTTCTTTGTGCTGAGAACTTGTTCTTGGGTTGCCTTGTGCTGATACTGGTCCCTTTAATTGGTACACCTGCAGTTTCAGTAGGGAACTTTGGGCCACTATCTTCATCTGGTGTATGGTCAGAGAAATTAGGAGACTTGGCCACTACCAGATAAATGAGAATAGAAGAAGACAACTTCTTGATCTACCATAACAAGACATTATTATCACCCCCCAAACTTGCTTTCTGGACCTCACTGGGGGGTTTGTTCTCTGTATCTGTGGTCTGGGATCCCATTCTATGAGTCTTTAGATTTGAATGATTGAAACAAGAGCAACACACCACAGTGGTCTGTGATGAAGACTTGGGGTGTTCTTTTAGTTGTTTTCTCCCCCCCCCATATTTCAGTTCTTACTAGGCCATTGGGATAATGGCTGTGCTGATAAATTGATGTTGGACTGAATGCATTTTACATCCAAAAACCTATGGAGACAAGGGGTGGAAGGTTATAGTTTGAATGCGTTATGTTTGGGTGGCAAATTGACAAGGAGTTGACTTCTTATGACAGTTTATATTGATTTCCAATTGTACACGACATAGAATCATCTTGGAGACAAATCTCATCATAAGTCTGGGATAGATTTTGGAGATTAGGTTAGTTAATGTGGGAAGCCCCATCCTAACTCCCAGATGGGGAGAAAGTGAGCTGAGCACCAGCATTCATCTCTCTGCTTCCTGTGGATGTCCTGTGACCAACTGCCTCCTGCTCTTGTCACCATGCCTTTTCACCATGAGTGACTATTACTTGGAGCTGCGAGCCAACAGAGCTCCTTACCTGCTTTAGTTGCTTTTGTCAGATAGTTCATGGCAGAGATGAGAAAGTCAATGAATGGGCTGTCTCTGCAAGTCTGAAATTCATTCCTTGTCTTGCCCTGTGCTTTATCAGGTCCTGATTTTTTTCCCAGCCAGGTTAATTAATGTTAGATACTCATGGAATAGGAAGCCACAGGACTGCAGAATCTTAACTCCATTATCAGAGGAGCTCTAGAATCACATTAGGGATTGTCTTGAACATACCCTTAGATTTCAAGTGCAGATCCCCGGACTAGCATTCCCCTCTGGTAGTGATACCCTGAAAGCTGGTGTCTGGCGTCATCCTCTGTTCTGAGAGGGAGACTCAGATGAACTTGTTTTCCATAAATAGATTTTAGACCATAATGCTGTGCAATTATGATTCCTAATAGAATTAAGTCACTACCCATGGGCAACTCTCTCTAAGCCAAATCTTTAGGCAAACATAATGTGAGAAATGGATAAATCTAAGAAAAATAAGATTTCTCTAAGGAAATGGGGAGGAAAAAGATGTGTATAACACTTTCATGCTCTGACATCCTAGAAGGCTGTCATTCCATATGTGTGTGTGTGTGTGTGTGTGTGTGTGTCCCACTCCCACTTTCATGTCCTCTCTTTTTGTTGCTGTTATCATCATTGTCATCATAACCCCCTGAGACCAATTAGAGCTGCCTGCTGTTTATTGGCTACCTTGCTGGCTTGGCCTTGTGTAGGTGGCCATAGATGCAGTCAGTTTATGAGTTCAACTCTATGTCACATCCAGAAGGCGCTTACATTTTTTTTTTCTGTCCCCTCTCCTATGATGTCCACTGAGTCTTGGGAGGATGGGCTGCAGATATCCCATATAAGAGCCAGTACTCTTGTATGATATGCAGTTCTGAGGGGATCAGTGTTTTTTCTTGCTTGACAGACAATGTTATGGGTAGCTGTTTTTTCTTTTTAGAATTAAATCTTCAATTAAGTGTGTGTGCCTAAGTGTGTAGTATGTTGTGTGTGCATGGTTCATGCACATGAGTGTGTGGGTGTACATGCCTGTGTGTGCCCATGCACTTATATGTAGAGGACAGAGTAGGGCATCCATGTTTCTTCCTCTATTGCTCTCCATGATCATCCTAAGACAGGATCTTTCACTGAACCAGAGACAGCTGATTCTGCTAGCCTGGCTGTCCAGGGAGCTCCTGGATTCTCTTGTCTCTGCCCTGGAGTTTTAGGCATGTTCAGCTATGTCTGACATTTTAATGTAGATTTTGGAGATTTGAACTCAGGCCATATTTGAACAAGTGCTTTTAGCCTCTGAGACATTTTTCTAGTGCCAAACACTGGTCTTTTTCTAGTAAATTATTGTTTTAGATATTGCCTTTGCATATGTCACCCAAGAGATGCCATCTTGCAAAAATATATGGATGGACTTTGATAGTCCATTCAAGTATTTTGGAGAGATCTACATGACAGTGAGTATCAGTGTGAGATCCTAGCTGTAACTCAGGTATGTGTTTATGGCTGATGTTGGTCCTGTCTTGGTGGGGTCATGATTGGTTTCAAGTTCATGGATGAGTTCAAGTTCTCCACCATTTTTGACACCATTCCTAAACTGAATAAATAGCCCAATAAGTAACCTCCACTTGAATATGTAACATTTCCCAGAATGCTCTGTTTTGGTTGTATGCTACTGAATAAATAGCCCAATAAATACCCTCCACTTGAATATGTAACATTTCCCAGAATGCTCTGTTTTGGTTGTATGCTCACTGGAGAGTCTGTCATATTCTATAAAAGTACAATGACCCTTAATTAGTCTAGAGCTACTTTAGAGGAACAGAACAAAATAACCTCAGGAGAAATATACTTTCTGTTTGGTGGCTCAAGGTGCCCTCAAGGTGCCAAGGGTGGGCTCTCCCCTAGAGTCACCTCAGTCCAGACTCTGCTCCTAAAAAACCCACCATTGGTGTGGCTCCACCCCCAGAGGGCATTAAAAGCCCCCCACCTCTGGATTTACCTCATGGTTCTTTGTTTTCTGTTCCCCTGGGGTCTCCCAGGAATGCTTTGTTGAGATTAAACCTGGATTTATTAATTCTGTCTGATTGGCTTATTGTATTGCTGGTGACAGATTTCCAGTAACCTTTCCATTAACCAGGATTTTAAAATATAACACTTTCAGCTTTTCATGTCCACCGAGATGACCTGATCTCTCCTATTTCATTGTTTTTGTGTAATTTATATTCTGATCTAGAAAACATCAATTAAGAGTAAGCTTGTACTCTTCATTTTGGACTTTGTATTTTAAACTGTTCCTTTTTCATTATTTACATTATTTTTTGCTACAGTTTAAATGTTAAAGCCTCCCACAGGTTCATGTGTCTAACCTTTATTCTTCAGTATGTGGCTGTATTAGTTACGGTTCTGTTGTTCTGATTTAACCATCATCACCAAAAGCAACATAAGGAAGTGAGAATTTATTTCAGCTTATGGTCCCAGAGGTATAGAGTTCATGATGGAAAGGAAGGCATGGTGGCAGGAACAGGAAACTCTGAGATCACAATCATCTATAAACAGGAGAGAGAGAGAGAGAGAGAGAGAGAGAGAGACATGCACACAGAGAAAGAGAAAGAACACACACACAGAGACACACACAGAGAGAAAAACATACACACAGAGAAAGAGAGAGAGAGAACACACACACATACACACACACACACACACACACACAGAGAGAGAGAGAGAGAGAGAGAGAGAGAGAGAGAGAGAGAACATGAAGTTGAGCAAATATATAAACCCTGCCATGGTATACTTCTTCCAGCAAGACTCCACCTTCTGAAAGTTCCTTAACCTCTCCAAACAGGTCCACCAACTGGAGACCAAGTGTTTAAACACAGAAACCTATGAGGGGCATTCCTCAGTCAAACCACAGTGGTGGCGCTGTTTTGGGAGGTTGTAGATTTTTTATGTAGGGTCTAGCTAGAGGCTCTAGACTATTAAGGGCAGGACTTCCAGGGCTATATCCATCCCCTAGTTCCTGTCTGCTCTCTGTTTCCTGGTTGACTGTGGTGTGAATAGCTTCTGTCACAGGATCCCACTGCCACAACTGGAACTGCTCAGCCATGCTTTTTCTGTCACAATGGCTGGAAACCCTCTGCAACCTTAAGGTAAATCTTTCATCTCTGAAAATGGTCTGTTGTTTTAAATGAGGTTGACATGCTCACATTGATACAATGTTTACTACATCTTTCATTATATCCACTCTTCTCGCTCCTTCCGACTGCTGATTTTGAAGTTTACTTCTCCATTTTTTTAAAAAAAATCTTTTCCATAAGTCTTTGTGCTTAGTACTAATATGTGGCTAAGTCCTCGAATGCCACCTAAACTATACTTCCTCTCCTAGCCTGCATATCTCAATGTATTCAAAGTAAAACTTATACTGTCTCAAGCTAGGCCTAGAACCTTTTGCCTCATATTTTGTTTAGAGCTATCACGTGAATAGCTCTGTCACTAGGCTAACCCAGTGGTAAGAGCTGGAATATTAAGAATACATTTTAAAGATATGTTTTACTTCTTGAAGTATCTGTCAAAGCAGGCTCAACATTGGAAGATTGCTCAAGAAAATATCCATTAAGAATTTCAACTCAGGGACTTGTTTGGAGGTTGTGTTTGACGTTGGGCATATCCTCAGCCACAGTGGGGACTGTCTGCTAAATAATCTGATGTTTGCACTGACTTCTTATGATATTTTGACCCAATCTGCAATCTAAGGTTGGTGCTCTTTCAGTGGTTGGGCAAAAGATATCAATAAAACAAAAGTGATAGATAAAAGTGTCATCACCATCATTTGTAAAGCCTTGGCACAAACTTAGGATGCTGGCCATAGGCAAAGATTGTTCTTAAAAACTTCTGTGTGAACATAAGTGCATGTATGTGTATGCCACAGCATACATGTGGAAGTAGGAGGATCATTTCAGGTTTCGGTCCTTGCCTTCCTTATTGTTTCAATCGGGGTCTCTTGTTGGTGCTTTGCTGTGTACGTATGTCAGGCTAGCTGGTTCATGAGCTCTTCCAGGTATTCTCCTAATTTTGTCTCCCATCTTAATACAGGAGCCCTAGAAATACAGATTGTGATACCACACCTGACTTTTTGTGGATTTGAACTCAGGTCCTCATACTTGTGTGGTAAATGCTTTCCCCACTGAGCTATTTCTCTAGCTTCTAATTGGTTTCTCTTATACTATGTGTGGATAATCTAAAAGGCTCATACAACACTCTTTATTGAAATATACTCAAAGTGTGTATAATTATAATTTTATGGTGACACAGATTTCTACAAATGAAATGTGCTTACTATTTAAAAACCAGGTCAGGAAAAACAACAGTATGTATGCCTCTTCAGAGAACCACTTTCACCCTATATGCTAATCTTTAGCCTATTAAGAGCATAAGCAATATGCTAATTTCTATCAGTATTGATTCCTTTTTTGCCTGGATTGATGCTTTACACAAACAAAACCATACAGCATACACTCTGTCTTTATCTTTTTATTCATTCAACATCAGAACTGTGAGATACATCCATAGTGTTTATAATAATTGCAAATAACCTATGTTTTAAAAAATCATTTAAATACAGTACGCTTATATTTTGTAGATACTTAGTGGATAATATTCTTCATGCACAGATGCACTTGAATATCTGAGAGCTATCATTTTCTTGGTTGCAAGAAATCTGTTGATAGGAAACACTTCTGAGCATTTTCAATAGTTGCTTGTGGATTCAAGTGTACCAGGAAAGAGTCATGACACTAAGTTAGGGAATCCTAACCAGACTTGCGGCTCTTTCATGTGGTCTCATACAATATAGTCATTAACAGTTACTCAGGGCTCCTCAGACTTGGTTCTCACAAGGGTCCACAATCACAGCTACTTGTTTAATGGTTTGTGCTTAGGAATAACTTTTGCTCACATGACCTGACCTTGTTGCTTCCTCACAGCTGCCCCAGGAGGAAACTGTAGTCATCAGAAGACATATTAGAAAGACCCAAGTAATATTGCATAGCTATTTTCTAGGAATTGAGACATTTCCTCTGGGAGGGAAACTCACTAAGACTCAGAAAGTAAAGGGTACTTAATGAGGCTTCAGAAGTTAACAAAACTCACAAGTCTCAGAGGTTCCTGAAACTTATAAGATTCACATGGCCCCTCTCCATGGTTATATAAATAGCAACAGCTGCTGTGGAAAGGAGACTCTCCAACCTTCCAGGCAGCCTATAAGTCATGAAAACAGCACAAACAAGGTAGCTTTTATGAGTTGTCATTCATGTCCATGTAGGATTTTTGGTGATGCAGCTGGCTTTGTGACATATATATCCCTGTCATTAGTACATCACCCAAACCCCTGCAAGTAGCCCCAGTAAACTCAATGGTTTGTGAAGCTAGACTTAAGTGATACTGTCTTTTTAACCTGTCACCAGTGCCCTGTCTGTTCACATCTCCCCAGGAAAAGTCCCACAATAAGAGGTGTATCAGATTGTACAGTTAACATTAGCCTTTGGCTCTTTCCCAGATGGTCTTCCCTGAGATGTTACTTCTGAGCAGCCCCCACTGAATTCTTGAGTTGGGAGACTGAATATCCAATAGAGCAGTTGGCAGATAATATTCAAGGCATAAGTGGGCATCTTGAACCAAAGCCAGGGTAAGCTAGCTTATGCCAGGAAGTCTCAGGATTCCTCCCTGTTGAGCTTTCCAGCTGCTCTTGAACTGTAAAAGCATCACACCATCCGGCTTTTAAGTCTGAAACCTCTGGCATGTGATGAAGTTAGGGTCATGTCAAGGAGGGCAGATAAGAGATAGAGCCTTGAGGAACTCTCCCCAGTGGTGTGGAATAAAACAAAGTAGAAGGACCAGACATTGTTTTTTCTTTTGAGACAGGATCTCTTGCTCACCAAGTGGGCTAAGCCAGCTGACCAATGAGTCTCATGCATTTTCCTGTCTTCTGTACATCCCCAGCACTGAAATTACAAATGTGTGTCACTCCACCTTGCTTTTTAAATTTTTTTTAACATGTGTCCTGGGGGTTGAACTCAGGTCTATTTGCTTGCAAACAAACACTTTATTGACTGAGCTATTTCTCAAGATCTCAGATTTGTTAATTTTTATATTATTAGTCAGGGAATTAGGGTGGCAGATCTTGTATTCTACCAATGTATCAGTCACTTGTCCTGCTGCCAGGGCAACATGCTTGACAGAAGCAACTTAAGGAAGACAGGGCTTATTTTGGCTCACTGTTTGAAGCATATTCGCTGGGTGGCTATTCATACTTCATCCGCAGTCAGGAAGCAGAGAGAAGTGGATGCTGGTGCTCAGCTCTCTTTCTCCTCTTCATTCCGTTTGAGTCCCTAGCCTGTAGAACAGTATTTCCCACATTCCTGGTGGGTCTCCCCCACCTCAATTAACCCAATTAGATAATCCCTCACAGACATACCCAGATTCTTATCTCCTGAATGATTTTAGGTCCTGTCAAGTTTACAATCACTATTAACCAACTAAGTCAGTTTAGCCATCAGTGAGCTGCACCTTCCATATTACACAATTCTTAGGCCTTAGAAACCTAATGGCAAAAGGTCTAGTCTGATAAATATTTCTTGATCTCATATAACATATGAGATCTTGACTCATGTAACATAAAGACTCATTTCACTAGCTGGAGGCAGAGGCATCTAGAAGTTTCCGTGTGAGCAGAGAACAAAGCTGACTGACCAATGGTACTGGAAATCACTCTGAGCAGGGACATGTGCCACACCAGGAACCAGAGACTGCCACTTGGGAGCAGAGTGAGCCCTCTACTCTATTAAGGGATTTCTTCTTATCTCTGGGGTTAATGCATCCGTTTCCCGTAAATGGAGCCTGATGTCCAATACATATCAGTGAGGGAAGGAAAGGATGTGCCGCTTGAGTTGGTTAAACACCAACAGCTGCTCTGACTTAATTGGGTTTTATTCTATTTGATCTTGGATAAAGAGGATTTTTGAGAGTCTATTTTCTTCTTCTTAAGTGTTCTTGCTCAAAAAAAAAAAAAAAAAAAAAAAAAAAAAAAAACAAGAAAAAAAAAAAAAGTATCTCCTAATGTCAATGTGGGTCCTAGATCCTTGCTAGCCAAGCTTGGTACACATGGGGGCAGTAGTGCACCACAGACCCGGTAGGAAACATTTACCAGGAATTTTTTTTTTTTCCCCATCTCATATATACCGGTGAGAAGTATCACTTAAGACAAAGTTGGGAATAAATTAAGCAGGGAACCACATAAAGAGGTTTATATTTGCTTTTCTGCCATAGTCTGTGAATTTTTATACCTTGACTATTTCCAACCGGCTCACAAACCCCCGATTTAAATTTGATGGTGCCATCAGGTGGTTACTGTAAACTTGAGGGTGTTCCTGGGAATTCTGGGTCAAGACAGACAGTCTCTACATGTGTCAGCCTATGGTTTTGAGTGCCTGGAATATTATTAGCCACTTCAGCTTGGGTAGCTATATCTATTACTCAGTTTAACATTGCAGCGAGCCATGGTGTTGCAGGCCTGTCAGTCTAGTTACTTGGGAGGCTGAAGTAGGAGGATCATGAGTTCAAGACCAACGTAGGCTATGGAGTGAGTTCAAGACCAGCCTGGGAAACTTAGAAAGACACTATCCCAAAGCAAAAAAGTGAAAGAGAATTGAAAATGCAGCTTAAGTGCTGGAGTATTTTCCTAGTATGGCCCAAGTCCTGGTTTTAACCTCCAATATGTTCTCTCTTTTTAAAGTCCAGTTCATAGCATTATCCATATATGTACCAGAACAGAAATCAGTCTGAGAGGGATCTAGCAAATTGTCCAGGATTGATCAACTGAATGCCCAGGATTGATCAACTGAAGGACACAAACTTTTGATCTCATTCTGGGAATGCAGGAAGAATACTGCTTATCTTATTCACTCATTAACATGACTTTAGCAGGCAGAAATAAGGTTGAACTACATGACTGACAAATAATGCTTGCTGAGTGGGTAAATAGCCAAGTACTGCCTGATTCCAGATATGTTCTTCATCCACCTCATTGTGGTGTGTGTGTGTGTGTGTGTGTGTGTGTGTATACACATGCATTTGTGTGAATATTTGTATGGGTGCATACATACACATATGCATTTGGAGGCCAGAGGTCAGCGTTGGGTTATGTCTAATCTTGATTTTTGAGACAGTGGGGTCTGGGGCTCGTTCAATAGACTAGACTATCTCCTCTCCTCCAGCACTGGAAAGC
The DNA here is from genome assembly GCF_943737965.1 of Phodopus roborovskii. Taxonomy (NCBI): domain Eukaryota; kingdom Metazoa; phylum Chordata; class Mammalia; order Rodentia; family Cricetidae; genus Phodopus; species Phodopus roborovskii. The sequence goes on along the minus strand of NW_026126598.1, from coordinate 8,801,974 downwards.
AAGTGAGCATCACCTTTCTCAACTTTTTTTTTTTTTAATGTGGGCTCTGGGGATCTAACTCAGGTTCTCATGTATCTGTGGCCAAATATGTCACCCATTAAGCTATACTAAGCTATCTTCCCAATTCAGTGCTGTGTGTAAAGAGGAGGAATGGCAACTCTTCATGTGGTCCTAACAGATGTCCTAGTGCTACAGCAGCTTCTAGGTTCCAGAAGAAAACAGTCCATCCAGGAATTCTTCAGACCCACAGTCAAGAGTCTGAAGGTAAGGGAAGGCTATCAGCACATCTTAAAGGGTGATTGCTTGTTGAACAAATTCACTGTGAGACAAGAGAAAGAAAATGACACAGTATGGATTTATGAGCATCAGATTTCATCCTAAGTAAATTATGTGCAGAACTGCGAGATAAGGAGCTATTAGCTACTTAGGGGAAATGTGTAGTGTTTTTTTTTTTTTCCAGTGACTCAAACCATAGAGATATGTCAGGCTTTACATGAAGAGGAATAAGCCAGAGAGCTATCTACTGAATAGCAAATGAGCTATTTGGAAGTGAGGGAAGTCCCCAATATCCCTGTTTTATATATCCTGCTCTATCTTGCCTTACCTCTGTTCTGTACTGAATTGGGAGTCGTTGGTGATAGAGGATGGGATTGTTGGCTGGCTTTGGAAGCAGTAGGGCTAAGAGAGCTGGGATAACTTCCAGAGTATCATTTGGAACTCCTGAGATTCTGGGAATGATGTAGAATGGAAAGACTTTGATTAGGGTTCTACACTGGAGGACTTTTTGCACTTAAAAAGTTTGCTATGTGTAAAGATTTGTCACATAGTTAAAATCAAAATCTTTTGTAGGATGCAGATCAGTGTAGTTTTTTGGAAGATCTGGTTAGAAGGTTCCACCCTATAAACATGTCATGAAGGATTTTGTCTGTCATTAAGCTAATTACTTTTCTCAGTGTGACCAAATTTCACCAAAAAAAGCAACATAATGGAGGGAGGGTTTGTTTTGGTTAACAGTTAACAGGTATGGTCCATTATGGTGCGGAAGGTGGAAGGCTTAGTGACAGCTAGGCATTGGATCATGTTGTGTTCACAATCAGGAAGCAGAGAGAATTGAATGTTTGTGGTTCCCCCTTTCTTTTATTGAGTCTAGACCCCAGGCCCTGGAATGGTGCTACTCATAGCTAAGGTGGCTGATTGAATCTAGACACTTCCTCAAAGACATGCATAGAGATTTGTATTTTCAGTGAGTGTAGATCTCATCAAATTGATAGTAAATATTGACCATTACATCTTATATCTATCTAATCTATCTATCTATCTATCTATCTATCTATCTACCTACCTACCTATATCTTTTTCTGATTCAAAACATTCTATCCCAAAAGGAGTGGAGAGACCCAGATAATACTCAAGTAACTTGCAAGACTCACAAGGCTCCTCCTTTATAAAGCAGTAAGCAGTTGCCAGGGGATGGATGACTCTTTGGTGATGTAGTGGCCTGTACATTGGGCAGGGATGCGAGCGAGAAATTAGTTAATACACGAGCAGATATGACTCAGATACAGAGGCATCACCCAAGCCCACCCCAAGAATGAGTGATAGTTTACAAACACTGGAAATGTGAAGAATACTGCACAATTTTCAGGAGGCTCAACAGGTTGCAGAGGATCCTTTCCTAGTACATTTGGGTCTGAGCCACGTTCACCTAGCTCTAATTGTCTGAGAGTCTTTTTGGCAGTTCAGCTGGTTTCTGCTTCTTCAAGGCTGGTGGGCTGGATTGAGAGTCTTCTTTGAAGCTTGGCTTGTCTGAAAGAGACTCTACTCTCAGCAGTCTTTACTGTTTATATATTCTTGGGGAGGGAGGAGCATAGTGAATCTTCTCAATTCCAGGAACTTCTGAATCTGTTTGAGTTGTCAGCTATGGTAACAAGCTTTCCTTCAGGATAGAATTTTGTCTCCCCTTAGGATATACTGTTGTTTTTGATTCCTGTAAACATCTTGTTCTAAAATATCCTATTGTTTCATCTCCCCTTTTGAATCCTATGACTTAAGAAACTTTCTCTACAAGATGGAAGGTTTTAATCTTGGAGGAAACTGTTGCACAATGAGGTGTGCTTTTGAAGTTTTACAGCCTGGCCTCCTCATTTCCTGTTCATTCTTTGTTTTCTGAGTATGGACCCAAGATGATAAGCCAGCCTTTTTATCCCATGCCTATGCTTTCCTTGATTGTTGCTATGTCTTCATTGCTTTGATGGACTCTACTTTTCAGGGATGGCAAGCCAAAACAAGCCCCTTTTCCCTTAATTTTTTTTTCATTCAAGCTTTAAATTTTATTTCAATTTTATAGGAGAAAAAATTTTATATTACAAATGCATATAAAATCATTTTTTAAAAATAAAAAGGTCTTAAGTAATAGCATTCTTAAATTCAGTGTAATTTTCATGTTTGAATTAACTTGAGAATGTAGGGCACAGTATTTCCTATGCTATGGTTGAATTAGGAATTCCATTTATTTATTTATTTATTTATTTATTTATTTATTTATTTATTTAGTTCCATTTTGCATTCCAACCACAGTTCTCCCTCCTACCCCTTCTCTCACCAAGTTGTTTTTCTGTGGATATTTTATCACAGTAACGTAAAGGAAATTAACACAATCTGTGTGTATATGTCTCTCATTGGCTTTTCTTTTCTTTTGAGAATGTTAATTAAGAAGTCCACTTTTGAAATGCTTCTGTTGTTTGTTTGTTTTTGGACACAGGGTTTGAGTATGTAGTCCAGGTTTACTGATTTGAAAGAAAATGGCTCCAATGGGAGTGACACTATTAGGAGACTTGGCCTTGTTGGAGTAGGTGTGGTCTTCTTGGAGGAAGTGTATTACTGTGGAGGTGGGCTTTGCAGTGTTATATGTGCTCAAGCTACACTCAGTAAGACAGACCACTTCCTCAAGATGTAGGACTCTGCTCCTTCTCCAGCACTATGTCTGCCTGCATACCACCATGTTGCACCATGATGATAAGGGACTAAACATCTGAAAGTATAAGGCCCTGAATGAAATGTTTTTCCTTTATAAGAGATACCATGGTCATGGTGTCTCTACACAGCAAGAGAAACCCGACATAAGAGCATACCTTGCTCTTCCTATTTCAACATTCTGAGTACTGGAATGAAGGACATACGTTACCATGACTGACTTTCACTGGTTCTTAAATCTGTACCTTCTTTCCCTACAACCATCACCTATGAGCTAAGTTGTTTGACTGCAGTCAGGTGAAGAAGTCAGCTTTCTGTCACCTGCTGTTGTCCCTACAGTCATTTGGTTTCTGAAGCAGTTGAGAAGACTAACTCTATGGCCTGGCATTTAAGTCAAGCTGGATCTATCCCCTGTCCTTGTTATTGTAACTATTAATTCAACACAGCCCACAGTCATCTGGAAGGAGAGCCACAATTGAGGAGATGCCTAAATCAGATTGACCAGGGACATATCTATGGGGGATTCTCATTGTGAGCAATACTGTCCCTGGGCAGGTGGCCCTGATCTGGACCAGAAGAGTAGGTAAGCATGAACCTGATATTAAGCCAGAGAGCAAGCCAGAACATAATATTCCTTCATGGCTTCTGCTTCATTTCCTGCTCATGTTGGACTATAACCTGGAAGTATAAGATATAATAAATAATTTCCTTCCCAAGTTGTTGGTCAGAATGTTTTATCACAGCAACAGAGAGGAGACTGGAATACTCCTAGTCTCTCCAGCACAGTCATCTTCTGTGCATTCTCTGGGGGGTGGGGGAGAGTGTCACAGAAATATTCCCTTCTGTACACATCATGACATTCCTTGTTGCACCCGCTGTTGTTTTATTTGAAATCCTTCTCGTGTACATGTGACATTGCACCCAGGGAACTCGTTCCCATTCTTCTAGGTGGACCCACATCTCTGTAAAATTCTTCTCACTGTAGGAGGGCCAGATCCCTCCTAGCATCCAAATGGATTGTTATTATTCTATTTTTATGTGTTTTGGTTATGTTTGTTGATGCTTGTGCTCATGCATGCATGGATGCCTGGGGGCATCCACAGGAGTCATTTATCACATACAGTATATGCCTTCTTTTGAGACAGGTTGCCTCACTGGCCTGCAAATTATCCTGTTGGGCTAGACTGGCTTATCTGTAAGCTACAGGGATCTGTAGGTCTCTACTTCCTCAGTAGTGGGATTGCAAGTATGCACTGACATGCCCTGCTAAGGTGGGTTTTTAAGGTGGGTTCTGGGAACCAAACTTAGGTCTCCCTGCCTGCAGAGCAAACTCTTTAACCAAGCCCCTGTCTTGATAGTATGTATCTGTTCATATTTTTCTTTCATGTGTTGCAAGTTTCTGGGAAGTACAGCCCTCATTTTTGCAGTGCCTAGAAGAGTTCTTTACACCCAGAACACACCATAATCTGTGGGAGGAATGAACAATGAGGACAGTGTGTGCTGGAGTCCAACTAGATTGTCAAAATGTTGGTCAGTGAGACAAGCACAGATCCTTTAATCCAAAAGGTTTATCCAGATTATTTGACCTAATTCTTTAATACCACATCATCAGATAATTCTGTGTGAGCCGACCACTGTAATGTCAGCAAATACAGTGCTGAATATTATCTGCGGCAGAGTGTGGGGAGCCCAGAGTCCTTTAATGAATGTACATAGGGGGAGAGATGTCAGGAGATTAGCATTATTGTAATAAGAAGGAGAGAAACATTCATCAAATTGCTCGAGTACTATCGCCAGAGCATCTCCCAGAAAAGACCAGTGAGCAGCCATAAGAGATGGCAGATTTCACAGGTGGATCACAGGGAGCCTTGTTAATTTCACAGCATATAAAAGATGAATGGGAAAGGAAACAAAACACAGCTACAGCTATCTAATTTCAGAAGACTGTCTAAAATACAACCCAGAAGCAAATGTGGGCTAGGGACACGGTTCATCTGGTAAAGTTCTTGGCTGGCATGCATGAGGCTTTGGAGTCCATCCCCAGCATTACATAAACTAGGAGTTTGAGGCAAATATGGGGTAGGGACCCTGCCCAAAATCAAGGGGGGGGGTAAAAAGGGGTGGGTGGACTATCAAGACCAGCATTTCTGATCTGGGGGACTTTCACTGCATCTAGAATGTGGGATAATAAACCCCACTCTCCATCTCACTAGAAACCTAGGAAGATCCTGTCATGGAGATAGTTCTGAACCATGAAGGCACAAATCTGGCCCCAATTCCCAGAAATCAAGGGATGCCTTGAATCACCCTTTCTTGTTATTTAGAGTTCAGAATCCTGGGGACTATGGAGCCAAAACCAAGAATTTTATTTTTCTAACAGAGCTGGCTCATGATGTAGAGTGGTTTAATATAGGAAGTCATAACTGATCAAAGTGTAGAGAATAAGTAGCTGTGGAATGCTCAGTTCTAAATGGGACTCCTAGATCATACTTCCTCTTCCCTAAGGCTGAGGGAACATCATGGAAGAGGGGGCGGGAGGACTGTTGAGAAATAGTGTCATTTGGACACGACAGAGATATGGTGACTATGAGCTCACAGCAGCTGTAGTTGCCACACAAGATCAATCCAGTCAGCAGTGCACCGTGCCATGGAACAGGAAGATTGCCTCTAAATGAGAAACTACTGGCAGCCTATGGCCTCTGTGGGAGGGAAACTCAGTTTTTCTCAGTGCTGTGACCCCCTAGTCGGTTCCCTATGCTTCTGTGGAGAAAAGCCTTCACCCATGATTGTATAGGCAGCCCTAATTGGATCCCATAGGTTATTAAAGTAGGGAAGAAAAAGACATAAATTTGGTAGGAGGAAGTAGGGAGAATTTCTGGGAGGAGTTGGATGGAAGGAATGAGAGATGAATAAGGTCTAAATGCATTGCATTTGTGTATGAAATTACCAAAGAAGAAACGTGAGAAAAGAAAAGGCAGAAAAGAGTTGACTGGATGACTCCTTGAATACATTTAGAGTATTCCAGCCTCTATGTTGTGTTATGTGATGATGAATTGTGTCATGGCATCTCATAAGATATTGTCTTAGTCTTCATTCTATTCGTGTGAATGAAAGTGTTTAATTAGGAGCTTGCTTACAGTTTCAGAAGTTTAGTCCATTATCATCATGGTGGGGATCCAGGTGGCATGGAAGTATGATTCTGGAAAAGTAGGTGAGAGCTAAATCCTGATATCAGGCGGGGGGGGGGGCTGTTTGTCATGGACTTTGGAGACCTCAAGCCTACCCCTAGGAACACATTTCCTACATTAAGGCCACATCCACTCTAACAAGGCCATGCCCCATGATCCTCACCAGTTCTACTCTCTGGTGAGTAAGCATTCAAATATATGAGCCTATGGGGACCATTCTTATTCAAACCATCACAGATATTTTGGATTCTTACCCCACCGGGGCTGATGATTATGATTTAGTTTTGAGATAGAGTCTTCATAGAGTTAAAGTTAAAAGAAGGTCATCAGGATAGGACATGGTTCAACATCACTGGTGACTTTATGAAGACGGGAACCTTGAACAATGGGACTATATGTGTTATATATGATCTTAATGGTTAACTCTTGAAGAAGGACATGTATTTGGTTCCTTAACTCAAGTGGGACTAGTATTAAGGTGGCAGGGCTACCATACTGCATCCTGGATAGATGTACCTAGGTGTGACCCCAAGGTAGGTCTCATGTTCTATTTAGAGAATTTATTATACACCATTAATGCTTCACACTGGGCTCAAATTCCATGTCTCAACTTGCAAATACATGGAACTATTTCATGTTACACTTAGTCTTTGGAGGAGGGGATTTCCAGTGGCATACTGAGAAGGAGCTGTGCCCGTCAATCTAGGTGCTCAGGATCCATATGGTATGCGTGGGAGCTCATGCCTTCATTAGAAAAAAAATTTCCTTTCTTGTAATTAATTGGAGTAAGAAGTGAACTTTTACCCCATCATTGTCTGTCATGTGTCTTTTGCCAATTAGCGTGGTTGCACTTTATGGCTTAATTTAGTATCAGTTGTGAAACTTGAAGAAAGATGGTAGCATCTTTGAATATTAATGCAGCTTGTTTCCCTGAGGGAATTAAGCCTTCTTACATACTGGACTCTCCAGTTGGTAGACAGAGCTCTTTGGATTTTTCAACATCAGTAAAGCTTAGCTGGTATATCTAGCTTCCCTTTTGCATGGTGAGAATTTCCATTCTTAACACAGTGCACTCCTTCTCAAGGAAAAGAGCAACCCACAAGAAATCTTGTGATAAAAATTCTGGGCCAGCTCAATAGCCCTTGGTTCCCCCACCCCCACCCCAAAGATCATGCTTTGTGAGATTCCATCTAAGGCGAACTAATACATTTTAGAAACTCATGAGGGCAGGAAAGGTTTTGTGAGATCAAACCCTTAGCACAGTGTCTGATACATGTCAGGGTTTCAATAACTCTCTTCTTGGCTCTATAGAGAGTTATAGCCACGGTCAGCAGACTGGGCACTTTCCTGGCTTCCTCGGAGCTATGTGATGGAATTGCCCAGCTCTTGGAATCCCAGGGAACCTCTTGGAGTTTTTTGTTTGTTTGTTTGTTTTTGTTTTTGTTTTTTGGCGCACGCACACACACGTGTGTGTGTGTGTGTGTGTGTGTGTGTGTGTGTGTGTGTGTTTGTGTGTGTTTTGCCGTGGGTAGAGTTCAGATGCTCTACATCAGTGGTTCTCAATCTTTCTAATGCTGAGACCCTTTAACACAGTTCCTCATGTTGTGGTGACCCCAACCATGAAATTTTGTTGCTACTTCATTACTATGATTTTGAGTTGCATTGTAAATGTCTGAAATGTAGGATAGCTAATATACAACCTCTGTGGCAGGATCGTTTGACTACAAAGGGGTTGCAACCCACAGGTTGAAAACCACTACTCTAAATGCATTTTAGAAATGAGGAAAAATTTGCAAAGGGTATGTTGTGAAACTTTTCTTGGGAGATATCACACACACACACACACACACACACACACACACACACACACACACACACACACACTTACTCCAGTTAGAAAACACAGGACACATCAAAGTAATAATTATGCCAAAATCCAACTTGGTGAACTGATGAGTTTTCATTACTGTTACTAAAGGGAATATGGGCAATGGGTTACCAAATGCATCAAAAAATCCACCTCAACTCAAAAAAGCTGTGACTCTGGAGCTCTCTACACGTCTTGCAGGCAGCTCAGAAGGTCTGAGAATATCCTCTTGACATCTTGGCTGCTCACATTTTTCTTTCCAGTACTTTCTTCCTGCTTCTATAATGTTGGGGGGTGACCCTCATGGGTCTCATCAGTTTCAGCTTCCTCACATGTGTGAAGTTTACTTCCTGAGTCTCCCAAGCTTCCCTATCCTTACTGAAGGAGAATATTGTTATACAACATTGTGGTCACTGTCTGGATCAGAGTGTTTCTAGGTTTGCGGTGTCTTATTTAAAGTTCATGCATAAAGAATACTAGCAAAAACATTTTATTCAGAAGTAAAGCTAAAGTACAGATTATTTACACTACAAAAGAACAGATGCCCTGAGCAAGCATGCCGCTCAAGAAGTAAGCCTTTGTTTACTGTGCATATATTTTCTCATGATGCATTTGACTTTAATCATAGGCACACCTTAATCATGCACAACTATAAGATGGCCAATACAAAATGTCCCTTTAAAATTCATTTAGAAGACAGAGTATATCAAGCCATACAGGCATCCCAAACCAGTTCAGACTGGCCCATTGCCTCTCATTGTGGGATGCATTTTAGGATATGATTAGTCATAAAAGGTGTTCTACCAATGGTCCCTAGTGAGATATGGGTTAGAGAAAATGTCCTGTTGCCTTCTTTAAAGGGGTTGTATATACATCTCAGTGAAAGTGTATGCCTGTGTGGGGTCCCAGATTACTAAGTTCTTTGTTGGCAAGAGGTGTGTGTGTGTCACAAGTCAAGAAGAGTCCTGAGTCGTTGAGCTATCCTTATGCTTGCTTGCCTCAGTGTCTTGATTACTCATGGGCATGTGATTTGCTCAACAAGAGCATCCTTAACATGGTAGCAAGGCATCCAGAATTTCTCAGTGCAGGAGGTACTACCCTATCAAAAAGTACCTATATGGGGTTGAAGTATCTTGGTTTTCAATCTGTCACCAAGAAATTGTTCTTTGCCTATTGGAACCATCTGGGCTGGGGACTGTACACCCATTTCAGTTCTCAATCTCCATGCAATCATCAAACCAAATGTGGTTGGTACCAGTTCCATACTCTCAAGCTATATGTTTTGCCAGCATTATACAGGAGTCTGCACTCTTATTTATCTCTACTGGTTCCTTCTAAGCATCCTTAGTCTGTACCGAATCCACTTATAGGAAAATGTCAGCAACGTTTAACCCTGCAGGGAGCTTCGTGCCCTTGCTCACTTAGGTCTCCACATGGCACTTACTCAATCCCCAGCCTTCTGTCTGATGACTCCTAAATCTTTCTCACAATCCTTTCTCTCTCATTAACTGGTATACTCATCAAACATTGATGGATCAAAAGATTCTGTGAAGTCTGTGATGGATTAGATGGGTATCATCTCCTTGAGAGGCCCAAAGTCAAGGAAATAAGGAAAGACGATATACTGAAAATTCTGATCCATGAGGCAAGTGCCATAAAAGCAGGAAGCTCAGGAGTTCATGAGTGACGAAGAGATAATACATCTGGGGAATTCATCCCCTAACAAGTGTGGTTTTAAGGGCAGGAAGGTATAAGGTTAACTAGCTGAAATGGTGCAGTGAGGGGCAACTTCCTTAAGGGTTTTATTTAGATGAGATACAAATGGAAAGGTAAGGAAAGTTCAGATTTGGAGGACTTGAATTTTTTGAAAAGAGCTTGGTTGCAGAAAAGAATTCTAGCTAGTGGAAACCTCTAGGAAATTCCTTAGCCAAAAAATATTTTCTTCTTTTGTCCCTGATATTTGTCTGTGGATCCAATTTTAGGGATGTTTTAGTCTGTGCATGCTGTTGTATATTGCAAAATACCCAAGGCCGAGTACTCATAAGGAAAATACTCACGATTCTCATGGCTGGTAAATCTGAAGATCATGATGCCAGTTTTCTAAGGAGGACCTCTGGCTGTGTGGAAAGAAAACTGGCCATGCACAGAAGGGCTTACATGGCAAGATGGGAAGTGAGAGAGCATGAGAGGTTGTTCCAGTTTTTAAAATTATAATAACACACTCTTGAGGGAACTAATCCACTCCTAAGAAACTCAGCTCTGTCCATGAGTTAGTCCATTCATGAGGGTGGAACTTCTATGAACCAGATACCTTCCATTAGCCTTCACCTCCTAAAGGGTCTACCATTTCAACACTGCCACACTGGGATAAACTTACAGCAGGTGAATGTGTGTGTGTGTGTGTGTGTGTGTGTGTGTGTGTGTGTGTATGTGTGTTTGTGTGCAGTAAAGTATATCCAAACTATATGAGGGGGCTATATTTTGATGTAGGTCAGTTAGTGACAATGGGGAAACAGGGCAAACTATAAGTTTTTATTAGCTCAGAGAGAAACACATTAAGAAAATATATTGACTAATGTTGGATCAATGAGAACTTGGAAATGTGTGTGTGTGTGTGTGTGTGTGTGTGATGACAAGAGCATATTCTTCAGCATCTTCCAGCTTTTATCAGTGGTTGCCTCATAGGGAGACACAGTTGTTATGATTATAGAGCAAGTTCTTTCATGCACCTTTTATTTGCATTCAAGGACCTTCTCCTCTGACCCCATCATCAATAAAGCTCATATTAAACTGTTTCCTTATGAGAACTCACTTTCTCATTCACTTGGGCTCAGAATTTCTTCTGACTTCCATCAATGTTAGTGTGTCCTTTCTCTCAGTCTTTGGAGCTCATCTCCCACACAAATATTGATTCTTGGCATGATTTATATTGCTATCCATATTAACAATGAATTTGTTCACCAAAAAATAATTAGCACAAGGAGCATGCATATTATTAGAGGCCTCATTAATTTTACCAAGTTTATTTAAATGACAGTAGGATGTCAAGTCGATAATGATGACTAATTAATAAACATATTTGAATACCTTTGGACACACTAAAGCAGTGGCATATAAATCTATCAGGGGAGAGTTTGGGGTCTCTGATGGGTACAAGGGAAACCTTCTCTTTGAAATGGAACTGCTTGAATGTGAGAATCCCAGGTCTGATGTGTTAGACCCATGGTTCTTAACCTTCCTAATGCTGCATCCCGTTAACACAGTTCTTCAGGTCGTGGGAACAAAGTCATTTCATTGCTATTTCGTAACTGTAATTCTGATATTGTTATGGATTGCAATGTAAATATATTTGACATGTGTCAGAACCCACAGATTGAGAACTTCTGTGTTAGAGAGAAGGCCTTGTATAGTTAGGCAAAGGATTAGATGTAGATAAGATGGAGTTTGAAGTGACATCCCAGAGTTGTCAATGGACTAAGGTCTCACATCATGACAAACATCTCCTTCTTCCTTCTGAGCCATGGGCATCAAGGTAAAGAATAAGGGATTCTAGAAACAGCTAGTCTTGATAGGAACATCACATTTTAATGATGCTCTCTAGTGAATTTGACCTAAGATGCTACATTTTGGTACCCTGCCATATAGAACATGATCATGAAGAATCCCATCCCCATCTTTATTTACAGCCTACCTCTGATCAAGTGAATTTTGGCTTTGCATGAATACAGCCATCTTGAGTAGTACATTAGTTGTGGTTCTCTAAAGGAGCAGCACAGATAGGATGAATGCACACAGAGAGACAGGCACACATGATTTGTGAAGTCATCTTACGTTAAAATATTGACAACAGCTAAATCACATCTGAGAGACTGAGAAGCCAGAACTTGCTCTGTCCTTGAGGCTGGGTGCTGCTGATGTAGGAGTAAGTCCCTCAATGGTTGTCTCACACTGGAAAGTTGCTCAGTGCACAAGGTTGAGTGCCTCAGCAGTCCCAATCTGACACCCAAACCTAGAAGATTCCTGGAGATCCACTGGTTCTCATTCATAGATGGAAGCCTGGAAGTGGTGGTTCTGGTATTAGTGAAGGAATCAGGAGCATCAGCAACAATGGGATAAATCAACTCAGTGGGAAGAGGGAAGGCCAAACCTACAGAAGGCAAATGAATACTCTTTCCTCTGCCACACATGCCCCTTTTAAATCTAGGCTGCTCCCAGAAGGTGCTGCCCACATTTGAGGTTGGTCTTACCACATCCATTAAAGCAATCAAGACAACTCCTCAATAGAGGTGATTAAAGGAAAGATGACATTAAAACCAACCATCAGGAGCAGTAACCACGATGATTGGTCTAGAACAGCCCAAGCTGTTTCCACTGCATAGTTCCCCAGCAAACAACAGAGATAGAATGTTGTGTGACTTCTCCTGGGGAGGTGTGAATAAATATCTAGTTACTCCAAGTAGAGTACAGATGACAGACCAAAGAAGCCTTTCTATCCAAGAGTAGCTTGGACCAGTGAGTTTATTGGGGATGAGTGGGTGCAGGGTGAGTGGTACTTAAAGTAGCATGGTGGGCACAGATGCAGATGCCTGGGAGATGAGTTACAGAATATGCAATCTTGAGTTCCCTGTACAATTTGAAGTCAGACCCAATGGAGAAAGTCTCAATGCCCCCCACCCCACCCGCAAAGCTTACAGGACCTTGGGGAAGGCCCCTATCAATTTTGTAGGTTTCATGAGTTTACCTCCTGAGACTTGTTAGTTTCATTAGCTTCTGAGTCTAAAGAATTTCCCTTCGGGAGGAAATGACTCAATTTGGAGAGAACAGCATGTGTGGACCTTTATGACTGGATCATAGGTGTCAGGGATGTGTCTGACTCTTTGATACAAATTTAAGGTGAACTGGGCAGAGTCCTGCTAGAAGAAAGGTGCTAACTCACCTATCATTTTTATATAATCAAGTCCCATATTGCTTATGTCATCTATGTACATTCATACTCCATGATTATATAATTCACACCTATCTACATGCACCTATATAACTTATATCTGTGTAATCCGTGTCTATCTATAAAATCTATAGCTACAGAATATGTATATGTCTATACACCCATATAATCTACTGTCTCTTAGTTACATAACCTACTTCTATAGTTAGTTAGCAGCATCTATATTCTCTTTATTGTTTATATATTTATAATAGCATGTATATCTCTATAATCCATTTCATCTGTAATGATATATATCACTAATATCTATATTTATTATATCAATGTGCTATCTATCTAATCTCTATATCTGTCTAATCTTTATTATTTATACCTGCATCATCTATTTACAGCTTTACATCATCTACAATTATACTGTCAGTATCCACTTATACATTAATATCAGCTGAATTAGCTTCACCATCTGTGTCATTTATAGCTGTCTATATCCATCTACATATTTACATCTTTAACAACTGCATCTTTCTGACTCAACTCTCAAGGACCCAGCTGGTTTTTCAGTCACCCAGGGCCATGTTTCCACCTGTAAGCTCCCACCAGTTGTACTCCGTGCAATTCCGGATTCATCTGTCTCTTTCATGGGTATCCTTGACTATTGGGGCCAGTTCTCATCCAAAGGGCCAGGTTATTTGGAACACCAGATGTCCCTTTGCTTCCTGTGCACATCAGGAACATGGATCTTTGAGCCAGCCCCTCAGAGGCAGAGTCTTCCCTGGATGCTCCCTGGCATGTTAACTGTGTACTTAAGAAGCACTAGCAATCTGTAATCACCTATTAGAGGTGGTTTTATTCCTCTAACCTCCTCCCCACTCTAACTCAGCCACAGTGGAATGCTTCAGGAGCTAATGTAATGAAGATGCTCTGGTGGAGTCCATTGTCTGCAAGCAGAATGATCTGTTCTGAGTAGGCAGCTGAGCTGCAGCAGAGAGAGGCATGTGGGAAATGCACTCTCGGGGAAGGCAAAGGCTTTGAGAGCATCTTCTTCCATGAGAGATCAGGGTGAGCCACTTTGGAGAAGGGCAGAGAGGGAGGGATCAGAGTGAGCCATCCTGTAGAAGTGGCAACACAGCTTTCTACATTAAGCTTAGGTGTCTTATTTATAATGTAGAGGACATTTTTCTTTTAGATGTAAGTATTTTTAATTTGTGTTCTGTATTTTTCAAGCTCTTGTACATGTATATATTGCATCAGATCCTCTGGTGCTGGAGTTGCGACTGTGAGCCTTCTGATAGGGTGTTGAGAACAGACTTCAGGTCCTCTGCAAGAGCAGGAAGTGATCTTGACCCACATGCCATCTCTTCAGCTTCAACTTGTTTTCTTTATGGCAGAAAAAGTTCCGTTGTGTATACATACTCCATCTTCCTTACCCATTCCTCTCTTGTTGAACAACTAGGTTGGTTTTGTAACTTGGCTACAAACAGCCCACTCTGTGATATATTGTCCTAGGGGTCTTTGGGTAAAGACCCAGGAATAGGTGGGGTATTTGGGATATCTCTTGCTGTTTTTATTTTTGAGACACTTGCATACTGACTTCCATAGCAGCTGGACAGGGTGTTCTCATTGCTACTGCATAAAGGAAAGGCAAAGGTAGTATTTTGCCAAGAGTAGGAAACCTTCACAAGTTTATTTTGGAGCAGGTTATAGCTTGGCTCAGTCTTCCATGAGGCCATCATATGTGGATCACAACTGATGTGGAGGTCTCTCTGAATCCATGCATCCCTACTATATACAAGAATAAACAGGCTTGGCCATTTGCGGTCTGAACACCTAGTTTGGAGTTAGGATTTGGGTGGATGCTAGTAGCTGGGGATGTGGCTCAGTCAGTGAAGTGCTCATTGCACAAGTAGGAGGGTCTGAATTCAATCTCTATGAATAAGCCAGACATAACAGTGTGTGCCTGTAAACTCAGCCCCGGGAAGGCAGATATAGAGTTTGTTGGCCAGTGTTTAGCCAAATAATGACTGTGTCTCAAAAATAAAATGGATGGTATCCTGATGAACAATACCAAAGGAAACACACACACACACACACACACACACACACACACACACACACACACACACCCACACCAGACTGAATGCTGGCAACCCAATAGTAGTTGCATAATAACATTAATTCCTACCAGGAAGTACTAAACTGGGGGTGGGTAGAAATGACCTAAGGATGAGTTTAGTGTTGGAACTGTAGCAAAACTAGCTAGGAAGCTTAGTCAGGGTCAATTTGTATCTGACAAGATGGGGGCTTCTGAGCACAAATGAATATGGGAGACTGTGTTCTTTTGTCAGAGAGAGGACATTTGGAAGGGCATTGGACTGGATATAGATGTTCTGGGCACCTTCAGGGATGTGGGTAACTGCACCAAGGCTGATGCATCTAGCCTACAGCTAAGACATGCTCCTTGCCTTGTACTCCACATTGAGCATCTGTAGTTGAGGGAAACCTTCACAGCTGACTGTAGGAGAAACACAGAAGTATAATTGGTTCTGAAATGAGTCCAACTCCACTCTCAAGTCAGAAGTACGCAAGACTCTCCCGTATTTCTGAGCAAAAGTGGCTGCCTGGAGTCTAGAAAGAACATTTCCAAGAACTTCCTCCAAGCGTTACATCTGCAGAAGGAGTTGTGTTTCCACAGAGGCTGGCACTCCCTAAGAGATGACTCTTTTCTGTGCCAAGGATGCTGTTTGGGGTTCTGCCAGAGCTTCCTTGAACTGCCACAGTAGCAAGTATTCTGCATCTCTGTGTCTTACTTTGTGTTCTGAGACTGCATTAGTGGCAGAATTGAACACTGTTGTTTTGCCGAGTCATTCTTGAAATTAACCTCCCAGGCTTTGGTTGTCATTTCCTTTCTGCTTCCATATGGCACAGGCATTTGATTTGCAGGTCGGAACAGGAAGATATATAAGGCATAGTGTCTACCTTCTTCTCTTGTTCCTCCATGTTGGTCCCAGTACCCATGCTCAAGCCTTCTTCTGCATGTGGAAAGCTTCATAAAGAGACACAGTCCCTTACAATCTGCATCAAGAAACACCCCTGTGTGATTGCCCTTTGGACACAGGCATATCTATACCTAACCTTGGGAAGAGTAAGTGTACATATAGAGCTTTGTACACGGTCAGGAAGATAGTGTTGTGAGACTTTTCCTAAGGAGACATGAGCAAACACACATTCACCCCAGATAGGTTGCCAATGATAGACTGAAGCTGACTAGACAAGGAGTCCATTGAATTCCAACTTGGTGAATCAATGAACATGCTCATGAACTGTGAATGACTAATTGCCTACAGGATGGTCTGCAAGACACTTACTGTCCTACCCATCAACTTTAATGAACTATCAGAATGGGAATGTAGTTGTCTTCCACAAACTCAGACATCAGACTAGAGATTTGGAAAGAGAGAGACACACAACATCTGGGATTAACTAAAATCCAAAATAGAGGAGCATACTTGTGGGGGATTTCTTTGCTTAATTTGAAATGGAAAGATCTACTTTTAATCCAGATCCCTTGGGGTGGGAAAATCCATCTATAATCTAGGCCATGCTTTCTGTTCAAAGCCTATATAAGGACATAGAGGAAGGAAGCTTTTGCTTTTTGCCTGCTTGCTCTCACCTCGCTAGCAAGTCCATTCCTTCATGAGCATTAGATCCTACTTCTTCAGATTCTGGCATATACTGAAGGCCAGGTGAGACATCCTGCCTCATGGACTGAACCAGATTCTTGGACCTTCTATTCATAGGCAACTATTGTTGGACTACTGGACCTCAGCACATAAGCCACTCTACAAATCATATATGTGTATATGTATGGAGAGAGAGAGATTCATTCTGTAAGTTATGTTACTGTATTCTAGAGAACCTTGACTAACAACAGAGCTGGTGGCTTTTCCTGGCCTTAACTTACTTGTTGTGGGGCTGAGATACATCTAGAAATCAGGAAAGCTCACATTTGGGTGTCTCACTCATAGCATGTCTAAAGAGAATTAGATCCTGGGGTGATAAGAGATGTCATTCTGTAAACATATTTATCTTATTGGTTAATGAATAAAGCCTTGTTGGCCAATAGGAAAGCAAGGTAGGTGGGACTAGGAGACCAGGAGGATTCTGGGAGATGTAGTCGAGGAGATTCAAGATATAGAGACTTGAGGGAAGAGGTCTGGACCCTCTCTCAGGTAAGATAAGACCATGTGAAAACACTTAGATTAATAGAAATGGGTTAATATTTAAGAAAGAGGTAGCCAATAAGAAACACTAGTAACAGGCCAATAGCTTTATGTCTAATACGGTGTCTCTGTGTGTTATTTGGGTCTGACATGGCTGTTGGAACAGGCTGGCAGGAACACTATTCATAACACTGGGGACTCTAGGATAGTCATCAAGGGAATAATCCCTTGGTGGTATTATCAGGAAATGGTAAAATGTTCCAGTTGGAGTAAGTAGGTCATTTGGATGTCTATCCTTGAGGTTATATCTTGCACTCACTCTTTCTTCCCTATAATTCTTTCTCTCCCTTTCCTTTCTCTATCTCCTTTGCCACAGGTTCCTGTCACTATGATGTTTGGTCCAAATCCATGGGCCCAAGTGACCATGGAATGAACTTTCTGAAACCATAAAACAAAACACATCTTCCTTCCTTTGTTTCTCTGAAGTGTCTTGTTGCAGCTATGCAAAAGTAGTGAATGTGTTTGTCTTTCAGAATCCAGAAAGAGCTCATTTAACCAGTAGCCAACTTGTCCTAACCTTTCCAAGCTGTTTCCTTCTGACTATGGCAACAACACTGGCTATACTCCCTTTTCTGGAGCCCAAGAAGAAATGGGAGGGAGTCAGGAAAGTTTAATTGGGTCCCAGATGTGATTAACCAAAACTCATTCACATACACTGTGCTTGTGTTTAGCACATCACAAATTCTATCACTGCCCAGTGGGTCCTAAAAACCTTCTGCTTTTAATGCGCCTTGCCTGGTTTACTCAAGTTGGAATTTAAATCAAAGGGTAACGTCTACATTGGGGATAACTTTGTAGTTTATCTTAATATAATGGCTAATAAATGTCGTGGTTTAAAGGGGCTTTTTAAAAACAATGGCTTTAACAATGTTATATACTTTTAAGAGAATCTGGTAAGCCATTGACTGAATCTAGTACAGCGTAATTTGAGACATTATAAAAACAGCAATAAGAACAGGAGAGACAAACTTCCAAGGCTTTGAACGAGAGCCAAAACAGATACGGGAATGTTTTTCTGCAATGAAAATGGAGTCTCCCATGCTTTCTCAATCAGCTCTCAAAGCAACACATTGACAACACGGTCTACATCTTTATCAGCTTCCTTTAGACTGGAGAGAAAGACAACACAGGTTCTAGGATTTTTCATAAAATCATAATTCCTAGTGTAGTTATTGGGGCAAAATCTTGTACTGATTCCACCTGGTCATGTGACACTAGGGTCATTTTTAGCAACTGGCATATAAGAAATAGCATGGGAAGGTGTCTCAGTCTGCTTTTTGCACCTGTAACAAAATATCTGTGAGTAGGCAATTTATAACCAAGAGAAGTTGGTTTGGTTCACTGTCTGGAAGCTGTTAAGCCAAAGAGCATGTTGTTGGTATCTGAGGATTGCCTTGTGGCACTATAATACCATGTCACATGAAGAGATACAGCAAGTATCACCCACTTCTTAGAAAGCCATGGTAACCACCATGGGATAAAGTCACCCTCTTGATCTTGTCAAATGCTAATTATTAACCAAAGACCTTGCCTCCAAGTATCATTAACATGTGAGTTTGACTGTTAAGTTTTCAACATGGTGCACTTACAGAGGATACAATGAAAAACCACAGCAATCATTCACTCTCAGCACTTACAGTGACCTTATCTTCTAGAGAAGACATTACTTCACATCAGCCTTACCTACTCTCTGGCTCTTACAATATTTCTGTTCCCTCTTCCATGATACTCCTTAAGCCGTGTGGTACAAGTGTGACATAGAGGTCCCATTTACATTTGGGTGCTCTTCTATATCTTATGTCAATACCCCAAGTTCCACGTTGTTTGCTTTCTCCTGAGGGCACATGAACAAAAATCTCCCCACCCCTCCAGATGATTTTACCAAAGTCTGTTCAAACTAAAGAAATTATTCCACCCAAGTCTAGTTGGCCGAACTAATGAGTTCCTTATCGTTTACCAGAGTAGGGTAGAGGGTGACAGGGTACAGGAACATGGGTGACTCAAAGGCAGCTTCCTCATTGAGCATCCTTTTCAGCATCAATGCAACTCATGAAAGCTACATCCCTGGAGCTCCCCACAACCAGCTTACTGTTTATATAGCCTGGGGGAGGGACCTTGTGCATCTTGTCATTTTCAAAACTTTCTGAGCCTCCCAAGCTTCATGAACTTCCTCAGGAAGTTTCAGGAGTCTTTCCTTCTCCAGGAAGGAATGTTCCAGTTGAGAAGAAATAGCCGCCACACTGCATCTTAAGTAGTCTTCCTTGTTTTTTCATCAAATGTCAATATGTTTAACAGTGAAAGATTCTATGACTTGGATATTATCCTTCTCAGTAGTGGGCTTCTAGATATCTCACTCAGACCCCAAACATGAAATTTGATGTCTTTTTCATCACTAGTGACTGATAGATTTGGGATCTATTGGTGAGTCCCAAACTTGATGGAACTAATTGCTCCATAAAAAACATCTGCTGAAGGTCGGAGAGGAATTCTTTTGATTCCTAAGGCATTTTTTTGTTTGTTTCTTTTTAAGTTTTTACTTATTAACATGTTCTCATTGGTGAGAATTATGGCTTTCATTCTGATATGTCTGTGTGTGTTATCCAACTTGATTTCATACTCCTCCAGCATCATCTCCCACTTCTTGGTGCTCATTCTTTTAGCAAACAGACCACTATCTCTCTAGTCAAGTATTTTCTTCCTACTTAAAGTTCATATTGTGTGTATGAGGTAGACATGTGGAGTTTGTCATTATAAAGTCTGGCCAAGTATGAGTTCAAATCCAGTGCATGGGCTACAGAGTAAGTTCAAGGCTAACCTGGGGAATTTAGTGAAACTTTGTCTCAAAATTTAAAAAGGCTATGGATGTAGCTCAGTGGTAGAGTGATTTACCATACAAAGTGACCTGTGGTCAAGTCCAGCATTACTACCACCAACAGAATAAAATGAAATATATCCCTAAAAGATCAAATCTACCATAGCCAAGGTTTTTTCATTACAGTCTTTAATTATGTTTGTAGGGGCTAAGGAAGACCAGAACTATGAGCTGCAGAGATGGATCAGTGGTTAAGGACACCTACTGCTCTTGCAGAGGACCAAGTTGGGTTCCCAGAACCTATATGGCAGCTCACAGCCACCTGTAACTCAACTTTCAGGGGATCTGCAACTTTAATTTGGCCTTTGTGGCACACACACACACACACACACACACACACACACACACACACACACACAGAGAGAGAGAGAGAGAGAGATTCACACATACATATAAAATTAGAATAAAAATGTAAAAGAGGGTAAATAGGAACTACAGGAGATGGAGTTGTGGCCAAGAAGAAGGACTTTGGGGCCTTTCCAATGCCAATACCTATTTTCAGAAGGGACTAGAACAATCACAAGACAGAGTGTGCCATCTGAATGATTCTACACAGCACCACTGGTGAGTCAGATTCGTGCAGCATCTCTGCTAAATGTCACCTCAGAGACGTCATGTTCCCACAGATCTCAACCTTAGTAATTTTTAATTATTTTTAGTAAAGAAGAGAAGTCGTGAGGGTGGAGAGATGACTTGGTGGTTAAGAATACTTTCTGCTCTTGCAGAGAATCAGGATTTGCTTCTAGGTACCTATCACATGCCTGCAATGCCAATTTCGAGGAACCCAAATGCTTCTTGTGGCTGCTGAGGACACCCATAGGCAGCTGCACATAGCTACATGCCGGCACAATAATGAAATCTCTTAAAAAGAAGAAAGAATTCACAATCAGAAGAAATAATCAAGAGGACCATGCACTAGAGACTATTCTTGCCTGCATTGCGAGATCTTGTCTCAAACAAACAAACGCAAAAAAACACAACACAATAACACAATACAAAACGTGAGTAACAGAATATGTTGCTTTGATCTCCCTTCCTGCATGTTTGAGTGGTTAAAAAGCTGTCAAGCTTTCATCATGTCTAGAGGCCAATATATACCTGGGAAAGGGCAGAATACAGAATTTAGGAGACAAGTAAGCAAAGAAAAGAGAAGGAGGGAGCTGGTGACAGTATTTGGTCAAATGAACTATTTGCCATGCAAACATAATGTCCTGAGGAAACTCTATGAGAACACACAGAAAAACAACAAAAATGGCCAAAACCCCAAGTAAAGCAGCGTGTATCTGTGAATACAGCTTTAGAGTGGTGGAGACAGGAGGATCCCTGAGGTTCAGGAACTACACAGGCCAGGTAATGTAGTCAATTTGGTGAGCTCTAGGTTCAGTGAGAGACCCTGTCTCAAAATATAAGATGGAGAGCAATTGAGGAAGACACTTGACCTTGACCTCCACAGGCATGAATATACGAGCACCTGAACTCATACTTGAAAACATATGCACAAGTACACACACACACACACACACACACACACACACACACACACACACACACACTAAAATACAAAAAGAAGGAATGTGCCATGATATAATGTACATTTTGTAAGCTGTTTGAGGTCACCGAGAAGCCACCTTTGGAAAGTGCCTCACATTTCAGACATAAACATTGTTGTCACTGCCCCATCCTTCTCTGCCATCAGAATGCAGCTTCTTTGGCTTTCCCATATGGATTCAGAAATCCTCCAGGCCTTCAGCATCACTTGGTGACATCTGAGTCATCCAGCCTCATGGACCAAGCAGCTGCCAGAGTCTCAGCTCTTCCAGTATGAAGACAGCCACCACTGAACTACCCAGCCTGTATCATGTAAGTCAATCTAATAAATCCCTTTAGTTATGTTTATATTCCTTCTATCTGTTCTATTCCCCCATAGGACACCCCCCCATTATGTCCTGTCTGGCCTTAGAAAGATGTGAGTGTGGACATTATCAGGGAGGAGGGATGGAAGGAACTCAGGTCCTTCATTTCACAATTAAGCCACTGGTCATATTCATATTTTTAGATTTATTTTTGAGTTCCATGATACATTTCCATATTTATTAAGGCAGTTTAAATCAGGTCTATTTATTATGTTCGTGTTGCCAAAAATCATCATAACTGATTCATAGGGAGGAAAAGTGGATCATGCAATTACAGAAATGTTGGTTTATCAGATTTTATAGCCTGGCTACTCCTTCTCCATTGGGCTACATTGTGCTTTGAATGTGAAATGTCTCCCACAGGCTAATGTATTTGAATACTTGCTTCTTAGCTGGTGGTGCTGTTTGGGGAGGTTGTGAGCTCTAACTAGAGGAAGTAGGTCACTGAAGGCCTTGGTTTTTATAGCTCAAACTTTCTTCCTGTCTGTCCTTGGCTTCCTGTTTGTCTTAGTTTGAATATCATCAGTTTGACACAACTTGGGAAGGAGTCTCAGTTGAGAGATTTCCCAGATCAGACTAGCCCATGGGCATGTCTGCAGGAGATTATCTTGATTGTTCACTGATGAGAGAGAGCCAAGTCCACTTTGGGTAACACTATTCCCTGGGCTGTATAAGCAAGTTAAGTAAATATGAGCCTGTGAGTGAATCCATAAGAATCACCCTCCATGGTTTCTGATGTATTACTTGGCTGTGAGGTGAGTTCTTTAGTTGGAGATAATGTTGTGGGGAGTAGTGTGAAGTTATTTCTGCCTCCAAATTTCTATTTGAACTCCTTTCCTCAATGATGGATTATAACCTACAAGCTGAAATAAATCTTTTCTTCCTCAACCATATTGCTTTTGTACATAGTATTTGTCACACCAACAGAATGAAACTAGAACAGTGACAGTGGTCACAATGCGATCAGCTGCCCCACACTTCTCCTTCTATGACTCTCCACCATGATGAACTGTATATCCTAGAACTTTAAGGTGAAAGAAGCCCTTCCTTCCCTTCTTCAGTAGCCTTTTGTCAGATGTTTTATCAAAGCAATGAGAAAAGTAACTAATACGGATTGGATTTATGATTCATTTATTATAGGGAGCAGAGGAAGTACAGAATAACAGAAGTCCTGAGTGAATGTGTGTTGTTGACATGGGCATGGCCATGCCAAGGACTCCAAGGCCTTAGACCCATGAGAAACTGGCAAAGTCACCACCCATATGGCCTAAGCTCAACAGAAATCACAAAGCTTTCCTTGAGAGTCTTAGTATGAGAATTTATGAATGATTGACCAATGTGTGCAAAGACTAGCAACTACAGCCTCCTCCCCATCCTGGATGTTTACAGCCTGAGACTGCTACCTACAAAAACCTCCTACCAAGACTAGCTAACCCCTTCCCCTGTACTGTACCTAACAAAGAGCATGTTCTGGGTTGCAGAGGTAGATAAACCCACATGATCCCAGCTTTATTGTATATATGTCTGTGTGTCAGTCTTTTCTTCATTCCCTTATTGTCCTTAGCCCAGATTCCAAGGTCCAAACCACACAGGATGAGACAATTTGGGAAAGTAGAAGGGAGGGAAGAGGAGGGGAAGGGGAAAGAGAAGAGGAAGTTTAGGGAAATGAGCCATATAGTTTCTTCTTTTGCGTGATTGTCAATCAACAAGTCATAGCTAGCTGATACAAGACAAGATCCTAGAAGACATCCCATCGAGAGGAGAATAGGAAGTAAGGGAATAGATTGAATTTAAAAAAGAAAAGTGTGTGTGTGTGTGTGTGTGTGTGTGTGTGTGTGTGTACATGCACCCTACAGTGCACAAGCAGAGGTCAGAGGACAATCTGTGATAACTGATTTTCTCCCTCTATCGTGCCGATCCTGGGGATCAAACTTAGCAGCTCCAACTTTACCTACTGAGTCTGCTCTCTGTTCCATGAATTGCATTTTGCCATGATCAGATTATCCTCTAATTACCTTTAGGACTCATATCTTAGCCCATTTCTGTTGCTAAACAAAATATTGGGGACTGTACAGATGGCTCAGCTGTTGAAGTGTTTGCTGTATATGTATGAGGTTCATATACAAGAAGCATACACACACAAACACACATATATACACACACTCTTTCTTTCTGTCTCATATATATACACACACACAGTGAGCGAGAGAGAGGGGGGACAGAGAGGAGAGAAAGAAAGGGGTGTGGGAGAGGAGAGAGAGAGAGAGAGAGAGAGAGAGAGGGAGAGAATTTTATTTAGGATTTACTTGGGGAAGCCACAGTTTAAAATAAATAAAAATAGCCACAGTTTAAATGTTTGAATTCCTAATTAAATATGATTAAATAGGACCCTAAGTCACTGTGAAATAATACTCAGATATTTATTTAACCAAAATTACAATGAAATATTTCAAAAGTAATTACAGCAAGTAACCTGATTGTGAAAAACCTTCACTCCTTATTCAATATTAAAAATATGTATTTATTGTTACTTTATCTGTATGTTTGGCTGCATATATGTTTGTGAACCTTGTGTGTGCCTGGTATCCATGGAGGCCAGGAGAGGGCACCAGACACCCTGGAGCTGGAGGTACAGGAGGCTGTGAGACTCCATATAGATGGTGGGAACTGAACCTGGATCCTCTGGAACAGCTGTAAGTGCTCTTAACCACTGAGCCATCTCTCCAGCACCCAGAACCCTCATTCTTTCAGGAGACTCCCTTCTCTCAGTCAAGTTCAACACAAAGCATGTGGAGATCATCTAAAATGTCACAGGATCTTTGTTTCTTAGGCAGGTCCATCAAATGGTTAAGAAAAACTCTGATAGCCCATTATGAAGAGGAGATAATACCGCAAGGAAGCTTTGCCATTTCAACAAGAAAAAGGGACCCTAAATCTGGTTCTATATCAGTATTGATACCAGAGCTCAATGAAAATAAAAATGAATCCGTTCAATCTTTACCATCTTTGACCGAGTTACAATTCTCTTAAATATATACATGTATTAGTCCCCACACATCTAAGAGAAGCACAAAGTGGCTTACACCTATACTCTGAACACTTGGCAGGTTGACGAAGGAGGATTTCTGAGGCTCATGTATATATACTTACATACATACATGTGTGCACATAAAATATATTATTTGAAAAAATGAAACAGGAGGATAGTGAGTTGAGGCTAGCCTGAGCTACACACACACACACACACACACACACACACACACACACACACACACACACAGAGGAATTAAATGATGTCATTTTCAAGAAAATTAATGGAACTGGAGATCATTTTGGTAAGTGAACTAATGACTTAAACAAATGTTTCATGTGTCCTCTCATATTTGGTGATTTATATTTAAGTATTCACATCTACACATAAGTAGATGACATGCGAACAAAAAAGATTGTTAGGATGAGGAAAGAATAAGAGGGTGTGGATGAGAACATAGTGGGGGTGAAAATGAGCCAAGAACATGACATGCATACATGAAGGTGTCATAAGGAAACCAATTATTTTGTATGATCATTTTAAGAAAAATAAATAAAACCTTTCTACAAGGATCTTCCAGATAGTGGGGGAATGGGGAAGTGGGATTTCTGAAAACCTTTCACAGGTTTCTATATTCCCTGAAGTTGCAAGATTTCCTTAAAGATTAAGGGAACTGCTTTTTAGGAAGATATAATAAAACATTCTTCACTCTTGGCCTCTCCCGATTCCACCCCACAAGTGTGTGTGTGTGTGTGTGTGTGTGTGTGTGTGTGTGATGTATATAGGTACACATGGAGGTCAGAAGAAGGCACTGGATGTTCTGGAGCTATAGTCCCATATAGTTATGAGTCACCCACAGTGGGAGCTTTGATCCTATCTTGAGTCCTCTGGAAAATCAGCCAGTGCTCTTAATCCCCTAGTCATCTTCCCAGGTCCTAAAACACACTTCTTGTTGAAAAGTCTATTCAGAAAGTCTCTTTCATGTGCTGTCAACCCAGGATACACTACAGCTCTGAAGACACAGCTGTTTCATTAAAGCAACAATATAAACTAGTCTTATTACCTAAATGATGTGACCTTGAAAAACACTTGGGTTAATTGCTATTAATCTGAGAGCCTTGTGGAAGGGAGAATTTAGTTTTCTTCCATTATAACTTGTGTCCCCATGGAGAAGGGAAGATGCTGAGAAGGCAGAAAGAGAAGACATCAGGCTCTAAGCCAAGGGAAGTTCATTATTACTGTCCGACTCTAGAAGTTAGAAAAGTTAATGAGTTATTTTTCCCCCAGGGTCATCAGAGGGAGTGCTGCCTCCCAAGTCCTTGATCTTGGACTTCTAGCCTTTATGACTGTGAGACAACATATTTCTGTTGCTTTAAAGTCACCTGGCTGGCTGTACTCTGCTACATCTCCAGGAAGCCAGCAAAGATGTCAATCTAAGTGGATAGGACTATCCTTCTCATTGTTTTGACAAAATACAACCCCCCACACACAAAAGGAGCTTAAGAAATCACTGTTTGAGTCTATAGTTCATCCTCATGTGGAAGACATGGCAGCAGAGCCCGGAGGCAGCTGGTTATATTGCATCCACATTGACAGGTATCTTGGCACTCAACTCCTTTCTTTCATCCCTTTGATTCATTCTGAGATCTCAGCCTATGGGATAGTGGTACCCATATTCATGGAGTCTCTATCCTCCTAAGCTAAGTTTCTCTGTTAACATTTTCATGGACACACCCAGAGATGTGTCTCCTAGGTGATCTCAAGTCCAGTTAAAGTGATGATGAAGATTAGCTATGATTTGTAGAGTGACAGGCAGTGGTTCTGAGGGAGCAGGCTGAGAAGGAGTAATTGAAGCAATAGCAAAATAACAACAGCAATAATAAACCATAAACCTATCTGGCTGACCAACCCGGGGAAGGAAGAACAGGGAGAAATTTCTGTGAAGGCATGAAGGATGATAGAGTGGGAGATTAGAAATTTAACAATTAAGAGGTCACTGGGGACTCATAGCAGAGCCATTCTGGGGGAGTGTTCAAAAGCTGAGATCACCTGACAATACCCTTCAGGCCAGCCTTCCTCTCTTAAGTTACCACAGTCATACACCATGCAGCTCTCGTTGAGCTGAAAGACATATTCTGAGTTTAGTGGGCTTTTGAGGACCAAACTGATTTATATTTTGCATTCGAGCTCTCTCCCTTAATTAAGGATATGAAAATCAAACATTTCTTACAGTGGAATTCTAAAAGGAGAGGGAAGGTTTTATAACTGCCGGGGAACTAGATCAGTTGATTAAAAAGACAAATGCAAAATAGACAATAAATGAGATGAGATTTCCCTCAACAAACAAAGTTCTAAAATAAACACAAGTAATAAATGATTGACTTTACTTTGTAATCAAAGGGATGAGAAACTGAGTGGTGCTTTGTAATTTTTCTCTTACAGATTTTTTAAATGCTCATTTTATACATGGTGATGGCTCATCTCAACTGTTGACTTGGTTTATTAAGAGGCTCTTAGGAGTTTGTAAAGCCTACTTATGGCCTTGTCTAACAAGGTGTTACTGTCACTGGACTTGGGGGTCACAGTCTCATCCCAACAAGTGTCCTCCAAAGACCAATTAAAGCAGTCAAATTAATAGTAAAAAAAAGGAGAAAAGGGAAATTTGTTCAATGTGGTAACATAGGAAAAATGTCTGAAAAAATAATTTGAGCCCTTCAAGTTCACTGTTGGGGTCCTAAAGTCAAAGTAAAGTCTCCATGGAGAGCAAAGGAAGGCACATTTTGGTCAAGGTGTGGTCTCATTCATCATTGTCTCATCATTGTCTGGTCTTCAGTCTCATCCTGTAAGGTGATCTGATAAGTTGTTAGAACCAAGTGAAATCTCTCTGAGAGATACCATTCCCATTGCAGCTTGTGTCTTTCCCTTCCCTGGTAAATTCCCCATTTCTTTGGAAGCTATTGTTTCAGTAGTCTGATAGATTGAGAGACACAAGTGTCTTTTAGAATGTCTCCATTCCCTAACTGCTAGGGAAACTCACTCTTGAGTGTGGGCAGCTTTGAGGTCTCATATATGCTCAAGATACTCTCCAGTGACAAAGACTACATTGTCAAGATGTAGGACTCTCAGCTACTTCTCCAGCACCAGGTCTTCCTGCATGCCACCACACCATGATGATAAATGGACTCAAAATCTGAAAATATAAGCCATCCAGTTAAATGATTTTCCTTTATAAGAGTTGCCATGGTCATGGTGTCTCTTTAAAGCAGTAGAAACCCTAACTAAGACACCATATTATAGCTATAAAACCATAAAACAATGATTTATAGACTATTTATGACAATGCAGATGTTCTATATATATTAATTAGGAATAAAATATATCAAAACAAGTTTTGTGGACAACTAAAAATAGATATATAAAAGAAATCTTTAAAAATAGTTAATTTCGGGTAATGGGCTAATGGATAATTGTATTTCTTCTTTTTTGTTTTTGTTTTTTTATTTTTTTGTTTGTTTTTTTCTTTCTTTCTTTTTTTAAGTGATTCATTCTGGTTGGACTGGACCTCACTGTGTAGATCAGGCTAGCCTTACTGTTTCTTTGTTTTTTCTCTACCCCCATCCATAAGCATGCTTTGGTTAAACAGTTGAAATAACTAAGTATTGTTAATAAGAATTAAGCCTATTTGACATTAGGTTTGAGACAAAAATATTTGATCTACTGAAATTTGACCAAATGCTTTTCATGAAGAAATTGATCCATTAGAGGAAGAATATCCACTATTCAGACTCCTTGTATGCAATTTTCTGGGCCATGTACAGCTCATATAGAAAGATCTGAAGGTAGACATATGAGAAGATACATCTCTGTTCCTTGAACTGTTGTTTCTTTCCAGTTTTTTGAAAAACTTTTATTCCTGAACAAATTTAGTATCTTGTGGTGACAGATGACAAATGCTTGCTTCTACAGCCAGAGTGACCATCCCTTCAGGGATAAGAGTCACATTATAATATCTCATAATGTAATAGAGTTGCAAGGTAAGACTATAAAACACTGAGCAATAAAGGCATTTTATATGTACCTCAACTTATAGACTCATAGATGGGGTGGGGTGCTCTCCAGACTTATTACTTACTGAGGACCTGTTGACTGTTAATAGCCACTGGGGAAAGGAGAATCATTCCTTTTTGAGGGTGTGGCCAATGAGAAACTTTCCATGCTCCACTGAATGGTCCCATAGCCATGCACATATGGACAATGCTAACTGGATTTAGTGGTTTATCACACACACACACACACACACACACACACACACACACACACACACGTGACATTAATTAGAAGGGGACATGTTTATTTGGATAGCTGAAGATTGTAGAGGAAAATGGTGGACAGGTATGGTTGAATTTCACTGTTTGAAATTCTCAAAGATGAATATATATATGTGTGTGTGTGTGTGTGTGTGTGTGTGTGTGTGTGTGTGTGTGTGATTGGAATTAATCAAAGGGACAAAAAATAAAAATAAAGTTCCCCCATCAAAATACAGTTAATCATCATGACAATAATAAGGTCATCAAAAAATTGGCCAATAATTCAAATAAATTTCAAGATACAGGCAATAAGCTATCCTATACAAAATGACCATAAGTAGATGTGTTTTCTTCTCATTTATCATCTTTTTCTTCCTTTTTGCCCTCATTTTCTTTCTTTTATCTCTTCCCTTTCTTCCTAATACTTTGTACCTCTTCTTTTTTCCTTAATACGATGGGGATAGAACCCAAGCCTTATACATGCTAGGTTAGTGCTCAGCCTTGAGTGACTGCCTTCCCATGAGTGAATTATTAACTCGGGACCGTTTCAACTCCTCTTAGGAAGAATGGTCAAAACTATGGAAGTAACAAATGATAGAGTAATTTCATACATCTCTGGGTTGCTTGCTGTGCAATTAGATCAACTCCATAATATATAGGTGCTTGCTGCACCAGCTGGCCACTTTATCTTCCGCAAATGATTGGCTGATTATAACTCCCCTAATATGATCTTCTGTTTAGATCACTATAATCAAATACTGAAGGAACTTTGAATTATGTGCTGGTCTTTCAGCTGCTTATTAAAAACGCCCACTCCCCACCTCTTTCGTACCCAGAGGTAGAACCTCATAAGCTTTGCTGTGACTTGAAAGACAAATACGATTCTTGAGCTTGAACAATAGCTTGGTGTGTAGAGCACTGACTGTATCAGTGTGAGGACCCAAATCCAGAGTACTAGAACTCATGTAAACCTGGGCATGGTGTTGCACACATTTGTAATTCCAGTGCTCCTGTGGTGAGATAGGAGAATCCTCTGAAGCCTTCAGGCTAAATATCCTGACATATACAAGCGTACCGTGGCATCTACATGCCCATACTCATATACACAAACATACACAATACACATTTATATACACATCATACATGCATACACATACAAGTAAATAATATAAATAATCAAATAAAAATAAATAAAATAAGCAAATGAATGAACAGTGACTCTTTGACACCCACAATAAGACGAATCATACCTTTATGTGCTATGAAGTGTATTCTGGACATCAGTATCAGTCAAGTGATGAATTTTTCGCCTTTTAGTTAAACATGACATGAAACTTTCTTTTACTGTTCTTTCCAGAGGACCAGGTTCAATTCTTAGCACCTACATGGTGGCTCACAACCCTCCTGAACCCCAGTTTCAAAAGATTCAACCTCTTTCTCTGGTCCAGCTTCCCGTTGCCTGTGCTTGAACTCTGTTTTGTTTTGATTTGAACTGAAGAATGATTTTTCATGCTTTAGTCCTTCTTTTTTACTATAGAGGATGAACAGCTGAATCAGATTCGAAAGAGCTTCAACATAAACATGAGGAGTTTGGGTTAGTTGTTGTTTCCTTGAGTTGTGTGACATAGAGACTGAGTTTCTCTATGTCACTCTGATGCCAGAATTGTTTGCATAAGAGCTTCAGCCATGGCAGCTCTAATGAGCCAGGCTAGGCCACCCACGCTCAGCTCAATAGGCTAATTAAACAGACATGTAATGGTGAGAACAGAGAAAGGATATTTATTCAATGCAGTCACATTATGAAGAGAAATAAAGAGGTTTGTGATTTCCACACCTAAAAGCCCATCTTTAGGTTCTGATATAATGTTCAAGTTTAAATAGAGGGCAAGAGGTGTGCTGAGCTAAGTAGTCCTGGTCAAGGTGTGGTCCCTCACTGATGCTCTCTTCTCTCAGCTCCAGCCTCTCCTGCAGTGATTGACAGGTTGTCAGAAGGGCATGAAATCTCTTCCTGGAGACAAGTTTATCCTCTGGTCAGTACCAGCCACAAGCCTTTTCTATTCCAGGCATCTCATCCACCTGAGGAAGTTCCAGTCTCTTGGGGTGTATGACTTATGATAGACTGACAGTCCAAAGAGCACACAAGTATCTTTCTTTAGAATAACTTCAAGGATGGGCAGGTGACTAGGGCTAGAAGAGCTTGCTGAGTTAGCTTCCCAGAACTCGTGGTAGGAGGAGAGAAGCAACTCCTGCAAGTCACCTTCTGACCTTTATTTGAGTACCTTGGTATGCGTGTACCTGTGGACACACATACACACACACACACACACACACACACACACACACACCATGCAGACATCATACACACATACCAACCACACCACACACATATAATACAATATACACTCACACACATATCACACACAATAATAAATAATAAATAACAACAATACAATTAGATATTTAGATTAACTTTACTTTTGCCAGGATGCTTAGAATCCGGGCTGGTCTGGAACTTACTACGTCTCCTACACTTGCTTCAATCATTCCATCCTATGGATTTAGCCTTCTGAGTTCTGGAGTTACAGTGTGCACCACCACACCTGTCCTGTGTGTACCCTTTGAACCTTCTGAGATGACACAGTAGTCTCTTAGAGGGGAGTGGCCAAGCTCTCCCTTGGCCAGCTCTGGATCCATGCTCTTCCGTTCCTGTATCTTCATGGTTCTTGCCCTGTGTGGTAGGCATGGATCAGAGCCCAGAGTCTCCCTCTACGATTTCCAGGTTCTCTGGTCTGGGAACAAAGAATAGGGAAAGGGATGAACAGAGAGGGGTAGCAATAGAGGCAGCTTATTGACTGCCAGCCAGAAACTTGGGGACCTTTCGTTGGCCCTTTCTGTAACATCTACTCTCTCTGGCATTTGGAGATAGCAGATGTTTCTCACACATGCTCTGTTTTGTTAGGTGTGGCTGCTGCTGGTGGGGTTCACTTCTTCCTCTGCCATTGGTTTCTTTTGTGAGTGAAAGTTCCAGGAAAGAAAACACCTTACACTGAACTTCTCCAAAAGGCTGATTAATGATTACTACTATAATGATTGTGGAGAGGCTAGGATGTTGCAAGTCCAGAGCTGAATTCTCTTGGGCCACCTTTAGCCCTTTTAATAGCCATTTATTGCCTTCCTTTCTGTGTGGTCTAACGTCTTTGTGACTATTAGGTAAATCTTTAAAAACGTACAAACCAAAAGGCTAAGAACAGGGTCACATAGTGTTTGAAGTCTATAGCTGAGATGTCTTTACTTCTCTGGAATCTACCTACCTGATGTTTCCACCAACACATTTGCAAAGTGTCTTGAATTTTAATTTATTTGCTTACTTATGATAAAGCCTCCACAAAACTGCTATCATGCTGATATATGTGATTTGGTGTCATCTGAATCCATGTTCCTGTGCCGTAGTCACCCATATTTAGCCCCAGAGTAAACTATTTCTTACCCCTTTGAGATGAGAGCTGTGTTTTGTGTTGATTCTTTTTTTTAAATCTTAATCTTTCTTTATTATTGCAGGTGTGTGTTTGTGTCTATAAGGGTGCTCACATGAGGGTAGGTACATGCCTTCACAGTGCATGCATGTGCTTGTGTAAGGATTCAGGCGTGAGTGAAGGTGCATGTTTGCACAGTGCATGCATGTTTGCGTGTTTGTATAAGGATGCACATATAAGTGTAGCTGTATTCATGCACAGTGTGTGTGTGTGTTTGTGTAAGGGTGCATGCATGAGTGAAGGTGCATGTGTGCACATTGCATGCATGTATATGTGTTTGTGTAAGGGTATACATGTAAGTACAGCTGCATGCATTCACAATGCGTGCATGGAGGTCAGAGGATAGTCTCAGGTGTTGGTCCTCAGGTTTCTTTCCCCTTCTTGCTGATTGGCCTGAAACGTGAGTACACAGACCAGGCTAGCTGGAGCCCTGAGCCTCCCTTTGTGTCCACCTCCACCATTGCCATTCCTGGGAATCACAGGCACATGGCATTGCATCTGGCTTTTGATGTAGGTTCTGGGGTTCCAAACCCAGACCCTCAAGCTTTCAAGGCACACCCTGTACTGACTGAGCTATCTCCCTAGCCCTCTTAAGTTAACCTTGATGTATCCAGAACCACTCTGTCTGCCTTATTCTTCTGTTTGTGTGCTTGAGCTAGAAGAAGAAGAGTTGCAGGGAGGGTCAGACACCAGAGGAAACTTAGGAATTATTTATGAGTGAGTGAGGACATTAGGCTTGGGGAGGGTGTGACATGGTCATTGTGAAATGTGCCACTGGGGAGGTGGACACAAGGTGAGAAGGCAGTTGGGTCCTGCCTTTGCTTTGTTCTCTGTGCTTGACTCCTAGCAGAGGGACTGATGAGGACTGTGTGTCCCCTGGTGACAGCTACACTGCCCTCAGTAGAGAAAACAGGGCTTTGTGTAGAAAGGGCCAAGCATAGTCTGACTCCTGCCCCCCCCCCCAAGTCTCTCTCACCCCTCTGTCCCCCTCCCCCTGCAGCCTAGAGAGCTCTTCCCTTTGCTCAGCTCAACAAGCCAGCAGCTGGGGACCTTTTGTGATGCAATTCATTAGTTTGTGGTGCCTCAAAGCTGTAACATAAGTCTCCAAAGGGACCGGGCCTCATCTCAGCTTTATTAAAACGAAATCTCCCCTTGGCATTTCTCTCAGGCACATCTCCAGGTATGTACCAGAGGGACAAAGCAAAAGGAAGAGGAAGGCTGCGGCTGAAATGCCAGCAATCCAATTAAAGGAATGTTTAACCTTTGTAAATAAAGGCCCTGCTTAGCCTGCATCTCAGATGGGCAGAGGAAGATGAACTGGTTTAGCAGAAAGCCCCTCACTGAGAGGAGAGGGTGTTTATCACCTCCCTCCTGGCAGAGGCAGCACAGCCTGCTGCTAAAAATTACACTGTCTAGAGCGCCAGCTGGCAAAGCACGTAGAAAAGCATGTGATGTCCCAAGCTGCTTCCCCAGGTGCCCTCCTTGGGTGAAAGGGACTGTTTTCCTAAGCACTTGGTTCCAAAGAGACTTCTGTGGTTCCCCCCAGCTGCTGGATTTCCATTAAGAACTTGAAGAATAGGTTGGAGAAGCAGCTCAGTCTGTCAAGTGCTTGCTGTGCAAGCTTGGGAATCTGAGTTTGATCTTTCCAGAATCCATGTCAAAGCCAGGCATGGTAGCATGTGCTAGCACATCTCAAAACTGGGGACTTGGGGACAGGCAATCTGGGACTTGCAGGCCAGCCAGTCTAGACTAATTGAGACTAATTGGTGAGTCTGAGGCCAATGAGAGACCCTGTCTCTAAAAACAAGGAGGACAGGATCTGAGCAATGACAAGGGTGGCTTATCTTTGTTCTCCACATGCTTGAACACACTTAGACCCAACGTGTACACACACACACACACACACACACACACACAGGGGCTGGGGGAGAGGAGAAAGAATCCTGGCATGGTAGTACATGCCTATGATCCCAGTACTTGGCAGGGATAGTTAAGAGGATCAGGAGTTTAAGACCAGCCTAGACTACACAAGATCACCTCTCAACAATACAAGCAACAACAAAAACAAAAACCACGCAAAATCATTTTTAGCAGTGAACAACAAACAAAGTGGCAAAAGGAGTAGAAGTCAGACTTGCTGAGCCTGGTGGGGCAGATAGGTAACCCCAGTCTTGGCCAGATGAGTGTCAACCGCCTTGGCAGAACTGAAGGTATTCCAAAGAGACATCTGTGTCCCTCAGTCTACCCGACTATTGAAATAATGGATCTCGTGAAATGGGAATTTTCCTAGGAATCTCACACTGGGAGAATGAAAAGGTACCAGTAGAGGGGGAAATGTCTCCTAAACAGAGGTTCACAACTTGTCAGACCACCTTCAAGGATGAGACTGAAGCCCAGGCATCCATTGGCCAATGGTGGACAGGACCACACCTGAACAGGGCTGTTAGATGTGCATAAAATAGCCATATTAATAGCAAAAAAAAAAAAAAAAAAAGGGATATTTATTCACTATGGCTGCATTAGAAAGATGGATAAAGAGACACAGTGATACCACCCCAGTCCATGTTCAGGGTCCTGAAGTGAGATTGAGGTTTAAATGGAGGGCCAGCAGATAGATGCCATCCTCCTTGGCTCTGCTGGGCGACAGCAGGTGAGGTGCTTCTAGATTTATCTTCCTACAAAGTAATAAGAAAAACAGTAGGTGGGGGTGGGGGATGGCTCAGCTGTTAAGAGCACTGACTGCTCTTGTAAAGGACTGGCTCTCAGCACCCTCAGCGGGAGACTCACATCTGCCTGCAATTTCAACTCCAGAGGATTCAAAAGCCTCTTGTGGACTTCACAGATACCACATTCACATGTACATACCCACCCCTACATATACAAAATTATATATATATATATATATATATATATATATATATATATATATGCTCAAACTACATGAGGTGGTATTTTACAAAAGAGAAAACACAGTTTGTAAGATAGTATGTAATAATCATTTGTTTTGCTGGTTATGATTGAAGAAACTATTACATTGTGGTGGATTTATTTATTTGTGTGTGTGTGTGTGTGTGTGTGTGTGTGAACTAGTGTGGACATCTTGTGTCCTCTGCAAGAGCAATCCACATACTACTGCTGAACCTTCTCTCTAGCCCCTGAATTAAGGTAGCTTTATGCTGTTACCAGCAAACTATTCCTTCTCTTCAGTTCTGGAGAGCAGAACCCAGAATACTGCACATGCTAATGTGAACTGAAGTTCTCAGAAGAATTAAAAACAAAACAAAACAAAACCACCAAACAAAAACAAAGATGCATCTGTATTAAAGTGGCTGACTGATGGGTTAAAATGTCTGTGATTGCGGAGTGTTGGATTGTTGTAGAACTATACCAAATTATCTTTGCCTGTCTCAGCCTCCTAAATAACCATGCATTGCCCACTTCTGTGTCTGACCTAACATTCTTGGGGCTATCAGGTAAATCCTTTTGGGATGCATAAACATGTCACTGGTTTCCACCAGCCCAAACACTGAGGATGTCATCAGATAGCATAGGATGCCTACCACAGAGACTTCCCTGGTTTCTGTAATCCGCCTACCTGATGCTTCTGCCAAGCATTTGAAAAATGGCTTGTTTTGTAACTTTGTTCTGCGACTATGAAAACTTTATAAAACTGTTACCACATGGAACATGGTATTTGGGGTAACCTGGATCTGTTACCATGGTCACTCACAGTTGGTCCCAGCAGAAACTACCTTTTATTTCCTTCGAGATAAGATCTGTGTTTGAGCTGACAAGCCCTCTACCACTGAGCTCTATGTCCAGCCTCTATGATTATTGTCATTACTATTATTACTATTCATTTCCAGACAGTCTTGTTCATTCAACCGGGCTGACCTTGAACTTGGAATCCTCCTGCTCCAACTTCCTGAGTAGCTAGGATCCCAGGCTATAATAATAATACTCAAAGCTAGCACAGTTGTAGAGAAATAAGCAGTGCTATGTTCTCATAAATAAATAAAAGGTCTGTGGGCAGTATTTTGGCAATATTTACTGAGACTCTTTAAAATGACTATGTAATTTGTGAATTCCAGGAAGTAATATAAAGGCAAAAAACTCAAAGATGCAGATGAAAGTTTATATAAGAATACTGTTCTACAGTTAAGTATATGATCACCAACACTTAAAAAAACAATTAAAATGAAAGGAAAAGGCCTGGAGCTCCAGTTTAGTATAAAGTACTTGCTAGCACTGAAAACACAAACAAACAAATTGAGTATATAGACTCCTGAAAAGAAGTCTTAAGGTCCAACAGTAGAGAAATAAGTAATTAAATTAAAACACCTGCTGAATAGTTCTTGTGTTCACTTTGACCAGTCCTCATGATAACCTATCTTGTGAGGGTGTTTAGTTATGATTGGAAAATCTCATTGTTTAATAGCAAGCCAGGCTGGAGAGATGGCTCTGTGGTTAAGAACACTATTGCTCCTAGGGAGAGAACTCATGCATGGCTCCTATTATCCACACGGGGAAGCTGAAAAGTGGCTGTAAGGTC
This sequence comes from Phodopus roborovskii, assembly GCF_943737965.1. Classification (NCBI taxonomy): domain Eukaryota; kingdom Metazoa; phylum Chordata; class Mammalia; order Rodentia; family Cricetidae; genus Phodopus; species Phodopus roborovskii. The sequence continues at coordinate 8,764,513 of NW_026126598.1, read as the reverse complement.
ATCTATAGGGCATCTGATGGTCTCTTCTGGCCTCTGAGGATGCTTCATTCACCTGCAGATACCCATCTCCTCACAGTTATACACATAATTAACATTTTCAAGTATCTTAAAAAAGAAGTACATTTTTATTTAGGGGTAGAGAAAATTGGGGATGGGTGAATGCTGACCCAGAGACGAAACAGGTATGAGAGCTGTGAGCTAATTGTTCCTCATGTACCATTTGACTCACGTGACTCCTAGCATTCTCCTCTAGTGAGTTCCCTTTGGTTCCTTCAAGGGGCTTTATCCTGTTGACTTGGGAGTGAACACAGGGGAAGAGTTTAATTTATCTCTTTGATGGTTTATGTGATGAAACCCAAAAGTGCTGAATCTACTGGATCTGAATCCTTAGGGACCAAAGGTAGATGTTTGTTATGGTTCTCTTTGGCTACCTTCTCTCAGTACCTATAGGCATGGGCATCTTTGAGAGTAGTGGCATGTGGGCTCTATAGGTATGACATGTGAAAATATACCACACACATATACCTACACATGCACATCCCACCTCAACTACATATCATAAGCACACACACACACACATACACACAAACACCACATACACGGAATCATATATGCCACATATATACATAATTACATGTACAACATACACACACAAGTATACCACATAAACACACACACACCACATACATACACCTCACACATATACCATGCATACATACTCATGCACACATATATATCACATGTACACACCTCATATACATGCCACACACTCACATGCACTCCACATGCATACATACCACACACACATCCCATATGAACATCACACACACATACCCCCACACACTCTATACATATAAAAGATAAATAAAGCAAAACAAAGCAAAGAAAGAAAACCAACCTTTTGCATTGTATGTTTGTAAAACATTTCCATTCATTCTTTCCCAAGTCTAGAAAGAAGAAAGGAATGAGCCTTCAACAGTGGCACTCTGCACTGTTGTGTAGTGAGTCCCAGGAAGTTCCTTAAAACCCACTAAGTTCTAAAAGAGCTTCTTAAGACTTAGGAAATTCTAAAGAGAGGCGGCTAAGTCTCAGGAAGTAAGCAACTCAAGCATCTCAGGAAGTTCCTGAAACTGACCGAATGCACAACCTCCAAGGTTATATGAACAGTAAGGTCTACTAAGGAGATAGAGATCAGCTGAGCTGCCTGGAGCAGATGCTGAAGCAAGCTGAGCTGCCTAGAAGGAACATTCTCTGACCCGTCCAGCTGCTTGCAAGTACTGCAGTGAGATCCAGGCTTCTAGCTTTTGTGAGTGCCTCTCATCCTGGGGTGGGCTTTTGGTCATGCAGCTACTTGAGTCATTTCTCCTCTTGGAAGTAACCTCAATAGATTTCATTGCTTCACCAAGTTGGACTTAGGCGGTATCCTTACTTTGGTCTGTTGTTGATTTTTCTATATGAGATAAGTAAATGTGTGTTAATGTCTCCCCAGTGCTAGTGAACACATCTCCAGCAAGGTTAAGCAATACAGGTGGCTGTCCCATGGGAGGTGAGCCCTGGAGCCTGGGTTTAGATCTACCTGGATACACAAGCAACAAGAGTTGGGGATCTGGATAGGGGTAGTCAGAAACACCTGCAAATGTCTAAACCATGACCAGTCCCTGCATTTGATTACCTTCTAGGGATTGTGGCATATAAGCCCTTCCCCCACCCTCCCTGCAGCATCACCCCAGGCCTCCAGTGGGCCTGTCAGCAGTCTCTGGCTTGTTTGACAGACCTGTCAGTAGTCTACTCCTACTGAAGGATGCACAGCCTGAGTGTTTCTGACAACGATGGGTTATTCCTGAACTTTGGATGGCTTTGAGCAGAGAAGATGTAATCTCCAAACAACAGACACCCGTCTGTCCTCCAGGCATTGAATAAATCAGGAGAGATTCCCCTGCTCCATAATTCTAACAGAGCCATCTCTGATGACTGTGGCAATTCCATCTCTCCTGGGTTAGAGAACGGCTGTAATTGATGGGGAAACTGACAGCTCTTTGTCTTTCTCAACTCCACGTGTCCTTTGGCAGCTGCCTTAGTCCTTATTGCCAGTGACTCTGTCTCTATGTCCCCTGTCCTCGCTCTTTCTTTTTGGCCACTCATGAAACAGATGCACGTCCCTCTTGCCCTAAAGACAAGATCTACGAGGCACAGCTTGGTTTTAACACAATTCAGCGTTTTGAGAAATGTAAGACTGAGAGCTGCAAAATAATGAGTTTATTATAGATGGTTTGCAAAAATGAACTTGCATCTCATTTATGAGCCATTAGGTTCCATGTTCTACCAGCCTGATTGCTATTAATGCCACCAGCATATAATTTAGCAAGCTTTATTAAAATGTGTCACAATTGAGCATGGATTGCTCCCGGCCCCCACAATGGGGGTCAGGGTTTCGCTTTGATATTGATGATTCTTCCCATGAATGTATCTCCGATGATTACTGAGCCTCACCGCCTGCCCCACACTGGGGGATTGTAGGCAAGTACTCTACCACTGAGCTGTATCCACAGCCTTACTTTTATGAAACAGTATCTTTGCTAGGTAATCCAAAGTGGCTTTGAATTTATGACTCTCCTTTCTCAGATTCCCAAGTGCTGGGGTTACAGGCATGTGTCAGGTCAGCACACTTGGCTTCTGTAAACCCCCATTCTTATACATTGGCATTGATAGTAGAAAATAATGAAGTTGAGGCCTGCAGGATGGCTCAGTGAGTGAAAGGGATTGCTTCTGAGCCTGATGACAAGAGCTCCATTCCTGGAACCCCATAGTGAAAGGAGAGAACCAACCCCCTGCATGTTGTCCTGTAACCTCCACACATGGGCTCTGACACATATGTACACACAATAATAAACAAGTGTAAAGAAAAAAGTAAAATAAAATGGGATCATAGTAAACCTTGACTTCTCACCAAATCCTACGTACAAACCCAGTTTATGGACCAGACAACAGTGGATGGGCTGGATGGTATGTGCCTGTGTTGCTGTGAAGATGATCCTTTTATTTGGGGCTACTCTAGAGAATCTCTGTGTGAGAGTAACTTAAAGCCCTCTAGCAAGGGAGAAGTTGGATTCCTCAAGCCAGACAGCGATGTATCAGGATCTTTGTCAAGACATATGTGATCAGAGGCCGAGAGGGTCATGTTCAGGTACACAGGACCCGGCAGGTCCTCTTATTCTGTGTCATCCTGAAGAATCTCCTACCATTTTTGTGCCTTCGTGTCCCCAGCATCAAGTGGAGACAATAATGGATAAGTCCTCACCGTGTGGTCCCTGGACTGTTATATCCCTGAAGAACTCAAGGCAAAGGGATGAGGTTTCCATACGTACCAAAAACCCATGCAATCGGGGAATTTGAGGACATGCAAACACAGCTCGAACCAGCCCTGCAGAGATCCAGATGCCCACTTTGGTTTGAGAAGCCTGCTCTCCCATGACTCTTAGGAGGTGTCAATCAAGGATGGTATAAGTGTGTGTTGGGGGGGCTTGCCTCACTCCCCCCCTTCTTGACTTCTTCCCGCTTCTCCTCCTCTTCCTCCTTCCTCCTCCTTGCTTCTTCATCTTTCTTTTTATTTTCTTCCCATTCACCCCCCCACTCCTTCCCTTCCTCTTCCCATTGTGTGGTAGCACCTGTGTTGTAACACTCAGCTGGGCCTTGTCAGGCTCATAATGTATACCGCACGACTTCAAATCCACCACCCTCCTGCCTCAGCCTCTAAGTGCTGGAATTGTAGCATGCACTACCACACCTCATGTGCTGTAAGCATTCCTGAAAATATTTGTATTAGGAGATGAGTCCCTCCCTCCTGGGCTTGCATGAATCACATCCCCTAATCTGGACAAGGCTATAAATGGCATGGCCAAAATCTTGCACCTGGCAGCCCTCTTTCAGAAAATAGAGTGTGAGATGTTTTCCTGTCTAGTCAGATGGCGAGGCTGTAGGACCAAGCTATGGAGAAACCAGCACAGCCCCTCTCCCAAGCATCCCTTCCAGTCACAGCCTCCTTTCATTTTGTCAGCATAATAAATATAATTGGAAGTGTACAGAGCCCCTCCCTGCACGAAAGCATCGATTATTCTCCCAGCATCGGAGAGCATTAATTTGTACATCGATTAAATTTGGCTTCAGACTGGGGATAAGGTGTGTGTGTTTCGGGGTAGGGGGGAGATGATCTCACCTTCAAGACTTGCTACACTGCTTAGGGAAATCGCCTGTAATAGACATTAGGATGGATTTGAATGTGTCAGTATTAATACCGAGCATTTCCCTGTTGTCACATGTTGTTAAAAGAACAATCACTTCACGTCTGAGTAGCAATCTTACTCGGAGGCTGGAGTTAATGTAGCATATTCTGAACAGTGCGGAGACAAGGCCTGGACGTCTTGTGAACACAGGCAATTGCCCATCACAGAGCTGGTTAATGCATTCCTTCCACTTCATCTGTTTTACTGGCTGGGAGATGATTATTGTTTTGCTTAGAATAGGCGTTGGCCCTGTTGAACTCCCAGTGACGGAGCACAGGCCGCAGGTTCAGAGGCTAAGAGAGGATTGATCTGCGGGCTCTTGCTGATTCCTTACACCGCCTTCTGCTTTCTGAGGGATAAATCTCCTTTTTAGATAAATCCGGATTGCTTTTCAGACAGATTGACTTTTGGCCTCCCCTGCCGAACAGTACTTTGGCATAACCCAGGCAGCCTCCCTGTGGCTAGAAAGAAATCATTTCAATTGTCTGAGGTTAATTTGCTAAATGAAACATTGGGCTTTCTCTCACATAAGCAAGAAAAATTGTTTGGACGAGGTTAGCAAAGGCAAGGAGAACTCAGAAAACATCCCCCCTGGGGGGCTTCACCCTACAATGAACCTCTGTTGGATAGTTAATCCAAGGCTAAATGAATTAATAGAAATCACCTCTTCATTTCTGTGGTGTCTTTTATATTTGGAGTGATTGTGAACTATGTAGAATGAATAAAATATACATTTTATGCCAAAAATGGGTAAATCGAGGCTCAGAAATCTCAACATGGCTTGACATTCATTATACTTTCAGCGAAGGGCAGGTGGTATGGCTGTAGACCTTTGCTCTCTCTATGGGGCTTGTTCTTCTGTCTTTCCCAGAGGTTCAGTTCTTTGCTAGTGCCAGGGAATGAGCTGGCCATCCCCCTGGTGTCCCCCAGTCATACTCTATGTGGCTAACTCAGGTTTTACCATGAGCCTTGCAAGCCCTTAATACCCAAGAGAAGCTTCACTGGGATATTATATCCCATTCTGTAGCTCACATGGTGGTTAGAGGAAAGGAAGTGGACAAAGTCAGTGAAATCCAGAGTTAGGGAGCAAGGTGAAGAGATGCTAGAAACTAGTTTGCTTAAAGTTATGGTTTCAACTTGAAATATAGCCTAAAGCTCATATGTGAAGCCTTGACCTCAATGCTCAGTGCTCAGAAGTGCAGGCTCTGAGAAATGATTTGATCATGAGGGCTCAGACATCATAAATGGCTTCATTAATTGATGGTTTTAGTGATTAAGGAGTTATTATGGTAGTGTGTGGAAACTTTAGGAGGCGGAGTATAGCCAGAAGAAGTTGGACAATAAGAACACACTCATAGAGGGGATATTTGATCCCCACCTGAGCCCATTTGTGTCTCTCTGCTCCCTGGTCTTCATGAGGAGAGCATCCTTTTCTGGTACACATTTCTAATGCCATGATATCAAGCTTCGCACTCAGCCCCAAAATGGCAGAACCAATTGAATATGAGCTGGGACCCCTGAAACAAACACAAAACATGTTTTCTATAGGATTTGCTACTCTCTGTAGTTTCTTGTGTCCTCTGGAGTCCTAGGGATACAACACCTGCAGAAGAGGCACTGCTGTGCTTTGTAAGGAGTCAGACTTCACACTTATGAGACAGAATGAGCCTCAATGACCTGCCTCACAAGAGGACCACCTCACAAGCCCTTTAAGCTCCGCCGACTCCAGGGCCTAATGCTCTTCTTTATATAAATTTGGGTTAGATGAATGAGAACTATTTTAGAATTTTGGGGAAGTGAATTCATCCCACTTTTTAAAAAAATATTTATTTTGAGTGTTTCCTACTGTCTTCCTTATGTATAAAAAGGGGATAGCAATGTCCATCTCCCACTGACATTGCAAGAGTTTAACCAAAGCCAGTGTAGCTGCATGTCTCATGCTGACTGATAACGGAGCATGTCACCAACTGTATTTATCATTCTTTTGAGTCTTAATTTATACATACATACATACACATATATATTTCCTGGCTCCAAGTCTTATGATTTACACAAGATACTGAATTGTAGTTGTTCAAGTATCACATGTTGGACAAATGCTCTACTATGAGGCTCTCACTGGGAGATTCTAGGCACATGCTCTACCACTGAGCCACACCCTGAGTCCCTCATTGAGAGGTTCTAGGCAGGTGTTCTATTACTCATCCATCCTCCTAGGAATTTTAGGAAGAGCTCTACTATTGGGCTACACCCACTCCCTGCTGCTTTCTTTTTAACTATTGTCTCAATGTGCTGTCCAGGTTAGCTTAGAACCCACTATGTAGCCCAGGATGCTCTTGAACTTGTGATCTTTTTGTTCCTGTGTCCAAAGCAGCTGGTATCACAGCTGGAACCACAAACCACAAATTATTTCTCTCATGTTCCTGAGGTGAAGACTCTTCAAATACTCTTCCCAATTCCTTGTATTTTGTCTGTTCCTTTGGCAATGTCTTGTCCAAGTTCCAATTGATATCTGCCTCCCCCAGTCCTTCCCTTCATCCACGCATTATTGATAATCCCCTCATGGGTGGAGAGAAGCACAGACTAGCTTCCCAATAAGTACTGGCCTTAGAGAAGTGCTGGAAAGCCCTTCTAAATAAAAGTGCTCAGAATGATTTAAGAAGTAATTGTTGGGGAGAGCATGGCTTGTTCAATGCTCTGGAGCCTCCCTGGGAGACATTCAATATTTAATGCATCCTGAACACCCTTCTGCTGCCACTAAATATTTTAACTTTACCACCAGATGAAGAGCAAATATCAGTGATGGACTGAAGAGAGGGTTCCAAGAAATATGTCCCTTTCCCGGTAGGGTTTGCTAATTCTGCCTCGGCCTCAGGTTCAGGACTAAGGAAGGTGGATGCATCAATCATCTTAGTGCAGGTGAATTCTCTCTCCTTCTCTCTCTCTCTCTCTCTGGTATATGAATGTGTGCATGTGTGCATCTGTGTAAGGAGATGAGAGGCTGCTTTCAGTTATCTTTCTGAATCACTCCTCATCTCAGTTTTAAAAATGATATTGTTTTAATTCATCTTTGGAAATGTCATGCATTTTATACCACATATTTGAATCATATCCATCTACAACTACCTCCCTCCAGCTCGCCCCCAGTGCCTTCTTCCTTGCCCCCCTCTCCACTCCATGTTCTTTTTGTTGGTAATAACCCTTCCAGTCCAATTAGTGCCACTCATGTTCATGGGGTATAACCATCTACTGGGGCAAGGGGCAACCTACCAGCTGCCACATTGCCAAAGTAGAGTGACTTACCTTCTCTCAGTAGCCAACAACTGCCAATAGCTCCTCCCTTATCCTGGCTGGAAATTTGGCTTGATCTTGTGCAGGTAACCACAGGTGCTGCGAGTTCAGGTCACCAAATGAGAGTCAGCATTTTAACAGCACTCCTCCCCATCTGCCAACTCTTACATACTTTCTACCTCCTTTTCTGATATGTTCCCTGAGCCTTGGATGAGAGCAGATTTGATATGGATGATTCATCCATAGCTGAGTACTTATGGTTAATTATACTTGACACTTTGACCAGACACGAGTCTCTACATTAATTGTTACATACTGACCACAGTTGAGAGCAACATAAATTATGCATATAAACATAAATATTTAGAAGGCTGCTTGGCAGCATGACCCTTTAGCATTAACAACAGTAGGTTCCCCGGTAGGGCTAATGATTATCCCTACCTGGGATTTTGACTAGGTTTAAGTTACTAGTTATGATATCTCTCCTATGGAACAGATCTTGTACCCAATCAAAAAGTGGTTGGTTACCCATGTAATTGTCATGCCACTATTGTGCTAGTGTGTACACTTGCTAGAAAGATTGGTATTGTAGTATGAAGGGTCTCTCATAGTTTGAGTGAGGCTGGCTGGCTAGCAAGTCTTGGAGATCTGACTCTCTCCATCCTCCCAGAGCTGGGGTTATAGATGCCACAACTCCCCTGGTTTTTACATATGTTCTGCAGATCCAAACTCAGATAGTCATGCTTTTACAAGAGGCATTTTGGCCACTGAGGCATATTTTGAGCTCCTGTGAATATGGTGTTAACACAGTCAGTCTAGCTTTTACCTAAACTCTCTAATTATGTGGTCTGACTCCTCCCCCTCCTCCTCCTCTTTTTTGTTTTTTCAAGACAGGGTTTTTCTATATTGCTTTTGAGCCTGTCCTGGGACTGGCTCTGTAGACCAGGCTGGCCTCGATCTCACAGAGATACACCTGCCTTTGCCTCCCTAGTGCTGGGATTAAAGGTGTATGCTGACTATTTTTCAAAGTGGCCAATTCTTCCCTGGCCTTGCTGGGGATGTGATAATGACTGACCATCAGCTGTTATTTGTCTAGGTAAAATTAACCTAACAAGCAGATAAAACAGAATTGGAAAATAAAATATTCTTGAAGAGAAATGACACTGAATTTAGACACATGATTGAGCTTGCCAGTTGTGTAACTGATTGGAATATGTTGTTTTAATTGATCTGTTAAATCAAAATTAATATTGAACATTATGTAGAATACAGCAAGCAAGTCCATGACCTCTTTTGTTTATATCTAGATTCTTTAGATCTCAAAATATCTAGATCTCAAACCCTGTCCTATGAGATTCAGTATCCATGCACCAGAAGGGAGGAGATAGGCCAGGCCATTCTCTCTAATTTTATTGTTGTAATCTTACTTTATTTATTGAAATTTAAAAAATACTTTATAATTATGTGTGTGAGTGTGGGTATGAATACAGTGACCTTGAAGGCTACAAGAAGCCATAAGATTCCCTGGAGCTGGAGTTATGCTTAGTTGTAAACTGCCTGAGAAGCAAACTCAAGTCCTTTGTAAGATCCATATGTGCTCTTAACTCCTAGCCTCACTTCAGTCCTTATTTACTTTTGAAAGAAGGTCTCATGTTGTTCAGGCATGTCTCAGCTCCTTTGGTAGCCAAGGATGTCCTTGAACTTATGATCCTTTTGCCTCCACAAACTAAGTGCTGAGGTGATAGGCACTGTGTCTATATACTGTCTTGCCTTCCCTATGTAGACATCTGGCAAGTCGGAAAAAAAAAAAAAAAAAAAAAAAAAAAAAAGACAACTTCAGTGTAAATTTACTAACAAAATAGGAATATTCTGGGGGAAAAGATCCAAGTGAACTATTAGTGAGTTTCCAACACCTACAGAGCAGGGTGTAAAATAGAGAGCTACAAGTTGGAATAGACTAGAAAACATTATAAGGCTCAAAGGTGTAGAAAGGGCATTTCACTGTGTGTTAGACTTTTTTGTTGACATGACAAAATATCAACAGCTTAGAGGTGGAAGGATGGATTTTGGCACATCATTTCAGAGCTATCAACCATTATGGTGGGTGAAAACAGCCCCCTAGATCCATGGGGAGTGGCACTATTAGGAGGTGTGGCCTTGTTGGAGTAGGGGTGCTACAGGGGGTGGGCTTTGAAATTTCAGATCCTCAAGCCAGCCCCATGGCTCACTTTCTCTTCCTGCTGCCTGGTGATTCAGATGTAGAACTCTTTGCTCCTTCTCCAGCAGCACGTCTACCTGCATGTTGCCATGCTTCCCACCATGACAATAATGGACCAAACCTCTGAACAGTAAGCCAGATGCAATTAAATGTTTTTCTTTAAAAGAGTTGCTGTGGTCCTGGTGTGTCTTCTCAGTAACAGGAACCCTGACTAAGGTAGTGGGGAAGGTGTGGTAGCAGAACAGGGAACCGTCTATCATAATGGCCAGGAATCAAAGAGAGAGGAGATGAGAAAGAGAAGGAAGAGATGGGGTGGGGGGAGAGTGATTCTTTACTTCTTGTCAACTTTTCCTTGTCTTCTTCCCCCTTTTATTTGGCTTGGGTCCACAACCTACAGTTGGTTCTACCCTCATTCATCGTGGCTCCTCATGCCTTAGTTAATCATCTCAGATAGATGTTACCACAGAACACCACAAGTGAGATTTACTAATCTCTTAAGCATTGCTCTATCCAGTTAAGGAGATGATCATGGTTAAACATCTTATCTTATACAACCATCTCACACATACATGTACAACCTCCTCCGCCTCACACACACCAAAACATTCACTGGGATCCTTACAGTTACAGCTTTGGGACAAAGAAAATATTTATTTGCACAGAAGTCTTCAAGGAAGATTTCACTGGAGGAACTAAGATAGGAGTTGGACAGGACTTAGAATGCAGATGAATTTGAATATGCAGACGAGGAAAGGAGTCTAGTGGAAGAAGAGAAAGTATAGAAAGTGGGATGCCACTAATCAGAGAAAAAAGAGGTCAGGCAGATCAGTATCAGGGGTCAGACTACAAAATCAGGGTCAAGTTGCATCACGGAGGGACCATAATGTTAGGCTGAGGAAGTGGAAATTAGATGATGTGCTTGTTTTGAATCTGAAGTGATTTTTAAAAAAAAAAAGGGGGGGGGGCTATGACTGGAGAGATAGCTCAGTTGGTAGAGTCCTGGCTCTTGCAAGCTAACAAGACCTGAGTCTGATCCCCAGAATCCATGTACTGGGGAGATAAAGAGCATACATGTATCTGTTTCAGTAATGACACCCAGGGCTGGAGAGATAGCTCAGTGGTGAAGAGTACTAGCTGCTCATCTGGAGGACTCAGGATTGATTTCATGCACCTACAACATGACTCACAGCCGCCTGTATCTCCAGTCTCATGCATTCTCCTCTCTGAGCACCAGACAGGCAGATGGTGCACAGACAGACATTCAGGCAAATACTCACATGTACTAAAAAGATATTAACAGTGAGACTCAACTATCAGCTCTCAGCTCAGAGAGGAAGGTGGTGCAGTGTTTGAATAGGGGGCTGCTTCTCGATCCATATTGGAGCTGCCATGGTAATGTTTTCTGCACTGGCTTGGATCATTCGTGAAGCTGTCTAACAAAAGGTTGAAGATGGAAACTGCATATACTCTATCTTGGGTTCTATTAATGACTCACTGATTTGTCCTTGCACACCTAATATTTAGTGATTCATTTATTCTTTTCTGAAAGTTATGGAGGTGTGCCAGTACAGATGAGTTCATTCAGTTGCCCAGAAGCTGAACCCAAGTGCTTGTAGGAAAACTGCCATTGTGAAGTTGTCAGGGAACTTATGAAATAGTCAACAGGATGATAGAACATTGCTACCTTACATGCATCCTACATTTGATTACATTTGAAAGTCAGCCAATAGATATGGTATCAATCTACTGAGTAAAAGGATTAGAGAAACCTCTTTAAAGAAAAATGACACATTTTCCTTTCGCTTAGGAAAGAAAGAGAATAGTCGAACAAAAGAATTACTTAAAGTTTTTTTTCACTGTCTACACTTAATGTGTGTGTGTGTACACTCATGTAGGTGCATGAGTGTGGATATGTGGGTGCATTTCGTTGTGCATATGGACACTAGTGGCCAGTGTTGTATGTCTTCTTCAATTACTCTCCACTTGTTCTCTGAGGCAGGGTCTCTCATTGAAACTGGAGCTCACTGATTGGCTAGACTGGTTGGCCAATAAACGCTAGGGATCTTCCTATCTTTGCCTCCCTAGAACTAAAATTACAGGGTTGTGTTTCACTGCCTGGTTTATCTGACTTGGGTGCTGGTAATCCAAATCCAGGTCAACATGCTTGCCTAGCAAGCACTTTCCCTAGTGAGCCATCTTGCCCAGCCCTTGCATCTCAACTTCGCAGTCTTAATTCCCTGTTATCTTTGGGTAATATATATTTTTTCAGTGCTGTGATGCCATCTTTAAGATGTGATTAAAACAAAATAGATGCTAACTAACATACAAAATTCTATTTCATATTCCCAGAATGTTTTCTTCTTTTAAAAATTAAGAATTAACTTTTATCAAAGTGATGCATGGATCTAGTTTTTAAAAAATCAAGCAGCACTAATGGACTTGTAATGAGGAGCTGTAGTCTGCCTCTGGGCTGCATACCCCACCCCCTAGCATGCTCTCTAGAGAAAAAACACCATCTACTATTTCAGCTATTTTTTCCAGTGTTCATCTCCCCATTTCTCAATAATATGTGTCATAAGATATTAAATGGATTTTTACTTTGGTCTCTGAATTGTTGCTATAGCCTCAAAGCTAAAAATAATAGGTGCTAAGAATGTCCATAGCCCAAAGAGAATTGACAAGATAATGAGACTCATCTCCCAAGACCTTACAAACATACGGCAGAAATAACAAGAATAAGATAATGGTAGCATGGTATCCACCATGTTATGATCCTAGTCTAAAGGTCACGTGATTATTACCATTTAACTATTGCAGTGACCCAATGAGGTAGATACTGACTCACACGCTCAACCATATAAGGCCCTCCAGCAACATAAAGATGTTTATCCTTGGGCCTGGTAATGTAGTTCAAGTGAACTAGTACTTGCTTGGCAAACATCATATACATCTGCTAAGATTGTGTATATTTGTAATCTCAGCCCTTTGAGGGTATAGGAAAGAACACAAGTTCAAGGTCATTCTCAGCTACATAAGATGTTTTAGTCCAGCTTGGGCTATGTGAGATCCTGTTTCAACAAATAACAAGCAATCAATCAAAAGAAACAACTCCCACGAGAGATGGGTCTGATGATGAGCAGCTGTAATTCAAGCACTTGGGAAGCTAAACATGATGAACAAGCATTTAAGCCTAGCCTGGGCTATCTAAGACTCTGTCTCAAAGGAAGGAAGGAAAGGAGGAAGGAAGTAAGAGAGAGAGGGAAAGGGAGTGAGAAAAGGCAGGGAGATCGAAGGAGAGAGGGAGGGAGAGAGAGAGAGAAGGAGAGAGGGAGAGAGAGAGAGAGGGAGGGAGGGAAAGGGGGAGGGAGGGAGGGAGAGAGAGAGAGAAAATAACCATAACATTTAGGGCAGCACAGCATCATACAACGCCATAAGGATATTGGCCCTTGCTGTCTGAACCCCGCTTCATGAACAAAGTGGGAACCCATGAGGTAGGAGCCACATCTCACCCTTGCTCCGAGACCCTTGGGCGAGGCACAGCTGGAAAAGGGGAAGAATGCCTTCCTTAAAGATCGAAGACTGAAGTTCTTAAAATGAAAGCAGAAGTGGGCTGGCCACCACATCAAACTTTTCTTACAATAACCAGGATGCTATGGTTTCTGAGGGAGAGGTCATTAGGTGAGGAGGGGAAATGGAATTCGATAGATCACAGCAGAAGAGGAAAATGAAGGGGTGCCAAGTTTTGAGCCCGATTCTTAGGCTGAGAGCCTGGACATTCTCAGAAGCTTCCTGCAATCGCAGCTGTGGAACCTTCTGATTTACCAGCTTAAATGAAATATCTTCCATGGTCTTTGTGTGCACTTTCATGCGTGCGTGCGTGCGTGCGTGCGTGCGTGTGTGTGTGTTTGTGCGCGCACACGCGGTGTTAAATGATGAACTCACTCATTTTCAAGCTTCCTCCTTGTACATAAACTTCCCTTCCCCTACTCTACCAATACAGCTATGGGGAAAAAATAACCCACAAAATCAGTCATGAAAATTTATGTCATGGTGGCTGTCTAAATATGGCTCACTAGTGGGACACACTTTTATTATGCTTGTATTTTCTCTCTTGGAAACCTGGCAGGGGAAGTAATTAGCTTATGTTTCACTTATGTTGTTTGCTACACACATATCTAAGCCTTACCATTGGTTTCCTGCTGACGGTAATTTTTCTCCCACAAAGCTCACACAGGTGAGATCTTTAAAGGGCCGAGTCTGCAGTTCCCGAGAGTTCTTTCTCAGGAAGTTCTGTCCACCATGCTCGCTCTTTGGACTCCTTGCCCAGCAGTGACCCTGGAGCTTGCCTTGGTCAAGGCCTGACTTGGATTACTTTTACTTGTCCTCAATTTCATCCCTCCTTTCCCCTCACCTCCTTCCTCCAATCTTCCTTCCTCCCCTCCCTGTCTGCCTCTCTTATTTCTTCACTTCCTTTCCTTTCCTTCCTTTCCCCCATCTTTCCCTCCTTTTCTGTTTTTTTTTTCTTTCTGTTAGCATTGACTCTTTGAAAATGTCTTTATCAGTCTTTCACTTAGCTTGGTAAAATATTCTAGAGTTATCTAAATTTACCATTTTTGCCCAAGCAGAGAAGAAAATAAGAGATTTCACTTAAATGACTTCTGGGAATATTCCAGGGAGCAGGAGGGAGGGGGTGAGCGATCGGAGTAAGGACAGAAGGGTGAAACAATGCAGAGATGGGTTATTGGCTCCACTGTTATTATAATTCACTTGTTTTCCATTTTTTTCTATTTTGTTATTTTTCTTATTTATTCTTCTCCCATGCAATACATCCCAAGCACAGCTTCCCTTCCTTCCCCTCCTCCCAGTTCTCTCCCTTCCCTCCCCTCTCCCCCAGATCCACTGCTCCTCTTTTTCCCTTCAGAAAAAAGGAGGCCTCCCAGGGATATCAACCAAACACCAACCATGGTATAATAAGACACAGTAAGACTAGGCACAAACCCTCATGTCAGGGCTGGATGAGGCAACCCAGTAGGAAGAAAAGGGTCCTAAGAGCAGGCAAAAGAGTCAGAGATACCCTCCCTCCCACTGTTAGGGGTCCCACAGAAGCCCCAAGCTAAACACTCACAGCATGTATTCAGAGGGCCTAGCCCAGACCCATGTAGGCTCCGTGATTGCAGCTTCAGTTCTCTGTGAGTCAGTATGAGCTCTGCTTAGCTGATTCTGTGGGTCATGTTCTCCTGGTATTCTCGACCTCTCTGGCTCCTACAATCCTTCCTCCCCATCTGTTGCAGGGTTTCCTGAGCTCCATCCCTTTTAAAGAACATTCTATGGAGTTGTGGAGGTCAAAAGGTAGGAGGGGGAAGAGGAGTGAGGAGAAGAAGGCAGAGGAAAACGAGGATAAGGAAAAAAGAGGAGGAAAGACTAGGATTTTACACTTGCCATTTTATCAGCTTCATTTTGCATTGATCAATGGTGGCCTCAGGTTGTATTCATGATCCCATTTCGTAGCTTTGTCCAAATTCCTGTTCACTTTCTGCTTCCTGTGAATACCGTGTGACTAGCTGCCTTCTGTTCCATCGTGCCTCCCCCACTTTGCATCCCCAAACTGTGAACCAAAATAACCCTTCTTTAAGTTACTTTTTTAGGAATATTGTTTTAATAAAGAGACAAATGACGAATGCAGAGGGTTGCTGGGAACAGGAAACAAGAAACTCCAGGCAGAGCAAATGGCAAGCAAGCTGGCTGGTGACTTTTCCAAGTCTTTATTACAAATCATCTTTGTATGCACTTCTTGTCAAAATTGAATTTTTAAAAATGTTCCTTGGTGTTAGTCTAGCTAAGAGAAAGCCCATCTTAGCATATGGACATAGTATTACAGTCAGGTTTTCAGACTGAAACTGATTGAACCATATATATGTATGTGTGTGTGTGTATACATATATACATACACACACATACATAGTATATGTTTGTCAAGGGGGCAGATATGAATAATCATTTTTAATATAACCACCTTCCCCCAACTTGGGAAATCTTTTCCAAAGATAGTTTAACAAGTGATGTGCCATCCATTTAGTTACACAAAGGAGAAACATTAGGCTAGCTTTGATGCCTTGGTGCTCCTCAGACTATTTGCAATCATTGCATCCCACACAGTCATCTTCTGGTGCTCCCCAGATCTTCTGCAATCATTGTATCCCACAAGTCATCCTTTTGGTGCTCTGACTCTAGAGGCAGACCTGGATTTAGATGGGAGCCACGTTTTGGTATCTGCAGGGGACTAGGTCCCACTTATTGCCTTCAGGACTGCTCACATATAATAATGACCAAGTCTATTACATAAAATGTTGTAGAACTTCTACATGCTATGTACCATCTCACATGCTTTCTGGCTCACTTTGCAAGCTCACACTCAACTTCCTTTCTTACACAGTCCAGGACCACCTGCCCAGGGAATGGTGTCACCCACAGTGGACTTGGCCCCCCTACATCAGTCATCAATCAAGACAGAGACATGCCTATAGGCTAATCTAGCCTAGAGAATTCTTCAGTTTAAACTTCCTTCTTAGGTGACTTTAGATTATGTCAAGTTGACAGTGAAAGCTATAGAGGACACTAGTTTTATACAATATAAAGGCTGTGCAAACACTTGCAATGCTATCATGTTCAGGGAATGATGACTAAAAAAGCAGCCTGTGCATCAGCCCTGAAGAGATTGCTCAGTAGTTAAGAATGCTTGCTGTTCTCCCAGAGGACCCAGAGTTTAGTTTCTAAAACCCACATTTGTCAACTCATAACTGCCTATAACTCCAGCTCCAGGGAATCCAGTACCTTCTGGCCTTCGTGGGATTCCCCCCTCCACAAACACACGCTTATAGAGAGAATAGATAGGCTTTTTTAAATGTATGTTCATTACAGGTGCAAACATCTATAACCTAAGGATGCTTCAGTCCTCTGTTGGTTGAATCAGTCAATGTAGAACTCTCAGATAGGGATGACAGCTATGTGAACGCAAGTTACCTCCTTCCTGAGCTGAGAGGTCCTCACTCACTCACTCACTCACTCACAGGCTGTATATAACCCTGTTGAATGTTGTTCCTGACCCACCCTCCCTTCCAGCCCCCATCTCCACTACATGTTGATCTGAAGGGTAATTTTCTTGTCAACTGTATAATTAATGGACCGCATACTACATTGGCCCTCTGTTCTGCATCTTGGAGATATATTTCAAAATGAATAGCTGTTTAACCAATCACTCTGTGGATGTCTCCCTCTTCGGTGTTCCTGTCACTCAGTGTTTTCACACACTGGGTCTGAAGCAGGCAGAATCAATTTGGGTATTTGCTCGGCCTCCCACTGAAAGTGGCCGCGAATTAGAAATTCTTAGAATATCAGAACTTGTCGCCTGTTAGCCCTGAATGGTGTGTGGACTGCCCTTGCAATCTCCTTGGCCCTGTGTGCTCCAGCACTCTGACAGTGCCTGCCACTTCTAATAAAGGAGGAAGAGGTTGGTCCCCTTCTCCCCCCCCCCCCAAGTGGCTTTAAGATAATGTCTTATGCAGCATACATGCCTGCTTTTTTTCCCTCTGCAAATCAGAGCATTTATTTTGCTGTTATACCACACAGTGGCTCAAAAAAAAAAAAAAAAAAGAATTGCAAAATTATTGGCATCCCTATGAATGTAAGAATAAAGAGGGCACACATTTATTCATAACCAAGTCCTAGTAATTGAAAGGATTTAGTTTTCAAAAAGTGTGTGTGTGTGTGTGTGTGTGTGTATGTGTGTGTGTGTGTGTGTGTACAGGTGCCTGTGTAGACTAGAGCAGGTGATTTTTGAGATGCCCAGTGTAGGTACTTGGACTTGAACTCTGGTCCTCAGTATGTGCAGTACTAGCTCTTAACTACCATTTCAGAGGAGTACTCCAAATGCACCTTCTGTAGGAAGAGAATTTTGCTCGACACTTGCTAATATGGGCATTATAGTTTGAATGTGAAGTATCTCCCACAGGTTCTTGTGTCTGAACACTTTGTCCTTTGTTAGTAGTGGTGTGTCAGCAGGCTGTCGAACCCAGAAGGTGGTGTCCACTCAGAGGAAAGGGGTTGCCAACAGGGGCTGCACTATGGCATATACCCTTGATGATTCTGATCTGAAATTTCTGCTACTGTCAAGATATGAGTCAAGTGACCTCAAGCTTCATCTTCCCCATGGAATGGGCTGTACCTGCTCTATGCTCCACTATGTCCCTGCCGTGATGGTCTGACTGTATTGTATGAAGCCGAAATATCCTCTTTTCTCCTTTAGTGAGCGTGTTTTTATTACAGGAACAGAAATGGAAGTAGAACATCTCATAAGCACAAAGACCGGACTGGATTCAAAGAAACAACATGAAAACATCCAGGCATGATAGTACATGTGTGCAATCCCCTAAAAATCCTCTACAAAGGTGGAAACAGGTAGATCCCTATGGCCTGTTGGTCAGCTAGCCTAGCCAGATGGGGGAACATCAGGTAAAAGTGGGAGATCCTGCCTTCACACACACATGTACATGTGCATGCATACCTGCACACAAACACGTGTACACTCAGCCCTGTTCCCCTCGTTTACTTAACACATGAGGATATCCAAACTTATCAAGTACATATTAAGAGGATTCAGAAGAGAGGTTATAGTGTTAGATCAATAGTGATGGTGGTTACAGCTCAGTGTGTGTGAGTGTGTATTGTTGTTGTTGTTGTAGAATATATAGCTGAAGAGGGGAGAATTTATTTAGCAGAGAACAGTCTCCCACAACTTACAGTTAATGACCTGGCAAGGTCACTGCTAGGAGGCCTTTATAATGCTTGCTTCTGGTGAAAGCTCATAGTAAATAACTGATGTACTCAACATCAGTTTGAAGGAGGAGTGAGTTAGCCATCAGAAGGCCTAGAGAGTGGGCATTCTAGGAGGATTTATTATGTGAAACTAGAAAATCCAGCCCCTTAATAAAACACTCTCCTACTTCATTTCCTTCACCAAGACTGGACAATATGGTGCCCATCAGGGAGTATTTGCCTCACCAGTGTGAAGGTCTAAGCTTGATCACTAGAGCTCAGATATAAAAATCCAGGTGTGACTGTGGTCTCAGCATTGGGGGGGGGGCAGGGGAAGATGGATCCCTGAGCCTAGCCTAGCTAGCCAGCCAGCCTGGCCTTCTTGGTAATACTAGGCCAGTGAGAGACCCTGTCTTAAAGGAAGGGAATAGTGTTTATGAAGGAACATCACCCAAGATTAACCTCTGGTATATGCATGAATGTGTGTGTTTGTTTTATTGGCGCACGCACACGCACGCACACATGCACACACACACACAATTAGGATAGCAGTTTTACCCTGAATGGTAGAGAACTGTCCCCAAGGCTGTCCTCTTGCCTCCACATAAGTGTACACACATGCACATGTACTTGCACACACAAGTGCACCCATGAACATGCACCCAAGTGTACATATATGTATAAGAAAAGAGGAAGTCTTGTGTGGTGGATGAGCACTGCATTGTTTGTGGGATTTAGAGGTAGTTAATCTTCATGGGCTGGGGTTGGTAGTTGGAGATGCTGATGTACCACTGAGCTCCAATGTACCAGTGAATTTAAAGGATTTCAGAGCTGTAAAGGTCAGGTGGTGACACTGAGCTGGCAGAGAAGGGCAGAGACGTTAATGTCATGTAAATAAATGTGGGATAGGGCGGGAGAGAGAACTCAGTCAAGGAAATGCTTACCTCCAAGCACAAGGACCTGGATTTGATCCTCATATCCCGGGTTAATAAAAGGCAGGTACAGTGGTACATGCTCTTAATTCCAGTACTAGGGCTCACTAGCCATCCATCCAAGGTGTGGGTGAGTTTTGAGTTCAATGAGAGACCCTGACTCAAAAAGGGGAGGGCAACAATACCCTAGGAACAGCACCCAGGGTTAACCTCTAGCATGTGCATGAATGGGTGTGTATGTGCACACACATGCATACACACAGGCACACACAAATACATGAACACATATGCAAGTACACACACACACACACATACACACACACACACACACAAAATTGGGCTGCAGTTTTACTCTGATTGGTAGAGAACTATGGTGTAAGCCATGGCATGTCTAGGGACAAGACAAAAAACCATCTTCTTGAATAATCTCCAAAACTGAAATGAGAAAACTGATAGCCAGCAGTCCAAAGGCTGATGTTTGGTGCTGGGTAGAGGCGATAACTCTCTATTAAGTTTTCAGAACAAAGGTCATTGGCCTCACTGGCTTAAGAGGTCAGGTGACTCTACAGCATCATCATAAACATACAGAACAACATACAGGGAACTTCAGTCAGAGAGACTGTGCACTTGAAATAAGAATTAGAACTTTCCAGAGCTGCAAGATCTCCAGTAACCAGGTACCAGACACAACAACACAATCTCAGTTACCCACAGTTATGAAAAACTGGTAACAAATGGAGTTCTGGCATAATTCTGTTTCAGAGAGGAAGCGATGGGTGTAGACCAACAGTGTGGCTCTGTAATACATAGCCATAGATTTGGAGAATGATATATGATAGCCATCCTTTGGGTTTTTAAATAAGTGAAAAGAAAGGCAAAGCAAAAGAATAAATACCAAGAGATATACATGCACACATATATACAGACAGACACCAAAACACCCTCAAGTCACACACTCCCCTTCAAAAAAGCCAAAACAAACACCCCACACAAAGAAACCCAAATCCCAGTAAAATCAACTGGAAAAGTTTTCACTGAAGCAGTCACTTCAAGCAGTTCCCGACTGTGAGTCCAGGTAGAGCATAAAATAAGAGCATAAAAGATAACATCATTAGATTGTGTGCTTTGTTCCCCTTAGGCTTGGGAGGGTGAGGCAGCAGCTGGATTCTAGATTGAGCGTTCTGTTCTCTCCATGCCTGGGCATCCAGCTTATCTCTCCCACTACAAGCACTTTCATATTGTGATGTGAACACTAGTAACCTCTGTTGGAAATGAGTCACCTTCTACCTGTCCTCAAGGACACTGTTGCACTCTTGGACTGTTATGCTGTTGCCTTACTCTCCCTGTCACAGCATAAGAGGGTCAGGCCATCCTCCAGACAAAGGACCAGGGAGGGTACTATCAGACAAATATGCTTGGGTCTGAAATGGGGTGGGGTAACCCTGCTTCCAGGGCCAGCTTCTCAGGAAGTTCATATAGCAGGAGACAATGGACCAGTACAGTGGACATCTCAGTCCATCATGAGGCTGGACTCAGAATGCACGCACTGGCTTCCAGGCCTATGTGGTAAGTGCTGTCAGCACAGAAAGGAGCTAAGGGGAAACCTCAGATTTGCACTCTAAGTGGAAGGAAACCGGTAAGTGCCAGTTTTTGAGGAGTTAAAGGATGTGATGATCTAGATATCCCATTCCATCCCACCAGTTCAATGGGATTCATGTGGATTACAGGTAGATGATAGTGAGCTACCAGAGTCAATCAACAGCCTAGACTTAACTGCTATGCTAAACATGGTGTATCTACTAGAACAGAGTAAGGAGCTGGCACCTAACAAGTTTATTCATCTCAATCCTTGTCTCTGTATTATTTCCTTCCTTCCTTCCCCCTTCCTTTCTTCACTTCCTTCCTTCTCTTGCTCCCCTTCCCTTCTCTTCCTTCATCTCTCTCCCTCTCTTCTCTTTTCTTTCACCGTTCTTCTTTTATTCTCCCTCTCCCGCTTCCTTCCTTTCTCCCTCCTCCCTCTTTCCTTTTTTTTTTTTTTTTTTTTTTTTTTTTTTAGCAGAATCTCATTTATCCAAGTCTGGTGTTGAACTCACCACAGAGTCAAGGATGACCTTGAACGTTTCATATTCCTGCCTCCACTTTCCAAGTGTTGATATCAGAGGCAAGGGCCACCACACCCAGGTAATGCAAAGCTTAGTGCAATAGATAGATAGATATAGATGACTTATAGATTTATAGTGGCTATTGGAAACCAGAAAAGCAGTGGAGTTCTGAGTTGAATCTCTTAAGTTTTGAAGTTTTCTGAAAGGCCAAGTAGTTAACATTTATACAACAGCGAGCAACACACTCACTACTTTCCCTGAGTTACTGTAGCTGTTCCCTGAGAACGTTGTTCCCAAGGATTCTGGTCATCTTGGAGACTCCTAGAACGTCACAGTGGTTCACTGTTTCCATGATGTCATGCCAATAGGACCTGCTAAGCAGAAAGTGTTGAATGTTCTGGATACACTAATATAATTCATGTATTTGAAAGCTGGAAGAAATAGCTATGAAAATTCCGGATTCTGCCACATTAGTGAAATATTAATGGATTCACAAGGGACTAAGTTAGTGAACCATGTGACTGCCATCTAGAAAGAGGACTGTACTTAGTTTTGTGGCTTCGAGAGGCTGCATATTTTACTCTTTATTTGAAAGAGCTATTCTGACCCATTCACAGGGCAACTTATACAACTGCCAGCTTGAGTGAGACCAAGAGGATAAATTAGCTCCATTATAGAGAGAGGCTGGGCGAGATAGCCTGCTACCTAAAGCTGAGCATTTCCCTGCTCCCAACAGATTTGATGACTCTAGGTACACATAAATCACTGTAAAAACACCATGGATGTGGAGATGGTCTGAAGCATCTCATTCACATGAGATGAAAATCCCCAACATGATAGTGTGCCTGAGAAGAGACCAACCAAATCACAGAACATCAAGTGACTACTTAAACACAATGGTCCATCCTTAACCAGGTGTGTCAGTTACTTTTCTGTTTGCTCTAACAAAACACCTGACACAAGTAGGTAGGTGGTGAGAAGGCCATTCATAAGGATGGTGCAGTTTCCATAACCTTGGCTCAGGAATCCTGTTGCTGGAATCCCTTCTTCAGAGAGATGCTAAAAAATGTGTACCCCTTTCTCATAGATGCTGATGGACTAAAGTACAGCTCCACTATAGCTCATCCCCAGGAACTAGTGAGTTTATTGAGCTTGATTACAGATTGCTGGTGAGAGATTGCCTACAGGAGCATGAGTGACCCCAAAGCAGTGTTCCTGGAAGGTCTGCCCCCAACATCGATGATGGCTTCCTCACAGAAGGATCCCCTGCTTCAGTAAACCTTCTCAAGGTATATTCATTGTAGCATCTTCCAGACCCCAAGGCCACAATTAGGGCAGGGTTGTACAAATGGCTAAGAAGAGCTACTGGAATTTCAGATGAGGGTCCCATGACTCTCCTCAACCCCTCTTCCTACAAAGCCATATTAACAGGCAACATGCCCAATCTGATGGATTCTTAGAGTAGGCACAGTGGATTTCAGGAAGAAGGTGACTATTTTGTTCAGAGGATCAAACTCTGCAACAAATCCTAAGCCCTTACCCACGGAATGCTGTAAGCTGGCACCAGTGATCCAAACCTTTGCTCAGAATGGAACTTCAATCAACCAGGGCTGACCTCATTTGCAGGAACCAAATTTGCATGGCCCTGATTTGCATGACCCCAATTTACATGATCATCATTTGCATGTCAAAGATGGTACAACTGGAAATGATGTGGGACATGGGTTTGGGTGCCTTTGCATTCCCTCCTCCATCAATTTCTACAAACACTGGAACTCATCAGGACCCCCCCCCCCCCACTCCATGAATGACTGGGAGGGAGGAACCCATCCCAGCCCCGTGCTTTGTAAATAGCTCCTGTTCAACATTCCCTGGCAGGTGCGAAGAATGACTGGCTCCCCACACCCCTCTGAAAATGGTCCTTTCATGTTTCACAAACAACATCTCTGCTGCTCCATTGTCTCTGTTGGTTATTTTCATAATTCATAATTATCGCCGTTCTTAAAATGTAGACGTACATTTAAAAGCATGATCCAATCGCGCTTGATTGCTGCCTCATTGTGCTTGGAGTAATTACCATTCATTTGGCTTTTGAGGCCGTTGAATGGATTTTCCACATGAGATTCCTTAATTTGTACATATTTTACTGCTATAAAATAGGTATTGGCAGGCTGCCTAAACTGTAGTGAAGGCCTTTAATTCCTATCACTGTGATAAAACAAATTGAGTGCAAACTGAAAAGCTTAAGATAGACCATTCAAAATGGATTTGATTCATTAAAAAAAAAAGAAAGAAAGAAAAGGAAATTCTAAACCAAGTTTCCCAGGTGTGTGACACAGGTAAGACAGAGGTAGCTTGGTTCTGGGCTCAGAGTTCAGAATTGTTTTAGCGTTCCTATAAAAACAATAACATTCCTGTTATGAAGGCAAACCTCTCTCTGTGATCTATTATTTCTCTGGGAAAAGATGTTTGGAGAGCGAGAGAGCATTATTAACATGCTTCATTCTTAGTAAAGGAAATCAAATATGTATTTAAAAGACAGTTGAAGTCCCTCATCATAACAGACTCCTGGGCCGGGTGTTGTGAGTATTGGGTCTAGGGTGGGCTTTTGGAAGAGCTTTCTATTTCTTTGAATCCAATTTGTTCACCAATAAGATGTTGGAGTTGTCACTAGGGCCTCTCTCTCTCTCTCTCCCTCTCTGTCTGTATACTAGGTGCACATGTGTGTGTACACACATGGAGACCAGAAGACACCCCATATGCAATTCTTTAGGTACTGTCCACCTTGGTTTTTGATGCAGGGTTTCACACAACCCTGGTGCTTACTAAGTTGGTAGGTTGGCTGGCCATTGAGCCCAGGAATATTCCTGTCCCCACCTCCTCAGCACTGAGATTCCAGGCATATGCCACCATGCAGAGGTCTTTGACATGAGTTTTTAGGACATGAATTCTGATCTTCACACTTGCAGGTATGAATGAAAGTTCTTCCAAAGAAGCTGCACCCACCACTGTGCCTTTCCCAAGGCTGATTGACTGATTGGAACTCAGCAATTGTGGGCAGTCTGGAGAATTTCAACTCCAGAGCCAAATTATCCTGGGCCACCTTCAGCCCCCTTAATAACCACTTCCTGCCTTATATGCATGACCTAATGTCCTTAAGCAAATCCTTTGGAATGTACATATGTAATGTAGCTTTCTATGAACTAAAAGCCTAAGAATGTCATTAGGCAGCATTAGAGTCTTAGAGCAGAGATTTCTTCAATTCACGGTAGCCTGAATACCTACCTAATGCCTTCACCAATGTATTTGAAAAGTGCCTCAATTTATGGCTTTCTTTACTGGAGTTCTGTTCCTATAAAAGCTTCAACCTGTTACTATGTTGGAACATGGAATCCAGGGTAGTCTAAATCCATGGTAATTCACATTTGACTCCAAAATAAACTATCTTTCATCTCCTTTGAGTTAAGAGTTATGGCTTTTTCACTGACATAAGACAAGCACTTTACTCCAGGAGCCATCTAACCTACCACCAAGCTCTGGCTCTGGCCTCCCTTGACTCCATGGTCTTCATAATCTCCTTCAAAAGAATTATTACAGAGAACATGGAGCACATTCAAGGGGTGAGAATTGGTAATGGCTAAACTGACTATTAGACCAAATTGCATTTTAGACAAAACAAGAGGGACCTTCAGACTCCATCAGAGCTTTACCTCCAAGTCTTAACAAAATATTTCCATGGTCTTGAGGCATAGAGAGTAAGTTCCAGAAGAACCTGGGACCCTCACCCCTTAGCACAGACGTGCCTAGAGATGATCTTCAAGAAGATTCTAGATCCTGTAGGTTGCCAATCCAGTTTAACCACCACTTGGTGCAAGTAAGAAATGAGCAGTTGCCTGCCTGACTTTTGGCCCCTCTTGTAATGAATGGGATATGAATTACTCCCACAGGATCAAGGGTTGCAATAATTGATCACAGGTAGCAAGTGAATGGCTGGTAGAGGTGAGTTACTGAGGGCAGATATATATCCCGGCTCACTTCCAACTCAAGCTTTCTGATCTGCAGAGATGTGAACAGGCCATACTGCAGCTCTAGGGCTAATGAATGGCTCAATCTCTTGATAGAGTCGTAATATGATGGGAATGTGGTGAGAGGTTGAAGGTGAAGCCTAGTTGGAAGCAGTAAGTTACTGGTGGGACAGTCCCCGAAGGACATATCTTCCTTTGGCCCTTTCCTATATACCATTTCCCAGCATCCCATTCTATAGGAAGTGAGGAATAGCTAGGGTCACACACACTACCTGCCATGATGTTCAGCCCCCAAGACCACAGGACCAAAAGACCATGATCAGAACTCTCTGAAACTGTAAATCAAAAAAAAAAAAAAAAAAAAAAAAAAAAAAAAAAAAAAAAAAAAAGAAAAAAAAAGAAAAAAAAAAAAAAAAAAAAAAAGAAAAAAGAAAAAACAGAAAAAGAAAAAAAAAATTCAATTCTTTAAGTGTTCTCAGAGCCAGGCTTAGTGGTAACAGCTTTGTAATGCCACTTTTCAGGAGGCTGAGGTAGGAGATCCAAAATTCAAGGACTTCCTGGGCTACAGAGTGAGTTGGAGATGAATGTGGACAACTTCAAAAGAACCTGCCATAAAATAAAAACTAAAGTGGGGGCCTAGAAACATGCTCATCAGCAGAGTACTTTTCTAGAATCCCCCAGAAGAGATGAGGGCGTGGCTGAGTGGTAGAGTGCCAATGTAGACCCTCCCCAGTAAGAGACTAGAGGATGGCTCAATGCTAGAGTACTTGCCTGACATAAGCAAGGGCTCATGTTCAGTCCTGAAAATCGCAAGGATATTTGTTTCCTTAAGCTTTTGGCCATGACAAACAACATACAACCTAATCCACCTGGAATAATGAATGGCAAGGCTTAGTTAAAAGTACCAAGTGTTTAGGACTTCCAAGATTGCCTTCTTCATTTGAATCTGTGTTCTTCCAGTCTTCCTTTCTTGGACTTATCAGAGGGTTAGACTCTAAGGTTGGTGCCTAGCCGGGGTCTGGTCATTCATCACTGGAACCAGGGCAAAGGCACTGACTGGTCCTTTCTACATCAGTTTGGATGGCATAGTCCTTTCTGCTTAGGAAACTCCATTTTATCATCTCCTTCCCTAGTCCCAACTGGCCTTTGATATAGAACTGCTTGAAAAATGAGTGTTCTTTGGGAATTGTTCCCTAAAAAAAGTGAAGCTCCTCATTGTGAAGATTGAGGTCCCAGAACCGACTCAGGATCATCCTTCTGGCCATGTGCTTTTCTCCTGGGATGAAAGGTCTTGAAATGCAATTTATTGTAAAACACACAGTGGCCACAGCACTGCGACAGTCAATGATATTCCTTTTATTACCACTCAGATGAGAACAGAAAATGACATTGGGAAGCAGTGAACTCCCCAGAAGGGCAGAGAAAGTCATTACATTCAACATGCATCATATTTCATAATCAGAGCCCACAGTCGGTGCTGACACCATCGAATGAGTCTGTTGTAGTCATGATAATATAACACCCCTCCCCTTTGCGTCTCTGGGTTCCTTTCGTTTTTGGATCTTTGCCGGGGCCAGGCCATTAATCATGGCAGGCAAGGGACAGTGCAGACCTATGTACTCTTGATTGCATAAATTGAAAATACATCAGGATTAGTGGGTAATGCCATCTTTCGTTGGGTTCTATTTGGGGGCAGTGGCTTCTGAAGGGCCTGGGTGTTATTACCATTAAGCCACTTAAGGAGCTGGGAAGATGGCTCAGTCAATAAAGTGCTTGCTGGATGAGCTGAAGGACCTGAGTTTGAATCCCCAGCACTCCTGTAAATGATACAAGGCAGTGAAGTGCCTATGTAATCTGAGCACTGGGAGGGAAAGGACAGTGCTGGAAGGTTCCTATAGCTCTTGACTAGACAATCTAGCTTTATCAGTGAGCTCCAGGTTTAGTGAGAGATCTTGCCAAAAAAACAAAAACAAAAACAAAAACAAAACAAAACAAAACAACAACAAAAATACCCCCCCAAAAAACAAAAACAAGCAAAAAACTACACAAACAACAAAAGGAAAATGGAATGGAAGATACAGGCTTTGACTTCTAACATCTATATACAACATGTACACATGTATGCATGCACCTCCACACATATACACTGACGTGTACATACTCTACACACGCACACACACACACACACACACACACACACACACACACACACAAAAGCACTTAATCCAGTCATTGCAGTTGGCTCAGGGAGGGCTGTGATGCCTTGTGGGTTACATAGGGAATATAACACCTGCTCTGAGAAGATGCAGGGAGGCAGACAAGGTGTCCCAGGGACAATCTCCAGAACTGAATGGGACTTCCACCAACTCACTGTGGGCCACCATAGGTACTTGAGTAAATGCTTCTTTTAAGGTTTGATTTTGAGTTTTGCATTCTCTGCCATAACGTATATTGTAGCGGCATCTGGCCTTGCTAGTGCATTGGTGTTAGTGACCACACCCCTTTGGTCATGGCTTCAGTTGCATAAGTGACCTGAATGTGGGGAAGCATGGGGCTGGCTCTCTCCTGGTCCTCCCTCTCCTGGTCCTCTCTCTCCCTCTCCCTCTCCCTCTCTCTTGCTCTCCCTCTCTCTATTTTCTCCCTCTCCTTCCTCTCTTTCCTGTTTCTCTCTCCTTCTCTCTCCCTCTACCTCTTCTGTGTGTCTGGAATACCATGCCAAATCACAGGGCTTACAAAATACCTGCCTGCCGGCCCTGTTAATACAGGCTGTTAATCTCAGCTATTTGGGAAAAGCTTAAGCAAGAGGATGGCAACTTTAAGGTGGGCTCAGGCTACAGAGTGACTTTAATATGAGTTGGATAACTTAGTGAGAACTTGCCTCAAAATGGAAAGTTAAAAGAGGGTGGAGTTGTAGCCTAGTGTCAGAACACTTGCTGAGGATACAGCAGTGAGGGGCTGCCTATATAACTCAGCCATAGAACACTTGCTTAAACTCCCCCTGAGAGGGTCTGCAGCACGATTTGACAGGACAGTGCATGTCTAGCATTTGGGAAGTCCCAGGTTCAATTCCCAGAACTGGAAGAGATGAGCATGTCTATTGGAATCAATTCCGTAATGCCCCACTCGGTGCCTTCATGATCTGCCCTTTTCTGACCTTCTGTATTAGCATCTAAAGCTGGTAATCTCTACTTCCATCATATTGCATCTCTGGACAGTCCCCTCCTCCTCTGCTCATCTCTTTGCCCTTTAAATGCAGCAGCCTTCAAGTTTCTTCCTACTATTAGGGAACACACAGGCTGTGTTTTTTGTATTTAAATGGCTGGTTTATCCTTTCCTCTATGATTCTAAGGTCATGAGGCTTTTAAGCAACTGGGTCAGGTATTCAAAGCCAAGTAATCTTAATCCTTACAACAGATCTGATGTTTATTCTCTGAGAGATGTTTAAAAGGTGTAGGAAGATGCCTGAAATGGTGAAGTTAATATACAAAGCTAGTCTATGATAAAAAAAAACGCAACAACCCGAATCAGACCATTTCTGAAATAGTAAAAAGTGAAAGTAACGGGCCAGAAAATAAAATTAGTTAAATAAATTTAGAATCAAGAAAACACAGCCAGGTTGGTGGTACCTGCCTGAAATGCCAGTCCAGAAGTTCAGAAATACTTCCGCTAGAGGCAGGAGGATCAAGAGTTCAAGGTCATCTTTGGTGATGTCTGTAGTGAGTATGAGGCCAGCCTAGGCTACATAAGATCCTGCCTCAAGAAACAAATAAGTGCTTCTTCTAGAGATTAGGTGGCTGTGGCCCTCACAAATGCTCCACAGCTGTGGATACCTGCACAGGAGCTGCATCAGAGTGAGCCAAAAGGTCAGTCAACATTCCAACAGGCAGATCTAATTGGGCTCAGTGGGTTACAAGAAAATTAAAATAAAAAATATCTAAAAGACAGGATGTAAAGTGGGGAGGGGGAAGGCAGAAATTGGACTAGATATAATTAAGATATACATTGTTTACATGTACGAAATCATTCAGGAATAAATAAAAGATATTATATTAAAAACCCATCAACACATATAACTGTACCAAAAACTACAAAAAAGATAAAGATCAAAAGAAAGAGAAAGGAAAGAAAAAATAAAAAAGAAAAGGAAAGGAACCATACAAAATCTAGTAGAACTGACTTGCAAGGAAAGGAAGAAAAGCAATGAATACTGAACACAGACTGTGGGCCTGATAGAAATTCTGCTACAGAAGGGTCCAGCATGATTAATAAAACCCCAGAGACAGATTAATAAAATACCCAGAGTAGTTTGGATTGGAGAAGGATGGAAGCAAAGACAAGCCACTTTTCTCTCTCTTCCCCTCCCTCCCTGTCTGTCCATTCCCCTCTCCATCAGCCATTTTTCCCACTTCCTGTCCACCATCTCTCAGAGAGGCCATTCTGGCTTGGAACTTGCTGTGTAGATCAGAAAACATTGCCAAACATGGTGGTCCAAGCCTGGAATTCACAGAGATCCACCTGCCTCTGCCTCCCCAAGTCCTGGGATTAAAGGCATCTAACACCATGTCTACCAGAGCTAGCTGATAAGAAACAAGTAACTAGGCCAACAGTATTGTATCAAATACAGAGTCTCAGCGCGTTATTTGGGGCTGGCGTGGCGGCAGGACAAGACCTGGCGGCGGCAGGCAGAAAAACCATACACCTTACAAATGGCGCCCAGGTGGCTAGTAAGAACTTCCACTTAAAATTTAACAAAAGGTTAAAAATGGGTTTTAGAAACAAAAGAACAGAGACAAGCAAGGTTTCTTGGTAGCAGCATTTTTCTCAGTTGAACTCTGCTTTGCTAGAGACAAGCAGATATTCGCGCGGATCCTTTAAGGGAAGATTCCTGACTCAGCATAAGTGGCAAAAAACCGCAAGGCTTTCAAGAAACTCTGCTAACAATTTATTGGTGTGTATGAGAGATGGCAATGGCAGTGACCACATCTCCAAGCAGGCAGCATGCTTTCTGGGTGGCAGCGCAGACCAAGGCGGTGAGCACAGCTTTCTGTGCTGGCGGGTAAAAGTACCTGCCACCATCTTTGGTAAACCGCGGCTGATACAGCTATGACTTTCATTTTAGCAATGTTGTTGTGTACCAGATAAAGGACTTGTGGCCAGAAGAAGATAAAGATTTACAGTAAAGACAGATTCATATTAAGAAAAACCTCTAAAGGTTTACAGTGTGTTTTAAAATATACGTAGACAAAAAAAAAAAAAAAATGGTTTTAAAGAGACAAAGAGGAACTGGGTGTTGTAGCACACGCCTTTAATCCCAGCACTCAAGAGACAGAGGCAAGCAGATCTCTGTGATTTGCAAAGTAAACCTGGTATGCAGAGTGAATTCCAGGACAGATAAGAGTTACACAGAGAAACCCTGTCTCAAAAAATAAAAAGTAAAAGAAACAGAGTAATAATAAAGCCACATAAAGATGAAAAGCTCAGAGAGAATCTGGTTACTGTATGCTATTGTGTTGTCTCTGCATTCTTTGACTACTGAGAAAATAACAACAATTGATAAAGGAAATGCTGCTGGATTAATTCAATTTATATATTTTAAAAATGCTTTGACTCCAACATTTAAGTTCAAGGAGAAGTTACTGGGGAAAAGGATTTCTATTTTTGTTTCCACAGAAAATGAAAAGCTGTGGATTCCTTGCAGACTAATGTGGTTTGAGCAAGCCAGGCCCCCTGAAACAGTCGCTGGTGATCCTACATTCAAAACAGCTGGACAAAGCAGCCTCGCAGACTACAGCCAGGATTTCTGCATCTTCTTAGGTTCCCCATGACAGCGCCCCCTATCAGCAGGAAGTAGTTTGGAAAGAACGACGCCCAAATTCCCAAATATCGTTTATAAATGTTTGTTTTCATTTAAATGGATTTGCTTATAAATGGTTAATGATCACAGCCAATTCTTTTTAAAGGTAAAAAGGGAATTATGGTATAGATATGAATACTTTGTTTTGTAATGGATTTTCATTTATTGATACAATTTAATGTCAATTTTGTGAGATGTGTATTTCTCCTCTTGTTTAGGTATTGTGTTTATATAAAAATATAATGTAGTACAGATTATAGATAATTACCTATGATAGTCAAAGCTTAGAGTTAAGTTAGTTAGGTTTTTCAAGATACACAGAGATGTATTTGAGATAGATAGGAATTATTCAAACCTTTCAAAGACCTACAGAATATGGCATTTAAAGTGGTTTAGGGTTTTTGTGACAGTGAGACATAATTGCTCTTGGCAATACCACCTGCACCAGAAAGGACGATGGACATCGAAGAAATGCATTATGAAGTTTGCTTCCAATATGGCAAGACTAGCCATTTGGACAAGATACTGCTCTTGTCTGGACTGTTTGACTTTGTGATGTATAAACTGGACATGCAGGACCCACAGGAAAGTGACTCCTGATTCAAGATGGACATTGCTACAGAGATCCTGCTTCATGGAAGAGTCTTCGAGACAGTATGCAGGACACAGAGAAAAGTGACTGACAAACTGCCAATACAAGAAGACAGTTTAAAGTTTCCTGCTTTGCTGAAGAGTCTGCCAGACTCACTATGGCCTATGGGCTGAAGATGGAAGATTACAAAAGAACTTCGGGTGACCAGGCAGTGAGTTGTCTCTGTCATTTCTAGAGTTTATATACTATCCTTCTGTGGTCTTTGAAGGAGTTGAAGACAGATAGTAATGGTTATAGTTTTCATTAGTCAGGATTAAAGATAAGTTACATATAGAACTTTAGACTCACAAAGATGAAATAGATGATGGAATAGTTTCTTAAATCTTGATAAATGTTAATGGACTAAATAGTGTTAACTGTGATTCTTATTTGATAACTGTTATGTGATATATTTTGCTATGTTAAGGTTAAAACCCTTCTTTTTATTTAAACAGAAAAGAGGAGATGATGGGAGATGCCATTATGTATATATGTTTCTCATACTGGTTAATAATAAAGCACTGTTGGCCAATAGGAAAGGAAGATAGGAGGGACTAGGAGACAAGGAGGAAATAGGAAGTAGGAAGGAGGAGTCAAGATGGAGAGTCTGGAGAAAGCAGTATGCCGCCAGCTCCCCGGTAAGAGAAATACATAGATCAGCAGAAATGGGTTAATAATTAAGGCAGAGCTAGCTGATAAGAAACAAGTAACTAGGCCAACAGTATTGTATCAAATACAGAGTCTCAGCGCGTTATTTGGGGCTGGCGTGGCGGCAGGACAAGACCTGGCGGCGGCAGGCAGAAAAACCATACTCTTACAACCCATCAACACATATAACTGTACCAAAAACTACAAAAAAGATAAAGATCAAAAGAAAGAGAAAGGAAAGAAAAAATAAAAAAGAAAAGGAAAGGAACCATACAAAATCTAGTAGAACTGACTTGCAAGGAAAGGAAGAAAAGCAATGAATACTGAACACAGACTGTGGGCCTGATAGAAATTCTGCTACAGAAGGGTCCAGCATGATTAATAAAACCCCAGAGACAGATTAATAAAATACCCAGAGTAGTTTGGATTGGAGAAGGATGGAAGCAAAGACAAGCCACTTTTCTCTCTCTTCCCCTCCCTCCCTGTCTGTCCATTCCCCTCTCCATCAGCCATTTTTCCCACTTCCTGTCCACCATCTCTCAGAGAGGCCATTCTGGCTTGGAACTTGCTGTGTAGATCAGAAAACATTGCCAAACATGGTGGTCCAAGCCTGGAATTCACAGAGATCCACCTGCCTCTGCCTCCCCAAGTCCTGGGATTAAAGGCATCTAACACCATGTCTACCATCCATTCATTTGAATGCATATGACCAAAGAGGTCGGAAGAGGTTGCTCAATCCCTTGGAGATGGAGTTAGAAGCAGTTGTGAACCACCTAATGTAGGTCCTTGGAGAGAAGCAAGCACTCTTAACTGCTGAGCTATCTCCAGCCTCTCCATTCTATTTATGATCAGGTCTCCTGGCTGAAGAAAGAAACTGAGGATTTGGGAAATATTCTATTTCACTGGCTTCTCAGAGGTTTTCTACCTTTTTGGGTTCTGTTTGCCAGTTGTCTCTGTTGATATAATGTCTTTGCTGACATTGTTGCTGACCTAGGCAGTGTGAAATTCTCTGAGACCAAATTCAGGATTGTTTAGAACTGACCTGCACCACAACTTCCAAATGGATATCTTCCTATTCCTTCTGCCTATCCAGCATGCAACCCTTTGACAAAATAGGATTACAAATGCATACACCTGGTATGATGGTGCACACCCATCATTCCCACCCTTGGGAGGCTGAAGCCCTTGAGGCCAGCTTGGGTTACATAGTGAGACTATCTCAAAAGAATGCATTAGAATGGCCAACTATCTCTATTCCATCCTCTGGCCACAGGGCTCCCTTGTGTGATGCCGTAAGGGTCAAAATGTTCTTTTAAATCTTTCTTAGATGGAAGGGTCAGTAACTCCTTTCTTCCATACACATTGCTGTGTTCTCCTATTCTTTGGGAGCAGTGAAGCTCATGCTTTAAGACATCTTTGGAAAAAGATGTGTCACTCATAGGGGTTCTTTGCTTTGGGGGATCTTCTTGAAGAAATGAGCAAAGGTGTCTTCATCTCAGATGAGGCACCAAGGACAGAGTGAAACATTGATTCCACCCATTTTTTTGTTTATTTATTTATTTTGGCTGGGAGATGATGAGTTTATTTAAAGTAACTTAAGGGAGGGTAGGTGAGGTGGTTACTTACAGGGGCATGGGACACTTAAGGGTGACTACACTACTGGTGGAAAAAAAAAAATCCTTCTACTCCAGTAGCTGCTATCTGTTCGAATATTCTCAATAGGAAAGTCAATAGACCCAACTTTGTGCAAGTATCTTTTGGGTATTTTACAGTTGCTCAGAAGGACAGTGGCTATGTTATGGTCAGGGTCCAGTGTGCAACACACCCAAACTGTAGGTTACTCACTGTGGTATTCTTCCCTCCCTCCTCTTTCCTTCCCTCCCTTGCTCTGTCCCTCTCTCCCTCCTGATGGGAGATGTCATTCTGCAAATATGTTTTTCTTATTGGTTAATGAATATAGCACTGTTGGCAAATGGGAAGGCAAGATAGGCAGGACTAGGAGACAAGGAGGATTCTGGGAGATGTAGTAGAGGAGAGTCAAGATGTAGGGACTTGAGAGGTCCAGACCCTCTCTCTGGTAAGATAAGACCATGTGGAAACACTTAGATGAATAGAAATGGGTTAATATTTAAGACAGAGCAAACCAATAAGAAATGCTAGTAACAGACCAACAGCATTTATCTAATACAGAGTCTCTGTGTGTTATTTGGGACTGATGTGGCTCTGGGATCAGGCTGATGGGAAAACTGCTTGTAACACCCTCCTTTCCTTTCTTCCTCCTTCTTTGGTGTGTGTGTGTGAGAGAGAGCACACATGTGTTCATACCTTCAAGTGTCTGAGTATAGGCTAGCTGTCTAGCAAGCATATTTGGATCACTACTCTGTGTGTTCATACCCAACATTTTAAGTAGGTGCTGGGATTTGAATGCAGATCATCATGTTTTCCCAGGAAATACCTTACTGATTGAATCATTTCCCCAGACCCAAGCAAGACTTTGTAATTTTATTTTCCTCACTCATCAGCCCTTTTCACCTGGAAATTTTTTACACAATCCTAGGTATATAAATTAAGCACAATAATCCAACATTTACTGATGATAAATCATAAAGAAGTTTATTTTACAGCAATCCCTGCTGTATATACAATTGTCTCAATTATTAAAATTGAACAAATGCTTGCATATTAATGATGTGCTTGTTTACTTTTACATAAAGAATTGTCTTGCCTGCATATGGTACTGCAGGATGTAAACTATATTCAATATTTTTCAGCATTGACCAATATTTTGATTTTATAATTGTCAATGCTGAGAATGCAGTTTTGCACAAATATGTGATGCAAATGGTAGAGTGTGCTTAGGGCTATTTCAGAAATTTTTATAACTTCTGTACTGGTGTAAAGCCAAAAGTCACTTGATATTTTTTTAAATGAAACTCAAGTCAGCAACTCAAACAAATTACAAAGTTCATTGAAATGATATTACATGTACTCATGACAGTCAGCAATGTGCACTGAAAATAATTTCTCTAAACTACAACCTTCTAAGTGTGAAGGTGCATGTGCGAAAATCTCAGCATTTGGGAGGCTGAGGCAGAGGCATTATAAGTTAAAGGTCCCTCTGGGTTAGATAGCAAGAACATGCCTCAAACATGAACACAGGAATGAGGCAGAGGATGAGAAGAAAGGGGAGGAGGAGAAAGAGGAGGGAAAAAAAGAGACAGAGGAGACGGAGGAAGGAGGGGACAAGAGGAAGACGAGGAGGGGGAGGAGGAAATGGCAAGTTGGAAATTTTCAACGATGGCGGGTTCCTAATTAAAGCTGTTGATGGACTGGGAAACATCCCGGCGTTGTTCACCGTCTTGGGGAGCAGCTTCCAGACACCTCAGTCAGGGGGACAGGGGAAGGCTATGTTTTCCACTCCACAGTAGCTCCTGAAGTCACTTGATTGACATCTGAGTGTTCTCAAGAGGGCTCAATCGGACTCTTCCCACCTGCCATCACTCAGATGTGAGACCCGCAGAAAGACCTTCTCAGATCTGCAAATGGGCCCTTTTCACTGAGAGTCCCTTCAGCTGAGAGGCCTGGAGGGCAGACATGGTAAAAAAACAAACAAACAACAACAACAACAAAACCAGGACCCATGAGTAGGAGTTAGACTTTGGAAGAACATCTGTCAATAGTAGAGAAGACCAATGAATTGCTAGAAAGAAAAGTCATCTGGGAGACCAAGTGTTTGCAGGAGTATGGGCATAGTGGTCAGAAAGAGGAATGTGTATTCACACAGGGGATGGCAGGCTGTGTCTAGATCCCCATTGTCAATATTTTGACCTAAACAGTAAAGAGTCAAATGTATTGTGTTCACTTCGATTTCTTTGGGACAGAACACACTGAATAGGCTTGTGATAATTTTTGTATTATGCTTGGCTAACCTAGATTTTGTGTGTGTATTTGCACACTCATATACCTGTAGAATGTCAGGTGTCTTCTTCCTCCACTCTGTATTACATTATTGTTTACATTTTGTTCTTTTACATTTATTTCGTTATTGATTTTATTGTACATGTATGGACATGTGTGCCATGGTACATGTGGAATTTGGAGGTCAGAAGACACTTATGGGAGGTTGTGTTCCCTCTTTCTATCATGTGGGGCCTGGAGACAGAGCTCATGCCATGAGGCTTGGCGACAAGCAAAGCACCTGCACCCAACAGGTTGTCTCACTGACCCTCTACCTTACTTCCTGAAACAGGATCTCTCACTAACTCTGAGGCCTGCTCTTTTAGTTAGGGTTTCTATTACTGTGAAAAGACACCACAGCCATGGCAGAATATCCTAGTGGAAGGGTATGGAGGAGGAAAGCTTCTCACCTCATGGCGACCAGGAGGCAGGGAAAGGGTTGGAGAGTAAGAGGGAGTTTTACTCTTCAGAGGCATGCCCCTCAGGCACCTACTTTCTCCAAAGAGGTCCCTCCTCTTAATGTTTCATTAGCTCCCAGCAACACCATCAGATTATGAGGCCATGGTGAATTAATCTGTTAGCTCATAGGCCCTCCTGAAGCTCCCTCTGGGACAGAGGGTTGATAAAACCTGCTGTGGCTTTGATGTCTCCCTCCTTCTTACAGAGCTATATCTGTCCCTTGCCCAATTGCCCAGCTCCCAGACAAGCCTGAATGATAGCTAGTCTTACCCAGTGCCTTTCTGACTTCCAGCATGGAGGATGGGTTATGTGGCATGTTTCTCACTACCTTTCCCCTTCAAAACAAACAAACAAACAAACAAACAAATGAGACTCAGGAGATAAAGGAAAAGTCACAGGTCAGAGAAAGTGAAAACTTGCAAGAGTAAATGATGGCTCCCTCCCAGGCTGTGGAGGAGGAAGCTCTTGGAGAGTCCAGCTGCAGAGGGGGACTCTCTGATTGTCGAGCTGCCTGCAAGTTATGCAGAGGGCTCCTGGGTTTCTTTTAGGAGTCATCACCCATGCTGGAGTGGGGTTTTCAGTAATCATAGCTACTTTTCACAAGTTACCCCTGGTCCTGTGTATTTCCCCTCACCCATACTCCCATTAGCAACCACAATACAACATCACAGGTTCAACAAATTAGACTTTGATTTGTTGTGGGTTCCTTGTCTGGGGTAAATAGGTGTGTGTGTGTGTGTGTGTGTGTGTGTGTGTGTGTGTGCGTGTGTGTACTGCCTCTATAAGAAAAAGCACTATTATCTAACACATATCCCTTTGTCTTATGAATTTGGACCCTCTTCTTCAAGGCCGCATCATTGCTTGCTATGGCCCTTATGGCTGCTTATGGTCCACATGGCTGCCTATGGGCATCATGGTTACCTATGGCCATCATGGCTGTCTATGACCCTCATGGCTGCCTATGGCCGTTAGTCTGTAACTTCCTTAATTAGCTCTTCCGAATGATAACTTCATGCCAGTGCCTTTCTGTAGAAAGTCATAGCATAATTACCTTATGAAGTAAGATTCTTCATGATCCAACACATCCCAAAGGCCCCGTCACTGCATGCTACTGACATCTAAAATGAAGCCATCAATGCAGAAGCCTTCTTTGAGGAACAGTTCATTTGTGATCCATAGCAACCAGTAAATCAAAATAGTACACATGACATTTTCAGTAATATTTAATTACACGAGGTGGTATTGTTTCAAAGATCTATTTCATTTTTACATGTGCATGTAAGTGTGTCTATGTATGGGTGTGTGCACATGTCTACAGTGCTTGCAGAGGCCAAAAAATGGCATTGGATCTCACAGAGCTGGAATTACAGATGGTTGTGAGCTACCTGATGTGAGTGCTGGTACTTGAACTCAGGTCCTGTGCAAGAACAAGTGTTCTGAATCCCATTGAGTCATGTCCCCAGCCCTGAGATGCTATTTTATTAACTTGTTTGTTAACTGTCTAGAAAGCTTTTAGGATGGCCTCTCTGTATCATTTAGTAATATCCCCTATATTAATTCTTACTCTCATTGCTATGGCCAAATATCTGATAAGAAGACTTATTTTGGCCCATAGTTTGAAAGTACAGCTCACCATGGCAGGGAAGGTGTGGCAGCAGTCATCCACAGTCACATGGCATCCAGTCAGGAAGCATCCAGAGATGGATGCTGGGGCTCAGCTTGTTTTCTCTTCTTCATTCCATTCATGATGCTAGTCCACACTCTGATGCTGTGCCCATTCAGAGCAATTAATCTTTTATGGAAACATCCTCATAGACACAACTGTGGTGAATCTGAATTGCATCATGTTGAAAAAATTAACCTTGTTGATAGATTATAGGCAGGCTGTGTTCTTGGGGCCATTATGCAACTCTATGACATTTGATTTCATGATAAGGCCACAACATTATTCGCTCTGATGCAACACTGGCTAATTTATAAGGCACACCTCCTGAGATACTCCAGGAATGACACCCAGAGTGGGTGTGTCTTAAGAGTCCCCTAGGTGGGGCTGCTGGAGTTCAGGCTTTTGCCCTAAAGCCTCTGGTAAAACATGATCTGGCACCTTCCTCCTACCTAGTTGTTTCCTCCCTCATCACAGCTGGGCATCCTGACCCATAATCCTCTGCCTTTATCTATGCTTCTCTTCCCACAATGCTTTTCCCTTTTTCTCTCATTATTTTTCAAATATTCCACAACACTCCTGTCAATCATTTCTTCCCTGAGGAAATTCAAGTTTATATTTATTTTCAAAATAAGTTGTTTTACATGCAGGGACACCCCCTTCCTCCTTTAAAATCAATCAAAGCAAGAAAGCAATTAATTCTATAACCAAAACTTTATAAAAAGATTATGCAATTCATTTTGAAAGACTCATCCCCAAATGTAAAGTTATAGGGTTGGGAAACACTTGAGCACTTGAGTGAAAACTATTTGCAATTCTAATGTCGAGAACATCGGATTCCTTCCATGGGATGGAGCGTGATACTCTCTGCTGAGGGTTTTCACTCTGCTGTTTATGAAAAGGCTCACACTTTGGGTGTCATCTGGCGCAGAGTCACCATGAAAGAAACAGCTTAGTAAGAAAATGCAACACCCATTAGCTCTTCCCTCAGATGCTTGAGATTTGAAATAAAGTTAATTGGATTTGTTCACAGATCCAAGAATGAGTCCATGATGGTGTTTCCCAAAGGAGATTGCACGGGATGCTGGTTTTAAGAGAAATAAGCATCTTGTGAAAGAGTGTTGTCTGATGTAAGTTGAGGAAGTGTGAACTTGAGCAAAATTAAATGATTTTTTTTTCCCTTTAATGCTTGCAGAAATTCTCAGAGGCATGCTCTGCTAAATGTGCACTATCTCCTACAGGAGGCAACAATTGCCCCAATTCCAGACTTTTCTTGAACTAATCTGTTCTTCTATTGTAATAGTGTCTGTGTGTGTGTATGTGTGTGTGTGTTGTACATGTGTGGTATATGGTGCATGCATATGAGTGCTCACATGTACACACACGCCTGTCCTACATGCCTGCCAACTCAATCCAGTTAAAGTTACCTGAGAAGGGAGTCTCAGCTGAAGGCTGTCCCAGATGAGATTGGTGTGTGGGCTTGTCTGTTGGGGTTGTCTTGATTGTTAATCATTGTGGGCGGCACCACTCTCTAGGCAGGTGATCTTGGTACAGATGAGAATGCCAGCTCAGCATGAGCCTATGGACAAGCCAAGAAGCAGAGTTCCTCCATGGTTTCTGTTTCAGGTTTTGCTTGAGTTCCTGCCCTCAGTGATAGACTGTGATCTGGAAGTGTAAACAAAACATACTTGTTTGTCCCCTATGCTGCTTTTGATTAGAGTGTTTTTATCACAGCACCAGAAAGAAGATTAGAATGAAGTTCATGCATATACATTTGGAGGCCAGAGAAAGAGAATCTAAGGACTGAGCTGGAAGCTCACCCTTCAGTTGGGTTGGCCTGCCAACGAGCTCCCAGGATGCACTTGTCTCTGCCCACCAATGCTGAGGTTACACGCATGCTTATGAAACCCTGCTTGACCCTCCCTCCCTCCCTCCCTTCCTTCTTTCCTCTCCCCCCCCATCTGTCTGTCTTTTTAACATGGATGCCTGGGATTCAAATTCAGGTCCTGATGATTGCAGAGCAGTACTCTTCCCCACCCATCAAGCCCTCTCAGCCCAGCTACTGACCTGATCTCTTCTTGAGAGGTTATCTGCTACAGTGGTGCTGCTTCCTCCTGGTTCCTGTAGGGGAAAAAGCTCAGATACAAGAAAGGATAGAGTTCATATCCAAACTGCCTCCACATTGCCACTTCCATCACTCCTGTCTTTCCAGAGAGGTTCTGTGTCCGACTTCCCATGGGACGATTGCGTCTTATTTCCTGTGTCTCTGCCCTTGGGTCCTTTTCTTGCCTCCAGCATGTTCTTTGGGGGGAGGAAGGGCTCTGTTGATAGTTTTGTTAGAGGAGCCTTGATGGTTGAAGAATCACCTAGAAAAGGAGCATGACTGATCCACCCTACCCGTCACCACCACCATTACATGGGCTGGGATCCTAGACGAAATGAAACAGGAGAAAGCGAGATGAACACCAGCACTCTGTCTCTTCCAGAGTACGGGTACCTCATGCTTTTCTGCCATTTGATTGCATCTGCAAACTTTGAGCCAGGATGAAGCTTTTGTGTCTTAAGTTACTTTTTGTTAGATAATCTGTCACAACAAGGAGAAAAGTGACTAAGGACACCCCCTCCACACACACAGTGACATGACAGGGTCCCCCACCCCCACTGAACTGATAGTGATCTGACTGCCTTTAACCAATGGCCAACAGTGTAACCTCAGTTTCTGCCGTTTGGGGGAGCTCTTACCTACTACGGTGAGGTCCTGTTGCCCTGTGAGTGGGATCATAGGGAATATCTATGGTGAGGAGGAACCCTCCCATGCAGATCTTCTGGGTGATTCCATGCCAAGCTACGGACAAGTGACGAGCAGGTGATGGCCAGCAGAACCCTCAGCTGCCTGACAAGGTCCCTTAATCGTTTTGTGATCTCAGCTCAGGCAAAGCCAGGACTTGGGGCTTAAATGTAGAGGAGAGAATGTCAGTATGAGTCAGTATGATGTAGAGTTAGGGTTTTGTTGAAAATAGAAAGAAAAGTACTCAGGGATTAACAGAAGCACGGTTCCATTTCTGGTCTCCTAAGGTCCTAAAGACAAAGTATGATACTACCAGTTTCTCCTGGGTACCTAATGGCTTTATTGCATTTATTCACAGAACATGGTGAAGGGTTATGGGTAGGAGCATGGGGTTCCCCAAAGCAGCCACAATGGATGGCAGCTTCCCCATAGCTGTATATATACACCTCCCCACCGACTAACCTCTTCACATACTCTAGCACCTCCCACATTCCATGTACTAGGGGCTCCGGATACGTGAGTGCCTCCTATAGAACATATACTATGTACTCTAGAGCTTGCTATATACCTTATACTCTATATACACTATGTACTCTAGCGTCTCCTACAGACCATATACTATATACCTTATATGCTCTATAATCTCCCATGTACGATATTATATATTCTATACTCTAGCACCTCCTATAAACCATATGCTGTATACACTATGTACTCTAGCAATCCGATGCATTATATATCATATACTGTATACTCTAGCACTTCCCGTATCCTATATACTATATGTACTCTAACATCTCTCATATACCATATATGACATACTCTGTATATCTCAGTATCTCCTGTAGACAACATACTATAGTCTTCTATAGTCTTCAACCCTCTGAGGCCATCTGTAACTAAGCAGAATTGCACACAAATGGCTGGGAAGAGTGATTAGAAATAGGCAAGAGTCCAGTGTCACTCTCTGTACCCTCTTTCTCTGAGGAAATGTCACATCAAAGGTTCATGATAGATGCTTGCAGGCAGGCGCAGGTGATCTGATGAAGATGGTGGCAGTTTTGCTGGTGGCAGACACCATTCTACAACAACAGGCTTCTAAGGGACTGTTCTGCCCTTTTTTTTTTTTTCACCAAGATTCCAGGGTGGCTTTGGAGGTGCCTTGGATGGGATTACAGACTGATAGAATAGCACCAGCAGATATTAGATTTGTGCAAGTAGATTATGTCTTGATTTTTCCCTGTAAGTGGGGCTCCTGGTGGGATACCTGGACAATGACAGGGTTGCAGCTACAGAGTGAGACAGGTCTAAGTTGCTATGAATTGTGTTAGAATTTGTGGTTCTCAGCTGGCGAGAGGCCTCAGCTAGACTTTGGATGATGTCTTTTTTTTTTTTTTTTTTTTCTCCTCATGTCCATATTTCCCCCTCTCTGGCTTTCTGGTCTCAAGAACATCTGACATAACCCACCTAATTCAGTGGTTCTCAACCTTCCCAGTGCTGCAACCCTTTAATACAGTTCCTCATGTTGTGGGGACTCCCAGTCATAGAATTATTTTTGTTGCTCCCTCACACTATGATTTTGCTACTGTTATGAATCAGAACATAAATATCTGTGTTTCTGATGGCCTTAGGTGACCCCAGTGAAAAGGTAGTTCAACCTGCCCTGGCCCCAAAGGTCATGACCCAAGGTTGAGAGCTGTAGACCTAATTGAAATATGAGGAGTGTGAGCAGACTGTGGCTGTCTTAAGCTACTAGCTACATGGCAGTTGATTATAGCAATTGACCACCAACCCCCAAATGTAAACCCATAATGTCAAATGATAGACTTTATTCATATTGAGGATAAATAGGCCTAACAGGTATCACAAGGAATCATCCAGAGGCCATTTATTTTCTGATAAAGGAACTGAAATTTGCAAGGCCTTTACTAGGTAATTTCCCCAGATCTGTGTTTCTAGAATGACTATAAACATTATTTGCCCCTTAGGCATTGTTTAAAACACTGGTTCCACTCACATGATTTATGGGCAAACTTCCGTTTTCATCGAGTATACCATATTTCCTCCCGTATGCTGGGTGTTCATTAAACAGATGCCATGTTCTATATAAAGGGAGGAAATGAACTAGGCTTCAAAGCTGGCTTAAAGGGGCTTGTTTTTATTATCATTGCTGTGGTGTACTGGGGATTGAACCCAGTGCTAGTCAGGGGCTCCAGCATTTAGCTGTACCCAGCCCCTCACTGGGGGATCCTAGACAAATTCTTCACACTCCTTGCTGCTCACTAGCAGATTTCAGACAAGTGCTCTGCCACTGATCCATATCCCTAACCCTTTACTCAATTTTTATTTTGTGGTGAGGTCTCACTGGTTGTTCAAGCTGCCCTTAAATTCACTCAAGCAAGTCCTTGAACTCATAAACTTCTCTCTCTGCTACCCAAATATATAGAATTGCAGGCCTGTATCACTACATGCAATTGAAAGAAGCTTATTGTGTTTAAATTTTCTGTGAAATGCAGACACCTGGACCCTAAATTCTTAGTGCTAAAAACAAACCAGTGAACTTCTGAAGAAAAAATAGCTCATTAAACATATGCATGTCCTTTGTTCTAGCTTGGAAGTTTGCATCTTCAGCATTTTTTTAAAGATTAAAAAAAAGTCTTAATTACTGGTGTGTGTGTGTGTGTGTTTGTGCTCGTGAGTGAGCACAAGCATGTGTGAGTGTGAGCGCAGGTGTCTTCGGAGGCCAGAATAGGGCACCCAATCACCTGGAATTAGAGTTACAGATGCCTGTGAGCTGTCCAAGGGTGCTGGGGACTGAACTTGGATCTTCTGGAAGAGTATCAAGTCCTCTTAACCATCTGGGGTGGTTTGAATGAGAATGGTCCCCATAGATTCATATATTAGCATGCAGAGTCCCCAGTTGGTGAACTGTTTGAGAAGAATTAGGATTAGAAAATGTTGCCTTGCTGGAGGAGGCGTGCCCCTGGGGGTGGGCTTTGAGGTTTCAAAATCCCACACCAGGCTTTTGTCTGTTCAGCTGTCTGCTGCCTAGGGATCAGGATTTAAAGATCTGGGATAGGGCTCTAGGTCCCTGCCTGTCTGCTCCCCACCATGAGGATAATGGACTAACCCTCTGAAACTGTAAGCAAGCCCCCTATTAAATGCCTTCTTTTGTAAGAGTTGCCTTGATCATGGTGTCTCTTCGCAGCAATAGAACAGTAAGACACCATCTTTCCAGATGTCTCATTGTATTTTTTGGAGACAGATTCTCTGACTGAAC
This sequence comes from Phodopus roborovskii, assembly GCF_943737965.1. Lineage (NCBI taxonomy): Eukaryota > Metazoa > Chordata > Mammalia > Rodentia > Cricetidae > Phodopus > Phodopus roborovskii. Next base: position 8,719,574 of record NW_026126598.1, on the reverse strand, counting down.
TTGCAGCTCACATGTCAGGACTATTCAGACAGTGAGCTCCAGAGGTCCCCCTGACTCCACTATCCCAATGCTTGGATTACAGATATGGGCCTCCATCCTCGCTTTTTTGTTGTTATTGCTGACGTTGTTGTTTTTGTCTTTATAGATTCCAGGTATCAAACTCCAAGCTCATGCTTGTCTACTGCATCTTGAAACTTTTCCAGTAGAAGAAAGCAGAGCTATGCAGATGCAGGGACTACTTTGTGGAAAGGCTCACACTTGAAATGAGGATGACATGCTTCCAAGAGCACTGGAGAGCTCAGCCTAGGATGATGGAAGTTCCCAGAAGAAACGACACACCTATGGTAAGTGCTCTGAAAAGTCTGACAGATTAAAACTTGTGGAGATAGCATGCTACAGGTCCATAGCCAAATTTTCTACTTTTAGCAACAACCTTAGTAGTCATTTGTTGCCCACTGCTGTGATTATCCTTTTGACTATCAGGTAAAGTCTTTTTTGAACATACAAGCACTGGAAAATATTTTTTGGAAGATACTTCCATTAACCCAAGAGATAAAAATGCCGTTAGATGGGATATGAGGCCTAAACTAGAGGCTTAGCTATAGACTGCCTACTGGGTATTTCCATTAATATTTTTGAAAATATCCCCTGGTTTACAACTTTTCTTGCTCTGTTACTATAGAAACTTCATAAAACAACTGCCATGTTGGAACATGGTGGGATGGTTTCTCTTGATTGTCAACCTGATTGGACCTGTCATCAAGGAAGAGACATGCCTCTGCGCATGGCTGTGAGTGTATTACATGCTGGGGTAGACCCTCCCCAGTGTGGGTGGCACTCACTCTCTATTGGCAGTCCATACATGTGGAGGTCTGCCATCTTTACCTCTTACCCATGTATGCATCTACTCTGTTGTTACTATTGCCATCCATCACTGACATCACAGCCCAGACTCCAGCTTCCAATGCAGACTGAAGACCAGAAGTTTCCCAGGGACCTATAGGTCTTCTTCACCTGGTTAGTGAAGCATTCAGCCAGCCCCTTCTATGTGCAGATGTTACTGGAGTACTCATGCTTATATCATGTAAGCTGATCTACTCACTTCCTCTTAATACATATCCTTTCCACTGGTCCTTTTAGCTTTGAAAACTCTGACTTACACACAGTATTTGAGGAGTTGATACCTCCAGCACCCATGTAAAATCCATGGGGGTGCTGGAGACAGGTGGATTTCTGGTGCCAGCCTTCCAGTCAGTTCAGCAGAACTGGTAAGCTCCAGGTTCTGGGAGAAACCTTGTCCTCTGAGTGGAGAGGAGAAAACTGAGCATGTCTAGAGCTTTTAAGACTTGTGGTACTGGTTGGGGGTGGGCACTGTTATGGTGAGCAAATATATGGGATATGGGAGAGAGAGAGAGAGAGAGAGAGAGAGAGAGAGAGAGAGGTTCATGTCTATGGAGAGAGGCAGATGTGGAGAGGTGAAGATGTTGAGGAGTGGGCTTAGGTAGGTGGCCTGTTTACCACCCTGGGTCCCAGTGATGGGGCCTGGGCTACCACAGCTGTGGTCTATGCTGATGTCCATGGCTCCTGTTACCACCGAAGGCCAAGAGGATAGGGCTGCACAGAGTTGGCCCAGCCCCTCACTGGCTGTAGCACTTAAGACAGCAGGTCATGCATCTTGCCTGGGCAGCATGAGAGAGCTGACCCTGTTGGCGGGAGCATGGGCAAGTCGGTTCGGAGGGCATGAGACTGGGAGAACTTGTCTCACTCCCTGCCCCCCCCCAGCCTGCCATTCGGTGGTGTGGGTGGGCGAGGGAAAGATGCTCTCCTCCTTGTCCCTCAGTACCTGCAGCAGGTGGGAGAGTTGACTCAGCCCCTCACCAGCTGCGGCACTCAGGAGAGCGAGCCCTGCACATCACCTGGGCAGCATAGTGGAGCTGACCCTCCTGACAGGGTTGCAGGTGAGCTGGTCCTTGAACAGGGTGACCTGGTCCAGCCCCTTGTCTGCTATAGAGTGGCATGAGTGAGGGAGGGATGGTCCCCGCCCCTCACACCCATGTCAGGCGGGAGAGCTGGCCCTTCCTCTCACCAGCTGCAACCCTCAGGAGACTGGCCCCTGCACTTTGCCCGGGAATAGAGCTAGCCCTGGTAGCCCCAGGTGAGCTGGCCCTGATGGTATGAGAGCAGGAGAACTGGCCCCAACCCTTGCTACTTACTGCATAGGGTGAGCTAGGGTGGTGCTGGAGAGCTTGCTCTGGTGATGAGGATGAGAGAGAGCCGGCAGGCTGACCAACCTAGCAACAACCTCTCAGGCCCACAAGCTGGCCATTCCTACATCCACCCCATCTATGATCTCCGGGAACTCGTGAAGGTCCTGGTCTTACAGGCCCAAGGCTGCAGGATCTCCATGACACAGGACAACAGCATATCCAAGAGGAGTCCTAGTGAGGGCCCAGTGTTGATAGTGTAGCAGAAACCAGAGGCCTAAACCAGACAATTGACTCATTGCAATGAACACTTGCAAGTAGAGATGTATGGATTAAAGGGTATACCATGTGACTCATTATGTCACACTACAGCTTCTGGGATGAGATGTTTCTTTTATATATATAATTTTTATTTAAATTTGAAACAAGCTTGTTTTACATGTCAGTCCCATTTCCTGCACCTTCCCGACCTCCCCTGTTTTCCCCACCATCCCCATCCCCGTCCCCTTTTTGCTCTTCAGGCAGGGTGAGGCAGTCCATGAGGAGTCTTCAAAGTCTGTCATATCACCTGGAGCAGGGCCCAGGCCCTCCCCCATGTGTCTAGGCTGAGGGAGTATCCCTTTATGTGGAATGGGCTCCCAAAGTCCATTCATATACTAGGGATAAATACTGATCCACTACCAGAGGCCCCATAGACTGCCCAGTCCTCCCAACTAACACCATATTCAGGGAATCAGGGTCAGTCCTATGCTGGTTTCCCAGCTATCAGACTGGGGTCAATGAGCTCCCCCTTGTTCAGGTCAGTTGTTTCTGTGGGTTTCTTTAGCCTGGTCTTGACTCCTTTGCTCATCATTCCTCCCTGTCTGCAACTGTATTCCAAGAGTTCTGCTCAGTGTTTAGCTGTGGGTGTCTGCTTCTGCTTCCATCAGTTACTAGATAAAGGCTCTAGGATGGCATAAAAGGTAGTCATCAATGTCCTTATCAGGGAGGGGCATTTAAGGTAGCCTCTCTGCTATTGCTCCATCATGCCCACCTCTCCCCTCTGCTTCCTCCAAACTCCCTCTCCTCTCCCCACATGCTCCCAATTTGCTTGGGAGATCTTGCCTCTTTCCTCTTCTCCGGGGGACCATGTATGTCTCTTTTAGGATCCTCCTTGTTTCCAAGCTTTTCTGGCAATGTGGATTGTAGGCTGGTGATCCTTTGTTCTATGTCAAAAAACAATATATGAGTGAGTACATTCTGTGTTTGTCTTTTTGTGACTGGGTTACCTCACTCAGGATGGTTACTTCAAGTTCCATCCATTTGCCTGCGAATTTCAAGATACCATTGCTATTTTTTTTTTTTTCTACTGAGTAGTAAGTACTCCATTGTGTAAATGTACCTCATTTTCTCCTTCCATTCTTCAGTTGATGGGGCACTTAGGTTGTTTCCAGGTTCTGGCTATTATAAATAATGCTGCTATGAACATAGTTCAACAGACATCTTTTGGTATGAATGTGCATCCTTTGGGTACATGCCTTAGTGTGGCATTACTAGATCTTGATGTAGACTGATTCCCATTTTCCTGAGGAACTGCCATACTGATCTCCAAAATGGCTGTATGAGTTTGTACTCCCACCAGCAGTGGAGGAGTTTACCCCTTTCTCCATATCCTCTCCAGCATAAACTGTCTTTGGTGTTCTTCATTTTAGCCATTCTGACAAGAGTAAGATGGTATCTCAGAGTTGTTTTGGTTTTCATTTACCCGATGGCTAAGGATGTTGAACACTTTCTTAAGTGCCTTTCAGCCATTTTAGATTCCTATATTGAGAATTCTCTATTTAGTTCTGTACCCAACTTTTTAATTGGATTGTTTGGTGTCTTGGTAACTAGCTTCTTGAATTCTTTGTATAGTTTGGAAATGAGCCCCCCTCTGTCAGATGTGGGGTTGGTGAAGATCTTTTCCTATTCTGTGGGCTGCTGTTTTGTCTTGTTGACTGTGTCCTTTGCCTTACAGAAACTTCTCAGTTTCAGGAGGTCCCATTTATTAATTGTTGATCTCAGTGTCTGTGCTACTGGTGTTATATTAAGGAAGTGATCTCCTGTACCATTTCATTCAAGGGTACCTCCCACTTTCTCTTCTAAGAAGTTCAGTGTGGCTGGATTTATGCTGAGGTCTTTGATCCATTTGGGCTTAAGTTTTGTGCAGATAGGTATGGATCTATCTGCAGTCTTCTATATGCTGGCATCCAGTTATGCCAATATCATTTGTTGAAGATGCTTTCTCTTTTCCACTGTATATTTTTAGCTTATTTGTAAAAAATCAGGTGTTTGTAGGTGTGTGGGTTAGTATCAAGATTTTCAATTTGATTCCATTGGTCTTCCTGTCTATTTTTGCACCAATACTAAGCTGTTTTCAGGACTATAACTCTATAAAAGGGCTTGAAGTCATGGATGGTGATGCCTCCAGCAGTTCCTTTATTGTACAGGGTTGTTTTGGCTATCCTGGGTCTTTTGTTTTGCCATAAAAAGTTGAGTGTTGTTCTTTCAAGGTCTGTGAGTAATTGTGCTGGGATTTTTATGGGGATTACATTGAATCTGTAGATTTCTTGATATTAGTGCATTTTTTTTCAGTTTATTTTCTTCAAAGGATTTTCTCATTTCCTCTTTTAGGGTCTCTATCATGGTCATAAAGTAGTTTTTAGGATTGCTTTCTTCTGCTTCATCTATGTTGGGGTGTTCAAGTCTTGCTAGCGTGGAGTTCCTAGACTCTGGGGTTGTCATATTGATCTTTCTGTTGTTGATTGTGTTTTTATACTGTGGTCTACCCATCCCTTCTTCCAGTGTATGCCAGTGGGGTCTTGCTCTCTCTTGGTGGGTACGGGACCAAGGTTCTCTTCTGTTGGGTGCAAGTAGGACTAATACTCCGATGGCTTTCCTTATCCAGTGGGTAGAGGTGGGGCTAGGGCTCTGGCAGACTCCAGATGGGCTAGTCTGCTGGGATGGATTACACTGTGCACAGTCCCCAGTCCTCAGGAGGCTGTGAGCAAGGCACCAGAAGGTGAGCTCCTTCCATGAGTAGAGGCAGAACCAGGACACTGGCAGACTCTGGACAAGCTGATCTGCCTGGAGGGGCTCCCCCATGTGTGCACAGGCCCCAGATCTCAGGAGGCTCCAAGCAGGGCCCTGGAAAGCAGGCCAGAAACAGGCCCAAGCTTATCTCCTACCATAAATGGAGGTTTGGAGGTGGAACCAAGATGCTGGCAGACTCTGGGAAGGCCAGTTGGTGGGGACGGGGCCCCTGCACCTGCACACAGTCCCCAGGCCTCAGGAGGCTCTGAGCAGGGCCATTTCTTTTCCTTTTTAAAAGTTTATTTTGTTTTATATTGGTGGGGGGTAGTTGCAAGTTCAGAGGGCAGACGGAAAGGGACAGGGAGATGAGTGGGATTGAGATTCATGATGTGAAAGACACAAAGAATAAGCAAGGAAGTTAAATTAGAAATTTAGGTGGAAAGCAATTGATAAGGCAGCTGAAGTTAGACATACATGCACACATATGCATACAAACACATAAATACACACCAGGCACACAGATGCACTCAGATGCTTACAGATGTGAATGTGAACACACACACACACACACACACACACACACACACACACTTAACCCAAATGAGAAACAGCTCACATAAGCTTCAGGAACTATCAATAAATACACTGTGCTATATCCACACATCAGACAATTACTTAGCAATGAAGTAATGAGCTATTAACACAGCGACAATATAGATAAATCTATAACATTATGCTGAGCAAAAGCAGCAAGTCTCAGATGTTACAGATGTTGTAATTTCAATATTATGACACTTGAGTGAAATTGAAAACCATAGCAACAGAGGGGCTGCTTCATTGACTCTTGTGGATGAAGGTCATAGTGGATGGCATTTGGCTTCTGGTCACATAAATGTATTATTTCAAGTTTGGGGGCTGGGGAAATGGATCACTCAACAAGTTCCTGCCCACAGGCAAAGGACCTGAGTTCAATATACAGAGCCCAAGTAAAAAGCCAGATATAATGGTTTGTGTCTATAATCCCATCACTGGGAGGCAGACAGGATTACTGGGATTCCTGATTAGCCAGTCTAGTCTGAGTGATAAACTCAAGGTTCAGCAAAGACCTCTTATCTTATACAAAAAAGTAAACCTTGAGAGATGGCTCAATTAGTTAAGAGTGCTTCTGGCTCTTACAGAGGACTCAAGTTTGGTTCCTAGTGCTAGCTAGCATCATGACTCACTGTAACTAGCACTGGAGTACCTGATGCCCTCTTATGGCCTCTGTGGGTACTGCAACAAGACACAGGCACAGACACACCCATACACCACAATTTAAAAATAAAAAACAAATCTTAAAAAAATAATCCATGCAAATCATCCAGAAAAGAAAGAAGGGGTACAGAACATATGAATAACAGGGTTGTATTTATGCAAACCATATCAACCAACTTGAGAAGGAAGTTACATTGCTGGGAACCAAACTGAGCCGTAAGAGCGGGTGGGTAGTATATGGAAAAAGCAGACTCTCTTGGTTTTTTTTGAAAGAGAGAGGAGAGCTACCCAAGATTTGAAATGTTCTTGAAGCATTCAAGGAAAATAAATGGCCTTAACTAGGCCCACAGGGTATAGCCTTCAGGCACAGAAAGTTCCTTTTAAATCAAAGACACTATCCAGGAGGATTCTGTAGTAAGGAAAAGTGTGGGAACAGGGATGGATCCTGATAAAGAGACAGGCTTATTTGTCCCAAGAAGTTCCACATTAAGAGGCCCTGACATATCATAAGATGCAATCTCCTTCTGCTCTTGAGAAACCAGTCCACAAAAGCTACTCTAATTTTAATACTGAAATGCTTAGAAGCACAAGTCTTCCAGAACAGATTGAAATCAAATGGTCTTAAAGATGCCTGGAGAAGAGAGCCATTTACACTGCTTTGAGGATGTGAATATATATGTCAGTTAAGAAAAGATTTTAGTTTTGATTATGCATATACTTGTGTGTCCCTGTGTGTAGGCATGTGTAGGCATGCCTGTGAGCATCGCTACTGGAGGTTCCAAGTTGCTCAATATGGATGCTGGGAACCAAATAGGGTTCTCTGAGAAGTAGCAAACATTTTGCATTGCTGGGCCATCTCTGCAGTTTCTCCATACCCCTGTATGCCCATTTTTAAAACGTGCTTTGCAACTGTCTGGGCTTTCAGAGATGGCTCAGTGGGTGAAGTGCTTGCTGCAAAAGCAAGAGGACCTCAGTTTGGATCCTTGGCATCCAGGTAAAAAGTCAGGGTCTTTTGGATTATATATCGGAGGGTCCCCGGAGCTCTCTGGCCAGATAGTCTAGTGCACATGACAGCCCCCTTGTTCAAGTGAGAGACCCTAAGACTGATTAGGGAAAGGATCTGAAGTTCACCTCTGGTTTGCAGATGTACAGGCATGCATTCAGGTACCCATACCTACATCATGTACTCAATCACACATGCATGCATCCATACCTACTTCATGTACTACACATGCAATACAGAACATGCACACATACATTCCCTCACACGCACACACTTAAAATCTGTTAGAATAGATGAACGAGCCTAGAAAGTAAATGTCTAAAATGAAGACTCTAGTTAATAATACTGTTCCATATTCAGGATTTTTGCTGAAAGGGTAGATTTTTAGGAGCTCTTGTCACAAAAACAAAAAATGTAACTTGTCACAAAAATAAAAATGTAAATGGGATAATGGATACATTAATGCTTCTGACTATGTTATTTCCCTGTGTATGTGTGTCAAAACACCATGTTACATAATTTAGATTTATATAATAAGAAAAACAAAAGCCAAGTATGTATTAGATGTTTCCATCCAAGTGGGTAGACAAAAAATATAATGTCTGTGTTCTCAAGTATGTCAAAATATAACTGTCCGGGTTTCAGTTCTGTGGCTTGACAGATACTCTGGAAAAGAATGCAGAGGAAGAAAAGTTTATTTGGTTTACAATTCCAGGCCACAGTTTACCATTGCAGGGCAGTCAAGAGAGAAACTCAAGCAGCTGGACATATCACATCATGGTTAAACCATACACAGTCAAGTGCTCGTGGCTGGGGAAGGAGGGAGGGAGACAGGCAGAAAGAGAGAGGAGGAAGGATGGATGAAGAGAGGGAGAGACAGACAGAGACAAAGAGACAGACAGAGACAAAAAGAGAGAGAGTAACAAAGAGAGAGAGAGACAGAGACAGAATATGCATCTTTACTTGCATGCTTTCTCCTCTCATATAGTGTTCAGTATTTCTTTCTAAGGAATGGTGTGGCCCACAATGGACTGGACATCCTTACACCAATTAACAATCAATAGGATCCCTCATAGATGTGAGGGATAGATTGACCTAGATTATTTCTCATTATGATATCCTTTCCAGTTGATTCTAGGTTGTGTTGAGCTGGCAGTTAAAACTAACCACCATAACAATATTGTAACATACTCCCAAAGGGGAGACTTTTCTCTGTTGAGTATTCATTCTGAAAAATAGGCACAGATTGAAAGAGGTCATGGTAAAATAGAATCAAGGGAGGAGGAAAAGTTTTTAGCTCTTTCCCTTTATCCATAAACAACTTATTCTGGACCATGTCTTTTCTTTTGTGACACTAATAGTGTGCAGAGAATGATCTGTGATGGAGTTCTGGTTTTGAATAATGGAAATATATATATATATATATATGTATATATATATATATACATATATATATATATCAAGATGAATTGAAGGAATAAATGATAGGATTGATCCATTGATCGATCAATCTGTAGATGGATGGATAGCTAGATAAATAGTATGACCAAAATTAACGGGGAGGATAGGGTTTGTTTCATTGGTTATATATAGTTCATTATCAAGAGAATCTAAGGCAGGAACTCAAGGTAGGAACCTGGAGGCAGTAACTGAAGCAGAAAACATGGATGCATGCTGTTTATTGCCTTGCTTCCTATAGTTTGCTCGGCCTGCTTTCTTATACCATCCAGGATTGCCTGCCCACAGGCGGCACAATCTCCAGTGAGCTAGCCCTTTCCACATCAACCATTAGTCAAGAAAATGTCCAACAGAGTTGCCTATAGGCAATCTGAGGTTTGTTTTCTTGACCCCAGCCTGTGTCAAGTTGAAAATACAACAAAAACCCCAAACCAACCATTGTAGATAGACAGGTGGGAAAACATCATTGAAATAGCAGAAACCAGCTTGGGAAGTTCCACCATAATAGAATCATCCATAGATAAAGCTCAAACAAAAATGCCAGCTGTTTCCTTAGTTAGTTTCAGATGGGTATTGTGAATCCCAGTTTATGACATTATTCTTAGTTATTGTCATTTGTTTCTTTGCTTGGAACTCTAAGGGGACACTGTAAAGGTTCAGGCATTACGCTGGCCTGCCCCTGTTACCTGGCAGAATGCACTCAGGCAATACTCTGGTCAGCCCAGGGTTCCATGAGTAGTATTCTATAGGCAGATGTAAAGGACCCCTTTAAAAGTCAGACCCCTGCCCACTTACGCTCTCTTTTTCTCTCTCTCTCCTGCTCTCTGTTGGCCACCAGCTACCCCTTTCTTCTCCCCCCACCTTCTGTTCCCAGTGCCTCTATGTCTCTTCCCCTCTCCCTCACTCCCCTTTCTAAATAAACTCCTCATTTAAGTTCTATCTGCCTGGAATGTTATTCCCTCCCACCATCACCTGCTATGGAACTGGTTATGCTCTCCCAGGTGGTCTCTTACCTTGGGATTCCATTCACTAGGAACCCCCTTCTCCAGCTTTTATTCCTATAATTGTAACTAAAGAACAACAGATATTCTGCTATGCCCTTCACATTCCTAATGACAGCCTCAATGCAACTTCCCCAGGATCCAATTAGTTTAGTTTCTGATGGATTGTAAGGAGTAAGGTTTTTCCTGCTGGCCTGAACCCACCGTGGCACCACAGACTCTGTATTAGATATTATTCTGTTGGCCAGTTAATTCTGTTGGCCAGTTACTTGTTTCTTATAGGCTAGCTCTATCTTAAGTATTAACCCATTTCTATTAATCTGTTTCCATGTGGTCTCATCTTACCGGAGAGTGGGCTGGTATTCTTCTCTCTCCAGTCTCTCCATGTTGACTCCTCCCTTTACTTCCACTTTCCTCCTTGTCTCCTAGTCCTGCCTATCTTCCTTTCCTTTTGGCCAACAGTGCTTTATTCATTAACCAGTAAGAGAAACATATTTACAGAACGACATCTCCCATCAATGGATGTTTTGTGCATTTGATGTTTTGCCATCCATCCATATCTTCTGTCTATCTACAATCTATCTATCTATCTATCTATCTATCTATCTATCTATCTATCTATCTCATTACTCTTTTGCTTTGGCTTACTATATGCTTAATAAAGTCACTCATTCAAAACACAAAGACTATAGTAGATCAGTTTCCAGACTGTATAAATCAATATATGTGTTACTAATTGGGAATTACTCATTATTGAGCTCTTTAAGTATTTAGACCAAAAGAAACTCAGGGGATAAAAAGGTTCATTGTAAATTACAAGTCATACTTCATGATTGAAGAGAGCCAAGGGAAAAACTTGGAGCATAAACTATGGAGGAATGCAGCTTGCTATCTCAAAATCCAGCTGGCTTTCTGATATGTCCCAGGACTGCCTGCCTAGAGGGTAGTGTCACCCAAAGTGGGCTGACCTTTCTTATGTCAAATAACAATCAAGACTCTCTCCCAAGACAAGTCCACAGCCAGTTTGATCTGGGCCATCCTTCAACTAAGACTGTCTTCTCATGTAAGTCCAGGCTGTGCCAAGTTAACAGTTAATGCTAACTAGGACAATGAGACTATGAAGGGCTTAGAATTCTTCAGTTCTCCTGTAGGTATACCAGATAAGGCATTCACATTTGGAAACTGTTATGCATTTGCCTTGAAAATGTAGACATCTGCATAGCATCAGATCCAGCCAGTCCATTCCTAGGCATTTACCCAAGAGAAATGGCAGCATATGTTCCTGCAAAGGCTTAGTTTAGCTTCATTTAATCTTTGATTGACACAAAATAACTGTACATATTTATAGGGAATGATGTGATGTTTTGATACATGTATGCATTGTATAATGATTAAATCAGGCTAATTAACATATACATCACCTCAAACACTTTCTAGTTTTTTCTTTTTCTTTTTTTGGTAGTGAAACATTTGAAATTCTCTCTTAGAGATATTTTGTTTCCATTTTTCGTGTGTGTGTGTGTGTGTGTACACGTGTGTACCCGTACATGTGTGTGTAGGTGTACTTGTAGATGTGTGAATGTGGAGACCAGGGGACAACTTGAGCTGTCATTCCTTAGGAGTACCATTTATCATGTGTGTGTGTGTGTGTGTGTGTGTGTGTGTGTGTGTGTGTGAGTGTGTAATCTAGTGCTTGCTAATTCAGCTACTCTGGCTGAAGGGTAATCCCCAGGAATCTACCTCTCCAGTGATGGGATTACAAGCACATACCCCCATACTTGGCCTTTATTTATATGGGTTCTGGGCATTATTACACTCAGTTTCTTATGCTTGCATGCCAAGAACTTCAGCAACTGAGCCATGTCCCCAGTCTACTTCTGGCTATGTTAAAGTACACACTATGATTGTTGAATCTAGTCACTTACTACACAGTGAGAGCCCAGAACTTAACTCTCTGGATGCCCTTGCTCTAGTCTATTCTCTGTTGAGGTCAAAGGGCAAGTCAGAGAGGGAAAGGTTGGCTTGGCTTACAGTTTTGGGTCATAGTCTATCATTGAATGAAGTCAGGGCACGAAGTCAATCAAGGCAGGACTGTTTGCTATTCCACATGTTTTCTTAAGTGCATTTGTATGTCCAAAAAAATTGTCAGGTTAGTGATGTAAGCCTGTAACAGTAGCTATTAGGGAAGCCAAAGCAGAAACACCTTAAGTTCAAGACCTATGTGGGCTACAGAATGAGTTCAAAGCCAGCCTGGGCGACTTAGTGAGACTCAGTGTAAAAAAACAAAGAGTAGATGATTCTACATAGAACCTCTACCATTGAGCCACACCCAACCCCTCAATTGGGGGTTCTAGGCAGGTGCTCTACCACTGAGCCACACCCCAGCCCCTCACTGGGGGATTCTAGGCAGGTGCTCTACCACAGAGCCACACCCCAGCCCCTCATTGGGGGATTCTTGGCAGATGCTCTACCACCAAACTACACCCCTAACATCAAGTCCCTTAAATTCTCCAGTAATTCCAATATGTAACCAAGTTTGAGAGTTCCTATCACACAATCACTTGTTTTTAAAATGTAAAACCACTATTTACATGGACAAGGATGGCCTTTGGTGTTCTCTAGCTTTTAGACTTTGTAGCTTTCTTTGTACTGGTTGAGTTAATTAGACTTAGTTCAGTGAGGTTGGGCTGGCAACTTAATTATCGCAAAGTTGGTGAGAGAAGTGACCTTTGTAGTAAATATATTTCCCAACTCCAACAGAACATTTTTTTCTTCTCCCAGCAAGTGGAGCCTCTTATAATGAACACTCAGAGTCTAACAAAGGTTGTGGGTCAGATGACTTTGGAAATGTTTGTTCAACACTTATTTTAATAAAACAGGAAAACACTGGTCCTTTTAGTCAGCGAACTTTAAGTCTCCTTAACACTATAGGGGATTAGCAGAGGTTGAAGTTAAACTCTATGGTGACCTTTCAGTAAACATGCACAGAACCTCCAATGAATCTCCATATAAGTTAATGACTAAGCACTTGAGCATCTTGGAAGTGCTGCCCTGTGAGGCTTTCTCTCCTGGCTCCTTCATTATTTCCCTTCCCTCCCCTCCCCTTCCTCTTCCGATCCCCTTTTCTCCCTCTCCCCTTACCTCCCTCCCTTCCTCCTTTCCTTCCTTTCTTCCATTCCTTTCTTTTTCCCTCCATCCCTCTCTCCCTCCCCTCCCTCCCCTCCACTCCCCTTTCTCTCTCCTCTCCCCTTTCCTTCCTTTCTTCCTTCCTTCCTTCCTTCCCCTTCTCCCTCCCTTCCCTTCCCCTCCCATCTGCTCCCTTCAAATCCCTGTCTCTTTCTTGTTTTTCCCTTCTCCCTTCCTTTCTTCTGTTCTTTCCTTTGTTTCTTAGTTCCTTCCTTCTCTTCTTCCTTTATCTGTCCCCTTTATTCTTTCCCTCCCTCCCTTCCTTCTGTCTCCCCTTCTTTGTTTTTGAGACAGAGTCTCACTATGTATCCCAGGCTATACCATCCCACTCCCTATATGTTTTGAGTGCTGAAATTATAGGCCTGTGTGCCTCTTATCCAACTCAGAACTACAGCTTCCTAACATTTCACTTAAGACCTTTACCTAAATTTTTGATGATTCTGATTTTAAGCTCAATTTTAGCCAAGGCTGAGCACAGGGTAGGATTGGTAAGATGAGATTTTTTTTTACCTGAATATTTGAATGAATGTTTTTCTGTAAATTTCTGTGGGTGTAGCATCCATTAAAAAAAAAAAAAGCTCATCTCCTCCGTCGAGGGAGAGAAGAAGCTGAGTCAGTTACATATCTGTTTTTTCTGTAATCATGGAAACGTAAGTTCTAGGGCCCAAGAGATGGCTTGGAAATTATGAGCAGTTGCTGCTCTTCCAGAAGACCTGGGCTCAGTTCCCAGCACACACAATGAGCAATTCACAATCCTTATAACTGCAGGTCCAGGAATCCTGATGCCCTTTTCTTTGCCTCTACAGGCAGCTGCAGGCACACACACACACACACACACACACAATCACACACTCACATGTGGGAGATTAAAAATAAATATATATTTCTTTAAAGAAAGGTAATCTCTACTTCACTCATTTTTGACAACATTTGTCAGGAGCTACTTGCTTCATTTAATTTCTAAACAAGGCCTAATCATTCAAAGAGCAGACTGTCTGGAAAATATGGGGTAGCTGTGGTTAGCAGCCTGCTCCATTTACAATTGCCTCAGTCGGGGTATTTTCCAGAAGCTGTTTCATCAGCAGCTGGTTTTTTTCCAGATGCATGGCAGACAAGTGCCATCCATCATCCTGGGCCTGGATGTCTAACCCTTCATCCTACAGGCATGTTAACATCTTTCCGTATCCATGTCATGGTTTGCTGATTTAAGAAATACTTGTATAAGTGTAGCACACCTGTATTCAATCTGTGAGAAAAGTTGTTTGCCCAAAGATTTGATTTCAAGGAAATTGCTAAATGTGGTATTTTTTGTAAATTAAAAATTTACAAATATATATATATATATATATATATATATATATATATATATATATGGCTTTGACTATATTCAACCACATTATCTTCCCTTCTCCTCCTT